>NC_040910.2:68289030-69489030 GCF_004126475.2 Phyllostomus discolor | reverse complement strand
CAACAGAGCATCTGCAACATACCACACTCTATTAATCATCCTTCAATTTTATAATGATGTTAATTTTTTAAAAATGGATGACCATTGTGAAATGAAGAATGGCCTCCTAAAGATGCCCACTTCCTAGTCTCTGGAATCTGAGAATATATGACCTTACTCAGCAAAAGGAATGTTGCAGTTGTGATTAAGATTAAGGCATTTGAAATGGGAAGATTGTTCTGGATTATCCAGGTGGACACTAGGTAATCACGAGCCCTTAAAACAGAGAACCTTTCCCAGTTGCAATCACAGGGACACAGAAGAAGGATGTGAAGGATACAAGCGGCTGGCTTTGAAGACTGGGGAAGGGAACCCCGGGTCCAGGATGTTGGCGGCCTCTAGAAGCTGGAAAAGGCGAGCAGATGGCTTCTCCTCTGGAGTCTCCATTACCCTGCCCACACCTTGGTCCTGGCCCAGTGAGACCCGGAGTGCACTTCTGACATACAGACCGTTCGATAACGGATTAGTATTTAAGTGACTCAATTTATACTAACTTATTATGACAGGCTAGAAAACGAATGCAATCATTTTTTGAAAATCCCTTTGGAATAATTAGGTGTTTGGAGCTGCTCTATCTTTAGATGTTCAGAAAAACCACCTTCTAAGCAAATACCATGTAATTGTGGGAGGCCTATCTGGTGACTACAGATGAAAAAGAAAGGGACAGTCATCGTACTGTATTCTCACCAAAAATAACAAACGATTCTGATCAAGCCACTGAATCTAACTACCAATTTACAGAAAATATGTGGGGCAGAGGAATATTTTAATATATGGGCAAACGAATAGCAAGATCTAGATGATGGGAAACTACACAGCAAATGACCCAGTTTCTTCAACCAAGAAATTGCAAAGAAAAAAAGAGAGTTGGCAAAGGAACCTATCTATTAAAGAAACTGAAGGGACATCAATTAGTTGCAATGTACAGACTGTATTCAGATCCTGAAGTGAACAACCTAAAAAAACCCACAAAAGCAAACATCATGGGAAAATCAGGGAAATCTGAACACTGGATGTTTGATTATATTATGGAATTGTTAACTTGTTAAGGGTGAAAAATCCCAATTTTTAAAAATCAATTCTTTTTTATTTTTTTATTTATTTTTTAATTTTAATCATTGTTCAAGTACAGTTTTCTCCCCCCTACTCCCTACTAAAAATCAATTCTTATCTTTTAAAAACACACTTCAGAAATATATTCTGAAATATTCACCAATGAAATGATATAACATATAAGATTTGCTTCAAAATTAACCCATGGGACAGGCAGGTGGGTAGACACACAGGTAGAACATGATGGGCTGTGAGGTGACAATTGCTGAAGCAACTGATGGGTCAAGTGGAATCATTACCTTACTCTCTCTACTATTATATGTTTGAAATTTTCAATAGCAAAATATTATCAACATTTTAACAAGTAAGTAAAACTGAGGGATAGCTCTAGGAGCTGCAGCCTCAGGCCCCTGCTAAGCATGTGACAAGAGCCCTCAGGGCTGGGACTGCGTCTTCTTTTCCTGTGTCTTTGCCCCAATCCAGAGCCCAACTGCTGGCACTGAGCAAGTACGTAACAAATGATGTTTAGACCAAAGAATAACCAAAGGGACCTCTAGGTTTGTCTAGTCTCTGCTGGACATGTATAGTCTCTGCTAGAAATACAGTCTCTGCTAGACATGTGAAAGGGCTTCCGGTCAATATGAGACACCTTCTGAGCTCAGGCAGTAGAGCAGTTGAGGTTAAACTGCCCAGTGCCCAGAAGAGCAATGGGAAATCTCCTTTTTTTTTTTTTTAAGCTCTCTCTGGAAAAGGAGTACAGATCAAATGAGGAAAAGTTAATCACTTTATCCACAATGGAAAGGTCCTTAGAGCAAGATCCAAAGAGTAGATGTTTTTATTGTTTTGAGGTCTCAGTGAAGAACTCCTGGTCTGGGGGCAGATATAAGAGAGGATGTCTTCCAAACAAGTTGTTTGTGAGGCTGTGAGGCAAGTGTGCACAGATCAGCTACTGAGATTTGCCTGTCCAAAACAGAGTGTGGCTCGCCACCTCCCCACCACCGCTTCACATGGAAATATTTAGAGGTCTAGGGACACTTAAATCTAGAACTAACATGCAACTTTCTGCTAGAATCTAGGAAAAAAAATCTATAAAATAACAGTTAAGAATAGATGGGGTTAATTAAGAAACTATGTCAACAAAAACTTTCTTTCTGAGCACCTTCCCCAAGGTCTGCCATCACCTCGACACAAGGGTCTACACTAATCAAAAGGCTGCCTGCCTTTGCTCAACCTCAGGAGTTTCCGAGGGTCTCTAGTTAGAGCCATCACCTCGCCCATCTTATGCCTAATGTCCATCTGTGCCTCAAATTACAGCATCAGTAACACAGAAGCCAAGATTGGCTAACTGGCTGTAACTAGGCCTTGCTCTAAGTTGGGAAAGGAAGGCATTCATTGCCTCGAGTCTATGTCCTGCCAATAAATTGTTATTTTAGGATGATTTTTGAAGTGTTTCTAAGGGTTGACTAAAGTACAGAAAGGCTAATAGAGTCCATGGGCAAAGGAAAGTTGGAAAGGACCCTTCGTGCTTCTTTCTTTTTACCCAGTGCAGGACCTGACGATGAAGCAAAGCCATGGCAACCACAGCCCATCACCAAGACTCTTGAGGCAGAGAAAAGACTAATAAGGTTTTGTGCAAAGATTTACTTCCATTTTTGTGTTTATCCTTGAAAATCAACTTGCTAGGACAGCAAAGAGGAACACAGCATTTCAAAACACAAAAGCAAAAGTAAAAAAACAAATGGACCTACAGTATGTGCTGCCACTCTCCTCCATTCCTTCATCTCCCCACCCTCCAACAAACCCCAAAGGCCAGGAGGCTTGCGAAGGGCGGGCATCTCAACAAGGACGCTCTGTTTGAAAGACTCACTGACAAAAACTGGAAAGTGGCACCCTCTCGCACCCAAACTACAGCAGTCTCTGAGTGTAGCACCTTCTCAATGACAGGAATACATTTCCTAATTCAAAACAGCTTTTTCCGGCAAAAAGCAGCCATGCCAGAAAGTTCACTAGTATTATCTAGCAAGAAATGCTTTTCAGGAACCGTGGATCTGACCAATAAAGCACTGCAAATGGAAGTTGTTCTATGTGTAAAGCTGCACTGCTCTGAATTTTCTCACTTTGCTTCAAACATGGTAACAGGAGAGGTATGTAGAACTGAAGGTATAAGGGAGGCATGGTGTCTCATTTACTGGATATTTTCACAATGGAATTAGTCTTCTGCTTCTGGCTAGATGAACAGACAGACTAGATTTACTTCTGGCTAGAAACTGGAAACACACACACGTGCACACACATACACAGGATCTCAGGCAAAATATACGAAACAACAGTTTCAAGACCCAGGCCTCAGGAAGTGAAGGGAGGTGACCCCTGAGAGCTGGGAAACAAATGAGATGAGCTCTGTGACTGTCCCCAGAGCACCCCAGAGCAGCCTGGAGGGTGCTGCCCATTGTGGTGTTGGAACAGAGGGACCCAGGTGGAGCTGGCCATCCCTGAGTTGAAAAGAATCCAAATAGGTCAAGTGGCCTAGAGTATATAGGGCCGGGGACCAGAGAGGGGAGAGCAGCACAAAGAGAAAACCGGAGGTTTGCACAGGGTCCGCCTTGAGGCTTCAGCTGAGTATGCGTCGGGGCATTTACATGAGGAAACTAACCACCTAAAAGGGACCTCTGAGCTCAGACAGGGTTGGACCCAGTTCCTGTTCCCACTGACCAGGTCACCACACAGTTCACAAGGCAGAGGACAGGCACACCTCATCTTATTGCTCTTCGCTTTATTATACTTCACAGATGCTGTGTTTTGGTTTTTTTTTACAAATTGAAGGCAAGACCCTCCACCAACAAAAAGATGACAACCAACTTTATTGCAATACTCACTTTGTCCCAGTGGTCTGGAAGCGAACCTGCAATATCCCCAAGGTATGTCTGTGCTCAGAATGGTTTGGCTCAGTAGTAGGGTAAAATACTACTGGACTGGTGTCGGCAAACATTTTTCTATAAAGGGCCCGATATTAAATATTTTAGGCTTTGTGGTTCATACAGTCTCAAGACCAACTGCTAACTTCTGGGGCTGTAGCAGGAAAGCATCCACAGATGCAATAAATAAGCATGGCTGGGCTCCCATAATAGTTACAGACACTGAACTTTGAATTTCATACGATCTTTGCAGTCACAAAATAGTCTTCTTTTGACTATTTTAGAACCACTTAGAAATGTTAAGAACATTTTTAGTTGACATACCATACAGAAACAGGTAGCAGGCCAGATGCAGCCACTGACAATGGGTGCACCCGCCCTCAGGTAAACATGGCTCTGGTCCACATTACAAAGCAGATCCAAATAACTGCATCCCAGGAAAAAAAAATCTCAAGAATGTTTCTAGAAATACAAAAATATCTAGTACCAATCAAAGACAAACCCATAATACCTGGCTTCCAAATGAATGCTTCTGCTCTAAGATCAGAAACAAGGCAAGGACATCCGCTCTCACCATTTCTATTCAACTCAACACTGTACTGGAGTCTGAAGCAAGGGCAACAAGGCAAGAAAAATAAATAAATAAATGGCACCCAGATTGAAACAAAGAGGCAAAACTATCAATTTCAAAAATAGAGCATGTCAGAGTGAATTAAAACACATGACCCAAATATATGTTGTCAACAAGAACCCCACTTTAAATATAAAAGCACATATAGATTAAAAGTGGCCGAGTGGCTCAGTTGGCTGGAGTATCCTCCTGTACACCAAAAAAAACACTGTGGGTTCAATTCCTGGTCAGGGCACATACCTAGGTTGTAGGTTTGATCCCCAGTCAGGGTGCATATGGGAGGCAACTAATCAATGTTTCTCTCCCACATCAATGTTTCCCTCCCTCTCTCTTTAAAATCAGTGAACATATCCTTGGGTGAAGATTAAAAACAAAGTAAATAGATGGAAAAAGATATACCATGCTAATACTAATCAAAAGAAAGCAGGATTAGCTATATTAATTTCAGGCAGAGCTGACTTTAAAGCAAATAAAGTTATCAGGCATAAAGAGGGACAGAATATAATTATAAGGGGGTCAATTTTCCAAAAAGATGTGATCCTTAATGTGTATGTGCCTAATAACAGGGCATCAAATCACATGAGGCAACAAGTGATCGAGCTGCCAGGAGAAATAAATGAATCCACTATCTACTGGGAGACCTCAACACCCCTCTGTTAGAAATGGACAGATCCAGCAGGCAAAAAATCAGTAAAAACATAAACACAATAAGATAAAACACCTCTTAACAAATTTAAAATAGAAATCATAAAATGTCTGCTCTTAGACTATAATGGAATTAAACTAGAAAATAATAAAAAAATAAATGGAAAACACCAAAATATATGAAGATTAAACAACACACTTTTAAATAATGCATGCTCAAAGAAGAAATTTCAAAAGAAGTTTTAAAATATTTTGAACTAATGAAAACACAGCTTATCAAAATTTTTAAGTGCAGCAAAAGCAATGTATAGAGGAAAACTTATAGCACTGACTGCATATATTAGAAAAGAAGAAAGATCTAAGATCAATAATCTAAGCTTCGAATTCAAGAAACTGGAAAAAGAAGAGCAAATTAAATACAAAATAAGCAAAACATAGGAAATAAGAATTAGGGAAGAAATCAATAAAATTAAAAACAAAAAATTAAAAAAACAACTCTACCTCTTTGAAAAGATAAACGAAATAATCAATAAGCCTCTGACCAGGATAACTAAGAAAAAAAGAGAAGATAAAAATTAATAATAGAAGTGAAAGAGGAAACATCACTCAGATCTCAGAGATATTAAAAGGACAATAAAGAAATACTATGAACAGCTCTATACCACCACATTCGATAACCTAGATGAAATGGACCAATTTCCCAAAAGACACAAGCTGCCAAAACTTATGCAGGAAGAAACAGACAATCTGAATAGACTTATATCTAAAGAAATTGAATTAACAATGAATAACCACCCCAAACAGAAAGCACCAGGCCCAGATGGGTTCACTGTTAAAGTCTACCAAACATTTAAAGAAGAAATCGTAACACTCTTCTACAATCTCTTTCCAAGGAAAGACGCAAAGAAAATACTTCCCAGCTCATTTTATGAGGCTACCATCATCATCCTGACACCAAAACTAGACCAAGGCATCACAAAGAAAAACAAAAACAAAAAACTACAGACCACTATCACTCATGAACATAGATTTTAAAAATCCTATAAAAATATTAGCAAATTAAATCCAACAACTCTAAAAAGAAGTTATACACCATAATCCAGTGGGACTTATCCCAGATATATAAGGCTGGTTCAACATTCAATGACCAGTTAAACTAATCCATCACAGTCTGTGGAAAAGACTGTCCTTGCTCCCTTGTACTACCTCAGCTCTGTTGCCAAAGACCAGATGATTATACGGATCTATTTTGGGACTCTCTATTCTGTTCCACTGATCTATTGGTGTATTTTTTTTTGCCAGTGTACTCAATTTTTCTTTATCTTTAATTTTCTGTAGTTTGAAAACGCTATGCCTAGGTGTGGTTGGGCTTTGTGTTGTTTTTTAAATGTATCCTGCTTACTGTTCTCTGAGCTTCCTGGGCCTGTGGTTTGGTGTCTGACATTAATATGGGGTCATTTCCAGTCATTACTTCAAATATGTCTTCTGTTCCTTTCTTTTCTTTTTCTACTTATGGTATTTGCATTCCAGATATAACTTTTGCAGTTGTCCCACAGTCCTTGAATATTTTGTCCTCTTGGTTCTCTTTGCATTTCACTTTTCGAGGTTTCTGTTGAGATATCCCAAGCTCAAAGATTCTTCCCTCAGCTATTCCAGTCTGCCAATAAGCCCATCTTTCTGTTAGTGTTTTTTATCTCTACATTTCTTTTTGGTTCTTTCTTAAGATTTTCATCTCTCTGCTTATATTGCCCATCTGTTCTTCAATGCTGTCTACTTTATCCATTTGAGTCCTTAGCATATTAATCATAGTTGTCTTAAAATTGTTTAATTTATTGATTTTAAAGAGAGAGAGGAAGCAGGAGGGAGAGTAAAGGGGAGAGAGAGAGAGGAAAGACATTGACTCACTTTTCCACCCATTTATGCATTTACTGGTTGATTCCTACACGTGCCCTGACTGGGCATCAAACCACAACCTTGGTGCACTGGGACGACCCTCCAACCACCTAAGCAAGACCAAGTCAGGGCCAGCAATAGTTGTTTTAAATTCCTGGTCTGATAATTCCAACATCTCTGCCATGTCTGTTTCTGATGCTGGCTCTGTCTCTTCAAACTATAGGGTTTTTTTGCCTTTTGGTATGCCTTGTTTTTTTTTTTTCTAGTACAAGTAAATAGTACAAGTAAAAGGAACTGCTATAAACAGGCCTTTAGTACAAAATATGGTGGTAATATGATTTCACTTATGAAATCTAATGAACAAAATAAACAAGCGAAATAGAAGCAGACTCACAGATATAGAAAACAGACTGACAGAGGGGAGAGGGGTTGGGGGCTGGGTGAAAATGGTGAAGGAATTAAGCAGTACAAATTGGTAGCTGCAGAATAGCCACAGACATGCAAACTGCAACATGGAGAAGATGGTCACTAATGTTGAGATAATTGGGTATGGGGCCAGGCAGTGGGG
This sequence comes from Phyllostomus discolor, assembly GCF_004126475.2. Taxonomy (NCBI): domain Eukaryota; kingdom Metazoa; phylum Chordata; class Mammalia; order Chiroptera; family Phyllostomidae; genus Phyllostomus; species Phyllostomus discolor. The sequence goes on along the minus strand of NC_040910.2, from coordinate 69,481,286 downwards.
GGACCATTCTGGAGAGTGTATGGTTTCCCAGCTACTTTGCTGTACATCTGAAACTTGGAGTGGATTGGTACTGAATGTAAACAGTGGTTGAAAAAGAAAAACTTTTAAAAATATGGTGGTAAGGTGTGAAGAGAGCACTACAGTCCTGTGATGACATCTCCGTCTTTTGGTGAGCCTATGCTTCCAGACTGTGAACTTTCCAACTGATTCATAGTTTCTTTCTCCCCTCGCCCTAGATGGGACAGGCAGCTGGGAGGCTGGGGTTGGGCATTTCCTTTCCCGCAGGTCAGTTAGACTCTGTTAATTCCCCAGCACGTTAGGTTCCAGTGACTAGTTTCTCCAGAAGGCCGACCTTGTTAAGAAGAACAGAGTGCTCTGTTGTATTCCAAAATGGTTCCTCCCTGCCTCCCACCCCTTTCAGAAAGCATGATGAGATTTTTCTCTGATATTTGTGTGAGAACCTGGTTGAGCTTCGGGAAGTAAATCTCACTAAACCATGAGGACCCCTCCATAACTGGATCCCACTGAAGTTTTTAACTTTCAGACCTGTCCACACTAAGCCTCCAGCAACTGTTCAAGTACAGTACTGGTTCTTGTGCTGGTTTCTGCCTGGGAAGTTTTGCTTCCAAGTAAGCCAAGGCTCCCTGTATTTGCTTGTCTATTTTCTCCAGTCTTGCAAGAAGCAACTTGCTCTGTGTCCTCCCCTCTCACTAACAGATCCAAGAAGAGTTGTGGATTTTGCTCTTGGTTCAGTTGGTTGTTAGGATGTGGGGACCACGTTCTAGGTCCTTACATGCAGAACAAGGAAATGGAAGTCTGGTAAAGACTTTTTAGATACTACACCAAAAGCGTTGAAACAAATAATTGATAAGCTGGACTTTATTAGAATGTAAAACTTCTGCTCTGTGACTTGTGTTTTGTGGTAAAAGAAAGGACCTACCATTGAAAATAAGCAGTACAAAGGCCAAAACTGTAACTTTAATCTCATGGATTGTGCTGGAGACAATTAGCATGGGCCTACCGGAGGCTGCACATACAGGCTTTGTTGGATGAATGAATGATTACATCCAGCTCAAGACTGAACGCAGATGACATTTCTTGGATTGCCACCAGGGGGCAGCCAATTCAGATGATGTTCACTGCCACCCACCTTCGGCCCTGGGGTCAGGGTGTGTTCGCAAGTCCTAAGCAACTGACCAGCTTTCTTCACTTCCATGTATTTTATTAAATAAATGATATATCCCTCAAAAGAATATGGAACACTTCACAAATCTGTATGACAGTGAAGACACTCTTAAGAAAATGAGCCCTGACTGGTGTGTTTCAGTGAATTGGGTGTCGTCCATGCTTGGGTTGCAGGCTGGGTCTTCATTTGAGGGCATGTGAGGGGCAACTGACCGATGTTTTTCTCCCTCTCTTCTCTCTCTAAAAGTAAATAAATAAAATCTTTAACAAAAGAAAATTAGAAGACAAGCCATAGAGTGGGAGAAAGTATTTGCAAAACACATATCTGATAAAGGTCCGATTTCCAAAACATGCAAGAATTCTTAATGGGCCCAAGACCTTAACAGACACCTCACCAAAAAGAAATATACAGATGACAAATAAGGACATAAAACAATGCTCCACTTATGTAACTAGAGAAATGTAAATTAAAACAACGAGCTATCACTACATATCTATCAGAACAGCAAAATCTGAAACTGATGACATTAAATGCTGGAGAGGATTCAGAGCAGCAGGAACTCTCATTTATTGCTGGTGGGAGTGCAAAATGGGACGGCCACTCTGGAAGACAGTTTGGTGGCTTCTTATAAAAGCAAATATACCCTTACCATACAATACAGCAGCCATACACCCTGGTATTTACCCCAAGAGTTGGCAACTTATATGCACACAAAAACCTGCATACAGATATGTAGAGCTGCTTTATTCATAATTGCCAAAACTGGGAAGCAACTAGCAGATAATTTACTAGATGAATAAATAAACTTGGTATATCCAGAGTTATTTAGTGCTAGGAATAAATGAGCTATCCTGTTACTGACTGAAAAAAGGTAATCTGAAAAGCTCTATACTGTATGATTCCAACTATATGACATTCTGGAAAAGGCAAAACTTGGAGACAATAAAAAGATCAGAGGTCACAAAGGATTGAGTGGGGAGGGAAGGATAATAAGCAGGCAGGGCACAGACGATTTTTAGGGCACTGGAAATACTCTGTATGTTACTCTAATAATAGATGTGTATCATTTATATATTTATCCAAACCTACTGAATGGACAGCATGAAGAGTGAGCCTTATATACATCATGGACTTTGGGTGACTCTGATGAGTCAGTCAGTGTAGGTTCATTAGGTGCAGCATATGTCCGTTCTGGGGGGGATGCTGGTAATGGGAGAAGACTACACACATGGGAACTATATACCTTCCTCTGAATTTTGCTGTGTGCCTAAGACTGCTCTAAAAACTTGTCTTAAAAAATGTAAAACTGTTTTTATTTACAGAAAATATAATCACTTGTATAAAAATTCTACATATTCTACAAAAAGAAAAATTATAGAACAAATCGGCAGGTTTAACAAGGTTGCATGATCCCAGATGAATATATAAAAATCAATTGTACTTTTATATATTAGCAACAATCAGAAACAGAAATTTTAAAATACCATTGAGAATAAAAATATGAAATACTAAGAGATAAATATGAAAAAAGATGTATAATACATGCACAGTAAAAACTGCAAAAGCAATGGTGAGGAAAATTAAATAAAAACTAAATAAACAGAGATATACAGGGGACTAAATGGCAATGAAAAAATAAAATGAAGATTAAATTTAAACAAATAAATAAATAGAGAGATATACCATATTCATGGGTCAGAAGTTTAATGTTAAAATGTCAATCCTTTCCAATTTAATCTAAGGATTCAATGTAATCCCAATCAAAATTTCAAGGTTTTTTTTGTAGAAATTGAAAGTAGATTCTAAAATTCTCATGAAAATGCAAAAGACCCACCATTTCCAAAAAACAATTTTTTTAAATAAATTTGAAAGAATTATAATACCTGACAAAAACTTATAAAGATGCAATAAGTGAGACAGTATGGCACTGACGCAAAGGTAAGTGAAAAGATCAATGGGAAAGAACAACAGCCCAGAAACAGACCCACACATGTGTATGGTCAATTGATTTTTGACAAATGCAGAGTAATTCCATAGAGAAAGGACAAATAGATACACAAATCCGAAAACAAACAGACAAACAAACAAAAAACCAAAACCTGAATTTCTACTTATACCTCTTTATGTAAAAAATTAACTCAAAATAGATCACAGACTTAACATAACACTTAAAATTTTTAGAATAAAAAAGCAGCAAACCTTTATGGCTTTAGGTAGTCAAATATTTCTAATTGGATGTCATCAAAATTAAGAACTTCTGGTCTTTAAAAGATATCATTAAATGATGAAAAATATAAGCCATAGAGGGGGAAAAATATTTGTAAAATTATATCTGATAAATAACATATGAAAGGGTATATAAGGAAACTCTTACAACTCAATAGCAGAAGACAAACAGCCCAACTAAAAGTAGGGAAACAACTTGAACATACACTTCACCAGAGAAGAAGGACTGAAGGCAAAGAGGCACACACAGATTCATCAGTCATCAGGGACATTCCTGTTCAAACCACAGTGAAATGCAACACCCGCCTGTTAAAACGTCTAAAATTAAAAACCTGACTATACCTAGTTTTGGTAAGGATCCAAAACAATTAGAAGATATATATTTTTAGTGGTGATGTAATGTAGTACAACCACTTTCAAAACTACTATGGCAATTTCTTTAAAAGTTAAACATACACCTACAATGACTCAGTCATTCCACTGGTACATATTTACCTAGGAAATGAAATTTCTGTCTATACAGTGACTTGCATATAAATGTTATAGCAATTTATTTGTAATATCGAAATACTCATCAGCATGTGAATGGATACAGATTGTGGTTAAGCCAAACCATGGAATACTATTCTGTGATACAAAAGGATAAAATACTGACCCATGCAACAAGGTGGATGAATCTTAAAATAACTATGCTTAGATAAAGAAGCGAGACTCCTCCCAATAGGAGTACATACTGTATGATTCCATTTACACAGAAGTATAGAAAACAGAAACTAGTTTACAGAGGCAAAAGGCAGATCAGCAGCTGTCTAGGGGCAATAGTAAGAATTACGAAGAGACATGAAGAGAGTTTTGGGGACCAGTGATTATGTTCATTGTTTTGATTAAAGTGATAGTTTCACAGGTGTACACATATGTCAAAGTTTCCTTTGTGTGCAATTTATAATAATGTCAACAATACCTACATAAAGCTGTTTTTAAAAGTAGAATTAGAGAGAATAACCTACTTCAATACTGACATGAAAAAATGTTCATGATACATATTAAGTAAAAAATAAAATAGCTGTGAAATTACATATATCCTAATCCCATTTATGCGAAATATGTGTGCTTATACTGAATATATATGTATAGAAAAGAAGCCTGAGGAATTATCCATTCAGTTGTTTATATATTGGAGAAGCAATATGGAGAGCTTTTCATTTTATGCATCCCTGTATTGTTTGATATTTGTATAACCATCATGCATTCTGAAATTTAAAAAATAGAAGACAGTAAGAGAAATAATTAGCAGGGTTAAAAGCCAATGGGCAAGATAAACTTGGAGGTAAAGGCCAAAGTGACATTTTACGTAAGAAAAAGATGGAGCTTGTGTTTGGAGAATAAAACTCCCACTTGTGGAGAGAAGGAGGGCACGCCTGCCCCAGATTCACCTGGGCTTATTAGCAGGCTCAGAGCTGTCTGCACGCTCTCTCCCAGGAGCCAGTCACTAGGTACCTCCATGGATGACATCAAGGTATCCTGAGGCACAAAACCACCAAGGGCTTTAAGAGACCAACAGCTCTCCCTCTGATCTTCAGTGGGTATAAGGGACACTCCAGATTCTAGGAAACACCTGAGAAGGTTTCTGAGCCCACACTCCTTGGGTGTTCGGTACCTTGGATGATTTTCTGCTGCTGTTGCCGGATTTCGTCAAAACCCAAGCCTCTGGTCTCCTCCGGCTCCTCAAAGAGCCAAGGGTTTGGGACGCCTCGCTTGGCCCCTCCCGTCATCAGGCTGGACCTAGGAACAAGATTAAATGTGTTACATAACTCAGAAAATATAGCTCTGCTGCAAATTACTCCCACAAGTGCAGAAGTGGCCAGCCTCGGGTGCTTTGAAAATTCAATTTGACCACAATTTATTGCATCCTCGTTCGTGCCAGCGACTGTGCTCAGTGCTGGAGGAGACCTGTGGATGAGGAAAGCACAAGCCCGGGCCTCCAGAGAATTACAACCTGTTAAGGAGACTATGGCAGCATGTAATACTCCTCCTAATCCTCCAAAATACATTTGAGTCAATAATCATAAATGAGGGTCTTAAATTACAAAAACACAAGGCTAAATGGAAGTGGCCTTTTTATCAGGACAAAGTCTGTCTCACAGGCTATGTGACAACAAAGGCACAAATTTCATCTCAAGAAGATACAATGTTGACCACAGATGACACAGATGACAGCACTGAAAAATGACCATATAATTTTCTATTAATGGGTATTTGGTAGCTCACAGACAGAAACACATGCAGGGTTTCAAATCTAATTTTATAAATAAAATGTAGCATTCATAACATAATAAACGAATTCTGAATCATCAACCTTAATCTTTATTCCCTCTAGTAAACCACGTGTCCCTTCTGCACCAGACACTGGCCTCCTTGCTGTCTGAAGAACAGAGAGCACACGTTTGCAGCCTCAGTCCCATGTTTATAGGGTTCTTCTCATCTCAAGCATCTCCTCTCCTGTCCCTACCTGCCCACATTCTGTCCAAGGCACAAGGACCACCTTGTTCATAAAGCTATCTCTGACCTCTTCAACCCAGATGCAAACAGTCACTTTAGAGTTCACAGGATTCACAAAAAATGATGATAATGACAACGGTGACATGATAGTCATACCAGTGACAATAGCAGCTACCATGTGTTAAGCATCCATTATGTGCAGGTACAGCTCCAGGCCATTTATATGTATTCGCTCACATTATTTGTAATTCTTCCAGCCCTTTCTTTTCACATCTCTCATACTGTCTACAAATAACCGCTACCCTATTGTTGAACCTTTCACATAAACGAGCCTCATGTCTACTAGACAGAAGGCAGGAACTGAAAGTCACCCTCAACCCTCAACGGGACGGCTCACTGCTCCCCACCATGGAGTGAATGGCTGTCAGCATAAGTTAACCCTGGCTCTACCACCCCCCATTGCTGCAGTACTACATGTCTCAGAGAGCTGCTGGGGAATAAAAGTGATAATCCCTTTATTCAGAAAACATTTACTTACTACTTACTATGTGGTAGGCATTGCTCTCATCAATGGTGAGGAGGAAAAAAAAAACAGAATATAGATAAAACAGACCAAAATCTCTGCCCTTACAAAGTATATATTTTTGTTACAGGTGTTGCTTTCATTCTGATTGGGGGGAACGGTGAGCAAAAAGGGAGGAAAGTGCTTAATGTGGTGCTTAGAAGGTAAAAACCATTCAGTAAATGTTAACCATGGTCATTCTACCAATTACTGTGCTGTATTCCTGGAGGCACTGAAGTATAATTTGTTAATAAATGGGAATATCTCAAAAGGCTATGTTAATTTCATTTTCTAGCTTAGCACTATAAAACCTACAGAAGAATAGGCTATGTATCAACAAACAAACCCATACAAAACTGGAAGAAAATTATTGATCCCTTAGACTAAGATTTTCAGCACAGAGCTGGTCTCTCCACCCAAGTATTCTAATAACACGCAGACAGAAGTATGGCCTTCTTCCACATCACCGAAAAGCAGACGTGCCTCTTTGAAGCCTCACTTTACTTGGTTGGTCCCAAGTACCAACAATGTCAAGATTTCAGATTTAGTCTCTATAATAATCATTCAATTCCATTATTTTTGAAGACAGGGGAAGAAAGCAACAGAAAAAGGAAAGAAAGAAGGAAGTTTGCAATCAAAGTACATCCCTAACTCTTACAACACCGTGCAAGTGCCAGCTCTTGATCAAAACAGGAGTCTCGGGATTTTGCATATGGTCCACTGTGAAAGCAAGACCTAGAAACCGGCACATCAGTCAGAGGTACAGCAAGTAACCTCAGGGCACCCACCCCAGCTAAGAGCATCCATTCAAATCAGTGCACTGCACCTGAGTTGACAGTAGGCACTGTTCCCCTAAAGCTAATATCACTATGTCCCACTGGTAGTGCATGCCATACCTGGAGCTTATTATTTTTAATTACTAAAGGAGAAAATGCAAGAAAATTGTTTTAGCAATCTCAGAAAAAACAGCAAATTGGAACTACAGCCTTTAATTTTATGTGTGTTACATAAATATATTTACAGCACCTACTAGAGAATAAAAGTACAATGTGGGCAAATTTTAATATTAACATCAAGTACACATTACAGAAAAAAACTCATCAACCACCAGACATACAAGAAAGATTGTCCCAGGGCTGAATTCGCAACTATAAGAGTTCTAAGCACTGAAAAAAAGCAACAGTAAACTGCAGTAACAACGACTCCCTCATGCTTTCTTTCTTGGTTATCTGATTCCAAAATTTTTGTGAAGTTTTTCAAGGCAGAACTACCTCTCTCTCTTTTCTTTTGGAGGTCGTACTTTGCTGCTGCCCCGCGCCTACTGGGAAACCCAGTGATGGCTGTGCCCTTACTGACGAAGCAGGTGAGATCGCAGGTATCACTGTGCAGAAGCGTTGGTTTGTACGCTCAACCTAATGTCTGGGCCTGATGCCTTTTATTACTCAGTCTTCTCCTAGGTAAAATATACATATAAATATGTATATTTATATATTAAATATGTACATATATTTAATATATAAATTTTAAGTATGTATTTATATATTAAATCTGTAATACATATATATTTATAGAAGAGTTTAAGACATAATTCTTGCTTTCAAGGAGCTTATACTCAAACTGAAAAGGAAAACTAACCACACATGAAGCAATTACTAACTGAACTAAGAGAACTGCTAGCTTTGAAGCCCTGAGCAATGCCAACAGCCTCTTCAGCCCACAAAACAAGCAAACTCAGTGAGCCAATAGTTTTCAAAAGTTCTGGTCTAACACTTGAGGAATAAGACACCCTTGTTAGTAGTGGGGTTGGGAGGTGAGTGGGGAAGACTCATCATAGTGGGGGAAGACGGGGGAAGACTTCCTTTTATTCCTACAGAAGATAATTTTCTGTCATTGGGAATCACTGCATTAGATGATCTTTAAGATGCTTACTGCTTTATTTTTTTCTCATTAAGTAGTAAATTGCATAAATAAGAACAGAGAAAAAAAAGGACAATCTCCCTCTTACTCTTTTTAGAGAACGAAATCCATTCTCCTCTCCCCCATCTTCCTATTTTCAGTTCAAGACCATCGCAGACCTGTTGGCTAAGGCCAAAAACTTGGAATGATCTCTGACTCTATCTTATGTACCCTCAGCATCCAGTCCATTAGGAAATCCTTCAAAACATATTTAAAATCTGACCATTTCTCCTTTATTCTATTGCTTCCACTCTGGTACTCCTGTCTCCTGCCTCTGCTCCTCCCCTCTGCAATCTACTCCCCATACAGCCGTCAGCGTGATCACTGTGAAAGTGAACTGCTTCCTCTGCTCACAGCCTTCCCCGTCTTCCCATGCACCCTGAAGGTACAGCGTCCCTACGATAACCAACATGCCACGCCAGCCTCCTTGCTGTCTCCAGAACACACTTAGCGCATTCACATCACAGGGCCTTTGTGCCCGCTGTTCCCTCCTACCCACCACGGTTAAGGCCCTGTCCCTAGAGGTCACGTGGCCTTGCTCCTTTATCCATTCCACTCTGCTCCAATGGCATCTCACAACGGTTTCCATGATGACTCTATCTAAAACAGTACTCTTCCCTGTAACTCCTTAGCCACCCCCAGCCTGCTTTATTTTTCTTTCTAGGACTTAAACCACCACTATCATACATTACGTGTTGGTTGATTATCTGTCTCCTACACAAGGCTGCAAGTTCCCCAAGGGTCGGGGCTGTCTTGTTTGTCAGTATATCCTCAGTACCTAACACAACAGGCACTGAAAAAAATGTTGAGTGAATTAATGTATTTGGCAAAAAAAATAACTGAATGAATGAAATAAATAAGCATGGTCAGGAAATTACAATATCATATACTAGTGCTCTTTTGTAATTTCCAAGGCATTTTCTCCAACATTATTTCCTGTGGATTGTACATAAGACTGTGTGTAAGTCAGACTTGGTATTACTGACAAGAAAGCCAAGGTAAAGGAACATCACAGTGACTTCCTCAAGGTCGCACACTCAGTGGCACAGCAAAAGGTTCAACCCACAGCTCCTGGCTCTTAACCCAGGGCACTTTCTCCCTACCATCTCAAGTAAGGTTCCATAAAGGGAAGGAGACTCAAGACAGCCTTGGAGAATGGGTGTGGTTTAACTAAGTGCAGGAGAGACAGATGGAAGGCATCCCAAGAAACAGCAGAACATGAGAGATGTCTCTCGGGCAGGTGACGTGAGCCTCTTATGTGTATGGGATAACCGTGGAGAGTGGCTGAAATCCCAGGGCTGGATCTAGTAGTACTGATTCCAAAGTAGGTAGCCATTGTGAACCTCTATCTGTTCTAGTGGCTTTCATCCTCATACCCATCCTGAATCTTGTGATTTTAGCCCCTGGTTGTTCCCCATCCTATAAATCCTCAAGCAACAACCTCCACTCCTATCTGCAGCCAAACTTCTTTAAAGAATGAACTTTGCTCATCAGTTCTACCTCCTGACCCTCCCAGTTCGTCCTTCAAACCGCTGTAGTCCAACTTCAGCCCCATCACGCTAGTAAAATTCTCCTCACTCATAATCTTACTGCCAAACCTCCTTCCAGTTTTCACTTGGCCCCTCCCCTAGGCCTCACGTGTCATAGCGGACCATGCTCCCTCACCCAGGAACCTCTCCTCCCCTGGGTTCTTCCACACCACTCTCTCCCACTGACAGATCCTTCTCTGTAATTTCAGGTAGCTCTTCCCCCATGTGCCCCTTAAATATTGGTGTTCTTCAGGAATTATATGTAGATCTTCTCTTTTCACTCTGTTGTCTGTCTCTGGGCAATTTTATCTGTTCCATTGACTTCAGGCCATAAGAACAGGAGCTAGCAGTGCTTAAATGCTTTTTTATGTCCCAACACAAACTCAATAGTACACTTTCTCTTGAGTCATTCTGGTAGTGCATTCTTAACCGGGGGTGGGAGAGGGGCATGCCCCCTTCCCAGTAGGTTGATATCAGAATCTGGGGGTGAGGGTGGGACAAACAAGAACAAAACAAATGAACAAAGAAAACAGAAACAGACTCATAGATACAAAAACACACTGACAGTTGCCGGAGGGGAGGAGGGATAGGAGACTGGGTGAAAAAGGCAAAGGGATTAAGAACTACAAATTGGTAGCCACAAAATAATTCCAGGGATATAAAGTACAGCATAGGGAATATAGTCAATACCACCATTATGATAACTAGGTATGGTGCCAGGTGGGTACTGGCGGGACCACTTTGTAAAGTATATGATTGACCACTATGCTGTACCCCTCAAAACTAATATAAAATAATATCCAATGTAAACTGTAATTAAAAATAAAATTTAAAAAAATCTGGGGGGTGGAGGAAGGAAAAGCACATACGCAGTTAGAAAGAAACCTCACATATAAAATCCTGGTGAGGCATATCTTTCCAGCCGTCATCCTGATGGAACATAACTGTGTTAAAGACTTCCAAACTTATCTCTACCCAGAATACTTCCCTACAGGGTCTATATCTGCATTTATTGCTTTTCATTTAGGAATCTCTAACTGGTATTCCACTCCCAACCCAATATATCCAAAATCAAGTTCATCACTTTTATCCCCAAAAGCTGTTTCTTCTCCTCTGCTCTCTATTCTGGTCAGCAGCATCACTGGGTTCCCAAATGGTCCAAATCTGCTCCCTCCCCGCCAGCCCCACACCTCGTCAATTACAGAGGCCTCCCTCAGAGGTGGTTCTCAACTATGTGCCTTCACTTCCATCGCCACTGGCATGGCCCTGGCCTAGGCCCTCATCAGCTCTCAGGTAAAAGATGGTCCCAGCCTTCTGACTGGTCTCCTTGTTCCCTGTCACCCTCTTTCAGGGCATCTAGTACTGGGCTGCCAGAACTATCTTTGTAAAGCAGAGTCTTGCCATTAACACTTTCTGTTTTCAAACTTTCACCACTCCCTCGAAGGTACAGAATAAGTTTAAGCTCTACAATATGGCCCCAGTGATCTCTGCAACGTCATCCTGAAACCCCCCTCCGTGCCGTGCCCGGCGCTTCCTTCAGCCCTCCAGACTGCTCACCACTGCTCAGACAAAGGCACAAACTTTCACACTCTCATGTTTTTGTATGAGTCTGGAGGGTCCCCACCCCCACCCTTTTGTCCATCTGGCAAAATTCTATTCATCCCCTAAGGCTCAACTCAAATGTCACTTCTGCTGTTCAGTCTTTCCTGATCCCTGTCCCCACCCCCTTCCCCTGAATCAATCACTCCCTGGTGCTCCCACGGCACTTTGTTCAAAACCTCTGGCGTGGCATTTATCAAGCAGGATTGTAGTTAGTTATTTACTCATCTGTCTCCCTTCCTGAATTATGAGCTCTGTAGGGAAAGAGGCCACATGGCAGCCATGTTTACGCCACTAGTGCCAAACAAGCAGTGTGCAGAGTGTTCTGTAGAAGAAGTCTTCAGCGCATGTTTATGAAACAGAACTAGGAAAACCACTAAACTTTTTAAGCAAGGGAGACAAAACAAGAGGGGCATTTTTGTTTTGAGATTTTTTTTAAAGAGAAAAAAGCAAAAAAAAAATTAACAAACTGCTACTGCCTTTCAGACTTTAGATGCAAAGCCTGACTCTGTTCCAGCAGACAGAGAAAACAGGGAACTCTGTCACTAAAACACCTTGTAGCTCCAGCCCCCTTTTGGAAAGGCAGTGGAGTGTTTCTCCTTTGAAAAGTAAGGTAAAGGAAGGAAATGCTTGAACACTATCCTTTTGAGATTAGGATAGAGTTGAAAAATTTTTCAAAGTAAACAAACAATTTTTATCCATATTCTTTCAAGATGGAAGTTACCTAAAAAATTGAACTTATTAATAAATGCCACATTAATAAATAGGTTAGATTATGTCTTATAAAGATTTTACCAAAACAATCACAGCTGCTTCTAAAGATATACTATAAAGCCCTGGCTGGTGTGGCTCAGTGGATTGAGAGCCGGTCTGCAAACCAAAGAGTCACCGGTTCAATTCCCAGTCAGGGCACATTCCTGGGTTGTGGGCCAGGTCCCCAGTAGGAGACCTGCAAGAGGCAACGACACATTGATGTCCTCTCCCTCTCTCCTTCCCTCTAAAAAGTAAATAAAAATATTTTTTTTAAAATAAAAGATATGCTATAAAAAGATTGCATTTCCATCCCCAAAGGCAAATGATGTTCATTATTAAATGATGATAGTATCTGAAGGAGGCACAGATAATCCATGCTATTCTGCTGACAAACACAACTGAAGCTTGCAGAGTTCACAGGGAGGGCGTTCTTATCGAGTGAACACTGAACTGAAAAAGCAGTGAATCCCAAGAAATAGCTTTCTTTAGCTTCTCTTAACATTTCAAAAAGATGTCAAAACTACTATATAAAATGTTTGTTTTATCTGAAAAAAATATCAGTGAGTATTCACAGACCACAGGGAGGTCTGCAGTTAGGACCAGAGAAGATATTTCTAGGGTGTCGGCGAACCAAGGAAATGCTACTATGGTATGAAACGGAATTCCTTTTCCAAGACTTTTTTTTTTGTAGTTTCTTTCTGTGACTAGAGAAATGCACAGCAGCTCCAATTTCAGTCAGGAATAGATTCTTTGACATCAATTGTTTGGAGGCAAGAAGTGGCAATATTCTGTAGGCCAGGTTAGTGAGGAGAGGCTGCAGAAGCTAGTATAATCTAGACTCAAAGTGACGAGGGTCGGGCAAGGGAAACAAAAAGAAGGATCAGCAAGAAAGGGCCAGTTCGCACAGTTCCCTTTTTCAAAGGGAACCTCCACGAGTGTTGGTGAACAGACTGGATACAGGGGACTAAGACGGCCAAGCTGGGTGACTTGGGGAGCTTGTACAACTTAGGGAAAGGGAAATTTTTCATTTCCTTTCAGAATTTTCTCCAACTTCAACACAGTTCCTAACAACATAGCCCCAAAGTGAAATTGCTCCTTTAAGATCATGATCTATGTATGGACCTATTTGTAGCCACATTTACTAGATGGCTAACTTCTTAAGTCCAGTACTCTCTCCTGTTCTTTTTCTTATATACCAACCATCTGTCTTTCCTACAAATACTGAGTACCTTCTGTGTGCTGGGCACTACTCTGGGGGCTTGGAAATGAACAACAGGACAAATTCCTGACCTCAGAGAGCTGATACTTCAGTGACAATGAATGCCCAAACAGTGCCCTTTGCAAAGTAAATGCTCAAAATAACTTTTTTATGTTAAATGGAATAAAATAATTTTTATTGTGTATTAGTCTAGAACAATAAAAACTCAAACAAGGAAAATATCTTACATATCACCCAAGGAAATTCTCATCATAGCATCTTTAAAATCGATTATGATCAAATATTTTTTCTAATTGTAAACAAATCCCATTTTATCCCTATTCACTGCTGGCCAAATTTACCAAGAAAAAGTTTCAACATTAAGTTAAAAACTTAAACAATTTATAGAAAAGTAGAAATGCAGGTTGGAAAAGGCCATAAAGAGGCCGTCACGTTGGCCTCCTACCTGAATTTGAGAAACCCCAGCGTGCTACTCCTGCGAGTCACGCCAGCAACCTGAAATGAAGCAAATAAAACCAAAGGAACAAGTCTTCACCTTAAGTGTGGCTGTCACTGTACCTGATGAGGGGTTGAGAAGGGGTGATACACAAAAACACGAAAATTCTAAGTGGGAGATCAATTAGCTGCTCTACTAAACTAATGGTGACTGAGAGCCATCTGCTGGTTAGCGACTAAAATTCTACTACAAAATAAATGTTAAGCAACCCAATAATTACCACTTACTATAAGCAGCTCCTTACTTTACTACACAGTGCACTCTTGAAAATGTTTCGAAACAGAATGAACAAAAGTCGACAACATACTTACCTATTATGAGGGGGCTTCTCATGCCAGAGCCACGCCTTTCTGACACTACTTTAAATAAGGAACACGCCACACCTTCTTTCACTTTGCTCATCATAACCAACCACACTTACATGCTCAACCGAGGTTAACAATCTGCATTTAGGCATTCGGCATGGCCAACGACTCCCTTTTTGTGTCGTCAATGCTGTTTTGCCCCTTAGTACATTTGTTCCCATTCTCATTCATTTTACAAAATAAAGATTAAATGCACTAAAATATTCAAAAAATTGTGCAAATGAACACTGTTCTATGGATAAAGATACAAGTTAGGGGAAAAAATTACTGGCTGGCAGGGAGTAGGGATTACGGGCAGGAATTAAACACTCTGCAGTGTTTAATCTCTAGTGTTGAAAATTTTATAGTAGAATTTGCCCGCTGATATACAAAAATCCAAACCTGGTATTAAAAGACTGTTTAAGCATGTCAATAAATAATGCAATACACTCAAGATGCACAAAAGCCAATAGCCACCTACACAGTCACCATTTCCACCTCAATAATCTTTCTTTTTATGGTTTCAATTAATCAGATTCATACTTAAAGACCCAAATTAATGAGATGGGCACCCATGCTCTTAACTAAGGTGTGCTGTCCCTCTGCGGGCAGGGCCCAGGAATCTGTACACTCCCTTGGACAAGTTTTATTTACATAGCTGGGAACCTATATGCAGACTGGTATAGAAATTACAGGTCTAGAAAGAGTAGGATTAGAGAAGGTACACAAGTAGGTAGGAGATGATATGGTATACGAATCTATTCACTCCACAAAGGATATCTCAAGTCTTTTCCTTCCATGGTCTCCATTTCTTCCACCTCACATGTCTCTTTTTTCATGGAGATCACTCACGGCCCACACCACACAACTCAGCACTTAATTATAAGTTACCCTGCATCGTTCGCTAATTCTTTTGTGCAGGGTAGAAAGACCTTCCCAAATAGCTGGTCAGTCCTGGATTCCCCTTTGCTAAGACCAGCGACAGCAAGTGGTTCATAATGTTTATAAAGCACTTTACAAAGCAAAAGTATATGCTTTTACATATATTTATCTCATTTGAACTTCACAATATTTTGAGGAGTCACAATTATCTTCATGTGAGATAAAATGAAATGGGAGTCAAAATTCAAACCCAAGTTTTCTAATACTAAACCCTTTTTTCCTTCCACTGACTGATACCTGCAAAGTTAGCGCTATACTGCTGGAACATCTGGAGGTAGACAATACCTTCTAGACACAATGAACAAGAAGAAGGCAAAGTATGCAAAGCCTGTGGGAAATGAACAAATGAGGGTCTGCACAGGAGCCATCGTAGCATGCCAAAACTGAGAGGGAGAAAGTCCTGAGAGGCCAAACCACAGCAAAGGACAAGAAGACTTTCTAGTTCTTTCTATGCTGTTTGTTCACCTTGGGCACAGTGATTTCTCCAAGAATCAGCCTCCTCATGTGTAAGCCAAAAAAGTGATCCCTTCTCTGCTTATCTCTGAAAATTATTATAAGGGTCAAATAAAATAATATATGGAAGTGCTTGGGATATAAAAAAGAGAGGGAGGGAGACATATAAAATAGACTTTTCAAAAAATGAGCATAACTAACTTACAATATGGTGTGTACTGGCAACTCCTCTTTCCCCTCCCTGCTTATTCATAGAGTGGGATTTCCATTTCTCAATTTCCAGATGACGTTTATAACTTAAATTAATACATACAGGGGTACCAAATCTTTTTATTGTCCTTATCAAAAGTCACAATTATACCAGTAGTTAAGGACTGCAATTTAAAACAACATACCACACTTCAGCCCTCAGACCAGCAAAACCCAAGCAGGCCTGCAGCACGCCCTGCCAGCCATGCGGAGAGAAAGGCTCCCCCACATGTCCCCAGGGGACAGAAAGCACTACAACTTTCCAGAAACAGACACAATGGCACCTGTGCAATTTTGAGTGCCCGTACCTTTTGTCCCAGTAACCCACTTTGGGGACTCTGTCCTACAGAGATAGAAGCCACACTTTCTTTATGGGTATTTGCTGCAACGTTGCTTGTAACAACAAAGAACTGAACAATCCAATATCCGCCAAATGGGGAGTAGTTGTAAAATAACTGCATATTCTCATTGTGAATAATGTAACTACTGAAAAAAACATTTTGTTAGATCTGTTGACTTGGAGGAATGCCAACATTCAAATGAAAAGAGTAAATTACAGAGTATGGATAGTACAATTTTGTTTTCATTAAAAAAACAAAACAGAAAAAACTCACACTTATGTGAATGTATTTGTAAACATTTGTATAAACACAGATAATCGTGGGGAAGGAAATCCTCCCAACGGTTAACACTGGTTACTTTAGGAGAACTGCACTGGAGGGAATGAAAAGCAGAGAAACTATTAACTTTTGGATTACACCTCAGTATGGTTTGACTTGTTGTAATGAACATGTATCATGTTGCTAATTTGATTTAATCCAATAAAGATAAGTCATTTCCCCATAGAGTGGTGGAACAGGGGAAGGGAACATAATAGGGGAACAGATACCCACAAAAGTAAAAGATAATAAGTGAAGATTATTAGAAAGAGGGATTGAAAGAGAACCTTCTTTCAAAACTACGAATAGAAAACAAAAACGAAAATTAAAAAAACACCAAATGAAACATCTTTTTCCAGGGGGTAAGAACAATGGGAGAGAGATATGAAAGGAAAAGGCAAGGCAGGAAGATGGAGAGAAGGAAACAAGAGTAAGTGGACTGGGGCTGGGCAGGGTCCAGAGTCACCGAGAAGCAGAGAAAAACAACAGCCAGGTCTGCAGTCACATGCATGGAGGAGGAGGAAGGAGAAAGTCAGAGAGCTGAAGTGAGACAAGTCCTTTTCTAAAACTAGGCAGTACAAGCAATCTTAACATTCTCTCCTCACTTTCAAGGGAGAAAAATGCTAACTTTCCAAAATCTAGAAACTGGAACAAATGACAAGAGCAACTTTCCTCTTCTATTGGCTTACATCTCCACCTTGTGGTCTGTTCGGAACATAGCTGTAGTGTGAGCGTGTGTGTTGGTATGTACACCTATGACTACATGCATGCGTGTAAGTGTATATATTGTTATATGCATATATACTTACCAGCATTTATGCATTATATATTACACCTTTATTACATATATTATACATAAATAAATGTATATAACTATACATATATGTATTATAAGTATACTTATATATACACACACTTACATACTTATATAATACATGTGAGTACTATATAAAATGTATGCGTATATTCAAGGTCTGTCTGGAAAAACTCCAACCATGTTAATATAATGAGAATGGTTTGTGTGACATCAATGTAACCTGGCAGCCAAGGAGAGTGGACTGGAATACGCATGCATGGACAATGACAACTTCACTGTACTCGTCAGTGGGGGTGGTAGACGCTATTGAGTGAGCATGTGTACTGTGTAGCCAGTGCATTCAAAATGAGTGAGTGAGTAGAGATACAAATCTGCATCAGATTTTGCGTTAAGCTTAAACATTCCTCTGTAGAAACCATTCAGGTGATTCAGAAGGCCAAAGCTATGGGCAACTGGTGATTGGCAGCTTCATCACAACAACATGCCAGCTCATGCATCATGTGTCATTCAGAGTTTTTTGGCAACATATCAAATCACCCAGGTCACTCAGTCCCCCTTCAATCCCGATTTGGTGTCCTGTGACTTCTGGCTTTTCCCAAAACTAACATCACCTTTGAAAGGGAAGAGATTTCAGACCATCAGTGAAATTCAGGAAAATACGACAGGGCAGCTGATGGAGACTGGGAGAACTGTGTGAGGTCCCAAGGTGCCCACTTTGAAGGGGACTGAGGCATCATTGTCCTATGTACAATGGTTATTGTATCTTGTAGCTTCTTCAATAAATGTCTCTATTTTTCATATTATATGGCTGGATACCTTCTTGACAGACTTCATATGTACTTACATGCATATTTTTAAATTCAAGTAGAACTATACAAACAGAAATAGCCTAAGTGTATAGCTCAAAGATAATTCCCAAAATGAACCTCAGTTAATTACTACATAATGCAAAAAAAAAAAAAAAACCAGGGCTCTAGCAAAACTCCAAGGCCCCTTGTGTCCCCTCTCGTCACCGAGCCCCCAAATGGAGACACTTTTGGGGTTTACAACACCAGAGGTATGTTAGTCTTTATAGGACTGGGAACACACAGTATGTACTCTCATCCGGCTCACTTAGCTCAATGTGCTAAGACTCACCCATTGTGTGGGCGCAGCTGCAGACCGTGCCCTCCCATCTGCTGTGGAGTGCCACTGCACAGTGCGCCACGATGGGCTTATGCACTGTAGTGGGCGTGTTCTGTGGGCTGCTTCCTGGTAGGACTATTAAGGATAATGCTACTATAAACAGCTGTGAACACGTCCTTCGTACACTTCAGTTTTAGGAGGTGCAGTCAACAAATTTTCCAAAGTGGCTGTACAACTAACAGTCCCACCAGTAATACATGAGAATTCCAGTCACTCCACATACTAGCAACACTTGACTATCATTTTAATTTCAACCATTCTGGTAGGTGTAATAATATGTTTGCAACTTTCTGATGACTAATGAAGTTAGACTCCTTTTCATGTGTTTATCATTCAATACTTTCTTTGGTGAAGTCCAACTTCAAGTATTCTGCCTATCTGTTTTTGGTCTGCTTTTTTTCTTGATTATAGTTCCTTACACACATATGCCAGCACAACTCCTGAGTCAGATGAATGTACTGCAGATACAGGTTCCTGCTCTGTGGCCTGCCTTTTCACTCTCTCTGTGGTATCTTTTACTAAACAGAATTTCTTTTTTTTTTAAAGATTTATTTATTTTTAGAGAGGAAAGGGAGGGAAAAAGAGAGAGACACATCAATGTGCGGTTGCTGGGGGTGATGGCCTGAAACCCAGGCATGTGCCCTGACTGGGAATCGAACCTGTGACACTGGTTCGCAGCCCACGCTCAATCCACTGAGCTACGCCAGCCAGGCTAAACAGAATTTCTTATTTTAATAAAATCAAACTTATCATGCGTTTCCTTCATTTTTAGTCATTTTTTCTGTCCTAAGAAATCTTTGCCTATCCCAAGGCCATAGAAGATACTCTCCTGTTTTCTTCTAGAAGCTTTCAGTTTTACCTTTCACATTTAGACCCACAATCCTTTTGCAACTGATCTTTATGGAGGATGACAGCAGAGGCTAAAATTCATTTTTTCCCATGTGGCTATCCAGCTGACCTAACACTGTTGATTGAGGAGATCATTTTTTTTCTTTGCTGCGCTGCACTGTCTGCTTGGTCATAAACCAAGTGACAATATATGTGAATATATGTGTGGGGCTGTTTCTGGACTCGGTTTTGTCCCACTGGTTTAATTGCCTACCCTTCTGCCAACACCACACTGCAGCCTGAAGGTAAGGCTGGATACCATAATGTGAGTCTTAGGGCTTTTGTTCCTCTGAATTGCCATATAAACCTCAGAATCAGCTGATGTGACAAACAAAATCAGAGCAAAAGGCTGGCTGGTGACTCCACAGCTCAATCCTGATGTAACTGACACCCACGCAGCACCAAGTCTCCTGTCTCTCATGAGGGCGCATCCCTCTGCTGGGCTTTCCTTAATTTTTAAAAATAATGTTTATAGTGTTGAGTGTAGACGCTTTATATGTCTCCCATTTGATTAATTCCTACATGTTTCATATTTGTAATGTTG
Source organism: Phyllostomus discolor (assembly GCF_004126475.2). Taxonomy (NCBI): domain Eukaryota; kingdom Metazoa; phylum Chordata; class Mammalia; order Chiroptera; family Phyllostomidae; genus Phyllostomus; species Phyllostomus discolor. Next base: position 69,461,180 of record NC_040910.2, on the reverse strand, counting down.
TTATAAATGGCTTCTTTTTAATTGTTTTCATTTGATATTTGTTGTCCAGCTTTCAAAACCTTCTTAGGAGACAAACTACCAGCTCGCTACTGCTAACCTGCTTGTGAACGGGCTATGCAACACTACAAAGGGTTCCAAGATTCGATGTAATCCCAATTATGAAAATAAAAAGCAGTTGATATTTGATCAACTGATCTAGAGTTTACATTAAAAAAGGAAAAATCTTAAAAAAAGTGACAGAAGACTGGCCTATTGTGTAATAAAACATAATAAAGCCTCAAAATTAATGCTACTAACACCATGAGTAGACAGAGATTGATGGAACACATTACAAAGTCGAGAGAAGATGGACAACTCAGTAAAAAAAAAAAAAATCTAGTCAGTCACAAAAATAGGGTAGCCAGGTAGGAAAAAAGTTGGATTGATATTTTTCACCAAATTAATTTCCAAATGGATCAAATATTTAACAGTTAAAAAAATAAAATCATGAAAGTACTAAAAAAAGCACAGGATAATTTATTTATAACCTTAGTTCACTATAATTATATATAATAACTACTTGACTCTACTAAGAAATAACTAAAACTACCTTCAATTTTTAGATTGGAGTAGGATACAAAAGTTTAGTAACACTGTCTTTAGAAGACTGTATGGAAACAAGCGCTCACATAAATTGCTAGCACAAGTCTAAATTGGTTCTATGGAAATGATAAATGGATACCCCTTGACCCAGCCACCCTCTTCTGAGAACTTACCTAGAGATATACTTACACACATATATAATACCTTACATATAAGGCTTTTCATCACTATATTTTTGTAATAGAAAAATATATGTATTAAATACATATTCTGCCTATCTGTTGTAATGGACTGAAAATAACACACATCTCTCTCTTTTTAAAAGATTTCATTTATTTTTAGAGAGAGGGGAAGGCAGGGAGAGAGGGAAGGAAACATCAATGTGTAGTTGCCTCTCACACACCTCCCACTGGGGACCCTGCCTGCAACCCAGGTATGTGCCCTGACTGGGAATTGAACTGGTGACCACTTGGTTCGCAGGCCGGCACTCAATCCAGAGCCACACCAGCCAGGGCAACACACATATCTCTTACAGGACAGCAGTTAACTAAATTATGGTATGTGCGTAAGTAAAATATTATAAAGTTATGAAAACTAATGACAAAACCCTATATGCTTGTTTGGGAAGATCTCCAAGATACCTGATTAGACGGCAAAGGAATGAAGTAGAATGGTATGGATAATGTGCCACCATATGTGTAAAGGTGAAGGAAAATAAGAAAATATATTTATATGTTGTAGTATATATACTTCAGAGAACCCTGGAAGGATATGCCAAAAATTAACAGTGATACTTATGTCAAGGAGTGGGGGACACAGTGGAAGGAAGCCTTCCCATTGAATACTGTTACATGGTTTTTGATTTCTTAATGATGCAAACATATTACTTATGCAAAATATACCCTTCTTCCTCCCCTATTATTGTTTGGAGTGTGTCTGAGAGGAGGCAGTCAGATGATAATGATAACACTCTGAGAAAAGCAAAACACATAGAACCTGCAACTGTGGTAACATCACTGGACTGAAGAATGAAACATCTCTCCCAATTCTCTAATCTGGAACTTCTTACATGAAAATGACTTTCCGTATTTAAGCCATTTTGAGGAGGGTTATCTGCTATTTGCGGCTGAGGGCATCCTAACTGCTACACTAGCGTAATGGCTAAACCAGACACCTCTGGGTTGGGCAGAGGGGTTAAGAACCATAAGTACCATATGCTTTTGCAGACCCCTTACTTAGTCCTCCTCCTCCTCTCTCTGCTGCTAGTGCTGCAAAAAAAAAATAACCCTCCCCCTGTACTCTTCATTATACAGACCCTTTTGAACTTAATTTCTTTTGTGTTGTGAATTTTTTTGTTTATGTTTCCCCCACCTGACTGCACTCTTTAAGAATGAGCATTATGAAAGATGAACAAATCCTATCAAAGTCACTTCTGTGGTCACATCATGTGCCTCTATTAACTTCTGATCCTAAACTTTGCTAAGAAGGTAGCCACACTGCACCAAAGTTACTTACTGTTTCATCGAACTACCCAAAATCATCAGTAAGGTAGAGATAAAGCTCTATGTTTCACCAGGTACCATTTCATTTTCCTCTTCATGAACACGAAGACTACATTTCCCAGCCTCCTTTGCAGTTAGGTTGAAGTCATATAGGACAGGTTATGGCCAAGGGGCTGTGTGTATGAAAACTCCAGCCTACAGCGTGTAAGAGGGGTGCAAATTCTCCACACCCTTCCTCTTCTCCTGTCATAGTGAACATGGAGATCGTGTATCAAGAGAGAACAGCTAAAAGATGAAAACAACCTAAATCCCCGAGTCCTGTCGTAAAGGCTGCTGCCCTGAGCACTACCAGACTTTGTAAGAGGCAAGCAGAAAAAGTTGTTGTGGGATAAACTCCTGAGAGTCCCAGGTTTCTTTTATTACCAAAGCCCCACCTATCGAATCCTTAGTCAACCTTTCAATAGACCAAAGTCTACTGAGTGCCTAGTATATACCAGCTCTGCGCTAGGTGTCTGGATGATACAGAAAACAATACAGATTTTTTTCACTGAGTAAATATTATCAAGCACTGTGTTAGGCTTTGGTCTCTAGGTAAATTAGCTCCTCGCTGATATTCTCTCAAAGCACAATATACAGCACTTTTCTGCTGAACTTACTTATCTGTATGACTCTTTAGTTCATGTCTGTCTCTCTCACTGAACTGTACATAGTTCAAATGCACAAACTAGGGGTTTCTTATTGTTTGGGGGTTTTTTACTACCACATATGTAGTACTATTGCTTGGCCCATAGTGGACACTCTCAATAAATATCTACTTAAGGAAAGAAGGTTTCTATTTATAGCAACATTTTTGCTTTTTAACTATTTTATTAAATTAGCAGAGAATTTTAATAATCTTGACTATACTTAATACTGCCTTGGTTCAACTATCCTTGTGCTCACTGAAATAGAGAGAAAAGCAAAGCTTTCCTGATTTCAGCATCTCCTCTGCACATCAGAAAACCTAGGAAGTTAGTGTATTTCCAGGATATAAGATAAATTATTATGGCTTCTGCACTGTCTCACATGAGCAGGCTAATGGTATAGGTGTATGTACATTCCTTAGCAATTTCCTACTTCTAGAAGAGTAGGCTGATCATGTGTTAATAACTTTAAGTAACATAAAGTATAAATCAACGATTCTTTAGGAAATCTCAGTACTATTAGATACAAATCATGCTTCCTATAACCCAAGCTTTAAATTACAATAAAACATTCAAAATGGGGGAGGGACAGTACTTTTGAGGTAATATTTAAAGTAATTTTTTCTTTTGTCTACTTTGGTTCCCAGTATAGTGATATGAAATGTAAATTGAAAGTATCATACTTTTTTTGGCAGTTCAAAGAAAAAGTAAATATCTGAAATTGAATTTAAATGAAATGTTTACATTTCATTATCATCTTCTCTTCTTTTGATTTTAGCCATTGGTCTGCTTGTTAATATCCATTCCTGACACATAATTACCATCCTAACCTCTAAATAACTTCCCACCCCCTATAATCCTCAATACAGTTGGTGGTGTGAAGATGAAAGGCTAGCCAATTAGCCACCCACTACAGCCGAGTCAATCATGCAGTCTTTGCGATGGTCACAGAGCAGTGGAGTATGCAATGATCTTTTTCTCTTTACGGACAAAGATTTAACTAATTGTGAGACTTAGCAATGCCCCCAAATATAAAGGGCAATAGGGTTTTCAATCAGAAGCTGTGTCATTGCTTTATAAGTCACGGCTTATCTTCTAAGAAAGATTGTTACCCAGAGACTTCTTTAACAAGTTTCCGAATGCCCTAGATTAGTCACCCATTGCTTATTTAGACCAAAGTCTCACATCAAGGCTTTCTGCTTTAGAACAATGATCAGTAATCCTCAAGGTAAAGCCAAGATTCTGTCACATGACAGCTACACATTCAATTCCATGATGGCCACATTAATGTCTGTATAAGGGAAATGCTAGTCCAAACTGAAGTTTGACAATACTTTTCCCTCCTTAATAGGGCGACATATGAGGAGAAGGAGAAAAGAGGAGGAAAGGGAGGGGCAGAAGGACCCCAGGGAATGAGGGATGGAGAAGAAAAAGAGAGGAGGCAGAGGGCTTGCCTGCTCAGGAGAGAGAAGGAAAGCGAAAAGGGGACAGGAAGAAGAGGAAGAGGGCAGAGCTCCGGGAGGGTGGAGAGAATCAGCGGGTTCCATGGGAGTCCCTCCTGGTCAGGCACCCTGATCTTGTGGGAGTGTTCCGCTTATCACAGGGCTCTGAGGTTTTGATTAGTGGATGAACCCCAGTTCTCCAACAGCACGTGTGTGGTGGGGATAATCTAGCACTAATGGCAAATGTGCCGTAGGGAGCCAGTCTACGGCATTTTAAAGTTCGGATAAGGCCTTCTGGCCAACGTGTTTCCGTAGGCCATGACCTAAAGGAAAGACCTGCCACCCCCCCACCCCCCAGTGACAAGGCAACCCACATTGATATCGGATATTACAAAAGCAAACAAAAATGTGGGAGGAACCCAGAGATTAGCAAAGCAAACAAAAATGTTGGAGAAGCCCAGCACTCCTAACTGACTGTGAGGAGGACTGAGGAAATCTTTGTGAGTCACTGAAGAGATGAGACAAACTGACTGGCAGAGAAAGGAATGGTGTTCCTCCAAAGACAGAGCTGAAAGGTCCCTGACAGCTGGTATCAGAAGGGATTAGGCCACTTGACAATCCGGAGGCAGGAGGGCAGCCTGCACCTGTGAGCCGAAGCCAGTCATGGCTACGGCTGAATTCAGACCCTCAGAAGGCTTGGTTCAGGCAGAAAAATTCGTAAGGTATGAGAAACCGGAATGAAGAAGAGGACTCAAATGTGGGGGCTGGGGTTTTTTTAAAGGCGATAATAACGCTCTGATATAGGCGGGTGAGTAAAGTCAAGGACCAGAAACTCTGAGCTCAAATCTAATCTACTTCTAGCAACCTACTTTAACTTGAACCTTCATTCCTTCACTCATCCATGCTTACACCGTCTGACCCCACCAAGTCTACAGCGGCGCTATCCTCCCGATGAGCTGCGTCAGTGCAATCTGGGTGTCCTTTTCATGGCCCATGAACAGATTCCTGGGATTTTTTCTACATAGTATTTGAGAATGATTTTATCGAGTATACATTTTCTTATTAGTCAGATTCTGCTGGAATGTCTACAGAATCTGAACTTTTTGGACAGTTATGGGCTGAACTGTGTCCCTACAAAAATTCATTTGCTCAAGTTCTAACCCCTAAGACCTCAGAATATAACAATATTTGGAGACAGGTTCTTTGAAGAGGTAATTAAGTTAAAATGAGGTCATTAGAATTAGCCCTAACTCATATGGCTGGTATCTTTATAAGAAGAGGGAATTGACACAGACTCACAAGGAAATGACCATGTGAAGACAGGGAGACATCTACAAGCCAAGGAGAGAGGCCTAGGAAAGATCCTTGCATCACGGGCCTCAGAAGGAACCGACCCGGCTGCTGACACCTTGATCCTGGACTTCTAGACTCCAGAACTGTGAGAAAATACATTTCTGTTGTTTAAGCCACCAAGTTTGTGGTACAGTTTGCTATAGCCGCCCTATCAAACTAATACAGGCAGGTATATGTAAATCTATTCCGGTTAGGGTAGGTACAGTGGATCTAAAGAAATCCTAGTCCAATAAGGATTCACCAAATAAATCACCTTCCAGGTCACCTACCATTCTCTTTCCTCTTTTTTACCTGCAATAATTTACTTCATTTGAGATGATTAGTATGTAATTTCACATTCATTTCTTGCTCTTGGCCAGACTCCATGCGACCTGGACACACCATCACTGTCTGTTACACCCTTTTTTACCTCCTCCCTTACTCCACAGAAGTCACTTGTACTCGCCAGTGCTTATCCACTTTTAAACAGCATTCTTCCAGACGCTTATTCTCAACTACTCTGGACTTCTGTTCCTGAACAGAAAAGCTGCAACAATATATATGCTTCCCTCAGTTTCATGTTGGAGCTTGTAGAAATGCCCGGCTAGTTTCCTGAATTACTTCCATCTCTCAGGGAATTGGATTGTTGCTTCATAGTTCCTCCCCAGTTGGGTCTTATCCCCATGCCACCCCAACTGTTCCCCAAGAAATGCCTATAGGCCCACAGTGTGCACCAGCCTGAAACACAGGGCTGGGGGCAGACCCAGCAGCAGGACTGCAGACATCTCTGCAGGCCTCCATCCCAAACTCCTCTGCCACCAGCCTGCTGCACTCCCTAAACTTCTCCCAGTTCATTTACTTTGGACCCAAGGAGCCTTCAGCTAAAATACCACCAGAAGATAAGTCACTGCCAATGTGGATTCCGTTGTGAGAATGAATGTGTGACAGTTTACTGACAGAACAAGCAGCAAGCTGGGCACTGAGGAAAAGGGACACAAGATTTGGAAGGGGTGAATGAGAGGGCAGAGGCCCACACGCAGAACATGGAACAAGACGGGCCAGGGAGGCCAGGCCCCTCTTGAGCACTCAGGGGGTGGGGAAGAAAGGACAGGAGGTCTCCTGGAAACAAAGGAGGCAGCATGAACCTCTGGGGCCCCCTCCTACCCGAACAGTGTGCAATGTCTACCAATAGCATCTTATGTTTGTAAAGGTTTTAGAGCTTACAAAGCCCTTCACACAACAATCACCTCCTCTGTTCCAAACAACAAGGAAAAGAGGCAGAACACAGATACTCATTTTTAAGGTCAAAGATTTTCAAGCCCAGATGACTGAGTGACTAGTGAGCAACAGAGCTGAGTCCTTCTCATGCTGGTCCAGCTTGTACGGTGCAGTGGCGGGGGGTTGGGGGGGTCACGTCTGAAGACACGCAGGTCTAGAGGAAACCCAAACTCTGAGACGGATTGACTTCAGAAGCTTATGCAAGTTACTTGACTCCTCCGTTTTTCTCCCGTAAAAATGGGGATGTTATAAAGATCTCCCAGCCAAAGGCCCTTAAAGAGCTTAGCACAGTGCCTGGTGCACAGAAACAAACAGCAGACACGGCCATGAGCTCCCACCACGAGTGTCCCACACCAGGAAGCAAAGGTTCGACCCTGCCGCCTGTCACCATCACCTGAGGGGTGTCCCCAGCATTACTGCTCCCCAGGCCACCAAAGTCAGGCTCTGCAAGCATATGGTCCAGACTCTTGTTATTTTGTCTTTTCTCTTTCTCTCCTTCTTTTATTTTTTACATGCTTCTTGAGTGACTGTAAGGCAAAGTACCACAATTAAGAACAAACAATTTAAAGCTATATTTCTCAAACTGTATGTATGGTGCATTCAGATCACCTGAGCATCTTGTTAAAATGCAGGTTCAGTAGGGCTTGGGCGGTGGGTCTGAGATTCTGCATTTCTGACACGCTCCCAGGTGACCTTGACATTACTCATATGCAGGCTGCACTTGAAATAAGAGCAAGGATGCTGAGATTACCACAGGAGAGAAAGGGAGGTGACAGAAAAAAAGAAGGTGTGAGAAGCAAGAGGGGGCCAAACCACAAAGACATAATGCGTAAGTTGGCTCGTTCAAATGACACATGAAGAGCAGTAAGCAAGGCCTGAGATCGTAGACTGTTACCAAATGGTAACTCTCACTGCTCATCAAAACAACAACCTCCACCACCACAAATGCTACAAGGGATTTAAATGGTTTCTCCCCCTCAGACCATCACCTCTCTATGTGGTCCCTGTGCCCCCATGAAACCTGCTCCCCCCAGCTGATTAAGCCTTTAATTTCTGGACTAAAAAGACCCCTTCCTTCAATGTAAAGACCGTTCTTGACAACTGGTACTCTTTTCATCTTGCATCCCTTTGGCCACCTGTTCAATTTTTCCAACCATGGATCAGCACCGTCCGCTTACTTCACTGTGGTCACTGTACCCCAGGGACCACAGACCACCAGAGAATTGTCAGAAGCCAGAATGAAATGGCAGGCCCCCTGCAGGCTTCTGTTGTTTATACACCTTGCCTGGGACACAACTCCTCCCTCACTGGCTCCTTCGTGTTTTCCCCACAGAAAGGACTTAAAGAGTTCACCTAGCTTCCTATATTTCATAATATCTTTCTAAAACCCTTGGGTCCCATGCTCCTGAGAAGACAGAGACCAACAGGAAGCGCCTCCTCTTCAGCTTGCCCCAGAGCAGCGGTCAGCTATCCCAGCCGCACAATCACCCGGACCCCCTATGCCCCACGCCCACTCTAACTTAACTGTTGAGGCAGGGCCTGGTCGTGTGTGGTCAAGGGTCAAACCCACTGCCCGTGGGAAGTCATTATCCCTAACCAGGAACTAACAGGAGCAATGACAGCATCATCCACAATGACATCTGCCTTTCTGCAAGGACAGCATCATCATCCTTGGTGGGGAAGAGGGAGAGAGGGAGTTATCCTAAGCTCATTACCGTCTAGTGCTAAAGATGTAACAATTTATGATTCATTAACCTCAACCTTGGAGAGCTGGACCACTCCTCTGGGTCTTCCCGCAGAGCCGGGTGCAGAGCGGCTGCCACCTCCAGGGTGGGAATCACCCACTGGCAGAGAACAGGGAAAAGGATCCAACCGCTGCACTCCGGCCTCCACGAGCCACAGCCTAACTCTTATGAGGACACATTTTTTCAAAGTGCCAATTGAAAAAAAACCAAACCATTTTCCCATGGAAGTGTGTGACTTCAGGAGTTTAAAAGGCAGCTAACACAGCGGAAAGCTCAGCCAAGGAATGCAAAAGAAATTTTCTGACTTCGCCTGTATTCTACCTAAATACCCTTCCTCTGAGACAGGACTCAGCTAAACACACCCAGTTTCCTAAGCCTAAAAAATTAATGAAAACTAAGTGGAATAAATATGACAGGAAAGCACTATAAATGAACAGAATATATTTAATGATTAAAGGAAGGAAGGCACTCAGGAAACAGCTGTAGTCTCTGCAAATAAACCGTCACCCACCATGAAATCCCTATAAATGAAAACATCATACCTGATGAGATCTGGCTCTGCACCCTCGTTCTTAAAGGATGCCAGAAGTAGTCTCTCTCGAGTTACAAGATCATCCAGTAGGCTCTGTCTTCGGTCCCCTTCAAGCTGGGTTCTGCAGACATCTCGTTAAGGTCCAACAGTGGGTGAATTAGCTCATTTTACCTGTCACGTTATTAAGTGAGCTCTTCAAGGCAGTTGTGACTGCTGCAGACTCTGATCAATCCCGTCCGGAAGAGACCTGAACCACCGCCCTTCTTCTCTTGCTCTGACCTTCAAGGAAAGGACTTGGACAGAACCATGGCAGGGGACTACACACCCTGACATCACACAAATTACAGCAGGTAAATATGACTTTCATCCTGGTGACCAACACTGTAATGATTATTCCCGTCCAGCGGGACAATATGACTCAGTGAGTCCTTAGATTTTGAGCTTTAGCTGTCAATGGTCAAGGTTGTTTTCCTACACATCAATGTGCTAAACACTCTGTTAAAAAAAAAAAGAAAAGAAAAAAACAAAAAAGGAATCTATATTGCCCTCTTTCTTCCATGTTAACACCTATTAATACCTAGAATACACTTTGTAAAGTGCTACTTTATGCAACAGATTCTCTCTAAAAGTTGTTACAATCATTTTATTATTTAAATACATTGTATGATCAAAAGAGAAATGCAAAGAGGTAATCATATTTTAATGTGCTAATCTACCAGAGTAGGAATCCAAAGCCTACTAATCCTATTATGACCACTATCTATGATCTTAAACCAGTTATTTCACCTTTCTACTGTGTTTCTTTCTGTGTTATGCAAGATAAACTCTAACATATTTTTCAGCATAATTTATAAGTTATGGTTAAAAAACAGGATTAAATCTCAAGTTTTACATACTAGGTTTCATGAAGCAAACTATATGAGTTCTAGGCTGAGCATGTGTGTGTGTGTCTATGTGTGTTTTAAAAAACAAAACAAATCAGCCCTGGCTGGTGTGGCTCAGTGAGTTAGGCATTGTCCTGAAACTGAAAGATCACTGGTTCGATTCCTGGTCAGGGTATATGCCTAGGTTGTAGGCCAGGTCTCAGGTTGGGGGTGTGCGAGAGGTAACTGATCAATGTTTCCCTTGCACATGGATCTTTCTCTCCCTCTCTTTCTCTCCCCCTTCCCTCTCTCTAAAAATAAATATATAAAACCTTTTTAAAAAATTAAAAATAAAAAACAAAACAAAGGAAATGTTGATGGAGAAAACAAGTGGAGAAAGCTAACGAACACTCTGCAAGGACATATCTGACACAAGACATAAAAAAACAGGCACAAAAATAAGCCACCTTAACATGTTGGGTTTTATCTGCCTTTTACTTTTTTATTGAATGGCCTTTGTTTTATTAGCACTAAAACACTGGTGATTCAAAGCAGCCTTGGCCACACTGCCTAGTTCTAGTAAGACATTAGTTAAGACTGCTGCTTTAGATTTATAGACACTTTTCTTTTTAAAAGAGGGCTGGCAATCATCAAATTTAGGCCCCCCAAGTCCTAAGGAACTGGCAGAAACAAGTAGCAGCATGACTATTCCCTGGGTGGAAAAACTGTGGTCCCATGAATATATAGCTTTTCTTGCTAATTTTGAATATAAAGAGCTGGCCAACTAGTGAAATAGTAAATAAACCTGTAAAAAAAAGTCCCCAGTAACAGAGAGTTGTTAGAAAAATCATAAACCTCCCAAACCAATGTAGATAAGTAGTATTAGTGGCTTTAAATATTAAAAAATATAATAATAAAGGAATTCTCTCAGCATCGCAGAATGCCACGCTTTTCTGAGTGAAACTACTACCACTGTTTCTCCATCTCCTCCCCCTGCTGCGGTCACTGTGCTCCCCATCAGGGAAACCATGCAGTAACAACACCAAGCAACAGCAGGCTTAAGTACTTCTTCTGTATTACTAAAAGGGCCACATATTCGTCTTCCAATCAATGCAACATCAACAATGATTATCGATGTGCTTCAATTAGTGGTAAATTGTCAATAAAGCAGAGACTTTTCTTCTGTCTAAAAGATGTTCCTCAGAAAGCAAAAACAAAAATGACAGAAGCTATAACATGAATTATATAGGACAAAATGGGAATTTTAAATTGTGGAAACTATTAATTATATCACAACACTATGCTCAACCTACTCTGGCAACCTGTGGTTTTCAGCATCCAAACCACCCAAACAAACATAAGCTCAACTATAATCCAATATTACAGTTAAACACAGATTTAATCGGCTCAAGGATTTAACCACAAAAATAAATTGCAAGGGTATTCTTAGAAGACATAGAAGAACTTTTTAATAATCTTGGAGTAGTAGAAAATCTTTCTAAATTGAAAACCTACAGGCATGAAGGTGAGATAAATCTGGCTTTATAAAAATTTTAAATATCTGCAAAAAATTACAAGTTACAAACTAATAGTGGCAAATTTAGAAAGGCAAAAGACATAATGGAGCACAGAAAAAAAACGCTGATAATGCTAATCAAGGGAACAACACTCAGCTTTGCATTAGTAAAAGAAATGCAAACTGAAACATACATCCATCTCACCTGACCAGTAGGGAGCTGCTGGGGAGGCAGTTCTGGAAGGAGCCCAGGAGTGAGGCTCTCTCAGACATTCTTGGCAGGAATGTAAACAGGTTCAACCAACTGCCAGATTGCCTTTCGGATATCTAACCAAATTTAACTGGCACATTCTTTCAACAGGAATATTTCCTGCAAACATATTCACACATCTATACAGAGATTCAGAGAGGGAGATGTTCACTGCAGCATTATTTATAATAGCTAAATGCTAGAAACATCCGAAAGCTCAATAAGGAACTAACACATCTACACAATGGAATGTTTTATGGCCCCCAAAATACTGGGGAAGCTTCTTATGTACTGATTATAATGACAGTTAACATTTCTGAGCACTTACTACATGCTTACATGAATTATTTGATATGGAATAATCTGCAAAATGCAGTGTTAAACCAAAAAATAAATATTCAAAAAAGCAGTAGCAGCAGCAAAAAGCTACATGGTAAATAGTACATTCTGATTGCATTAAAAAAAACAGATAGCCATCTATATGTTCGTATATGCACAGAAAATCTCTGGAAGGATATGCAAACAACTGTCTCTAAGAAGGGGAGCTAGGAATTTAGAGTGTGAGGGAGACTTATTTTTTTATTGACTATTGTTTGTATTGTTTGATTCTGTCATATGCTAATTAATAAAAACACATTTCAAAACTATATGTATAGTATAACACCTTTATGGTCAAAAGATTTTTGTGTGTATTTATGTATATGCACATACACACACACGCACATTTGTTCATGCCTAGAAAAGCCTAGGGTGACAGGTACAACCATCAACATTGTTAACTATGAACAATGAGACGGAACAGGATGGGGATGAGGAAAAGGGAGCAGAGTCACTGGTAAAAAACTAACAAAAGCAACTGTGTAGGAAGAAAATACTTCTAATAAAAACAATAAAGACAACTTTTAAAATTTAGCAGACAGTTACATACTTAAACTTGTTACAAATGGACTAACTTCATTGGAGAACATCAGTTTTGAGAGCAGTAAAACTTGGTGACTGTGTTTGGTGGATTAGTAACTGAAGAACACAATCACAGACAGGTAATGTTGGAAGAGACCTCGGAGACCCGTAACCCAATGCTCTTGTTCTCCTGACCAGGAAACTGGCACCCAGCGTGTCTAAGTCCCCTGGCTGGTCACACAGGGAGGGGCTAGCCCAGTTCGTTCTGCACGAGATCGTGGCTTCCCCACCACTTCATGCGGGGCCTGACCACCAACATGTTCCAGGGCCTCTCCATCCTGAAGTTCCCGGCACTGCTCGTTTAATTTTGCCACTTCTTAGCATCCTGTTAAAAACAATAACAATACTGGTAATACTAATTCAGAAATTCTGGCCTTGGACAGGTAGCTCAGTTGGTTAGAGCATTGTCCTGATACGCCAAGGTTGAGGGTGTGATCCCTGGCCCGGCCAGGCACATACAAGAATCAACCAATGAATGCATAAGTAAGGGGAACAACAACTTGACGTCTCCCTTTCCCTCTCCTTTCCTCTCTCTAAGATCAATTTTTTTTTAAAAAAGTGTATTCCCAGAGACTTCCTGTACATCTGGGAAAACTAATCAATGCTCCACTAGGAACACTCTGCCTCTTTATTTTTAATCTATTCAGAGAACAGAGAGCATACAGAGAATGGCGGAAGGAGTTGCTGTTAACAAGAGGCTAAAGAATCACCTAGGCAAGGATCCTGCTACATGTATGTACACACATGGCAGTCGGGGGCATGGCAACAGGGTAAGGAAGGGTGAGAAAATAGGGCGCACAGACAGTGGATGATGCAGGGGTCTCCTCTTCCACCACCAAGATGAATAACCAAGGAAGAAGGTCAGCGAACATACAGACGAGGCAAAGGAAGCTCTAACTACCATAGCATGGATGAGATGGAAGGCTGTCACTGAAAGCAGATCGTGATTTCAAATTACCAACACCTACTACCAATGTCGTGAAGCCCAGCCTCTCTGCATAACCTGGTAGGCACACTCAGCCTGAGATGAAGTGCAGTGAGCGTGGTGTGGACCCAAGGGATGCCCCACCCCACTCCGGCTCCTGGATGTTCTCTTTATCCTGTAGAAGGCTTAAGAATTTAGGCAAGCCTTACTCGTAAATTAATTACGAGTGCAGACAAACCCTTCCCAGTGCCATAACAGAACTGCAGAGGACAGTGCAGGCTCCTAGAGACCCAATTTTTCTGGCTCACAAAGCATTTCACCTTTTTTTTTTTTTTTTTAACAATCTCTACTGAATACCTGTCGTGCAGAGGCCTTCCTCAAAGCACTGATCACATTCTGCAAGTACTATTTTAATACTATCATTATCTGTGTGCTATGATCTAACCTCCTAGACCCTAGGAGGAAGGACTATCATAGACCCTACAAGGAAGGACTATGTGTAAACTTTTAATAGTGGCTGTAACTTTCACAATCATGAAATAACAAGTAGCAGCTGATCCTTGAAGAGGGCTTATTTTATGCAAAGCACCTTCTATGCATATAATTTAATCCTCACAACAAGCCAATAAACCACGTATACTTCAGTAACCCCTTTTTCTCCACAGATGAGTAAAACAAGGCATGAGGAGATTCAGCGACTTATCCAAGGTTACCCAGAAAGTGTTGACATCATCTTTCACTGAGCACCCGCCATGTGGGGGACTAGTCCTGTGAGGTGCTTTAAATGTATTCTCTTCAACTTTCACAACAGCCTCGCAGAGTATAATTACTCCTACTCTGTAGAACGGAAGTAAGGTCAAGGAAGACTGAATTGTCCTTTGGCCCTGAGGAGGTGGCAGAGCCGGGCTCAGCCTCGGTTCTACCTGGTTCCAAAGCCAAGGTTCTTCCTACTACACCAGCGGTGCCCGACTCTTGGATTCCATGGAGCAGAAGCTTTCCAAACAGACTGGGGAAGAAGGGAGACTTACATAAAGCTACCGGGTACATATTTTGCCATGCATGGATATTCAAAAAACCTCAGCAGACAAAACTGTTTTTACTCTCATGATAAAAAAAAAAAGATTTTAACATTTAAAACTAGAAAGGACCATGTAACAAACCATAAATATAAAAAAAAGTCTGCTGACATAAACATGATCTTGTCTTTATTTTCCTCACAATAAAAGGCACCAGTGCAAACTGTCACGGACAGGCGCAGGGTCTGAGAACCACCTCACTCCCACCAGAGCCCTGAGGGGCTTTCACTGAAATCTATCCCGTCAGCCTCTCCACACCCTCAAGTCTGCTGTAAGGCGGTCGCTGCACCCATCTAACTCTCTCTCTGCCTACCTTTGTTTTCCAAAACAATAAATCAAGTGGAGAAAAGCTATTCATAGATTCTTTTATTATTCTACAGAACTTCTCCCAAGACACCAAAATATCTTTTGATACTGAATCCCCTTGTAAAGACATTTTAAAATTCTCTTTAAAGTAGCAAAGATCGTGCCCGTGAATACTGAAGCGTCACAAAAAGCCAATCCTGTAACTGTAATAGCTCTGAAATTCCACACACAGCCCCCACAGCACACACCTTTCCCAACTGACGGGGCAATCATAATTCCCATCTCAGAGAAGCCCTGGGAATAGAGTTCACGTTTTTCAGCAATTTTAAACTCTCTGGCTGCAGGAGTCTGCTCTATGAATTGCAAACTAACTGCTTAGAAAGCACAGAGCCTTCATTTTAATTTCACATTTATTCTTGCCGGGAAAAAAGTACTTTTCTTCAGGAGCAATAACATCTTGTGCCTAAACTCCATGAATTTAATTGTTTGGAAGGTATTTTCAAAATACTTATCTTTCTAGCATTTCCTAGTGTTCTTTGGAAAGCTTCACCAATGCAGAAGGGCATAAATTTAGTCAGCAAAGTACCATAAACTCTCAACTACCCGACACAGTAAGGAAATGTAGCATTCAAATATTCACATTGAAAAGGTCACCCAACATTAATTATGCCTCAAAAAAAGGATTAAAAAGTCACTCTATTGGTGATTTATGGACAAAAAGTTTCTAAGAATTACAGCATCATAAAGTATACCTAATAAACCCCGGTGAACACTGTTTAATCTTTGTGATGATTAAGGAGGGCAGCGAGGAGCTGCACTATAAACAGGATTTCTCTTGGCACTGCAGCAGCATGCCAATTAGCAGGGAATTCTAGTTGAAGACATGCCAGGTGACAGTTGACTGTATTGTTTCTACTAAAGTAGAATTCAGCTTTTAAACAACTGCCTTTGAGGCCAGACAGCCCTGCACTTGGATGTTGGCCTTCCATTTCCCAGCTGTGGGGTCCAGGGCAAGTTACTTGAGATCTCAAAGACTCCTCTCCTCGGAGTAAAAGCTCCTCTGCTGGAAGACTGGATTCTCTCTCCAGCTCTGTCAGTGACGTGGGGTGCAAAGTCTGACCTGGCCTCAATACCATTTTTGTAAGGAAGGGAAGGAACCACCCGAACAAACAAACAATGTGAGGTGATTAGGACTGACAAGTTGCTCTCTGACGGATCTGAAATCTGGGGGTAACTGCCATAGAATTGTTTGAAATATCTGGGAAGAGGAAGGTCAGGGGGAGGCAAGGTGGGTGGGGGAAAGAAAATTAAAAAGAGGTCTTCATTACATAGAAACTATCCTTTCCATTCTATTAAAAAACAAAAACCAAAAACTAGTCTCCCTGAAAACATAAAGGCTTGGAGCGCCCCCATGAGGTGGATTATCTGAATTTCATCCTTAGTACTGGTTTCCAGTCCAGTAGAAATAGACACAATAATCTGAAAAAATACGTAGGATTTTAAAGAGAGCTATTATATTCCAGTTGAGATTTTTATTTCTTCTAGGAAATTCTAAGTTATCCACATCAATGTCCTTAAATATTTTCATAATGTAGTTAATAATTCCATTTGGTATTTTTAAATGCTTAGTGTTTAATTAAGCAATACAGAAATCACTGCAACACCAAAGTCTAAGAGATTTTACAAGATGGTCAGGCTGCAAGCATGCAGAAGAACAAAGTCAATTATTACTATGAAATGCTTAGTACTCTCTATAATTAATAACTAGCAAGATATTATTATTAGAGAATAATAAAAGTTCTTAATTTGTACCTTTTGTGCACTACATATTCAGCACATAAATTTTGTAAGATGACTAATAATTGGTTACCTTAATAGAAGTTAGCAAATACACAGTTGTTAGTATTGTATTGTGTAGCAATACTTAAGTTACCTTTCTAATATATGTGGTTTAGGTAACAATAAAATGAATTCACACACCTTTGACCTCATGTGCAGACTTCCTAATACTTAGTATCAAAAGTGGATAAAACAGCCATACCCATATGAAACTAGTTGAGGTCTCTATATTAAGACCTGTTGATTTTAATAAAATAAAAACTCCTATTATAAGAGACTAACTGCAGTAACAAATGGTACCACAAGGAGGGTAAAGTTACAAACTAAGTGTATCAAGAATATTCCCATTAAAAATAAGGTCCCTCTTGCTTATGGAAATTAAACTTTTTGAAACCTTAATGGGTTAATAACTGAATATTTGGAAAATCATGCACCTAATCTATTTTTTAAAGATTTTATTTATTTATTTTTAGAGAAGGGAAAGGGAGGGAGAAAAGAGAGGGAGAAACATTGAATCATTGCCTCTTGTACATCCCCATGACCTGGGGACCTGGCCTGCAAGCCAGGCATGCACCCTGATTAAGAACTGAACCAGCAACCTTCTGGTTCACAGGCCAGCATTCAATCCACTGAGCCACACCAGCCAGGGCATGCACCTAATCTAAATCAACTTCCCTGGTGCCATAAGGGATTACACTTAGGGAAAAATTTTTTAAACATTTTCTATGTTTTATCTAACATACTATATTCCTATATTTCTCCATATTTAAAAGTGGGTAGTGCCTTAGCCAGTGCGGCTCAGCTGATTGGGTGGAGTCCCACAAACAGAAGTGCCGTGGTTCAATTCCCAGTCCAGGTGAACAAGAGGCAACCAGTGTTTCTCACATCACTGTTTCTCTCCCTCTCTTCCTGCATCTCTTCCCCTCTCTCTAAACCCTCTCTCCCTTCCTCTCTCCCTAAGAACAATGAAAAAATGTCTCCAAGTAAGGATGAATAAATAAATAAAAGTGGGCAGTAACAGCTGTTTCCTTGAGATACTAAAATTTGGGATTTGATTATGAACTGCTGACAATTTTAAGAAATGAAATGATCAGTTTGAGGTCAGTTTTCAAACCCACATAAACTCAGGTTTAAAGGATTCATTTAGTTAATAGGGCACACATATTCTGCTAAATTGATCAGATTATGAAATTTTTAAAAGATTTTATTTATTTATTTTTAGAGAGGGAAGGGAGGGAGAAAGAGAGAGAGAAAAACATCAATGTGCGGTTGCTGGGGGTTATGGCCAGCAACCCAGGCATGTACCCTGACTGGGAATCGAACCTGTGACACTTTGGTTCGCAGCCCATGCTCAATCCACTGAGCTACACCAGCCAGGGCTTAGATTATGAATTTCTTTAAAAAATGTTTTAATACTTGACAGTGTTGGTGGAAGACTGAGCTAATGACAGAACTTTCTTCAAGCAACTGCCCCCCTCCAAATTCCCAAACCCGAGGCAGTGTCTATACACTATGGGAGAATCTTAAGGCAAACAAGTTACATCCCAATAATCTACATAAACAGGAAAAATATATGGTTTCTACTGGTCCTGGGCTCTCAGAAAATGAAATAGATCATTCAAAATTCTGGAAACTCCAGGAGTGGAATCACTGCCCAGGACTGTCATGGCAGTTTTCCGACAGGAGCAGTGGCTCTTCAAGGTGTCTAGACGGGGCAGTGCTGGGCTCTGCGTAAACACAGCACGGACAGCATTAGCTCCCTGCACTGTAAAGGGTGCACCCAAATATGTCCATTCCTTCAGTGTCTTGCTTCACCAGCATATTCACTGTAACACATGTAACAGACACTTAAAACAGAAATCAAGATTATAGGCAATATTTTGGAAACCAGGTCTTCCTCAAGCTGTGGAAAAATCTGGGTGGTCCAGATTCCTTCCTTTCTTAAAATACGACTGTTTTTCCTCCCACTCTAGAAAAGAGGTGGAAATGTTTACATGGATACATTTGATGTGTTGACACAGCTCTTAGCAATAAGTCCTTCAAAAGGGCGATCTTTTCCTTCAGATTCTGCAACAAAGCTCTGATTGTCACCGTAAGCTGAAAAGAAAAGAACACATCCTAAGTATGCTAGTCCAGAGGGGTAGAACCTACTAAAAGTATCACATAAACACTATTTTATGTACTATGATTAAATCAAGGGAGGGCTGGAAGAGACACTCGGCCAGCCAGCCTCCCAAGGACAAGCTCAGGGTCAAAGGAATCTAAATGGTCACTTGACAACCTGACCAGGTGGTAAGCCACTCCAGATCTGAACGCTGACAGAGACTGGAAACTGTCACTTTGCCCTCGCCGTCTACTGAATCCTGTCTCCCGAGAACTGGTCCTCTGATCCTGTCTCCCTTGAAGAAGTGCAGGAAACTGCTCCCCAGGCTTCATTCTCCCGGGTGAGAAATCCACCACACACTCGCCCCTGCTTCAAACAACAAGACGTCAAGGGCCACTGACGTCCCAGCCAGTGCTCTCTAAACACACTGGTGTACTTACAGCTCATCTGGAGGTTTTATAGCAGTGTGTGCTTTGTCTACAAAAGGAATGTTACCCACACATCACTCATTTTCCAGGATTGTGTGAATTTTTCCCAATCATTCTACGAACCCAAAGGAAATGTTTGTTTGAGACTCTAAGTGCTGCATTAAAAGATGAAGGTGGAGTGGGGAGAGAGATTCTCAGAAATTTAGAAATATGAAAAATAAAATTGCCCATGTAAATTAAACAGTCAGCTATGGATGAATCAGAGATATGTTTAAAAAGATATACTATCACAAGTTGTCACCTGCTATCTTGTTAAAAGTGGCAATTATACAACTATAGTGGGAGCAAGGGCTCCCTCCTTAGATGAACAGCGGAACACCAGAAAATGGCCAGGGGCTACACACATGGAGCAACCCTCAAAGGTATCAATAGCCCTGGATGGGTGGCTCAGTTGGTTGGAGCATCATCCCATATACCAAAAGGCTGTGGGTTCGACTCCCAGTCAGGGCATGTGCTTAGGTTCTAGGTGTGATCCCTGGCCAGGGTGCATACAGGAAGCAACCAGTACATGCTCCTCTCTCACATGGGTGTTTCTCTCTCTCTCTTTCTCTTTTCCTCTCTCTAAAAATCAATAAAAAACATATTCTTGGGTGAGGATTAAAAAAAAAGATATCAAGAGCCAAAAAAAGTCAAACCTTAACTATTCTAACACCTCTGGAAACCATAGAAAAACCACCCACATGGGGAAATACCACAGAGAGGGGATTTCTCCTCGTTCAAAAAGTAAAGAGCTAAACAAACAAGTAAAAAAGCAAAATACACACACACACACACACACACACACAGAGGCCTAAAAAGAGTCTACAAAATTAGACCAAACACCAAACACATTCAAGAGATGAAAGAGTATGTAGCCATTAAAAAATATGACTAAAAGTATGACTAAAATCTAAATTTGTTAACATAGGATATCCATCACAGTTAAAAGAAAAAAAAATCAAGTCATAAAACAAAATGTCACCCACTCAAGGACAAATAATACAGGAATGAAATACATCAAAATGGCAAGGTGGTGTACCTCTATGTAGTGGGATTGCACAATGATTATAAGAAAATGATTACTTTTACAATCAGGAAAAGTCTACCATCATAATTTAACAGAAACTTTCTAAAGGACAGAAAAAGAAGGAATGCCTAATTCATATATTAAGCTAGCACACCCTAGTAACAAGCACTGACAGAGATAATGGAGAAAAGGAAACCACATGCCAGTCTCCATTAAGGATTACAAATGTGAAAGTCTTTTTACATCAGCAAAGCAAATTCATAATTAAATTAAAAATTACAATATGCCATCACCAAGTAGAATTTATTCTAGTAGTTTAAGAATAGTTTGATGTAGAAAATCTAATAAAGCTAATAATGTTAATGATTAAAAACAGAATAAATATATGACTAATGCAGCATGGGGGAAATGAATTAAAAACAAAATAAAGTAAGAAAACTATGAATGGAACAATACTGCCTTAACTGCAATATTATTTAAGTTTGGTCTAGTTCTAACCAATGCAATAAGACAAGTTAAAGAAATACATAAGGAATAGAGAGGAGATAAAATTATCATTATTTGCAGATTATTAATAGTCAATTTGGAAAAGTTAAGAGAATCAAATGAAAGATTACTAGAAACAGACAAAGAATTCGCTATGCCAATTAACCATAAAATGAAAAATATCAAGGCATTCCTAAATTCAGTTATAGCTAGGAAGAATTTTTTAAATTATTATTTTTAAATTTCATTAACAATGTCAACAAAATATAAAAATTATCTAGCACAGTCCCTGGCATATAGTAACTTCAGGATAAGCTGCTGAAGGAATGAGTAAAAGGAAACAATACTGTAAAAATGTAAATGCTCTCCAATGTAATCTATAAATATACTATACATCTATTCAAAATCCCATTTGAAGTTCTTTTATAGAAGAGGAGGTGGCAATTTGAGGCATAGCACAAAATTCTTTTTAATAGAGCTATGAAAAATCACTCTAAAAGAGGGAAAAATGAAAAAAATATATAGAAAACCCATGAATAGGTGTAAAAAGGGGGGCATTAAACAATCATTTAATCATTACTAAAAAAAAACTACAAGAGTACAATGCTGGCAGTTACCAACAACTTCATTAGTGCAACAGAAAAGAAGGTCCAGAAGCAATGCAGGTCCCCAGTAGGGGGTGCATGAGAGGCAACCACACACTGATGTTTCTCTCCCTCTTTTTCTTTTCTTTTTATTTTTAAAGATTTTATTTATTTATTTTTAGAGAGGGAAGGGAGGGAGAAAGAGAGCGAGAGAGAGAGAAACATCAATGTGTGGTTGCTGGGGGCCGTGGCCTGCAACCCAGGCATGTGCCCTGACTGGGAATTGAACCTGGGATGCTTTGGTTCGCAGCCCGCACTCAATCCACTGAGCTATGCCAGCCAGGGCAAATAAACAAAATCTTAAAAAATAAAATGAAATTTCAGTGAATGAAATACAGAATATTTCTCATGTAGGGGGAGATAATTAATGATTTAGCAAATGGGGAAAAATTAGGTGTCTGTAATATACCAACATAAAACTCAACTATTATGAAGATTTGTGCTTAAAAAAATAAAAATATAAGAAACTCTTAAGATAGACATCAGAGGTAGACAGCTATCCAAAGACATCAACAAGGCCTGAATATTGATATTGAACTCAGAAACCAATGGTTTGTCTTTACCTGTCTGCTAATGATACAAGTCACAATAATAATTATACTTGTCCTTTGTTTTTTCTATATAACCCAAACTGTTTTTGATAACTGAACATGTATTAGATAACTGTTAATATGCTTTTTATGGCTTATGTAAATATATAAGATGCCAAACACAGAAAATGAGACAGAAGGCAAAATGTGGACCATGATAATTCACAGGACAAACTGACACTGTTTTTTTCACACTGAAGGCGGTGAGACTGGACTGCCCTCCACCCTTCCTTCTGTGGGGAGAATCAGGTCTCCCCTCAGATCCATGGTAACAGCACTGCTCCACCCCCAGTGGTCAACCATATGAGACCACACTCTGCGACCAAAAGGTTGATCAGCCATGCATCCTTCAGACTGATTTATGACCCAAAGGGAGAACTGTGGATAAAAAAAAGCAGTTCTTTGGAAGGTAACCTCACAGAGTGATCTGATCATAAATTACTAACTAGGCAGGTAGGTCATGGTCAATAGTCATGCCCAATAGTCATGCCCAGGCCTATAGTTTCTTTTGTGAAAGGGATTAAGCAAGCCCTGTCCACTGTTCTTGAGCATCTAAGTTAACACACTTTTGAAAATCCAGAAGTAATACTACTGGAAGCAAGTATTAACTCTTAGGAGAGCAAATAATCTTGTTAACTATCCTATAATCCAATCCCCACCTTACTTTCTTCAGTCTTCCTTACATCCATTCCTTAATTTCAAATAAATAAAAAAAAGCTGTAAAACTTATTCTCTAGAGCATTTGATACCTTGCTCTTTGACATATGTTGTCAGTTTGGCTCAAATAAACATAAAAATTCAAAAAAAATTTAGACAATTAAGAAAATTATTTATATAATCTCTGAATGTGAAAGGCCTTTTCCCAATTTTTAAAAAAATTTTTCAATTATAGTTGATATAAGATATTATATTAGTATCAGTTGTGAAAATCCTTTCTAAGCATTAGCTGCCCTTCCTCTATAAGAAAAGACCACAAATAAAATGCTATCAATGAAACAAACAGGAAAGCAAAATATAACCAGAGACACTGAAATAATGAACAATCTGACAGTAACCAGAGAGGAGGGAGGAGAGGGAATCAAAGAACATGTATAAAGGACACATGGGCGAAGCCAAAGGGGGTGGGTTCAAGGGTGGGAGGCGGAGATGGGTGGAGCAAGGGGGCCTGGTGAGGTGAAAAGGGAGACAACTGTACCCAAACAACAATAAAAAGAAAAAGAAAAAAGTACTTATAATTTCAAATAAAATTTAAAAACAAGTACAGATTAAAAAATGTCATTTACAAAATCAAAAGCCAAACTAATAGAAAAATATTTATACCAAATATGCCAGATCAAGGCTTAATACAGTTAAAATATATATACAGAACACTTTAAAGTTAAGAAATAATAAATTAGGTTAAGGACATATATGTATATAGTCAATTCCTAAAGGATGAAATACAAACATCCAAAAAATATACAAAAAGATGTTTAGTAACATAAGGAACAAAAAAAATGTATAGTAAATTACTGTATACTTGCAACTAACAGAGATAAAAGATAATCAGAAATGGTACAGAACTACAATCCCATTATATATGTGTGTGTATATGTATATACATGCATATACATATATACATATGTGTGTGTATGTGTGTACATATTATATTCCCCACCTCAAAAAAAGGCTGTCCTGGAATTTTATACAACCTAAATCCAGAAAGCATACATTGAGGAATCTACTCTAATCTGGGCAATAATCCAGCTACACTGAAAACTCATTTATAATTAGAAATAATCTAATTGCCCAAGAAGATGGTACTGGTTAAATGAATCAGAGATCTAAATGTAAAAAAAATCAAACCATACATTTACTAGAAGAAAACAGGGATAAATTCCTTATAACCCTGCAAAGACAAAGGCTATGAGTGAAAACAGAGAATCAATTAAAGATTGATAGTGAACTTCATTGATAAAAAACAAAACTTTGTCAGGTATCTGACAAAAGATACCATATGCAAAGTTAAACAACATGTGACAAAGGAAAGAAAACAGTTACACTGCATAATAAATAGCTAATCTTGCTAATATATAACAAGCTCTTGAAGACTAAAAGACCAACAATCCAAGAGACGTATGGGCAAAAGACAAGAAGTGAATGAACAGAAGCAATATATATATATTAAAAATAGTGCTTAAGCGTGTGAAACATATACTTCACATGAGTCATAATATCAAAATTCCTAATTAAAACTACTCTGAAATATTACATCTCACTTATCAGACTGGCAACAATTGAGAAGAATGACAAGGCCCCACTGGCCAGCCTATGAAGACACATGCTCTCACACGGTGCTGGCAGGGTGCCCAAAGAGACAGCCCCTGCAGAAGGGAATCTGGCAATAAGGAAAAGAATAAGTCACATTTGCCTTGGTTCTGAGAATTTGCTTGTAAAAGATACTACCACAAATACAAAGGAAAAAACCACAAAGCTATTTATTGCAGCATTATTCATAACAGCAGAGACTGGAAACGGTCTGCATGCCCAACCTTACAAGACAGATGAAATGAACCACGGTACATCTACACAGCAAATACGAGACAGTCCTAATGAATTAATATGGAAAGATTTCTACACATTATTTTTAAAAAGAGCAAGATAGCAAGATTACAAAATCATTTTGTTTAAAAGGAAGAGAAAATACACACACACACATGCTTATTTCTGCAAAAAGTAATACAAGAGGAATAAACTAGAAATTAATGAAAATGGTTACTTACAAGAAGGAGGTGAAAAAGGGGTGAAAAAGTGTGAGATGGGAACAAAACTTTGAGTGTACCTTTGTATATAATTGAGTGTACCTTTGCCTTTTTATCAGTTTAAATGTTTTACATATTTAAAATTAAATCAACAAGGTGGAGGGAAGTAAACCCTAAAAATGAATATAGACAGAAACACAAAAAGAAAGTATAGTATAAGACAAAGAAAAAAATCAATTTTTACATTTTTAAATGTGACATGTAAAAAAAGACCTATTCTTTTGGTGAGAGTGTACACTCAGAGAAATGAGGATACTATCTGGTCCGGCAAAGACATACTATCGGGGGGAAGAATGCCTACCCTAGAATAGACTACAATTGTTAGAAACTTGTAAAGTATAGCAGAGGAAATTAAAGAAATGCCATGCCTCAATTAGCCTCAGTGATTAAGTAGCTCAACTGTTCGGTTGTTATGTCAATCCAACAAACATGAGCATAAAGGCCATCATACATGTACATACATGTCCGTGCACACGCACACACACTCCCTCAGAAATAGAAGGGCTTTCAGACCTCAAAGCTCATACAAGTCACCTCAAGTACTAATTCTCTCCTGGTCTTACCCTGGTTGTATTTTCACCATTTCTTTCATGCTGGGTTCGTTGTTGAATTTTCTCAGCAATCTCTTGTGCAATTTGGCAAGTAGAATCGTATGTGGAGAACCTGTATGAAAGTCATAAGGGGAGGAAAATGTTTAAGTTACTTTAAAAAAATGTCTGCAATATATATTTATATATTATATATATGAATATATACACATATACTTCATGTATATGAAAAAAGCAGGTGATATGAGATATTACATAATTAAGAAAACAGGAAGGAGGTTCATAAGGAAAACTGGGTCCTGGTCCCAGCTTTGCCACATTTCCTCTTTTCCTCTTCCATATTGTCATCTATAAAAAGAATAACTTAGTGGAAGTATCACACTCCCTAACCAAAAATTATACTACAAAGCTACAATAATCAAAACAATATGGTACTGGCAGAAAAACAGATACACAGACCAATGAAACAGAACTGAAAGCCCAGAAGTAAACCCACATGTATGCGGGCAACTAATTTTTGACAAGGGAACCAAAAACATACAATGGAGAAAAGAAAACCTCTTCAATAAATGGTGCTTGGAAAACTGGAAAGCCACATGCATAAGAATAAAACTACACTGCTATTTAATACCATACACAAAAATTAACACAAAATGGATCAAAGACTTAAATATAAGGCCTGAAACAATGAAATACATGAAGAAAACTAAACTTATAGTACTAAACTTATGAACCTCAGGCTCAGAGAAGATTTTATGAATTTGACCCCAATGGAAGGGAAGTAAAAGCAAAAATAAATAAATGGGACTATATCAAACTAAAAAGCTTCTGCACAGCAAAAAAAGTCCATCGAGAAAACAAAAGACAACCAATCCAATGGGAGAAGATATTTGCAAACAATACCTCCAATAAGAGGCTACTATCTAAAATACATCAAGAACTCACTCACACACTCAACAACAAAAACAAATAATCCAATTTAAAAAAATGAGCAGAGGAGATGAACAGACACTTCCCAAGACAAAGGCAGAGAGATATATGAAAAGATGCTCAACTTCACTTGGTATAAGGAAAGTGCAAATCAAAACCACAATGAGATAGTCCTTTACACATGTTAGAATGTCTATTATCAACAAGACAAGTAGTAAGTGTTGAAGAGGATGTGAAGAAAAAGGAACCCTCATTCACAGTGTGCAGGTGGGAATGTAAACTGGTACAGCCACTACGGAAAGCAATATGAAGGTTCCTCAAAAAAGAATAGAACTACCATATAATCCAGAAGTTCCTCTTGTAGGTATCTACCTGAAAAATTTGAAAACATTTATAAAGATATATGTATCCCTAGCCCTGGCTGGCATAGCTCAGTGGATGGAGTGCAGGCTGCAAACCAAAGTGTCACAGGTTCAATTCCCAGTCAGGGCACATGCCTGGGTTGCAGGCCACGGCTCCCAGCAACCGCACATTGATGTTTCTCTCTCTCTCTTTCTCCCTCCCTTCCCTCTCTAAAAATAAATAAATAAATCTTTTTTAAAAAAGATATATGTATCCTTATGTTCAGTGCAACATTATTCATGGTTGCCAAGACATAAAAACAAACTCAGCATTGTTCAATGAGTAACTGGCTAAAGCTGTGGTACATCTACACAATGGAACACTACTCAGCCCTAAGAAAAGATGAAATACTGGCATCAGTGACAACATGGATCAGTCCTGAGACTATCATTATAAGAGAAGTCATATGGAAAAGGACAAAAACAATGATTCCACTCACATGTGGGATGTGAACCAGAAAGCAACAAATGAACAAATAAAACAAACAAAAACACTCAGAGTCAACACTATGGTGGTAACCAGAGGGGAAGGGGAGTTATGGGGAGATTGAAGAGACTAAAGGGGTCAGATATATGTTGAGGGAAGACCACCTGACTTTGGATGGTGATCATACTATGCAATATACATATGATATATTATAGAATTAATTGTACACTTAAAAGTTACATAATCATATTAATGAATATCACCCCAATAAATTTAATTTTGAACATTTTTTGAGAGGGATCCAAAACGGTGGCAGAGTAGGTGGAAAGTACACTCGCTTCCTCCCAGGACTAAACTGGTATTACAACTAAAATATAGAACAATCAGCCTGAATAACCAACTGAAGACTAGCTGAACAAAAGTCTTGTAACCAAGGATCTACAGAAGAAGCCACATTGAGACTGCTAGGAAAGGTGGAAACTCGAAAAGGGCTGGCCCTGCTCCTTTAAGCACAAGCTGAGATTCCAGAGGAGTATCTCAGCTGCAAAGGTTCCCCTTGAGGAGCATGGGGCCTCAACCTCACACTGGGCTCCTCAGCCCAGAGCACTGAAGCTGAGAAGAGGCATGCATAAACACCTGGCTGTGAAAATTAGCAGAGATCTGCCAGGGAGAGAAAGGAGTCTGCTAGAGAAACAGCTGCCCACTTAAAGGGCCAGCACACAAAATCTTGTTCGCAGTCATTCACCCTGGAATCCCATGGAGGGAGGGCAGAGCACACTAGATTTGTGTGAAGCAGGACTGGGTTGTGTGGCTCTGGGGAGAGAGCTGAAAGGACAGCTGCCAGGATCTCTGTGCTGAGTCCCTCTCCCAGCCCGCAGAGGCCACCTTCCAAGAGTGGAGTGGAGCACTCCCCTCCTTATGGCATCAGCCTGAGGGAAGGCAACAGCCACACCCTCTGGACTCCCTGTTGTCCCAGCCAGCTGAGCTCTCACCCTGCTGAGGAGGCAGCTGTCCGGACCTGGGTGTAGAGGTCTGGGCAGACTCAGGGACTGAGTAGCGTGGTTCTGCGGTGAAGGCCATTCCACCCACTTCCCTGTAAACCTGTCCAGTGCCTCCCCTCGTGGGAGATCCACTAGCCTCACCCTCCCAACTCCTGATAGCAAGGGATGGGGTAGGCGCAGGAGAAGGGGATGGGCCAGTTCCCCAGGAGGTCTGGGAAGAATCCAGGACAGACTAAGTTGTGTGGCTCTGGAGCAAGGACCACACTCCACCCACCTTCCCCAAAGCTGACCAGCGCCTCCCACTCACTGAAGATCCACTAATGCCTACCTCTCCCTGCACAACTCCTGGAAGCCCTGCCATGTTGAGCTCAGGCTCCAGAAAGAATCTGAAACAAACTGAGCTGTGTGGCTCTAAGACAGGGGCCATTTTTCCCTTGCACATCGAACCAGTGCAGAACCCTCCTTCACATAGCCAAATCTTGGTCTGTTTGGCCTTGATAAACTGTGCTGGCCTCATCCCGATGACTCCCGAGACCCCACCCACCACAAAGGTCTGTGAGCACCCAGTGAGTGGCAGCTAGATTTGGTACACTGGCACATCGGTTGAGTGGCCTCAGACCTAGTGCTGGCATCAAGTTTGAACCTCTATCAATCCAGTGAACACCACTCACCCCTACCTAGTGACTCACTGAGAACCTATCCCATGCAACTCAAGTACTGCCAGAGGCCCTTTCAGTGACTGAGCCTAACAGGCAGCCAGCAGGCAGACACAGGTGGAAATGGATTCTGGGGTGCCTGGGTCTTCTGAAGACCTGTTCTCGGGCTTGGTGGTGGTGGAAGTCAGCCTTGTTGTGCAACTTGGTACTTTTCCCACACACCTAGGCCTAGCAGAAGCAGCCACAAACTGGGGATCACTTTCTAGCTCCAAACAGATGTCTCATGGCCAGTCCCAGGCAGCATCAGACATTGACCCACACCAGAGTTCCTCCCAAGAGGCCCCAGAACCAACAAACCCAGTAGCCAGCTTTAGACAACATCAGAGCAGAATGGAATTAGCCTCACTAGTGGCATACACAAAGAAAGATTTCAGCAGGCACCAGACTCAGCTGAGGCAAACTCCACTTTCTGTGGTCAGCACCTACACAGCAGCTCTTACACTGTGGTGGGGTTTGAACCTCAGTCAGCCAGCCTGAGGGTCAACCGCACATGTGAACAAGCCAATAGCAATCAAGACTCAATTACAACAGGAGGGCTCACATAACCCACACAGGAGACATTCCTGGAGAACCCAGCTCAGGTGATTAAGGATACTATGCCACAGGGTCCAAAGGGACACCTACTACATAAGGCCAACTTACCAAGAGTGGGAAGCACAGCAGATCTACCTGATACACAGAGACATACACAAAGGGGCAGCCAAAAGGGGGAGACAAAGAATCATGCCCCAAATGAAAGAACAGAAGAAATCTCCAGAAAAAGAGCTAAATGAAATGGAGCCAAGTAATTACCGGAGTTCAAAACAATGGTTGTAAGAATGCTCAAGAAACTTTAGGTGAGAACTCCAACAGCATGAAAAAGGGCATAGAAACCATAAAAAAGAATGAGTCAGAAATAAATAATGCAATATCTGAAATGGAGAATATACTAGAAGAAGTCAATATCGGATTAGATGAAGCAGCGGATAAAATCAGTGATTTGGAAAACAAGATAGCAGCAAAAAGTAAAAAGAATTTTTAAAAATGAGTACAGTTTAAGGGACCTTTGGGACAAGATGAAGCATAACAACATCCACATCACAGGGGTACCAGGAGAGAAGAGAGAACAAGGGGTTGAGAACCTTTTTAAAGAAATAATGCCTGAAAACTTCCCTAACCTGGTGGGGAAATAAAAAAGACACACAAGTCCAGGAAATGCAAGGAGTCAAACAAGAAAAATGCAAAGAGGACCACACAAGGGCACATTATAATTAAAATGGCAAAAGTTAATGACAAAGAGAGATAATCTTTTTTATTGTTCAATAACGAGAGAATCTTAAAAGCATCAAGAAAAAGACAATTAGTGACCTACAAGGGGTGAGACTGTCACCTGATCTCTCAACAGAAACATTTCAGGCCAGAAAAGAGTGGCATAAAATATTCAAAGTGATGAATATTCAAAGCAAGGATATACAAACAAAACTACTTTACCCAGCAAGGCTATCATTTAAAATTAAAGGAGAAATAAAGGGCTTCCCAGACGAGAAAAAGCTAAAGGAATTCATTACCACCAAACCAGTATTACAAGAAATATTAAAAGATGTTTCTGAAAAAGAAAAATAAAAAAAGAGGAACATAGTTATGAAGAATAAAATGGCAATTAATCTGCAGTTACCAATAATAACTTAAAATGTCAACGAATTAAATATTCCAATCAAAAGGCAAAGGGTAGCTGAATGGGTAAGAAAACAAAATGTGTGTGTGTGTGTGTGTGTGTGTGTGTGTACTGTCTGCAAGAGACATACTTCAGAAATAAAGATGTACACAGAATAAAAAGGATATAAAAAGATATTTCATGCAAATAGAAATAAAAAAATGTTAGGGTAGCAATACTTAAAACAGACAAAATGGACTTTAAAACAAAGGCTGTAACTTTTAGAAAGGCAATAATAAGAGACAAAGAAGGACACTACATAATGACAAAGGGACCCAAAAGAGAATATAACTCTTGTAAATATTTATACACCCAAAACATGGGACCACCTAAGGTAGATAAAGCAAATCTTAGTGAGCATAAAAGGAGAGAGCAACAGTAACACAGTCATAGCAGGGGATTCCTTCACTTCACTAACATCAATGGATAGATCTTCCAGACAGAAAATCAACAAGGCAACAGTGGCCTTAAATGACACACCGGCAGGATAAAATGAAGGATAAAAATCACATGATCATATCGATAGTGCAGAAAAAGCATCTGATAAAACCCAGCACCCAAGTATGATAAAAAAAAAAAAACCCTCTCAACACAATGGGAATAGAGAAAACATACCTCAATGTAATAAAGTCCATATATGACAAACCAACAGACATCATCATTCTCCATGGGCAAACTCTGCAAGTGTCCCCTTAAGATGAGGAACAGGGATGCCTACTGTCACAATTCTTATTCACATAGCACTAAAATTCCTAGTCACAGCAATCCAACAAGAAGTAAAAGGCATACAAATTGGAAAGGAAGAAATAAAACTGTCATTATTTGCAGATTACATGATACTGTATAGAGAGAATCCTAAAGATTCCACCAAAACAACAACAAAACCCTATTAGAACTGATAAATGAATTCAGTAAAGTAGCAGGATACAATATAAATATCCAGAAATCAGTAGCATTTTTATACGCCAATAATGAACTCTCAGAAAGAGAAACTAAGAAAACAATCCCATTTACAATTGCATAAACAATCTAGAAATAAATGTAACCAAGGATGTAAAAGACATGTACTTGAAAAATTATAAGACGTTGAAGAAAGAAATAGAAGAAGATACAAACAGGAGGAAGCATATACCTTGTTTGTGGATAGGAAAAATTAACATCAAAATGTCCATACTACCCAAAGCAATCTACAGATTTAATGCAATTCCTGTGAAGATACCAATGGTGTCTAAAATAAATATCCCCAAAATTGATATGGAACTACAAGATTCCAAATAGCCTCAGCAATCTTGAGAAAGATGAAGAAAGTTGGAAGTATCATGCTAACCCATATCAAACTATACTATAAGGCCACAGTAATCAAAACAGCATGGAAATGGCATAAAAACAGACATAGATCAACAGAACAGAGAATCCAGAAATAAACCCACACTTTTATGGTCAGTTAATATCTGACAAAGGAGGTAAGAACATACAATGGGGAAAAGACAGTCTATTCAATAAATGGTGTTGGAAAAACTGGACAGATACGTGCAAAAAAATGAAATTAGACCACCTTCTTACACTATACAAAAGAATAAACCTAAAATTGATTAAAGACTTAAATGTAAAACTCAAAACCATAAAAATGCTATAAGAAAACATAATAAAATCTCAAACATTTTTCTTAGTAATATTTTTCTGATATTTCTCCTTGGGCAAGGGAAACAAAAGAAAAAATAAACAAATAGGACTATATCAAACTAAAAAGGGTTTGCACATCAAAGAAAACCATTAACAAAATGAAAAGATAACCCAATGAATGGGAGAATACATTCACTAATGATATATCTAATAAAAGGTTAATATCCAAAATTTATAAAGAACTTATTCAACTCAACACCAAAAAAACAAAGAATCCAGTTAAAAAGTGGGCAAAGGACCTGAATAGACACTTCTCCAAAGAGGCCATACAGATGGCCAATAGATATGTGAAAAGATGCTCAATGTTACTAACCAACACAAAAATGCAAATTAAAAAAACAATGAAATATCACCTCATACCTGTCAGAATGGCCATCATCAACAAATCAACAGACAAGTGCTGGTGAGGATGTGGAGAAAAGGAAACCCACATGCACTGTCGGTGGGAATGCAGACATTGTGGGAAATAGTATGGAGTGGCTTCAAAAAATTAAAACCGGAACTGCTTTATGACACAGTGATTCCACTTCTGGGAGCATATCCAAAGAAAACAAAACACTAATTCAAAAGAATATATGCACCCCTATGCTCACTGCAGCATTATTTACAACAGCCAAGATTTGGAAGCAGCCCAAGTGCCCATCAGTAGATGCGTGCATGAAAAAGCTGTGGTGCATTTATACAATGGAATACTACTTGGGTATAAAAAAGGGAAATCTTACTGCTTTCAACAGCATGAATAGACCTGGAGGGTATTATGCTAAGTGAAATAAGCCAATCAGAGAAAGACACGTACCATACGATTTCACTTATATGTGGAATCTAATGAACAAAATATACTAATGTACAAAACAGAATCAGACTCATAGATACAGGGAAACAGACTGCCAGCTGTCAGAGAGAAGGGGGGTTGGGGAGCTGGGTGAAAAAGGTAAAGGAATTAAGAAAAAAAACCCTCGTGGACACAGACAACAGTGATGACCAGAGGGTAAAGGGGGTGAGGGGAGGTAGGTGAGGGTAAAGGGAAGACAAACAGTGATGGCAGGAAACTTGACTTTGGATGGTGAGCACACAGTACAATATACAGATGATGTATTATAGAATTGTACACCTGAAACCTATATAATTTTATTAATCAGTATCATCCCAATAAATTCAATAAATATAATTTTTTAAGAGGAGCTTAGCAGGAGGTTTTTTTTAAATATAATTTTTTAAAGAGGAGCTCAGGCCTGCCTCTGAGGTTCCAGAAGATACATATGAAAATCAATAATATGGTATGACACACCTCCCGCCAAATGTGGGGTATAAATAGTAAGTATTTCTGGAGTTCTGAAGTGAGAGAAATGACTGTCCTGGAGGCACTCAGACCTGACAGGACTAGGCCAAAGGTTACATCTTGGGCTGAGGTACCAGCTTAAAGCAAGCCTCTTATTCTGACAGAAGGGAGGAGCATATTTTAGTTGTGGCAAAAGGCAGAAGAGCAAGCAAAGACAAAAGGAACAACAACTGCCTGGCACATTCAGCTGCATGGTAGCCCTGGGAAGGAAGGGAAAGTATAAAATGACAAAGAGGAGAAGCAGCTAGTTTCTGAAGAGCCTTGAACACCAGTCTAATCAGTTGTACACATAAAGCAAGGTCATGATGAGGTTAAATGAAATGCTGAAGGGCAAAATCCTGGAGGGTCTTGCCCCAATCCCCATGTTCTCACTTTAGCCATAAAGAGCTATGGTTCTGAAACTTGGCTACATATTGAAATAACTGGGGAATCTTAAACACACACACACACCCCAGATTCCTGGCCCCCACCCCAGAGCATTGTGATTAAATCAGTATGGGGTTTGACCTGGACAGGAAGGCTTGTGAAAGCTCCCACGTGGTTCCAATCTGTAGCAAAGTGTGGAAATCACTGGCCTGGCAGTAATAGGCAACCCCATCACGGTATCCAACATACAAGTGCCTCAAGTACTAGTTCAGGAAAATTTATCTGAACTCCACAGTTCAGAGAAACTTGTTGGGAAGGAGAGAAAAGTGGAGGGAGACTAATGGAAGGCTTCTCAAGCTATTCATAGGCTATAAGGAATTGGCCTACAGCAGAAACAGACAGCATAAGAAAGATTTAAAAGAAAAAAAAAACCCACAAAGGAGATTAGTGAATAATCTGATGCTTTAATAAGTGAAGGAAAAGTAGATGATTAGTTTTCAGGCCCTAAGTGATGCTGTGACAGAGACTGAGGAACGGGAAAAGGGAAAACGAGAGAAATTTCCACACCATGAACTGGGCCTCCTTCTAGCACAAAAATACTGAATGCATAGTTAAATTGATACACACACACACACACACACACACACACACACAATATTTACATTAAAATACACTTAGAAAAAAAGACATAAAGAACAGAGATGAAACATATTGATAATTCCAGAAACTAGATTATGAATATAAAGTGGCTCATCATACTACTCCACTGAGTAAACATTTTTTACCTTTCATAATACAATTTTTAAAAAGTAAACAGAGAGGAATTCCAGCCAAGATGGAGGCATAGGTAGATACAGTTTGCCTTCTTGCATAACCAAAAGAAGGACAACAACAAATTTAAAAAACAAAAAATAATCAGACCTGCCAGAAAATCAAACTGTATGGAAGTCCGACAACCAAGGAGTTAAAAAAGCAGCATTCATCCAGACTGGGAGGAGGGGCCAGGACCGACAGCCAGGTGGAGAGATCTTGTGGCAAGGTTGTCAAGGCTGTGGCTGGAGGAGCAGGTGGTCCCACATTTACATGTGGATAAACAGGGAGGAGCAACTGGAGACCTCGACCCAGGGTTCCAGCTCTGGGAAATAAAGCCTCAAAACCTTTGATTGTTAAAACCTGTGGGGGTTGAGATGGTAGCAGGAGAAACTCCCAACCTCACAGGAAAATCCATTGGAGAGAACCACAGGGTCCTAGAATACACACAAACCCACCCACCCAGGAATCAGCACCCGAAGGGTCCAATTTGCTTGTGGGTAGCAGGGGAAGTGACTGACAACCAGCTGAGAGGCAAGTAAGCAGCACTGTTACCTAGGACCCCTCCCCCACATACAGTGTCACAACACAGCAACATGGGTTGCTCCACCTGGAGAATACCTAAGGCTCTGCCCCTTACTACTAACAGGCTCACTGAAACAAAGAAATACGGCCCAAATGAAAGAACAGATCAAAGCTCCAAAAATAGAACTAAGCAACAAAGAGATAGCCAACCTATCGAATGCACAGTTCAAAACACTGGTAATCAGGATGTTCACAGAAATGGTTGAGTATGGTCACAAAATAGAGAAGGAGGTGAAGGCTAAGCAAAGTGAAATAAAGGAAAATGTATGGGGAACAAACAGTGAAGGGAAGGAAATTGCGTCTCAAATCAACAATTTGGAGCAGAAGAAATAAATATTCAACCAGAACAGAATGAAGAAACAAGAATTCAAAAAAAAATGAGGAGAGGCTTAGGAACCTCCAGGACAACTTTAAACGTTCCAACAAACGTTCCTCTGGCACCCGAATCACAGGGGTGCCAGAGGAAGAAGAGGAAGATCAAGAAATTGAAAACTTATTTGAAAAAAAAAATAAAGAACTTCCCTAATCTGGGAAAGGAAATAGACTTCCAGGAAGACCAGGAAGCTCAGATAGTCCCAAAGAAGGTGAGCCCAAGGAAGAACACACCAAGGCACATCATAATTACATTACCCAAGATTAAAAATAAGGAGAGAATCTTAAAAGCAGCAAGAGGAAAGGAAACAGTTACCCACAAAGGAGTTCCCATTAGACTATCAGCTGATTTCTCAAAAGAAACCTTACAGGCCAGAAGGGGCTGGAAAGACGTATTCCAAGTCATGAAAGGCAAGGACCTACATCCAAGATTACTCTATCCAGCAAAGCTATAATTTAGAATGGGAAGGCAGATAAAGTGCTTCTCAGATAAGGTCAACTTAAAGGAGTTCATCATCATCAAGCCCTATTATATGAAATGTTAAAGGGACTTATCTAAGAAAAAGAAGATCAAAATTATGAACAGTAAAATGACAACTCACAACTATCAACAACTGAACCTAAAAACAAAACAAAAATGAACTAAGCAAACAACTAGAACAGGAACAAAATCACAGAAATTGAGATCACATGGAGGGTTATCAGCAGGGAGGATGAGGGGAAATAGCAGAAAAGGTACAGGGAATAAGAAGCATAAATGGAGAAGGCAAAGAACCTATATGTATGACCCATGGACATGAACTAAGGTGGGGGAACATTGGTGGGGGAGGGAGGTGCAGGGCAGAGGAGAATAAAGGGGAAAAAAATGCCACAACTGTAATAGCATAATCAATAAAATATATTTTAAAAAAGAGATGAAAAAGTCCAATGTTCACTAATTCCTCTTTTTTGTATTATCAAGAGCCTCAAAAAATAAGTAAGTTCAACAAGAATATAAAACTATTAAGATTTAACTGTAATGTTTCTAGAAATGGTATATCATCAACAAATAAGTTGCCCCAGCAGTGAAGCCAATTAACTTTATTAGCACGGAGTTCAGAGATAATAATTACTCACTACTATTAAACAGTGAGCTTACCACTTACTGTGATACGCCATTTAAGTCCTAAACATTAGAACACTACTCAAGAGCAAAGCGTCATTGACCTATGATTTTTAATAGCACGAAGGCAAAGCTACAGTCAAGTCTGTTTTTATAGGTTTTTCAAAGTCCCATTCCATACTCCTCTCTACCCTCCAGATCAGCAACCCATTTTGCAAAGTAAACCCATGGTAGCACAGCCAAGTTCCCCCACTGCTTTTTTCAATGGTCAAATGGGAAAGCCACTGAATCAAGCTACTTGATAGTAACAGGAACAATTATAAATGTTTTTTCAACATTAGCTATGGAAGAGGCTTGGGGTCCAGTGATAGTTTCCACCAATCTAAATGGATAACCTGGGGCCTCTCCCTTACTTCTGAACTTTATATCCTACCTTACATGTAATGTGAGGGAGTTAGCTTCCAGGAAACAGACAGCAACTTAGCAATATCTTACCAAGGGCCTTAAAAATGTTCACCCCTTGGATCCAATAGTTTCACTTCTCAGAAGTATACCAAGGAAATAAGAGATGGAATAAAGATGTAGTCTTTATAATAATTAAAAACAAAACAAAAATACCCTAATATTACAGACATACAAAAAAAGAGGATAATTAAATAAAATATGGTTATTCCTGGCATTATTATGCACCATAAAAATGTGTTGTCAGTGCTCTTCCTCCCCCACAGGCACCCATCTCCTAAACCCTAAGGGACCCCACTAGACTTGCAACCAGGGGAGCAATGGGCAGTATTGTCCAGGGCTAATCCCCTGAGCCTGTCTCAGGCCCTTTTCTCTGACTTCCCTATGAGCCAAAGTGGCCCAAACTAGTCTCTCTTCTGTTGCTTCTTCTGTCCTAAGTCCTTCCTTGTTTCACTGTGCCCAGCGTTAATAAACGTACTCTCAAAATCAGAAAAAAAGTATTGTTAGTAAATATTAATATGGAGAAACATTCCCTGTTTTGTAAACATATACATTCATATATACATTAAAGTAATAGATTCATCTTAAAAATCAATAATGGTTATTATTCCAAATGATAGAGTTAAAGATGTCAATTTTTCTCCTCTGCAAATATTCAGTATTTTCTAAATTTTCTATCAGGGTGTATAAAATTGTTAAAAGTAGGTGGAAAAATTAATGTTAAATCAATTAAGCCATTGGCCCAGATGGCTTAGATCTCAGGGACTGCTAACTTTTGTCTTGCAATCCATTCCCCTAATGTCCAGACTTAAGCAATGATAAACTACCTTAGAAATGCCAACATAAGACGTGTATTCCAACAAGCACTTTATAGAACTATAATGTTTTTCATTATTTTTTAAAAGGCTCAAGTCCGATATGTTAAAGCAGTATGTTCCTTGGGAGTGGAACTTGTGTTTTTCATCATTCAGTCCTTGGAGATTTAATTGTTGAATAAATTAAACAGCTATTTTACTGCAACAGTTGTTGCTGTAGAAAGTCTTCATGATATTGACTCAGGTAAGGGTCAAATACATTATACACGAATGCATAATTTCCCTCCCAGACTCCTATAAGTGTCTTGAAGGACCCACAAGACGTAGATACTAGTGCCAAGTGGTTACTAATAGGCTGGTGACCATGGATTCTGAACCTGGGTTTCCCCGCCTGTGAAATAAGGGGATTCGCCAGATGGGCAGGTATTCCACAAAAAGGTTACTTCTACTTCACTTTCACAGGAGTCCAGGGAAGTCAGCTCCACAACCAGGACAAGCGGAAAATCCCGTTGGCGAGATGCAGCCCAGAGGGGTTAGAGGACTGTTCAGATTTCAGCACTAGCCCTCCGTTCCCCAGGGTTCACCAGGTCTCCGCCCCCGGCTACCCCTGCGAACACCGAGGATAGCGGGATGCGGCAGTGTCACAGTCAGCAAGGGAAGGGTCCTAGCTCCCCTCCTCTCATCCCGAAAGGCCTTCCGCTTCCATGCCCAACGATCGGCTGCTTCCGGAAAACCCGGCCACTACCCCAAAGACCTTGGGCGCACTGCCGCGTACACCCCGAACTCACCAGGGGTCCGGAGCCATAGTGCAGCCTCCTCCCGCTTCTCGGATACTTCCTGCTCTCAGCAGCTGACTACGGCGGCCCGCGCGGCTCATACCCCGCGGCTCGACCCGAACGCGACCGGAACAAGGAATTAGCAAAGGGAATATACTCATACACTAGGTCCCCCAAACTATGATAAAGAAAAGTGTTCCCCTGGGGAACAGTAGGTTGGATCACAATCTGCTTCCGCTAAGAGACGCGAACAGCTGGTTCAAAATTATTGAACATAATTTAAGCATTTTACCTGGAAGTAGGAGCGTCCCAAAACCTGTAACAGTTAACAGAAAATTTTACCCTGCTTAAAACAAAAATGATGTTACTGGTCATTGCACAACAGTACAAATTACTAAAACTCACTTTAAGTGAATTTTATGATATACAAATTACATCTCAATAATGCTTTAAAAGTTCTTTATCTAGCTTCAAACAATAGACCTGAAGATGTATTAATTACATATTATTTTTATGGCAAGTCATTCAATCAAAAGAAATCCTGTATTTGATTAATTTTTACATGCCATTAGGTGCTTGATTATATAGTTACCAAAAAGATCGCAGACTCATTACATGGGGGAAGAAATAATTTGTTCTGTGCATTTGGTGCTCCTTAAATTTCCACAGAAATAGGAAAAAGAAACCCTCTTTCTGTTTGCAAAAGAGCATGAATACGAATTTGAAATCCGCAGGCTAGCTTTAGCGCGGGCGTGGATCTGATGCGCACGCGCACGTCCGTTACCATAACGACCAAAGACGCCGCAAGTCTGGAGCTCCAAAGTGAGAGATGTCTCTCCAGGTGATGGAAAACCAAATTGCGCCTAACACGAACACCGAGGTGGCCGAACTGGAGCTAGAGGCTGTGATCGGCTTCAATGGTGAGGCCAAGAGCATGTTTGGGCTGGGTGGTTTGGGAGAAGATGTAGTGAACGGACACTACAGCTTCTCCTGCACCGAAGCCTCAGGGTCACTTCCTCGCTCCACGTCTCAGTGAGCGGAATGGTTATTGCTAGCACCTAAAGGGACCAAATGCCTCTTCACCGGGCCCTGGGGATGAGTAAGGGTGGTTGTAACCCTTCTCCCACAGGTCAGCCCTCCCAGGTTCCAAGCCCCATGCAGCCCGCAAAGCTGCCCGCCCCTCGATTATCACTGGACTACTGAGTCCATGATGGCCCCTGAGACCAACTAACTTACAACATCCCAGCTGATGTATTTATTTATAAGAAAGGGTTGGGAAGGGAACATGTGCTTGAGCAACCGCTTCAGGGGATGATCTTGGTGCCCTAACGCGAAAGGATTCTAATTGTAAGGACTTCAGACCACCATAGCAGTCGAAAAGGACGCCAGGGGGAGCTGTGGAAGAGAGATGCTTTGGACAGAGGTGGCCTGGTTGTTCTGCTCAAATCCTTATTTATGCCTGCCTATTATTTTGGACATTAAGGGGGAGAAATGATATTTGGTTTTCTTTTTTTATGAAGGGTGAAAACAAGCAATGAATTATATTTTAGAAAAGCGAACTTTTTAGAAGCACATTTTGATGCCTGAAAGCTTTAAAATTGTAAAATTGTACTTACAGAACAATCAATGACTAAGATTTTAACAGCATTCTAGAACATGGCTTTTGACTCTTATCTTCATTTTACTTTAACCATCTCTGACAGAAAGTGAACACTTTCTGAGATATCGGCCATCTTTAGAGCTTGTTCCAAAATCATTGGTAAAGGAAGTGAGAGGCCTGCAGTCTGGGTGAAGGGTCACATTGGTAACCAGGGTAGAACCTCAAATGTAGACCTCTGCAGCCAGATTCACGCTGTTTTGTAGAGCTCTGAGAGTAAATATAGGGCAAATTATATCCCAATGTCTTCCATGGTGATTAATTACTAATTATCTTGGCCTTTTAGAATGGCCCATATTAACTGTTTTTACCTTATTGGTTTTGTGACAATTTATATTCTTTCCTAGTCAAATATGCGTGTATTTAGAATCACCATATGCCAAGTAATATGCTATTCACTGAGAATACAAGGGCAATTGCAAGTATCTCTCTGGGCTATATACCCAAAAGTGGATTAGTTTGGTTTTAGACAACCATACTCAATATGGACATATGGTTTTCCAAAGCAATTTTACCATTTTTTTCCTCTGATAAGCAGTGTATGAATGTTCCGTTTGTTCTACATCGTCACTAATGCTTGGTATTGTAAGTCTTTTTTAATGTTAGCCAAATGATATCTCATTTCGGATGTAATTTGCATTTCCCGATTACTTGTGAAGTCGCACATCTTTTCATGTTTGTTGGCTTTTTAATTTTCTCCATCAGAAATTGCCTGTTCTATCCTTTCTTTGCTCATTTTGCTGTAGGGAAGTTTGTGTTTGCTTTGTATATTCTGAATGTAATCCACACTTGTACTTGCAAAAATAAAGACAATATATTTATATACATAGCAAATATCTCCTTGTTTGGCATTTTCTTTTCATTTTTTGGTAAAGATAAAATTTTGTCTTTATCAAGCTATTGTTTTTGTCTTTTGTCTTAGAAGTTTTTAATTTTAAGCATAACTGGATGCATATGTTGGCCTTTTGTGTTAGGATTTGCTCTTTTTATGTTATGTTTAAGAAATCATTTCCTACAGCTTGTATATACATTGAGTCTTGTTTTTCACATTTAGATCCTTAAGCTACCTGGAATGTATTGTTTACAGATGGTGTGAAGTAGGATCTAATTTTACTTTTTCCATATGGATGGCCATGTGATTATTTATAAGGAGACTGCAATTAGAAAAAATAAGTATGTATTTTAGTAGGAATAGATCACTCCAGACACAAAACTTAGTATTATGAGAATTTACTGCATAAAAAAGGAACAAAGTGAAAGAAATCATCTGCTCAATAAATAGATTTGACCATTTGAGCAAAAAGAAAATCTATTGAGCTACTGGGATCACACTATGCACCAAATTAAATTGCAGAGGGAGTTAAATATAAAAGATGAATAAGACCAGAAGGCTATATTAATAAATATTTATGACTCTTTTGGGAGGGCAGGAAATAGCAATAACAAAGATGTTTAAATATCCAGGAATAAACTTAATGTGAGATCTTTCCAAAGAAAAATTGGAAATGCTACTGGACAAGGGAGACATAAAAGGAGATTTAATGGAGAAACATACCCTGTTTTTGGAAAACAGACATAATGTATCATTATAAAATTATCTTTCCTTAAATTAATCTACACATTTAATACATCCCACTAACAATGAATTTTAACAAGTCGAGCTGAAATTAAAGTTTATATTGTAAAATAAATATGAAGCACAGCTGAAAAGAGTCCTGACCAAAGATGAGTGATAAGGAAGGACTTGTGTCTGTTTCACACCAAAGCATATTACAAAGGTGTGTCAGTGTCAACATGGTTCTTGGCAAATATCTGGAAGGTGGCACCTCTCTGTGAGAGGTCCTGGGCTTTGTCAGCTTGCCTGGTAGAGACTTAGAACTGAAACCAAAATTTTATCTTTACCATACTTGCAGCCAGGGTAGTGATTTCCCATTTTCCCTATGCCAACACACCCTCAGGAGCCTGCACACCCACAGGCCACACTCACCAGGGCAGGCTTGCTGCTTGTGCTTCCTGCAGTCTTCCTGTGTGGGTCTTGCTGTTCAAAGTGAGGTTCCTGGGCCAGCCACAGCACCAGCAGATCTTGGGGACTCGTTAGAAATGCAGAATCTCTGCTCCACCCCAGACCTAAAAATCAGAACCTACATTTCAACCAGACTTTCCAGGGATTTCATGTCCATTCAAGTTGGAGAAGTCATATATGGTACTAGACTGATCTTGTCAGTAGAATAAAATTACCTGTCACCCCCCACTTATTTTAGTTGAACTAAGGCATATTTCAAAAGTGTTCTCCTTTGTATGAAATTTTGAAAAAATTACCAGCCACTTTTGCACCTTACTATTATTTTTAATCTGTCTCTTTTAGGACATGTGCCCGCTGGTCTGAAATGCCATCCTGACCAGGAGCATTTGATTTACCCTCTGGGTTGCACAGTGCTCATTCAGGCAATAAATACTAAGGAACAGTATTTCCTGCAAGGTCATGGCAACAATGTCTCCTGCGTGGCCATCTCCCAGAGCGGAGTTTACATTGCCTCGGGACAAGTCACATTCATGGGCTTCAAGGTGAATAAACTGAAAGTAACTC
This sequence comes from Phyllostomus discolor, assembly GCF_004126475.2. Taxonomy (NCBI): domain Eukaryota; kingdom Metazoa; phylum Chordata; class Mammalia; order Chiroptera; family Phyllostomidae; genus Phyllostomus; species Phyllostomus discolor. The sequence continues at coordinate 69,417,960 of NC_040910.2, read as the reverse complement.
ATGGTGAACTGATTTAGAAGTGCCTGCCTAGCAAAACCGCCCCACTCCAGCTTAGTGCTGACGCGTGTCTTCGCCCCTCCTGTTCTGCCTCTGGACTTCTCTTTGACCTCACTTTCAATCTATCAGGCTGAGAGTGAAGAAATCCGAGTTTTTACACCAGATGTTGTTGCTGGTGACTGATAATGCTCAGGAACAAAAGCCACTGTTTAAAGCCATTTCCAGTTTGTTGCTGTCACATTTGTAGGACCTGCTGTAATTTCTAGAAAAGTGACTTTCTGGATCCTTTTTCACTGGAAGGCGTAGCCCTCTCCTCAGTCCTTTAAAGTCTGTCTCTGATCTGACTGTGTCATCTTTCCCCCAGGCAGATATCATTCTGTGGGATTATAAGAAAAGGGAACTCATTGCTCGGCTGTCTCTTCACAAGGGCAAAATTGAAGACCTGGCCTTTTCACCGAATGATTTGTACTTGGTATCATTAGGAGGCCCAGATGATGGAAGGTAGGGAACTAAATGTGTTTACTTACTGTCCAGCGGTGTATTTCTAGCCACGCCAAGTACCCTCTCCCCTCTAACATTCCTTGTTGGCTCATCTACATTTGAGTGTGTGTGTGTGTGTGTGTGTGTGTGTGAGAGAGAGAGAGAGAGAGAGAGGGAGAGAGAGAGGGAGAGAGAGAGAAAGAGAGAGAGAGAGAGAGAGAAAACCCATGAGGAAAATTTCATAGGACCTTGGTTCTCAACCTTCGCCGTGCATTGAAGTCCACTGTGGAGCTTTAGAAAATTACTAATGCCTGGCTCCACGTTCAGATGGTCTGATTTGATTGGCCTGGGCTTTAAGAGTAACAAAACCTTCCCATGTAATTCTCATGGGCATCTAAAATCTATAACCATTGCTGCAAAAAAGAAAAGGACATCGTCGTCGTCATCATCATCATCATCATCATCATCATCAGAAGCCGCATGAAAGGCAACAGCTAACTTTTGTGAGTACTTGCAATGTAACAGGCAGGTGCTGCACTTCAGCTGCATTATCTCATTTAAGCCTCACAACAACTCCATCAGGTGGGAGCTGTTGCTACCTGGAGGAACTAAATGATCAACCAAAGCTACCAGCTGGTGAGCAGCAGAGCTGGGAGACAAACTCTGGTGGTGTGACTCCAGAGGTGGCCTTTTTGACTTGCTTCATCAAGACATGATCTTTGCTCTTATGGAACTCATAGTGGGCAGGGAATACACACAAATGAAACCGGGGTGGGGGGATGGTAAGGAAGTATTTAAAAACATTATATCAAGAGGAACAATCAACACAGTCCATATGCCTATGCAAATAGTCTATAGAAGAAAAATAATAACACCTGAGGTTTGTGTAGGGTTCAGTGCTTTGGTTCACCTTTACAGGTACTTTCCTGTTTGAGGTCCACAGGTTTATTACCAATGAAATTCATGTTTATGTGTAGTTATACATTTATGTTGATAGTTCTTGATGGATACAAGTCCACAGAATTTGTATGAGATTTTCTCCTTTAGTAGTCGTGCCCTTCCTATGTTGAGTGGTCTCATCTTCCCTGGGCCATCCCCATTTGGCTGTTTTTAATAAGAAATGTACCCAGAAGTCATCTATTAATATTCTTAGCTTAACTTAAAGCATTTATTCTCAACTTTGGGTGCACAGTGGAACCACCTGAGGAAGGTTTAAAACTCCTGACGCCTGGGTCCCACCCCAGAGGTTCCTGGAGCTTGGCCATCAGGCCACTTTCGCTTCCACCATGTTTCTGCCAGAAAGACGCCAAGACTAGGCCTTGGGGAGGAAAAATAATGGCCCCTTAATCAAGGTTAATCTGCAAAACTGTTCATCTCTATAATTTTAAGTTTGATTTCAGGCTTTCTAAAATGTACTTGCAGAAAATTGGGGGATGCTGAGAAAAACATTCTGAAGAAAGTTTCTTTCCTAAAGAAAGAAAAACAAACCTTGTTGGACAAGAAAATGCCTATCCCTGAAAAGCCATGGTGACAAGGAAGACAGGGTTTTGAGGGCTGCTTCTGGATAACCAGGGATCAGCCCTGGACCTGTGGGAGGGGCCGTCCTACCCACATTATCAGGCTTCTGCATAGGGAGGAGGAACAGAAGGGACACCGGGAACTGTAGTCGGTATCTGACAGTTTGAGTGTGTGTGCATTTTCAGAATATTTTACAAACTATTTATGAACCTTGTTTGCATTATTGTTACCATATATCGCTGTTGTAACGCAGCTTTTTGATTGACTTCATATCAAGGATATGTTCTGTGTGTACAGGTGGACATGTATGTACCTCATTCTTTGCAGTGACTGCATAGTATTCCTTGTACAGATGTGCTGGAATTTATCCAGCTAATTCTCTTTCTGTGTAAGTGACTTTTACTTATTTTTAAATTCTAAACTTGTTTTTGAACAATTAAAGCTATACCTGTCCATGGTTTATAAAGAAAGTGTGTCGCCCTACTATGCAGATGGGTTCAAAATCCATACTCCTTCCACCATGAAAAGCTTTCCTCACCAGAGGCATTTGGATTCTTTTTTTGCAGCACTCTGGAGATTTATGTCACATACAATAACATCTATCCATTTAAGAAATACAGTTGAGTGATTTTAATATAGTGGTTAGTTGAGTGAGATTTTGTTGTGGTTTTTTTTGCTAGAATACTTCCAAGGAAATTTTTTACTGGCTATGTTTTATAGCCATCACCAGCATTAATTTTAGAACATTGTCAACACCCCCAAAAGAAACCCCATGCCCATTAGCAGTCACCCCTCATTCCTGATCCACCAGCACCCTCCCAGCCCCAGGCAACCCCGAATCTACTTTCTGTCTCTATATGTTTGCCTGCTCTGGATGTTTAGACTGCATGGAGTCATACAGTAAGTGGTCTTTTTGATTGATTTCTTTTTTTTTAAGATTTATTTGATATTTATTTTTAGAGAGGGAAGGGGGAGAGAGAGAGAGAGAGAAACATCAATGTGCAGTTGCTGGGGGCCGTGGCCTGCAACCCAGGCATGTGCCCTGGCTGGGAATCGAACCTGAGATACTTTGGTTTGCAGCCCACGCTCAATCCACTGAGCTATGCCAGCTAAAGGTTGATTTCTTTTATTAAGCACAATGTTTCCAAGGTTCATCCATGTTATGGATGTATCAGTATTTCATTGTCTTTTGTTGTCAAATAATATTCCATTGTATGGATATACCACTTTTTCTTTATCCATTCATCGGTTGATGGGTTTTGGGGTCTTTACTACTCTTAGGCTATTATCAATAATGCTGCTATGAACATTCACATATAAGGTTTTGTATGAATGCATGTTTTCCTTTTTCTTGGGTATAAGGTACTTGGTTTTAAGAGGGTTTTTTTTTTCATTCACCTAGTTATCAATGTACATTTTCAAGTACATATGTCTCTCGACTTTTCTACCTTAGATGGTATCTATACATTTCTTACTAAGGAAAAAATGTATGGCTCTTATACTATCTCCTGCCTCCCCATTCTTGGGGAGCTTGATTATACCTTGATTTTAGATTACCTGTGATAACACATTCTATGTGTAGAAAATTTGGAAAATATAAATAGGCATAATTTTACATTAACAAGTTTTGCAACATTTGTATTCTATTTCTTTAATACTTTGATATTATGTTTAACATAATACCCTCTCCCTAGCATTTTTAGTATTATTATCCAACACTAAGAAATTTAGGACTGAGTTGTATGATTATACCCAAGAAGAAGGAAATGGAACCTAAAGCCATGCTGCTCAAGGTGGGGCCCCAAGACCAGTGGCATCAGCATCACCTGGGACTTTTGAGAAAAGCAAATTCCCAGGCCCCACTCGGGCCTTCTGAATGAGAAGCTCCAGGGTGGTCCCAGAGGCCTCTGTTTTAACAAGCCCTACAAGTGATTCTGATTTATGTTCAAGCCTGAGAATACTGCATTAGGTTGTTGTCTTTATTGCTTTTGCTTTTTCTGGAATACTTTCCCAGGGAAATTTTTTTACATGATATAAATGGGTGGTAAGCTTTTATACCTTGAGTATCTGAAAATGTCTTTATTTTAGTGTCACCTTGACTGATGCACTCACTGTTTTCTAGCCTCATAATCATTTTCCATCAAAAATTTCTGTGTCACTCATTTGTCTTGTCATGTCCAGTGTGACTGAGGTGATGTCCATGTCATTCTTTTGTTCCCTTGTAAGTAACCTGTGCTCTTTCTTTCTTCCTAAAACTACCAAAAGAACTGTTTCTTCTTTTGAAAGCCTATCTTCCCCTGACTCTCTGGCCCCTCTCTCTCCGGCAGTGTGGTGGTGTGGAGCATAGCCAAGAGGGACGCCATCTGCGGCAGCCCCGCGGCCGGCCTCAACGTGGGGAACGCCACCACAGTGATCTTCTCCAGCTGCCACGATGAGATGTTCGTCACTGCTGGGAAGTACGTGTCTGCGGTAGGGGTTTCAGAGTCCATAACCCACTGCATTTGCTTACACAGATAACAGGGTCATTCCAATTTGGGGGAACGTTTTCAATCCTGAAAACATATCTTGTAGTCTTTTAAATATGGTTATTTGAAAATTCTGTGCTTCCTACTGAAAATGTTCTGCTTATCTGCTAAACTCATTTTAGGTTCTGATCTGTTTGTTACTGACAGCATGTTACCTACCACACAGGCTCCCAGAGTATTTTGCACAATTGCACAGATTCACTTGTTGTTGTTTTTTTTACCACCTGCTCTTGATTTAGGTTTGTTAAAATAATAGTTTGAGAATGAACTGTTCCAGGAAGTTTCAAGCATTTGACTATTAGCCATATGAGATCATTTCCAGCAGGGGACCAACCTTAAGGTCTGAACAGAGGCGAGTGTCTGCTAACAGGAAAAATTAACTTAAAGATTCACCCGAATCAGAGGCCTGTTTGGTGTCTGAGGTGAAGATTCAACCTATGTAAAATCATCCCATCTTATGTCATATACCAGTCCAAAGGTCAAAAATCTGTGAATGTGGGCTTGAAGTGTGTGTGGGCCAGAACTCTCCTTCTCAGCCCATCTGTGGTTTCCCATCTGTGGGAGGCTCACATTGTCGTTATAGGCCCGGCCAGGGTCAAGCGTGCGTGTCGCCCTGCATCTGTCGTTTCCTGCCCACACCTTGAGCTTGCAGCACGCATTTGTCCCCTGGATGATTATGGGAAGGATACATTCAGAGGCCAGGACACTAACTGGCTGGTGTAAAAACCAGCCCCTAAGGAGCAAGTCTTATTGGGACACACTCCGATCCTAGAGCTGCTGCTCCTGTCCTCCCTTGTCTCAGAGGCCACCGGCTCCCATGAAGCTCCTCAGCTCCTTCCAGGTTTGCAAAGTTGTTTGATGAAGCATTTGTGTTAGGTGGTCTCTCTGCCTCTCTGCAGCTGCCTCAGCAGCAGGCACCAACCCATCTGACATTTAAGGACATTTCTCCAGGACCCAAAACTTGAACTGAAGCCAAAACAAATTTTTTAGGACAATCTCTGATCTAGGTCTGCTTTAAATTCATGTGACACTGATAACTGAGAAAAAAGTACTCTTAAGTGAGATTTCCAGTATGGCACCTGAACACTGTGGTTCTCCATGATGGTCCCAATTTCAGGTGCTCCGTGATATCGTCCCCAGGAGACATCCTGCAAATTCCAAATGACAGCTACCAGGAAGGCCGTGGAGAAGCAAATTGCTTTTTAGTTTAGAAAGCACATTCAAAACACTCATTGAACACTTAACTATGTACATTACTCTGGGGGCTAAAGGAAAAAGAAAAACTGAACTTGATCAATATTATTTAATATTTTCTGTCTTAGGCTATTAGCTAAAATATTTGTGATGTTAATCATGATATATTTATACAATTATTAACTCAGTAACTCAACATACAATAATTAAATATCACTGTTATGCCAAATAGTGCATTAGTGTTGATTTTTCCTTTTTATTGAATTTATTGGGGTGACGAGATGATATAGGTTTCAGGTACACAATTCAACACATATCATCTGTACACTGTATTGTGTGTTCACAATAGGTGCTGATTTTGTTGGAGTTTTTGTTGCTTAGTCTCATTTCTCCTTCTTTGAGGACAAGACTTTCCATAATATGGTCCTTCCCTTTAAAAAATTTCCTCACAAATCAATACATTGAAAGAACACATATCTAATGAACTCTGGTATGCTCTTCATTTGTCTCCTGGTTTATTTGTACGTTTCTCTATTTTCACTCTCATGGGTAGAGTGTGTGTTTCCCAGTGAGAGAGCCAGGATCTTGGTCTGGTGTCTGCGGGCTCTGCCTTTTCTCATTTGGAGAGTTGGGGAATTGTAAAACCTCCCCTGCAGAGTGGTTGTGAGGATCAAATGGAAGATCTTAGGTGGAGCTATTACAGACCCTCAAATATATCTAGTTCTCTTCTCTTCAGCTTCAAGAAATACAGACAACAGAGAAGACATGAAGTGGTTGGTGAGTGGGTCCTCATTTGATTATGAATTTCTTTTTTACAGTGGGACAATCCGAGTATGGGAACTGGATCTCCCTAACAGAAAAATCTGGCCCACTGAGTGCCAGACAGGACAGATGAAAAGAATAGTCATGAGTATTACGGCAAGTATTACTTTGTGTTATTTTAAGTAACTGTTAGTACAGGTTCCTGTTAACAGTGCTGACCAAGATATGTGTGTTGTTTATATATGTACATTGGACTTGGGGTGGATAGGTGAGGTCTGGACTTAAGAGATGTCAATTGAGGAGGCACAGGTGAGGGTCTTCCTTCTGGAGCTCCCTTTAGAAGTCAGAGAGCAGCTAGATGCAACTCTGGGTAGGCTCCGTGTTACTGGGACCTGGGCTGCCACCTGGAGGGAAGCAGGATAGCAAAAGGTACCTCCCTATGCTGCTCATGTTATTTCTGCCACTAGAAATAAAGTTTCTCACAATGAAATTCATTGTTGAAATGCAATCTTTCCATAAAGAGAAGTTATTCATATGTTTTCATTGTGGATTCACATATGTAGACATGTAACCCCACCTCCTTCAACTTGTGCCTCTTGTCTAATGCAAAGTCATCTCATGAAATAGGCTTTGGAAAATATGAGATAGAGTAGGGCAGACTTCTGGCCAAGATGGAGGCGTAGGTAGACACACTGTGCCTCCTCGCACAACCAAAATGAGGACAACAACAATTTAAAAACAAAAAACAACCAGAACTGACAGAAAACCAAACTGTATGGAAGTCTGACAACGAAGGAGTTAAAGTAGACACATTCATCCAGACCGGGGGCAGAGTTAGGCAGCTGGGTGGAGAGGGGTCGCAGCAAAAAAAAAAAGCGGTGGCTGGTGGATCCCAGGAACACAAGGCAGCAGCTGGTGGACGCAGGTGCACAGGCAGTGGATGGTGGACCCTGGATGCTCAAGGTGGCAGTGGACAGACCCAGCAAGGTGGCAGGTTGTGGAGGGGCTCAGCACACAAGGCGGCTGGAGGACCAGGCAGTCCCACATTCGCACGCAGATAAACTGGGAGAAACTGGGGAGCCAGACAGACCGCAAAACCCAGGTCAGGGAAATAAAGCCTCAAAACACCAGCTGAAAACACCTGTGGGGGTTGAGGTGCCAGGAGAAACTCCCAGCCTCATAGGAGAGTTCATTGGAGAGACCCACAGAGTCCTAGAACCTACACAAACACACCCACATGGGATTCAGCACCAGAAAGGCCCAATTTGCTTGTGGGAAGCGGTGGAAGTGACTGAAATCCGGCAGAGAGCGGAGCAAGCACCATTGTTCCCTCTCAGACCTGTGCACCTGCCCCCACATACAGTGTCACAACCCAGAGACTGGGTTGACCCGCCCTAGTGAACACTTAAGGCTCCACCCCACACTACATAAGGGGCACATCAAGACAAAAAAAATGGCCCAAATGAAAGAACAGATCAAAGTTCTAGAAAAAATACAACTAAGCAATGGAGAGATAGCCAACCTATCAGATGCACAGTTCAAAGCACTGGTGATCAGGATGTTCACAGAATTGGTTTTGAATTTGGTGGCAAATTAGATGAAAAAAATGAAGGTTACACTAAGTGAAATAAAGGAAAATGTACAGAGAACCAATAGTGATGGAAGGAAACTGGGTCTCACATCAATGGAGTGGACCAGAAGGAAGAAAGAAACAACCAAACAGAAAAGAAGGAAGAAACAAGAATTCAAAAAAATGAGAAGAGGCATAGGAACCTCCAGGACATCTTTAAACATTCCAACATCTGAATTATAGAAAGGTACCAGAAGGAGAAGAGGAAGGGCAGCAAGTGGAAAACTTATTTGAACAAATAATAAAGGAGAACTCCCATTCTGGCAAGGGAAATAGACAACCAGGAACACCAGGAAGCCCAGAGAGTCTCAAAAAGTTGGACCCAAGGAAGAACACACCAAGGCACATCATAATTACATTAACCAAGATTAAAGATAAGGAGAGAATCTTAAAAGCAGCAAGACAAAATGAGAGAGTTACCTACAAAGGAGTTCCCATCAGACTGTCAGCTGATTTCTCAAAAGAAAATTTACAGGCCGGAAGGAGCTGGAAAGAAGTATTCCGAGTCATGAAAGGCAAGGACCTACATCCAAGATGACTCTATCCAGCAAAACTTTCATTTAGAATGGAAGGGCAGATAAAGTGCTTCTCAGATAAGGTCAAGTTAAAGGAACTCATCATCACCAAGCCCTTATCATATGAAATGTTAAAGGGACTTATCTAAGAAAAGAAGATCAAAATTATGAACAGTAAAATGATAAGAAACTCTCAATTATCAAAAACCAAAACTAAAAGAAAATAAAAACGAACAACACAAGCAACTAAACAGGAACAGAATCACAGAAATGGAGATCACATGGAGGGTTATCAGGAGGGTTATCAGGAGGGAATGGGAGGGAGGGAATGGGGAAAAAGTTACAGGGAATAATAAACTAAATGATAGGTACAAAATAGGCAGGAGGAGGTTCAGAATAGTATAGGAAATGGAGAAGCCAAAGAACTTATATATGTAGAACCCATGGGCAGGAGCTAAGGGGGCACCAATGCTGGTGGAGGGAGGTTGGAGGGTGCAAGGAATAAAGGGGAGAAAAAAATGGGACAACTGTAATAGCATAATCAATAAAATATAGTTAAAATATAAAAAAAGAAAATATGAGATAAAGCAAATGCATATTCTCTTTGGAGGAGTACAATTGTCTCCAAGGAGCCCTTAGGAGGAGTCCAGTGGTTGGAGCCAGCAGGGCCTGCACGCTGACATCAGACATAAATGAACTTCAAGTGAAATACTCGGGCTAAATGGAGTCTAATATTTCCTCCAGCTCTGAGCCTGGCCTTGAGCTTTTCTTACCCACATTTAGGTCTGAGAAAACAGAAGTGGCCACATCCACCTGTGTAAGTCTTCCTGGTGTTTCAGAGGAAGCTCATTCCATCCCTGAGTGAGGTTCATAGGCCTCACTGGAGAAACCCAGGTCTTCAGGTTCCTTTTTCTCTCTGACCCCCAGATGGCCAATGATGACAGCTTTTTCTACCTTGGCACCACAACTGGAGATATTCTAAAAATGAACCCTAGGACTAAACTGCTGGCAGATGCTGGGCCTGTGAAGGACAAATTCAGTCTGGTGAGTAGAGACCATCAAAGACTGCTCCACTTTGCTGTTTCCTAGTGATTTCTTCCCTTCACTGCCAGCACAGACTTTGGTTAAGAAAGAGTCTATGGGAAAAAGAAAAAGTCTGTGATTACCTAAGGTCACATCTAAACTCACTAGGTGCGTTGGCGAGTTCTCTAAGCCCTCATCTCTGGTTTATATTCAAGGCAAAGGTAATCCTAGGTATCCTCAGTTAGGGATCAAAACCACACCTTTTCACATCTTCAAAGCACAGGGCCAGTGGCTTTGTGATTTGTAACCACACTGATCCCAGCATTTGGGCAGCCCTGTTGCCATGTACAAGAGAAGTGTGTTCTTTGATCTATAAAACTATATAAACATATAATTTTTTCCTAATCTAATAACTAGATCTTAGATTCCAGCCTTGGCCAGCATTACGAGTCATGAAAAGACATAGAAATTGATTGTCTATATTTGTAGAATTCCTAACAATTCTGGTTAAAAGTCCAGTGAAAAGGACTTTGATACTTATCCAAAATTAAAAGCCTACAATCAAAGGATGACTTTACAGAGCGAATGCTGCTCTCCCAGTGCCCTAGAAAGTCATAGGGGCTCTTTCTACTCAACTATGAATTTGAAAGCCTGTGCACCTGCCTATGTCACATCTGATAATGGAACAGATGGTTCTAACTAACCTTAGATACCTTCCAGCAAATAGCCCCAGGAAGCTTTACAATACAGCACTGTGTTCCTGGGAACATGTCTGAGCTTTCTTAATCACATAATCATTTGCTATCCCAGCTTTTAAAGAGATGTATAAGAATGGGAAAAGCCATAATATTAGTAGAGAAGAGTTTAGAAATAATCCCACAGGAGATTGAGGTGTAGTCTAGATCAATGTCTCAAATTATTTTAGGAGAGGGATTTCAGTATATTAAACAGATGAAGGCAAAGCAGATCAGGCTAAAGGAGGAGCCCAGCCAGCTCTGAGTCCTGAGACAGCCCCAAAAGGCTCCACAAAACACCACGTGAAAACCGCTGGGTATTTTTGCCTCCCAGCACTTGGGATCTACATGCCTCCCCAGTAAAGATGCTGTCCCTCAAACCCTTGTCACTCAAGTGCTATCCATAGAGGAACCAGGAATGCTTTGATCGCTAACCATGCAGGGGTGATGGTCAATTCCACAAAGCAGTGATTCTCATGTGCCTGTTACACAAGTGGGCAGAGTCCTTCTCATGGGACGGAGGGAGAGGAGGCCTCACTGAAGACATTTGGTTGGAATGCCACGGGATTGTGATGCCCATTTGAAATTCTACTTAAATGTTTGTCTGACAATTAAAAAAGTAAAGAATTAAAATGGTTTCAAGTGGACCTGTTAGGCCTACAGCACTGAAATGAAGAAGATGATTATCGTAATGATAACATTGAAAATGGTACATGCTCAATAAATGTTTGTGTGTCAGATAGACATGGAGCAAACACTTCCCTTGCATTGTCTCATTTGATCCTTACCACAGTCTGATGAGACGGGTCCCCTTTTTATCCCTGATTTGCGGATGAGGAAACTGAGGCACTTACCATTTAAGATCTCATAGCTGGCAAGTAGTAGAACTGAGATACAAACCTAGGCAGACTAGCTCCAGCACATGTGCGCTTGACTGTATCATCTACAGTCTCAAAGTTTACTTAGAAATTACAGATATGTCACTTGAGGCTCTGTTGAACTCTTTATCCTGTACTTCCTCAAGTCTCCGAACAAATGCCAAAAATATTTATGAGGGCTGGTGTCTCTTCGTGGGCCAGGCACCCACCCTGTCCAGGCGCCCACCCTGTCCTGGCTTTTAGAGGTGGGTCCAAGGGGAACATGTAATTCTGGTTTGTGCCTTCATATTCCTCATCCTTGGTTTCTCTTCTCAAACATCATGAAATGACTTTTGAACCAAAACAGGCAAAATTCAATTTAATATAACTTGGAAGGACATAATATTTGTTTATAATATTCAAACTTAATTAAGACACAAGCCTATACAGAAATTGGCTACATTATTACAGAAAGCTTTAAAGCGAAATACTGGTCATGCACATTTTTAAGTTAGAACTTCATAGTGGGTGCTGTAAAATGGCCATCACACCTCCCCCAACTTTGAAGAGGGCTTTGAATTCTAATGTTTTGTATTATTTTGTAAGATAATGTACTGCGTGCTTTAGTTCAAAAAATATAGTCACCAGACAATAAGGAGTCTTGTGCTTTTCTGGATGTTTGCATGATAAGAATTAAGTGAAAACGGTGCCAACTGGGGGGGCAAACGCTCTGGCTGTGCTTATGCCTTCTGCTCTCTCCTTCATTGGAGTGAATATGAAGTGTTCCTTTTTAATGTATTTGGAACACACAGGTGAAAGGGAGGACTCCTGGTGAAGTGTGTGTGCTCCTTGCAGGACCAGGAGGGCTACTTCCAACACTGGAGCTCACTGCCAGTCTCAAGCCCTCTGGCTGGTGCCGGAGTGCACCACAGGCAACAGCTGCGTGAGCTTCGTACACACCATGCATGGTAGCACTGACAGGGCCTTGGCCGTGCCCACCGTCTCAGGTCCCCCATTGATTCTTCATGACAAAACCAGTTGGCCTTCTCCTTAGTGCTCTTTCTGCCCCTAGGGAGTGTCAGCTATCAAGTGCCTGAAGATGGGGGGGCTGTTGGTGGGCTCAGGAGCTGGATTGCTGGCCTTCTGTAAAAGCCCCAGCTACAAACCCATCAAGTAAGTTCCACATGGTTGGGATGGGGAGAGACCCACCAGAGGGAGGTTTGCAGAAAGCCTGCAACTAAGTGACATTAGCAAAGTGATATTTGATCAAGGAATTTCATCTTGCTGTTAAAATGAGTAATTGGAATCAAAATAGATGGTGGTTTCTTTGCCAATAATAAGACAATGGCCTATGTTGAACCAAACCAAAGTAGTTCACTATTACCCAGGGAAATACTTCTCTTCTAATAAACACATGTTTTTATTTAGCTGATACATTAAGCCATGACAGAGGAAATATGCTGTTATGAACTTAATCAACAAGTAAACTCAAATTTCAAACTTCCAGTATTGGTTTATTCAATGAAATTTATTGTGCAATGGGTACCAGTTATGTACCCATTAACTACTAGTTAATGCATTTGAATACAAGTTTTAAAACAATAACCAATATTCATCAGCTATTTCTGTGTACCATTTACTATACTCTTCATAGCTGTTCATGGCTGTTTACAAGACACTGGACTTTTCATGGCTTTTCTAATTAAAATGAGATGAAATAAAACTTTCTACATTGCTATGAACAAGTAGTTCAGTGAAGGAGATGGAATATGACTTGGGGTCTACCCTTTCTTCCTTCACTGCCCTACATCCCACCAACACATGAATCTCTGTAAAATACCGCATTTCCTGGGCTCGTTCTTTGCCCAAGAGGCCCCATTGAATTCTTAGTGTCAACATCAAATTAGTTGTAGAGAGGGCTGGGTTTCAGGGCCCTCATTTATTTATATATTCTTTTTTTTTTAAGTTCATACTAAACAAGTATGAACTTAAACACTTGGGGAGTGGGGGGAATTTGGAAAGTGGAAGAAGATAAAATAATCCCTGAAAGTTCTGATGAAGATAGCCATGATTAACACTTTATTTCTTCTTGTCTGTTATTGTATAATTTTTAAAATAATTGTACTTATTATGTGTATAATGTTTTGTATTCTGTTTTTTTACTTAATGCAAACAGCATAAACATTTTTAATATCACTATACAATATTTTTAAATTATAGTGGAGATATAGATATATATTCCATAATCTTTTAAAGATTATTTTAATGGCTAAGCAAATATTCTTTGTAGTTTCTGTCTCATAGATCATTTAACCATTTCATGACAACTGCATGTTTAGACAGCTTCCAACTTTTCACTCTTTTAAATAAGGTTGTGGTAATATCCTTTGACATAAAAAGTTCTTTTCCCCTGGTGTTACGATTATTTCCCAGGAATGGAACTCATGAAGAATTTCATTGCCATGGTCTTTTGTGCCCACATGCCTGCCTGGAACATTCCCTCCATTCAAATTCTACCATGTTGCACAACCCACTTCAGACTGTGTCTCACTGATAAAGATTTCCTATTGGAACCTGTGTTCGCCTCCCCATTTGTGACCAAGGGTACCCCAGTATTGTACCTCCTGCCTTTCCAACCATGTCACCTCCTCAAAGGCATTTCCCAGGTCATGTGCCTGATTTCTGCCCTCTGTAATGCTTCAGATGGTTAATAAATAATGGTTGATTAAGTGAATCTACATTATCTTTTTGCTTCTTCTTAAAGGAAAATCCAGTTAGAAGGTGGTATCACTTCTATCACGCTTCGAGGAGAAGGACACCAGTTTTTCGTAGGAACAGAAGAATCACACATTTATTGTGTCAACTTCACAGATTTCAAAGAGACTCTCATATTGACTTGTCACTTTGAGGCTGTACAGGACATTGTCTTTCCTTTGTAAGTAGAATATGAAAATATTGTTTCACCCCTAAAAACAATAAGAACATGGAGATTTGGTGCAGTGTGCAAGGAAATTTAATTTTATTAATGCATTTTACTATCTATTAACATAATAAATCATAATAGATTATGCTTTTTTCCTTAAAATTTTCTATTATGGTGAATTATTTTAATAGATTTTTCTATGGCCTTTACCACACAACTACATTAGGTTTTACAATTCAAATTTAGACTTATTTAGAATGTTAGCTTTTCTATTAAATGCATCATGAAAAGGATAAATAGACTGGCAAAACTTTTCTGCATTTACCTAGCTCTATTTGGAAAAAGCGTAGCAGTGCCTCTTTCAAACTTCTTTCAAGTCATTTGTTTTGCATCTCTCGAGTCTTCTGTGCACTTGGTGGCAGTGGGCGTGAGGCCTTCTGCATCTGGTTGTAGGATTTCTTGGTGAGTCTCACACAAAACAAGTGAAACGGAGATCAGCATTTTTGATATCAAAAAGAGCTTCTGTCCTACTTTGCCACTGTTTGACTTTGAAACACATTTTGTCTTCAGTGAGATTCATTCTTCGAAGCTGGTCAGTTTTTGCTCTGAACTTCCTCAGTATATAGCTTGAATTTACAACATTCACAACTGTTGTTCCACAGGTGGCCAGACTCAGTTTGAAAACTTGATCCTTAAGATCCATGAAATATAGTTTTGGTTACCTGAGTCATTATGGTTAGGTTTTCCCAAATATCAGTTGTAGTGAAAATGGCTGCTGCTTCCCATCAGATGAATCTTTTTTGAATATTGATTGGTCATTTCCTTTTTGTCTCACTTTTTCTTTCCTTTTTCTAAGGAGCTTCCTATAAAATTATTTGGTTTGGGTGCTTTATGTAAGAGTAGATTTTCAACTATGTTTTTAAATTCTCATATAGTTATTGACCTATCCAGATTTTGTAAGTCTTCTTTTTCTTACCTTTCTTTTTGAAAAGAAGCTTTTTAAATTTATGTACCATAAAGTTCACACATTTAGAGTGTACGATTCAATGTTTTTTGGCATGTTTACAGAGCTGTGCAGCCATTATTATAATCTAATTGTAGAACATACATTTCAGTATTTCCACGTTAAGCCTACTACTAGTCACTGGCCAATTCTCTTTTGTCCCCTCCCCCTGCTGAGTTGCAGAGACAGCTGAGCTAGAGGAAGAACAGTGGAGTGCCTAAATGTGGTGGCCCAGACTGCATTCTTCATCTACTCGCAAATTTAGTTGTGTTAATGTACTTGGTTTTCAATTGCTGTTACTTTGCCTACCAAAGCATTAATATACTGGGGGAAGGCATGCACAAACCACTGCGACTTCTGTAATATTCTGCTATCATTTGCCTATTTATCAATTGTATTTCTTTTCCAATTCTATTTTAAAACTATTTGTATTGTTTCATTTTAGATAAGTCTTGTTCTTCCAAAGAATTTAATCCATTCATATTTATTACTATCTAATACATTTATAAATATTTTCTATTTAACATGTTTCCTTTTTTTCCTTGTCTTGTCTTTTGTTGTCAGGGATCATATTTTATTTGGTCCAGTCTTCCCCTTCCCCACTGCAGGTAACTAGGAAATTATTCATTGTATTTTCATTCCTTTAGCAGTTACCCTTGAATTTTTAATATGCATATTTAAGCATTTTTGTCAAAGACTTCAGTTAACCAACATTGATATTCTATTTTCCAAAGGAACAAGAGTCTTCATATATTTTATTTTCTTCTTCACCTTTCTCTTATCACATTCCGTGCAAAAATTATTTAGAATTATAGATCAGATTATATTATTGTTTTTATAATTAATTATATTTAACTATGACTTTAGTTCTTTGCTTTTATCACTCTCTTTTTTTCATACATCTTCCTCTTTGCTTTTTCTTTTTTCAGTAATTTTTTTCAGAGACAGTTTGTGTGTAGAATATTTGGTCTTATCTGAATACATCTTTGTTTAACCCTCAGACTTGAGTAATCATTTGGCTAGGTATAAGAGGAATTTTAATGAACTTTTTAATGAAGTATAACTTACATATAGAAAGCACATAAATTATGAGTAATCATGAAATATCACATGAAATATCATACCTTTATGACTACTACCCAAGTCAAGCAATAGAACATTTGCAATATCCCAAAACACCCCTCCCAATTACTACCCTCACATTCTTCCTTAAAGATAATCACTACCTGAATTTTTAGTCCCATATATTACTTTTATCTACTTTTGAACTTTATGTAAATGGAATAATTCAGTATGTTCCTTAAAAGTCATTTTTTTTTCTGTATGGAAGCTTTTAGTGTTGTCAAAGTCATACAGATCTTCTTATCCTTAGTGATTTTTTGTCTACTTGTTTTATCAGTTACTGCAAGAACTGTATTAAATTCTGAAGCAAAACCCCTGGCTGGTGTGGCTTGCTGGACTGAGTGCCAGCCTGTGAACCAGAGGGTCGCTGGTTCAATTCCCAGTCAGGACACATGCCTGGGTTTCAGGCTAGGTCCCCAGTAGGGGGCATGCAAGAAGCAACCACATATTGATGTTTCTCTCCCTTTCTTTCTCTCTCCCTTCACCTCTCTAAAAATAAGTAAATAAAATCTTTAAAAAAAATTCTCAAGCAATGAATACAGTTTTCTCCTTTTAAGTTCTTGCTTTTTTATCCAGTATAATAATCTCTTTTTATTTAAAATATTTAGTCCATTCACATTTAATGTAATTTTTGATACAGTTGTATTAAATCTTTCATTTTGTTATTTGTTTTCTTTTGTTCCAACTGTTCTTTGCTCTTCTATTTCTTCTTTCTGGCACATTTTGTTTAAATCAGATATTGTTAATATTCTATTTTGATTGTTCTGTTGGCTTTCTACCTATATATCTTTGCATTAATTTTTAGTGGTTGCTCTGAAAATGACAATATACATCTTTAATATATCACAGTCTGCTTAGAGTTAATGTTAGATGCTTCAAATAAAATACAATATAAGCCCTGGCTGGCATAGCTTAGTGGATTGAGTGCGGGCTGTGAACCAAAGCATTGCAAGTTCGATTCCTGTCAGGGCACATGCCTAGGTTGCAGGCCACGGCCCCCAGCAACCACACGTTGATGTTTCTCTCTCTCTCTCTTTCTCCTTCCCTTCCCTCTATAAAAATAAATAAATAAAATCTTAAGAAAATAAATAAAATACAGTATAGAACTTTGCAACAGTATGTTTCCCTTCTACTAATTTTTATCCTTAGTATTATTGTTTTCATGTATACCTATTATGTGTTATAAACCCATCAAAATAATATTTATAATTTTTTCTTTAAACAGCCATAAATATTTTTCAAAAATTTAATTAATTAAGCATTTCAGATGCTCTTTATTCTTTCTTAAATATCTAAGTTACCATTTGGTGTTGTTTCCTTTCAGTCTGTAGAATTTTGTTTAGCATTTTTAAAAATGTATAGGTCTCTGAGGAAGAACTCCCTCAGCTTTGTTTCTCACTGATTTGTATATGTACATATCTGCATCTATCTCTATTTCTGTGATCCCTATTTCTATATTCATGAGATTTGAGATGTTAGGGAGGAAGCATATGGTCCTAGTGTACCATCTTGATCCAATCAGTCCGGTTATTTCTGGAACTTAACATTTCAGATCCTAAATTAAGGACACTCTACTACTTGAATGGCTCATTTTGGACTAGACTTGGGTCCTGAGGAAGTGGACTGTTTATCAAGGGTAGAGAGAGTCTAGAAAGTTCTCTAGGTATATTCACTCTATGATACTTAATTTTCACAAGGGGTCCATGCACTCCTTAAGAGCTTACTTTCCCAGAGGAGAAGCTCATTCACTGAAGGCTGTGTCCAATATAAAACTTCTCTTATTTTAAATAAGTGTTATTACTCTAAGGCTGGCTTTTGATCTCTGTTATTTCAAACTGTTTGGCAAGGGGTTCTATCTTATCTGCTGTCCTATTTAGCATTTATTCTTTCTAAGCCACTAGTCCACCGTAATAATTTTATCTCTGAGCCCCAAAGCAAAAATTGTGGAAAAGATCCACTTATTTTCTATTAATTCAAAAGTGAGTAGATCTTAACACAAGTGAGAAGGACTCTTTTCTCATCAATGTGCTCATGAGGAACTGTAGAAAAATTTTGAGAAGTACTTAAATCTAAAATTTAGCTCCACCTCTACCAAGACTTTAGCTAGACTTCCATAGTCATAAAGCAGATGGGCTTTATTGTACCCTAGTGTGACTCCTTTTTATACACAAATTGGAATAACCTATAACTTTTTTCACATATTGGTATTTTTAATTCTATATTACAAGTTGTCCTTTTAAGAAACCTGAGAGACCAATTACTCTGAGATTCTCTTCCTTGTCCACAATCTTATATTTTCTTATAACTAAGCAAATAAGTGTTTTGGGTTATGTGCAAACATGAATTCTAGTACCCTTTTTATTTCCTCTATTGAAATTTTAATGATTATATACTTCACAGGAAAACTTTTTTTAGCTTCTTTTAATATAAATATTTCATGATGTAATTTATTTCAAAAAATGTTACTTACTATCCCCCAGTGCACCAGGACATTGAAAGACTGACATTGACATTTTCTTTTTGAGTAACTTTGTGCCAACCCTTCCTCAAGGGAATGGACTACAAAAGATTATTCACAGAAGATTTGTCAGCCTCAAATGCCATTTCACATAAGAAACCTCTAAGACCATCAAACCTTTAAATAACTGGTGCCTAAAAGGCATCCTTTCCTTTATCCTTATGAAACAGTTTTGCTGTCATACACGCATCTAAGGAACATGGTGCCTCTTGTATGGCTGCATCTCATATCCTCTTGGTGGGTTCTTTTCAGTGGCACAGATGAACTATTTGCCACCTGTGCCAAGAAGGACATCAGAGTGTGGCACACACTGTCTAACCGGGAGCTGCTGCGCATCACTGTACCCAACATGACCTGCTATAGTATCGATTTCATGAGAGACGGCAAGAGCATCATTTCAGGTAACACTGACACACCAAGATCTGGCCTCCTGCTGTGGCTGTGGCTGTGGCTGTGGCTTGGGATCTCGTCATTCTCATTACACCCTGGTCTCTATCAGAGGATAACCTGGAACAGCCTCTCACTGTCCACCCGGCCTCCCTTTGGAGTTCCCTTCCAGCTGGGAGACTTTCCGAGCAAGGAAGAATGAAATTTCTCTTCTCCCAAATTGCTACTAGAGCATGTAGCTCTCTCTCTGGCAGGGAAACTTAGTAATTCAATTACAAAATGAATCTGGGGCCTCAGCGAGTACAAGGCACTTGTATTAGAACCCCTTTTATTGTTCAAGGGATAAAATCTTGGCTTTAAGTTATATCTCATAGGTAATATATTTTTAATTTGGTTGATTATTTTATGCCAAAAATGTTAACATAAATTATAGACATCATAATATTCCATGTATACATACTTTAGTATCTATCTCTAAAACTAATATTCTCCTATAAAATAATAATTTATTCAAAACCAAGGCGGGTGGAATCAGGGGAGGGAGGTGGGGATGGCTGGGGTGGGGGGAGTGGTAGGTGGAAAAGACAGACAACTGTACTTGAAAAACAATAAAATTTTAAAAATGGAAAAATAAAATAATTTATTAATATTTCTTACATTCAATACATGTAAAAATTTCCTCAGATGTCAAAAAGTAGGCTCAGTGGTTCACATCAATGGAAAGCCAGTGGAGCTTTAGGTTCAGCTATTAAATGGTGACATCAGAAGCCCATCACAACCCTCTTTCCTTGGCTCCGTGTCCTCCATGCCGGCCCCTCCCCTGGGCATGTTTTTCCTCCACACAGAGGCTGCCAGGAGCTCCTGGCTTGCATCACACTGAGAGCTCACAAACATTCAGGCCTTCGTTGCCTCCTGTTTCTCCTACACCCCACACTCATTCCTCCCTCATGAGCCCCTGTCAGAGCACATCCAAGGCCCCATCACTTCTCACCATTTTCGCCCTTGTCTCAGTCACCAGCATCTCTCTCTCTCTAAATTACCTGAGTGGCTTCCCACCAGGTCACCCTGCTTCTGCCCCTGCCTACCACCCTTCTCCCTCAGACTATTCTCAACACAGAAGCCAGAAAAATCCCTTTTTAAAGAGATTCAGATCATGGCATTTCTAGGATTCAAAGGTCTTTCACTCTCAGAAAATAAAGGACAAAGTCACTGCAATTGCCCACAAGGTCCTATGTGACCTTCTCACCTCCCGCACCTCCACCTTTTTATGTCTGACTTTGTCCCTTCCTGGTTATCCCCACTGGCCATACTGGTTCTTTGCTGTTCTTCATACACATTGCACATAGGGTCTTTGGTCTAGCTGCTTGGTCTGCCTGGAGCCTTCTTTTCCCAGAGAGCCCCATAAGTCACTCCCTTACCACCACCGCCACCCCACTTCCTCAAGCATTTGATGAAATAGGATCTGCCTTGAGGATCCTATTTGCAATTGCTAAGGTCAACAGGTGACAGTAAAGATGATGATAAGGAGCCAGTCATGTGAAGATGTGGGAAAGAACATTTCAGACAGAGGGGACAGCCTTGAGGTAGGCAGTAGCTTTGAGGTGGGCAATAGGTTGGTGTATTTGAGGACTAGAAAGATGACTGGTGTGTCTGGAGCTTAGAGGGTAAGGTTAGGGTCAGCATTCAGGGAGAGTGGTAGTAGAGGAGATTAGGCTTTTGAAAGTTCTTGATCAAGGAGGTAACGTGGTTTTAAGAGGCTCACCCTGACCCCTGCATAGATTATTGATTGTAGGTGAGCAAGACTCCAAGGCAGGGAAAAGCCATTATATTAATCCAGGAGAGAGAGGCTGATGGCTTGGGTGAGGGTGGTCCCAGGAGAGGAGTTAAGAAGTGTTCGGATTCAGAATGTTTTTTAACTGTAATGCTGATGGGGCCTGCTGATGGATTCGATGCTGAGTTGGGTTGGGTGGAAGAAATAGAGAGGAATGAAGAATGACTTTGAAGTTCTTGGCTTGAGCAACTGGATAGATGGTGGCAACTTTTACTGAGCTGGGGAAGATGGTGAGGGTTTGGGGGGGCAGAGCATCAGATTTAAAGGCAGGAGGGAGAGTGGGAAGTCAACATTTATTTGGGGATGTTAAATTATACACCCCACATGCTATATCCAACAAGTAGTTGAATGTACAAGTTTTGCAGCTCAGGGAAGAGTGGGAGCTGGTCTCCCTCCTTCCACCTCGTTCCAACTTCTCTCCCGTGGAGCGAGATATGCATGGAGGCAGGTTGAACTAAGGCAAGCCACACATTCCCTTCAGCCAGGCACGACCAGTTTGGGGAATTGGGAAAGTGGTAGGGGACTGGCCTCTTTCCTCCATCATCACCACTGCTTCCCAGTCCTGACATTCACCTGTGATTTAGGAGAGCAACGGTCTGCAGAGAGAGTGTGATGTACTGATCTTGCCTGCTTTTTGTTTTCCTTTCCCACCAGCGTGGGACGACGGTAGAATCCGAGCCTTCGCCCCCGAGACAGGCCGGTTGATGTACGTCATTAACAATGCCCACAGGATCGGCGTGACGGCCATTGCCACCACCAGTGACTGTAAAAGGGTCATCAGCGGTGGTGGGGAAGGGGAGGTAGAATCTTTTTTTAAAAAGTAGCCCCCAATATAGTGTGACTATATCATAAGAGATCACTTACTTGATTTTTTTTAACTTGATTTTTTTTAACCTGTTTTAGGAGTCAGGCAGGACCAAATTAAGATTTTGATGAAACCCTAAAATACATCCTAAATTAAAATTCTAATGATATAAATCTGCATATAAATACATTTGTTCACAGAAAGGACATTTAAGATGCAGACATGGAAATGTTCTGTATGGAATTGAGCTAGGAATCCAAGTTGGTGTTCTGCCAGAGTTTTGGAATACATACTTGTTCTTTCCCTTCAAAGACTGTAGTTATATAAGTTGTCTTTACCTTGTCTTTTAAAGGAGATGCTATTTTTAGAATTACTGAAATTATGACACTTGACCTTTTCCTCCCATCATTTCGAGGCGCCTACAGCATCTTTCCCTCATTCACCTTAGTGCCTCTCCTCTCTCCCTCCCCGGCTGCTTTCCTACCCCACAGCCTGCCCTTTCTTGACACAGCATGTTGTCTTTTCCTTTCTTTTCTCCATGCTACATAGCAATGACATCAGGGAGAAGGAAGACACAGCATCTCGTGTAGGCTTTAGCAGAGTTTGGGACAAGCAGATGAGCAGCCGAGTGTCTGGGCTCCAGAGTCCCACTGCCTGGGCACCAGTTCACCCCACCCTGTTCTGGCTGTGAGAACTGGCCAGGGCGTGCTCTTTAACCTCCCTGGGCTTCAGCTTCCTGTGGTCATGTGGACATAACACTGCTCCCATCAATGAGACATTTTGTACTCTATATGCTTCAAGTCTTCAAATTCTGGTGTGCGTTTTACCCTCAGAGCACACCTTCCTCTGGACTAGCCACTTTTCAGGTGCGCTATAGACAGAC
This sequence comes from Phyllostomus discolor, assembly GCF_004126475.2. Taxonomy (NCBI): domain Eukaryota; kingdom Metazoa; phylum Chordata; class Mammalia; order Chiroptera; family Phyllostomidae; genus Phyllostomus; species Phyllostomus discolor. The sequence goes on along the minus strand of NC_040910.2, from coordinate 69,395,253 downwards.
ACATCAAGCCCTCGACGATCCCCCATCTCTGCCTATCACCACCCTCCTGGCTTGACTCTCTTCCCTATCCCTTCAGCCACGCTGTTGCTGACACCCCCAGCACCCTCCTCACTCCTTCAGCCTCTTGCTGCATCTACCTTGCTGATGACCAGACTTGGCTGGGACCAGACAAGTAGCATTCAAAGCTGCTGAACCTGAGCTGATGAGGGCTGTGTGCTGCGAGAGGAAATGACACATTACAAAGTGATAGCCTTTGGTCCTGCTCAACAATCTTCTGACCATGTCAGCTTTTCCTCTCATTCCCCACAGCTGTTTCAGAACCATCCTTCCAAAAACCATGGTCTTCAAAGTCTCTGTTAGTACTACAGACCAGGGCTGTTGGCCAGCAGGTGTGCACTGGTGTGAATGCAGTAGTTGCTACAATACTCAGGAACTTCCATTTTCATTGGAAAATGGCCATTGCCTGAGTTGTGAAGACCCCAATCCCATGTCCCCCTTCCTCCTCAGCATACCCAAACTGCCCCTGAAGTCCCACAACTAAGGGGCTAATGCCCAGTACTTCCAAAGTTCTAGTCCTGGGGCTCTTTGGCTGGAGCCCATACCATCCTATGATGAAAAAGGTCAAACGCATGCCCCCACACATAGTGGGATTTCAACACTGGAGATTTGTTTTCTTTGGTCAAAGTCCTTATCCCATCCCATGTCATGACAGAGGAAAATTACTTGGACACCAAAGAAAAGAATATGGTCCCCCTCATTTGGGATACCTCATGCCTCCCAATTTTCTTTACTAAGAAAGTGTTTTAGAATGCATTTCTTCATTTAAGGTTATTTTGCTCTGATCAGGTACACATAAATTACTTGTCCTAACGCCAGTTTTTAGTCTAGTGTTCACCTGGAGTATTGTCCTTTCAATGCCTTGTACTGCTTACACAGAGCAGCTTCTGCACTTCTTGTTTCTCATAGGTCTGACACATTCATTATAAGAAGTCATAAGCATCTGACTACATTGTTATGTTTTCTAATATAGTTGTAACAGATCATTTATCTATTACAGGACATGCAATAATGACTAAATAACTTTCCTTTTTTATTACAGTTAGGGCATCATATGGACTGTTTTGAAATTTTGTGTGTAGGCAGTTGTATTACCTATGCATTTCACTTCAGGATAGCAAAGGGGTATTCTAAAATATATTTTTTAAATAAAAAGTGGGTATTATCCTTGGTGGGGCTGAAACCCATTAGTTTTTAAATGGTTAAAATCGAGCCACTGACGTGAAAATTTGAACATGGCTCTGAGTGCCCACGAGGTTTCCAGGTGGCACCAGAAACCTAAGAGCAGTGCTTGGAAGAAATGACTAGACATGCTATTTCTCTTGGGTTAGCAGCAGCCCTTTCATTATCCATTTTAGTAGCTGGAACCTAATGCATTTCTCAGCCCTGAAAGTAGAAGCAGATGCAGGATCACTGGGTGCATTTTTCTGGCTCCATGAAAGAATATTCTTGGCCTACAACTTGGCATTCCCACCCCACTCAACCAAGGGAGAACAGGTCAGGCAGAGCAGAGGTGGGAGAGCTCTTAGAATTTTTTATCCCTTCAAAAGTCCCGAGTGTGTATGGCGAGCCTGTGCCTTGTGGCTTTCAGGTGAGGGTGTGGCAGATAGGCTGCCAGACCCAGAAGCTGGAGGAGGCCCTGAAGGAGCACCAGTCCTCTGTGTCCTGCATCCGGGTGAAGAAGAACAATGAGGAGTGTGTCACAGCCAGCACGGATGGGACCTGCATCATTTGGGACCTTGTGTAGGTACCTGTGATGAGGAGGACGAAGTGGCACTTACAAGCCCAACAGTGCCATCATTGTATTGAACTTGAAAGAAGATTCAGATGAAGTGTAGAAACCCTATTTAAGAAAACATGAAGTGGTGCTTATCAGAAGCCATTCATCCCCATGGCTACTCGTGGATGCTGGTGGAAAGGGTATAGTTTTCAGGAAGAGCTGGATGTTAGAAGTTTCTGGACAGATAGGAAGGTCACTTCCCAGATACACAGTGAAGCATAATTTAACTTACACTAATTCAACTCTTAAGTATTCCCCCAAAAGGAAGAAGGAAAATAACTTAAGTACTGTAGGCAGTTCTTTTGGTCCTTCTAGGCACCCTGTCAGTCCCAGGGTGAGCTTGCCGGGGGTGGGAGTGTGGGGCCAGTGGGATTCCCTTCCCCCGTGGTTGGCCTCACTCTCAGGGACCTCATACTGTAAGCATATTGCTGTTGCCATAGAGCATATGACTCCAAGCTAACTAGACCAAGGCAGGTGAACTTTATTGTTGGAATAATTCAAAGTATTTTCAATAATTATTTTTTACTATGAGCATTTTTTCTTTGTGTTTATTTTGAGAATTAGATGCTGTTCCACCTATCTCTCCTCCCACCCAGCACCCTTCCACCACCACTAAGATGCCTCTCCTCTGTGTATAACTGCATGAGAGAGACTTAAGTACAGAGGTGGGAGGAAATATATATAGATGTATTTATGTCTCTATAAGATATAAAATAGATATAGCAAAAGAATATAAAATTTTCTTGATTGGAGAGAGTAGAATAGGAACTAAAGGCAAAGGCAGAGCACTTTTATTTAATACATTAAAAAACAAAACCAAAGTACACCCCTGTCTTTGGGCTCTGTGTGTCTCCAACTTTGATGTGCATGCAAAACACCTGGGAATCTTGTTTAAGTGTTGATTTTGATTCTAAGGTCTAGAGTGGCATCTGAGATCCTGCATTTGTAAAGCTCCCAAATGATGCCGCTGGTGCTGGTCCAAGGACCACACTTATGGGAGGGGTTAGCCTTCAGCTGAACTTCCCAGTGGGAAAATAGATAACTAGGAGTGCATATCGACACTTGTTTCCATGAATAGTTGGTGACTGCTTCAAAGCTTTAAGCTCTCTTTTTCCATAGCAGGAATATTTGCTTAATTTGTGCCAAAGTCTTTAAAAATGTTCAATTCAGATACCACATCTGAAAACTTCGATAATGAGAAGAAACTGTGCAGAAGGTCCATTTTTTTAGACAATGGAGCCTGGCCTGTGAGATGGGTGCCCAGCCTCCTTGTCAGTGGAAGGAGAAGCTGATTTCTGTATTTTTGGTACAGTACCTAAAGCAGTGGTTCTCAAACTATTGTGCACATTAGAATCAACTGGGATGCTGATTAAAAATGCAGATCTGTGGGCTTTCTCCCAACCTACTGAATCCAATTCCTTTCAGTAAGGCCCAGCGATATCCAAATTTTAAAGCTCTCCCCACACTTTGCCACTCAGCTTGTCTAGACTTTCACTTCAGAAATGGCAGCCTCCAGGATAACGGACTTTGTATGGAAGGTAGCAGGTTGACTCTGAGTTCCGCCTCTTCTACTCCCTTCTCACTGGATCTTGAGGCTTCCCATTTAGTCCTGTGCTTTATCTTTAGCAAAGCTCCTCCCGCCCCTTTTCTGACTGGCGCATAGGTACAGTGGGACAATGTGGGAGTGGGCAGAATAAACCAACCCTAATCCAAGCTTGTACCAAATCGTTTGAACAGTAACTACATTTTCTAGTGGAGAGATAGTCAGATTCCCAGCTTTTGAATCTATTTTTCAGACATCTTAGGAGGAATCAGATGATCCTGGCCAATACATTGTTCCAGTGTGTTTGTTACCACCCTGAGGAGTTCCAGATCATCACCAGCGGGACAGACAGAAAGGTAACTGCTCCCGGCAAGAGCTAAGCTCTGTCTGGTACAACAGAAAAGCAGTTAGGTGTTATGGCTGAGGGTGCAGGCTCCAGGGTCATGCCACTGCAGATGACCGCCTTGCTGTTTATCAGCTGTGTGTGCCACTTCAGAAATGCTCTGTAATCTTTTGGTGCCATTTCTTCCTCATCTGTAAAATGGAAATGGTGATGCCACCAACCTCACAGAGTTGCTGTGAGGATTAAAGTCATGCTTGAATAAAATGCTCATAGCAGGGTGCCTGCCCCTGGTAGGTACTTGATACATACTGGTTTTTACTATTAGGAAATTTCTGAGGTCAGAAAGGAATTGCTGTGTTCAAACCAGTTGTTGCTTTGACTAAATTCAAATAGAATGACAATAGAGCTCCTCATCTCTTTTCATTGATCTGCTTCACCAATGTATTAAAAATCTTTTAAGTTGGAGAGTCTGTGTCCTTGGGTGAAGATTGGTCCTTTTGGGGGGAACATTTCCCCTTGGAGCAAGTAAGAGGCGTTAGGAGAGAGGCACATGGAGGAGCAAGGGTGCTGGGGTGTCATGCACCCTGCCAGCCACATCAGATCAGCTTAATTATGGGCACATCCAATGAATGGATTTGGATTCTTCTAATTCAGATTTTGAGATGACTCTGAGATCATTGAAGAAGAGGTTGCATATTTATCTTTTCCTAAGCTATAGAAAATGTTGATGAGTTAAAGGTATAAAAATGTAGTAGGGAACATACTAAAGGTGCCTCACCCACCTCCCCCTACCCCAAAATTAGAATCTAGGAGTAAAGTTTTTTCCTGTTTAAACTTCCCAGGTGACTGGGGACTACTTTCCAGACACTTTATCACAAAAACTCAAGAAATGCTGCTTGGTCCAACCAGGACTTGCCTGACACAGACAGGATGCCCTGGAGGGAACTGATTTGCCTCAGTTCCAGTCTCTGTAGGCAGCCTTCTTGTGTCTCGTCGGCCCAGACTGGCTGGTGCCTGCCTGGCCTGTGTTGACCTGTGATCTAAGTGGGCTTTCCCTTGGAACTCAGGTCGAATAGCTATGAGCGAGTTAACCATCACGTTATCATGAATACTTTGATATATGGTTCATAAAGTTTCTAAATTAGTGTGGTATTTGCCATATTTTAGGTTTCGGCTTATGAGACTTGAACCAGCCTATTTCCCTTTTATTAGAATTTTTGCCAGAATGTTTAACCCATAAATCATAAGTCTGTAAAACTATTCTAAGTGTAGGGGACACAACAATGTCCCTGCTGTCATGGAACTTACTTATTCTACGCATTTGTTTTGGGTAGGAGGGCAGGGACTTGGGCAGTACACATGCAAACAAATACACGGGTGAACAATGAGTGAACGGGTGAACAAGAAGCTATGAGATGGTGAGAGAGCTAAAAAGAAAATAGAACAGGTTCTGTGACATTGGCTGGGAAGAAGAAAGCCGCTTAGCTAGCTGGTCAGTGAGCGGGCCTCCCTTAAGGAGGTGACCTGGGAGCTGAGTGAGGCCGAAGTGACAGAAGGACCTAGCCATGCTTATGTCTCAGGGAAGACCATCCCAGGCAGAGGATATTCAGGAGAGCCTGAGGCCTGGTCAAACGACGCAGGAGAGGGTCATTTTGACTTCTTTAGCTGATAAAGCTTGTAGTCAAGCACAAATTACTTGTGTGCTTCCCAAGAAACAAGGATTTGGGTGTGTTTTTAATAGTTCTTTCAGCTTTCACTATAAAAATAGAACTTTATGTTAAAGCAATCAAGCATCAAATGAAATCATATATATAAATCACATACATATAAATTACATATAAGTCATATACCTATAAGTCATATATATATATCTTACCCATTTTCTAGCTAGGTTCAGAGGAATACAGATTCCTGGCATGAAGACTGGAACACAGCAAGTTTCCATCCACATGAACAAAGATAGTGGTGAAATGCATGCCCAAGTTCACACTCCTGATTTCTGGTCAAATGCTTTTTGTTTAGAAAGAAATTTTAGTTTTCAATGTGCTGTACATTTATGTTTCAAAGTTCAAAAAGTATAAAAGCAGCACATTCAGAGAGAAATCTCTCCTTGAGCTCAGTCTTCCCCTCCACTTCACCCCTAATCTAGTTTCCCTCCCCAGGAGGGGACAGACATTAACAGTTTGTCTTTAAAAGTCCACCCTGTGGCAAGCTGATTGCTTTGAGGCAGAAGAGAAAGTTGGGAATAGGGGTGGGGTGAGGAGGAGGGAGGGACAGCCACGGTGAGCGGTTGGCTGTGTGGGGCAGTCTCCTGAAGTGTCTGGACTGCTCATTCCCCAGGCCGACGGGAGCAAGTGCCCCTCCTTCCACAAGCCCGGGAGCCTGGCTCTCCTGCTCTGAGAGCAGACGTGGGAAGGCCCATGCAGTGGCTGTTTCCTTTCTCTTTTACAACTGACTTTAGACTCAGTCTGCCTGGTCTGATCAAAAGCACTTCTGTCGCAATCCAGGTTCACCAGCACATCCACTTTTCTTTAAATAGAAGGCAAATTTGAAAACCAATACTAAAAATATTAAAATGGTTTCTCCACCCCTGCCTTAGCCTATTTATAATTTCAGCCGACATATCATCCCATGATGTATTTTTGCCACCTTCTATATAAAGTAGAACCATCTTTTGTTAGCATGTGAGTGGATGATTCCACTGAGTCCTGCCTAACGCTTCTCTCTGGAATTCCAGATTGCTTACTGGGAAGTATTTGATGGGTCAGTAATCAGAGAGTTGGAAGGTTCCCTGTCGGGGTCAATCAATGGTATGGATATCACACTGGAAGGAGTGCACTTTGTCACAGGTTAGTACTGGGGTCAGAAAAAAAAGCCAAACCCGACTTAGGTGAATAGGGACATGGAACTCTCAGGCAGGAGGTCATTGGAAGTGACCACAAAAGGGTCTAGAGGGCACATGGTTTGAATCAGGCCTGAGCACTGCAGCCAGTGTGGTTGGAAAAGAAAAATGTAGAAGTCACATGTCAGTGAGAGGAAATGTTTGCCCAGCAGCCTGAGGGGCACAAGCAAAAGCTAAGCCTCACATTACTGGCATTTTGGGGGAGGGGTGGGATTGGTTCCAGGGCCTGGGCTGTCCGCTGTGCCTTGTTCTGTTATTTCCTGCTGAAGTCTTAAATGCCAGGCTTTTAAATCAGTATTTCCTGGGGGCATTTACTATACAACCTGCCTGTTGGAACAACATCAATATCATTTCCCTGCCAGGCCCTTAGGTTCTTTGGGACATTAACAATGAAATGGTCTAAATGACTTAAGTTTCAAAAACACGTTTACTGAAAATGAGATATGAAAGCACACAGTGTGACCTCAGTCACATACACAGATGTAGATGTGGACCCGTGCACTTCCAGAGAAAAGACTGGGAGGAACTAAACCGAGATGTTATCCGTGATTCTTTCTGGGTGGTGGGATCAAGGACAATGCCAACTCTTTGTCTTTTCCCCTCAAATTTACTACAACAGACCTACACTTTATAATCAAGGAAAAACTTGTCTTGTTTTTATAAAGACAAGTTTGTCTTCCTTTCAATTGGCCCCAGGGAATGTGTTTAAAATAACTCAGTTATTTGAAATCAAGGCTACTTCTCTGTATTCTGTTATAGCATTGCCATATAAATGTCTTTTCTCAGGTGGACATGACCATATGGTCAAAGTCTGGGATTATAACGAAGGCGAAGTGACTCACGTTGGGGTTGGACACAGTGGCAACATCAAGCGCATTCGGATCAGCCCAGGAAATCAGTATATCATCAGTGTAAGTGCCGACGGAGCCATTCTGAGGTGGAAGTACCCATTTGCCTCGTGAAGTACCGGAGATTCACAGCACCACACACAGTTGTGTCAAATGTTGCTGCTTAGATAACTCTAAGACTGCTTTGGATGTTTTTTGTTTTTGTCCTTTAGTCAAAATATTTTATCTGTAAGTTTCTCCATTCCTTTGTAGAATGTATTTGACATTCTTAAACTGTATATTAAAACTGAAATATGCTCAAGAATAATTGGTCTTAGCTGTAATTACAAGTCTTTTTATTATGAATAAACAACCGGTTGTTGGTTTCCTGTCACAAACTCTTTTCTAGGACTCTGCAAACGCCACAGCCCCTCCTCATGATACATCCATGGACAACTTTGCTGATATTCTCTGAAAATAAGGAAGGCGAGCTCCCCTTCTTAATTAGCATTTCATTGGTCAACCTGCATGGGGCAAGATGTGGGTCTGAATTTGATATTGGGTAGCTTTTTATTTTTATTTTTTATTTATTGACTTTAAAGAGAGAGGAAGGGAGAGAGAGAAACACCAATTTGCTGTTCCACTTATTTACACATTCATTACACATTCATTTACACATTCAGGTCCTTCATGTGCCCTGATCTGGGATCAAACCAGCAAACCTGGCACATGAGGAAGGCACTCCAAACAACTGAACTACCTGGCCAGGGATAGTTTAATTTTTTTTTTTATTCTCTGAGCCACTGTTTTATCTGTTGTAACACAAGAATAAATTCCTGCTCAGAAGGTTGCTATAAGAATTAAGTGAAATAGCCTTAGCTAGTGTGGCTCAGTGAATTGAGCGCCAGCCTGTGAACCAAAGTACCAAGGGTTCAATTCCCAGTCAGGGTACATGCCTGGGTTGCAGGCTAGGTCCCATAGAGGGCGCACTAGAGGCAACCACACATTGCTGTTTTTCTCCGTTTCTCTCTCTCTGAAAATAAATAAATAAAATCCTGAAAAAAAGAATTAAGTGAAATAATGTATTAAAGCATCAGTGGAATTCCTGACACATAGAGAGTTCAACATGAATCGCAGTGCTTTCTCTAATGTGTGTCATTGAGGACCCTGGGGTGAATATCAAGGATGAAATTTCATGGGTGCTGTTTTTGGCCATAAAATCTTTCTCCTGTGCTTGCCATCAGGAGGGCAAGGGAATGGACGTCGTATATTGATCATCCAGAGGGGATTCTTCTCCAGAGAGGGTGAACAGTGATCTTTTCAGGAAACACCAAGGCCCCATGCAAGTACAGACTTTCGTTCTAAGCATATTTTTTAACTAAAGCTCCTTTTATTTTATTTTATTTTAATTTTTTTTTGCATCTGGCAACTTCCTGTTGCTCTATTTGATACATCAAGGTGGATATTTAATAAATGGGATCCCTTATTTGTCAAATACTTTAATAGTAACATTTCAGGGCCTTGGCGCACTGCTGATCTCTTTTTGAGCTAGAAATCTATGCCAAATTCATTTTTTGAGACTTTGCCTGATTAATTATAAACCTGACAGTTACAGGATAAAGTGAGCAGAGTCCTGTAGTTACCCAGGGAATCAGGGGCCTGGCAAGGCCAACCGGATTCTGATTGGGCAACAATTCACCAAGGATTTCTCGTTAAGGAATGAGCTGGTGACCGCGTAGGGGGCGCGTCTGAGATCCAGAAAACTTCCTGGTAAGCGAATACTGCATAGGACTGAGATTGGAAAGACCCAACCAGTGGGGCTGGCAGTCGAGTTCCGGTTTTTCTGCTTACGGGTTTAGTGGCCTCGGTTTGTTGCCTTAACCCCTCTGAGACAGTTTCTCCACCAGTTAAAGCAAGGATGATCAAGTCTCGCAAGTTTTTGTAAAATGATTCTAACTTACTCCATAGTTTAAAAAAGCAAACCATAACCATCTAGGTTATTTCACGTGGGGCAGCGCGCGGCTCCCAGTTCTAGTCCTAGGATGGCGGATCCGCGCAAAGGTTCTGCCTCGTTTACCCCGAAGACAGACTGGAAGGAGTGGCGCCACGTGTCTGCACAGACCTGAGCCTGCAGAGGAATCAGCGGTGCGCAAAAGCGCTCCTTTCCCTTCACACTTCCCAGTGCGCGCCTCTCTCCATGCCTGAGACGGCCCTCTGGAGTCTTCTTTTTCTTTCCCTATTCTGTATATTGCCCTGGACGTAATTACAAGAAATTCAGAAATAGCCAGGGCTTTGCCAATTTACTAGGCGCTTTCAATTTTATCACTCCAATCTTCTTTTCATAGCTTGAAGGCTGGGAGGGAAAAGGAGCGGAGGTTCAATTCAGGTCTGTCAGCTTATGAGAGGCAAAGGGAACGTGAACTCGGTGACTCCCACTGTTTTATTCCCCGTCCACGCTGCGGGGGCGGGAGTGACGGTGGCTGGCCCCGCGCTGCCCCGGGGCGGAACCTGCGGCGGGATTCCCGTGGGGGGAGGGGGAGGGACGGCCCCGCCCTTGGCCCCGCCCCCGCCCCGTCCCCACACACCTGGTCTGCAGGTAGCTAGTACCCGGGCTCCTGTTCGCGGTTGTAAAGGCCTGTTAGCGGCTGGTCCACTTGGGGTTCGGGGCTCTGTTCCGGGAGGCGCGCGGGTGGGAAGTATGGAGCCGAGCCCGGGGACCGGCGCAGAAGGGGGTCCGCCAGCGCCCCGGCTGCGCCGCCGCCGCTCCCTGCGCCGCCTGCTCAGCCGCTTCCTGCTGGCGCTGGGCAGCCGCTCCCGCCCGGAGGATTCGCCGTCCTGGCCCCGGCGCCAGCCGGAACACTGCGATGGCGACGGTGACGGGGACTTTGCCTGCGCCCCGGCCCCGGCTCCAGCCACTCCCGGAAGCCCAGGTGGGGAGCGCCCGCCGGGACTCCAGCCTCAGCTCTCCGTCGGCGATGGGGCAAGGCCCCCGGGCGCACAGGGCTTGAAGAACCACGGCAACACCTGTTTCATGAACGCCGTGGTGCAGTGTCTCAGCAACACCGACCTGCTGGCCGAGTTCCTGGCGCTTGGGCGCTACCGGGCGGCGCCCGGTCGCGCGGAGGTCACCGAGCACCTGGCGGCGCTAGTGCGCGCCCTCTGGACAAGCGAATACACCCCACAACTTTCCGCAGAGTTCAAGGTAGGCAGCGCCCTGCGCCTACGGCCCTCGCTCTCGGAGGAAGCTCGTTCTGGCCCTTTAGTTGCGCTTCTTGAGAAGTGTGTGCTCCATCAGAAAAGGGTTTTCCTGGAACTTTCTTTAGACGGCAAACCTGTGCCGCTGCGCGTTGCCGCCCTGGTTTTGAGCCGATTTCTTATGTCATCGCTCGCATAAGTTTTTACTAGGAATTAATTCCTCCCAGGTATTTTGAGGGGTTGAATGGAAAGAACTGGCAGATTTGAGTAGTGAGTTCGGTTTTTTGTTTTTGTTTTTTTTTGTTTGTTTTTCCGTTCAGCAAACCTTTGGTGGAAGTATTGAAAGCCTGTGGACCAGGCAGCGTTCAGGGATAGTTTTCAATCTGGAGGGGTGCTGGGTGGAGGATTCAGAATTTGAAGGCCAAGTTTTGGAGGAAGAAGGTGATGCTTGAGTTGAAATCTGAATGATGAGGACTCAGGAAAAATCCAGGTAGAGGGAGCAGCATAGGCCTAAAGAAGCTGAGAATTGGAGGCACGTTGGGAAACGTGTGGCTGGAGCCCAGGAGGATAGGCTGGCGCGTAAATTAGGTTGGTCAGAGCGTGTGAAGTCTTGGAGGTAATGGTAGGGAGTTTGGATTTATTCCAAAGCTCAACGGAAGCTGAGAACCTGTAGGCCTGGTGCTGAGTGCTCAGGAGAGGCAGTGGGTGTGCTGTATCAGAGATGGCATTCTTTTGTTTAGTACAAATTAAATCCCCTAGCATGCGTTAGCACGGCGTTGCTTCCATTGTCCCCAGAATCATGGTCTACTTACTCTGAATGCTGCAGGGTCATGAGGTTTTCTTTGGAAGTTGTGTGTTATCACCTCACCCGGGATGAAGGCGGAGCGTTTATTTGGGGTCCCAGCTGGATTCAAGAGTTCCTGATAATTGATGCGCATGGCTTGCTTCTTGCAACAAATAAACAAACTCCCCTCTCCCCACCCCCCGCCCCTCGCCAGCTCTGGGCAGAGAGTTGAAGCTCGCCATAGACCAGTGATTGTTGTTCCTGGGGGAGGGGGGAACCTGTCAGTGTTCATTCCACAAGCATCACTGCTCTTGAGTTTCAGCTGAGAAAGCAATCCTTGCCACGTGACCCACCAGGATGCCAAGCCCCAACTTCCTCTCTCCTGCTTCCACCAGTGAAGCCTTGTGCTGCAGGAATCAGTGGGTGGAATGGGCATCATTAATATCTCTTTTTGGCAACATTTGCTTTTTAAACAGAGGCGGTATTATATAGTGGTTAAGAGTAAGATCTCTGGAGTTTTGAGACCTTGAGCAAATTTCCAGATCTTGCTGTGCCTCAACTTTCCTCATCTGTGAAATAGGGCCATAATGGTACCTACCTTATTACAGTGTAGCCTTGGGGAGATTAAATGAGTTATATGTACATCATTTAGCACAGCACCTGGCCCTAAGAAACTTTTCATTATTCTATCATTACACTTCCTCACCTGCAGAGACCAAGGAGGAGGAAGGAAGGTAACCTTTGTGTAACCTTTTCTCAAGCCCCATGCAGGTCTCATCCAGTTACTGCAGGGATGGGTGATGTGGGAGTAGCTCGAAAAAAGCTTCCAAATTACTCATCACCCAGTGTCTCACCAGGATTTCCTCTCTCTCCTGCTCTGAAACCCATAAGGCCTGGAAGCTCCCCTTGAGCCTTGGGGAATGGAAGGGCAATCAAGTTGTTGATGTCAGTGAGGGTGATGTGCTCTGGGTAGCCAGCCTTGGAGAGTGGAGGATTCCAGAAGCCACAAGCTCGCCTAGAGCTTTAGGTTTTCAACCTTGCTGATTGGAATCTAGGTGAGCTACTCTCATTTTACAGATGAATATTCATTCATCCAACAAGTATTCCACTGAGTGTCCAGACACTCTAACGGGCGTGTGGAATACACTGAGTGATGAGTATAAAACCTGACTCTGGGACTTCTCTCCAGGAACTTACAGAGAGATGGATGGTAATGAAATAATCACACAGGCATGTGATTAGGGTTGGTGGCAAGTGCTAGAAAATAATAACACGAGGAAGCTGTGGCAATTCTGGCAGGAGGCTGTGATTTGAGTAGGGGAGATGGAGTTGGAGGTGGGGGTGGGGAAGGCTTCCCAAAAGAGGTAACCATTGAATTGAGTTTTGTAGGAACAAGGGTCAACTAAGGACGTGAAACTGAAAGTGCCAGTCAGTGAAGGGGGCGGGGCTGAGGAGCTAGGCGGAACAAAAAAATGAATTAATGAAAGCCTGTGCGATTGGGGATGAGAGCCTGGAGAGCTGTTTGCGGACAAGCCACATAGGTTTCATAAGGGAGTTTGGTCATCAGGAGGGATCTGTAGCTTCTGACTGAGGGAGAGAGGAACTTGAGGGGGACCAGCATGGTGGTTCTAGTCACCTAACCCCCCACGTGCACGTGGGCCAGCTTGCCTGTTTTCTGTCCCGAGTGCGGGGTCACCCAGCCCCCACAGGCAGCAGGACCACTCTTTGTTTTAAGAGCGATAAGTAAGTACATTTAAAATATCCTGTCTTGGTACTAGAGAGGGAGGGGAACATCAGTGTGTGGCTGCCTCTCACGTGCCCTCAATGGGGACCTGGCCTGCAACCCTGGCGTGTGCCCTGGTTGGGAATGGAAACTGGCGACCCTTTGGTTCCAGGCCTGTGCTCAATCTACTGAGCTACACCAGCCATGGTCTCTAGCCACATTTCAATAGGCTTTGATAGGCTATGTTATTTTAAAAATTCTGGAAAACACCTGCCAGATACTGTTATAATTGGATAAAGACCAATAAAGAGCAAAGTTCACTGTAAAAAAAATTGCAATATACAAATAAGAATGAAAAAATACCACCTGTGGTCCCATCCTTGTATGATAACTATTTGCTAATATATTGCTTCATATTTTCTGGTCTTTTATCTATCTACAAATACAGGGTCTGGCACAAATAATATCCCCTTTTTATTACAAAATCAGGAGCATGTAATTCTGTAACACAGCAATATCACACTCAAGCACACCATATGACATTTTAGGTGAAATGGTAAAATTAAAACTATGAATTATTACACCATATTATTATCCTACCAACTGCACTCAAGCTGGCTACTTACTTCTGCTGGACCCTCTATATAAAACAATGTCAAATAGATATTTTTGCATTCTTTAGAAAGGACAGAACTGCTTATTTTCTTTCCTCATTAGTATTTCCTCATGCATCATTTTTAAGACCATCTAATGAGTGTGCCACGGGTTTTCCCCAAATGAAAGTCAGAGATTTCTTTGTGTCTCTTATTTCTTACTCTAAGTCCTGCAAAGTGGAATTACAGCTGACCCTTAAACAACCCTGAGGTTGGGGCATTGACCTCCCCACTCCCCTGTAGTCAAAAATCCAAGTATAACCTTTGACTCCCCAAAAAACTTAACTACGAATAGCCTACTGTTGACCAGAGCCTTACTGATAGCATAAACAGTTGGTTAACACATATTTTGTGTATCATACGTATTATTATATGCTGTATTCTTTCAATAAAGTCAGCTGCAGAAAAGAAAATCACAAGGAAAAGACAACACATTTACAGTATTGAAAAACGTTGCATGTAAGTGTACCCATGCACTTCTAGCCTGTGTTGTTCAAGGGTCAACTGCACTGTGTTTAAAAATGTAGAGGAACATTTTTAAAGCCCTGTCTTGTTGATCTTATTGAAGTTGTCAAATTCTTGCTGGAAAGAGTGTATGGCTTTATAGCTAGGCTAACAAGAAGAGAGTATCAGTCTTGGATTAGCATAATTAGCAGGAAGGGAATAGATTTCAGCGAGGAAGAAGCAACGCTGTAGACTTTTGAAGTGGGGAAGTATGCTGGGGGCACCTGAGTGGCTCATTTACCTGGAGCTCTGAAACGGGTGAGAGCTGTGAGAGACAATGATGCGGCCAAACAGGAGGAGTTGGGACTACGAGACTATGAGCAGAGAGAGTCAGGAGAGTCCCAAGTAGGGGCGCGGCTGCTCCAGCTTTAGGAAGATGGGCTGCCCTGCCATGTGGCCAGTGGGTCAGCAGGGGGCGACTGTTGGGGCTGGGCTCCTTTGAAGGTAGCTCTTGTCATCTGGGTTGCAGTAGCTAGGACTCAACAGTGGAAATGGGACTTGGCAGAAGTAATTAGGGAGCCAGAATTCAGAGTGCTTGACAGCTGACTGATGTGAGTGTGAGAATCTGAAAGAGGACACGGACTTTAAGAGGAAGAGCTGACTGTAGAGATTTTGAATTGGGGGGGCTGGCTATCCCCCCAGGAGAGAGTGTTGGTACTAAGGATGTAGGTTTGAGGGTGGCTGAGGGGTAGGGTGGCCAGATAAAATACATGATGCCCAGTTAAACTTCGGATTTGAACTTCAGATAAAAATGACTTTTCAGGATAAACATATCCCAAATATTGCATGGACATAGTTATACTACAAACATTATTTATTGCTTATTCATTATTCATTTTATTTGCTAAATCTGGCAGTACTATAAAGTGCACAGAAATGGGAGGGAAGGATCCTAACCAGACCCTCCAGTGAACCAGACTAGGGTGACTGGAAAATAGACTCAGCACCAGCATTTCAATGAATCGGATCTTTTTATTTATTTTTATTTTTATTTTTTCCATCACCATTTATCCCTGCTATGCCCTCTTATCCCTCCACCTGATCACCTCCCCCGGCAGTCACCACACTGTAGTCCGTGTCCCTTCTCCCCAAGCTGTCAGCCTCCTCTCCATCTATGAGTCTGACTCTGTTTTGCTTGTTAGCTCAGTTTGTTCATTAGATTCCACATATGAGTGAAATCCTGTGGTACTTGTGTTTTCTGACTGGCTTATTTCACCTAGCATGATGTTCTCCTGGTCTACCCATGCTGTCACAAAGTGTAAATTAAATCTTGAATTTTACTTCATCTTATCCTAAAGTCTCCTTTAAATTCCAAGGAAAAATTAAAAGAAAGAAAAAGACTAAAGCCCAGCCCACTGGATTTGATCAGCAGGGGAGGTGTGTGTGGGCCCACAGCCTCGCTGAGATGGGCCCCCCCCCCCCCCTTAGGCAGGCTTGCACAGAGAACAGACCAGGTGCAGTGAGGTCTGAGGCCTGTCTTTGTAGTGGGGGGTGCACACAAACAGGAGGATTCACTTGCACTCAGGTGCTGGTGCTTGCACGTGCACTAAAACAGTCTACAAACATACCCCTGGAAAGATGCTTAAGAAACTGCTAGGATGCTCTGGGGAGGGTTGTGCAGGGATTCCAGATGAGTAGAGAAAGACTTTTCATCACTGTCCTTTTAAAAAATATATAGTTTGCATTCTTTTTTTCAAGTACATGCATCTATTTCCCCTTTGAAATAAACTTTTAAAAAGCTGGAATATGCATTTACATAGAAGATGACAAAGCTGTTACACCATTTAACAGAGGATGCAGGGAATCTGAGTGTCCTAAAGGCAAGGGGTCCTGCCTTATTCAGTTCCCAGTCGGGAGAATAGTGCCTGGCATATGGTGGGCACTCGGTGATGGAGGTTGAACATGATCACCCATTTTGTGATCTAACCACAGAAAGAGAAGTTTGCACTTAGGGTTCAAACATGTTAGAAGAGGCAGTAAAGGGGCTGCATGCATGGTAGTTAAGGAAGTCCACTTCACCAGGCCAGGTGGTCATTCACAAAGAGCGAGTTGAAGCTAAGGGAGAGAATGGAGTCACTGAGGGAGGACAGGACAAGAAGCTGTTCACCTGCGGGGTGAACACAGGGAGACGGCATGGAAACAGACTGACGGAGGGGGACCCGGGAACCTGCGCCCTGGAATCAAGGGAGGACCAATGGTCAACAGAGCCAAAATAGTCAAGAGACCACCCTGTGGGTTCTCAAAGGTCAGGGCACATATCAGTAGTCTTTCTGGAAAACAAGGTGCCTTCTCCCATAACCCTGGTAGCATCTGGGACACTGCCCCCCAAGGGTCCGACTTTCGCAGAAAATGCCATTTGTCACCCCATGTTGTCTCCATGTTGTCCTCCCCAGGGAGGGCTGAAGAGGGACCGCTGGGAGACCTGGAGCTGATGGGTCCGTATTGGGTTGTTGGAAGGGCCCTGGTGACCCTCCGGTTTTCTTGTTTTCCCTTCAGAATGCGGTTTCCAAGTACGGCTCGCAGTTCCAAGGCAATTCCCAGCACGACGCCCTGGAGTTCCTGCTGTGGCTGCTGGATCGTGTGCACGAGGACTTGGAGGGCTCGTCCAGAGGGCCAGGGTCCGACAAGGTCAGTCCCTCTCGAAACAACCATTGTGTTTGATTTTCTCTCCTCCCCTTGAGTATTTAGTCAACTCCTCTAGCCTGAATCTTGAAACAAATTCTTCAATTGCTGTGTGTTCCAGCCCTGGCTCCTTTCTCATAGCTCCGTTTTGTAGACAGTGCCTTTTCTTCCACTCAGTATCCTCATCCTTTCTTGCCCAAGTGATGCAGTGAATAAGGTTTCCCTTTGGCTCAAGGTGTGAAAACTCTCCTTTTTGTCAGTATTCTGTGTGTTAGTGTGTTCATCTGAAGCCATGGGTACCACGGCTTATTTTCAGATGGTATCATTTTAACTCTACCATTGTTTTCTCCGTGACGCATCCTACACAGCACTGATTCCCAGTCTTGTTGTCTCAGACTCAGGGTGGATGATCTTTACATGTGTGCATTTCACATTCCCAGATGGTCAAAACTTTGGGAGTCAGAAAGCTCTACGGTCATTTGTTAATCGATACATCAGCTGTGTTCTCCATGGGCTTTGCTAATAAAGATCAATGATGGGTTCTGCTCTACTGCTGTTCTTCTATCTCTCACTTAAGAAAGTAAAAGCAAGTGAAGTTACTGTGCCATAAGTGAGCAGCAGAGTTACAGCGATATCCGTGAATACGCTGCTGTAATTGAGAAAATGGCACACAAGCCGTGGTCGTGAGTCAGTCACACGTTGTTTTCATGTGTCTCAAAGCTGATCCCGATGCAGCCACGAGAACTGATTTACCAGTGTTTTTGTTTTACATCTGGGCACTTTGTTCCTGTCCTGCTTATGAACCAAGTAAAACCCCCTTTGGAAGTCTTTCAGTCTTTTAGCCGTCACCTTCCTTGTCATTATTTGCTTGGAGCCCATCATTCCTGAGTCGCAAAGAATGACGGCAGTTGCGGTCGTGTGGGATGAATGAGTCCAGAGCTCGAACGTGCAGCATGATGACTGCCGTCAGCAACACGGGAAATTCGCGGAGAGAGTAGATTTCAGGGGCTCTTACCGCACACAACAAAGGTAGCTTTGTGAGGAGATGGGTATGTTAGTTTAATGGGAGTAATCATTCCACTTTGTGTGTGTGTATCAGCTGTTCATGTTGTACACCTTAAAGATACACAGTTTTTATTTAAAAAATGAATGGCTCTGGAAGCTGAGTCATTTTTAAAAACTTTTTCCCATAGCCAGCTATTATCTTTGTTTCTTTCTCTTTTAAAATAAGTTGCAGCTTTAAGGAAAAGAAAACAGAATCATGTATGTCACAAATAAGAAAACATTCATTTTAAACAACAATATAATGTCATTAAAAGCTAAGAGCTTGACAGAAGTGCCACGCAGTCCTCATGCCCAAGACAGCAGGATGTCAGGTGCACAGAAGGAGGGAAGTGAGGCTTGCACAGTATGTGGCGTTCCTCAGATCATGTCTTGGAGTGTTATATGCAGTATGAGTAACATCATTTATAGAGAGATGCTAGGGTAACTATCCTCATTTTAGATATGGGTAAATATAACAATATAATATGTAATAATTTAATATGATATGTTAAATTATTATATATGTAAGAATCAGAGAGGTAGGGTAACTTTCCCAAAGCAACAGAGCTAAAAATGGGACAGAATCAGGATTCTAGTCCAAAGGGGATGGGTCTAGCTTGAAAGCCTGTTTCCTTATTTGAAAAAGAACCACCGCAGTCACCCACAAAACACACAAATGAAACAGAGCAAGAACATCACCACAACAGAAGCTGGGAGGACCGCACACTCAAAGGTTGTAGTGCTTTCCCTGGGTTGCAGGCTTGTGAGTGATTTTTCTTTAATGTACACTGACTTTCTGTTTATCTTATTTAGACCCTTTTAGTTGCAAGTGACAGGAATTTCACTTGATTCAACTTAGGGAAAGGACATTTATTGACTTTTAGAACTTGCTAGTCCAAAGTTCACACCAGCTTCAGGTAAGGCTGGATCCAGGTACTCAGATGACGTTACCAGGTCTTTGGCTCTCTATCTCTTGTCTCTGGCTTCATCCCCAGACTGGCTCTGCCCACATGGTGTCAAAAGGGGCCCCTGAAAGCTCAAATGTTCTTTAGAGTTTGGGATTCCAGAAAAAGCCCAGGGAAGATGTGATTGTCCCAGAGTGGTTCATATGTCCATCACAGGGCAGGTGGCCTACAGAATGGAATTTTCTGATTGGTCACACCTGAATTGTATGCATGCCTGTGGGGTGGGGGGAGGGGGTGAACTCCACCCAGATCACATGGCTGAGGAGAGCTTTTTAAGGTTCTGGCTGGGTCGCTTCCCAAAGAAAGGAAGGTTGAGCAGATAAACATTGCATTCCACTACACTCTGCTTTTTATAATCTTAGAGTGAACACATTTTGAAATCAGAATGATATACTTTTTTAAAAAAGATACTTTTTGAGTATTTATGTGCCATGCATCTAATGTGATGCTTTTCATGATTTATTTTACTGCTGACACACAGAAGACACTAAATAAGTTCCTGAATGGTTGAATAAATTGAGTAGTCGTGTTTAAATATTTGCAAGGATACCTCATTATTTATTTTCTTTTATTATTATTATTTTTCCCACATGATTGACTCTTTTAAATCCCACACCAATAACTGATTTAAGTAGGGACTAAGTCATAAGGTTATCCAGGGGACGGCAGAACCTGGATTCGAACCCAGACCAACTGGTTCCAGAGCTGCTGCTCCTCATGATGAGATCTCAGGACCATAAGGCCAGCCAGCCTGGACGGGTGCCTCGCACAGGGCCATGGAAAAGTGGCCCAGTCACAGAGACTAAGTAGTGCAAAGAGAGAGGAAGTCTGCTTGAGCTTGGCAAAACCAGAGGGAAAGTTAGAGATGAGAAGCCAGGCAAATTTGAGCAAGTTCTGCGTGCCCAGTTCTCTCAATGAAACCAGCTACCATCTTGGTCTAGGAACAGCTGTGAGCTAATTCTTCTGTTTTACAGTTAACAGGAATTTAGGTTAAGTTACCCAAAGTCATTCAACTTCTTGAGAGAAACAGAATTGAACCCAAGTCTGTCTTCCTCAGAGCCAGTGTGCTGGGTCCCTCCCCTTACTGTGTCCGCTGCCTTCACAGTCCCTCCTGCCGCTGGCTCTGTGGGAAAGGCCCCTTGTCCTGTCCCCCTCCCCCTGCTCCCCAGCTCTGTGAGGCAGCTCCTCCTACTGGGGAAGTAGGAGGGATCAACCACTTCTAAATTGTCTTTCAATCTTCCTCTTTGTCCCTTGGAGTCAGGTAAAGGCAAGAGAAGAGAGATGTTAAGTAACTTGCCCCAAGTCACACAGCAAGTAGGTGGGAGAGCCAGGGTCCAGTCTAGGAAATACAACTCTGGAACAGGGTTTCTTAACCTCAGCCCTTCCAATATTTGGGCCAGGCAGTTCCTTGTTGTGGAAGCTGTTCTGTGCATGTTGGCATTCATAGCATCCCTGTACCCAGCTGATGCCGGTGGCCCCTGGATTGTAACCGATAACCTAAAACATCTCCAGACATTGCCAAATGTTCCCTGGGGGCAAAAGCACCCCCTCTTCCAATGGGACTCTATGCATTCAACCAAACCTTTCTCTGATATAACATTGAGTTTATTTAAGCCAAGAGGGCCTGCAAATAAATTTTTTTAACAACTTCACAACCCATGTAGAGGCAGCTATAATTCCAATTTGCAATATGCCCCACTATTATATGTTCTCATACTATAGCCATAGTGACCTTTGCAGACAGGAAATAAGATCACATCACTCTTCTGCTTAAACTCCTCTGATGGCTTCCTGTGGCGCTCAGAACAATAGCCAGTCTCCTATGTGGTCTACGGGCCCTACCTGCCTGGGCCTACCAACCACTCAGCCTGATTTCAGGCCCCTCTGCCTCGTGCTCAGTGTGCTCGGCCACGCGGGCTATTGCCTGTTCCTTTAATGGGCTGTGAATGTTCGGAGCATACCACGACCAGGCAAGAATGGGGAGGGGCGGGGGCTGTGGGCCAGGAAGAGGAGCTTGCCCAGTGCTTAATTTGACGTGATTGAAACCAGAAAAGACCTTTTTCTCTGTCTGGGGTCAAAGCCTGTACTGAAATCTGCTGTCAGAAAATTGGGCCACCTGTGGAGGCCTGGCTGCTGGTGCTCGAAGGAATGGAACAGAGCTGTTAGGGTAACTTGGCAAAAAACTTCATTTCCCCTTTCCAAGAAGGAAAGGGACTATCCTCTGCATAACTGTGAGCAGTTTTTGAGGTTATGTCTGTTTCAAAACATATAAAAGCCATAAAGCCAGATTTATTGAAACTGGAATAGCAAACATAAGGACTACTTTCTTCTGCATAACTGTAATGATTCTCAAATATTTTCATCTGGCAGAAAGGGCAGCTTTTTACATTCCTATAGACACACAAGCAGTCCTTTTCGGGACTCTTACAGAATTAAGAAAGGAATGAGGATGGGGAGAGGAGCAGGAAGCTAATATTTATTAAGCACCTACTATGTACTACAGAGGATACACACCTCACCTCCTCTGGTTGTAACGATGGCTCCCTGAGGTGGATGAGATGCTCCTATTTTTTCAGATGTAGAATGAGAGACGTTCCAGCTCACTTGGCTGGCAGAGCGGAGCCAGCCTGCTCTGACCTCATCCACAGTGTGTGTTATGTGAATGGCCCTCTGCTGCCACTCACCACAGCCTAGGTCAGGACTTCCCCTTTCCATACCCCATCCCCGGGGACCCTGTCCGCTGCTGCGCCCAGCATGCTGCGTTATCACCTGATGCCAAAGCAGCCTGTATCATTGTGAGGTCTTCAGCTGACTCAGACCAGAAGGGAACTCAGGAGGAGGCCAAGGGGCAGCCTGCAGGATCAAAGGGAAGGCTGAAGAACCAGGCTTGGAACCTGTGAGAAGCAGACAGCTCTGGGGTGGGGCTGTCTCAGTGGCAGGAACTGTTCTGGCCTGGATTTTGCTAGAATCACTGCTTTCAGCCTTGCTCACTTTGCTTCCCATGCAAGGCAGGGTCATGTCAGTAGTCCAGCTGGGGGAGTGTGTCCATCCTTGGGGAAGGGGGAGCAGGACCCCTGATTAAAGAGCCTTCCCCACCTCCCCATTGACTTGATTCAATGTTCCAAAAGGGGCGCCACTACCAAGAAGAAGAATGAATCCTGGGCAGCCAAAAATACCAGTGTCCTCTCTATATCCAAGTTGTTTGTCCTCTGGGCCCTTTGTTGATTTGCTGGTAGATGGCTCTGCCCAGATGTGGATCACCTCCAACTCGGCATGCCCGTCCCTGACCCACTTCTTTGGACTCTGTTCATGGAACAGGCATTTTCCAGGCACCACGTTGGAAGCTTGAGTTGGTCCTGTTTGCCTGCTCCCCCCTCAGGTGGTCTGTTATGAGCTGCGTATACCCTGTGTCTGAGTCTGTACCCCCTTCCCCTTTTTACAGCTCCCTCTCTAGTTCACCCTCTCGTGACCTGGACCCTTGAGCCTCCTTGTTTGTGTCCTAACTCCGGACTTACCCTCCTTCATCCTGGGCACCGTCTGTCAAGTTAAAGCATCTGTCCATGCATGCAGCTTCCTCTGGGTTCAAAACCCATCGGGTACTTCCCATTTTGTGATAGCAACAACAACAAATACTTAAACAACATATATTAACTCTTTTAATCTCAAAACACTTCTATCAGATAGGTATTGGCATTCATTATCCCTTTATTACAGTAAGGAAACCTTGGAGCAAAGAGATGAGGTAAATTATTTATCTGGATCAGAGGCTGAGTAACCCTACCAGCTAAGTGCCATACAGGGATTTGAACACAGACAGTCTGACTCCAGAGTCTAATTTTTAACTTTGCTACTGTGCCCATTACCGAACAAGATGATCTTCTTTAGGACATTGAAGACCCCACCCTACATGGCTCCAGACTCCATCTCCAGTCAAATTTTCTGCTTTACCTTGCACATCCTATATTCTGGTCAAGTTGGGCTTAAGAAAATAGTGGGACAACTAAGAGTGACCATTCTGAGTATTTGTCACCCTTAGTTGTCCCAGTATTTTATCATGGAAAATTCTAAACATATGGACAAGTCGAGTTAATTATACAGTGAACACCTCATACCCACCACCTAGATTCTATAATTTGTATTTTACTAAAACTGCTTTACCACATATTTATGCATCTATTCATCCTTGAATCCACTTATCATTCCCCTTTGTTTTCCACATCTTATATTTTTTGATGCATTTTAAATGAAATTTCAGACATTGCTGGACTTCACCCCAAAGCCTTCACCTATGTTCCCTTCTCCTGGCTTTTTGAAGATGCGGGCCTTGGAGACCACAGCGATGTGGCCACAAGCCACCGCATCCCTGTAGCCAGCAGAAGCTGAGAGAGGCAAGAAAGGTTTGCCAGGCTGTGTGGCCCTGCCAACACCCGGTCTGGGGCTAGTGATGCTGATTTTGGATTTTTGGGCTTGAGAGCTGTGACAGAATAAATTTCTGTTGTTTGTGTGGTGATTTGCTACAGCAACAGCAGGAAACTTAAACAGAAGGGAATGTAAGGGAGGATACAATAGAGTTGGTATGTGGAAAGAAGGAGGCTTATTCATTAATCTGAGGTATAAGGTGGTTTGTCTGAGAAAGATGGTCATGTGAAGGCTGGCTCACCAGAAACTGAGGACAGCTCTGGTTAGTAGGTGGAAACTGGTGTGGGCATGTTTGAAGTCACAGCAGCTCACCCTCGTGAAATGTACCAGAGGTATCTAGACACATGAGGGCCTGCAGCGTGGAGATAAAGGACAGGGTAGTAAATTCAGAGGTAGTAGGCAAGGCTGGGTGAGTATGTGTGAGTGTTGGCCAAAGTTGATGCTTCAGGCAGCTCTTATAATTCATTCTTTCACAGGGAATTTGTGAGGTCAAGAGATGGAAGGAGCAAGGAATTATGGCAGGGGTGTCAAACTCATTTTCACCAGGGACCACATCTGCCTCAGAGTTGTCTTCAAAGGGCCGCATGTAATTTTAGGACTGTATAAATGTAACTACTCCTTACCTGTTAAGTGAGAGCTCGGCACTGCCGCCAGGTAGAAACAAGGTGCCTGGCCGGATAAGACAAAATGGAGGACTGCATTCGGCCTGTGGGCCTTATGTTTGCCACCTGTAAATTATGGTGAAGGCGACACTGAAGGCCCAGGTTCTGCAGAGTCCAAGTGCAGAGGCGGGTGCTGTGTCCCAGGAGGAGGCTGAGGCTTGGTCCGGAAGCAGTGGAGAGATGGGAGGGTATTAATGTGCTTCCTTTCCTCATTTCTTTGCAGCTGCAGCCCGAAGCCAGTCAAACCTCCGAGAACCACCTGTCACCATCGGGTCAGCTTTCTCTAGGTCAAAGCTTTGTGCAAAGCCACTTCCAAGCCCAATATAGGTAAGAATGGGCTGCATTTAGAGTCACCCAAGAGTTCAGCAGACTTACATATGCTGGACACCAGTCTCCTATGGTCAGGTTTACCCGAGATCACAAATCCACAAGCACCCTTCTCTCTCCCGTCAGAAATCCACAGTAAATGCTCACTCCTGTGGCTCCTGACCTTTAGGATTTCTTCTTTTCCTTCTCGCTGGCTTCTGGGCCTCCCCTCTCCCCTTGAAGGAGGGGTGATACCTGGGTGGTTCTGTGGACAGTGAACATGGGGGCCAGGATGTCCCCAACAGGAGCCTTTGGGTGACACCCTTCCTATCTCTCTATGGCCAGAGAGCCCGGTTTAATCAGTTATTATGAGTTCAAAATTTCCCTTCATCCTAGAGGATATTAAAAATATAGATCATTACATAGCCTTCAACTTCAGAAAGGTTCTTTTAGGGCTTAATATATGAGAGTTTAAAGATTCATACAAGGCAGAATATTTTCAAGTATTGCAATTTTTTTTTATAAATATGAAGTCGTATTTTTTTCCATATCAGACTTTTAGAAGCAATTTACTAACTTTTTAAATATTTCAACTACACCTGATATTCCATATTATTTTATAATAGTTCAGGTGTATAGTATAGTGGTTAGACATTTATATAGTTTACGAAGTGATAGCCTCCTAATAAGTCCAGTACCCACCTGGCCCCATGCATAGTTATTACAATATTATTGACCATATTCCCTATGCTGTACCTTACATCTCTATGACTATTTTGTAACTACCAATCAGTACATCTTAATCCCTCCACCTTTTTCACCCAGCCCCCCAACTTCCCTCCTCTCTGACAACTATCAGTTTGTTCTATGAGTCTGTTCCTGCTTTATCTACTTTTTTGTTTTTTAGATTCCACATTAAATGAAATCATATATTTGTCTTTCTCTGTCTTATGTCACTTAATGTAAGGTATTCAGTATTTTAATGAAAGCATTAGTTGCAGTGAGAGGTCAGAGAGGGGAGAAACCCTCGTGGGCTTCTCAGAGGGGGTGTGCCTTTTGATGGGCTCTGGAGGATGAATAGGATCAAAGGGGTGGGAACATCCTCAACAAGAATAAAATATGCTTAGAGGTGGGAATGAGCATAATGATCAGGGTCTAGGGGAACCCATTGTTACAGAGAACTCCCCTAGGTGATATGCTCTCCCATATATGTTTAAATTTATTCCTTGTAAGAGCCTCACGAGATGAGTTACAATTTAGGAGGCTGGGCTTTTTGTGATCACACATGGTAAGTGGCAGAACCAGGGTGTGACTTTTGATAGCTCTGTGAAGCACAAGTCCTGCTTGCCTTCTTTGTAATTCTTCCTCTCCGGTTGCTTTTCTGTCTCACCTTGCTTGCAGCGATGTTCCGCTGCTACTGTGGTTGCATGGACACTCTGCCCTCTGGTTCTCTGTTTATGGATACCAAACTATTTTAAAAATATCCCTCTTCTGGATGTTGCATTAAATCATTCTCAAAGGCGTGCTTTTCCCTGAGTCTTCTGGATACTCTCCTTTTTCTCTGCTGTGTTTTTCTTATGCCTCCTGTTACTTTTTTCTCTTTACTTTAAACCAATGGACAATTATTCAGTCTTCTATCATCACTTATTTATAGTCATTTGCTTCCAGACTTTTGGGGCACTTGTATTCCTTGTGTTTAGGAAGGAAGAGATGACTTAAAATTGCCCAGAAACTCTCTTGATTCAGCATTTACATTCAGTAATTGCTAGTCAAGGGTACTGGACCTGAGCACTGTCTCTGAGAGGATGTTTATTTAGGAGGTCTGGAGGGTCTCTGAAATACTTTGAAAAGATGCCTGATTGGCTTTTCATGAAGTGGAAATCTACCGCCCTGGGGTTCTCCTGGTCCCAACCCACTTCCCACCCCTCTACCGAGGTGGCGGGGTGGGGGGGGACCATGGAGCCCTCCCCTTCTGCTCTTGGTTGCTGAGCATATTAGGTAATTAAAATCTCTTCTAAATGAGCCCAGATTTCACTGTTGCCCGTGAACAGAGGCCCACATTTCCTGAGAGCTGTGGTGCTGCACTGCAAGGTACACATAAAGGAAACCTAGATTTCATGGCTACTGACCTTTTGAGCCTTGAAAGCTACCTGTAGAGCATTGGTCTTATGTTCAGCTGCCCAAATTGCAGGCTACCTGAAGCAAAAATGAGACCGAGGAAAAGAAGACCATACAGAGGAAGGAAAAGGAAGTGTAAGGCTTGGGCATGTTAGAGCGTGGGGAAGGGGCACCAGTAGCTGCACACAGTACCACTCACTGGTGACCTGGTACAATAAAGTCACTCATTTCTCTGCTCACTCAGTTTTCTCTATTCTCTTCCCCTTTTGTCTACACATGCTCTTTTTTTTTTCATCCTCGTCCAAGGATATGTTTATTGATTTTAGAGAGAGATGGAAAGGGAGAGAGAGAAACATGGATCAGTTGCCTCCCATATGCACCATGACTGGGTATCTAACCCACAACCTAGGTATGTGGTCTGACTAGGACTTGAACCCACAACCTTTTGGTGTATGGGAATGGTGTTCTGACCAACTAAGCCACCCAGCCAGGGCATACACATACTCTCTTCTTATTCTTCTTTGAAATATCTAAGTGTCAGCTAAGTGTCAGATATTGTGCTGGGTCCAGCAGTTTCAATAAAGAACATAATTCCTTGCCCAGGAGAGAGAAATACTAATTAAATATATACATTTATTGCCTAGATAGTTCATTCAGGCCTACTATGTGCCAGATTTCTTTCTGGGTGCCTGGAATAAGTTGTGAACAAGCCCCAGTGCCTGTTCTCAGGGAGCTCACATTCTGCTGGGGAGGCTTTAGATAATTCGCACCTCAACAAACAACTTGCTGTGATGATAAGTGAAATGATAATGTGTCACCTGGGAGGTGCAGAGGCAGCCAACCTCAGATAAGGTGGTCGGGAAGGCTTCTTATCAGAGGGGACATTTGAGCTGAGAACTGAGTGACAAGGAGTCAGTCATCCAAATACTTGGGGACAGGACATTCCAGGCAGAAGAAACAGCAGAAACAAAGGGCCTGGGGTGGGAATAATCTTGACAAGCTCAGGAGACAGCTGCCAAGCTCTGAGGGGCTGGGGTTGAGGCTAGAGAGGTGGGCGGGGCCTGCTGACGCAGGTGCCCAGTCCAAGGGTGGGGCGTGGTCTAATGGGCACCAGAAGCCACTGCAGCGTAGAAGGCAGGGTGTGGTCTAGTCATCAATTTAAAAAGGGACACTGGGCCCCAGCTAGTATGGCTCAGTGACTAGAGCCTCGTCCCTGTAAACGAAAGGTTGCAGTTTTGTTGCCCAGTCAGGAGGCACATACCTAGACTGTGGGTTCATTCCTGGTCCAGGCACGGGCACATGTGATCCCCGGTCCTGGCATGAATTCCCAGCCTGGGTGCACACAAAGGCAACCAACCAATGGTTGCTTCTCTCGCATTGATGTTTCTCTGTCTCCCTTCCTCTCTCTAAAAAAGCAAGTGAGAATGTCCTCGGGTGAGATTAAAAAGAAAAAGGGGTGATGTTGGTGGTTATGGGCAGTGAAGGGAGGCAAGACCGGAGGCCGGAGCAGTGGCTGGTGTCCTGCAGTCGCCCCAGTGGGTGCAGGGTGGTGGCTGGGCCCTGGGAGGAGGTGGTGGAGCTGGAGAGAAGTGAGTGGGGCGGGGGGGGTGGGGTGGGGGAGGGTGGGGACAGGTTCTGGGTGTTGAGGCCACCGGACTTGCTCATGGGTTTAAGGGTGTGGCGTAGGGGGACTGGGGGAAAGATGACCTAGGATGACTCCTGGGTTTTTATATAGTTATGTCTAGTGAGTGCTTTGAAGGGAAAAATGGGGATGCTTTGAAGTACATGCTACAGGTATGAGAGAGGAAATAACTCTTGTTTTCTTACTCTATTCTTTATTACCACACTTCTGAAACCAGACGTGTGGGTGTTTTTCCCACACCAGGCAATTCTGCAGTTCTCTCTGGACACCAACTGGTGTCCTACAATTTACTCAGTTCTGACACTATCTACCTGGAGATAGCATCAGGTCCCACAGGGCTCCTCCCCAGCAGACACCAATTGTAAGTTCCAGGCTGTCACCTGTGCTTCTGACCAACTGGCTACAAGCGAGAGGTTCCCGTGATCCCCCCTCAGAGTCAACAGTTTGCTGGAGCAACTCACAGAACTCAGGGAAACATTTTACTTACTAGATTGG
Organism: Phyllostomus discolor; assembly: GCF_004126475.2. Lineage (NCBI taxonomy): Eukaryota > Metazoa > Chordata > Mammalia > Chiroptera > Phyllostomidae > Phyllostomus > Phyllostomus discolor. The sequence goes on along the minus strand of NC_040910.2, from coordinate 69,366,669 downwards.
TGGTTTATTATAAAAGGATACAGCTCAAGAACAGCCAGATGGCAGAGGTGCCCAGGACAAGTGTGTGGAAGGGGTGCAGAGCTTCCAGGCCCTCTTGGGGCCCCCTACTCTCCCGGCACCTCCACATGTCCACCAGCCTAGAAGCGCTCCAAACCCCTTCTGCTAGGGTTTTTGTGGAGGCATCATTAAATAGGTATGATTGGCTAAATTATTGGCCATTCCTTTCCCCAGGGGCTGGGGGGCTGAACGTTTCAACCATTTAGTCACATGGTTGGCTCCCCTGGCAACCAGCCCCACCCTGTGGTTATCCAGAGGCTTTCCAGAAACCACCTTAGTAATATAACTCAGGTGTGGTTGTAAGGGTCCATGAATAAGATGCTCCCTTTCACCTTTATTCTTGCTCTTGTCAGGACATGCCAACAGTTTTAGGAGCTCTGTGCCAGGAGCAGGCGTGGAGACCAAATATATATCTCTTGTAAAAATATATAAAAATGACAGTGTCACAAAGTGCCTGACTGGTACAGGGTGAGTCAGGAGAGGATTCCTCAGGGGTTGACATTTGAGCCAAGCAGATATTAAGGACTGCTGGTGCCTTTGGGTAGATTACTGTTGGATGATGAGTAAGAAGCAAGGTGTTTGTGCTACAAAAAAGTACTGATGACAGCTAAATATACCTGCTTTGTTCCTGATAATCTGTAGTAAAGAAAAACAATAGCTAGGGGTGTCCATCAGACTGGGGCTTTTCAGGTCCGGGAAGTGATTTTCTGCAGCGGCCAGTGGGGGCAGCTCCGCGCCGGGCCCCCTGAGTGGTGGTCACTGCTGGATCCTTCTCCACCTTCCTCTCCACGTGGGAGGGCTTGCCTGCCATGGAAAGTCCCCGAGCTATACAGGTGAAAGCTGGGAGAGGTGTTATGGATTAGTTTAGAGGCCCTGTTCACTGAGGTTCTCCCTTATCTACCATCCCTTTTTGAGGGAGCCGAGTATTTCACTTTGGCTGCTGGACAGAAGGAGGAATAATATTAGGCTGCCAGAGATAAGGCCTAGAGGAAAAATAATGAGCTCTTCTCTATGATGATGACCAGAACCTAAAACCTCTGCCAGCTTAATGACCATGGATTGTTGCTCTGTGGGAGTTTTGGCTGGAGGAGGGAATATGTATGTGTGCGTGTGGGTATGTGTGTTTGTTTATTTCTTTGTGCTCTTCATAGCTTTATTCCCAGAGTCTAGCCTGGTCCCCGTCCCGGGCAGCACTCCCTTCTAGGCAAGCGATGCTGTGGAAGGCTTTCTCAGAACAGACCTTGCAGAGGTGACAGCTTGCCTACATGTTGCCATCACTATCGGTGGTATAGACGTCAGTTCCACTGTCCAGGGGGCAGGTGGAGCTGGCCAGGTTGGAGGTGGGAACTGTGTGTCTGGCAGCCGTGAGAGGTCAGGTCAGAGTGGTAAACAGTGCAGTGTCAGAGCCTGGGGCTCATTTCTGGCTTTCGCACAGTGCCGAGGCAAAGTGCAGTGTGAGGGTCCGTGGCAGCTGACTGGGTTGGCTTTGTAACAGAAGCAGTTGGACCGGAGAAGAAACGCCTTAGGGAGATGGGTGAGCCAACACCGAAGGGCAGTGGGCGGTTTTCTGCCCCTGTCCCCTGAGAGCAGTTGGGGGAACATTAGGATGGGGCTGCGTGCTCTGGAGGGCGACGGGAGCCCTCAGGCCACGTTGGAGGTGTGCCTGGAGCCTGGTAACCTCTGGAGTTTCCTGTAAGAAGTGACACCGCCCCTCCCTTCCCCTGGTGCCTTGGTCCCACTCTGTCCTTATTTCTTATCCTGGGAGGAACCGGTGTTTTTCACACCCTTTCTGTAGTCAATAGCAAGCATCCTGTTTTCTTCATCCTTTAAAGATAAAATTAGACCCTTGTGTGTTTTTCCAAACTACGTATGTCTCGCTTCCTGACAGATTTGTGGCTCAATATATAGGCCTGTCCCTGAGCCAGTTTAATAGGGTACAACTCTCAAGGAAAATGCAGCCTGGCTTAGTTTTAGTAGGTGTGAAAAGAAAAATAAGCCAAAGAAAAAATATTCCTTTTCATTTGTTTGCTTAAATGGGAAACAGGGATTTGGAAATTTCCCCACAACAAAAGTGCATTCTTCGGGCCTCTGTTATGTTTAGGTGTGTGACAGGTGGAGGTGGGGGGAGGCATGGAAGAGAAACCAGGTGGCAGAGGACACCCCACAATGTCAGGTCCCCCTGACGGTGGGAGCTTGGTGTCTCTGATACACAGTTTTTTACCAAACCATCACCGTGGTTTTCCAGAAGGGAAATCTATCAGAGGCTGTGAGAGTGTTTGAACGTTTGATACTTGGGTCCGTTTTCTAAAATCATGGTTGGCATCCTGTTAACTTACATCTGGGAGAGCTGACTTGCTGTGAACAGACCACTTGGGGTCCCCTTGGGCAGCACCCAGAAAACCTCGGGGTTTCTTGCCTGTCCCTGTTTGTTGTTGTTGTTGTTGAATTTTATTTGCCTAACAGGAAACCAATCAAGCAGGACAGGTGCTTTCCACAGAGTCAGGAAACCGGGTTTTTACACTAATTGCAGTTGGTCTCCCTGGGCTGTCTAGTGGTGGGAACACAGTGTGCCGTGGGGCCTTGCTCCGTATTCCCAAGGACGCCCATAGATATTTTGGGATAAGGAATGTAGCGTCCAGAAATCCCTTAGATCTTGGAAGAAACGGTACATTACATGATTAAGGAAATAAACTGGAGCACCCATATAGAATATAAAAGTTGCACTTTCCTTTCAAAGTTACCAGAATGAGGGAATGTTTAATTTAAAAGAGTTTAAAGACTCCCTACCCTGGCTGGGGTGGCTCAGTGAGCTGGGCGTCATTCCACAAAGCAAAAGGTCGCCAGTCTGATTCTGGTCAGGACACTTGCTTGGGTTGCAGGCTAGTCCCTGGATGGGGGTATGTGAGAGGCAACTGATTGATGTTTCTCTCTCACACTGATGTTTCTCTCCCGCTCTTTCTCCCTCCCTTCCCTTTCTCTCTCTAAAATAAATAATAAATAAATAAAAGAGTTTAAAGACTATAAATAAACTGTGTTTATCTACTCTAAAACAATTGATGCCTCACTCACGTACACTGAAGACTGCAGGAGTGATGATGAGCATTTACTGTGGAACCGGAGCCCAGCTCTGCCTCTTAAGAGCTGTGTGTCCCTGGGCAAGTTACTTAACCTTTCTATGCTTCAGTTTTCTCCTTTGTGAAATGGGGATAATCCTGGTTTTTATGGGTAGCACATGGGTTAATACATGCACAATGCTCAGAACAATGCCCAGTTCTTAGTAAATGCTATTTCATTGGTAGGTATTACTAGTGGGTCCAATTTTCTGAGCTTTGTTTCTTCATTGGTACAGTGAGGAGGATGGTCTGCATCAGTGGTCCCCCCACCCCTGCCCTGGCTGAACACTAATGTGACCTGGGGAAGTTTTGAAATTCTGAAGCCTGCGCCTCCCCCTGCTTTCTCTGAAATAAAATGTCTAGCAGTAGGGCCTGGACATCTGAATTTGAAAACAAAGAACTTCCTGCCTGATTCTGGGGCACAGCGATGCCTGAGACCTCCCAGCTTGCAAGCTGGCGCACTAGGCTTCTGTGTGGAAGGGCCCCAGCTCCCTTCCCATTCACAGGACACTAATATAGCCTCTTCCTAGTTCCTGAACACTGTCATGACTCTGACGGAAAGCCTGGTGCTCGGTGAGCAGCCTCTCTCCGTCCTCCCTCATTTTGGGTGCTCCCTAGAAATGGAATCATCAAGCATGTGGCCTTTGTGTTTGACTTCCTTCACTTAGCATACTGCACTTAAGTTTCAGCCATGGATGATGTAGCATGTGTCAGGGCTTCATAGCTGAACACACGTGACCTTCTGTGTGTTACTACATTTTGTTTTCCATTCATTCATCGGCCACTTGGGTTGTTTTTGCCCTTTAACTATTATGAATAATGCTGCTCCAAACACTTGTGTAAGGTGTTTATTGGAATACCTATTTTCAGTTCTTTCAAGTATTTACCTGGAAGTAGAATTTCCATGGTAATTCTATATTTAACTTTTTGAGCATCCACTAGACTGTTTGTGTGATTAAACTTAACTCTCTTTTTTGTCCTCACAGGTCTTCCTTGACTTGTCCCCACTGCCTGAAACAGAGCAACACCTTTGACCCTTTCCTGTGCGTGTCACTACCGATCCCCTTGCGCCAGACGAGGTGTGCGAGCGTCGTGCATGAACCTGACTTCCCTGCTCCTTACTGGGAACCTCTGGCCTTGCATCTGCTGTTATCTCTCTTTTGCATCTCAGTCAGCGTTTCTCTGGGAAGCAGCCTTACAGCTGGGGAACATTCAGTTATTGGATGTGACAATTAAAGTGAAAGGTTACTGTGTTTCTTTTTTAGCTGAAGAAGGAATCATAAACTGTGCTTTTGTTTGTCAGCACCAGGCTATGTCTTTGGCCCACTCAGAAGCTGGTGCCGGCCAATGGGTGCCACTTGGTCAGACTGACAAACCAGAGAAAATCTGTTAACCACCTGCTTTTTCATGCTTCATTGTTCATCCTTTCCCCCTTTTGTGAACGTGTAGGAAAAGGTTTATCTAAAGGGCAAAGAAGAAGGGAAAGGGTTCTTGGAGGTGAGAGAAAGAGAAAAGGGGAGTTCAGGGTGGGTAAGAGCCACAGTGGGGCTCGGCTTTATGAAATCAGGAGACACACAGTGCAGGCTTCCCACACGCCCAGCACTCAACAGTGACCTTACGGGGACGGGCCAATGTCAGCGTCATGGAAGTTGAGTGGGCTCCTAGATGGAGCGTCTTCACGGGCATCAAGATGGAGGCACTTCTTCCTCATGTTCCCCACCTCTGTGAATACCGTTTCTCATCCTCCATCTTTACGACACAGCTGAAGGCATGACAGCCTCCTAAAGCCATTCCTGGCCATTTAGGCCCCGTCTGCTCTGAATTCCTGTGTTGCCGAGAGTCTAGGCCACAAGTACAACACTGGCTTGTCCTGCCTCCAGTGACACCCTCAGAGGATGTCCACTGCCAGATGTGAGTTAAGGTTCCTGGCTTGACGTAGCATGGCACTCTGGTTGGGACCACTGACTCTGGGGCCAGACGGCCTGGGTTCAAATCCCAGCTCTATAAATTAGCTGTGTGAATTAAGTAATGACTGCATTGTAGACCAGGAGAAACAGGTGTCAGAGGAGAGAAGCCTGGTGTGTGGTGGACACAGTAGGAAGTGGGGCCGACGCAGAACCCTGTCCTTACCAAGGGAGAATTTCAGTAAGGAAAGGAAGGCCGAATCACACTGAAGAAGAAGCTTGGCTACTTTATTTCTTAAACAAACTCTAAAGTTTAATTTTGGCTATGGTTATTTATTTAACAAACAGAACCTTGACACGATAGGTCTGTATTGTGATTATTAATCAAATACTTTTTATTTTTAACTTGGTGGAAAAGTACTCTGCTGGTTCCCTCTGAGCATTGGCTCTCCAGTGCCACCTGGTGACAGTGTACCTGAAATGCAGTGACCCAACTTGGAAGCAGAGATAAGCCCAGGTGCTGAACTTGACCTTGTGTCTGTGGTGTTGGTGACAGTTCATGTCAGTCCTTCAGGGATGTGGACTCTCTCCTATGTTTTAGATTCCTGAGCATCACCTTGGCCTTCCCCTCTAAGAGCCAGCGGTTCCTGCGGGTTGGCCTGGCCGTGCCGATCCTCAGCACAGTGGCAGCCCTAAGGAAGATGGTGGCAGAGGAAGGCAACGTCCCTGTGGATGAGGTACGATGGGATTGCATGGGGCCTGAGCGCTGGGTGACGCAGTGCTAACTGAGCCAGCTGTCCTGGTTGTTTAGGCTAATTTCTGGTTCCCGGGTGAGTCTGGCATGATTCATGAGTTTCTGTTTGACTAGTAGTCCCTGGTGTCTATCATGACCAGGCTTGACCTCTCTGGGCATTTGCATAGGATAACCAGAGAAAGACACTGCCTTTGTCTTCCCAGAAGCTGGTAATGATCACAGTTACAGTAATCCCAACAATAGCTGTCCCTCAGGAGGGCTTACTGAGTGCTGGGAGCGACTCTATGAACTTTATATTCATAGTCAGTTCTCACAACTGTCCTGCGAAATATTGCACTGGCCAAAAAGTTCATTTAGTTTTTTCCATACAATGGCTGTACTAAGTGATTAGTTGTCTTTAACTTCATTTGAAACAGTTTTTTTAGATTGCATGGTGACAGCTGTCATATCAGCACGCATTAAAAAAACCTTCTTAACATTGGTGAATTTTTGTGCAGCCATTTTAATGTTGAAGATGGAAGAAAATGTGCAATATTTTCAGTGTATTATGCTTTATTATTTCAAGAAAGGTAAAAATGCAACTGAAATGCAAAAATAAAAAGATTTGAGCAGTGTATGGAGAAGGTGCTGTGACTGATCGAATGTGTCAAAAGTGGTTTGTGAAGTTTCTTGGTGCTGTCGACATTTTGGCCAAATAATCCTTTGCTGTGGGGCCGTCTTATGCATTGGAAGATGTTTAGCAGCACTCCTGGCCTCTACCCACTGGAAGCCAATAGCGGGAGATAGCCAACATACTCAGAATTATCCAAGGCAATAGTTATTGGTGAAAATGAAAAATGTGTTTTTTTATTTTATGGGAAAAAACAGACCGACTTTTGGCCAACCCAATAGATACTACGATTGCCCTCATTTGCCAGTGAGCAAAGAAGAGGTGTTGAGGGGCTGAGTGGCTTGCCCAGGGCCACAGAGCTGGTAAGTGGCTGAGCTCAGACTTGAACACAGGTGGCTTGATTTCAGAGCCTGAGCCACTGTTTGTATTTTACTCCCAAAGAGATAAGCCAGGATACTGAAGGGGCAGTCCATGAAAAATGAGGACCACCGAGGAAACTGAGGATGTGTAACATGAGAGGAGAGACTTGGGAGAAAGTGGGATTGGCTGTGCTGTACAGATTGGATTCTCTGTGACTTGGGAGGACAGAACTCCTAAGGGCTGCTGACCCCACCCCTGCCCCCAAGAAAAGGACGGGCAGAGGTGATGGTGGTGAAAACCAATGTGGCGTGAAGGGAAGGGCTCAGCATGAGGTTCTAACTGTAATGCAGTCACGTTCTAGTTTTCTGACCTTGGACAAAGTTATTGGTCCTCTGTTTCTTCAACTGTAAAATTGATGACCTCTTGGGTTTTTTCTTTTACAAATTAAAAAATATTTTTAACTTTTGTTGTTAAGGAATAACACACATACACTGAAGCGTGCATGCCTTAAGGTTAAATTTGTTTAATTTTTATATGGACATACATCTGTGTAAATCACCATGATTACTGAGCCTTTCTATCACCCCAGTGGTCTCCTCCCTGCCCCCACCCAATCCCTCCCTCTGACTTCTGCATCTGATTTTATGAGGATCTCAGGTGCGTAAAAATGTGTGTGTATTGCTTTGTAAACTCAAAGTGCTCTGTGGAGATCTAGTGAGAGAATGAGAGAGAGTAGGACAGTAGGTGAGAGTCTTGGGAAAACAATGTCAGCAATGAAAGATCAGAAGTCTGAGAGGTAGAGTTTGAATAATCAAGAGAGTAAAAGGACTGTCAGGAATTTGAGAGATGTGATATGTTTGTTCTGGGAGATACATATCACTTGGGAGTTCTCAGCACAGGAATGGGCACTGTGCCTGAAACGTAAAATCTATTTTGATATTTAGTTTTAACTGACCACTTGATTCCATTGATATTGTATGTGATCATGGACGTCTTTGGATTTATTTTATGCTTTCTATATACCCTGCTTTTCCTTTGTTTCTTTTTTGCTCCTTTACTGCTTCTTTTGCATTGAGAAATTTTCCATTTCACCTTTTCAGGTGTGGGACATACACATTACATTTCTACGCTCTTGCTGATTAGCATTAAGATGTCAACATGTGTAATGAACAAAGTCGTATGCTAATTTTCCCAAGCAACACAAGGATCTTGGCTGCTTTAATTTCCTTTGTTTTTTTTGATTTAGATATTGTTGTAGATGCATAACCGCCCCTCCCTGTTCTCCCTGGTTGTAGTAGTAATATGGTTGTTATTACAGGTTGAATATATTCAATGCCTATTTACATTTACCAGTGTTTACCTTTTTTTGTTGTTCATCATTTAAACTCAAGTTTTCCTTTGGGATTCAATTTTTTTTAACCCTAAAATGTATCTTTTACAAGAGAATTTTTAGCCCTGGCCAGTGTGTAGGGGAGCTCCATCCAGCAGAGCTCTCCCAGCTGCCGTGGATGAGAAAAATCTACCAAGACAGGATCTGCTCTGGGAGGAAAGGTGGCTGACCAATCTTGCAGAGAAGGGCCTAGAGCCTCTTTCTCGATGGGCTTTGATTGGGTTTAGTTTGCATAGGAATATAGGATTTATATGTGAAGCTCATCAATCATTGTCAGGCAGTAATGATCAAGGAATAGATAACATTCAAAGAACTATAAGGGCTTATTCTGAGTCATGGTCAGATAGATAGAGTGGTGACAGAGGGCCATAAAACTTTGGGAAACAAACTCTATTTTATGCTTGGACCCTTAACATTTAAATTGAGGGCATTCTTAGCAAAGCAGGTTTCACAGGATTTTATGCATTCTCCCTTAGGCCTCCTGGAAACCGCCTTCCCTGCACAGGGCTGCACCCCACTTTGGCATTGTTTCAGGCCTGAATCAGGCAGGAGAAGCAAGACAGCCAAGAGATTAGGAGACTTTTTACAGATAGAATGAGGACTCAGGCTATGACAAAGCTGAGGAGTAAGGGTCTTTTATCCCTGATGGCCCCTTCATGACAGTGCCTGTCTTAGGTTGTTCCTTTCTTGAGGAATCTAACCCATCATTGACTATCCAGCCTTCCTCCAGGGGCCAAGCAGGGTGAAGTAAAGGGGGCAGAGCCTCTGCCAGGAGGATAAGTCTTGTCTGCTTAGTGGCTTATGGTCCCAAGGTCCCCTAGCCGTGGGGCCTTTTTGCCTGTTGGTGAGGTTCTAGCTCCTGAAATGAGGCAGAGTGGTCCCCAACACTGGTGGATTGAGCGTGGGCCTGCTAACCAAAGGGTTGCTGGTGCGATTTTCAGTCAGGGCACAAGCCTGGGTTGCAGGCCTGGTCCCCAGGAGGGGCACGCAAGAGACAACCACACATTGATGTTTCTCTCCCTTTTTTTCTCCTTCTCTTCCCCTCTTTCTAAAAATAAATAAATAAAATCTTTTAAAGAAAAACGAGAGAATTTTTAGCCAGTGTTTCTTGGATGCTGTGTGTGTGCCAGGATGTTGATTTCTTTAGCCCTGGAGGCAACAGAGTTGGGTCTGGGGCAGCCAGGGCCCTGGAGGCAGTCACCCCTCTTTTCCTCTGCAAAACCAGCTGCTTCTGCTTACTCAGTGTTCCATTAAGTGTGTCATAACATAAAAAGTTAGCAATACTCTTTAGATTTATTAAGTTCTTTCAGTGGAGATCTGCTAATGGTAAACATTCTCACTTTTATCTGATGATTTTATTTTATGCTCATCTTGCATGATACATTAGCTGGGTATTAACCTTCAGATTTGTTCAACTTTCTTACCCTCAACCCTTCCCTGGGGCAGTTTGATATTCTATTGTTGCAGTTGAGATGTCTGTATTCCATCTAATTGTTATAACTGTGCTTTAGTACTAAAAATAAGTAGTATTTTTCACTAGCTAGAAGGGAGGAGAAGATAAAAGAGAGGTTTAAGCCTATCAGTCACTTTTATTTTATTATTTTTAAAAATGTCAGTTACAGTTACCATTCAATATTATATTAGTTTCAGGTGTACAGCATAGTGGTTAGACATTTATTCAACTTATGAGGTGATCCCCCATAAGTCTGGTACCCATCTGACATGGTACACAGTTATTATAATATTATTGACTGTGTTCCCTATGCCGTGCTTTGCATCTCTGGGGCTATTTTGTAACTGCAAATTTGTGCTTCTTAATCCCTTCACTTTTAGATTTCTCATCTGTTTAGTTCCTCTGGAGGGATGGAGATGGAAAACAGTTCTTCTCATTCCAGGTGATCTTGGTTGAGCTGTACCCCAGTGGACTCCAGCGGTCCTTCTCTGATGAAGAGGACCTGAACTCCATTGCAGAGGAAGACAACGTGTACGCCTTCCGAGCCCCACCCCCACCCGGCCAGGAGGTACTCTCAGGTACACTAGTGCTTGAATGCCATAAGTTACAGGTCTGACAAAGCGCTTATTGGGCACTAAGGCATACAACATTTACATTTTAGTACTTGGAACTGTCATGCTTATTTTATCTGATATTTGTTGTACAGATGGTTGGTTACTTACAAATATGCCACTCATACAGGGGTTTTCCAGACCTTAGTGAATGTCAGCGTCACTCAGAGGCTTGTGTAAGCAGATTTCTGAGCCCTACCCACAGAGTTTCTGATGTGCTGGGGCAGGGCCAGAGAATTTGCAGGTATGGCAAGTTCCAGACAGTACTGATGCTGCCAGCCCCGAAGCTGCGCTTCGACTGTCACTGATCAGAGCAGGGGCTGGGGGAGTCTTTGCTTTCAGACTCCAGTGTTCAAGGTCTGTGCTTAAAGTAATTTTATTACAAACTGGAGCAGTAGATGGGCAAAGAGGTTATTAAATGACCTTTTGTTAAAGGTTCCACTTCCTAATGCTTGCCTCTCTTGAACTTGAGATTGGCTGAAGTGGCCAGTTCCTGTCAGCCTTTCATTGCCGGTCAGTGTACATTTGGCCCAGTCAGCCAGTAAGGAAGGCCCCTATTGAGAGTGCCCTGTGCCCATGGTGCCGTGCACCCCCAGCGAATCCCGGCTCGGACCTGGCCCCGACCTGGCCCCGGACCTGGCCCCGGCCCCGCATCCTCGCCGGCTATGGGAGCCAGGTGTCTCCAGTTCGTCTGGGTCAACAGATACATTCTGGGCAAGGAGTCCGGGACGGGACATTGACCAGCCCTGAATATGCTTTAACTCAGTGAAATAAGCCCTCATTTCAGATCCAGTCACAGGCGACACACCTGTGCCTTAAGAGTCAGATTTTCAGCACTGATTGGAAATTGAGGCAAGTCTGATTCCCCTACTTCCTCAAGGGTAACAATCCTTACCTTTTCTGTGTGTTTCTTATGTTGGCTCTTTGATCAGGTGAACAAATATCCAAAATAATTTTGGAATATTTTTTAAATTGGCTTTGAAAAGTGTTCATTATAATCCCTGCCTTATCTTTAAATTATTGCCTGAACACAACACAGATTCTCTACTAATTATGTAATCTTTGTGTGCAGGTGGCAGGTGGCCACGAACCCTGTATCTCCTCCCCTAAAGTGCTCTAGTGTCTCCCAGCAGTGGTGGTGGAGAGAGGCTGAGAGAGAAGGAGGGCCTAGAGGAGCCAGGGGTTTGATCTAGCAAAGCAGTTCCATGAAGAATATAAATGCAGTTCTCTCTCCTCAGCTCATCCACCTGGTGTGTCCGTCTCTCCTCGCTTGGCAGCCCGAGAGGGTCAGCGACTGTCCCTGCCTGCTCACAGTGACAACAAGGTGCTAGTCCTCTTCTGCAATCTGGTGGGGTCAGGGCAGCAGGCTAGCAGGTATGTTCAATTTCATCCTTCTTTTTATGTGATATCTGGGATGCGTAGACATATATTGGAATTCTGTCTAGAATAATTCTAATTTGATAAAATTAAACATCCATTCTCAAGGTTAATCAACTAGGAGTAGGGGATGGGTACTTTCTGATCAAAAGATCAGAAATAACTGTTGTAAGCAGATGGCAAACATTGTCCTTAACAATTAAACATTGAAAGCTTTCTAATGATTTCAGGAATAATTATTATTGCTGTCACCACTATTATTTTATACTGTGTTCTAAGGCCTGGGCAGTACTGTGAGACAAGGAAAAAGAAACTGGCTGTAAGAGGAGACACAGTTACCGCTCTTTGCAGATGATAGCATTGCCTGTCCAGAGCACCAAAAACTTAAAAGTGGTTCAAACTAACAGAAGGGTTCAGGAAAGTGACTGGTCACGTAACTAATATACAAAAGGAGACAGTTTCTTACATAGTCCAAATGAAATGTTTAAAAGATATAACTCCCATCAAAATTTTTTAGATTGGTAAAATGTTTCTAAAATTTATCTAGAATCATAAACTTGTGAGAATAGCCAGAAAAAATAGTGGGAATGGGGAAAAAGGAAGAAGAGGGGTTGCTCTATTAAAACAGAGTGAGGGTTTAATTATTAAAATATTGTGCTATAGGCAGAAGAATAGAAACTTAAATCAATGGAATAGAACAGGCCAAAGTACAGTTAAGTACTATATGATAAAAATGTATTTCATATTACTAGGTAGTGAATGAATTATTCAATGTGTAAGGCTGGGCTAACTGATTTGTTTTTTAAGTTTATATAATCAATATTTTACTTCCGCCATAAATTCACAGGTATAAATTCCAGGTTGATTAGAGAGGTAAGTTAGAGTGAGGGAAACCATAAAATAACTTGAAGATAGTGTAGAGGCGTATTTTCATCTTGGAGTGGAGCCTTTTTAACCCTTAAATCAGGAGCTATAAAGGAACAGGATAATGTTTTAAATATATTTGCAGTTTTAAATTAAAAGTGAATTTGAAAAGCAAGGCACAAAGAAGAAAAATATTTGCATCATGTGACAGGTACAGGATTCATATCCGTCACATAAAACTTGGCTCTCCAGTCAGCAAAATACTCTTATAAAATGTGCCTCAGAGATTAACATTAATTCACACAAGAAATACAAGCTTAAGTTAAAATATTCAGCTTCATATAAAGTAGAAGAAATTCTAATTGCAATAGCAAGCTGCCACTCTCAACTTTTCAGATTGTGAAAGAACTTTTAAAAGCTGGTGCTACTCATTCTAGGCCAGTGTCGCGGGATGGGGGCCTGCCCCCAAGTGGTGAAGGCTGTGGCGTTTCTGGAGGCAGCTGGGGAATAGACAGCTTTGCATTTCTACTCCTGCAACTTTATCCCAAAGAAACAATTGGTCATGTGCACCCAAAGGCGAATGTGTAAGCATATGGATAGTTCCTGTTATAAGCGAGCATCGTTTAAATAAGAAATTAGAAGCAACTGGAATGACTAATTTATGATAGAGGATAAGGAAAATAAACCACTCTGTCCACACAGCCGTGGACGGCACAGTGCTCTTGCCCGTCCAGACACACCGCCTCAGCTCTGTGCTTGTTCGGCAAAGTCCATTCTACAGTTTCCCATTCATAGCCCGTTGGGTCTTCACACACCCTGTGCGGTGTGGCCATGGAACAATCAATGGTCAGTGATGTGTCCAGAGCCACCCGTGGCTGCGCTAGAACCGATGGCAGCAGCCACATCTGGCAAACTCAACATCAGAAGCCCACTCCTTTCTGTTCATCAGATTGGGATATGAAAAAATTCCCAGTTATGAGAATAAATCTGGTGCACAAAACCAGCAGCACCAGCTGGACTGGGTTCCCTCCAGGTTTATCTCCTCCTTGTTACCTCTGGCTGCGGTGTCCCCTTCCTCTCCTCTTCGCTGTGGGGAAGAGTCCCTCAGCCGCTGATCACTTGGAGCCGTCCATTTTACATTGCACGTCTCTCCATGGCTTTGTGTCTCTGGGCCCCTGTTCACACCCCAGTGTTGCCATTTACAGCAGAGTTCTCTGGCAATTTTGTATTATGTTAGGCATTTAACTCTTATCCAGTGGAGAGGTGCCTTTGAGTAGAGCATTGGCGCACAGCTGTCGGGTGTTGGTGGTTTTTCCTTTGTTGAAATAATCTGATGTCCTTGGATTGTCAGATTTGGGCCACCCTTCCTGATTAGGGAAGACAGAACCATTTCCTGGGCCCAGCTCCAGCAGTGCATCCTCAGTAATGTCCGCTACCTCATGAAGAGTGAGGCCCTGGGACAGCAGGTCAGTGCGTGTGAGAGAGAGAGAGAGAGAGAGAGAGTGTGTGTGTGTCTGTGTGTGTCTGTGTGTGTTGGGAAGGGGTGGAGGTGGGGGTAGAAAGCTAGAAGTAGCTCAGGAAAGATGAGAATTTGCCTTTAATGAGTACTCACATTGTTGTATGAAACAACTTTGGTTTATGTGTGCGGAAATAACCAGTGGATGACCTGTAGTGTTTCACTCTCTATGGCATTACAAAAGAACTTTCATGGACAAAGCTTTTTCCTCATTAAATTTTATAAAACACCATTGAAATAAACAGCAGCATTTATGTAATTCTTCTGAATTTTATATATTTTTGGCTTACCATAGTTCTTCCTAGAGGATAGCTTGTCATAATTAATTGTAACTTTCATGTTTGGATCAAAAATTTCAAGTGACTTCAGATATAACTTCTGTGGAAAATAAACATTGATGTTTATGTTCAAATATGAAAACCGAGATAGTATAATAATTTTGTCCAGTTTTTTAAAAAAAACTGAGATAGAAACGCAAGGGAAAACACCTTATTTTGCCTTGCTCACTTGTTTTTTCTCGGGTTGGTAGTTTTCAAGTAACATCTTGCAAATCCATCTCCTTCAGCCCCTGTGGTATCAGAAAGGTTTCTGACGGCTGCCTGGCACGGGTTCTGACATTTTTAGGGATAGGTCAGTGGCATCCGAACTTTGTTTCCAACTATTCTCTTCGGAAGAACTTTGTATTTGGGAGCTGCACCAATACTCATTTCAGTGGTATTCTTTATCATTCATGCTCCCTGGGGCACAGAGAAAAACCCTGAATTTAGGGTTTACCCCAAGCATCCCTGTGTTAAGGACCTTCCCCCCATTTGAATGTATCCTGGTCTCCAAGGGATTTTGCTCTCTGTTCTGCCCAGCAGATCTGCCATAGTGCCCAAATTAGAAGCGTGGACTTCTCTCTAAGTAGGTCACAGTATCTAGGAATAGCTTTAGCCTTCCCCCAAACCCTGTGTTCCTGATTCTTGAAAGTGGGTGAAACCATGGCCATGTCACTGTTGGACTCTGCTGGCCTCATTCTGCGCCTGCACACATGTGTGCTTTGGCCTCTGTGCCCTTACAGTCATTCCGAGTTTAGAAACCAGTCAGCAAGCCAAGGTGCCAGCAAAGTTCTAATATAGGTAGCCTCCCACTCAGCTATGGATGCTTTTCCACAGTCCCTGGTAAATGTGTGCTTGGACATGATTTTCTGCAGGAATGCCGTATTCTAAATGGTTGTGAGCTTGCCAGGCTAGCCCACCCATTTAACTCATAATGCTTTTGGTAGTCTAGTTAATACTGGCTTAACATGGTAATAATTTGGAAAGAATACATTCAGAATTCACAACACTGAACTGAAGATATCAAAAATAGTGAACATATATTGGAGGCTGTAGGCAAGAATAGAGGACAGGAAAGTGTCTCTCACAAAAATGACCAATTTGCTAGATGGCCTTAATTTGCATGAATTATAAAAAAAGAGATTTATGCCCTGGGTGGATGGCTCAGTTAGTTGGAGTGTTGTCCTGTACACCAAAATGTTGTGGGTTTGACCCCAATCAGGGCACATACCTAGGATGCGGGTTCGATCCCTGGTCAGGGTGCATATGGGAGGCAACTGATCAGTGTGCCTCTCACACACTGACGTTTCTCCCTCTTTAAAATTAATTTTTAAAAAACCCCACATCTTCAGGTGAGGATTAAAAAAAATTTTAAAAACCTCATAGTATTTCTTTATATAGCTTATTTTGAAGTGTTTACTTAGCGTTTAGTATGTAAAATGTACACTAATTTGCTTTTCGATTATTGGCTCATTTTGGTAATTTGGTGATAATTATCTGAAAGTAAGTTAAATTACCTATTAATAACTCATTAATGTAACTGACTAATTTTTCCAATGACTCTGCCAGCTCCTGTTCCAATTAAGCACAAGTTATTTAAAAGCAGTATGTTTATCCTTTCAGAAAATGTAATGTGTTAACAGTGTTAGATCACTGTGTTAATAGAGACAGTGTGTATCTTCAAAGTCAGATGAAGCTTTCCCATCTCTAGGTTTTGAATACTGATCATTGAGGGAATATTCAAAATAGACTAAAAAGAAAGGAAATTACATTTTTTGAGTAATTTATTTGCACTTAAGAGTCTAATTTAAACCAGCATGCACGGTGACCCACCCTCCCCTGTGTTCGTCTTGGCAGAACCCAGGGTCGCTGTTCTCCATCCGGGTTGTGGGGCAGTCCCTGGCCTGGAGCTACTTGTCCCCACAGGACAGCAGGCCCCTCTGTCACTGGGCAGTTGACAGGTAAGGGGATGTTCCCGATTTGGTGAGAGAATGAATGTGATCTCATTTGACTAGACCCCTTTGAGACTAGGCATCAACGAAGGTGATGGCAGTCTCAGCTGCCCTCGGTCACTTCCCTCTCTAGTGCCTGCCCCCGGGTTAGGTCCTCATGCGCATTCTATGCTTGCAGCCCTTATGTCTAGAGACCTCCTCTGATGGCCACGTCAAAGACGAGTTGCTAGGTAGGGTTCCCAGATATCTCAGTTAACTTGCTAGTTAATGGCTGAAGCTGAATTTGAACCCAGATCTGACTGAAAAACCCAAATTCACTCAATTAGTCATTAGCTACTGAATTCAACCTGAATCCCCCTATAGGGTATGGGAGAATTCTACCACTGAACCATTGGCCCCAAACTGTGGAAGGCTGTGGCCTCTGGTTGAGGACTGAACCAGTGTGGCCGTGTCTCCGGTGGTTCTGACGCCCTGACTCTCCACGGGCCTGCACTGCAGCCTCTCGCTGGGTGTGGCCTGGCCGGGCAGCCTGCAGGCAGCCCGGTACCCGACAGGCAGTCTGCTCATTTCCCATGAAGTTCTCAGTCAGGTTGTCCTGTTTCCTGGCTTGGTCAACCCAAGCTGACTGAATCTGTAGTACAGGTGCGATATTTTGGTTTATAAGATATATATATTGTGGGGTTCCCAGCTCTGGCACAGAGCTCCTAAAACCCTTGGAATTTCCTAAATGATAAAAGCATTAAAGATATCTTGTTATTATTCATAATAAACCCCTTTCAACCACACCCAAGTTTGTGTTAAAGAGGTTACTACTGGAAAGCCCCTAAGGGTGGGGCTGGTTGCCAGGAGAACCAACCACGTGACTGGAGGTTTGGAACTTTCTGTTGCATCCACCTGACCTTGGGGAGGGGGTGAAGGGCTGGAGGTTGAATCTGTCCCCAGTGGCTAATGATTTACTCAGTCCTAACTGTGTAATGAAGTCTGCATAAAAACCCAAAAGGACATTATTTGGGGAGCTCCAGGACTGATGGACATGTGGAGGTGCTGGGAGAGGGGAGCCTGGGGAGGGTGTGCATGCTCCCTACTTGTTCCCACATACTGTGCCCTATGCATCTCTTCCATCTCTCTGTTCCTGAGCTACAATACACTGGTGATCTAGTTAGTAAACTGTTCCTCCGAGCTCTGTAAGCTGCTGTAAGGAAATTAATTAAACCCAAGGAGGGGATCCCTGGATCATCCAATCTATTGTTACTGGGTTGGTCAGGAGCACAGGTGACAGCTTGGACTTGCCATTGGTGTCTGAGATGTGGGAGGGTGCTGAGAGTCTTACAGGACTGAGCCTTAACTTGTGGGATCTGATGCTGTCTCTAGGTAGATAGTTCAGAATTGATTTAATTGCTTGGTGGTATGGAAAAAACAAAACATTGGAATTGGTGTCAAAATCTAAATTGGTATCAGACTGTAACAGAGAAGGGTCCCTCCCTCTATAAAGGGACCAGGAACCAGGATGAGGGTAAGCCAGTAAGTTCTGTTCCCTGTACCCCATCTGCACTCTCCTTGGCTGGTAGCTGCTACACAGAGTTAGGGAGGCAGGAGAAATGTCAGCCAGGGCCTGCTTGGGTCTGACCGGGAGAGAGAGTGTGGGGGGTGAGGCTGAGGCTCTGAGAAGGGCCCTCCCAATCCCCGTTGCTGGGCTCCACCCTAAAGAAGAAAACTGCTAATCAGAGTATGTTCCACAGAATACCAGCTGATTCTGAGAAGAACTTGGGAGGAAGCTTTTGAAAGCATTAAAGCAATATGATAGAGCAGTTTAAAATGTGAATATATGAATATAATAATTAAAAAAATTGAACTTGTATTTTGTATGTCTCTCCTCCCCCTGCCATTACACTTTTATTATAGCTTACAAAAGTATTAGTCTGCACTGGTTTGGAAACAAACCAAGGAACGGGTCTCTCACTGTAGGTAGTTTGGGAAGCACTCTGCAAGTTGGCCACGCTGAAGGGAGCCCACCCCTGAGGCCCCAGCGCTCTGGTTACACCTGCCCTCTGCCCAGCCTGCCCCTGCAGGCTGGCCCTGCCTCTGCCTTACCCCCCGACCCCACCACCACCACCTCACTTGGGCAACTCTCCCTCCATTACCCCAGCACCCCTCGTCCTCCTAGAAATTCTTAAAATTGTGGCAAAATACACAAAACATATAATTTACCATCATAACCACTTTCCAGTGGACCGCTCGATAGTGTTAATTAAGCATATGTACATCGTTGTGCAAACATCGCCACTATTCATCCTGAGAACTTTTCTCATCTTCCTAAACTGGAACCCTGTCCTCATTAATCAGCAACTCCCTACTCCCCTGCCCCTCAGCCCGTGACAACCACCTCTCCACTTTCTGCCTCTGTGAATCCGACGCTCTGGGTACCGCCCATGAGTGGAGCCCTACAGAACTGTCCTCCTGTGGTTGACTTATTGCACTTGGTATAGTCTTCAAGGTTCATCCACATTGCAGCACGTGTCAGAATTTCCTTTGTTTATAAGGCTGAATAATATTTCATTGTGTGGATATACCATGTCTTGTTTATCTTCTAGAAATTTCTTTGTGTCCTTGAAGCATTTCTCTCCCTCTCTGGGACCCTTAAATGTTGTCGGGCCTCAGTGCCCCACTCCTACCCCCTGCACACTCCCTCCACATTCCACCCCTGCCTGAAATACCTCGCCTTGGTTCTGCCAGCCACCCTCAGGTCCAGGTCTCTCAGCTCTCTACATCCAGCCTAGATTTTTATCTGAGGTACAGACCCATGTAGCCTACTTAAATGTCTCATAGACATGAAAACTAAACATTTGCCAATCTGAACTCTTCCTGGGCAGGGCTTTTCTCTCCTGTCTTTTGTGACTAAAGATAACCACCATCTACTCAGTGACCAACCTGGTGACTGGGAACTTATCCTTGATTCCTTCCCTCCTTTTGCTTTCTCCTTAAGTTTAATCCACTATCAAGTCTTCTTGTTTCAAATCTGGGTGACTCCTCAGACCTGTTCCTTCCTCTCTACCTTTACGACCGTTGCCTGAACTCAGTCCTTATCACCTCTTAGCTGGATGCCCTGGAACCTCCACTCTGACCTGCCTCCCTCTCACCAGTCTTCTGCATCTGCCATTTAAAAACCCTTCAGTGGCCCACAGGGTAGTGTCCACACCTCCAAGGGTGGCTTTCAAAGCCCTCCATCCCTCCGAGGTCTGGGCCCACCCTCTCACCATGTGCCCCCCACCCTGCCCTGGCCTCTGCTCCTCATTCCAGCACATACCATACTCTAGGCTCCCCTGCCCCCCGCCCCCTGAGCCCTCTGCCTATACAACCCTTTGACCCTTTCCACTTACCACTCACCATGGATCTGGAAACTCCCGCTCCCCCTCTGAGTGGTGTCTTCTCTGGTCTCCAAGAGCAGCCTGGGTGCACTTCCTCTGAGTCCCCTCAGCACCCTGGGCGCATTACAGCCATCGCCTTGCAAACCTCTCCCATTAGACTCTTAGCTCCTCCAGGGTAGAGATCACGTCCCTGTGCTGCTTGGAATCACGTCCTGCCATACAGTCAGATGCTGCCCTGGTTCCCGTTTGGGTGAGACGCGGACTTCAGCTCACACTCGCGCTTCTCCCCTTTGTGTGGCCCATGGGGCTTTGTGTAACAGAGTTAAAGCCTGAAGGTGCCAGTTCTCCTTTTCCACCCTGCAGCTGAGACTCCAGTTGAAAAGGAGACCGAGGACTAAGGCAGAAAGGGGTCAGCACGCTGGGTTTGTGAGACTATCCTTCACTCATTAAAAGGTGTGGCTTAGACAAGTCTGATGTGAGCTTTTGACTAGGTTCCCCAGAACTAAACACCCCCACCCCCCAGCAAGGCAGGTCTCCCCAGTTGTGGAAATGGAGAATCTGAGGGTCCCAAAAAAGACGGTTTAGAGGTAGGGCAGCAAACGAGCTCCCTGGTGTGTTTCCTCTGAATTGAACATAAGCCCCAATCTGCCAGCCTTCCACCTGCAGGGACGGAGCTGCTGCCAGGAAGCACAACGCATGGGTGAGAGGATGGCAGCCCTGGGCCGTAGGGAGGCATGAGCAGGAGGGGTGAGCTGATCATCTCCCCCTAACACCATCAACCAGATAAGGGGCTGCTTCTCCTCTTTGGAGGGACTCAAGTGGATGAAGAAGGAGACAATCACATGCCTGTGGCTTAGTTCCCCTCAGTCTACAGAAGAGTGAGGAAGGGCAGTCATTCTTCATCTGGAATGATAAGCTGGGAGGGCTTCTCCCAGGTACACCTTGTTCCTTGCTCCCTCCTGGCTCTTGTTCCTCAGGTGGTGCCACACCTCCACCCCAGACCTGGTGCTGCTCAGCCACAGGGTTTTCTACCTTCCACGAGCTCAAACCCTGTTTTTGAATCATGCTAGTGTCAGTTAGGGACTCATGTGACATCCCTACTCTTTTTTATTACGGTGCATTCTAAGCATCTTTAGGTGCAGACTCCCCCAGTACTTGCATGTGTCTTATTGATTTGGGGACAAAGCCTTACGTCCTCCGTGCTTTTCTTGACTTAACCTCTTCTGTGTTAAGAATAACCAACCTTTTCTTGGCTGAGGTTGAGCTGAGCCCAGGTAGCTGGGAAGAGCTGTAGATTGATTCACATGGAGAGTTTCTAGGTATTTGAGGGTCTGAAAAAGAAAACCTTCTAGTGTGTGGAGGTGGGCCAGAGGGTGTTCCTGCCACATTGTGGTGGAGGAAAATTAGCTCATTTAGGCTTCATCAGAATGGGGATTTGTGTAGGACATTCAAGTGAACTGCCCTCTAGACACTGAGGAAGTTCTGGGGTGCAGTGGGAGAGCTGATCCATGTTCTCGCAGTCCACCCAGCTCCTCAGAGCTTGTGAGTTCCCAAGGGAGCAAGTGGAGCCTACTCAGAGGCTGATTAGGACTGAGTCTTCAGCAGACAGCAGCTCCCCGGATACCCAACCTCGGTTCTCACTCATTATTGGGCATTTCTGTTTGGAACATCAGTCCTGGGGTGGAGGGAGGCCTTTGGACCCTGCTGAGATGTGGGGAGGAGGCCTCATGCTTTCTGATGGGCTTCTTGTTCTTTCCTCAGGGCTTTGCACCTCAGGAAGCCAGGAGGCCCCCCACATGTCAAACTGGCCGTCGAGTGGGACAGCTGTGTCAAGGAGCGGTGAGTTTGATGGGATTTGGCTCCAGCAGCCAGAGACGGTGCCTGGCAGTGCAAAGAAGCCTTCCTGTGCCCAGTTTCCCCAGTGACTGTCAGGCAGTATGCCTGTCTCCTCGATGCCATGTGATTCATGCCTCTGAGAAACCCAAATGATTGCTGTAGGTAAACAACAGTGATAGTACAGGCAGACCCTGAAGATATAGGGGGTTTGGTTCCAGACAACCACAATAAAACAAATATCACAATAAAGCGAGTTGTAATCTTTTGGCTGGTAGAGGGTCTTGCCTTTGATTTGTAAAAAACACATCTGTGAAGCGCAGTCAAACCAGACATGCCTGTACTAGTTGTATCCATAGTGGCAGGCGGTATCAGTGGTGGCGACAGTAGTTGGAGTGAACTGGCACGTGATGCTCACTCACCCGCCTGTGCTAGCCGTTGCCCGGAGCACTTCATGTATTTGCAGTTTGTTTTATCATTATCACATTCTGTGAGGTGGGTGCTGCTATAATCTACCTTTTCAAGTGTGGAAACTGAGGCACAGAGAGGTTAAACAGGTGCCCGGTGTCACACAGTTCCTGCATGACACAGCTGGGATTTGAACCTATATCGTCCTGCTCTAGACCATGCTCTTAATCACTAAACTTGGCTGCTTCTATAACACCAAGTTCATTAGCCCTGCTTTGAGAAGGGACACTGTTCAGTTTGGCAAGTATGTTTTTTTATCCTTACTTGAGAATGTGTTTTTATTGATTTGAGAGAGAGAGAGAGAGAGAGATCAATGTGAGAGAGAAACACAGGTTGGTTGCCTTCTGTACACACCTAGACTGGGAATCGGACTCACAGCCTTTGGTTATACGGGATGACACTCCAACCAAGTGAGCCACCCGGCCAGGGCCCAGCAAGTATTTATTAACCTCCTACTAGGTGGTAGGCCCTGTGCTGGGATGGGAAAACAGACAAGTAAGCCAAGGACGTGGGCACTCATGGAGCTGGTGGGGCAGACAGAGAGTCCCGGTACAGGAAGGTGAGTGCTGAGTCAGTATGTAGGCATGAGGTCCCAGCGGGACACCTTCGCCTCTCCTGGTGGGTGCCTGCCACCCTGTCAGCTGTGAGCAGAGACTTAGGAGAGACCCCTCCCAGAGGTGGGAGGTGGGAAGCCTGAAGGTCATCCATTCTCCCTCTGCAGCCTGTTCGGGAGCCTGCAGGAGGAGCGGGTCCAGGAAGCCGACAGTGTGTGGCAGCAGCAGCAGGCGCACCAGCAGCACAGCTGTACCTTGGACGAATGTTTTCAGTTCTACACCAAGGAGGAGCAGGTTCTGCCCTGGGGGTCTGCTCCCCAGCCAGGAGGGAGGCTGGTGCCTTTCAGTGGGTTGGCCCAGTGCCGTGGGGGCCTCATAGTCCTGGTGGCTTCCTTTGCAGCTTGCCCAGGACGATGCGTGGAAGTGCCCCCACTGCAAAGCCCTCCAGCAGGGCATGGTGAAGCTGAGTCTGTGGACCCTGCCCGACATCCTCATCATCCACCTTAAAAGGTTCTGTCAAGTGGGCGAGAGAAGAAACAAGCTCTCCACGCTGGTGAAGTTTCCCCTCTGCGATCTCAACATGGCTCCTCACGTAGCCCAGAGGAGTTCTGGTGCCAAGCCCATGCCTGGCCCCTGGCCCTCCTGGAAGCAGCCAGCCTGCCTGCCCACCAGCTACCCGCCGGACTTCCTGTATGACCTGTATGCCGTCTGCAACCACCACGGCAGTCTGCAAGGTGGGCATTACACAGGTGAGCTTTATCTCTTGGCTGCTGGCTGCCCTGGCCACGTGTCATGGATGTGGCCTGGGTCTCAGGATGCCCTGAGAAGAGGCACTCCTGGAATGCCTGGCCCATTTGGGCACCAACGTGAACTGAGCTCTCGCTTGCTGCACGTCTGTGGCCAGGCGTCTGCCACAGAGCGTGGGGCCTGGGCCAAGCCTCAGAGTTGAGTTAGGTTGGTGGTTGGGATATAAAGTCAGTGATGGCCTGAAGTCTGACCATATCAAGTATGGGAGGATAATTGTTAGAACCAAGAGTGACGTTTATCCTCACCTGCGAGTCAATGCAAGGACTCTTTCATACCTGTAGATTTTTTATTTCCATGCGTGTGGATCCTCCTTCGGAGGACCTTGGGAGAAGTAGGCAAGTGAAGGATAGAAACGAAGAGCTGGGTGACTCGTTCAGTTGTCCTTCATCATGTACCGAAGTCTGTTTGAGAACAGATGATTTCATTTCTTTAAAGTGCTTTAAAATATTAGTTTTTTCAGAAAGTGCACAGTTGCAGTGTGCTAATGGAAGACAATGGGCTGCAGAGAAATCCATGATCATCACTCATTTGTTCTGTGACGAACATTTGTTGAGTGCTCGTTCTGTGCCGGACCCTGTGTGGGGCTCCCGTGCTAAACCGGACGGGCGTGAGCCCGGGCCTGCAGGCTGGTTTCGGGCACAGACGGTGAAAGGGGCTTGCCGCTCCAGCACTGCCACCACTTGGCATTATGAAAAGGTGACGGACTGATTAGTTATGTCTGTGATAGCGGCATCCTCTCTGAGGATGTCACCTTTAGGTCAAGAGCTAATGGATGAGGTGGAACTAGCCATGTGAGCAATGGGAGGAAGACCTTTATGGGCAGAGCTACCAGGATGTGCGAAGGCCCTGGGGCAGAGGTTTGCTCTGTTTGAGAACTGACGGTGGCCTGTCGTGGCTGAAGTGCAGCGATTCAGCTATGGGCTGGACAGGGCTGGGTCAGAAGGGGCTGTAAGCCATGGACAAGAGTTAGCATTTTTCCTAAAAGTGATGGGAAGCCATTAAAAGGTTTCAGGCAGAGAAGTGAAGGTGTAATTCTGATTACAAACTGAGGTAGTAGCTCTGCTCTGTGGAGAATGGATAGGAGAGAGCAAGAATGGAAGTTGTCATTCCAGTTAGGTGGATGCTTCTGGGGCTCAAGTGGGGCTCGGGCGACGACAGTCAGGGTATTCAAGACAGGTTTTGGAAGTGGAGTCAGTAAAACTGGCTTTGGGCTGGGCCTGGGGTGGAAGGGAAAGGGAGAGCAAAGGGGAACTCCCAGGTGCCTGCCTGGCTGTGTGAGCACAGGGATAGCGAACCACGGTCTGTGGGCCACATTCGGCCCAGCACCCGTCTTCCTGTGGCTCATGAGGTAAAAGTAGTTCCTGCATTTTTAAAGTGGTGAAAAGAAGAATAAGAATATATAGCAGAGGCCACATGTGCCATATGTGAGCTGCAAAGCCTAAAGTAGTTTCTCTCTGGTCTGTTATGGAAAAAATTGGCTGACTCCAGATTAGTGGGTCTTGGTACCATTCACTAAGATGTGGGGAGAAGAAGAACAATATTTTGTTTTAATTGTTTGGAAGGTATTAAGAATCATGTTTATGAGCATTTTTAAAATGTATGACTTCTATTCTTGGGTGGGAAAGAAGTATACCATAATTCCATATTTTCACTGCATATTTTCACTGCATACTGAATTAGATGTGTCTTGTGAAGCTTTTCAGAAGAAATGGGGCAAATGTGGACATCATCGTCTGGCTAAATCATTTGGGGCTCTCGTGCTGGAGAGTTTGCTTATGCAAGAGCTACAACATAAGGGTTCAGTTTAAAGTAGCAACACACTTCATCAGAAAGCATCTGCGATCTTCACAGAGTGGAATGGATTGTTTTTGATTCCACAAAATTCATTTCGGGCCAAAAATGGACCCATATTTCTCATTCCATTACAAACAGGTCTATTTCTGAGCTATGACTGTGGGTATGTCTTCCTGCTTTTGGGTGCTGCAATAATGGGGTTTGGGGTTTGCACCTGCAGCCTATTGCCGGAATTCTCTGGATGGCCAGTGGTACAGTTACGACGACAGCACAGTGGAGTCACTGCTAGAAGACGAAGTCATTACCCGCGGGGCTTATATCCTGTTTTACCAGAAACGGAACAGCATCCCTTCCTGGTCAGCCAGCAGCTCTGTGAGAGGTAGGGCTGCCGCTCGTGACAGCACGAGGGAGAACTGGGAAGTCACTGTAAGAACTGGGCAGATGCTTAGGTGAACAGTGAGCACCAGAAGAGGTCGGCAACGGCCTGCAAAAGGAAGCTACAGCTGCTGCTACAGAGATGTGGACATGCAGGCTAGAATCCCATCCATAAGGCTGTGGAAGAGTCACACTGAGATCTAAGGAAGGGGAAAGGAGTAATGTTTGGGGCACATGGCAGGTGACTCTTGGTGGTGTGGGATTTCATATTCCCAGTCTCATTCATGTCAGGCCAGATTTTATTTCATTTTACTTTGTATTTACTTATTCTTTGAGAGAGGAGAAGGAACGGACAAAGAGGGAGAGAAACATCGATGTGTGAGAGATATATTGATTGGTTGCCTCTTGCATGCCCACCACTGGGGACCTGGCTCACACCAGGCATGTGCCCTGACTGGGAATCAAACCAGTGACCTTTTGGTTTGCAGGCCAGTGCTCAACCACTGAGCCACACCAGCCAGGGCTTAAGCAAGACTTTAATTAAGCTTGTGCAACATCAACCTGCATGAGTCCTGTTAGAAAAAGAGGGGGAGTTATGAAGGCTGCAGGGTCTTTATAGAAAACGTAGCTGCATAACTGCATTTATTGCCCAGCAGTACATTTATTAGCTAACCCTAACCTCAAAATTGCTTGGAACTCTGGAGGAAACAAAGGATCAAAGTTGACCTTTTTATGTGACTTACTTCATTTTGTAAACTAGCCATCCTTATCTGTGGGATGAAAGGGAATTTTTTTTTAATCACTCAGATTTTCTCTCCATTAATTGTTGGAAAATGGCCAAATAAAGATAAGATGCACCCTAAAAGATCTAAGAATCAACCTTAAGGCAAAGTCTGCCTCCCTTTTATGGAGATAGATGTAGAAAGAATGGAAAACATACCGTACCTAGAAAACGAGGTGGTAACAAGTACCTTCACAGGGAGCATATCAGTGCTCATCAGTGTTCCTTTCTGTGCCTGCACACCTGTCCCCACATTTTCCACATGGTCACACAGGTCATCAGTGGCGGGTTTCTCCTCTGGCCCTCACCTTCCGTGTGTGTGCGTGTCTGTAGTGCCAGGGCTCAGGGTGGGAATCTGGCAGCAAGAAGCCCCTCGGGGAGCCTGGGAGGATGGAGTGGGTCCAGCTGTCTGTCGCTCTCTGTGCTTCCTCTGCAGGTTCCACCAGCTCCTCCGTGTCCGATCACTGGCTCGTGAGGCTCGGGAGCTGCAACGGCAGCCTGAGGGGCAGCCCGTTGTCCTGGAACCCTGCCCCCGGCCCCTCCCAGCCCCAGGTGCCCAACCCCCCCATTGTCACAGACAGCCCCTCCAGTCAGAAAAAGGGTATGTTTTATCATGTTGGTTAAATTTGCTGATTTTATTTTCATTTTCCTTAATGACCTTTGCTCCTTGTCTTGATGAAAGTGTTGGCATTTCACGGCCATGAATATTCAGTGTCCATCATTACAAGAGGTTTCTTCGTCTCTCAAATGGGATCTTCCACACCCCAGCCTGTGCCTACCTTCCCTGCCCACTCCAGTGACAGGCGCACACCGTCTGCACCCTGGAGCTGACTGGCTAATGGACAAGATAGCACAGAAGCTAGTGAACAGATACAGTGACACAGTGTGAAGCAGGGACAAGGATGAAGTGGTAAATCATCATAGAAGAAAACACTGAGGCCTGGGGCGAGGGAGAAAGGATACAGAGGGCCTGTGGGGAAGGCCCTTCCAGGAAGGTGGTAACTTTGGAGCAGAGTAAGTGAGTCATGGAGAAGTCTGGGAGTGAGCGTGGGGTGTGTGCGAGGGGAAGAAGACACCAGAGCTGTGGCTGGGGCAGAGTGAGTGACGAGGGTGACCCAGGTAACCAGGGGCTGGGCCATGATGTACCTCTGGCCCATGAACTGAGTTTGCATTTTATCCCAAGTACAGTGAGTAGGTTTTGGGGTATTTTGAGTGAGTAAGTAATCAATCTGATATATAATATTAAGAGAGGGAGAAAGAAAGAGAGAAAGATCTATGTGTGAAAGATACATCAAATGGCTGCCTCTCACACGCCCCCAACTGGGGACCAGGCCTGCAACTCAGGCATGTGCCCTGACCGGGAATTGAACCAGGAGCTTTCAGTTTGTGGGATGATGCCCAACCCATGGAGCCACACTAGTAGGGTTGATACACATTTTTAAAAAGTCTACTTTGCCTGCCATGTGGAGAATGCCTCACAGAGGCGCAAGAGTGGAAGACAGGAGACTTGTTGGGAGGCTTGTGATTATCCAGTTGAGGGACAGTAGTGGTGTGGATATGCTTCTGGAAGACAGAGCTAAGGGATTTGCTGATGAGAGAGAAAGTGAGTTATCAAGGAGGACTCTGCTTAGTTGGCATCTAAATGACTAGGTGGTTAGGTTAGCAGTGCAGTTTATGAGATGGGAAAGCGCTGGGTAGGAAATGGTCAGTTTTAGAGAGAAATCAAGAAATTTGTGTCCTCATTGGGTAGCTCAGTTGGTTAGAGCATCATCCGATAAGCCTAGGTTGCAGGTTGGATCCCCATCAGGGCATGTGTGGGAAGCGGCCAATCAGTGTTTCTCTCACAGTGATGTTTTCCTCTCTCTGTTTCTCTCTTTCTCCATTTCTCTGTCTCTAAAGTCAATTTTAAAAAATCATGTCCTTAGTTGAGTATTTAAAAAAATAACCTCTAACCATGAACACAAACGTTTTAAAAAATCGTGGCCTGATAATTTTGAGACTCCTGGAAGACATTCGCGTGCAGATGATGACTAAGGACTGGAGATGAACATCCGAGTCATCAGCACATGGAAGGAACTTCAAGCCGTGGGGCTGGCCAAGCTCCCCTGGGACATGGTTAAGGTAGAAAAGAGTAAAGACCTTCCACAGACCCTGGAACTCTCTGCCACCTAGGGGTCGGGCAGAAGCACAGAGGTCAGCCAAGAAGTAGAAAGAGTAGCCAGTGTGATAGAAAGAAACCTGGGTGAATATAAGTCACAGATGCAGAAAAGACAAAAAAATCTTTCAGGGAGGAAGTGTCCTGCTGTGTCATGTATTGTTGAGAGGCTAAGATGAGGGTGGGTAAGTGATCATTGGTCTGGAAGGTCACCAGCACCAGGGACTTGCCAGGCACATCTGTCTGTCATGGGTTGGAGAGCAGCTGTAATAATCGGTGGAGAAGACACTGGGCTGAAGGAGTGACCGTGGGCACACACTCGCTGAGGACTGACTGCAGGCGCAGGAGCTCAGGAATGTGGCCTTATGGCAGTTCATGTTTTTCTGCCAAATAGGAAATAATAGATCGTCTTAACACTCAGATGACCCAGACTAGAGAGGGAACAGGAGGATAGTGCAGGAGAGCAAGGTGCAGCCACAGAAACAAAGTCCCTCAGTAGGAATGGTACGATCTGTCTGTCTTTGTCCTTCAGTCAGAAAATGGCAACACGTCGTGATTACTTTTAGTTTCCATGCTTCCTATTAGTACCTGATTTAGTTTTTTAAATAAAACATTTTAATTGAACTATTATATATACACACAGTTGTACTGATCACAAGTGTATATCTGATTAATTACCATGAAACAAGCATACCCGTGTAACTATCACCCAGATTAAGGAATAGAAAGTTCCAGGTCCTCCCTACCCCCTTATGTCTGTCAAAATCATTACCATTTCCTCCTTCCCAAAGGGAAGTTTTAGTCTCACTTCTAACACCTGTTTTGGAACTTTGTATACATGGAGTCATATACTATGCATTCTGTTTAATTTTTTTTGGCTTCTTTTGCTCCACATTATATTCATGAGATTCATATATGTTGTGTATAGCAATGCTACTTTCATTTTATTCCATTGTTCAAAAAAAAAAAAACCCTCAAAGACATACAGTTTCCTGCGCAGAAGTTTAACTGTGTATGAGAAAGAGTGAGAGATGTTGTCAGCTGCTGACTACAGCCAATTTTAAAGTGAAAGTAGAAGTGGAGATTTGGAAAAGAAGGCCTGGTGCGTGGAGGGAGGTGCATGTAGCGAGGAGAGCCTCCTTGTCTCTGGAGTTCACGGGCAGGCTGGCCTGGTCTCACCTGGAGAAGTTCAGAAACCTGATCATCAAGAGCTGTACCTTGAGCCATGGGAGATTTATGGATTCTTGAGTTATTTGTGGGTTTTCCCAAAATCCGTGCAAGTTTTGCTGTGGATCACACATGGTGGGCCACCTCTGACCAGACACCTGCTGGCGTCCTTGCACAGTGGCTGCCACTCCTGCACCCAGACCTCCCTCGTTGCCGGCGGCAGCCCCTGTGTCTGTTTGCCCTGTTGTGGTCAGACACGGGGGTTGCTTCCAGTCCACGCTGTCACCAGCAGTGCTACTGTGAACATTTTTGTTCGTGTCATTTTTTGTGCCTGTGTCCCTGTTTCTGTGGAGTATATACCTGGGAGTGGAACTGCCGGGACGCAGTGGATATGTTTTTTCATCAGCTGCTTATTTCTTTACACTCTGTGCTGCCATTTCATCCGAGTGGCCCATGCAGTTCCGGCGTGCCCCGGCTCTTGTCCCGTATCTGTGAGTGAATAAAGAGGATGGAAGAATCTTAAAGCTGCACACGGTTTTAGGTTATCATTGACCCCAACCCTCTGGCCTGGAGCAGTTTATGTATCACATTTGGTTAATAATTCCTCAGTGTCTGGCATTTGGGCTCCCAGCGTCTCACCCTCAGACGGACGATGATTGGCACTTCCACGTGCATTTCGCATTTGTCCGGCTTCCTCAGCACAGGTTTCTGTGTGAGCACGCAGTTTCATGCATTGTGTTCTGACTCACCTGCTGGCCATTTCTCTTCCCCTCATGTTTGTGAGGCTGCACATTTAGAGTAGTGTCTTTAGAACAAAAAAGGCCTTCTTTCCCCAGCTTCTCCGCCCGGCAGCATGAGCCTCTGCCAGGCTCGTCAGGTCATCCCAGTCCTGTCCAGTGGCATACAACCTCAGGCCGTTTCTCGGTTCTCCCAAGGAAAAATATGTTTGACCCCCCTCAAGGAGCCAACTTCAAAAGGTGGCCTGACTCTTCAACCTGGTACCCAGAGCGGGTGGGACGTGGCTCCAGAGAACTCCCCAGAGAGAGGGGCCAGGGTGGGAGAGGTGGTGTTGAGGAACACTGCCCTCCCGACCCTTGCAGGTGTTCCATTGATCTCATCTAGCCCCCAGACTCTCCGGGAGAGGTGAACCGAACAGCCCTTGTACAGAGCACAGCGCTGAGTCCTGGAAGTACCCGCTCACAAGCTCGCACCCAGAAAGTGGCAGGGCTGCAAACAGTCACCGCTGCCTCTGGCTGCTGGAGTCTGGTCTGTGCACTTAGACACCAATTCCAAATTTGAGTTGATTCCCTTCAGACACTGCTTCCAAAGGGAGCTTTCCCTCTTGGGGTTAGAAATAAAATAACAATAGATTTTGAAATCTGTTTGAGAAGCTCTGAGGTGGTTGACAACCTTTTTTAGTTTTTTCATACTAAATCTGGACTAAATTAAAATCTAGACTACAGGTGTTCAGCAGTGGTTGGCCCGACTGCCTCTCCCCATGGCTGTGGGAGGAGGTTTTCACTGTCAAAGGCAGGGATGCTGAATGTCTGCCATGCCCAGGGACGATGTTGTTCGGCACAGAATTGTCCCTCCCAAATGCCATCAGTCCTCTGGAGAAACCCTGAAAGCTCGGGAAATCCATCCTTCCAGGTGCCCTGATTATGGGAGATTGTAATAATGAAGGCATTTTATTTCACTTAGCATAATGCTCTCTAGATCCATCCATACTGTTGTAAAGGGTAAAACTTCCTTCATTTTGGTGGCTGAGTAGTATTCCATTGTGTAAATGGCCTGTAGTTGTTTTATCCACTCCTCTACTGATGGACACTTGGTCTGCCTCCGTATCTTGGTGATTATAAACAACGCTGCAATGAACACAGGGGTGCTTATGTTCTTTTGAATTAGTGTTTTGGGTTCCTTTGGATATATTCCCAGAAGTGGGATTGCTGGGTCTAAAGTCAGACCCATTTTTAATTTTTTGAGGAAATTCCATACTGTTTTCCACAGTGGCTGCACAGTCTGCATTCCCGCCCACAGTGCAAAAGGGCTCCCCTTTGTCCACATCCTCACCAGCACTTGTTTGTTGATTTATTTTTTATTTTTCTTTTTACCTTATCTGGGAAGCACTTTATCTCCCTTTCCATTCTTTTTTAAATATATTTTATTGATTACACTATTACAGTTGTCCCATTTCCCCTCCTTTATTCCCCTCCACCCTGCACACCCACTCCCACCCGCATTCCCCCCAACCTTAGTTCATGTCCATGGGTAGTACATATAAGTTATTTGGCTTCTACATTTCCTATAGTATTCTTAACCTCCCCCGTCTATTTTATACCTGCCATTTATGCTACTGATTCTCTGTACCCTTTCCCCCTCCCTCTCCCTCCCACTCCCCTGCTGATAACCCTCCATGTGATCTCCATTTCTGTGATTCTGTTCCTGTTTTGTTTGCTTAGTTTGTTTTTGTTTTAGGTTCAGTTGTTGATAGTTGTTTGTTGTCATTTTACTATTCATATTTTTATCTTCTTTTTCTTAGATAAATCCCTTTAACATTTCATAGAATAAGGGCTTGATGATGATGAACTCCTTTAACTTGACCTTATCTGAGAAGCACTTCATCTGCCCTTCCATTCTAAATGAAAGCTTTGCTGGATAGAGTAGTCTTGGATGTAGGTCCTTGCGTTTCATGACTTGGAATACTTCTTTCCAGCCCCTTCTGGCCTGTAAGGTTTCTTTTGAGAAATCAGCTGACAGTCTAATGGGAGCTCCTTTGTGGGTAACTGTTTCCTTTTCTCTTGCTGCTTCTAAGATTTTCTCCTTATCTTTAATCTTGGTTAGTGCCTTGGTGTGTTCCTCTTTGGGTCCAACTTGTTTGGGACTCTCTGAGCTTCCTGGATTTCTTGAAAGTCTATTTCCTTTCTCAGATTGGGGAAGTTCTCCTTCATTATGTTTTGAAATAAGTTTTCAATTTCTTGCTCTTCCTTTTCTCCTTCTGGCATCCCTAAGATTCAGATGTTGGAATGTTTAAAGATGCCCTGGAGGTTCCTAAGCCTCTCCTCATTTTTTGAATTCTATTTCTTCATTCTGTTCTGGATGAATGTTTATTTCTTCCTTTTGGTCCAAAACATTGATTTGAGTCCCGGTTTCCTCCCTGTCACTGTTGATTACCTGTACATTTTCCTTTATTTCACTTTGCATAGCCTTCATTTTTTCCTCTAATTTGGGACCATATTCAACCAATTCTGTGAGCATCCTGATTACCTGTGTTTTGAACTGTGCATCTGATAGGTTGGCTATCTCTTTGTTGCTTAGTTGTATTTTTTTCTGGAGCTTTGATCTGGTGTTTCTTTGGGGCCTTTTTTTTTTTTTTTTTTTTGTCTCGGCACTCCTGTTATGTAGCGAGGGGCAGAGCCTTTGGTGTTCAGCAGGGCGGGGCAACCCAAGTTCCTGTGTTGTGATGCTGTGTGTGGGGGAGGGGTCCGAGAGGCAACAGTGCCACTTGCTCTGCTCTCTACCAGTTTTCAGTCACTTTCCTGGCTACCCACAAGCAAATTGGGCCCTTATGGTGACAATTCCCAGGTGGGTGGATTTGTGTACTCTCTAGGACTCTGGCTCTCTCCAGTGAACTCTCCTGTGAGTCTGGGAGTTTCTCCTGCTGCTGCCTCAGCCCCCACAGGTGTTTTCAGTCCGAGGCTTTGAGGCTGTATTTCCCCGCACTGGAACGCTGGGTTGCGAAGTCTGTCTCGCTCCCCAGTTGTTCCTCGAGGTTTATCTGTACTCGAATGTGGGTCTGCCCAGTCTGCAATCTGCCGCCAGCCACTGCCTTGCTTCGAGTCCTCTCCACCCCAGCTGCCCATTTCCACCCCTCCTACCAGTCTGGATGAATGTTCCTTGTTTAACTCCTTGGTTATCGGACTTCTATACAGTTTGATTTTCTGTCAGTTCTGGTTGTTTTTTGTTTTTAAATTTGTTGTCCTTCTTTTGAGTTGTGCGAGGAGGCACAGTGTGTCTACCAACTCCCCCATCTTGGCTGAAAGTCTGTTGATTTATTGATGACAACCATTCTGACTGTGTGAAATGGTATCTCATGGTGGTTTTAATCTGCATCTCTGATGATTAGTGACATTGAGTATCTTTTCATTTATGTATTGGCCATCTGTGTCTCCTCTTTGGAGAAGTGTCTATTCAGGTTCTTTACCCATTGTTTAATTGGGTTTTGGTTTGTTTTTTTGGGGGGGGGGTGTAAGTACTTTATAAATTTTGAATTTTAACCCCTTATCAGCTGTATTGCCAAATACGTTCTCCCATTTTAAACTAAAATGAATGGATTCGAGTTTTGAGGTGCTGCACCTTATATAACTGAGGACGGGTGTCAGAGAGGCTGCATAAGAAAAGAATACAAAAACAGCTTACCTTTGCCACTTTTACAGAGCTGACCATTTGGAAAAACTGCTGGGGTCCCTCGCAGTAACAGGTCCTGGGGCTTCCTTGGGTTTTCAGTGGTACAGGTGCTGCCATGACAGATTTCCATTTTGGTGTTAATTGGGTCTCACAACTTTGTTTTCTCACTTTCAGTATTTCCAGATAGTATGTTATTTCAGTTCGGATTTCCTCTTTGATCCAAAGGTTATCTGGAAGTTTCAGGTATTTAAGATTTTTTGTCACCTTTTTAGCCGTTATTTCTAATTTCATGGATTGTGATCCAAGAATGTGGTTCTCGAACATTCCCTTTTTGTGATCATGCAAGTGCATGAGTATTATTTTGTAGATGTTCTGTGTACATATAAAATAATGCATATCATCTCATCAAAGCTCATCAAAGTGAGCTTTACGCCATTACTGTTAAATTAGGTGAGTTGATGGTTGTATTTAATTCACCTTGTCTTTGTGTTGCCCTTGTGAGGGACCACCAGGCAAGGACGGAGGGGTGTTGACACATTCCTGAATAGCTGTGTTTTTAATCAAGTTCTCCAAGAACTTTAATACTTTTTGTTTTAAATATAAACGTATGTTTAGCCACTTGGCTAATAGGTATCTCTAAGCTGATGACTGTTAAATCTTTTTTATAAATTGTGTCTTTCTCATTATAATGTTGCTCTTTATCCTGCTTAACGCTTTTAATTTTAAATTGTACCTTGTTCAAGATTAATAATTATACCCCCCTCTCTCTTTGTTTGCATTTACCTGGTATCATTTTACCTTTCTCCTTTGCTTTATGAATATTTATTTTAGAGTTAGTTTTAAGTAATTTGATAAACAGTATGTTGCTTTTTTAATGCCAAAAATTCAGAGCCTATCTTATAATGGGGAGAATTCAGTCTATTTATATTTAATATAACAACCACAAAACTAAATTTCATCTCATTTAAAACTTTGTCTATTGCTTGTTTCTTTTTTCTTATTTTTTTACTGATTTGATGATGTCGCTCTCTGTTCCCTGTTTCCCTGTTCATTGGAAGTTCTGCTCCTTTCCTCCTCGCTAGTTGTTGCTTTATGTTCCCGAGTGTTTACAATCAGATGTGGATGTGAGAAGCCAACAATTTCCTGCGAGCCCTTCTGTTGCCTCACGGCTTTCTCTCCTGCTCCCAGCGACATGAAATGCATGCAATGGTCCACATCGCCCTCCACTCGAGAGCTTTGAAACGCTTTCATGCATTCCCTCTGGTCTGCCTTAGGGACTCTCCGCCTCAATCCCCGCCTCTCAGGTTTTGCTGAGATGGTTTAATGCTCTTCCAGACTGTGATTGGAACTCCTCTTACCATACCTTTCCCTCCCAGTGCACTCCTGTAACACAATGTTACACATGCTGAGATCATCTGACCCACGCGTGGGTGGATGGTTCACTGAATACCACTGACCATCTGCTTTCCCTCCCCTCTATCTTTATTTTATTTCACTATTATTCTCTTACAGCTGTCCCAATTTTTCCCCTTTGCCCTCCTCCACCCAGGCCACCCCCTGCTCCACAGTCAGTCCCGACACTGTTGTTGTCGTCCGTGTCCATGAGGTCTCCGTTCTGATTGCTCAGTTTGGTCAGAGTTCTTTTGGGGATGCATGGTGTGTTCTCCAACTCTCTGCACAGTCACAGGTATCTTCTTTCACTTGGGAATGAATGGCAGCTTGGCTGGTTGGAGGACTCTTGGGTTGCAGTCTTTCTTCTCAGGCGTCTGTAGATGCTTTCCCATGGTCCTCCAGGCCTCGGGGGTGCAGGTGAGAAGCCCATTCTCTTTCACAGGAGAGTCACTTGTTCTCTCTGGCTGGAAGCCTTTAAGATTCTGTCTTTGACCTTGGAGTTTAGAAATTCTACCAGAACATGCCTAGGTGTGTGTTTTGTTCATCAAACCTACTTAGAATTCTTGGAGGCCTCTCTTTCTACAGATGCAGGCTTTTCCTTAGAGAAATGTTCTTTTCTGGCATTTGTTTAAGTATTTCTCACCTTCTTATCAAATTCCTATTATTTGCCTATTCGGTCTTCTAGATCTGTCTTCTAAGTCTCCTACTTTTTCCCTATGATTTCTCCCTTTGTCATTTTGCTGTGCTGTGAGATACTGCTTTCACAATTATGGGATTTTCACAAATTTCATAAATTTCAAAATAATTTCAGGCCACTAATTTGAGTTCCAGCAGTGACTGTGAATGTTTTAATTTACTGAATTAAAAAACCTGGAGGTTGTGTTTTCAGTCTTCCGTTGTTTCACACTTGAATCTCCTTGAGAACTTTAAATTTAATCTGTTTGTTTCCTCTGGTGGCTCTGTTTCATTAAGGGACTGTGCTGATGGTTCATATTCTCATCCTCTGATCGCTGGACCCCTTTATGTGAGTTGTTATTTTTCTACTTCTCTATTTCTCCCTGTGGGGCTCCCCTCCACCCTCTATGGAGCAGAGATTATTGGAGGTGGGGAGGGGGCAGTGGCCTCAGCTCCTGAGCCAGCCTTTCTCCTTGCCAGCCTTGTCCTTGGGTCTGAGT
The DNA here is from genome assembly GCF_004126475.2 of Phyllostomus discolor. Lineage (NCBI taxonomy): Eukaryota > Metazoa > Chordata > Mammalia > Chiroptera > Phyllostomidae > Phyllostomus > Phyllostomus discolor. The sequence continues at coordinate 69,330,121 of NC_040910.2, read as the reverse complement.
CTCAGGGGAAGAAGGCCTAGCTCATCTGTAGCTTCTCCTTGTCTTCTAAATGTTTGAGGATCAGGCTTGCCCCAGGTTGCACTCTGCAACTCCAGACAGAGATGTTGTCTCCCAATGAGGCCGGGGCTCAGAAGATTAAGACCCTTGGTAGGGACCCTTCTCGCCCTTGATTCCAATCATGGTGGTCTCTTTCCTGCTTCCCTGACCCACCAAGCTTACCTGTGCCTCAGGGCCTTTGCACTTGCCACTCCCTCTGCCTGGAGCCTGCTTTCCCCAGATCGCCATGTGGCTTCTTCCCTCCCTTCACTCAGGTCTCTCATCACTCACTGACCTCCCTGTATTCTCCTCCTCACTCTTCCTCGTAGCTCTTATCATTACGTCCCATGAGATCATATATTTTTGTCTTTTGTCAAACCCCATAAGGGACAAACACTTTGAATGTTTTCAACAACTGTATCCCCCATGCTGAAAACTGTCTTTAGTGCACAGTAGGCTCTTATTAAATAGTTACTGAATGCATGAGTGAGTGGAAGTTGATGGAGAGATGGAAGGCACAGATTAGGAAAACTCTAGTCCTCTTGCAGGGGGCTACAGATGGCGAGGAGAGGTCCCTGAGCCCCGCCCCCATCCCTGCTCACAGCACAGACTGTGAGGCCTGATCAACACCTGGTTTTATTGGTCAAAGATAAAAAGTTGCATAGGAACAGATGTGGAACTTCCCAGGGCCGCTTCTGCAAGCCCCTGAGCCACTGCGTGGGTGGGGCTGTGTTGGGGGCCTCACCCACCAGCTGCTTGGGCGCCCTCTGTGTGGGGAAGTCCTTCATGGGCCTGGGAAGCTCATCATATATGTTCTGGGGTTTATATGACCGTCAGGAAAAATTTAACTCTCGGTATTGTCAATGTAGCTTAAGACTCTAGGTCCTTTCTTGATCTCAGGCCAGACTGGTTGTGAGCAAGGTCTCAAATTCCATGGGGCTGGGATGCAGGGGTGGAGAAGGACCAGTGCTCAGAGGTCTCTGAACACCTCTCCCACCTCTGGCTCCCAGCACCTCCAGGGAGGAGCAGTGGGACTTACTCTCCCCTCCCCTAGAAGCAAGATTATTTGGTAAGCACTAAACACTGCATTTCCTGTTCCCTCTGTACTTCTGCAGTTTATTTGTCCGTTTATCTAAAGCTCTGGCTCTCTCTCAGCTCCTGTTGTAGCCCAGTAAATAGAATGAAATAAAATAAAGATAGCAAAGGTGCTCTGGCACTGCCGGCTTGAGAAAGGACTCGTCTGGGCGTCCGTGGCTCCAGAGAAACGGAGGTGCGGAGGTGATGTGGGCCCGTGTGCCCTTTCTCACCAGGTGGAGCGGGAGGCCGGCGCTGCAGGCCCTGCCAAGCCACTTGCCACCTGCCAGGGCTGCGGGCAGTGTTTTGTTGATTTGAAAGGCTGAAAGTCACAGCTTTGTCCTCTTAACACAAAGCTTCTCTTTCTGTCCTTGTTAGGGCTACGGAAAAGGAAAAAATCGTAACACAGCTCTGACCCCAGAACATTTTTTTTTTCTCTGAGTTATGGGAATTTATTGGTGGAGCAATGGCATCAATCCAAACTGAAATTACAAAATATTTTGGGTGCAATGGTGTCTATTGCTGGCTCTACCCTAAAGAAATGCTCTAAAGGGGAAAAAAATACCAAAAATGATATGTGAAAAACTTGAAGGGTAAAGCTCTCAAGGAACCTCTGAGATGCTCTGAAATCTGTCCTGTCGTTCATGGGAGTCCCACTGCTCCTGCCGCGAGGAGATTTCTTACTGGGAAGCCTGGCCCAGGTGTGCTGCCCCTCCCTTTGCCTGCAGACAACACGGGACCCTTGTACCGCCTGCCTCTGACCTCCCTGAGATCTCCCTGTGCTCTGACAGTCTGGTCCCTTTGCACATGGCACATCCCAGCCGGTGCACCACTGCTTATGGGCCTTCTGGGGACAGTGGTTCTGGCTCATTGTTGGAGCTGATCCTGTGTTGAGAGGACAGCCGCGGGCTCCAGCTCAAGTGGCCACCCTGGGCTCTTCCTCAAGCGCTTGTACTAACTGCCCTTGGACCACGGGGCTTGTGCGCCTCAGTGGGAGGGTTCTTCCTTGGTGATCGCAGGCATCCCGTAAACCGAGGTGTCTTGGTGGTACAGTGACTGCTGGCTTTCTCTTTTTACTTTTTCATTGGGTTAAAATACACAAAATAAACAAAGTTTACCATCATCACTATTTTTAAGGGGACAGTTCAGTGGTATTAAATGCGTCTACCTGTTGTGCAGCCATTGCCACTGTCTATCCCCGTAACTCTTCATCTGAAACTCTCTCCCTGTTCAGCACCCACTTCCTGTTCTCGCCTCCGGGCCTCTGACTATCGCCCTGCACTCTTTCCGTCTCTCTGACAGAGACCATGCGCAGTAACTCATCAAGTGGAATCCTACAGGATTTGTCTTTTATTGACTGACTGTTCAGGACCCCCTGAGATTCCATATGAATTTTAGGATGGGTTTTTCTATTTCTGCAAAAAACCTCATTGGGACTTTTATAGAACTTGCATTGGCTCTGTAAATTGCTCTGGGTAATGTTGACCTTTTAACAATATTAAGTCTTTCAATCCACGAATGTGGGATGTGTTTCCACTAATTTGCATCTTCTTTAATTTTTTTTGGCAATGTTTTGTCATTTTTATTGTACCAATCTTTCAGCTCCTTGGCCAAGTTAATTCCTAAATATTGTATTCTCTTTGATGCTATTGTAAATGGAATTGTTTTTGTAACTGAACACGTGTTTCTTAAGAAAAACATATGCAGCCTTGGCTTTACATGTTTCCTTTAGAAACGTTGAGATATGGAAAAGAACTGAGAGGAAAATCAGTGATAGCACCCCATCACCCTCCCTACACCTCATCATTTTGGTTTTATTTCTCCATACTTGTTTGTATGTTTTCATGTGCATGCATCATGTGTGTACATCCACATTTGCACACATACATGAATACACATTTTTGCAAGTTGGGTTACACTCTGTTTCTCTAGACTGTTTCTCACTTAACAGTTAACAGTCACACCCTGGAGGGCTGGAGTGTGTCGGCTCCATCCCTCCTTACTCCCAGCACGTGGCGCCTGCTCGGGACTGGCCGCACTGGCTGGGGCTTGTGTGAGTCATGGCACTGCCCCGCAAGGGAAAATGCTTCATCACTCGGTACTTGTTGGTTTCCACACTGGTCACGAGTTCTGGAATGAATCAACGATGAGTACTGAGGTACCACTGTGTGTCAAAAACATCTTTCTAACCTGTACACAGACGTTGAAAACACCCAAAGGAGGCATATATGGCAGCACGCAGTTCGTTTTTGTTCTTTTCAGCCCAGGGTAGCATATCTGAGATTCTTGCATTTGAGAGGCATGAGCACCTAGTTTGGCCTGGAAAAACATGTCTAGCAAATAAAATTTTGCCTAGTGTTCTGTTTCATGGAAATATTTAAAGGTGGATGAAAATAATGTAAATCTTAGGGCTGGCTGCCTCAGGGACTGGGCCTTATCAGAAGTTTGCACAGCCTGGGCTTGAGGCCGGCTTCCTTCTTTGCCCTTTGGCACTGCTTTGCCCTGTGGCTTCAGATACATAAATGGGTTCAGTGGAATAGTGAGTGACCATGTGATGCCCCCAGGGCAGGAGTGGTGGTGTCCCCAGTGCCCACACAGGGCCTGATGCCTCAGAGGTGCTCAGTCAGTGCTTGTCCGGTGATGGGCGTTACTGTTCCTCTTGCTGCAGCTGGAAGGACAGTTGGGCACCAATGCTGTTGGTGTGTCTTTCAGGAGGCCCGGAGTCCAGGCCTTTGGTACGAGGTGTAAAAGGCCGAAGCATCAGCATGAAGGTGCCCGCTCCTTCCCAAGACAAGCAGGGGGCCTTCACTACCATGCCCCTTCGGTGGTCTTTTGGACGCAGAGAGAAGCCACTCGTGGCATCTGTCGAGTTGGTGGAGTACTTGGAGTCCAGACGGAGACCCCGATCTACGAGCCGGTCCATCGTGCCACTGCTGACGGGTGCCGCTGGCGGGGGTGAGGAGGCAACTGTGCCGCGATCAAACACTGTCTCTGCTAAGGGTGGAGACGGGGAGCAAGCCAACAAGAGAGCACTGGCTGGAGCGCCCTGCCCACCGGGCCACCTTAGCTGCCATGCAGTCCCTGGAACCTCAGATGGTCTAAACACAGCAAGGAAACCCAAGGAACATGCCAGCCAGGATGCCAGGGTTCCCAAGCAGTTTGACCTGCCTTTCACAGTCATGCCCTCAGCAGAGAATGAGAGAGTGGCCCAGCCGAAGGACCAGAGGACTTCGAACTGGAAGGGAACAGGCCAGGTGGGGACCAGCAGCAGAGCGCCTTCCCCCAAGGAGGCGTCAAGCACTGTGGCGAGTGCGGACACTTGTCGAAGTTCCTCAGCAAAGGTCAGGGCTGAGGTGGAGGGAAGGGACTCCGAGACACACAGACTCTCACAGAGGACCCTCACCCTTCTGAGGTCGGTGTTTTGGAAGGAGAACAAGAAGAGTGGCAGGGCTGAGGTAGCCCCCCGGGTGGCCCCAGCCTCCCCGGGGAGTGGCAGGCTGAGCCCAGCTGTGAGTGAGCAGACTCCAGTCTCACCCTCTTGCCCGAGGATGTCAGACAGCCTGGCCAAGGGCCTGGCCAGCCACCTGGAGGGCACCGTCCGGTCTGCGCCCAGCTCCCTCCACCTCCCACGCAAGGCCAGCCTGACCCCAAGGGCCAGTGTCCTGAACACATCTCAGAGGAGTGTTCCTGGGGAGCAGACTTCCTTGGGCACCTTGAAAAAGGTGAAATACCACACTCTTTCCTTAGACCGAAAGAAAACATTACCAGAGTCCAGCTTTTGACGAGGTAGTCCAGTGTTGTGTAAAGCTGGCGTTCTCTCAACTCCGCACTGTGCAGCTGCAGGCAGCCTGTGTTGGGAGTGCGATTTTGGGGAGCCACTTGTCTTGTGACCCCTGAAAAATAAAAATTTTGGGGGTCTCCACTTCTAGATTTCCAACACCTCATATCCAATTATCTTCCTGTGTTGCTGGCTGCTTTTATCCTTACAAGACACTAGAGAGCGCTGTTGGGCCATCATTACTATTTCAGGGCAGGAACTGTGGTTGTGTTTAAATGGTTCCAGGGCCTGAGAACCTGTGCTAAACAGTGATTGGATGTGGGCAAACCTTACACCATAACTCTGTGGGGAAGCCTAGTTGGTATGAATCTTCAGTATCAAATCAAATATTGTCATCGGCTTCTCCTATTTCAATTTTTTTGTGTGTATTTTAAATAGTTGAAAACAGGAAAACCTTTCCCTTTTAATGCTTCTCTGAGATCTACATACGGTTTTAATAAAAACCCGTCAGTGAAACACAGAGGTGGCTGTCTGGGTTGTTCAAGTTTTATGAATGGTACTCTTCCTGCTCATCGAGTTGGCTCATTGCTCTTGATATCAGACCATCATTACTTGAGTTGTTACTGAAATTTTAAAATGCTTTTAATGAAAATGACTTGTTTTACAAGCAATGGAAGGCTCCTTGGCTCTCGCTCTAGAGGCCTCTCGTGGGTGTGCAGACCTGAGCTTCTGAGCCTGTCTGTCGCATTTCCTAGCGCTCTGTGAGCTCTTCGGGAGCTGCTCTAACTCAGCTCTGTCACTGCTTACTGGGGAGCTGCGGAGCCTCACCCCAGGCCTGTGGCCTGATAGGTTAATGGTGAGTCTGCACTTAAGTCTGTTTTCTGGAAATACTTCCTTTCTGATGGGAACCATTTGTTCAAGACACCTGACTCCCCAGATTTGGTTTTTCCTTGTACACCACATGACTCATTGGTTTGTCTCTGCCACTTTTTTTTCTCTTAAGAAGAAAGAGTGAGGTCCTGGCTCAGTTGGTTGGAGGCCCTGGTGTGGCTCACTTGGCCGGAGATTTTCCTGTAGACTGAAAGGTCACAGGTTAGATTCCTTGTCAGAGCACATGCCTGGGTTGCGGGTTCGATCCTTGGTTGGGGCCTGTATAAGAAGGCAACCAATTGATGTTTCTCTTTTACATCAATGTTTTTCTCTCCCTCTCTCTTCCTCTCCCTCCTCCCTTCTAAAAAGCAATGAAAAAATGTCCTCCAGGTGAGAATAAAAAAAAGGAGAAGAAAAAATTATCCTTTTTTTCCACACTGAGAAAGACTGCTTACTTTTGACCAAGAATTCTAAGATAGAAATAACTGGGATGACAGAAGAGAAAGCAGGAAGACCCAACCTCCTGACGTACCCAGAGGGCATATGTACACCAGCAGACCAGTGTGTTCATCTGTCATGTTTAGCTTCCACATACTTGCTAAGCACAATCTCACTTAAAAAATATTTATTGATTTTGAGAGAGAGATGGAAACATTGATTTATTGTTCCACTTATTCATGCATTCATTGGTTGATTCTTATATGTGCCCTGACCAGGGATCAAACCCACACCCTTGGCACACTGGGATGATGCCGCAACCCACTGCGCTACTCAGCCAGGGCTCAGCCTCACTTTCCTTGTCCTCTGAGAGGGTGGGTTGTGACTCAGATGTGCACCTCAGGCCTCTCCTCTATGAGGTCACAACTTTTCGAAAACCCTTGGATATCCTGAGTGGATCCCAAGTGTTCACAGTGTTCTGAATAATGTACCATGCATTGGAGCATTTGCCCTGGGCTCCAAGCTTGGACATAATTACACATAGACCCTGGTGGTTGTGTCTGCCATCCTGAGTCTTTAACAAGGATGTCTGAGGCCCCTTGGAATCCCCTTCCCTAAGGTTGTTCATGGGGAAGGATTGAGTCAGATTACTCCCAAGACTGGGGCCTGGCTCCAACCTTGGCTGTGCATCTGAGGTGAGGCTGCAGGCATCTGGCCAAGTGGTACTTACAGGGGAAGCATGGCAAAAATACTCGGGTGCATTTTTCCAATCACAAGGGTGCCCCTGGGAATTTAAAAATTGGAGCTTGAGGAAGGTTGGAAGCCACTGATCCCAATACGAGCGTCAGCAGTGATTGGACAAGCTCGGTGTGGCAGAAGGGGCCGCCCATGCCTCCTCTGGAAGCCCAGCTACTCTGCCTGGCCCTGGCCCTGCTCTTGAGGTGTGCTCACTGGTCTGATGATGACAGCTCATTCCTGACTCCTACAGTGTCCTTTTCCTTTATCTTCCACGCCTGCTCTCTTCCACTATTTGAAGGGTTTGTGAGTCCAGACTCTGGGCTGGGAGGTCATACTGGTGCTGTCAGAACCTCCCGGGCCCCCAGGGTCAGAGGAGACAGAGACTGGAGGAGAGGCCATTGTAGTCTACAGGATTTATATAATTCCAGTTCTGGGAACAAACAGAGAGGTGGATGCTGGCCATGTCCTGCTGCCTAGATCCGTTCAGCAGGGGCTCACCTGCAGTGAGCCAGCATGATGTCCGGAGGGATGGTGAGTTAATTAAGCACCTGCTGACTTGATTATGCCTTGGAGCTGCAGAGGTAACATGTAACAGTTACAGCCAGCATTTCCATAGCACTTAACTATGTGTGCAAGATGTTCTTTTAAACACCTTACAATGTTAACTCATTTAGTTCATCATAATGCTTTCAGGTAGGTACCTTTATCTGTTTTACAGGTGAGGAAACAGGTCGCCCAGGTGGTAAGTAGCAGAGCCAGGATCTGAACCTAGATCCTCCTGGCTCTGGGGTTTCACGCTCTGTCTGAATCATGAGAACTGGTAAGGCTACCTCTCTGAAGGTACATTAGCACAGTCAGTTGAAACCAAATTGCTTCTGGCATTCTATGCTAATCAAAAGGGAGAAAGATGCATTGGCCAGATCAATAGCTTATTCCAGAGTGCCAGGAGCTGCGTTTGTTTATTCCAGCAGCAGGACTACAGCTGGGAAAGCCCTGTAATTGGACTCACTACTTGATTAAGTCTTTGATAGATGCAGTTATTCTGCAAGTCCCATTTTGCACAGGTCAGTTTGGAGAGCTGGTGGAGAGGTGTTAGGAATTAGGACATGCAGCGGGCTTGAAGTCTTTGTGGCCTAATCTCTGATTCTTCCAGGAAAGACATCTGACTGACTGACCTATAAACATTTGAGGGCCTGTATATGATCAATACTGTTCAGACTCTGGGAAGTAACAGTGTATAAGGTCAGCATGGTTCCTGCTTTCAAGCCCCTTATAGTCTAATCAGAGACAAAGAGCTAGCAAACATACCGAAAGCAATGTGAAATATTACAAAATAAGCAACCAGATCACATGAGATGTGGCTGGGGGAACCAAAGGGCATTAGCTTCCTTGCTGAGTCCAAAGTGTCCAGCTCAGAATGTTAAAATACCCTAGGAAAGGGCTCATTCCCACTGGGCTGGCCAAGATGTGAAACTGGGTCAGGATTCCTTTTATCACCAGGTCTCCACACACTGCCGTGCAGACTGGCAAAGGCTGATGCTGGTCAGAGTCCCTGGCTGGGGTCAGTGTCAGCTCTGGCAATGGCTGCGGGTTCTTGGGAGAATGGCTGGGAAAGAGGCTGACAGGGCAGCTGTGACCAGAGCAGGACTCTTCCACAGCGGGGCCCAATTGTGTGTTTAAGGAAGTCTAGATCTGTGAACTGATTCAGGTCAGGGAACTGGATAAAAAGTTAAGACTTTTCAGTGCCAGTCGGGATTCTAGTTTTCCACAGCTGGAGAATTGTTTGTTATTCAAAGTAATCAAGCCCCAGGTAGTCTGCCTGTTGATCTGTTTGCTGGAGAGGCCAGGCCCTGGCCAGCAGCCTCTGTGTGCCACACCATCTCTGGACCTTGGCCGGTAGTCTCCCAAGTGTTCCAGCCAAGTCCCAGAATTCCCTTTGACTGGTTCCATTTGACTCTGTGACACACTTGTGCCTGAGTATCACTAGCTCGAGGGTGTTGGGGAGGAAAACTTCCTTCTTCCTTCTAGACCCTTTGGCTGACCTAATTATTAAATTGACATGGACAGATTAACAGGACAAAAACAAATTTAATTTCATATGTACGGAGCTCTTACAATTATGAGACTCAAAACATGGTGACTACACATGGAAGAAATTGATGACTTTTTTAGTAGAGGTTCTAAGTTCAAATCTAGGGTTAGCAATTAATTATGTAGCTTTATGGCAAATAAACTGAGGTGTTTGGGCCTCAGTGTGTTCAACGGTGTAATGGAAACTGTGGGGGTGCGCTGTGGAGGGCTCGCACCAGTTCCTGAGATCCTGTCGTTAAATATGTAGGAATTTCACCAGTCATTGGTTTATTGACACCTGCCACGGCGGAATTATATACAGCATAGAAATTAGCAAATGACTGGTTGTGGGGGGAGAAAAGACCCTTTTTTCCAGGCTCTCTTAGCTCATTCGCAAAAGGAAGAATTACTAATTTGATTCAGTTGGATTCCAGGACACATATCTATTAGAGGGTAAGTAGTCGTGTTTCCAAAATTCTCAAGGTTCTACTGTCTTCTTTAGCCCCTGCCCCCATGCACATAGGTTGGGAAACGGCAGGTCTAGCCATCTGGTTATTTCCCTTTTCTAAATGGCCTCAGAAAGTAAATTACTATCACTGCCAACTAACACTTAACGGCTGTGTGCCAGGACCTGCCAGAAGGGTTTTATGTAAATTAACTCATTTATTCTTTAAATATTCCTGTGATCTAAATGATATTGTTATCTCCATTTTTCGGGTGTAAAGACTGAGGCAAAGACAATGTAAATGCTTAGTTTGGATCATATTCAACCTTTTTTTAAAGAATAGATTTTATTCTTAGGAGGAAAGGGAAGGGGAAAAGGAGAGAAACATCTATGTGGAAGAGAAACATGGACCAGTTGCCTCTCATAAGCGCCCCACTGGGGCACTGAACCTACAACCCAGGCATGTGCCCTGACCAGCAACCTTTCACTTTTGGGGTGATGCCCAACCAACTGAGCCACTCTGCCAGGTCACACAATCCAAATTTTAACACACTTCACTCCTTCTATAAGATCATTTGGCTACTTGTGGACCTTTCTAATTATACAGAGGTATAATTATACAGAAAGTAATATTATATACTTTCTAATTATACAGCAGAAGTAAGGACTGCATCAATGTGGTTGGCAGAGTAATAATATGAGTGTTAATTTATAGTTTTAATTTGAGCATTTCACCTAAAATGTCATCTGGTATGCTTTAGCATGATATTGTAATAGAATTATATGTTATAGATATGTTATATCTATAACATATAGATATGTTATAGAATTATAAGTTTATGATTTTATAATAAAAGATTTGGTAATAAAAGGGTGTTATTTGTGCTGGACCTTGTACGTACATTTTTTATTTAATCAATTTACATACACATGCACAGACACACACTTGCTAGGATGTTGATTGGGATTTAATTTAATCTATCGGTTGGTTTGGGAAGAGTTGACATCATTATAATATGGAGTCTTCAATCCATAATCATGGTATGTGCTTCTAATTATTTAGGTCTTTAATATTTTCTCTCAGTAAGGTTTGTAGTTCTCAATATAATGGTCTTCATATTTTATTATATTTATTCCTGGGTATTTGATTTTTGATGGAACACCTAGAATCACTTATTCTTCAAAGTTTGTTTTCTAATGTGTTTGCCCTTTTACATCTTTTTTCGGAAACTCCGATCGGAGACGTGTTGGAACTCAGTCTGTGTCTCCCGACCTCTCTCCCACCCTCTCCATCCCTGGGCCTCTCTGGGCTATACTCTGGGTAATGTCTCATGGTCTGTCTTCTAGTCTGCTAATTATCTTTCAGTAGGTAAAATTTTCTGTTTAAACTTATTTTTTTTATTAGAAGTTTTTGTTTTTCAGTTCTGATAGTTGCTTAAAGTTTATGGTTCATTGAAGATACCATTAGGCTTATCATTTACTTTTTAAAAGATACTAATCATAATTGCTTCCCGATTTGTGTTTCTGCTGTCTATTGTTATTGTTTTTCACTTATCATGACTTGTCTTTGTTTTATTATGTGCGTATTAGTTATTTGGGACTATGAACTTGTCATTTTCCTTAGATTATATATGAGTATATTTTGGAGAAATTCTTCAAGGTCAAGGATGAAGGTCAGTTTCTTCAAAGAGGATTTGCTTCTTCTGGAATTTAGGAACATTAGTATCTCAGAATTTGTTCAAACTAATTCAGGGTTTCTGGATCACCTGAATGGCAGGAATTTGTGTTACAATTTCATTGCGGGGACATGCTTATGGCCATAACTCGTCAGGTGTGCTGCCAGCCCAGGGTCAAGCCCACTTTCCTTGCAGTTCTTTGAAGCTGGAAGGAGGGTGATAGAGTCACTTCTGCTTCACCCTGAGACTAAATGCTTAGATATTTGGGGCATTTCAGCTTTCAGCTTTCTCAGTGAATTAATTAGATTTTGCTATGGTAACAAATAGCCCCCAAATCTTATAACGTATAATAGTAAACACTTATTTTTTTTGCTCGTGGATCTGTAGGTTAGCTTAATCAGGGTCTGGCTGGGCAAGGTCAAAGCAAATTGCTTGGCTGAACCCCAAACCAGTAGGGCAGAGTTGTTTGCCCCTCATTATTGACCAGATGGCATTCCAAAGTGACACGGCAAAGGGCATCGATATGGAATCCTGTTACAAGGAGAAAGTGAAGGGCTCTGAGTGATAGGCTAGTCCATCACAATTTGACTGTTTGTGAGGCTCCTGCAGGTTGTTACCAGTCTTCCGTGCCCCGCAGAGCCATGAAACTGAACACCTGGCTTCCTGGGGTCAACAGGTGTTCTCAGGAAAAAGCAGCTTCAATACTTTCACAACCTCTTTTGAGTTTTTCTTTTTGCTTAGATGTACGTCTACCAACTCACCTCAAAAGAATAAGTTGAATTTCTTTTTTTACCTTAAAAATTTTAGCTAGCCCTGTCTGGTGTGGCTCAGTGGATTGAGTGCCAGCCTGCAAACCAAAGTGTTGATGGTTCCATTCCCAGTAGGGGGCACACGAGAGGCAACCACACATTGATGTTTTTCTCCCTCTCTTTCTCCTTCACTTTCCCTCTCTCTAAAAATAAATAAATAAGATCTTTTAAAAAAAAGATCCTTTTAGTTAAAGTCCTGAAATTGGCATGGATTGGCCTGAGACAGTTCCTATGATCTACTTTGAACACTCTTGGCCAGGAGCAATGTGCTCATATGCCAGGTCTAAGGGATAGGTTCACTGCTGGATTCAGGGGTGAAATCATGCAGACAGTGTGACTGAAGATCGAGAAAAGGTGGTTCTCAAAGGAAAATGAGAAGGAAATGGATGCTGGGCAGGTAAAAACAATAGCTGTCTACTTTCTGTGCTTATCCCTAAAACCAAGGATTTCAATATGTGGAGATTATAGAGGAGGACATTCCAAATGGAGTGAGGGCACGAAGCTATAAAAGGGTGAGATCGTTTGGGGGAAGTAGCAGTGTCCTGTGACAAGGTGTTGAGTGTGTGGTGGCTACTAGGCTAGAAAAAAGCTGGTGTCTTTTGGCTGGACAGCGGGCCAACTGCTTGTCTCAGACACTTAGACCTTATTTGGCAACTAATGGGGAGTCCTTAGTTCAAATGTTTCTGACAAATTTCTGCCCCCCCGACCTGAATTATCAGGCAGAAGCGGGAAACAAATAATAACAGGAAATGCAGGGAATGGAACCCAGGCAAAAGTCGAGGAACGTGGGTCAGGTTAAAAATAATTCAGTCGAAGGAGTGGCCCAGAAGCAGAGAATGGGGCTGTCAGAACGGAGAGGAGGAGAATCTGGTTCCGGTTTCGGGGGTGATGCCCGGGGTGGGTGCCCCTGGACCACCCAACCCTCATTGGTGGAGGTGGCGCCTGCCAGCGGGCGTCAGTGTGGAGGCAGTGACTGTCGTACACAGTGAGTCTCCCTGTTTCCCACCCTTGCCCTCCTTTATCTGATGTATCTTAGACTCGTTTTTCTCTGTCCTTTGTGTTTAATAGATTCAAAATGAGCACCACGTTCAAGTGCCAAGTGCAACTACGGAGCAAAGTGCAGTCGGAGTGTACAAACTTGTTTTAAGAGATACACTAAACATCTGAAATCTGACCACTTCTCTTCATCTGCAGGACTATTGCTGTGGCCTACCCACTGCTGGCTCTCTTCTGGACAGCTGTAACGGCCTCCTAACTCTCTCTCTTTCCTCCCACAACACGCCCCCCCCACTCTTGCTTTCTTACAACCACTTCACAAAGCATCCATGGTACCCTTTTAAACATGCAAACTGACTCACAACTCTCCTGCATGAAACCCTCCGCTGAGAGGGCCCCACATGGATGGCCCCATCGTTCACATCTCTACTCCAGGCTGTGGCCACACTGGCCTTTACTCCTCTGCCCAGGACACTCATTCCCTTCACAGCACTGTTTTTTCCTGATCATCCAGGAAGGTCTCAAATAGCACCCCCTCCAAGAAATCCTCCCTGAGCACCTACAGCAGAAGCTTGGAAAATAGCTGAGGAGATGCTCAGAAAATAGTTGCCGAATGAATGAATGAATGAGCTGACATAGCATTTGCAGGTTGTTCCATTTGGCTATAGTGGCTTTAGCTTTTACTGTATCACATTTTCAAATTATTCAGAAGAGCTGCATCTGGTTGTGAACTTCCAGGTTTTATTCCACAGTGAAACAACAATACTGCTTCTTTAATGTTGTCTTAAATGTTTGTTAAATATCAAATGTCTGTCTCTTCAGCAGAAGCTCACTATAGCAGTATATGCAATGAGTATCCAGCGACTATTTAGTGTGTAAGCTATTGTGAGAAGTCCAAAGCTTTGAAGCATGTCTGTGATTTAAAGTCAGATGAGCCAAATACAAACATTTCATGAAAAATGAACGATTTCAGGTGGAGGGTAGCTGTACCTGTTGCTTTTCTCCTACATAGCTGTTGATAGATAATTCTGAGGCAATGCATTCCACGAATCCCAGTTCAGTTAGATTCCCACTAGGTTCATAACTGCTCTTCCTTTTCCATCAAGAAGTTGTGCTGCTTCTCATGGCATTCCAAATATTGCTCGTGAACACCAATGAAGTTTCCTAAATTCAAAACACACTTGCAGTATCCAAGGAGGAGTCTGGTTCTTTAGTTGAACAGTGAAATTGCATTGTGCTGGGGACTGTTTGAAAGTCAGAGGCAAAGTTGCCCTTAAAGTCATTTTATGTCTCACGTGAAGGGCAGGCACCCAACTTCTTGTTGTCATAGAATCCCGCAGATGCTTTTATTAGTCCCTCTACCTCTTTTTCAGTCAGAGCTTCTCAGTGATCTGAAGTAATTGCATTTCTCCCCAAAGGATGTCTTCATAGCCATCATTACCTATGTGTTTGGTGACCTAAGCAATGCCTTCTAGTTCTTCCTCAATGCTGGAAAATCCCTAAAATCACCCACATATTATTTCTACGGTCTTTATCAGCATGCATTGGCTGTCTCATTCTTTTATTATCATTATCATTCTTTTTGCTCATCCACCACAATGGATTTCTTATAAATGACATGCACATGAATTAAATGCATGGCTGATACTATTCCATGATAACAGAAGTAAAAATGGCTCACTAGTGTGATTCAGGTTTCCTAAGGCCTTACTGGCCTGGAGGCACACACACAACATCCATAAAAATCACGCAAATCGCAAGGACTCTCACAGAACTACACATTTCCATCATGTGGTTTTCAGGTATTCCCAGGAGTGTGAAGAGAGGGAGCTTGGGTCTGCTGCCCCCACACACTGGCCCCAGCCAGGACACCCCTGGCCCCTAGGGATGTGCTGCAGGTGGGCCCTCCCACCAGCTTTCCAGGACAGGTGTGTGCCTCGCATCCCCACTAGAGTTACTTAGGCAAGTTCTACGTTTTTCAGAATTTATCTGTCATCTACCCATTCACCCATCTCCTTGGTTTATAATAACCTCCAAATATGAGTTTTTAAGAATACAGTAGAAGTTGGACACATCACCTCTCTACAACAGAACACATTCCTTCCCTTGAGTATTTGTGTCTTCATTCCCTGTGCAAGGAGGCTCTCCTCTGAGACACTTTCTAAGCTCAACCAGCCCTGTCTCCACAGCACATGGACACACACGGTTGGAGCAGGAGGTTTGTGTGGGAAGTCAGTTACACACAGTTTGGAAAGAGGTTGGCGGGTGCCAAGGAACCACTGACTACTTTGGATCAAGGGAGCAGCAATGAGAGCTGCATTTCAGGAATATTCCCATCTTTTCATCTATTATCCTTTTCTATTTTAGAAACCCAAGACACTCACACCCAGAGCTAAGTAAAAGATGTGAATCAGGTAGGTGGTATTCTTACCAGATGCATTTGCTGAAAGGACAGAGCATCTGAGGTCACAAGCTCTGGGGAAGAGCTGGACCGAAGGGAGGAGGGTGGTCACAGACACAGTGAAATATCTGGACTTTGGTTTCTCACTAGCTGTTGCAAAAGTAGAGCTGTTTCATTTCAGGGCTCACGGGAGCCCTGGCCTGACCCCGGTCAGGATGTTCTCAAACATACTGTGGCCAGCACAGTAACCTGACAAGCACTGGCTTATTTAAAGAACTTGGTGGGTTGCTTGGCCTCTGCAGGAACCCATCAATCAGTTGTGAGGGAACAGAATGATCTGTCGGAACTTCCCTTGGCAGCAGTGTAGCAGTTTCAGGCTAGAAGTTTACTGCTCTGAGCTGGAAGCTACAATGAAATTTCTGTAAAGGAGAACATGTAACATGTAGTTTCTACTAAGGTACTAGGATGAGCAGACAAGCACTTTAAAACATCACTAATTCATTCAAGAGAATTGCGAGTGTGGATAATGTCACCAGGAAACTAGAATCTTTTAAAAAATAAAATGGGAATTCAAAAAATGACATAAAAATGCAGTATCAGAAATTACGAACTCAATAGATGGGTTTACCAAGAGACTCAGCAGGTGATAGGAGGGAGTGCAGACACAGGTCAATAGAAAATGTCCCTGGAGTGAGTGCATCGTGGAATGTTCATTCAATGGAATCCTTGTAGCAACACCCCACCTTCAAATATAACCATTGATACGTGCAACAAATGGAATGCCTCTTGAAGAAATTGTGTAAGCAAAAGAAGCAAAATATGAAAAGGTAGACATTGCATGATTTCATGTACATGAAATTCAAGCACAGGTAAAAATCATCTATGGGTGACAGATGTTGAAGTGGTGGTTTCTTCCGGGGGACAGACATTGACCAGGCGTGAAAAAACATTCTGGGGTGACGGAAGTGTCCCTGAACTTGACCTGTATTGTGGCTGTGTGGGTGTGTTAAACATTTGTAAAACTTTATTGTGCTATACATTTAAGGTTTCTGTGCTCTATCATGTATAAGAAATAGCTCAATCAAAAAAATACCAGCAAAGATATTTTTCCCAAGTGACTTCTGTTGTTTACTCTTTCTCACCACTTTTTAATCCTCACACAAGAATGGTTATTGATTTTAGAGAGAGAGGAAGGGGGGCAGGGAGAAAGAGAGAACCATCCATCAGTTTCCTCCTGTACATGCCCCTGCTGGGAATTGAACCCACAACCTAGGTACGTGCCCTGACCAGGGATCAAATCCCCAAACTTTTGGTGTATGGGGTGGCACTCCAACCAACTGAGACCCCCAGCAAGGGCACACTCTCACTGCTTGCATGCTGGAAGGAAGGCCCCTTGATGTCCTCAGTTACTTCTATGCTTGCTGGAAAATCTGTCAAGGACGGAGCCTGGAACGCCTTCAGAAGGCCACGGAGGGCATACCATGGGTTGCTGCCCTTGGACGTGAGAAAAGTCAGGTCTCTTTGGGAGAGCATTCACCCTGGAGTCTGGAGGAACACAGTTGAGACCTTGGCTTCCTGGTGAGTAAACAATCCTCTTCAGAAATTCAGAAATATTAAGATGATGGAAGGAAACACTTTGGGGACCCTGGAAAACTTTGGCAAAAAGTAGTTTCAAAATTTTTGTCATTAAGAATATATTACAGGGCGGGGCACAAGTAGGTTTACAGTTGTGAGTACATGAAACCAAGTTTATGCTTGTATTGTTATGTGTTAATTTTGTATTATTGTCCATAGGAACAACTGCAGACCTACTTTGGCCCCACCCTGTAGAACACATAATGTCAGGGTCTGTCAGTCCTATTATGTGCAGTGAAGGGATTGGGAAGGAATCACTGAGGCCTACATGGAAAACACGCCTCGCATTCCCATGCACAGAGTCAGGCAGAGTTCAGTGCGGACCGGAAGAGCAGCAGCAGACGGACGGATGGCTGGGAGGGAGGACCCATGGGGACATCAGCGGCACAGGCCACCTCTGCTCACTCCTTATTACTTTGCCAGGTTGCACTGGTCACTCCTGCCAGTCTTTACCTGCTCTTCTAGTGTGTCCCTCTAAGGATAGATCAGACCACCGTAACAGTCCATCCGCAGTGAGGGCAAGATGCATGAGGAGCTAGGCTTTGCTTTACCAGCTTTTAGCTGGAGCTGCAGGAATGCATTGATTCTGAGTGGGGGGTACAGGTCCTCAGGATGGACTTGGTGGAACTGGCTTTGAGAGAAGGAGGAGTGAGCCTGTGTGGCTGAGCTTGAAGGAAGCTGTGGAGCCCTTGGGAGCTGAGGCCCTTTTAGTTACTAGAGACCAGTCCACATTTTTAGAGAGACCGAATTTTTGGTTAGTGCCCTGGCTGACACGGTGAGTGGGTTGGATGTTGTCTCGTGAACTAAAAGGTGACTGGTTCCATTCCTGGTTGGGGCACAGGCCTGGGATGCAGGCTTGGTCCCCCAGGGTACGTGTGGAAGGCTGCCAGTCAATGTTACTCTCACATCAATGTTGCTTGCCCTCTCTTTCTCCCTCCCTTTCTTTCCCCCTCTCTAAAAATAAAAAATAAAATATTTAAAAGTACATTAAAATTTTTTTGGAGAGCTTTCTTTTAAAGCAGCTGCTATCTTTCTTTTAAAGCAGCTGCTACCTTCTTGTTTCCACACTTGTATAGTTGGCCTGATATTTTCGATGGCTCACATTGTGGGCGGAGCAGAGGAGAAGCACCTTCACATGCACTCCTGGGTATTCCTCATGAGAACCCTTGAACTGCATCAGTGTTTCGGTGAGCATGTCTGTATTGAATGTCTGGAGGACGAGGTGGACCCAAGCCCTTTCCCACTGGATGGACCCCTGGGAAGGGCCATGGCTCTCTTGCTCCTTGGCAGCTGCCTGTGCTGAGCAACGCTCAGAAAGAGTGGCTCCGATGCCCCCTCTTCCAGGGCCTTCACCTCCTTGCCCACGGAGTCAGGGTCATGGGGACTCAGGTCATTCCACCCTGAAACCTCAGGTGTAACTGATCCTTTAGATCTGAGAAGGTGGCTTCTTGTTCTGCATTACTTGTGACTGATCAAAAGAAGGAAATATTCCAATGGCTCCAGTTTCTCGTTCCCTAGTGGAACAGAACATAAAAAAGTGAGTCAACAAATTTTCCTTGTTGAACATTGAAAACTCTGTTCGATTAGGATGGAATTAGATTATGGTGGGAGATGGGGTGGGCCTTTGTCTGGGTAGGGTCGCACAATCAAGCCAAGAGATAGAGATAAACTGATGCATCTGCCCCCCCCCCCCACCCCACCAGACGGACACTTATCAACTGGACACACTGTCAGACGCTGTTCTGGCTCTGAGGGTTCTCCGCCGACGAGGGAGACAAAGACTTTGCTTTCACGAAGCCTGAATTTTAGTTGGGGAGACAGACAAAAAGAAAGTCCAAGTAAACACATCCTTATAGTGTTGTGTGCTAAAAAGAAAAGAAAAGTGATATCCAAAATAACGGAGATGATTGGCGATTACTGTGGGTTCCAGTTCAAACCCCACTGACTCACAGTCAGACTTCTCCAAGCTCTCCTGTGGTGATTCTCTGGGGCTTCTCTGAGATTTTTGTCTGTGTGGGTAAGTAGCAGTAGCAGGACAGGATTTATTTTGCTTACTCAAATAATGAATATGTTTGTGTGCAAAATGTTCCGGGGGAAGCACACAGGAAGGAACCCATCAAGGCAGAGAGGCTGTGGAATTCTGGAACAGGAGACGGGGATGGCGTTTACTTTGTGGCTCTTGGAGTCTCCAGGGACCGTACATAAGTCAGCAAAGATATATTAAGCTCCCCTCAACCTCAGTAGGGGGATCCGGTCCCTGTGACTCTCTGGCATGTCACTGCTCATTGCTGGAATGAGAGACACGTGCTCACATGCAACGTGGAGAGGTTTGGGCTCAGGACCCTGGCGGGTGCCTGCAGAGCAAGGTGAGTTGAGTGTGAGCCACAAGGCAAGGTTTGCCTCATCCTTGCCCTCCACATCTCCACCCTGGCCTTCTCCCCTCTCCCCCATCTTCCTTCCACCCTCCAAACCACTGCAGTCAGTCCTGCACACCAAGGACCTGGAACTGCTCCTGCTAAATCGTCAGTGAGTTCCTGGAGGACTTAGCCAATGGCTTCCTGTAAATACCAAACATCATGCTTTTCTTTCCATCCCTATCCATTCCACCTTTCTACAGTGCTGAACACTGAGTCATTGTATCCTTCTGGAAAGTTCTTTTTCTCTCAACTTTTGTGACACCACTCTTTCCTAGTTCCCTTCAAATTCTGGAATTGGCAGTGGTGGAGGCAGAGCTGGAGAAAGCTTCAAGCAAGCACTGGGCAGCCATCCAGCTGAGCTTGGAGGGAGGTGGGGCATCCGCCAGGCAGGAAGAAGGCCAGGCCGTGCCCGCACCCTCACCCACAGTTCATTCCTGGAAAGATGCAAGCAATTGGGGTACATGTCCTCTTTTCCCAGAGCTGAGGTAAAGAGATGCCAAGCACTTTAAAGCCACGTTCTACTGACTTTCAGGTACCACAGGTGTTCTCACCTTTGGGGGGAGGGGTGACCTGACTCCCCTGGGCACAGTTGGCAATATCTGGAGGCACTTTTGGTTGTGTACCTGGGGATGGGGGAGTAGAGGCCCAGGACACTGCCGATCATTGCACAGGGCACAGGACAGCTGCTGTGGCAAAGAGCCATCCAGCTCCAGAGCCAGCAGTGCCGAGGCTGGGAAACCCTGAGGTTCACTCTCTTAGAGCCACCGGTTAGAATTAGTATTTTCGTTATCAAAATCCCTGTTTTAAAGTGAATGAATAGTGCAGTTTTTAAAAGATTTATGAACAGCTTATTTTTTAAAGGAGCTTATTCTCAATAAACATACAATTGTCTATAAACAGTGTCACAGATTTGCTTCTTATCTGACATCCATAGGTTTTTATACAGTTGTGATTCACACATTATGTTCTGTTGTAAGCCCAAGGAACTGACAAAACCTAAGGGCTAGTGAAGGTGATTTCACTGCCCCCTTTTTTCTGACAAGAGCAGTTTATCATCACAGAACACGAGCATAGCTTAGTGGTTCTCCATGTCAGCCAAGCCCCCAGGAAGCACACAGGTTGCTAGGCCCCAGTACCCAGACTCTGACTCAGTGGGTCTGGAGTCTGGCCAGAGGTTCTGTATTTCTAACAAAGTCCCAGATGCTGCTGCTATTCTGGGGACCACACTTGGAGAACAACTATCATAGTTTTCCTGGGAGAGAGTTGATTTTCTTGGAGAGTTCTGCAAAACAGATAGCCATTTCATCTCATGTCCGAGTAACAGGCTGCATGAGCAGGTTCTTGGGTCGCCAGAGTCCAGCGTGCCAGGTTCTCAGCAGGGGACAGGCTCTTGGCAGGTTCCTCATTCATCCTCGGAGAGAACCCAGTGCCACCTCACTGCCGAGGGAGTCCAATGTCCCCGGGCGGCAGGCGGAGCTGAAACCCTGACACAAGGCCCCAGCCAGGGACTTGCTTCAGTGGAAACACACTCATGAAAATAATTCTTGAGGTTCTTAATTCATTAAAAAAATCCCTTCCCTTTCCCCAAAAAAGAAGTATATGTACATTTTAGATAATTACAGCATTCAGATAAACATACATGTGGAAAAACTTTTCAGTACTGTTGTTAATGCCAAAGTTCTGTCCTTTCCTACATAAACATATCTCCAAAGGGAGATCATCCTGTACATGTTTTGCACCCTGCTCTTTATGGCTAATGATCTCTGCCTTCCCACGTCAGCACTTTCCAAACCCTCTAATACTCAGTTTACACTGAGATTCCCCACTGAGCCCCCAGTGCTCTTTACAGAAAATTTGTACAAGCCAAGCTCTGCCCCAAGGCCTTACTTTGTACCTGGTGATAGGTCCTTTAAGTGCCTTCAGTCTGGTGCTTCCGTTCTCGCCACGCTGCCTTGCTCAGAGACGAGGCCGTCAAACACACGATGTCCCAAGTTCTGGGTGGAGCTTCTTCAGCGTGTCACTTGGTTTGTTTACCCCTTTGCCCCTTGTATTTCCTGTAGCTGGAAGTTAGAGCTAAGCATTTGACATCTTCACATTAAGCATTTCTGGTGCGTATACCTCGTAGGTGATGTTGGGTAATCTGTAATGTGTGTGTCATAAGAGACGTAGCATCCAGTTGACTTGATGAACGATAGACTGACCTTGACTACTCAGTCACGGTGAAGACAGATGGATGGCTCCATGGAACATTCCGTTCATCCCTCGACACCAGGAAGTAATCTGTGTATTATTACTTTGCTAATATGAATTTCCAATTCCCCATCAAATATTTACCTAAAATTTTTTAAAATTTTCACTTATAGATAGCTTTATTGAAGTATAATTATCATACAATAAACTTCACATGTATAACTTGATATGTTTTGACATCTATTATCTGAAATTATCACCACCCTCATGATAATAAACATCTCATTGGCAAAAGTGTCCTCACGTCTCTTTGTAATTCTTGCCCCCTCCCTGCACCCCAGCTGCCCTTCCTCACCCCCAGGCAATCACCAATCTGCTTCCTGTAGCTAGGTCACTATAGTTTGCATTTTCTAGAAATTTATGTAAATGGATTCATAGGTATATGTTCTTGGTCTGGCTTCTTTCATTCAGCATAAAATATTTTGAGATTTATTCATGTTTCAATAGTATCAGTAGTTCACTCCTTATTGTTGCTGAGTAATATCCTGTGGTATGTGTGTTTGTATATATATTCCTACTGACATAAGAATGGACAGGCAAATTTTGACATATATAGATGAGGATGTAGATATAGGCACGTCAAAATTTGTTTATTCATCCTTATGTCAGTGGACATTTGGGTCGTTTCTACTTTTTAGCTGTTACAAATGAACTACGATAAATACTTGTGCATGAGTCTTTGCATGGACCTATGTTCTCGTTTCTCTTTGGTGTATATGTAGGAGTGGAATGACTGGGTTACATGGTAGGCATATACTTTAATTTTTTAGGAAATTGCCAAACTGTTCTCTTCAGTGGTTATAGCATTTTTTTATTCCTACCAGCAATGAAAGAGAGTCCAGTTGCTCCATGTCTTCACCAATCATAATTTCCCTGAGGATGTTAAACCATTTTCTCTTGTGCCTGTTTAACACCTGTCTGTCTCCTCTGGAAGAAGTGTTCAAGTGTGTTATCCACATTGAATTGGGTTGTTTGCATTATTGAGTTTTGAGAGCTCTTTATATATTTTGGATACACATTTTCCTCAGATACATGATTTGCAAATAGTTTCTGCCAGTTTGTGGCTTGTCTCTTCATCCTATTAATAGTGAAACCATGGGTGGGAAGAGGTCTTAGATCAATTTACTGTAAGGCCCTCCTCGCTTTGCAGGTGAGAAACACTGAGCACCAAAGGCCCAGCAACTTGCCTAGGGCTGCACAGTGACTTGGCGGCCAAGCTCAGACTAGGTTTGCGCCCCCAGGTTCTGGGACCAGAGTTCTTGGTCTCATAGTAGGATGTCTCTTTGAGCTTCATCCATAAAATGGCTTAATTTTCTTCCTCTCACTTAGGTTATTGAAAAGTAAAATATTCAGTCAAACTAGTTACTTATTATTGTGAAGACTCAAAGATACAATTACTAAATTCTGCCTTTCTCCCCCAGATTCTTTTAAAATATCTTCCTGATTGGATTCAAGCTGGTATTCTAAGTAAATAGGTAGAGTCATTAAGTCAGTTCTCTTTAGAACTGTAGTAATCATGGAAAATTCAAGCTAAATGATATGGTGTGATTATTCTCATTCAGCCCAAAAGAAGAAAAGAAACAAAACCCGTTCTGACTCACAGCCTGGTCAGATTTGTCTCGAAGACCCTTGTGGGAGCCAAGAGGGCAGCAGGTATTTCTGACCAGTGGGGAGAACTGGTGCTGCAGAAATGTGGGTGAGGGGTGGGGACAGACAAGTACCGGGCCCTCAGCTATCTCAGATCTCCAGGACTGTACAATTAGAAGGGACTACGGAATGCACCTGGTCCCCTCCAACCCGTTTCACAGCTGTGACAAGCGCGTGGTTATCTGCCTGGCCTGTGGCTGCCCAGGGACAGGAAAGCTGTGATTCAGCAGAGAGATGTACGTGGGCCTGCGTGGGAGAGCAGTGGAGAGGACCTGAGGATTGACCTTCCTGGGACAGAACTGAAAATGGAAGAAAATATTGACAGCCTTAAGAAGGAGAATTTATTGTCTTGGTCCTGGTCCCAGTAACTAGTGGCATCGAGTAAGGACAAACAAACACTGCAGGCCTCACACCATGTCTGGTTTACTTTGATCCACAGTTTTGTAGCTTAACAAGTTTGTAGACTTTTCTTTTTCTTTAACAATTATGAGTTACAATAATCTGTAAGGTGAAATGTAGCATCAGTAAGTGCATTTAGTCTTAGTTTTAGGTAAAAAAAAGTCAGTTATGTAAACACAGCTTTGTATAGGCGAAAACATCCTTGCATATTCTGGGCTAGTCAAACTTCATTTGGAGTGAGCCTTGAACACCAGGGGCCTTGTTTTAAGGGGAATATTGGCAAATCATTACCATATCCAAAAGATGGGGGAAGGAGTTCTTGTCCTGGGGAAAGGGTTGAAGAAGTGGGGGATTTAAAACAAAGCCTGGTGAGGAGAGTCAGGGATTGGGGGTACCATACTGAAGAGGGGTTCTATGTCTTCTGAATTCCCTCTGAACTTGAAAGGACATACTTTCTATTAATTTTCATTGTCCAGAGTCAAATGCGCTGCCCCACCAAGTGGCCCTGGGCTGTCACAGGCAGTTCTCCACATTTGTAAGAAGTCAGGGCCCCCAGACCTCAAACAGCTCTCACCCATGCTAAGATTCAACATTTGCACCTTCTCTTTTTCTCTTACTGGTGCCTTACCCTACAGGAGTGTGTGGAGGACAAGGCTGCAGGTTGCACAGATCTTACTTCCTCTTTTCAGCTACCCTTTGGGGAAATACTGTTATATATTATCACAAAAAGGGTAAAGTAAAAGAGAACTCTTCTTTGGATTAAGGATATTTTCCTGCTGTATTAGTCAGGATTCCCCAGAAAAACAGAATCAGTAGGATGCATAGATAGATAGAGATTGAGTCACACAGGTATGGAGGCCTGGCGATTCCAAAGGCAGTCTGCTGGTGAACCAGGAAGAGCTGATGTTGCAAACGGCCTGAAGGCCATTTCTGGGGGTTTCCCTATTGCTTGGGAGAGGTCAAAATTTTGTTTTATGTAGGCCTTCAACAGATTGAATGAGGCCTACCCACATTAGGGAGGGTGATCTGCTTTACTCAAAAGTCAATTTAAATGTAAATCTCAACCAAAAACACTTTCACAGAAATACCCAGAATAATATTTGACCAGATATTTGGGCACCCCATGGTGCAGCCAAACTGACATAAGATTAACTATCATACCCACGCAGAACCTTGAGTACCTATCCCCGGAATACTTTTTGGTGAGGGTTCTATAGAAGTAGCACTTTCTTTCACTCTTATCATAAGAGTTTTATTTGTTGTACTTTATAGTCATAAATGTTTAATCTCTGACTTAGCACCCAAGAAATAAGTACTATCATTTTCCTATGGGGAGTATCTAAAATAGTCAATTCATAGAATCAAAAAGTGGAATGAATGATGGTTGCCCAGAGGCTAAGGAGGGGGAAATAAGGAGTAGTTAATCAATGGGCATAGAGTTTCAGTTAGACGGGATGAATAATCTTTAGAGACCTGTTGCATGTATACATTGTACCCATAGTCAATAACTCCGTGTGTTACAGGGTGCAGCCAAGAGGGGGCACCCCAAATGGGCATTTGAAATGGGGTCCAGAACTCAAGGTGTCCAGGAGATTTTAAGATGTCTCCACCCCTTCTCCCACAGGTGTGAGTTGGGGGAAGGGGCACACAGAGCAAGAACACTCAGGGCAGTTTTGCAGCTAATCCATGGCATGGTCATTTAACATACCTATAGCCTTTGACTGGTCACTTAGATATGCTAAATAGCTATGGCCATGCTCTAGGCCAGGGGGATGGAAAGGGACCCCCCCCCCCAAGATGTGACACTCGGGGGCAAGTCCCCCGAGTTACAGCACCTGCGTGGTAGCTCAGAGAAGATTGGCTCCATGACATGGGGTCACACCTGCCCAGACCCAGGATGGAGACCAGAAAAGCTGGAGAAGACAGCAGATTGAGGGCAAGTGTGCCTGAGTGTAGGAGGAGTCGGAAATGGGGCTGCAGAGGAAGATTGGCAGCCATTGGCAAACCCAGACAGGGCAGCCATTGAGGTGAGAGAAGCATGCGGTTTTGGCTGAGTGTGGACTCCCGTGTTCCTGGGAGAGAGGACCACGTGCCTTTGCCAGAGTAGGGACCCCCACAGCTTTAGGAGGGGGAACCACCACCTGGTTTTAGCAGAGATCCCGGCAACACAGCTGAGGGTACCAGGAACCCAGGGAGGTCTCCCAGTCAAGACAGAGTACTAACTGGGAATAACCAGAGAACTGCCTGAGCCATGGACTTCTATTTCCTTTCCTGAGATACAGTACTCTGGACTGGGCAAAGGGGGAAGGAAGGACTGTGTCTGTTTGTGGGTGTTTTAAAGGGACTTTAGGATTTTTGATAAAGACATTAGGTCACTACTTTAAGTTTGTATAGCATTAAATAAACATTTCCTTTCCTTTTCACGAATCTCGGGCATTGAGAGACATCTGTCCTCTGGCAGCAGACATAACGGACCTGGGGGCTTCTTTCAGTAATAGTATATCGTCCCAGGCCCCCCCCTTGTTTGTTCTGTAACACGTGTAGTACACTTAAATTTTTAAGAGGATAGATCTCTTAACAAATTATGTTCTTACTATAATTTTTAAAAAGGATGAGGAGACAGACATGAGTTTGTAGAGGCCAGGTCACATGCCCAAGATTGCACATGCATAGAGGCTACACAGGGGTCAGGTCTTGCTGTCTCTGAAGCAGGTGGCTTTTGCCCCTGGGGCACCCAGACTCCTGAGTGGCTCAGGAGAACTGCAGGCTTAGAACAGAGCTCAGCCCTCTACTTGCCCTCACATTGATAGGGGACTCAAGACTTGGAAAATTTTAGCTTAAGGTAAAAAGCTGTAAATCTAGCAAGTAATGTGTATGTTAAGCTTTTGTTTCAGAAACTACAGTTAAGGCCCATCCTGGATTCTGGGAAAAGCAGCTGACCTCCTGGGGCACTGGCTAGAGATTACCACCTGGAGACATGTTGGAGGCATCCGGGCCTTTTGTGTGATGCCCCACCCCACCCCCCTGAACAGAAAGGCTGCAGCTTCGCTCACTTAATCCTCCTTGAATTTCAAAGCCCTCACCACACCTTGCTTGTCCCCTGCCCCCCAACCCCCTTATAAAAGATCTGGCCAGGAAAGAGAAGGCAAGATGGTTTGTTAGGGTATGAACCCGCCATCTTCTCAGATCACTGGCCATCTGAATAAAGCGCCCATAAAAGATTCAATCGCTGTCATTGCTTATTGGATTTGGTAGTGACAGGCAGCCCGAACGCTGGTGTCTTTTCCAGTTACATCATTTCAGAACAGAGTTTTAACAGTTTCCCTCTTCTTTCTCTAGGGCAGGCAGAGTCAGCTGGAGTTAGTGCACCACTTGCTAACCTTCAAACTGCTGGTCTCCCTGTTCAGCTAAAAGAGGAAAAAGAGGCATCTTCAACTAGAGTGTAGCTTTTTTTGAGATGGCTGTGTTGATCATGACTGGGAGATGGGGAGAGGTCTATAGTCATAGAGAAAAACCCTAAGTACCATGTTTCTCCGTAGATGACTTTGTGCAACAGCCTTCACTAAGGGAACTCCTGTATTTCATTAATTCTAGGCATGCATGTTTGCACAATGTTGCATCTGTGAAACTGCAATATGTCTCACAACTGATGGCATCTTAGCATCATGTCAAAGTTTGACAGCTATATGTTTTTTTCCTCAAGAGAATATTTTAAAAAATCAACATCACTTTAGATTTAATGGAATGTAGTAGTGAAGTCATATGAGAATTGGGTCATATGGACTGTTACAATAGTTATCCATGAGCTTGAACTTTGGGTTCACTAATACTTTAAGAATTATCCTGCAGTAATATGAACTTTTATGGGTGTGTGTATAGTTATATGAATTTTAACCATCTGTAGATTCATGTTATTATCATCTCAACTAGGATATAGAACAATTTCAATCACCCCCGGAATCTCCCTATGTTAGGTCATAGTATTCCTTCCTTCCTTCCCCAGATGTATCCCCGACTCCTGGCAATCACTGAGCTCTTCACAGTTTTGTCTTTTTGTGAATGTCATATAAATGGATTCATATAGTGCGTAACCTTTTGAGATGAGTTTATAACATTCTTGTGATTCCTTCAAGCTACTGCATGTATCAATAGTTCCTTTTTATTGCTGAAGACTATTTCATTGTATGGATGGTTTGTTTAATTATTCACCTGTTGAAGAAATGTGGATTTTTTCAGATTTTGTAAATTATAAATAGAGCTGATATAAACATTCACGTACAGGTTCTCGTGTGAACATAAGTTTCTATTTCTCTGGGATAAATACCCAAGTTTGGGGGTGTTGGGTCACAAACTGTGTGTAAGGGTTTAGCTTTTAGTGAAGCTGCCAAGCTGTTTTGCAGAGTGGCTGGGCCATTTTGTATTCCCACCTGCAGCACATGAGAATTATAGTTGCTTTACATCCAAGACAGCACCTGGTGCTGTCATAGTTAATTTTATTCATTGTTCTGTGTATATAGTATATTTCACTGTGGTTTTAATTTGCATTTCTATGAGGATTCCCGATGATGAGTAAATTTTCATGTCCTTATTTGCTACCTGTCTATAGTCTCTGATTCAATATTTGTTCTACTCCTTCCTTCATCTTCTCTTTAGTTTTCTCACTTTTGCAATTTGAAGGGTCCATGCATAGTCTGGGTAGAAATCCTTTGTGGGTTATATGATTTGCAAATATTTTAGTACAGCCTGTAGCTTGCCTTTTCATTTTCTTAAAGGCGTCATTTGTGTTCTACCTGGTGTGGCACAGTGGATTGGGTGGTGACCTGCAAATCAAAGGATCACAGGTTTGATTCCTAGTCAGGGCACATGCCTGGGTTGTGGGGTCCTAGTAAGAGGTGTGAGAGAGGCAACCACACACTGATGTTTCTCTCCCTCTCTTTCTCCCTCCCTTCCCCTCTATCTAAAAAATAAATTAAAACTTTTTTAAAAGTATCATTTGCAGAGCAGATGTTTTTAATTTTGATGAAGTCCAATTTATCATTGTTTCTATTATGGTTATGACTTTTTATCATGCCTAAATTTTTTTTGCCTAATCCTTGTTCCCCTAAATTCTCTATGTTTTCTTCTAACTAAAAGTTTTGTTTCACATTTATGTTTAGAGCTATGGTCCATTTTGGGTTAATTCTGTACAAAGTATGATATTTAGATTAAAATTTATTTATTTATTTATTTGCATAGGGATTTCAAATATTCCAGCACCATTTGCTGCAAAGATTATCCTTTCTTTATCAAACTGCTTTTGCACCACTGTTGAAAACGAATCGGCCATATTGTGTGGATCTGTTTCGGGATTCTACTCTGTTTTTCCCTTTCACCAATACAACAGTGTCTTGGTTACAACAATTAAGTTCCCTTTGATTTTTCAATAGATATTCTTTTGTAAAAAATATTTTATTTATTTATTTATTTATTTATTTATTTATTTTAGAGAGGGGAAGGGAAAGAGAAAGTGGGAGAGAAACATCTATGTGTGGTTGCCTCTCACATGCCCCCTGCTGGGGACCTGGCTCACAACCCAGGTGTGTGCCCCAGACCAGGAATCAAAGCAAGGATCCTTTGATTCGCAGGCCTACACTCAACCACTGAGCCACACCAGCCAGGGCTCAATAGATATTCTGTTAATGGGATTTGGCATGTCTCTGTGTGATGTGAAACACTCTTTTAGCTGGGTCTGCACAGTGGTGTAAATCCAAAGACTCAGCAGGCTTCACAGAGGTGTGAGTGGCTGCTGCTGAGCCACAGAAATCAGGAGAAGAGGAGGGACAGGGCCAGGCTGCAGTGCTGGAGTTAGTCAAAGTCTGACTTTGTAAACTCTGTGTCTGTTTTACTTTTAATTGTTAATTGTTAAATGTTAATTTACATTACCTACCCACAATGGAGAGAAACACATGAAATATTAGTAGACATTTGGGGGTGCTGGTGATGTTCTGTTTTGTTTTTGTTCTGGCTGCTGTCTGCTAAGTATCTTCCCTTTGTGAAACCCATGGACCTGCCTGCTGGAGATCTGGGCACCTTTTCCTGTCTGTGTCTTATACTTTAATCAAATAGTTTGTGTACAGACCTTCAGGGATTAAGATTGTGAGTTGAAAATTAGATGAAGAATTTTACCATTCATGTGATATAACCTTCTGTTGTGTTATTTCCCCTTCATTTTTTGATGAGTTGCCTTTATACACTGATATTTAGAGGGATTTCCAGCTGCCAACTGTAGCGCGGAAGGCAGTGGACCTCTGTGCAGGCACACTGAGAAGGTTCCCAAGACCTTCACCTCCTGAGGTTTCACCTCCTGAGAGGAGAAACAGGTCTAGAACAGTAAGGTACAGTTTGATGCTTCTAAAAAAAGGACTGGGAATCCATATAGCAATGGACTTGGCAGCATTCCCCCCCTCAGTTGAATACCCAAGGGTCAGAATTCTAGCAGGCAGTTGGGATTTCATATTCAACAGTATGGTTTTCTGTACAGGACTTTATATAATAAACATGTATTAATTTAATTCAATGATTATAAAAAAGCAACGAAGACACAGGAAACTTGTTTGTAAAACAATACAATTAATGGGCACACTTACGCAGGTGTGGTGCTCCTTGAGACAGTTTTGAGACCACAGCCTGAGCCTTATTCATCTTTGCAACAGCTGTTGCATCTGGCACATGGTGGGTTCTCACTCAATGCTATTTAAAATTTTAAAAAAAGTTACTAGGACATGTTCTGGTCATTGTTTTGTGTTTGCTCATTACTTTCTACTTGTCTTTGAGCCTTTTCTTTTCACTCACCTACTGCAATTCATTCCCTCAGACTTAACGAGACCCCAAAGCTGGGGAGTGGGAATCACTAGGGTGTTAAAGGCAGCCTGTCCCCATCATTGGTGCACTAGCTTAGAGCTCTCTCTCTCATTCTTTTTTTTTTAAAGATTTTATTTATTTATTTTTAGAGAGGAAAAGGAGAGAGAAAGAGAGAGAGAGAGAGAGAAACATCAATGTGCGGTTGCTGGGGGCCATGGCCTGCAACCCAGGCATGTGCCCTGACTGGGAATTGAACCTGTGATGCTTTGGTTCTCAGCCCATGCTCAATCCACTGAGCTATGCCAGACAGGGCATCTCTCTTTCATTCTTATGTCACCCTTGTATTTGTCTCATGTAGTTCAGGGGTAGCTTCCCACTTGCAGGATGCTAAAAGAATAGCCCTTTGATGCTGAAGATGTGGTGGCTGAACAGTTGTGGTCTGAATATTTCTTTACCTTCAGATAGGGATATCTGAATTTCATCTACATTACCACCAAACAGTGCTATGAAATAAGCACTAGCTTCACCCCCATTTTAATGGTGTTACTGTTACTGAACCCAAGCATTAGTAGGGGAACTCTACCGCTTCCTGCCTACTAGGCAAATCTCCGAAGATGGAATTTGGTGGAAAAGAAAGGAATCTTTGATTTAATGGCAAGTTTCTGCCTAAAATATCTGGGTAACAAAAATAAGGGGAAAGAAAAAGTTAGAGTGTGACATCAAAAATAGCTATTTAAATATTTTTCATTTGTCATTAAATATTTATTACATTTGTCTTGTGTCATTATACTACATAGGTTCAAGAACTGAAATAACACAAGAACAAAAATATGTTCACATTGCTGACAATTATCAACAAGGTTTTCAGAAACAATGGCAAGTTTCTGCCTCAAAGCCCATTCCCTCTAAGACACCGCTCAGAAAAAGTCACCCTGTCATTCTCCGGCAGCTCAATTCAGGGTTGCCCCAGGAACCTCTGTCCCACCCAAAAGTATTATGAGTGTAGGTGGCTTAGTTGGTGTCCAGTCACTGTTCAGCTTCAGGCTCTTTTGGAGTCTGTGCCCCCAAGGCCTCTGCCACCACCCACCCGGCCACTGTTGGCAGGCCCACTGGTGACCATTGACATGTTTCCTGCCCAGGGGGAGGGAAAGAACCAACTGACTCTTTGCTTTCCAGCAAACTGTTTCACAAGTCCCCTCCCAGGATCCCATGCATGTCCAAAGCCAGTGGGAATGTCCAGCTTTCCAACCAATGAGGACCAGTGTGGGCCATGTTTGCCTTTGCCTCTCTTCTGGCTGCCATGTTTAGCAAGGGAGCCAAGGCTCCAGTCACGCCTGCACAGCTCAAGCCCCTCGCTGGGGGTGTATCCCACCGTTAAGGTACTTATGCTGTGATAGCCACGTGATACGCCCCACATCTCACATTCAGTAAGCAGGGGAGGTAGAACTTGTGCAGCTCTGTCTGTCTGACCACTATGCTGCAAATATCCAGCCTGGAGGAGAATGAGAGGCTTCAGATTTGAATCACATCTCAACTCCTTTTAGATTCCAACCCACCTAAAGTCCTCAGTTCTTCCCAGTGGTTCTCTCTGTAGGAAGTGATCACGACTGTAAACAAGACTGTTTGTCATTTCTCACTTGTACAAATGATAAAATATATCACAAATATGAAAGAGTAAACCACATATGCAAACCGTTTAAAGGAGAAAAATAAAACAATAATTTACATATGCAGTGCCTACCGTAAGGCCAGCTTCATGGAAACATCGGAGCCCCAGGGCCTGGTGGTCGCGTCCCCACCCTACCCACCCCAGAACTCACCACCCTCCCGGTTTCTCCTGGCCCTCCCCCTGCTTTTCATGGACCCTCATCGCATGTGTTTTTGCCTAAATATCGTGTGGATTAGTTTTGTTCATTTTTGAACTTTAAAACCTTTACATTTTTACCTGCTGGTTTTTTTTTTATTTTTCAAGTTTTTATTTAAAGCCACTTATTTAAGTCTAAAGTCATTAATTTGTCTTTTATGAATGGTTATGTCTAAATTGGAGACTATTTTCGATTTCTCTAAATTTTCTTAATCATTGCAATCTATTGTTATAGTTCACTTCTACAAAACCTCAGGTAACTAGGTAAATTTGGGCGTGAAATTCAATTCAATTTGATCTTATATAATAATCATATTTCATTATGTAGAACAAAGGGATGCTCCAAATATTTACCACTCAAGGAAGTAGGCGAAGTGTTTGGATTCAGGTGAACACAGAGTATCCTGCTTCAGACTCGGTATTTCAGGCTTCAGTGTCTTCACCTCTGGCTGACCCTCCATATCCCAGGAACACCTCCCTGTCACCGTCGAGCCCGTTTCTCCCTGTCCCTCACTGCGAATCAGTCACCAGTTCCACACTTCTCCCATCACTTGTGTCAGTCTCTGTCCTTCCTTCCGCTCAACCCTGGCAGTCACCTGCATTGTTGCAACAGCCCCCTAATCCATCCCCCAGCCTGACGGGGCTGCTCTGCTTGCTCTCACATACCTGGCCACCCGGATCTTTCTGAAGCCTGGCTCTGTCCTGCCTAACTATTCCTTGACTAATCATTGCTTCTTCTCCCTCACCGCTTTCTTGGAGTGTCGAGCTCACTCACCTGAATTGGAAGGAGACAGCCGAGAGGTGACTGAATAAGGGCTGAACACTATACGCAGTCGGACCAACTTTTCTTTCTCAGAAAACTGGAATGGGGTGGGGTGCGCCTGACAGACTGAGTCAGTTTGCTCTGGAGACCCAAGGTCTGAGATTCTGTGGCTTTAGGGTCAAATTTGACATCTCAGCAGGTTAAGGACTCAGGTCAGCCAGAGCTGCATGGGAGCAAAAATCCTGACTAAACAGAGGGAGGCAGCCTGCAGAAGCAAGAGGAAAATGGGGCTGAGGCCATCACAGAGGAAGAATCAGACAAGACATCATGTGGTGGGGGTGGGGGGAGAGAGAGAAAGACCAGCCCGCGAATATTCCAGTCTCCAAGAACCCTGGTGCATTGATTTTGAGAGATTTCCCTTATCTAATTCCCCTTTCAATGAAATTAGAATACATTTTAGTGTCTTGCAAACTATGATCCCTAAGGTGTTGATACACCTCAGATGGTGCCACCTCCAAAGTCTTTGGTCTTAGCTGGTGTTTGCCTGAAGACAGAGTCCAAGACAAAGACTGGGAGTAGGTAGTTATGGGGAAGGTTGGCCCCAAGAAGCAGGAAGTAGGGGTTGGGGTCAGAGGCCGGGCAGGAGAAAAAGCCCACAGAGCTGGTTGTACTGTAAGCAGCTGGGCTCAGCCCCTTTGCAGACCCTGTGAAGGACCATGTGGGATGTGCCTGAGATGTGCCCCTCCACAGGGTGAGAGGTTGGGTCACTGACCACAGCTCCATTCCCTCTGGGCTGAGGGCTGCCCCCGGGGACAGGAACTCTTCTGTGATCTGGACTTCACTGGCAAGGGCTGACAGAACTTGCATGCTTTAGAGAAAGCTCGGGACAGGAGAGTGGCGGGTGAGGTGGAATGCCGTGCACACTCCCAGGAGCCTTGCACCGTAGCTGCAGTTGGAACTGGGGACAGGGAAGGGATGTGCCTCGGGCACCTTAAGTGTCTGCTAAATCTTCCCGATTCTGTGACTTATACCCCTGGGTGTTGCCCTTCCAACCAGGAGAGTGCTAGGCTAGTCCAAACTTGCCCGCTGTAGCTCAGCCTTTGTAATGGAAGCTCCTTGACTTACTTTTGCAGCCTAGAGTCCCCCAGTACCGCCGGTGTCCAGGGCTACCGGGCTGGGGGGCAGTGGTCAGTGATGATCAACATTTGGAAACCTCACCCAGGTCTTACGTGGAAAGCTGACAGATAGATTGCTGGTCACCTTCGCCTGTGAGGGCTCCAGCTACCTCCATCCACGAATCCCAGCCCTGCCATTGACCAGCTGCGGAATTGCGGCTTAATTATCTTCCCAGCCCTCTGAACCTCCATTTTCCTCACCAGTAGAAATGGAACCACTAATATTAATAATTTTGGAAGCTTCCTGGAAGCATAATGTGTGAATTACCTAGTAAGGCAGTAGGTAGGTTGCAAATGCTTAGTGTATATTAGTTCCCTTATCTTTTCCAGAGATAAATGTTTACCAAAAAAGGCTGTTTTGCCAGCAAAATGTGTTGTTCCTTTCTTCTTGTAAGAGCATCTTATTTGAGGTGGGATGGGGGTGGGGTGGAGGTGGGAAGGACTCTGTTTGTGATGAGACAGAGCTGCCCCACCTCTCCTGCCCCAGCCTGGGCGATCGGAGACATGGTGGCTGTTTCAGGATGGACACACGGCCCCACGAGTGCCAGGACTTTAGCTAGAACTGCAGGAATGAGGAATCTTTCAACTTGATGTCTGTGATATGAGCCTCTTGGGGCTGCTGGTGTCCATCTCATCACAGTGATGGGAAGGGCGTATTGAGAATAAAGCCCACCCAGTGGAGCATGTGGCTGAGAAATGGGGCTGAGGTGGGGAGGGTGGGGGAAGGACTAACTTCTGGTGGCACCATTTGAATGCCTGGATCTCACTATGCCTGAAATAGGCCTTTCCAGTTACTTGGGTAAGTAAATGTTTGAGTTGAGTTTCTGCCACATGCAACCCAAAAAGTCACAACTGACATAGCATTTGACTTCTTAAGGATTCAAATGGTTAGCCACAGGGGACAGAGAGGTAACAAGTGCAAGAGGCCTGGGACAACCAGGGTGGGCCACAGTCTACTTTGATTGGGTCATGGTGTGTCTCCACCAATCTACCAGTTCACTCTGGTGAGATGTCCCATCTGCTTCCAGGAAGGGTAGGCAAGCAGTGCTGACAGCTGGACAGACCACATCTTTCTGGTTGGTGGTGCTGGGCCACTTATCTGGGGTCCATGGACCCCTATAATGGACCCAGCCAACTGGACCCTCCTCCTTCAAGGCACCAGGCCCTCAGTGTGTCTGAGCCTCTATCCTCCTGTGAGCCCTGCCCCTACAGCCCAACACTCTGCTGGTGTGTAGAGACACATGTCACAGAGCAGATTTGTTCAGAATATTCTGGGGATAACAGTTCTACCCTAGGGGGGCTTATTTTGCTGTCTGAAATGTCCACTGGCAACTCTGAAACATGCAGCACCCTTTGACTAGGAGCTGCTCACTTCCCTGATGGCGTGCAGAACCAGCTGTGGCCGTGGGCTCAGTAGATGCCTGCGGAGGATGTGCGTCTGCAGCAGAGATGAGCCCTGCTCCCTCGGGTTTTTGTCTCTCCCCAAGGGAGTCTCAAAACTCTTCTGGGTATCTATTGGCTGTGTTGGTCAAGACCCGGGCTGGAAACAGAGATACTCTCTGCAGCAAACTGCCACACACTGGGTGACTGAAATGTCTCACAGCTTGTGGGGCTGGAAGTCTGAGTTAAGGGGTCAGCAGGGCCCTGCTCCCACTGAAAACTGCAGGGAGAATCTCCTGTGCCCCACCCTGGTTTTCGGTGGTTTGCCAGCAAACCACCCCTGCATTTTGTGGCTCGCAGCTGCCTCACTGTGCTCCCTCTTCCTCCGTTATCACATGGGTTCTCCCTGTGTGTTTGTCTTCACACGGCTGTCTTCTGAAAGTGCTCCCATCACATTGAATTAGCATCCCGCCCTGCTCCAGTGTGAGACTTCATGTTAACTAGTTACATCTGCCATGAGCCTATTTTCAAATAAGGCTGCATTTCTAAGGTACTGGGTAGTTAAGACTTCCACGTACCTTTTCCTGGGGTAACCAAGAGCATTTAATGAAGGGACTAGTTATGGGGGTGTGGTCAAGGTTAAGGGAAACCAACAAGATGATGCAGCACGCAGGGCCAACAACAGCCAGGAGCCATCAACACTCTGACATCTGAAGGGGCAGCAGCAAGGAGCAGTTCCAGAGTGTCGCCTGTGAGGGCACCGCTGCCTGACAATGGCTGTGGCTTTCAGTGGTGGATTGCATTCAAGTCACACCAGCCTGGTGGAGAGAGAACTGGGCAACCAGCTGCTCCAGCCTCACTGTCTTCTTGCCAGCTAGCCACCAATGGCTGGACCCACTGTCTCTGCAGTTGCACCCTCTGCTGCTGTCCCCAGAGGTCCTGGGCACTCCGGTGGAGAGATCTGGAGGGCAAGCGGACACTGTCCCGGACCCTGGGCTTGGCTCTCTGCAGCAGCCTGTCTGTGCTGGTGGTGGCTCCCCACAGCCATCCTCTGGGTGGCCCCTGGAGCGCCAAACCAAGGGATCTCAACTCTGAAGATTCTGTGCTCTTCAGAGAAGTGTGCACATGTTAACAGTCCTCGCCAGAGTACATGATTGTTTTTTCTGTTTCTTTATGCTTTTGCATGTTTTCCAGTTGAAAAAATTTTGTAGATTTTGGGAGAAAAACCAGAAAACCACATGTATGTCACCCACATGGAACAGTGAGGTCTGTGTCAAGCTCTGCGGTGTTGCTTTGTGGTCTGGACAGTCAATGGCCTCTGGGGTCCAGCCTTCCTGTGTCCCAGGGGCTGGCCATCCTTGAGCTGCCTTAGAGTATCACAGAGCATGATCACCCTCAGTTTTCTCATCTGTGAAATGGGTTTGTCAGCCCTTCCAGTGAATCAAAGTCGATGCGAAGACCAAATGAGATCTTGGAGGGGAATGGAATGCCCATTGGAGATTATGAATTGCATATATTGTTGTGGGGTTAGTACTAAGAGCTCTACCGGGTTTCAATAGAAAAGAAAAGTAGCTATAAAATAGGTTTGGAGCCACAGTGACACCTGGTGGCCATTCCTCATATTGCCTGACTTCCCCCTCAAGCTGACGAGACACCTCATCCTGAGAGGGCAGCGGAGTGTGAGTGGACATCTGAAAGCCAATAAAAGCATCCAGTGAGACGGATACCAAGGTCCATGGACAGGAAATTCAACTTCAGGGTGCTTGGTGTGTGGGATAGTCAGTCCTGAAGCTGGGTCCACCTGCAGGTAGTTCTTTGACCCCGCTCGGCTGCAGGGCTCCCTCTGCCGGGCCACAGGGGAACTGCGGGGCAGATCCGCTGACAGGAGGACCTTATTCCCACACCGTTGCTGGTATCTGTGTTCTTTCAGGGAATCCCGTGGGGTCTGAGGTCTTCTCCCACCTCCGAGTCTCTGCTCTCCCCGAATGAAAGTGCCAGTGGGAAAGCATCCCTGACGAAGTTCCTCCCTGCCTATCCACTCTGACCCGCACCCCCACCAAGGGATCATCCTCTTGGCCCTACTCAAATAAACTCGCCTGAGAGGAGGCAGAGCCCTACAGGGACCACCTGTGGCTCTGGCTCCGTCTGTACTTGTTCTGAGGCTGCCATGCTGCCATCTCTGTCTCTGGCCACCAATCAAGTTTTTGCCTTCCTTCCTTCCTCCCTTCCTCTCTCCCTCCCCCTCCCTTCCTCCCTCTCTCTCTCCCACTTTCCCTCCCTCCCTCCCTCCCTCCCTCCCTCCCTCCCTCCCTCCCTCCCTCCCTCCCTCCCTTCCTTCCTTCCTTCCTTCCTTCCTTCCTTCCTTCCTTCCTTCCTTCCTTCCTCCGTTATATCCCCCTCTACCCATAAGCTCCTATCTACCCTCCAATGATTCTGGTCTGAGAACCCCTTAGCACCCCACACCCCTGACAACAATAACAGAATCTCTCAAAAACCCCAGCCAGTTGACCTGCTGATTCCAGGCCTGTCCTGCCTGCTGCTTAGCTGACTCTCCTAAGTTCTTGTGCCACATCCCGACCATCAGCCTTATCCTGGGTAGGCAGGGTCCACAGGGATCATGTGATCTTAGGTATTTGCCCCCCCCCCCCATTAACAGGCTGTTAAGAATTTACGATAAATCTGTTTCACAGGCCACAGAAAAATGAAAGGACTCTGGACAGCCTTTCAGGAAGCAGGCAGGGGAGCTGAGGGGGGCCAAGGAGAGCCTAGGGCCTTGGTGGGTGCCTTCCCAGGGAAGGAGGCTGCATTTCTGGAGGGGGCATTCCCATCCAAGTTCCTTGTCCAGGGGGTGCCTACTGGGGGACCCATGGGAGGCCTCATGGTATTTGGCTTTTTAAATTAAGGTTAATACATGTGTATACGAGTGCCACATATATGTTACTTTTATAAATAGCATGGGTTCCGGGAGGAAGTCTGAGCCCTCTTTCATCTATAAATAGTAGAAAAGTTTGAATCAGCAGTTACAATATTAGTGCAAAAAGTGTACCCCTACACCTCCCAAGACCCCAAGGATCATTAAGTGTTTTGTATAAGATGAACTAAACTAAGAGAAACACACATCAGTAACAAGAATGGCAGTTTTAGATGGGTTTTGCAAAGGCTGGAATGAGGTGGATATCCCGGGGCAGGAGTTCTGAATATTTGAACTTAGGATCAACTGAGAAACTATAAAAACAGCTGTGCCCAGCCCCTCTTCTGGCCAATTAAGCCCAGGGCAGTGGCTTGTTCCCGGGCACAGCCAGGATGCAGTTACAGCTCCGCTCTGCTGCCAGTCAGGAGCTGCCGGCCACGTGTGGCTAATTAAAGTCAAATTAATTCAAATTAAACAAAATTAAAAATTCAGTTTCTTAGTTGCACAGGCTACATTTCAAGTGTTCAACAGCCACACGTGGCTGCCATACTGAACAATGCAGATGATAGAGTATTTCCATCTGTGGATGAGAAGGGGCCACGTTACTAACCCTGACAAGCTCAGGGAGGCTTGTGTGGCAGCCTTACAAACTCAGATACCAAAGTAACCACACAGGGTGGTTTGCAATTAAAACTTCCTAACGAAAATGAGTCACTGTGGGTAGTCATGGCCTAGGCCCGTATCTTCCCTGACAAAGGTCAGTCTTTACCTGAGCCCGTCTGTTGTCTTTTTGCTTCTATGGTAACAGGCCTTAGAAATGTCAGGGTAACTTCCTTTCTCCAGGCCCCTCAGGGCACAGACATGCACCAGGGCAGAGACCACAGACCCCTCACTGTCATTGTCATCATGTTAACGTTAACTGCTAACTTCCTGTACCCATCAATGTAAAAGATGTGTCCATTCATTTTACTTTTTATTCAGTCCCAGAGGTTTTCCTGCTTTGCTTTCTCCTGCCTTCCTAATCTATCACCAACAAATTTCATGCGACTCCTTAATTGTAATGTATAAAATAAGGTACACAACTGCCATTCTCTGGAGCATTTTCTCAATCTGTTGAGATTTTGCTTCCTGGCAATTGTGGTCAGTTGGGCTCAAATAAAGTCATAAAAATTCTTATAGGTTTAAATGTTTCTTATGTTGACATATCACTGCAGAAAGTCCTACTTGGCAGGACTGCCCTTAAGGGATGCCAAGTCTTGCTTCTGTCTCTGGAAGCTGATGTTGGGAAGCCACCGTTAATAAGATGGAAGTGGTTTTCCAAGTTAGTTCCTAAGTGAGCTGATGGCCATAGTGTGTGTGTGTGTGTGTGTGTGTGTGTGTGCGCGCGCGCGCGTGCGCGCACGCAGGGTGCGGGGGACATTGGATCCATTCTGGCTCTTGTTATTCTGTTCAGTTGTCATCCTACAGGGTCAATAAGTTCTGGAAGTGTGTCCTGGGAATGTTGAGCCGAGACACCCAGAGGCCCCGGACCATCCTTGCTCAGGGGGTTTGTGAGCATCTCCCACCAGGGAGGACAGGTTAGCAGGTGGCCTGTGTGGGCCCCCTCGACCTGTGCTGAGAGGACAGAAGAACCAGCACAAGCCAGGAAAGCCTTTATTCCCATCAGGGTGACCGACTGCCCTCTGTGGCTAACCCTCCTCTGGGACGTGGAGCTTCTCCTTCACCCCACAGGCCACCACAGCGAAGAAGAACTCGGGGAAGAAGGTGCGGACGTACACCGCGGCCTTGGGGATGGGGTTGGCCATGAACACCTCCTGCTTCTTCCGCCTCACAGTGCGCATCACCTCCTCGGCCACATCCACTGCGTGCACCCCGTAGGCCAGCTTCCTGAAAAAGACTACAGAGCCCCGGAGGGGTCAGGGGTCAGGGCCTCAGCTCGGCAGAGCCCTCTGCAAGCCCAAAGACAGGGTCATGTGTGCCCAGCCTCGAGTCGTGGGCTGCAGGCCAGCTCTGCCTGCCACTGACTTTGGGGCCCTGGGCTGACACTTTACTCTTCAACACCTCAGTTTCCTCATCTGTGAAGTGGGCGTGGCTTCCTGCCCTATTAACTTAACAGGGTGGTTAAGAACCGTGGAAGTGGTAAGAGCTTAGACAATAAAGAGGTGTCAGATGAATTTAGGGGATGTTTATCGTTGTTGTGAAGCTGCGCTTGTCAAGAGCCTCCTGGAACCACGTGCCCACGTCATGGTTCATCTTGGTTTCCTAATGCAGTCACAGCCTTGGGCAGAGCGCAGCAGCTTTCTGTTGAGAGCATTCTAGAATAGTCATAATAATAAGGTGCATTCACAGAGCACCTACTATGTTATAAGCACTATTCTGAACCCCCTATAAGCCAGAACCTTCAGTTTTCCCAGTGACTCCACGAGGTAGATATTACCACCATCCCTCAGTCTCTAAAAGGGAAACTGAGGCATGGAGATTAAGAGAATTGCTTGTGTGCATTCACTATGTGACAGAGGCACTCTTCAAACTCGGGCAGTCTGTGCCCAGACTCAGAGCCTCTACTCTGTGCTGCCTTCTGTGGAGAGAGGGAGCAGGCCGTTCTTCAAGACCAGATCCTGGCTATTCCACCTGGGAAAGCGAGGGCCAGAGGCAGGCAGTTCCCTGGCTGAGGTCACAGAGCCAGTGAGTGACTGAGCCCAACTGGGCCCTGGTCTGCTGGCTGCAGATTAGGATTCTCTCTACCTGGTGCCTTTGGACTGAAGTTTGGGGCCCCCTTCCTGTCATTAGCTGGTTGCAGGGGCCCCACCACTCCCAGTCTCACGCTCCAGGAACACCCCCCAGGCCCAGTGAAACCCTCCGGGAGGCCCCCAGCCCCTGCTCGTCTGGCTTCCCTGGAAAAGCTCACATTTCCAAATGGGGGCCTCCCAGTTTCCTGGGCTGGGATGGACACGGTACGGCCGGATGAAAGTCGGGCTCACAGTGCTGACAACGACGTCATATTCCTCCACTTCAGCGCGGAGGCAGTCAAAGAAGCCCAGTACAGCATGCTTGGAGGCAGCGTCTGGAAGAAAACCAGCCAGAGGTGGGTACAGGCCCCACCCTGCTTCCCAGGAGGTGCATGAGAGCTGAGGCCCAGAGAGTCCCTGGGCTCTGTCCCTCATGTCCTGGAGGGGGAAAGAAAGCCCCTGTGGAGTGATGGACAGAGGTGGAGCTGGGGCTAAGTGTAGTTTACTGCCTGCCCACTGTGTAGCCTTGGGCAAATCACTTTACTTTCCTGAAGCTCATTTGTCTTATCTTTAAACTGGGGATAATGTCACCCTTGCCAAATTGTTGTGAAGATCGAATGAGAACTGACATATAAAATGCCCGGCCTAAGCGAGAGTTC
Source organism: Phyllostomus discolor (assembly GCF_004126475.2). Lineage (NCBI taxonomy): Eukaryota > Metazoa > Chordata > Mammalia > Chiroptera > Phyllostomidae > Phyllostomus > Phyllostomus discolor. The sequence goes on along the minus strand of NC_040910.2, from coordinate 69,288,121 downwards.
CCATTCCTTCACAGGAAGGGTTTGGACTAAGGTGGTCGCTTTGGAAAACTGGTTGGCAGTCCCTTAACCATCGAAATCTAGAGACTGTCTCCACACAAACACTTGCTCAGGAATGTTCACAGCAGCGTTATGTACAATGGCCCGAAGTACAAACAACCCAAACACTCATCAGCAGATGATGGATAAAGAAAACGCAGTGTGTCTATACGACTGAATGTTATCCCGCTGCAAAAACAGACGAAGCTCTGACACTCGTTACTGCATGGAGGAACCTTGAGACAATGTGCTAAGTGGATGAGCTGGTCAGCAAGGACTCATATTGCACGATCCCAGTGATGGGAAATGTAAAGTCTGCAGAGGTGACAGAGCTGGGCCTGTGCACCCGTGTTGGGAGTGTGCTCTGCGTCACGGCATGTCCTGACTGCCCATGAGATGTGAGCTTCGGGGGGAGAGGGACCAAGTCTCAGTGTCTCCCATAGTCACCCGCACGCCATAGGTGCTCAAAATAGGAACTGAAGGGTTGAAAGAAAAACCCACAAACCATTTCCTTTCTGGGCCTTCCTCTCCCAGGTAACCATAGGCCTAGTCCTTGACACAACATCTCTTGTCTTACAAGACACGCAACATATGACAAAACATCTTTGTCTTGGCAACTTACAAGCGGTGCGGAATGGGATTCCAAGCTTTCCCTGGATGTTGTTCACCAGCACGATTTGGCCTGTCCTCCGGGAGATCATGTTGGGAAGCAGGGCTGGAAAGCGCAGGACAAGGAGTCGGGGTGAAAAATCTGAGACCAAGTTGGGCAGCAGCAGGCAGACCTCTCCTCCAGATGCCCCTCTCCCTCCCCGGGACCAGGACCACTATGGACTGGGCCCCGGCCGTGATTCACTCGCTCTGCTAAGCCTGGGCTGGGCTCAGCTGGCGAATTGCTGGGAGATCGTAAATGGCTGACTCCTGTGCATGGAGTGACACTGATCTCAACGGTGAGACAGGCAGTCCCTTTTCAGTTCCTCTGTGGGCCCCCCCAGGAAGTCCCGTGTTGGTTCTCAGGCGTCCTAGACGCCGCCTTGCACCTGCTCATCTTCTAACAGAGAGGGGACGGACCTCAGCCCTGTGTCTTGGGAGAATTTAGTATGTACTTTGTTTTGATTTCAGGTTTTATTTATGGAGAGAGAAAAGGTTTTTTAATTTATGATGATATTATAAAGATTTTCTTTTAAAACTAACTTAAAAATGAGAAAATTCAGAGGCAGATAGGAAGTAATAACAATATAGGTGGGATAGAAATATAGCAAAAATCAAAAGACTCAACTTTCTGAATGGTCAGTTAAACCCACTGCCTGTGTGTTCGAGACGGGCAGAAGGAAACTCAGGACTAGTGAGTAGAGCCAGGTCTCAGCAAGTTAGAGGCTCGACCCGGAGGATAAACCCATGCCGGCCTTTTCCATTCCACTCTGTGCTTTCCTCATTTTGGTGCCAGGGAACCCCGGACTCTCACAGGTTAACTGAAGGACACAGCTTAGCAAGTCCCCGGGGGTGGGGCTGAAGGAAACCGTTATCTCTGGGGGACCATTGTAGAAGCTCTGGGAGGTCATCTTCCTGCCTGAGATTTTTTTTCCTTATTTGTCATGGAGACCCTGGCTGTAGAGAAGGGGGATCTAAAATCATACTTTCTCAGCTTCTACCAGGGAACCCCACTCCCTAAATGTAGAAATTCTCCATGGTTGTATTCCCCCTCAGGGTTCTGTTTGGTAAGCTTTTTTGTGCAAAAAGGGCTTCAACTCTTGGTTCTAGTCCATGTCATCTCTAGCCCCAAACCCCTAGGCTTCAGACCTGTACTTGAACTTGGCAATGAAAAATCTCCAAACAGGAACCACCATTGTACACTTAAAAGGGATTCCTGCCTCCCCCGTTTCCTGCAAAGGGATTCTGGGTCTCTTGTACTTTGGGGATAAACTGTTTTCTGCTTCATTGAGGAAGACAGAAGCTTTACCCTTGAACGACTGTCATGGTCAGAAGCAGGTCAACCGCAGGGCTGACATATCAAAATACATACAAAGCATGAAGACTATGGTCCAGAGACATGAAATAGGATTGGAAGGGAGCCATGGACATAAATAAGAAGAAGGGGGAAAGCAAAGGGCTTGGGAAACAGGTTTCACTCAGAGAGAGGGAGGTTGGAATACACCAGTAAGATACTTCCAAAGTCCCTTTTCTTTCACTAACATTTATAGTCAGAATGTTGAAAGCTTCCACCACATAAGTAAGGATTTTTCTGAGAGGGGCTGTAGACTCCATCTAGAACTGGATGACCATCTGTCCACATAAAAGAGCCCTCTCTAGCAGCCAGTGGCCCAGAAGTCCAGAGGAAGGTCAAACTCACGAGACCTTTGGTCAGGGTGATGGGCCCAAAGTAATTGGCATCCATGATCTTTTTGTCCAGCTCCAGGGAGATCTTATCGGCAGGCCCCTTCACCTTCACACTGGCATTGTTGATGAGGATGTCCACGCAGCCATAGCAGTCCAGGACCTCTTTGGCCACGTCCTGCACGCAGCCAATGTCTGCAAGATCTAAGAGGACCAGCTTCGGGGTGAATGTCTGCGGAACCAACGACACAGTCAGGGCACATGTGGGCACAGCCCCCGCTTCAGGCTGTGTGTTCCTTCGGTCTCACAGCCACCTCTTTTGAAAGTCAGAAATTTGGAGCACGCAAAATGACTACCAAAAATGATGAGAAAAAACAGGAGTGACCAGGGGAAAATGATGCAGAATGCATTCTCGGGGACCAGAGCAGTGGCAACAAGAGCAATAGCCCCAACATGCAAACAGGCAGTCGCTAAGAGTGAACCTCTGGCCACACGGCCACAACGACCCACTCTCAGTGGTGGCGCCCTGCCCAGGGGAGGCTGTGCTCTGACTGCTGCACTGACGTCATTGGCAAAGACACTTCTGAGCTTTCGGGAAATGGCTTTCCAACTGGCTTATAAGCCACATCCAGCTTTAAAATTCTTTTTTAAATTTTCTTTCTTTTTTTTAAAGATTTTATTTATTTTTTTTAGAGAGGGAAGGGAGGGAGGAGAGAGAGAGAGAGAGAGAGGGAGAGGAAGAGAGAGAAGCATCAATGTGCGGTTGCTGGGGGTTATGGCCTGCAACCCATGAATGTACCCTGGCTGGGAATTGAAGCTGGGACACTTTGGTTCCCAGCCCTCGCTCTATCCACTGAGCTACGCCAGCCAGGGCAAATTTTCAATTATACTTGACACTCAATATTATATTAGTTTCAGGTGTACAGCATAGTGGCTAGACATTTATATAACTTACAAAGTGACCCCCCCCATAAGTCTAGTACCCACGTGACATCATGCATGGTTATTACATTATTGACTATAGTCCTATGCTGTGCTTTGCAACCTGTGATTTTGTAACTACCCATTTGTACTGCAGCCACACCTATCTTTGCAGCCACATCTTGTTTTTGATCAAAATCATGCCCTCGACACAAGCTGGGGGCACCGTCTGTGTGCCAGTCACTGTGGGCAGCCCTCGACACTTGCTGCCATCCAGACTCTGTGCGTAGAGGGTACGGAGGGGAATGTGGGTGACACCGCGTGGTAAGTGTGGTCTCAGTGTTTAACAATCACTGGTCCTGAGGTATGCTTTGACAAGAGGTGCCCTGGTCAAATTTGTTTGGGAAACAGAGAGTATTAAATGTTCTTTTTGAAGGTCCACAATGCTCATTAGCACATCAAAGGCTCTGAAAAGTCCTGTGGTAAAATAATCAATCAGAAAAACCTGGCTTACTTAACTCAAGAGTTCCACCACAGTTGCCTTCAGAATCTCATTTTACCCAATACTGTACCTAATAACATCCCAAGAAACATACCTTGAAGGGTGATGTCTTATGGGCTCCATCTTTTCAAATACAATACTTAGATCTGAATTATTTCTATTTCCAAAACCCAAATTCAACATCAAGGGCAAATATTTTTAAAAAAAATACCCTGAAGAGAGCTTTGAAGGCAATTTCCTAGGCAACTCTACAGAAATGCTTTGAAAACTGTAGTGGCATTGAAATGTGTGCACCTCCCAGGTGACTTCTTAGAAGGGGATTTCATTCCACAGATTTCTTTGAAGAAAATATCACTTGAAGTATTATACCTGTGACATACACCATCTCCTGGACCCTCTTGGAATCTGACTTAAAGAGAATGGGGTGGGGGTGGAGGGGAGGCAGTGGCCAGAGAACACATTTTTGGCATGCTAAGTGATCAAAATGAGGTGACCCCTGATGACTGGCAGACATGCCTGTGTCAAGATTAGGGAGACCATTGCCTTACATTCTCCAGAAGTAACTGCCAAATCTCACCCTTATGACCAAACGGTGGCTCTTTGATACTCAACGAAGGCTAAGGGTACCCATGAGTTCCCCAAGCTGGCTGCTGAAGGCCTCACCTTGCTGGGGTCAGCCACGCTGACCAAGGCATCGTACAGATTCTCTAGCCTCTCCCAGTTCTTGCCGCACAGCACCAGCCTCGCGCCGCCTGTGTGGAACACCCGAGCACACTCTGTGGGGAGGAAGGAAAGAGGGCAGGGTGCATGGTGTGGATGGAGCCCCTGAAGGTGAGCTTCTCTGTCTTACACATTCAAGCATTCAGAGAATCTAAAAGTCTTAGGGCCATGAGGTCTTTTAGAGGTCGTTTCATTCAACTTCCTCCCTGGTTGGATTTTTTTCTCACTTTTTAAAAAAGATTTTATTTATTTTTAGAGAGAGGGGAAAGGAGGGAGAAAGATGCGGGGAGTGGGGGAGAAACAGCGATGCGAGAGAGCAATATCAGCCGGTTGCCTTCTGTATGAACCCCAACCAGGGACTGACACCACACCCCAGGCACGTGCCCTGACTGGGAACCGGACCAGTGGCCTTTTGCTTTGTGGGACAACACACAGCACACTGAGCCACACCAGTCGGGGCTTTCTCATTTCTGGCCTCAGTGTGGTCGGCTGCCTCCTGTGAAGGGGAACTCACAGTGGGGTGAAAGAAACAGCCCTTCCTTCACCAGATAGTTCTGACTATTAGGTCATTCTTCCTTACACGGGACAGAAAGATGGCCCTTTCTACCTGGTCCTTCAGGACCATAGCCCTAAATGTACCTCAAACTACAGATACCAAACTACAGCCAATGTATTTTTCAGACCAAATGGTACCAGTTCTCTTAACATTGTCTCTGTAGAGAAATACTCCAGCCGGGGTTCTTTTTATTAAAAACTTGCCCACTGCCTAGTTAATTTTGCTCTAGACTAATTCCCAGCTCACCCAGAACAGGACTTTCTCAGTGGGGCAATGGCTGGTTGAAACACTACATTCTTGGGAAGCAATAACACTGATATTTAAGAACAATAAATGCTGACATATTTTGAGAGTTTACTTGTCCCAGGGACTATTAATAAAGATGTACAAATTATTAGCACGTTTAGTTCTCACAATTATCCTATGAGGTAGTATCTTTGGTTGGGCTCCATGGAAGCAGAATCGGAGACAGGGATGCAGGCGGCCAGGGTTTACTGAGGAAGTGCCCTTCAGAGAAAATCTGTCAGAGAGGTAGGCCATGGGGAAGTAGCCAGACAAGGATGTGGTCGCAGGTAAAGTCTAGCCTTGGTTGGGTCCAAGGAAAGCTCTGGACTGTAGACCCAACTGCAGAGCTGCTCTTCCTGGAGGCAAGAGGGCCAGCCTTTGACACACCTGCAGTGTGACTCAGTGCTGCCTCCCTCTGGGTGTGGGCACACAGGGTGTTTAACCCCTGGGCAAGGCAATGTCCATGAGCAGATGGCAAGTCTTTGAGTCTTGACAGCCATAGCACATGGGGATGGACAACCTGACTAGGTACAGGGATCTGGGAATGGCACCATCTAGTTTGGGCAGGGGGGTACCTGTTACTGTCCCAGTTTATACCAAGCTGTGGCAGGCCTGGCCAGGCCCGAATGCTGAGGGATAGCTGGGCAGCGCTGGGAGGCTGGGTGTCCTGAGTGCAACGGCTCAGATGACCTATGGTTGTGTGACACTGTCCTGTGTGCTCAGCAGCCTGGTGCAGGGGGAGGGCAGGGAGCCAGACAGCTGGCTGGAGCAGTGTTGTGGGCAGGTTGGTCGTGGTGTTGGACAGAAAGCAACTGAGGTGCTGGACCCTGCAATCTAAGCCAGATGGGAGCAGGAGTGAAGGCAGGATGGGCTAACCAAGAAGAAAAGTAGAGGTCTGTGTAGTCCAGAGACAGGTGTGGTGGGTGTGGCTGAGGGGGAGGGGAGGAAAGCTGTGGTTCAAGCTGCTGACTGAGGAAAGCCTGAATCAAGAAATAACCATGTTGCTTTCCTATCCAACCTGGGCCCTGCAGAATGGTTCCCACAAAGAACAGTGGGGAGGAGAAGGGCCATCCTGTCATCAAGGACATCATGACCAAAGAATATGCCAACATTTCCAAGCACACCCATGGAAGGAAAGGGTTTCAGGAAGCGTGCCCCAGGGGCACTCAAGGGATTTGGAAATTTGCCATAAAGGAGATGGGAACCCCAGATGTGCACATTGACACCAGGCTTGACACAGCTGTCTGGGCCTGAGGAATAGGAATGTCCATACCACATCTGAGTGCGGTTGTCCAGAAAACCTAATGAGGATGAAGATTCCCCAAACAAGCTCTCTATGTTGGTTCTCTATGTACCTGTTACCACTTCCAAAAATCTACAAACAGTTAATTCAGATGAGAACTAAGTGCTCATTATTAAATAAAGTTATAAAACTACAAAAAGAAAAAATGACACCTGTTAACAATGTCACATCATATTTTTAAGACAATAGAGAATGGAAGATTTCTCTAAATGTAGGTATTTTATTGAGAGAGAATTATGATGATTCTGGATGGCAAAATTCAATAAAGATCTCAATCCATCCACAGTGAATTTGATGCAGAAAATAAAGATTCCAATAGATCTTGGAAGGTGACAGAAAGATATTCAACTTTACCTGGACTAATAAATATGCAAGAAAAGCAAAGGACATTTTGACAAACAATAGTGGTGATGGACTAACTATCAGTTATTAGAAAGTTTTATAAAGCTACAGAAATTAAATTAAGGCAGTGGTTCAATTATAGATAGAAACATTGATTTAAAAAAGGCAAGTATTAATAAGAATTTAGTAGATGGTATAGGTAGCATGTTGAAAAGAACATATTATTTAAGATGTGGTACTTGGACTACTGGTCAACTATTTGGAAGGGAAAAAATGTAGAGGCAATATACTGAAATGTATTAAATAATTAAATGTAAAAACAGAACCATAAAAGAACTAGAAGGACAGATGAATATGTAACCCTGCTTTGGAGAAAGATATTTTAAGCTTGGTAACTAAAGGAAGAAATCATAACAGAAATGACCTATAGATTTTTATCCTTAAAAGAACATTACTTATATCAGAAAACACAAATAAAAATTAGGAGCAAAATAAATTGAGGAAACTTATTTATAATACAATGTCATAAGAGGGCTAATTCATTTGATCTACAGAGAACTTTCATAAGTCAATAAAAAAGATAAAGATGTTAATAAAGAAGTTGGCTGGTGAGATTCGAGGTGCAAAGAGCTGATCTGCAGGAGAGTTCAATGCCAGCAATACAGAAATGGGGGCTAAAACGTCACTAAGTTTAACCTACCAGATAATCAAAGCAAAATTAGCAATAGTCACATGGTGAATGCTGATGGTAGTATAAATTGCCAAAATCTTTTAGGAGAAAAATTTGACATAATTTTTAAAAGTAAGTATGGACTTTGACCCAATTCTTTCATTTATGGGCATGTATTCTAAGAAGATAATTTAGAATTATTGCATGGACATAGTTATAATATTGTTTATCCCAGTATGATAATAATAGCAAAGAATTGGAGATGATTGCAAATATCCAATATTATAGGAGACTGGTTAAGTGAATTATGGTAAGTCTATATGTCAGATATTTTGAAGCCTTTACAACTGATATTGCAGAAATGGGTCTACTGAAATGAAGCTCATCATATAGTAACTTAACATTCAAAACAGTGTCTGATACAAGGCCATGACACTTGACTCTGTGGATGTGTGTGTAATTGGAGCCCTTTACTCAAAAATACAATAGGACACAAGTGGATCAAGAAAGGCGGGCGGAGGGGGGGACTTTGAAGAAAGAATTTTGGGTGTCAGTGTGTGAGTATTTTCCCATTTTCTGCATCCTCGAGAGGAGGGCGCCTGCGGGATCCTTTGAACCGCTCATCATGAGCTCCTCGCATCTGGGAGTCCTGGCTGCTGTCTGAGTCACACCTGAGAACCCCAGTGGAGAAACCATGGCCACTCTCCTCTCCTCCAGCAGAGGGCGGGAGAGCTGTGGCGGCCCGCTGAGGGGTGGTTTGCAGTGTGGAAGACCCCACTGCACAATCACAGTGCGCCAGGGATTGAGTTGGTTGGGAGCTATTTTGAATTCTGCCCATGAGGACCTCTCAGAAGGGGCACTATTCCACAGAGGGCCCGGGTGGAGGAGACCCTCACACTCAGGGGACTGAGCAAGTGGAGCGCTGCCCTTCACAGAAAGTGAGAACGGATAGTCCCAGGGAGCACCTCTGCTGGAGCCACAAAGATACAGCCAGAGAAAGAATCAGACTCGGTTTTCCTCCTTCCCTCCCCTTCACCTGAGAGGGGTCAGAAAGAGCAGCTATCTGGCCTGTAACCTGCCCCATGGGGGAGGAGCAGAGAGGGGAAAGCAAGTTCAGCTTCAGTGAGAACTGACACATTGACTACTCTACTGGATGGGGGAACCCCAGTTTCTGAATTGATGCTGTGTTTTGTTACCATGGTTTTTGCATAATCTAATAGTGTCAGAAAAGTCATGGGACTACCGGATTTTTTTTTTTAATCAAGATGCAAAGGAGGCCATTTTCCCTCTGCAGGCCTCACCACTGCCATGGTTCTTGCTGGTTACACCTATAAGCATCAGAAGGGAGCTGAAAGAAGATAGGAGGAGTGTTCTCAAGTGGGTGGAGTTCTAGGCGTGTTTTACATTCTTTTTACCTAAAACTTCTTTAATATGTATGGCTTTTGTAATAACAGAATTCACCTGGAGGGTGAGAGCCTTTGTGGTTGGGAGTAATTCTGAGTGGCAGCTATGCTGGGGGTGGGGCAGCCATGATGATTTTACAGACCAGAGGGGTGAGATCCAGTGACATGAAACAATTTACCCAGAGTCCCCAGCTGGTCAGGGGTGAAGCCAGGATGCTAATCCAAGCAGGAACCTTTCGGGGGCCTGATTTCCATGCCTGGCTGCCCTCTTGGCCCCTGCCCAGGCTAGGCCAAGCAGGCTGGAGTTCCATTGTCACCAGTCGATTCTCTCCTTCCCTGAAGGTTGGCACGTATTTACAAGCTGGGCACTGGGGTAGGTGAGAAGCCTGTGGCCAAGAGCCAGACCAGACCTCTGGCCTTGCCCTCCTCAGGGGAGGCAGCCAGGAGTGTTCTTTACCATTGCCCCATTTTCCTTCTTCTCCACTAATATCATGCCTTTTCCAGATGGGCCCGGGAGATGGAGCCCAGCAGAGTGATCGCTGCTTTGGTCCAGCAGATCCCACAGGCACACTCTCAAATACACAGTAAGTTGTTTCTGCTAATGCAAGGCGTCAGGTAGACGCAGGTGTTCTTATTTTTATTCTTTATCAGGTCAGCTCAGTACAGCATTCGCCTTGCGTCAAGCTAGCGGGCACCAGGCTTTTCCTTTCTCACACAGCCAACATCAGTGGAGCCCTCACAATTAAGAGGCCCTTGCCTATAGGATGCTTCCTGATATTGGAGGCATTAAAATGCAAACAGATGGCCTGCGACTATTGTGACGTGCTGTTGGTTGGAAGACAGCTCAATTTCAGAAATGTTGAAATATGCGTGACTGTGCACATTTGAGGGAATGAAACCCAGGCAGGGCTGTGCTCTCTGAAGTACAGTTGTTCAGAATTTGAGGGGGCACTGTTGCTGCAGAGACAGTGGGTACAAGGAGACTCCATTCTCAACTTGGCCGAATGGTGTCAGTTTGGGGAGAGGGTTAGAGGTCTTGATCTTTGACTATTTGATTTCCCTAGTTCACAGCTGGGTGCGGGGCTTCTGGTTGCCCCCCACGGGTTTGGTCAGGTTCCATGGGGACTGGGGGTGTGCTGTGGGCTGTGCACAGCCTGTGTCATCTGCTCAGGGCCCCTCACTTTTTTCTTGCCTTGGACCTGAGAAATGGAGCAGTTTGAACCTAGAATCTCTATGGTCAGCAGCGTGTTCTGGCTAGGCACTTATTTAAGGTCACATACACCCAGAAGTTATTTAGAAATAACTTCTCAAGTTATTTCTAAATACTTGGGCTTCATTTTTTTCTGCTTTGCATTCCTTTTCAGGCTGGGCCCATAACATACAGTGAAAAAAGAGCAGTGACAGTAGTCATGGCAGAGACTGTAGACCCTGAAAGTGCCACTCTGCCCTGGAGATGTATTTATTCCCTGGTACCTGATTTGTGCCATGTGTGACTGTGACTCAATGAGACTTAAAAAAAAATAGTAAGACTACTAAAACAAATCTACATCTCTCAGCAATAGACAGAGCAGTAGTTCTATCTAGTGAGACAGAAAATCAGGAAGGATAGAGAACTGCACAGCCCCCTCCACCAGGTCAGGAGCTCCCTGACCTGTGTAGAACCCTCCACCCCCCGAAGCAGGGCACACACTCATGTCCAGCATCTGTGGTCCATTCATCAGATAGCTCATATCCTGAGCCACCAAATACACTCAACAAATTGAAAAATTGAAATCATACAGAGTGTGTTGTCTGATCACATTGGAATTCAGTTAGAAATCAATAAAATGAATATATTGCAATATGCTTATCCAAATGAGTGACTTTTCTCATCAGATGGCCACTTCTAGAGGCTATTCATTACACACACTTTTTGGGGGGGGGACTTACTATATGTCAAGCTTTGAGCGAGGTGGTGGGGACGCCATGGAGTAAACAGAACACAGTGTCCAGCATAGGGGAGCTGGTGCCCAGCAGAGCAGCTGAGGAACACAGGTGCAGCACAGTGTGAGGAGTGCACTGGGGGTGTGTGTTGCTATGAGGAGCCACGGGAGCCCAGTCCCCTGGGGACCACCCTGGAGGTCAGGGAAGCCTTCATGATAAAGGTGCCTCCTGGTGGCACCTGGCCTCATGCTAAGTGGGCTTCTTCTACTTGAAGAACAAGGGTTCCTCAAAGACTTTGGCTCTGAGTGTTTGAGTGGGTGTCTCTGCTCCAATTTCCCAGACAACCACTACTTCCTGCTGTCTGTGTCTGGTCTGGTTGACAAATGTGTATGCCCTTGTTTGTCCCAGTAGAAGATGGAGTTTGTATGTGCCCCGTCCCTTCTGAGTGCTGAGTGTAACGTTGCTGGATATCCTCTTTGGGAATTGCTTCTGGGACCCACATGGGAGCACACAAAGAACCTAGTTTATCTGTCTTATGCTTTAAAAAAAATTACATGGTGAACCCAAGCTGATCACCCACTGAAGTGGAGCCCATCGTGAAAGCCATGCGGACAGGCTCCCATTGAAATGACCGAGAGAATGAGGCTCTGAGAGAATTCCCAGACAGGAGGTTATGAATGTTCTCACGATGGCAGCCCCGGGGGAGCAGGCGCCCAGCTCCCCAGAGCAGCTCTTTGGAAGACGCAGTGCTCATCTCAATACTCAGGATGTAGTGGTCTCAATGGACACTTACGTGACCTAATGAATGTTTGGTGGGGTGTGTTCTGTTTCATTAAAAATAACAAAACAGCCCTGACTGGGTGGCTCAGTTGGTTGGAACATCATCCCATATACCAAAAAGTTGCGGGGTTCGAGTCCCTGTCAGGACACATGCTAGGCTGTGGGGGTTTGATTCCTGGTTGGGACACATATGGGAGGCAACCAATCAATGTTTCTCTCTCACATTGATGTTTCTCTCTCTGTCCCTCCCTTCCTCTCTCTAAAATCAATAAACTTATGCTCAGGTGAGGACTAAAAATCAATAATGACAAAACAACAACAAAAATTATACCCAAACTATGTAACGTATGAAACTGCACTACCATGGTTAGGAATGACAGTCAGAATCTTGAAAACCTGAGGACACTATGTCACCTGCAGGAGGGCCCTCCCAGGTCATCTAATTCAGGGGCTGCAGACAGACATGGCTGTAAGGCGAGGAGGTGATATGACAGAGTGGGTCAGTGGGGAGGGCACCCCCCTGGAGCATGCATGGGCATCGTTTTACTGCTGCTCACACGTGAGTGGTACCCACCACAGCTGCAGCCACTGCTCTGAGAGTTCCATCTATTAACTCATTTTTTCCTCACACCAGTATTAGGAGGTAGAGATCACTAGCACCGTTACTTCACAGGTGAGAAATCCAAGGCAGAGAAGTAAAACCACCAGCTAGTAAGTAGTAGAGCCAGTAATTGGACTTGGCTCCCAAGTCTGGGCTTATTCCTGGTACACTGCCTGAGCTAAGGAAGTCACATTTCAAAAATTCTCGAGATGCTTTGAAGGCAAAAGAAACCTGCAGACCACTTAGGCTGTGACTTTGCCACTCCAGGTATTTCAGTGCCCTCTTTTCTCAGGTGAGGAAGCTACAATCTCCAAAAGAGAAGATTTGCAAATGTGACTTGCTGGTTAATGACAGGCACTAGGAGAGAACTCAGCCTTGACCCCCCGCTCACCTTGTAGGCTTTCTTGCACCCAACCCTGCCACTGCTTGCCCTCAGGGCAGGAGTGGGTACCAGGGAGATGAAACTAGCTTACCCTTGCCCAGTCCTGAGATGGCATCGGTGATCACCACCACTTTGTTCTGCACGGCTGACTTGGACCACAGCCTGGACACCTCTTGGTAGATGAAGAGCAGGCCACTAATTCCCAAGAGCAGCAAAGGCAGGATGAGCACAGCTGTGACTCCCATCTTGTTCTGGGGGAAATGGTGAAAAGGAATTGACTTTCGCAAAGAATCAGAAAATTCTTGGGCAGCCCAAGTCTGTAGGGTGCAGGCACTCATGCACCAAGCCCTGTGTCCTCTCCAGGGAGCTAGGCTCTTTGCATGCCCCAGGGCTGCTTCCGAGCTGAGCACCCTGCTAATCCCCGATTGTCCGATGAATAGGAAATTACTCACGATGTCTCCAAAAGCCAACTGAATCCAGGGACCTGCCCTCTTGAAGGTTAATTATAAATTTAATTAAAATGGGTCTGCATTTTTGGAAGGAAATCCATGTGTTAAGGCCACTTGCTTGGGCCCTAATGGCTATTTATAGCTCTCAGTGCACTAAAGGGCTCTTCAGGGTAAATATAGTGCCTATTCTGATATTCAGAGACACATGCTGGCTGGGTCTGATTTCAGAGTTCCTGCCAAGACTTTTAAAGCTCTCTGGCTTGCCCAACTATTAGAGGTTTCCTTTGCAGTTTGAGGCTAGGCTTTAGGGATCAGGACCTGGGATTTCAGCACAAACATCCTTGCCCTCACTTCCTATAACCCTCCTACAGGTAGTTGGACAGGCACGGCAGTGGGCCAGCTGGCCTTCCGTCTGGTTGGGGAGGAGAAGCATAGAAAAACTGTTAACCAGGATGGAGCTTGTTGCAGAATAAACCACTTACAGGAGTGACATGAACTATTAGAAAAAGTAGAGTTTGGGGAGTGTTTCTCATGAGCCAGCAATCTGCTTCGCTAAGGCTTAGCTTCCTCATCTGCGAAATGGGCATGACAGTATTATCTTGCAGAACTGTTGGGAGGAAAAATAAGATACTGGCTATTTATCTGTCTCGCAAGAAGATAACTATTGCTACCTTTTTAATGATTAAGAATATTAAGGGCTTATCCCAAACATTAAATATTTTAATTACACAAGGGAAGCCAGAAGGATTAGAACTGGGAAGACATAAACAGCCAATCTGTAATTCAAGTACTCACAGCATAAAAACCCAAAAGACCTGTCAGAATGCATCCTAATTTGCAGTTAAGACTGACCAGGAACATTTTTTAAAAAACCAACTTTTTATGGACCTGTAGTCTACTAGAAATGTACACATATCCTAAGTGTGGTACTTCATAAACTGAACACACCAGTGAGATCAGCCCCAGGTCAAGAAACAGAGCATTGGGCCCTGGCTGGTGTGGCTCAGTGCATTGAGTGAAGTCCTGTGAACCAAAATGTTGCTGATTTGATTCCTAGTCAGGACAGGGTTGTGGGCCAGGTCCCCAGCTGGGGACGTGTGAAAGGCAAATGATCGGTGTATCTCTTGCATATCTATGGTTCTCTCCCTCTGTTTCCTTTTCCTTCCCCCTTTCTCTAAAAGTAAATACATATAATCTAAAAAAAAAAATAAAGAAATAGTGCATTGCTCACATGCCTGCACCATGTCTCTTTCCAGCCCATAAGGGTAACTGCTTCCCCACTTTTAAAAGCAGGTATAGTTTTACCTGTGATTTAAAACACTTTTTAAAAAATTATTTATTTATTTATTTTGAGAGAGAGGGGGACGGAGGGAGAAAGAGAGGGTAAGAAACATCAATGTGTAGCTAGCTACCTCTCATGGGCCCCCTACTGGAAACCTGGCCTGCAGCCCAGGCATGTGCCCTGGCTGGAAATTGAACCAGTGACCCTTTGGTTTGCAGGCCAGCACTTAATCCACTGAGCTACACCAGCCAGGGTCATTGCTTTTATTTAAATAGGTTCACAAGTTAATGCTGTCCTGCTGAATAGGATGTTTGAGAGATTCAGCCATATTGTCATGTGACATTGGAGATCTTTATTTCATTATATGAATCCACTTCCCATTTTCAATTTATTCTTCTGAGAGTGGGCACTCGGCCGGTGTTTGCATGGCGTTTACAGATAGTGATGCTACAGACACACATGGCTTTTGGTGGCACAAACACTATTTTAATGCAAACACATTCAGCCTTTCAGACAACAGAATAAGAAACTTTGGCCCTGATGGCCTTCACATCTGGAGACATCGGCTGAGGAAAGTACAAGAAAGAGGTGAAGGCTCCGTCTACCCCACTGTCTTAGTGTCAAGGATTCCTCAGCTTAAGTCCCTGCCATTTCACTCCACACCCATGGACAGGGTTGGAAGGATTTTAAAATCACTGAAATTATGAATTAGGAAACTTCAAAAGAGCATTTTTTGAGGAACAGCTTATATTGGAAGGCTTAAAATATTAATATCATAATGTCTCCAAACCAAGGTTGGTTCATGAATCATATTATGCAAACCTGGCCATGGCTGTAATGGAACAATTCACAGGTTCTTTATCTGAAGGTAAGCCCCACAAAGGGACACGGTCCTTTGGAAAAGAGGTGGTATCTGGGTCTGCAGCAGTGTTGATGGCAGCCTGTCTATTTAAGTTGATGCCACTGGCAAGGGTCCCCCAAGCTCAGGCATCCTAGCAGCCCAGCTTCCTCTTCCCACAGCCAGGCAGGCTTCTGGCACCATTCTCTATGCCTCTGAAAGCAGTGACTTGTTGTGCAGCATTCCACCCAAAGACTAGTCAACATCCCCCGATTTCAGTGTAATGTTGCTAGAGGATGATTCAAGCTGTCTGTAAATATCGCTCAAGATTCTTTAATTTATTTTTCAACCATTATTGTTGCACAGCTATTATGAGCTGTGTGGTGTTCTAAGTCATAGCAGTGAATGAAATAAGGGCAGGTTTTAACCTCTTGTGTTGGGAAATGGATAGTAAAGACACAGGTAAATAATTGTACAGCATGCCAGAAGGTGGTATGTCCTGCAAGAGAAGACAAGTATCAGGGAACCGTGGTTTCCAGGCAGGAGACAAACTGCCCTGGATGATTCACGTGGAGAGACTTTAATAGAAGGCCCCCTTACAAGGCTGTGGAAGGGTTGAAGAAACACGGGGGCTGAGAGGGCCCCCAGTAGGTCTCCCTGCTTCTGTCCTTGGGGACTTTTGCAATTGTAATTCAGGTAAGCAGTGATGATGGACTCAGACATATTTAAAAAGTACAGCAGAGAGGATTTGTTTATGGGTTGGACAGAGGGGCATAAAAGAAAGAAAGGAATAAAATTTACTCCAGGATTTTGACTCAAGCAACTAATAGGATAGAAGATTTGTTTGTTTGTTTTGTTTTTTAATAAGAAAGGATGAAGGAGGCAAAGACTGGGGGTGGATGGGTACATTAGGAGTTTGGTTTTGTCTATGTTAATTTTGAAATCCCTGTCAAATCTAAGTGAAGGTATTGAGGAGAAAGTACACCAGCCTGGAGGTATGTCCAGGGGAGAGGTCCCAGCTCAGGAGACACATTTGGGAGTTATCACAGGTAGGTGGTACTGCTGGACACGCAATGGGATAAGGCCACAGGGGAATATTTGAGGACTGAGCTCTGGTGCACTCTAACATTCAGAGATTGGGGACCTGAAGGGGAATCGATAAAGAAAATGGAAAAGGTATAGCCAGTGTGGTGGGAAAGATTCAACAGACCAATGTCCCAGGGGTCAATGATAATGGTCTTTTCAAGAGAGAGATGACCTTTTGTGTTTGATGCTGCTGATTGGTCAAGTAAGATAATAAAGTCTGAGAAGTGACCTCAGCTTTAGCAACATGGAGACACTGGTGGTGTGGGCAGAACCGTCTGTGTGAGCAATACTGTGAGTGTTCAGTTCTCCTTCAGTCTTACTCTCAGTGGTCCTGAAATGTGACAACCCTGCAAGGTGGTTCATGATTCACCTAAACTCCCTACACCTTTGTCTTTGAAAGCACAGTCTTCTGCACACCTTGATACAGTATTTGAATGATGGCCTCACCAAGTCTGAAAGATGCTCAGAGCCACCAGCCTATGAGGTCCTGAAGAGCTTGGTTCAATAACATTAGGCAGCTTCAACTTTACCCTAGAGCCCTAGCAACCAGGAAGAGGCAGCCCAGAGCAGTGGGTCCCCTGGCATGCAATCCTGTTTGTTCTCAAAGTTTTCAGGGGAAATCTGGGCGTGAAAAGTCAGACCCACTGAGGGTAGTGGGGACTTCCTGTTCTTTCAGCATAATTGCCAAAGATAAAAAATATTCCAACAAAAAGACATTCACTGGTCTACAAAGTAATTCTTGCTCTACAGCCCTACTTAGGAAAGGAGGCTGAAGACTTGCCTAACCCTGAAATAATGGTATTTGCTAGCCCAGGAATTGAGAACAGAGACTGAGCAGGATGAATGCATCCTCAGGGTTGAGGACCATCCTGGAACACCTGGGATATGAAAGCTGCAGTCTGAATCATAGCAAGTCCCAGCCTGCCTTTCTTGGAGCCTCTCCAATCTCCTTGGCTCCAAGCAGAAACCATACCTGGAACCAAGTCTAGCTTTAAGCTATGTGTAGCTTCTAATTGCCCCAATCAATCTCTGAATCAGAGGAAAGTGTTTCTCCACTTGCTTCCTCCCAGCATTTACAACCCTTTTACTTCACCCATAAGGCACCCCAGGGCCCTGCCCTTTGACATGCTTGCTTAGGGAGAGAAGAGGGCAGAAGACAATCTGTCTCCACTCCACCCCCAGAGAGGCAGCATGATGGGTTTGGAATCGGACAGCCCCGAGTCCAAATCTCAGTTATGCTTTTGGTTTGCGTGCAGCCTTAGCACACAGTTAGACCTACTGAATGTCACAGCCATCATCCAGAAATGGGAATGCTAATACTCTTACCTTCCTCTCTGCACCATGTGGAGAATTGGAATGAAAGAGGTGACAGGCTCATATACCACACCCAGGATGGTGTGGCTTATCCCTGGGGTGATGGGTTCCGTTTCTCCCTTCTTCCTGGCAATTTTTTCCTAGTCTGTGTTGGTCCTTCTCATTGCCTTCTCAGTGCATGTCAGGGCTCATTCCTGAGGTCCCTGGACTGGGTTATGAGACAAAGAATGCCAGGCTCAGTCAGGGAGTGTGTGTGCACACACTTTATAAAGAGTAAAGTGTTGGGTCACTGTCACTTCCAGGCTGTTCTCAGGGCTGAAATGCAGGTCCTGCGAGTGTGGTCCATCTTTCCAGCCAGGACCAGCACTTGTTTTGCTGCTCAAAGCTGCTTCCTCTCCTTTGAGAGGGTGGGTGCTCCTGATCCACAGAGACACTCAGGCATAGGGCTGGGCCACTGTAGAGTGGGGAGCAAGCTGGGGCAGGATGGTAGGTTGCCAGATTAGCCTAACATCTAAAAAATGTCTGGAATATTCAACCCGAAAAAGGAAAGAAATTCTGACATATGCTACAACACAGATGCCCCTTGAGGACATCATGACGAGTAAAATAAGCCAGTCACAGAAGATAGGTACTGTATGATTTCACTCATATGAGGCACCTAGAGCAGTCACAGTCACAGGCAGGAGCTGGTGGGTGGCCAGTGGGGAGTTAGTGTTTCATGGATGTGGAATTTCAGTTTTGCAAGATGAATGTGGATGGATGGCAGTGCTGGTTACACAACAGTGTGAATGTACTTAATGCCCACTATACATGTAAAAGTAGTTAAGATGGTAAATGTCATGTTATGTGTATTTCACCACAATAAAAAATGAAAAAAAATGTCTTTACCTCCTTTGGACAGACATCCCAATGTAAGATGATGCTGTTTATATAAAATATAGAGACATCCAAGACACTTTCAACATAGTTATGACTATGTCTATGTGTAGTAAATATGCACAACTGTGCAAAGGAATGACTCCTGGGAGGTGGTCACTTCTTGGGAGAGAACACAGAGGAAGAGCTGGGAGAGCCATGCGAGCCATTAGTTGTACCTCTTACATTATTCTTTTCTTTTTTAAAAAGATCTGTGGCAACTGTGACAAAGTCTTTACTTCTGTTAAATCTGACTGGTGGGTACATGCATGTCTGTTACATTATTTTATATATATAGAAATATCTCCTAAATGAAAAGAGAACGTAAAGTAAACAGAGAGAGAAAGAGAAGCAGCTACATGCGGTCTGGCATCCTTATGACCTCATCTAATCTCACTAATTCTATTTTCAAATTGCTGTCTCCTTTTCTTCCATGTTATCACAGGGTAAAAGATGTCCTGCTCCCTATGACCACTTAAAAAAACCCACGTTTTTCATGCCTCACATTGATGCAGCAGTTGAGCTGACAAGAGTGAATAATATTGTCGTCAGCCATCTAAGTGACGGCCATGTCCTAACCTTTAACCTTGGCTGTTTTCCAATCTTCCCCAACCTCCCTCCTGCCATACAACACTAAGTTATTTGTGTAGTTGGTCCCTTGAGAGCATGGATATGCTCTCAGTCATGCTTGCATCTCCATGGCATCCAAACGGGGCTTTATAGTCACGTATACACAGTTGAATGAATGAAAAATGTTTATGTGAACAGACATGACCAGTCTCACTGGATAGGCCTACTAACCTTACCTTGGTCTTCACAGAAGTCTCTCCCAGCCCAGACTAACCAGGTGAGTCTCCCCAAGGGTTGGTCTGATGACAGAAATGTAGCTAAGTTGTCAATTCTAAGAAAACAATCAGCAAAACAGATTCTGAGCAGTGGAGTGAGTTTTAGGCTGAACTCACTAATTCTGGAAAAATAGTTGACTCACTAGCATCAGACTGCTACTTTCTTGGTTCTTCCTCTGTGGACACCTTGTTGGACACCTTGTTCATTCTTGCCCAACCACTTGGAGTCAGCTGCCACCCTTCTTTGCCACCCACCCTTGCCTCCTGAGCTCCCCTCAGCCTGGTCAGGGAGGGTCTGAGCACCAGAGACAGCTCCTCCTGAAGATGGGTTTGTTTGCAGAACAACAGACACTCCAGAATGCCCTCCCCCCCGCCCCCTGTGTGTTGGTGCAACAGGGAGACAGTAGACATGGACTGGTTCTATAGCAGCTGACCCCAAATAGGCATTTCGCTAATACCAGAAAAAGAAGAAGTTTGACTCTTTACTCCTAAGAGGAGTGGAATGTTGTAGATACCTGGTCAAATTTACTGAATGACTAAGGATGGATGCCTTCCTGGCTAAAAATGGTTGGTGGATTTGTACTTGTTTGATCCTGGCTTTTTCTTGGACAGGGTCACTGTGATTTCAGTATTATTCTCCCAACTCACTGGCAAGGGCTCAGACTCTGTCTTGTTTCCTTATATACTCATGGGACCTCACACAGTGCTTTTCACATGGCAGATACTAGCAGTTAATCCTTCCTTGTGATAAATTGCAGGCATTATTCTAAGATCTCCACATATATCAACACACTTAGTCCTCACGACCCCTCAAGTAGATAGGATTGTTCTCTGAGTTTACATAGGAGAAAACGGAGGTGTAGAGAGGCCAGGGATTTGCCCAAGGTCAAGATGAGGAGCTAGGAGTTATATTTAGGCAGCCTGGCCCCAGCATCCATGCTCCTGATCATAAGCCATATTGCTTCCCACAAAATGCTTTAAAAAGTCTACTTGATAGCATATGTTTATACTCATTTGATAGATATATTATATATACACACATATACATACTTCTGGATATGCCCATATATGTGTGTGTGGGGGGGGTTCTATTTGCCAACCATTGTTCTATATGCTGGGGGGGGTGGGTACAGAGAAGAGTTCTTGCCATAGAGAAAAACTTGACAATTTGTAAGAGGGGAGCAGATATATAAATAAATTATCTTAGTATACCATAGAATTAAAACCCACCTGGGTCTGTGTTACAGCACAGACTGATGAAAACAGGGGTGTTGGTTCTGTGTCTAGAGCTGGGTGTGGTTACACGACTACACTCACTGTTTGAAAATTCATTAGACTATACTCTCAGGAATGTGTCTTTTTCTCTACATTTGCTAAACTTCAATAAAGTCTACATTTAAAAGCTTTAAAAGTGCCTTGGAGCTCAGAGGATGTAGCACAGGATGGGTTTCGAGTTGAGGCCCTTCCTGGCCCTGGTGTGGAGCTGGCTGTGGACTCCTTTCTCCCGGCGCCACCTGCGCCGTCCAAGGACGTCAGCCTCCCTCCCATGGCGACAGCACGTTCACTTCCTCTTCGGGACCTTCAGCTGCGACCCCCGCAGATACGGTTTTATTTCTGAGAGAGAAGTGACTGAGGGCCCGTTTGGGGACATTTCCAGGGCGTGTCCTTCTCTCTAAGATCAGACTGTGACTGGATGTTGTGAGAGTGATGCGGGGTCTTCTGCACAGGCACACAGGGGCGGTGAGTGGCAGAACGGAACGTGCACCTGGCGAGGACAGAGGCCGGGGTTACAAACCCTTCTGCTCTAAATGCAGAGACGGTCGGGGTGGGGGGGGGGGGACCCCAGCATGCCTCCTCTGTTTTGGGCTTATTCTGGAGAATTCAATTTTCTGTATCTTCCAATAAGCTTCATTCAACACAACACAGAATTCCATGGGACCTTCATCTGTGAGGCAGGTGCTCACCTGTAGCCCGGGCACGACTAATTCACTGGATTTTCCTCTTATTCAATGTCAGTATAAATGTTACAGTTCGGCATGAGCATAGTGAGTCATTTTATTTAAAGGTTTTATTCAGTTTTGTTTTTCAGAAATGATGTGTTCACTAAACACATAAATAATTTTTTAAGTGAATCTGAGCATATTTAGTGTTATAGAATTTGGCAGTCCACTTCCCCCTTAACCCCAAATTATGTGTCTAACAACCTGTGTCCTCAATAAAATGTTAATTTAAAGTATAAGATAATTTATACAATATTGTAACTGAACACAGTAGGGAACATGCAGTACTCCACTGCTTCACACAAGACTGGCACGATTAGTGTTGTTTATTTTTAGAAGCAAAAGTGACTGGCAAGTTAAACACAACAATTCAAACATTTGTTCCACTTGACTGAGATAAGATGTCATTCCATTCGACTGTTCTCATTTTGTTTTACCACTCAATTACCTTGCAAACTGATTTTACTATAGGTAGAAATTGGAAAATTTAGAAGAAAATATATTTTTATTTGTTTTATTTATTTTTTATTTTAAAAATTCTCAACAGAGGATACATTTATTAATTTGGCAGAGAGAGAGAGGGAGAGAGAGAGAGAGAGAGAGAGAGAGAGAGAGAGAGAGAGAGAGAGACATCAACGTGAGAAAGAAACATTGATTGGTTGCCTCCCATACATGCCCCAACGGGGGATCGAGTCTGTAGCCTAGGTACAGGCTCTGACTGGGAATCAAACTGGCAACCTTTTGGGGAATGGGATGCCATTCCAACCAACTGGGCCACCCAAGCAGGGCAAAAATATTTTAAAAAATAACACAAAGCTTATTTTTAAATTCATGTCCTTTCAATTACAATTAAAAAGAAAGTATGGGATACTTATACATATGATCAATTTGTGTGTGTCAGTTAAGGAAAATAAATTCTTGACTCCTCTGTCAACAAAACTGTGTGGGCAACACATGTTACGATCCTCTTTTTTTTGTTGTTGTTTTGCTTATTTATTTTTAGAGAAGTGGGGTAGGGAGGGAGACAGAGAGGAAAAGAAATATTGATGTGAGAGAGAAACACCAACTGGTTGCCTTTCATACGTGCCCTGACCAAGGACCGAACCCACAACCTAGGCATGTGCCCTGACTGGGAATCGAACTGGTGACCTTTCACCTAGTGGGAGTACATCCAACCAACTGAGCCACAATGGTCAGGGTGGCTTCTCTTCCTCTTAGTGTGCACATGCTTCCTCTCTTTGTTACACTCACTAAACTCACTATCAGGAAAGCTTGAGATGTTCACTTAAACTGGAGGGTCAATGACTGACATGGTATATAGGCATTCTCTCACTTAAAGATACTGGACTGAGAGGCTGAAGCCAAGGGGTTTAGTGAAGGATGAGATAGTGAGTCGGAGCTTTACCTGGATTCAGCCTTCTGAAGCCCACCCCAGGGCATTAGAGCCTGGCTTGTCTGCTTGTGCAGATCTGGCAGTCACCAGCACTGGCTAGCACATGGACACCCTAACTGGAGCACCTGGTGGCAGGTGCTCAGAGAAAGTCACGAGCGCTTGCCCCACAAGGCTTCGAGCAGCTTCTGTTTCCCAAACCACTTCCAGAGCCTCAGGTTCCGGGACATTGTGTTCAGAGTGCCGACTGCCTTTCTGTACCCTCTGCTCCTCTGTACATTCCAGGTGGGCTGCTGAGTATCTGCTCATGGCCATGACTGACACGGCCATGCAGAGGGCGAAAGAGCCCCAGGCGAGGCTGTCAATAAAAGGCACAGTTAGGAAAGGACCTGGGGCTAGGTTCCAGGGCTTCCTACCAGGGTTCAGTATGGTGACAATCCAGCTCCTACCTCTGCCCAATTTAGACCCAGATTTTGGATCACCAGTGTCAGAGCCCAGCCAATGCTGTGTTGTAGGTTCATGGCTCAGAGTGAATTCTGGTGGCATAGTGCTCAGGTGCACTGGGGGTTTGAGAGAATCCATCTCTCCTTAACTGTGCAGCCATAAGCTGCTGACTTCACCTCTCTGTATCAGTTTCTCATTTGCAAAACTGGGACAATAGGAGTACAGTCCACAGGGTGGTTGTGAGGAATTCAGTGAGTTAATGGTGGGAAGCACTAACTCAGGACACTGGCACAGGGCATTTCTCTTTCTACCCTGTGCATCTCTGCCCTCTGGAAGCCTATTGCTTCTGATATGATGGTCTACACTTTTCATCTTTCATGGGCCCCAGTAGAGTGGTTGCTGAGAAAGAGTCTCTATAAACTGACATTTGTGTGTGTTTTCATGGGCTTGAATTCTCAGGTGAAATAGATGACTTCATACTCAAACACCTAAAACAAAAGCCCATGAGTAGGTAAGTTCTAACTCCTCTTTGGAGCTTCTAATTGTCCTTACACATGACACTGACAACCAAGCTTGTGGATAATAGTAACACAGGCATGTTCACCAAACCCTGGCATAGTGTCATGGGGGTGTGAGCCTTGACCGTGTTATTTATTTTACAAAGAGGAAAGTAACACAAGAGGTTGTCATACAGGATGAAAATGTAGGTGTATGTACATATGTTTATTTGTAAGATGAAGCTATGGTTTGGAGGCCCACATTGAAGAGAACCCTGTGGTCTCACACAACATGGCCGAGTCTTTGTGTTAGAGATACAAATTCAATGTCATGCACTCATCTTTCCATTGGAAACAGCAACTGGGTCTCCCACCATTAAAATATTTACTAGGAGTTATAGCACAGGACTTTATCCCCTAAGCTGTGTTTAAGAATATAATGACAATGATCTCCTTTCTTGGGGATTTTAGTCTGTGCCAAATATTTTAGAAACATGATCTCTTTAGATCTATGAAAACATTTGAGACAGGTATCCTCAATTCACAGATGAGGGGACTGGGCTACTGAGAGGTTAATAAACTAATGCAGTCGCAAGAGTAGCAGGTGGCAGGGCTCTGACCACGGGCGGTGGCCCTGCAAAACCCACATGCATCCTTGCTGGTGCCTCAGAACTTGGGTACCCTGGACAACAACTCACCAGTATGACCAGCCATAGTTCCACGTCTGAGGCCTCCAGTCTTCTGGCCCAAGGCTCACGGTGATTTGAAAAATGGTTGTGTACATTACGTAGGCCACCATGCCCAGCAGCCCTGCATAGGACAGTGTAGTGAGCCACAGTTGGGAGGACGGTTTCTCTGCCTGGCATGAGAGGGATGTAAGGAGCCCACTAGCATCCCCCTTGACCCCTTCTGAGCAGCCTTCACATTTCACAGGTGTACTAATTTCTTACTGTCACTGGTCTACGCAGTGGTGTGTGTCCCTTTGCCCTGTCTTTTCTCCCATGACCATCTCTTTCCAACTTGTCACACCCCTGGGTCCCCATGTTGCAGCCTCTCTTTCCCAGTACAGAGGAGGAGGTGTCCTTGAGCTGCCTTTGGCCTGAAGCAATGTTCTGTCATGTTATATTTTTAAGGTGGATTTTTTGCTGACACTTAAGAACTAGGATACTTGACACAAAAATCTGAGTATGTTCTGACTACACTAGACTCACATGGCAATGATCAGTGGGGACTGAAGTCCGTTGCCAACGTGAGGTTCTTTCCTTTGTAAGTGACTTTGTCTTTGTGCATGGAGACCCAGACGAGTTTCTTCTGTGATAGTTTGGCAGGATGTGTCTAGGACTTGGAGGCACTGTGCCAATTTTACCAGGTATTTGGAGGGAGCTTTCTCAATATACATTTTGGTCTTTTGTTCAAGAAAGTTTCCTTGAATTTTACTTTTAACTATTAGTCCTTTCACTGTTTTATCTTTCTTTTTCAGGGACTCTAATTACAAATATATTTTAACTTAATAAATGTAGGATGGGCAGTGGCCAACTGGGGTCCCAATAGAAATGGGTTTTAACTGGTGGTGACAATTATTTATATATTAATGGCAATATCTAAAGTTCGTATGATGTACCTGAACTTACTAATCCTTAAACATGCTACTGGAAATCTCTTTCATGCAGCTGAAACTGAAGGAGACATCCAGAAGAAGGCCTACTCATGACCTTGAAGGACCTTGGGAGAATGCCAGGACCTGGCAGGGAGCCTCCAAGAGTTGATGGCCTGGCTGTTGCCTATGAAAATCCAGAAATTAGATTTTATCATCCTGTTCACTGATGATAAGACTTGGAAAAGATGTTTTATACTTACTAAGCCCAGAAGAGATCTCCCCACTGGACTGACTGATGCCTATTAACTTTACAGAGTTTTGCTCTGCCATTGCTCTGGGTTCTTTTCTTGGTAAAAAGCCCACCTGGGGACCAAATTAAGTTGCTCTAAAAGTTGCTTGGAGAACACAGAAGTAAGGCCCCCAAAAGGAGTTCTTTATTCCTATTTACACCAAACTGGATAGTAATTTTTACCAGGCTACCATTTATTGAGTACTTACTATATACTAGGCACATTTTTATTTAGTCATCACCTTTTGAGATACCTAGCTGAGAGAAGTCAGGTAACTTGCCCAGGACCACACAGCCATTAAGTAGCACAGGGCCGGACCCCGGCAGGATTTCTCCCCAGACTCCTGCCTCACAACCACACTAAATTAGGCAATTTGTGTCTCAGAGTCTGTTTCCTCCCTTCCCGGGGCTGTGATGAAACACACTGATGAATTTATTCATTATCTATGCTTCTTCCCTTTCTTTTCATCAGTCACCCAAAGCCTCATCACTCCCCATCATGGGATTAATGAACTCAGTGGCTTTTGCAGTGGAACAGGTATCCTGCTGAACTTGCCACTGACAGGGAAGAGCTGGCCTGAAGCTTCTCGGCTCCCTCAGGGGCAGGCAGCGTGTCTGACAGAGGGGCGCTGGGGTGGTACCTGCAAGCACCATGAGGACAGCTACAGCGGCATCCACCTGGAACCAGTGGGACCCACAGCTGCTGTAACTCACTCTGGAGCCCAGAAGGATGGCGCTCGTCAACATCAGGAGGGTATTCAGGACCTTGGCCCCAATGGACAGCCACAACACACCTGCAAAATGTAGGCAAGACAGAGATGCTGTGTACTTGGAATTCAGCAGAATTAGGATATTTGATCCTTAGAGTTAGTTCACTTCTAAAATGAAAAATAAACAGATGCCACAGGGTGAAAACCACAGATACCTGATGAATCTTGGGAATTTGACAGAGAAAGGGGCTCCTAGGGCTTGAAAGAAGAATTTGTAAAGAGTATCCTTTGCTGGGAAGAAGAAAAAATGAAAGAACTAAAGCAAAACTCTGATGTGAGTACATGAGAGAGATACCAGGGTCTCCATCCCTCAATTTCCAAATTAATGTATTGTTTTGATTCCACCAGAATACACGATCTTTTTAAAGAAGAAGCTAGACAAACTTACGCAGGGGCAGGGGAGTCTGAGAGTTTTAAGAGCCCTGATTACAGATGCCAAAGCCTCATTTGTTTTTGTGTGAGCCAGTTATTTACTCAGATCTCCAGAGGGCATCTCACTTGTGGCTTCAAGGAACTGGGCTGGATGTGGAGGGGAGTAGAAAGAGAGGACAAAAAGGGAAACTAATGTTTGTCAAAGGCTGCCTGTAAGGCAAGTTAGGTACTGGGGACACAGCAACAAATGAAACAGAAGTGATCCATGCCTGTACTCCAGCTGGGTAAACAGATACTAAGAAAGCAAATATAAATTGGATGTATGTTATAGAGGAGAGACAGTGCTACAGGCAGTGATCTGCCAGGGCTCATCTCTTCCCAGCTCTGTGTTTACCTCACAACAACAGCTTGAAATTGGCCATGGTGGGAGTATTTACACCATGGAACATGGCAAATGCTACCAGTCTAGGCTTCCCCTTCACCCCCACCTGGCAAAGTTGGCTCTTTAACATTTAACAAAGTTTGTATTTCATGTTCCACTACAGGGCAAATGAAGACAGAGCCAGTGGTTCCAGCTTTTGGACTCAATTTAATGGAAACAAAACAAAACAAAACACCCAAAAACTATCAATAACTCTTTTATCTTTCCCCTACCCCAATAAAAAATAATAAAAATTGTCCAAATCGTGCAGAGCTGGTTGACAGAACGTGAATAAGGTAGTTACCTTGTTCTTCCGTGGGTATTATACTCTGGAAACTCCTGCACCTTTCACCTGGAAGACAAGGAAAGTATATTCATAAGTAGGGTAAACTTTGACAATTAGGGACAAACTGTGTTCCTAGCTCCTTGAGTGTATCCCAGGTCATTTTGAACAAGGACTGGCGAGTGTGGCAGTCTGGTTTATTGTTCACAGACATGCAGTGCCCCTTCCTGTGGGAACATGATATAGCCTTGCCCTAGTGAAGCCAGGGTTGGCCACGTGACTTTCTTTGGTCAACGAATCCGGAGCAGAAGTGAGGTGGATCATTTCTGGTCAGAAGTTTGCAAAGCCAGTGTGTTGTCCACATGGTTTTTCATTCCCTTGCCTCTGTGATCACAGAAGCATATGTCCAGGTAGACTCTCCATCAGCCTGGGTCCATGAATGGCTACAGTGAGGAGTCATTCCTTGTCAACCTGAAAAGTACGTATAGAATGAGCTACAAATGAATTTGTCGGTTTCAGTTACAGGTATTTGGGGGTTGTTGGTTACTGCAGCAGAACTTAGCCCATGTGGACTGATTCTGCCAGCCTTTGACCAGTCGTACTCAGCTTCCCAAACAGCATTCGTTATGATACAAGTCTCAAATAATTTGTTCCTGGTTAGAGGGAAAGGAACAAAGTTAGTAATGATTTTTTTTAAATGAATTTGAACAGATTCAGAATTATCTTTGTTACTCAGTGACCCAGTTACTTGCATTCCATCATGCTTTCTGGAGTATGAAAGGAAAGGGAGTATTTACTGGGCATGCACCAAGTACTGGGCGGAGGCCACCACCAGACTTGTTTTGTGCACCGAGGAGGTGTGCTTTGCCTTCATCATTGTCAGGCTGCACATGCTGGCTGGCAAAGCTTGCACCGCTACCTTAGATCTGCAGTGCCTTTGAAAGAGTGCAATCCATGAATGTCCACTTGGTGTATGGATGTAACCAAATTCTGGTTTGAGGGTGAGTGACAGAGGGAGAATTGAGACTACAGCAACTCACCTTGTGGGGCCCTGTCCCAGGTGGAAGCCCTACTTTTCCTCCATGCGTATGTCAGCCCCACACCAAATCACGGGCTATAGAGTGGGAGGAGCGTGGGAAATCACCTGGTTTTTCCCTGCCCGGTTTAGAGGAGCTCATCCAGAGACCTCAGAGACAAAATGGCTGGTACAAGACCAACAGGCAGAGGCTGTCTCAGCATTGGAACTCGGGTCTGCAGGAGCGCAGCCCAATGCTGCCCACATCACGGATGGAACACAATCCAGTGGACAGCAGGGACGGTGCCAGGGAGGCAAAGAGGCCTGAGACACTGGGAGCTGCTCCAAGGCTGGGCTGGTAGCAGCTAAAATGAGTCAAGATGCCAAAGCCAAGGGGCATAGATCATCAACTCTTCAAAGGAATGGCTTTGCTGTCTCTAAAATTGGTTCAGTAGTCCCCACATGAACCTCACTTTGCCTTGATTGCCTTACTAAGATAATAGACAGGAAAGATTCTCTCACAGTTGATATGCACTTAAACCTTTTTGGAATAGAATGAGTTCTATTGGGCAAGTACAAGCATACCTTGTTCTATTGTGCTTTGTTTTATTGAGCTCTGCAGATATTGTGATTTTTACAGATTGAAGGTAAGACCCTCTACCAGCAAAATGATGACAGCTTGCTGAAGGCTCAGATCATTAGCATTATTTAGAAAAAAGTATTTTTAACTAGTATATACATTATTTTTCAAGACAATGCTATTGTACATTTAATAGACGACAGTATAGCATAAACATCAATTTTATATGCACTGGGAGACCAAAAAATTCATGTGACTCACTTTATTTTGAAATCCACTTTACTGAGGTAGTCTGGGTCCAAACCAGCAGTATCTCCTAAAGGTTGTGAACTTTAAGACTTGCCAGCTCCTCTCCCTAAAACTGGGCCCCACTCCTTCAAGTTCCTGCACTGCCCCTCTGCTGGGCAGTAGGAAGAAGAGGAACAATGCCTGGGTTTGCGGTGCAGCCATTTGGCTGGGCTGCTCTGCTGGGATGTTTTCTGACTTGCATGTGCAGCAGGAATTCCTTTGTCACATAACTGTCCCAACAAATGGCCTGAAGGAGGGTGTGTGCACGCTTGGGGCTGAGACCATGGTCAGTGCTAATCTTCAGCTGCAGGGCCTCACAGCTTTTTATTTCAGTCTACTTTGGATTGACGTGATCAGATGTGTGTCCTGGTTGATTCTCTGATTTTGGCAGCAGTGAGTGTATTATGATCCTAATAGCAAAAATGTGTCCTAGTCCCTCAGTTCTACCAGGGAGGTCCCCACAGCGTTGGGGAAATCCCAGCACTCAGCCCTGTTCTCTCTGTCTCGTGGGGCCAAGGCAGCCCTTTCCCCATGGCACCTCATCAGATCCTCCTCACAGCCCGAGAGTCAAGACTGCAGTGAGAGCAACAGATGGACATGGGATGGAACGCAGCATCTACATCCAAAAGGCCTGGCTCTTGTGCCTGGTTCTGCCACAGTCAGTAATTTCAGGAAGTTTCTTGACCTCTCTGAGCCTTGCTTTCTTCATCTGCAAAATGGGTACAATAAAAGTCCTCCAATACAAAAGTACAGGGTCCATCACAAATAACACCTGCCTTTTTATTACAAAATCTTTCATTACGTAAAGTATGTAATGCTGTAACAAAATTGTAAGCATGTAATGCTGTAACATAACATCACATTCAAGCATACCATATGTCATTTAGGTAAAATGTTCAAATTAAAACTATAAATAATTACACCCAAATTATTACTCTACCAACCACACTTAAGCAGGTGTTACTTCCGCTGGACCCTGTAGTTTGTGAACTGCCTTACACTTGTTTTTGTGTCTAATTATTGATCGAGACAAATATAAACATCCATGTATTGCAATTTGATGGCCAGGTTCAAGCAGGTTGGTGGAACCAGGAACTGAAACTGGGTTTTCCCACCTGAGACCCAGAGAGCACAGACAACTAAGGGTCTGTCTGGTCTTCGGAAGAGGCTGCCTTTTCTCATAGGACTAACGCAGAGACCAGGTACAGAGCCAGGCGCAGGGCAAAGAAAACGTGGTGGTTAGCCAAGGAGATAAAGAGAATTTACAATAGCTTAGAAGGGTGAGTTTAGCCTGGATGGAAACAGTCAGACCATAGTGACCCCTTGATTCCTATCAATCCCCAGAAGTGGTGTTCCTTTTGAATAAAGCCAGCAGGATTAAAAAGCAAAATCTTTATAAATCCTGTGAAGCCAGAGTGGCGGGTGCTGCGTAGCCTGACAGTACTTGGCTGGTCAGGCTGTGCCGCCCGGCAGCCAGCCCAGCAGAAGGTGCCCAAGTCCCTGGAGGTTGCCTCTGTCCCACTTCATTTGCTTGTAACCCCACCCTTTATGGGGTGTCCAGGCCCCTCTGCCCTTAAACTCTTTGAGTTTAGCAGAGCAGCATAGAATCGGAAATCAATACATTTCACTCATTCATTAGCCTAAGGAAAAGGACATTTTGCCCAAGTGCTGCCTCAACCAGGCCTTTTCATTCTGAGTGTTCATTTCAGAGGGCGGACTCAGAGGTGCTGTCTCCCTCAGAGGCATGCCAGGCATTCGGAAAGAAGTGCAGCGCTCTCCCAGGCGACCGTGCAGAGGCTGTCCTGAAAAAGCACTTCAGGTACAGAGTCCCTAGGTAGGTCCTCTTTTAGGGGCAGAGATGGGGTAATTCAGAGGGAAAATACCCAGGAAGCCCCCAGGCACACCCTCCTCAGGGCAGAGTCCTTCCCACCAGGGCTCCCCAGCGCCCCTCACACCTTCTGACTCTCCCTCTAAAGCTCTGCTTGGTGCCTTCCCACCCCCCTCCACATCGCCCAGGCACTTGGGATAAATTAGACAAAGTAGCAGATGTTTGTGTGGAGTAGCCTCCCACTGGAGCCCCGCACAGGCTTTCTGTGCAAAGTTTCCCAGATCCCGGGAGAGTTCTCGTGGAACTTTGGGTACCTGCCTTCCCCGGCCAGTGGAGGCCCTGAGAAGGCTGAGCCTGGCAAGGTACAGCGGGGGAGGAGATTTCAAGGTCATTGGCATTCCTTGCCAGCTTGCTCCATTCTCTTTCGTTATTACCTCCTGTAAGCATTTACGTGCAACCTCTGATGAATACCTTGTGTTTTATCCTCTACGTGTTTGCTGTTATTTTAGTCAGCATTGGTAAAAATGTAATTCTAAATATTTTGCTTCAGGGGTATCTCATAACACATGGTGATAATATTCTCCTGGGGGGAGAGGTGTCCTGTCCTCCTTTCCTCCTTCTTACTAAAATGACGACACTCTTGAGAGACCCTGGTTTACCTGATGGCATTATATTAGGAACCATATGAAAATGTGAGTGGAGGCTTTTCAGACTGATGGACACAAACTGGTTTGTTGATAATTATAAGACAATGAACTGCCCTTCAGTTAAGTTTTGGTGATGGTGGGGTACCAGACAAAGTCTGGCTAAAAGTTAAGAAATTTGAGGTGCATGTGTAGCTCATTGGTGTCTGGCTGTATACTCTTCAGCAGGGCATTTCTAAGTCTAGTTTCACCACCAGAAAAATGAGTCTGTTGTTCTAGATCACTTTTCCAAAGAGTGTCCCACTCAGGGGAGACTGAACACTAGTCTCCAAAAACATTAATCCTTATTTCATACAGATTTTTTTGCAGGAAATACTGGGAAATGTGTCAGTAAACAGGTTTTTTTTTTATTGTGGAACTTCTCAGATATTTAATGTACTCTTTAACACTGTGAATTTCCAAGAAGAAAATGTAATAGGTGACATTTTCCAAATTTGTTTGACTATTGAAATTCTCTTTATTTAATTTTACAAAGAATATCTCAACTAGCATCTCTGTGGAGTAATCTTTGAGTAAACCCAGCAAAGCACTTATTAAAGTCTTTTTCTGGTTTGATCTCAAGGATATAAGATGCACATAAATCAGAAAGGGGTAAGTACGTTCTTTGCTTCTACTTGGCCTTGTCGGTGAATCACTGAGAACATCGGCCTTCCTTGGGCTGCAGCACGCACTCCTGACTGACAGTGGATGAAAACGCATGTGTGGTGTGATCCACGAGAAGGTGGTGTGTGTGGTCAGCACTCTATGGCTGGACAGAAGCACCAAGGGGACTCCTGTCTCTAGTGGAAGAAGCCTGAAGGATCTTTACACAGACCCTCACTGTGCTTTCTGCTCAGGGACAATTGATCGTCAATCTGCATAGTGTTTGTGTAAGTATCTTAGGCACGTGCCACAGGCAGCTAGATAGTTTGCAGCTGAGTCTGGTCCTCCCTGAATCTCTGAGTTTTGCTGTTGCTGAAGAGATGAGGTTTCCAGCTCCACCCTTTCCTCAAGCCCAGCTCAGGAAAAGTCCTCTCTCCCAGTCAGTCCCCTTTGTCACTGGGGAAACAGTTCACATCCACCTCATTTTCTAACTCTTGTTCACTGGTTCAGGTTCTACTATGGTCTTGTCTCTCTGACATGACAAATAGTAATGCTTCTAATTTTCTCCTGCTAGGCTTTTTCATCCTAGGGGATGTTGTTCCATTCAGTTCCTTGTCCTAGAGTGACCATGACCTTATGCTGCAGGGGAGGAGAAGCTGCCTGAGGTGACAGTGAAGAGCCATGTGAGTTAAGTTCTGTGATGAACCTTCTTCTGCTGCCCTGCATTGTGTTCCAACACCAACGCCTGTGCTGTCCTGCTTCAGACATTTGCTCACTCAGCTGTCTGCCTGGAACATCTGCATGCCGAACCTCCTCCTACTAAAATCGCCATTCTGCTTTGAGGCCTGTGTAGTGGCCGTCTCCCTCCCGAAAGCTTCCCCATGCCCAGAGCTGTAAGCAAACTCTTCCTCCGTTCTACTCCCATAGCATGTGTGTGTCTTCGTTGCAACCATGACCATACTTTCCCTTTACCTCAGTTTTAGTTTTAGTTTTACCTCAGTTCTCACCACTGTGGTCCACTCACCTTTCCTCATTTGTCTAGCCCTGTGGCTTCTGTAGAGATGGCTTTTAGTGAATTTGTTCCACACTACAGTGAGTTCCCCCTTTCCAGAGGGTTTGTTGTACCTGGGGAATGGGGGAGCTCAGCAGAAATACAGAGAACACCAGAAAGAAAAGAGAGCTGAGGGGAATAACAACAATGCTATGAGGATGGGAAAAGAAAAGGCAATTAGAAATTCTGGGGAATTCAAATAAGCTGTATAAGAAATTTAATGGAATGGTAGTACCTCCTTG
Source organism: Phyllostomus discolor (assembly GCF_004126475.2). Lineage (NCBI taxonomy): Eukaryota > Metazoa > Chordata > Mammalia > Chiroptera > Phyllostomidae > Phyllostomus > Phyllostomus discolor. The sequence continues at coordinate 69,254,284 of NC_040910.2, read as the reverse complement.
ACTTTGTCACGAGCAATATTTATATAGTCTAAATAAATAGCTGACTTATTGGTTGAAATGAAGCATCGATATGACTACATTAGGAGGGTGGCCGAGCAGACATGGGATGTGGTGGCGTCAGAGGTTTATCTGTTACAACAGGAAGTCAGGAGAGAATGTCTAATACGAAGACAGCAATGTCTTTGTAAACATAGAGACAACTCCCAGAAGAAAGGACTAGGCCAAATGTGGTTTCGCCTGAGGGTCGGGACTAGGTTATGGAGCAGGGGACTCTTTGTTTTTATTATAAGCTTTCAAAATGATTTGATTATCTATCTATGTGCAGATGGTACCTTGGCTAAATTCTTTTTAAAGGAATGCAGACTTTTAAACCCCATCTAAGACCTGGTGAGTCAGAATCCCAGGGCCAGTTACCCGAAGTTGGACAGACTTGTGGGCATCTGTGGCGTGCACCTACAGTCGCCCACGAGTCTGATAACCATGACCTCACATGTAGCTATGGAAACAGAAGTGGGCTGTCCTCAGGTGAGCACTTGGAAAGGGAGTGGAAGTTCCCAAACAATTTGCCTGTGTGTATTTTCCAAACCAAGCATCTGAGACTGCCTTGGAGACACTGCAGGAATGCAGGGTCTGAGCCTCCTGGGTCTGTCATGAGGGTGGACAGACATGGGGCAGGGATAGCATCTCGGAGAGCCCTCTCTTGTTGCCTTTTCCTTAGACCTCAGGGATAAACAGGCACTGCTGTAGGTATGAGAAAAGAAGAGGCAGCCCAAGGCAAGAGAGAAATGGGATGAGAGGTCTGCTCCGTTCCACCTGGAGGGGGCCTTTGCCCCAGGGAGGGACAAGCATCCTGTCCCGCAGCCAGGCCTTGCGTGTGTGGCCCTGCTGCCCACACGGAGGAGCCCACTCCCCACCCCCAGCTCTTTATGAGGTAAAGACACTCTTTGCTGAATGTATGTGCTCCAAATACTCATCCTTCCCTCCATCTTCTCTCTCCTCTTCCTTCACTATTTCCCTCACTGCTAATCTGTCAGACTCACAGAACTTCAAAAGATGTTGATGAATCAGGGCTGAGTAATGTGGTGGGGAAGGGGAGGGGCTCATTAGTTATGTGGGATAAAACTCTCTGAGCCTCAGTTTCCTCATTTCTGAGCTGAGGAAATAATTTTTACTTTGCTGGTTTTTTTCAGAGAGAGACACAGATAAAGGCCTAACTTGTTAAGGGTTTTGCTTCTGGTAGGTGATCTGAAGAAGAGTTCCTTTCCCATGGATGGTGTTAAAGGTCTGTGTTCTAAGAGAACCTTCTGTTCCCGGACCCCTTGAAAGTGTAGGGATGCAGTTTAATAAATATTGATACTGTGTGAATCTGGTCATTTAATCTTTATACTGCTACTGTTCCTATTTTATCGATGAGAAAACAGAGGCTCGGAGCGGTGCGGGGACTCGCGCGAGGATACAGCTCGGCAGCCTGCCCCAGAGCTCCTGCTCTTGGACGCTGCCGACCACCTGCCACCCCAACCTGTGGGCCGTGCTCACCTGCGCTGCTGCCAGGGCTCTCCTCGCAAGACTGCCAGAGCCCCACATGGAACCTGCGTCGGATGAACTTGTCGTCCCCCATCTCCCAAATGTACTGGACGGCCTGGCTCTCGTTGTCCATTCTGCTGTCGCCACTGAAATGAATGCAGTGCGGCCCTCCCGTGTGGTCCTGGCACAGTGTCTTGGCCACCCTCCGGGTCCCCTCATACCAGTGGCTGCTGCCCAGGGCTGTGAGGGAGAAGGCGAGGGCGAGGCAGATGGGGAGGAGGGCCAGTGCCTGCTGCCGCTGGGCCCTGTCCATGGCTAAATGAGGTGTGTGGCATCGGATGAGCAGTGGGCCCCTCCTCTGCCTCCTCGCCTTGGCTCCCACCCTCCTCAGCCCTGCCATCTGGCCTTCTCACAGTCTTCTGTGACATTCCTGGGGCATGGGTGCGCTACAGCCTGCGGCAGTGGTGGCAGTGCCTGTTGCCTGAGAGGCCCTAGAGGGAGCACAGAGCCGGGAGGGCTCTCACCTCGGTCCTCCCCAGGATGGAGATGTTTGTGAGAGCGCTGGTTTTCAGTTCTGTTTTTTTTTCCCAATTGTAGTGAAATGTCCTAGTGTAAAGTTTACCATCTTAGTCATTTTAAGTGCACAGTCAGGTGCATTCACATTGTGCAATCAATCTCCAGAACCCTTTTCATCTCTCGAGACTGAACTGCTGCACCCCGGCAACACTCTCTCTCCATTCCTCCTCCCGGACCCTGGCGCCCTCCACCCCACTACCTGTCTCCATGAGTCTGATCCGTGAGTTTGATCCCTCTGGGCATAGGCGGAATTGGCCTTTTTATAAGCGGCTTATTTCACTTAGCTTGATGTCCTCAAGGTACATCCACATTTACTCAGGTCAGAATTTCCTTCTTTTTAAAGGTTGAATTATATCCCATTGAGTGGAGATAGCCTATTCTGTTCATCCAAACATTTGGTTTGTTTCCACCTTCTGGCTGTTGTGGAGGGTGTTGGTTTTTGATGGAAGGCCAGGGGCAGTTTGGGTGGGTTTCTGGGTGTAGCCTCTGACCCTCGCCTTTGGCATTGAGCAGGGTCCTCAGCCTTGGATCTGGGGAATCTCAAGACCTGCACAGCCTGTTCCCTGCCCAGCCCCACAGTAAGGGACTTCCTGTCCCAGGGGCCTGAGAGACTTGGGGTACAGGTGGCCTGCTTCAGGCCTACATGCTATGCAGAACAGGGCAGGCTGCTGGCCCCCCACATGGGTTCAGCATTCAGCACTATCCCAGAGCCTCAAAAACTGGCAGGCAGAGTCCCTGGTCCATCACTCAGGCCCTTGCAAAGGGGGCTGTCCAGGGCTGGTGCCATGAGGGAGACGTACGTTGCTTCTTGGACAGAGGACATTCGTGAAGCCATGAGGGCAGGTGAGTAGCAGAAGATTCCACGTGGCATCCAAAACATACAGGTTCTTGATTACATGGGAGACACCTCCTGCAGACCCCCAGGTAGAGGTGAGAATCTACAAGCCTGGGCAGCTAGGAGCAAAGGGCAGTGGCATTTGGGTTAAGCCTGGGGAAGGCTGAGGAGCTGTGCTGTCAGCCACTTAGGAGCGGTGTGCATTTGGTGTACCATGTTTTGTCACTCAGTGTCCTCCATCTGACTGTCAGAAAAAAGGATGTTTTCGAGGAAAAGAGATTAGATTGAATATTCTTACCAGGCAGGCATCTGAAGACAGCCTTGACTGTGCAGGCACAGAACAACTTTATAGCCACACTGAAAAGGATCGGGCCCACCCCTGGGCACTTTCATCCCTCCATGTCACGTCACCCTCCTCTCTCTTGTCCCAAAGAGGTGACCACATTGATTCCGGAGGTCGCATCATTAGAAGAGTCCCCTGTGGAGGTCTTTATTCATTATGAGCATTCATGGATGAGGTTTAAAATCTTGCCAAGTGGAGTTCTTAAGACTTCCAGGGGTTTATATTAAGTGTTTGATGCTCCTCTGTTTTTCTCCAGCTGTTCAGAATTCATTCAGATAAGTTAACCACGATGTGTTCCTATGGTTCAACTTGAATGGGACATGTTCTTTTTATCTCTTGCTGACCTGCATTTCATCCAGTCTGGATACATTCCCCTGGCCCTCCAGTTTGGGAGGCTGGGAAGGCTTGGAAGGGGGTGCGGGGAGCTGGACAAAGAGGTGGGATGAGAAGGGCCAAGCAGAGCCTTTCAGAGGTGCAGTGATGAGACTACCAGAGAAATGGAACTTGCCTTGAGGGTTAGGATAAGATAAGGCAACTGACCAAATAGCTGTGGTTAGTATCCTGGCTCTGCCACTTACTTGCTGTGTGGCCTTGGACTAGCAAACTAACCTCTCTGAACCTAAGTTTCTCAGCTGTCAAGTAGAAAAATATCACCCTCACAGGGGTATTTCGAGGAGGAATGAAACAGGATGTTGGGTGCAAAGCTTTTGTAAATGTGAATTGTGAAGAGGAAGTACAAATATGGTAGTTAGTAAGTGGCGGATTGTGTACTCCATAAAAGGCTCTGCCAGGTGGGCTGAACGACAAGTTCAGAACAAGTGGGCGACGGAGAGGAGTGCATGTTTGGCTTTTCAGCGTGTTGTTTTGCTATTATGTAGACAGAACTCAAGTCTCTGACTGGGTTTTTGCTTCAGACTGTGGGTCAGGAGCTGCTCTCCCTGGGGCTGGGCAGCTGTTTCTTGTGAAGACTTGGCACATCCAGGGCCCAGAGAAGCCTGGACAATCTTGGTGGCTGGGCTTAGGCTGGCCTGGACAACCTTCATGCCTTAAGAAGAAATGTCTCCCTTAAGGTGACACCCACCTCAGGACTGGCTCGAGAGGCCCATCCTCTCCCGCTGGCTGTTCATCCAAGGCTCGAACCCATGACTGTTGCACCCTAGTTTTGTGGATTGACCCAGGCCTCAAGGGTGGAACCTGCTGACCACCTTGCTTTTTCTCCTCAGCCTCTGCTGAGGATGTCCCAGAAAACACAGCTGACTCAGGGGAGGTCTGGGAAAAACCTCCCTGGCTTTGCAGGGGCTGGGTGGGGGCTGAGCCACTGCTAATGAGAAACTTTGGAGATTCAGTAGATTGGTCTAGACGCTCTTGACGTGGTGTGGAGAGGGTTTGTGCAAACATTTCCTCTCTGCACACAAAGAGGAATGCAAGAGGAGACCGCCTGTGGTACATCCTGGACTGTGAGACAAATGTGCCCCCACTTGTGAAAGTGCAGCAAGGAAGACGAGGCCGGTGCAGAGCAGGGCAGGGCCTGGGGTCCTTGCAGCCCAGGGGCCGGTCCTCTCCCCTCCCCCGGGATGTGCTCTCTGCAGCCCCCTGCTCGGCCCTTTCTCGCTCTGCTGCTTCTGGTTTCCATCAAACAAGTAAGAGCAGTTTTTATTATTACTATTATTGTTATTATTATCAGTTGTACATATTTTCTGATTATAGAAGAAATTTAGGCCTCTTGTAGGCAATTTGGAAAATATAAACGTGTATTAAGACAATGATTAACCATTATCGTGGCATTCAGATGTAATTACTGTTAATATTTTGGCATCTTTTCCTCAAATCCTTTTTCTATGCAGTTTTTTTCTTTTTACACAGCTGAAATAATGATGCACAAAACATTTTGTATCTTGGTTTTCCCTTTACATTATATTATGAGTATTTTCTCCTGTCAGTGCCAACCTTGGAAGTGTTGCTGCATGTGGCCTCCTGTCCACTTTCATCATGGTGTCAAGTGTGAGGATTTAGGTTGAATGGATGGTTGTTTTCTTTTGCTTTCCTTTCTCCTCCCTCTCCTTCCTTCCTTCCTTCCTTCCTTCCTTCCTTCATCCCTCCCTCCCTCCCTCCCTTCCTTCCTCCCTTCCTTCCTTCCTTCCTCCCTCCCTCCCTTCCTTCTTTGTTCTTTTTCTTTCTTCCTATTAAAAAAATATAGGATGCTTATTGTTTTAAGAAGTAAATGTGTGAAATCCAAAGAAGTGTAAATACAGACTAGAGCTCACTGTGATGCTACCACCCAGAGATGATCCTCATTCACATTTCAGGGCTCATACTGTCAGACATTTTTCTACCATTTATTTATATATAGTTATTTTTAAAAGTAACAAACAGAATCTTACTATATATCTTGCAACCTGCTTTTTTCCTAACAAAATTCACTAATAAAAAACACTGGCCAACATTGTTACTGCACACTTACCATGCATCAGGGCTGATGCCAGGCGCCTCCCTTATATGATCTCATGGCACGTTCCCAGCAGCCCTGTGGGGGGAGTCCTGTGAACCCCATTTTGCAGGAGAGAAAACTGAGTCTCGGGAGGTTGAACATTTTTCTATATCAGTAAATGTAGCCCCATGGCCTGAGGTTTGTGAGCTGCAAGGGTGTACTCTGATGTGTGCAACCGTCCTCTTTCACTGGGTGCTCCGGTAGCTTGTCTCACTCTCATCCAAGGAGCTGGAACCTTAGCTCCTTCCCTCCCCAAGGTTCTATTTTTATCCTGGGCCGTGATGTGAAGGACCCCAGCTCCATTCACCTGAGTAAGGAAGGTGCCTCGCAGCCTGTTTTCTCGTTCCTTTGATCCATGGGCAGGGTTAGTCCCTGGTTGCAGCCAGGGAATTCTAATCCCTCCCGCCCCCATGGATGAGGGCTGGGCTGCCAGGCCTCATGTGGTCACCTTATTTGGCTTTCTCTGGTGCTAGCCCAGGACCAAAAGGGCAGAAAGCCTCGACTGAATTTTCTGCATCCAAATTCTCTCCGAGGCAGCCTTGAAGCCCTCGTAGCAGATTGTGGATGTGAGCCCAATTGATGGTTTCATGGAATTCTTGCAGGGCGGCAGCCTCCTCTTGGTTAGTGACCAGAACATTTTTGAGGGCTGGTGGTCCTGGCCTGCCTCCTACTCCAGGACTTAACTGGTCAGTGGAGGGGCTATTGTCAGAAAGTTGACACAGAGCCCTCACCCTTGCTTCAGTTCTGTCTCATGTTAAAATAATGTATTCACCTAGTTATCTAGTTTTGTTTGCCTTCTGTCCACAACTACGCATTGATGGCTGATTAGGGGCTAGGTACTGCTGCAGAACTTTATACTTGTCCTAAATCACTTTGCTTAAACCCCACAATGAGCCTCTGAGAAACTTATTATTACTGAACCCATTTCACAGATGGGGAGATTAAGATTCACAGGAATTAAATAATCACCAGCGACCATGCAGCTCGGGAGCCATTACATCTCTGCAGGATATTTGAAGAACTGTGTTCTTCCTTAGCATTCCTTAGAAGCTGTTGACATATGAATATTTACATGTTAAGACAGCAGGCTCTGCAGTGCCTCTGGCCAGCTTAGACAGGGACAAAGTCACACCTTTACTCCTTCGCTTTGGTACTTGCATAATCAATAATGTGCCTGTTAGCATGGCCCCCCCCCCCCCCCTCTGCCACTTGGTCTGTTTTCAGAAGCCCTTGTCTCTGTCTGTCCTGCAGTGTGTCCATAATCCTGACAGCCCTCCTCCTGGTTCTCCAAATGTTTATATTATGAGGCTTTGTGTAGACTTTCATGGTGCATTTTGCTCGTAGATGCTTTCCCTGCATGGATTATAAATGATTGTGGTGTGTTTTCTGGCAGGAAGTCTTCATAAAAATTCACTTAATGAGAATTCTCAGGGATAGTTTTGTTTCTACATTTAAGCAGAGAAATAAGGCTTTGGTCTCCTTCCTCCCTCCCTCCCCCAACACAACTCATTTAAGTTAATTAGCAGTTGTTTTTTAAGGATATTCAAGAAATGAATTAGTGGTTCTTTCATACATTGCTGATGGTATTGTAAAGAGGTACATATTTATAAATAAAATTTTTTTTGGTAAGTATGCACAGTTTGGCAGTACATTATTAACTTCTTTAAAAATGTATACATTATGATGCAGCAATTCCAGTTTAGAGAATTTCTCTTAATAAAGATGTTCTTGAATGTTTATGAATATTTTCATTATAGCATCATTTATATTAGCAAATAGTTAAAACAACACTAGTCCCCAAAGCTAGAAAATTAAAAAAATAAATTATATCACATTTATCCCTAGAAAATTATATAGCTGTTAAAATGGTGTTTTAGAAGAATAGTTCTTGAAATGGAAATATATTCACAATATACCTTCTAGCAAAAAAGAGGCTACAGAACAATATGATTTCCTTTTTGGCTAAAATAAAAAAGAAAAGGAGGAAAAGGATGCTTGTGTGCAGAGATAATCATTTCTGATTTTTATCTTCTCCCTCTTTGCTTACCTATAATTTTAATTTTATTTACAATGAAGTGTAGTCCTTTCATTACAAATAATATTAGAAGATTTATTTGAAGAAGGTCAACAGAATGCTTTTTTCCCTATTTTCCTGAATCCCTTCTCCGTCAAGTTAGTTCTTGATGCTGTTACCTAAGCAAGAAGAGGATCAGAATCACGCTGGGCTTTTCCAGTTAGAAAACATCCACTTGTGGACCTCCTTTTTTCATAACTGTGTTTGGATCTGGCTGTGACTGAACTTGCATTTGCCTCTTGTGTATTTGGTGTCTTTACGACAAATACCTTGGAAGATAGTCTGAGTTTCGCCCTCCTAAACTGACCAAAGTTAGTGTTGCTTATGGTCTGTATTTTTTTCCCTTCTGTTTTTGAGCACACGGCCCTTAGTCCTGGCAAAGAGCAGGATGTAGGGACATGCCAGTCCAGGGACAACTCACATGTATGACACTGATTTTATTGTCTCTTCCTCAGCCAGATCCCAGTGAAGCCCCCAAGAATGCACATGGCGCTCTACCCAAGAAATGGTCTTCCTTTTGTGACTTGGCAGATTATGGAAGTTTACAATCTGTTTATCAACTTCTCTGCTAAATTTATAAGTCTAATATAAAGTTAGTTAGGTTCCCATTAGGATGTAAAATGGCCTAATGTGTTAATAAACTCTCATTTTCTTTCTTGGGCCGTAACACAGAGACATATATTATTAATGGAGATTCAAAACTCATTGGAAACTGAAACCAAGGGGTGAATGCCAATAATCTTATCATCATTATCACCATCATTATTATTTATTGGGTAATCCCATAGTCCCCAAATGGTGTGCTAAGATGCTCCAGGGCACTGCTGGGAATTCAGAGGGGTGCTCTCAGATATTTTAATTTTTCAAGGGAAACATCCATCTGTGACAGCTGTGTGGATTACCAGCTGGAGACAGTTCCTGGCTTCCACATTGTATCATGCTGGGCTACTTTTGGTGATATTGGGCTTTCTAAAGTTGCTGTCATGAAAAGAAAGTACTGCACAAAAACCAATGTGGAACAAAGGTGGTTGTGTCCAATCTGAGTCTTCGGTTTGAGAAATTGTTCAGTACCCAGTAGGTGCCAAGTTGTTGGGACATAAAATACTTATTAAGTTTTGGGGACTTACTTACTTAATTAGTGGGACTTGATATTTCTTTTGGCTGAGGGATGCTTTGCTCCAAATGTGCTAAAAATTGAGAGGGTTTGGGGCCCTCTAGTCTCATGATGATTATACCAGTCCTTCAAAAAGTTGGCTGTGTGGTTCTCTGGAAGAAATGCAAAGGAACTACTCACAGACCCCATTGTGAATGGTGTAGTACTGAGGGGTGGGGCAAGATGGGCAGAAAGGGTGAATTGGACTGATTACTCAGGAAGTGAAAGCTGGCTACCTGTCAAGCTGACAGATTTATTTTTTCCTTGTTGTTTTGTTTTGTTCAGTTTAGGGTACTGTGTGTGTATATGTGTGTGCTCGAATACTTTTAGGTGGAGTATCTTCCAATTTACAACAGGCTCCCCTGGCTTCTTGTTGCTAAACCTGTCCTACTTCATTCTTTCAGGTTCTCTACCTGGCATTCAATGGTGAGACATGACAAAGGCACAAAGCCAACTAATTAGTGGTTGATCTTAGCCCAGATCACATATTTAAACCATCCCATGTCCATGCCCTCTTCCCTGGCCCCACCCCACAGCTATGCCTCTGTTTCTTTATTGGGAAAATGAGGGAGAATGAGGACAGTAATTCCAGCTCTTTTCTAAGGTCTTGTATTCAGAGATTCATCCCCTTCAACTTCTCCCTAATGCAAATCCTGGCACACAATAAGTGCTCAATAAAAATGAGTAAACTGGAGAAGAAATTTCAGCCATCTTTTCTTTGTAATCCTCACCCAGGGATTTATTTATTGATTTTAAATAGAGAGGAAGTGGTGGGGGGATACAGAGAAAGAGAGAGAGAGAGAGAGAGAAACACTTATGTGAGAGAGAAATATCCATTGGTTGCATTCCATACATGTCCTGAGCAGGGATCAAACTGCAGCCTTTAGGTGTAGGGATGATGCTCCAACCAAATGAGCCACCTGGTCAGTGCAAAAAAAAAATTCCCTCTTAAGGCCAAAAGAAGTGGTACAGATATACAATTAGAAGTTGCTAGATAACTCAATTACCTGGAAGACCCAAAAAGTATATTCTGTATATCTAAGGTTCCATGGAATGAAGTAGTTAATGTCAGGAAGAAAAAAACCCCAAAGCCTCAGTTCAATAGCCGAGCATCTGTCTGCCCAATGTCTTAGATTCAGGACCTCCAGGCACTTGGGCAGGAGGGTGCAGACACCTGGGCAAGGTGGTGCAGACACTTGGGTGGGAGGGTGGGGGTCCCTAGGTGGGAAGGTTTGGGCCCCTAAGTGGCAGGGTGCAGGCCCCTGCCATTCCTCCAGTCTTCCTCTCACACACAATTGGGACTTCTTTGTGTGCTACTCCTCTCTTTGATATCCTCATGGTCTTAGAAGCATGCAACTGTTCTTCTGGTAGGGTGTGAAACTTCAGAATGAGTATTTTGTATCCTCTTGAAATGTCCACCTCATTCGAAGACTTTGAAAAAAACCTTTCATCATTGTATTAAAACCAATAGGATTAGATTATGGAGTAAATGTAAAATCCATATGTATCTTTCAAATAGAACTTAAGATGCCAAAGAAATTCTATTTCTTGGTTCAGCCACTATGGGCCCTGCAGTTGAAATGTTTGAGAACCATGGTATGAGATGATAACAGGGCCACTCTGGTGCTTGCAGCTGACTAGGGGGTCACCATGGTCTTCTCTGCTCAGATTTCAGGATCTCTCCTTCAGGAGACAACTCGAAAGTGGGCTCAGTACAAAGAGAAGTGCCTGAGAGACTTACTCAAAAAACCTTCTGGTAAGCACAAGTATTAGTTATTTGTGGCTGTGTAACAAGTGGTCCCAAAGCTTAGTGGCTTACACCATTAATAATAATAATTTGTGATCTCTCACGGTTTCTGTGGGTCAGGAATTCAGACCACGCATGTTGGGGATGGCTTGTTTCCACTCTACAATGTCTGGAGTTTAGTTGGAATACAATGGTTGGGGGTTGAAAACATCCCAAGTTTTTTGTTCATGCCCATCTGCTGGCTGACACAGGCTCTCAGGTGAGAGTTGAGCTGTGAATGTTGGCCGGGGAACTTCCACGGGGCCTCTTTGTCTGGCCTGGGCTTCCTCACTGCATGGTGGCTGGATTCCAAGAGCAAGATGACCAGAAGCCAGGTTGCCTTTTATGACCTAGCCTTGGAAGTCACCTCTGCCATGTTCTGTTGGTTATATAGTTACAAAGTTTTACCCAGGTTCAAGAGCAGAGACCCCACCTCTCATTACAAAAGAGCATGTGAGATGGGATGCATATACCTGTGGCCATCTTTGATAAAAAGCCATCTGTCACTGAGCATTTATCACCTAATCACATAATTTGAGCAACTGTGATAGATTGACCTGGCAATCTGTTGAGTGTGTGTGGGGCGAAGGGGGCAGCATCCTAGGTTCTATGACTAAAGCTGAATCATAACATTTCTCTTTCCCAAGTCTACACTAAGTTCAGAGCATTCTAGCAAATATGTTAATAGTTTGGTCAGTCCATGGCTTCTCCTGCCCACATACTGACTCATTGGGTGTGTCCAGATTCTTCCATTTCTTTTTTTTTTTTTTTTTTTTTTTAAGAAATAGAAGATTCCTTTTTTTTCTTTCAAAGAAAAAAAAGATAAGAAGCATTAGCTCCTTGCCTCTGGGCACTGGGGACTGTAGATAAAAGCTGGCCCCACCTTATTCTCCTGGTTGAGGAGACACCATAAACTTTCTGTCCCTTTTTCTGACCCAAAGGCAGTGCCCACCTTCAGGCCCACCCTTCCCCCTGTAACAACTCCTTCAGCCCAGCAGGCAGCAATCCCCACCTCCCCTTCGGGGAACCCTGTTTTCTGATGCCCCAGTGTGGCAGGCCCTCTTCAGCTGGAGCCACACCTGGAGCAGCTCAGGACCACTCACGAGAGGGTGCTGACACCTGGTGGCCAGGTCCACGAGGTGCCAGAGCCAGCTGGCACCTGGCTGGTCTGCATTTTCAGGGTCCCATTGCCCATAACATGACACTTCACCCTGAGTTCTAGCCTAACAGGGAGCAGATGGTAGGGGTGATGCTAGGTTCCCAGGAATGAGGGGCCTGTGAAGGCAGTTGAGATCCACCCCGAAACCCTTTCATTTGATTCTGGGAGGCCTACAAGGCTGGGGCTTATGTTTGTAGCTTCTCCTCATCACTCACTGGAGTTGGCCCAAGTATTGTATAATGATCAACAGATCAGCAGCGTTCAGACGCAGAACTATGACCAGGTAGTGCTTGTGTCAGGTACACATGACAAAACCACTGGTCCTCTTGCACATTTCACAGTTAGGGTGTTCCAGGTGTAATCAGTGAAGCCTTGACAATTATTTAGTTCATATGGAACATGAGGTGCTGGCTGAACATCCAAGTGTCCTCCTGACCCCCAGTTTCTGTGAGAGCTCATTTCACATAAAGTAAACCAAAACCAGAGTGACGTGTGCATTGACATAATTGACCAGACCACTGCCAAAGGTCTCGTGGTCTAGACAAAGCCACAGTGCTTGGGGCTGTGTTAAGCATTCTTGTCCCCTGCATGTTGTTCCTCGTCCTTGACCTGCCCCCAGGGCCGGATGCCCATGCGAGTCCCTGTGCAGGTTACTACAGCTTCTGATGCTGGGAGGGCGGGCTCTGGGCTCCCGCCGCCTCTGTCTCCATCCGTGGACCCCAGGCTCTGGTGGCGCTGTTCATTCAGCCCTTCTTCTCTCCACAGGCATATTTTGTAATGGAACCTTTGATCGGTATGTATGCTGGCCTCATTCTTCTCCGGGAAATGTCTCCGTTCCCTGCCCGTCATACTTACCTTGGTGGCGTGAAGGTAATGTCCCATTTTACCATTTTCTGACAGTTTCCTCAAAGGCTGGTCCCTCCGGGGTGGGACTGCCAGGGAGTGGATAGAGAAAGGGCCCCAATCAAGTGCTTTTCTCAAGCCTTCTCTCACCAAAGATGTCCTTCTAAGCTGCCAGGAATACACGTTCCTTCTTCTCTCTGCTTCTCTTATCTTCCTGCAATTCTTCTCTGCCTGGATGTTCTGTTAATAAAACGGTCCTCTTTTCTTTGAAATGGTGGAGTCCAGGCCTGGTTTCCATGGCATTGGCTGCGGTGAGGGTAAGAATTAGCACCGTGGTGCAGAGGAGAAAGAGGTGGGGGTGAGAGATGGGGATGCTCGCATCTAAGCAGCTTCGGCTTGTCAGGTAAAGAGGAAGGATGTCAAAACCACCCTTGCCATAGCGCTGGAAAGAGGTGCTATTGAATGGATGTTTTTAAGCCCATGGGGTGTGGATGGAGAGTTGAACCACTCAGCCCGCCCTGATCCTGCAGAAAGGAAGTGACTGTTATTTAGGACTTCGGGATGATTTCCCATCCCCACTTGCCCCAGCAACTCAGCCTCTTGGTTGTTTCACTGGAGGGAGAGAGAAACAGTTACTGCTTAGAACTCCTTTGCCTTTGACCAAAGACCCTGGACAAATGTAAGAGCAGGTAAAATCTTGAGAACTATTCTCAAGACACATAAGCAAGTACAAAGTTCCGGGCAAAACAATGTGAGAATGGGTGTCTGAGATGGTGAGGTGGTGATATTTTATATTTAACTTCAGTCCAAGGAATGATCACAACAGTTGGAATTTGGTTTCAGTTTTTTGAGGCCTCCAGTGCAAAGGGAGAATTTTGAAGGAAGACACACTTCTGGGTGGGAGTGCCAGTGAAACTGCCCTCTGGTGGGTCCACTGGGATCAGCCCAGGAGCCGTGAGGAGCAAGATTCACGGGAAGGTGGGAGGGAAGATACAAGGGAGCTTGCTGGGCAAGAGGGCGCAGCTCCGTGGGCAGTGAAGAGCACGAGACACAGAGTCAGGAGCCCTGGGGTTAGACCCCATCCCTCTGTTCTACACTCAGGCTTTTGGCAAATTGCCAGAGCCCTCGAAGCTGTAATAGCCAACTCCTAAGGTCATCTTGATAAATAAATGAGAAGGCACGCACTGAGTCAGCCACACGGTAGGGGCTTCCTAGATGGGGGCTGAGGCTGAGACTGAGTTCGAGTCCCTTAAACCTCTCTGGGTCTTTAAGGCCCCAAATGAGTGTGGACCCCTCAAGGGCACAGGGAGCAGACCACCGCCACCACCCAGCTCCACCATCTGCCTATTTTTTTCCCAGGCGCTGAACATAGAGGTCCATTGCACTTTAAGAGAAAAAGTGATCAGAAAGTCAAACTTACAAAGAAGTGGAGTTAAGGCTTAAAAAAATGAGTTGTGGGTTTTTAGAATGTACTGAGGGGACTGTGATTCACAGAAGGTGGGAAGTTGCTTTTCTACTTGATGTTTTGTGCACAAAATCTTTAGAGTCCAAATGGGTTCCTTCAGTGAAAGGAAAATGTGGAGCCAGGGGAGGGGTTTAGAGAAGAAGGGATGCAGAAGCATTCTTGTGAGATAAGATTAGAGGAAGGAGCATCCTGATATGAGAAGGGAGCTTGTGTAAGGGCAGATACAGGCTGTAATGGTGGATACAGCTGTAATGGTGGATACAAGCTGTAATGGTGGATACAAGCTGTAATGGTGGATATAGGCTGTGATGGCTTATACGACTAAGGATTGAGGTTGGGCCTGACTGGGCAGGAAATTGTGTGCTGCACTAAGGGTTCTGAACTTCCCTCTGTGAAGGAAGATTATGTGGAGCCACTGAAGGTGTTAAGGCATGAGAAGGACATAAGATTTGTGGTGTGGGGCGATGATGTTGGTTGCCTGTGGCCGTTGGATTGAGGCATGAAGGGGGAGGCCAGTCTGAAAGCTACTTCAGTGGCCCAGAAAAAGAGATGGTGAGGGATTGGCTTCAAGCAGAGGCAAAAGGAGAGAAGAGGGAAGAGTTTTAAAAAATACTGGAGGTAGAACAGTCAAGACTTGCCATTCGATGAAGTGGGAATTGAGCGACAGAGAGGAGTGGAAGGTGGAGGAGAGAAAAACATTCTCACATTCCACTTGCCCCCTAACATCCGTCATGTGGCTGGAAGCCAAGTCCTCTGCCCCTCTTCTCGCCCGCCTCCCCTCTCATCTTCACTCTCAGGTGTTGCTCCCCCATCTCCTCGACGGTCCCTGCCTCAGATCTGGCCCCCTTCCAACCACCTGCACAAAGTTCTCTGAAACGCACATCCAACCATGTTGGCCCATCACCAACACCCCTGAATGGTGCTCGAGACCTTCCATCACACGGCCCTGCTGACCTCTCTAGCATTTTTTCCCATCTCCACTCCAGCCAAATAAACAACTCCAGGCTCCTATATCTGCTCAGCCATTGCCACCCAGCACCTTGCCCATACATTTCTGTCTATAAATCCAACTTTAATCTACAGCTTGAAACTTCCATTCTTCTAGAAAACTTCTTGGATTACTCCCCACAAGTGCAATGACTCCCTGCCTTTCCGAGGCCTCTTATATACCCAAGTGATCTTCCACCTTAGCATTTACAATGCTCGATGACATTTTTATTTGCATGTCTCCTCCTCCTGCTAGACTTGGGGCTGTGCCTCTTTCATGTCTGCATCCCCAGCATAGAGCAGTTACGGCTGGCATGGAGGGTGCAGTGTCAGGTGATATGACTGTCATTCACCCATTCATTGGATATTTATTGAAGACCCATTGTGTGCCAGGCATTGTTTTAAGAGCTTAGGATATATTAGTGACCAAAAATAGAATAAAATTTCTCAAATGTGGGGCTCACATTTGAGCAACAGCCAAATAATAATCAAGAAACATCATTAGTAAGTATGGAGTGTGTTTGAATGTGATGTATTTTAAACAAGATGGGAGGGAAAGATGTGAGAAGTGGGAGTGAGCTTTGTGACAAAGGCATGTCTTGGTGACAACTTAAAAAGGAAGTAAGGGATTTAGCCAATAGGGGAAGAGTGTTCAGCAGGGAAGGAGTCAAGGAATACAAATTCTGCACTCTTTGGGCAGTACGCCTGCTGTGTTCCACAAAGAGCAGGGAGGCCCATGTGGCTGGAGCGAAGGGGAGAGAAGCAACAGGTTAGTTTCTGTCAGAGAGCACTGGGGCCGGACCTTCCAGGGTTTTGTGGGAGGCCACAAGGACTCTGACTTCTTTTCAGGGCCCTCGGATGATTCTGAATGAGGCGTGACATGATGTGACTGACGTTTGTCTCAGTTCATCCTGACTGCCAGGTTCTCTGTAGCCCATTAGTATTGAAGGCACTCACAATAATCTGGGTAAGAAGTAATGGGGTTCCAGGTAGGGTAACAGCAGGAGGAGAACAGCAATAAGGGACAATCCCTCGGGGGAAGGGCTCCTGGAAGAGATGTGACTGAGTCACACAGCAGCCATGTTGGGCAGAGCACTTTGCCTGTCACTTGCACACACAAACACTTTCACTTAATCCTCCCCCAAACTGAGGAGGGACAGTGCCATCCTTATCTGTAGCTCTGATGTAGGAGCCAGAAGACACAGAGAGTGGAAGGGCCAGGCCCAGGCCACAAAGCTGGGAAGAGGCTGAGCAGGCCTCCTCCACTGCCATCTGTTCTTCATGAGCGTCAGGCAGGGACGTGCCCTGGGACCTGGGACGAGTGCCCAGGGCCCTGGTGGGTGTATCCAGCTGGCCCGTGCCTTGGGGAGCTCACCTCTCCGAGTCCCTGGGGGCTGTTCTAACTCCAGAGACTTCAGTAAACACAGCGGGCCATTAGAGGATCATGGCTTCTTACAAAATGTTGAGGCTGTCCTGTTTTTCTTTCTGTCCCAAATAAACAGTAGGGATGTTAATGAGCCCCCCTCCCTGCCCCCACACCAAAGGGAAGTAAAACTCCTTTCCCCTGGGATTTTCCATGGCTCTGTGGCGAGGACCGGGCCCTGGGGAGCTGGCTGCGTGTTCTGACCTTTCCCTCAGAGCTGTGTTTACTTTCAGAGGACTCAGGAAGGGCCTACCGACGCTGCTTGGCTCAGGGCACTTGGCAGACGAAGGAGAACTCCACAGGTATTTGGCAGGATGACTCCGAATGCGCTGAGAACCACAGCTTCAAAGAAAACGTGAGTGTGCTGGGCTCAGTGAGAATAAGCCCCAGGGCCGAGCCACTGTTTCCCCGGGCCCCTACCCTCCACCAGGACCCCCACCCTCCACCAGGACCCCCATCATCCACCAGGGCCCTCCGTGGCCCAGTGGCTTTAGGGCCCACACGGAGAGCTTTCCCACAGCTTCTCTGCCTCAGACTCACCCAGGGGAGACTCAATCACACCAAACAGCACCCCCTGTGGCAGCCACTGAATGGCTTCTACCTCAAGGGTGAAAGGTGACCCCCTAAGGGAATCCAGCTTCTCAGCCCTGTCCTAGCCTTTTCTTTGAGGTCCCTTCTGCCTGGAGCAGCTCTCCCCAGCTCTTTTGTGGCTTCTCCTCATTGTTCAGGTTTCAGTTCAATGCCTCCTTCAAAGCGAAGTCTTCCATGACCACCCCATCAAGAGTGGTATTCTTGATCACTTTCCACCACGCCCCGCCAATGCTTTGACAAACTCCTGTGTTTGCTTATTTGTTTTCTAGCCCTCATTAGAACATGCACTCAACGGTAGCAGATGTGTGTGCCAAGCTCAGGGTTTTCAAGCTGAGGGTTGCAGGCAACAGCCGAATTTTCTGCTCAGACTCTTTGGCTCCTAGCTGTTCATACCCAGACCTTTCACCTCCCTGTGACCTGGCTTCCCCATCCATAACATTTATTGCATGTGGTTGCTGTGAGGATTTAATTAAATAGACACACAAGTGTTAATAGATATGCCATTCTTCGGAAAGAACCTGACCCCCAGTTGGCATGCCTATGTAGCAGTGACTGCTTTGTGACCAGGACCCAGCAGAGCAGCTCAGCACAGGTTTGCTTCAGACTCCTATTCACTTGTTTTCACCAGGTGATCCAGGTGCAATCCCCACAGGCATGGCTATTCTCCCCAAAGACCTCCTGTGTGTACAGTCCCACCCACCTTCCTTCAAAGTGAAATGCAAAAGGCAGCCTGGACAGAGGAAAAGGTGTTTGGGAATTGGGCAGATATCTAGGGCCGTATCTTGGTTTCTTTCAGATGATCAGGCATGAAGTGCCTACTGTGTCCTAGATTTTTGCACTAGCCACTGGAGCTTTGAGTCTCTGGTGATATAGGGACAAGGTGGAGACCTCTAGGGATGCCACCTTAGGGAGTTAGGACTTTGCACAGTTGGAAAGGGAGGGACATAACTCTGAATAGGCTTCAAAAGGATTGCTCTGGCCAGTCAGAGGGAAGGGCCAAGAATGGGCCAGGCTAGAGGCAGAGTAGGGAGAGCAGGCAGGAGCCACTCAGTCACTCAGCCCAGATAGGGAGAGACCACCAGCAGGATGGAGGGAAGTAGGAGGCTGGGTTTGCAGGTTTCTGAGGAAGGAAATAGTATGACCAGATTCTGGGAGGAGGTTGAAAAGGTAGAGTCAAGGGCAAGAGAAAGCTCAGGTTGGCTTGGGTCCCTAAGGAGCTTTGAAATGCCCCTCATTGAGACTGGGGACACAGGAAGAGTCTTCCCCTTCACCTGTCCTGGGTTCTGGATATTTCACTATCACTACAGAATTCCTTGCCCTAACTCGAGACTGCAAACTGCACCCTGTCCCCTGCCCCAAGTAGTGGCTCACTTCTTTCAGAATTTAATTGGATTTTGACATTTGCTTTAGCTTTCCTAAGTCATTTTAATATTTTCCCATCAGACGTTAAAGATATTTCAATAAAGTTAGGGGATGTGGGGGGAGGTAAGGAGTTTAGGTTCAGGAACACTAACTGTGTGACTTTAAACCATATAACTTCTTTCCAAGCATCCACGAAGTGGGGTCGATAATGCCAACTTTGCCTAGGCCGGTGGTGAGGCTTGAGGGAACAGTGGGTGCCACGTCCTGGCACCCCCTCAGCATTGCATAGTTATGATTATTGCATTTCATCTCCTCAGAATGTCTCCTCTGGTCCCTGACAAACTCAATTCTTTCCCTTCCTGGGCCTCTCTCTACTCCACTCTGAGGGCAATGGTCACAGTCCACTTGTCATTATGAGTTTTTGGTGTCTGAGGATGGCTTTTCTGATGTGGCTTCTTTAGGTTTATTTTTAAATATACAATATTTTATTTGACTTTCAAAAATAAAAAAATAATTTTCTGTGAAGATACATATGAATATGTAAAATTTTATGCCTTTGATTAAAATATTAATCAAAGGTCTCTTTAGACCTTTGATTAATTTCAATACACTTTTATATTTTAAGCTGCAGTAATACATTTAAGATATCAGATGCTTTAAATATTTTAAGTATCTTAAATAGGACAGGCAAATCTTTAATTCTTAAATAATTCTAGTCCATTGAATGTACCAGGTTTATCTGGTGAGTCTTAAACTTTCTTAAATAAGTCAATTCTATTTTCAATTTAAACTTAAAGTCAAGTACTTATTGACATATTTCATAATGGAGCCACAATACCAATTCCGATATTCTAACATGCCATATTCTCTAAGAAGTAATACCAATTACATATAGATTGTCAAATACTTTTAAAAGCCTCTATATGAGGGACAAATAGAAGGATGAACATGGGATGAAGCCAAGTGAAGTGTTGATGGTAGCGTCTAGGTGGCGGGTATGCAGGTGTTTGTGAAATTCCTTTAACTTCACTGTATGTTTGGCCTTCCTGGTTGTGGCTCACTTCCATTAGAACCTCGTGGGAGTTGACATGCCCTTGGCTTTCCTAAGTGTAATATCTTCCCATCAGGCATGAAGAGCCTTCCACAGGATCCTTTAAATCCACAGAGAATTCTTTCCAAACCTCTTTTTAACCTTATTACTTGATTTGACAGAATTCTGTGTTTTTTACATAGTTTTACCATATGACAGGTCACACTTAAAGGAATTAAAATGATGCCTGTGGCTGACCTGGATTCAGCTTATCTCAGGTATTTGTCTGACTTTCATCAGGACACTAGACTTATGCTAATTGCATGGCTTGAATTAGGCAAGTCGCAAGTATTTATCTTCCCTCCTGCACTAAGCTGCTCGAGAACAATGACAAAATCATAGTTCTAGGTGAATACCCATCATCCCCTGGCCTAGTACTGGGATGGATGCACAAAAGCCTTTGCACACAGTGGGCACTTAGTACATACTGAGTAAGTGGTTTCACCGATTCTGAGTCAATGGGTCTGTAGTGGAGCCTTGGCATTAGTACTGGTACTGAGTTTCCCAGGTGATTCCAATATGCAGCTGAGGCTGGGACTGAGGCCTTAGGGAGGAACCTGCCAGGATGTGCGAGAGGCCTGCTGCTTCCTCTGGGCTTAGGTCTGCAGTGGCCCATATCAATGGGCAGGGACAAAAAAACAAGATTTGAAAACTGCACTTTCCAAGACAGAAAGTAAAGATTTCTCTCTTTAGAAAAGTGAGGACAAGGGCATTGCCTCCTCCCCTCTGCAAATGGCCGTGTTTCAAAGAATTCAAATGTTTAAAAATAATAATAAAACCAACTTCTGGACATGTTTACCTGTGTTTGTAATAGAGGGTTGAACTTTTGCCCAAAAAGGGCTAGCATTAGTAAATCTTTGCCCTTCAGAGTTTTGGCAAACAAAATATGTTATGTTCTCCCAAATGACAATACACTGGGAGTTCTTAGCACACTAAATGGTACCTTTTAAAGAGATCACGTGTGTGCACATGCATAAGTATTAACAAGTATGTTTGGATTTCTTGGTACAGTATTGTGCGTAGTAGTGTTTAAATAAATTATCTTGTCTTACTTCAAGCTGATTTTCTTTGCCCTTATACAAGTTCTTTCTATTCTCAAATACAGAATTTAATTACTATGTTATAATTTTAATACATTTAATTTTAATGATAAATTTTAATTTTCAATATAGCCTAGAATACATACATATAGATATATATCTATTTTTCCAATATTTTATTTTGAAATATCCAAACATAGAAAAGTTAAAAGAATAATACACACTCATAGATCCACTATATAAATCTGTTAACATTTTGCCACATTTCCTTTCTCTCTTTTTGAAATATTTAAAAATAATTTGCTGATATCATGAGATTATGCCCCTAAATATTCATCAGGTACTTTCTAATTTTAAGAACATGATTACATATAACTACAATGCCATTGTTTCAACTAAATGAAATTAACAGTGATTCCATCATATTAACTAATGTTTCATCCATTTTCACATTTCCCCAGTTGTTCTCCCCCTGCCCCTGCCCAATTTTTTATAATAGCTTTTCTACCCTGGACCAGGCTCTGATCTAGGTTCATATGTTGCATTTAGTTTTATATCACTTCAGTGTCTGTTAATGTAGAACAATGCTCCTACTCCCTCTCCCTCACCAATGACATTGGCTTTTTGAAGAGACCAGAAGAACTTTGCTATAGAAAGGCACACAATCTAGATGTGTTTGACTGTTTCCATGGGTTACCATTCAACGCACTTTTCTGTCTTCTTTATTTCCTGTAAGCTAGAAGTTAGATGGGATTCAAATGAATACTCGCAGGTGCTGTGTGTAACATCTCACCAGGAGTCCAAAATGTCAGGGGTCACACTATAATGATATAACATTTGATGATGATATAATGATGTTACATTTGATCACTTGGTTGTTAAAAAAATTTATATATATATAAATTTTTAAATATATATATCCACTTTAAAATGGAACCTGTGCTGCCATGCCAGAGAACTGCTTTGCAGGTCTTGTGCCTCAAATGTCTGGAATGATAAAATAGGGCAAAACAACCTTTGAACTGGGCCTAAAGCAACATGGTGCCCTAAAGAACCATTTGCAAAGATAACAAGAAAGCAGTTATTGTGGCTACTGGATTGATAACTCCTCGAGTGAAAAGTTTTTTAAATGTTAAAAATTAGCATCACTATGTTATATTATCTGCACCAATAGAAATGTCTTCCTTCTTTTTTTGACATTAAATAACTTTTTATTTTTCAATTACAGTTGACATACAATATTATATTAGTTTCAGATGTACACCCCAGTGCTTAGACATTATATAATTTACTAAGTCATCATCCTGATAAATCTCATACCCATCTGACATCACACATGCTTATTAGAATATTATTGACTATATTCCCTGTGCTGTACTTTACATCCTTGTAACTATTTTGTAACTACTGATTTGTATTTTTAGTATAGTTTATTATTATGCTTATAGCTGTCCCAATTTTTGTATAGCTGCCCTACATGCCCCCCACCCTCCAGCATCCCCCCCTCCCCTTAGTTCATGTCACTGGGTTGTACATGTCTTTGACTTCTCTATTTCCTTACCCCACCCGTCTATTTTATGCCTACCAATTATGCTTCTTATTCTCTGTTCCTTTCCCCCTCCCATTCTTTCCCTCCCTCTCCCCACTGATAACCCTCCATGTGATCTCTCTTTCTGTGATTCTGTTCCTATTCTAGTTGTTTGTTTAGGTTTATTTTTTGTTTTTTAGGTTCAGTTGTTGATAGGTGTGAGTTTGTTGTCATTTTACTGTTCATAGTTTTTTATCTTTTTCAATTTCTTAGATAAGTCCCTTTAACATTTCATAGAATAAGGGCTTGGTGATGAAGAACTCCTTTAACTTGACCTTATCTGGGAAGCACTTTACCTGCCCTTCCATTCTAAATGATAGCTTTGCTGGATGGAGTAATCTTAGATGTAGGTTCTTGCTTTTCATGACTTCGAATACTTCTTTCCAGCCCCTTCTTGCCTGCAAAGTTTCTCTTGAGAAATCAACTGATAGTCTTATGGAACCCCCTTTGTAGGTAACTGTCTCCTTCCCTCTTCTTGCTTTTAAGATTCTCTCCTTATCTTTAATCTTGGCTAATGTAATTATGATGTGCCTTGGTGTGTTCCTCTTTGGATCCAACTTCTTTGGGACTCTTTGAGCTTCCTGGACTTCTTGGAACTCTATTTCCTTCACCAGATTGGGGAAGTTTTTCTTCATTGTTTGTTCAAATAAGTTTTCAGTTTCTTACTCTTTCTCTTCTCCTTCTGGCACCCCTATGATTTGGATGTTGGAGCACTTAAAGTTGTCCCAGAGGTTCCTAAGCCTCTCTTCATTTTTTTGAATTCTTGTTTTGAATTTTGAACTCTTCATTCTTTTCTGATTGAATGTTTCTTTCTTCCTTCTGGTCCAAACTGTTGATTTGAGTCCCAGTTTCCTTCCCGTGACTGTTGGTTCCCTGTACATTTTCCTTTATTTCACTTTGTATAGCCTTCATTTGTTCCTTCATTTTGCAACCAAATTCAATCATTTCTGTGAGCATCCTGCTTTCCAGTGTTTTGAACTCTGCATAGGTTGTCTATCTCACTCTCACTTAGTTCTTTTTTCTGGAGCTTTGATCTGTTCTTTCGTTTGGGCTATATTTCTTTGTCTTGGAGCACATGTTATGTTGTAAGGGGCAGAGTCTTGGGGATTTGCTGGGGTAGGGCAACCCACGTCACTGCATAGTTGTAGGGGTGGGGTCAGAGAGGGAACAATGCTGCTTAGTTGGCTCTCATCCCACTTTCAGTCACTTCTCTCACTTCTCATGAGTAGATTGTACCCTTTCAGGTGCTGATTCCCAGGTGGATTGGTTTCTGTATGTTCTAGGATCTAATAGGCCTCTCCAAGGAACTCTCTTGTGAGACTGAGAGTTTCTCTCACCACCACAACCCCCACAGAACTTTACAGCCAGAAGTTTTGAGTCTTTAATTTCCTGGTCAGCCAGCCCCTGCCTCACCAGCATGGTCCGCTGTTTTGCTGCGGGTCCTCTTCGGCAGGCTGCCCGTCTCTGCCCCTCCTACTGGTCTAGATGAATATTTCTTTAACTCCTTGGTTGTTGGAGTTCCGTGTAGTTTGATTTTTCTGGCAGTTCTGGTTGTTTATTATTTTTAAATTGGTTGTTATCCTATTGGTTGTGCGAGGAAGCAAAGTGTTTCTACCTACACCTGTATCTTGGCAGGAACTTTCTTTTTTTATCATTTTTTATTGTTATTCTACTATAGCTGTCCCAATTTTCCCCCTTTGCCCTCTTCTGTCCATCCCACCCCCTACTCCCACAGTCAATCCTCACACTATTGTCCCTGTCTGTGGGTCATTCATATATGTTCTTTGATTAATCCCTTCCTCTTCTTTCCACTACTAAAACTCTTCCCCCTCCCTTCTGGTCACTGTCAATCCGTTCTACGTTTCCATATCTTTTGTTCTATTTGTTTGTTTATTTTGTTCATTAGATCCCTCATACAGGTGAGATCATGTGGTATTTGTTTTTCACTGACTGGCTTATTTCACTTAGCTTAATATTCTCCAGTCCAATTCATACTGTCACAAAAGTTAGGAGTTCTTTCTATCTACTGTGTACTATTCCATTGTGTACATATACCTCTGATTTTTTTTTTTTTTTTTATCCACTTATTTACTGATGGGTGCTTAGGCTGTTTCCAGCACTTGGTTATTGTATATAGCACTGTTATGAACATGAGGTGCATAAGTTTTTTTGAGTTGGTGATTCAGGATTCCTAGGGTATATTCCCAGTAGTGTAATCATTAGGTCAAAAGGCAGTTTCATTTTTAGTTTTTTGTGGAAATTCCATACTGTTTTCCATAGTGGCTGCACCAGTCTGCATTCCCATCAACAGCACACTAGGGTTCCCTTTTCTCCACATCCTCACCAACACTTGTTTATTGATTTATTAATGACAGCCATTCTGACAGATGTGAGGTGATATCTCATTGTAGTTTTGATTTGCATCTCTCTGATGGCTAGTGACATCGAGCATCTTTTTATATATCTATGGGCTATCTGTATGTCTATCTTGGAGAAGTGTGTATTCAGGTCCTTTGCCCATTTTTAATTGGATTGTTTGTCTTCCTGGTTTTTAGTCAGGTGAGTTCTTTATATATTTTGGAGATCAAACCCTTGTTTGATGTATCATTGGCAAATATGTTCTCCCATACAGTCAGTTCTGTTTTATTTTGATGATGGTTTCTTTAGCTGTGCAGAGGCTTTTTAATTTGATGTAGTCCCATTTGTTTATTTTTCCCTTTATTTCCCTTGCCCTAGGTGATATATCAGCAAATATACTGTAATGTGGGATATTTGAAATTTTCCTGCCTATGTTTTCCTTTACAATTTTTATGGTGTCATGACTTATATTTAAATCGTTTATCCGTTTTGAATTTATTCTGGTATATGGTGTCAGTTGGCGGTCTAGTTTCACTATCTTTTTGTACATACCAGTCCAGTCATCCCAAAACCATTTATTGAAGAGGCTATTTTTGTTCCATTGTATGCTTCTGCTCCCTTTCTCAAGTATTAATTGACCAGAGACATGGGTTTATTTCTGGCCTCCCTATTTTGTTCCATTGATCTATGTGTCTGTTCTTATGCCAGTACCAGGCTGTTTTGATTACAGAGGCCTTGTAGTATAGTTTGATATCAGGTATTGTGATTTCTCCTACTTTTTTCTTCTTTCTTGATATTGCTGAGGCTATTTGGGGTCTTTTTTATTTCCATATAAATGTTTGAAATATTTGTTCTAGGTCTCTATAATATGTTGTTGGTATTTTAATAGGAATTGTGTTGATCTATAGAATGCTTTGGGTAGTATGGACATTTTAATGATGTTAATTCTTCTAATCCGTGAACATGGTGTATGCTTTTTTAAAAAATATATTTTATTGATTATGCTATTACAGTTGTCCCATTTTCCCCTTCACTCTCCTCCACCCTGCCCACCCCTTTCCACCCACATTCCCCCCCTTTAGTTCATGTCCATGTGTCATAAGTTCTTTAGCTTCTACATTTCCCATACTATTCTTGCCCTCCCCCTGTCTATTTTCTACCTATTGTCTATGTTACTTATTCTCTATACCTTTTCCCCCTCTTCCCCCCCCCCACTCCCTTGTTGCTAACCCTCCATGTGATCTCCATTTCTGTGGTTCTGTTCCTGTTCTATTTGTTTGCTTAGTTTGCTTTTGTTTTAGGTGTGGTTGTTACTGTGAGTTTGATGTCCTTTTTTGCTGTTCATATTTTTTACCTTCTTTTTCTTAGAAAAGTCCCTTTAACATTTCATAACATAAGGGCTTGGTGATGATGAACTCCTTTAACTTGGCCTTATCTGAGAAGCAGGTGTATACTTTCATTTATTTGTGTCTTCCTTAATTTCTTTCTTCAATGTTCTATAGTTTTCCATGTACAGGTATTTTACCTCCTTCATTAAATTCATTCCTAGGTACTTTTCCTTGTTGCTATAGTAAATTGAATATTTTCCCCCTAGTTCCTCTTTCTGATATTTCATTGTTGATGTACAAAAATGCCATTGTCTTCCTTTCTTTCATTTAATTGTTCCCCTTCCCTTCCTTATAAATACCCATTGCCTTTGTCTCCTAATCAGAACACTATTTAGGCTTCTGCCTTAAATCAGTGCATCCAGAAGAAATATTATTTTGAACACAAATAGATGTTTATTACCTCTCACTTTGAAAGGTCTTTTTTTTTTTTAGGTTAGCATATCAAATGTAGCAATAGCCAGATGTCTCCAAAGTCAAGACATGTTTCTCCTTTTGTGTTTAGTCAGTAACTGGTGGGGTGATACTTTGTACCATGTGTCTACCTTGTTCACTAACAAATCTTCATCAGTGTTCTAACCTGCATGGGTGATGCTTGCTTGAATTGATTCAAGCTCAATCATTCCTTCCAGATTTACTAGGTGGTAATCTTCAGAAAAGAAGTCCTCTTCCTTTCCCCCCCTTCCTTTTAAAACATCACGGTGGACTTACAGATTGTTTTGTTCACTTATGCTCATTCTTTTTTATGAAATATTTTTTTCCTAGGTTTAGTAAAATCCCTTTCTTCAAACTGGTTCTCATGTCCTTTTGTTATACTCCTATTAGTTCTTGAGCACTTCCTTATTTTCTGGCACAAGGAGATGGTCCAAGCTCATCTTGTGTTTTCCCTGTTCCTCGCACAAATCAGCTGTTACTTCTAAGAATCCTGGATTGTTGAAGTGGAAGATGGTATTTGAAACAAGATCGCAGTGTTCGCTGTGCTCATTGCCATGACTTCTAGTTCTAGGACCTTCAGTGTATAGACTTAGAAAAAAGCACTTTTAAAAATTAAGACTTCATATTGATAATTCTGATTCAATTTTAGCAGTTAGCATTTTTTATCTTCTTTTACTTTGTATTCTATATCTTTTTTCTTTCAGTGAAAATTTTCTTCCAAATAACATTACCATAATTATGTATTTATCCATTCTTAAAGTACATATAAAATAGTTTCAACCTTAATATTAAAATTGCCACTAAAAAGATAAACCTACTTGGTAAAGTTTCAGATTTCTTTGAAACTCTTTATGTCCTTAGACTACATTCTTTATGTGGTCATGTTATTAATTGGATATGCAGTTTTGTTTATTTGTTTCTATTTGTACTAAGAGTTTGCCTTTTCATTATCCTGTCTTTAAAGTTTTTAAATAAATAAAATATTGGCAAGGGTTGAAAGGTGACACTATATAAAAAAGTGTACTGAGAGAAATCTTACTTTAACCATTGTCTCTAACCGCGTTTCTACCTACTCTCTATAGATAACCACTTTTATTATTTTCTAGTTTATCTTTTCTCTCTCTTTTCTTTTTCTTTACCATTTATCAAATTGTAATGTATACCTTACATTTCTTTTTGAAAAACTAAGCAAATATATAAAAATGTTCTTTCCCCATTTTTCTTACACAAAAGACAAGATACCAGGTACTCTATTCTGCATCTTTCTTTTTTCACTTACAATATGTCCTGGAAATTATTCTATATCAGTTTCTAGAAACAGTTCTCTCTTCATTTTTTTCTTTTACATCTGCATTGTACTCCACTCTCTATATTTTGTTTGGTTTATTCAGCCACTGTCCTATGGTCATTTGGGTTATTTCCTATTTTTTATTACTCATGATGCCACCTTGAATAATCTTATATGTGTGTGTTGGTTCATATTTGTGGTGGTGTATTTTTTGGAAGATTCCTAGAAATGGAATTGCTGTATTAAAGGTAGATGCTCATATTATTTGTCAGATATTGTGAAATCTGCCCCCCACCACGGAGGTTGTACTCTTTTGCCCTCCTTTCAGCACTGTTTGAGAATGCCAATTTGCCTGGTGGATGCATATTACATGCTGATTATGAAGCATTTTATAAAGATATCTAAGTGACTTCAGATTCACCTACTGGTAGTGAGAGCAAGCTGGAGATGATCTGGGTGTTCTGAGACCTCTGTGAAAGTGGGCAGGTTTGGGGAGAGCCCTGAAAGTAGAGGACAGTTTAAGAAGCTTTTCTAACGGAGTGCAATTAAACCAACTGTCCCAGCTGGTGCTCATCCATAGCCTCTTGCCCAAACCAATTCAATACATATCTTTCTTGCTTCTGATTGCTAGTATATATTTTTTCTTCTGGTTTTCTGGTTCTTGTAGCCCACTCTGTCATCTGAAAGGCAGGCCAGACATGCTGGGGAGCTCATGCCCCGACCCTGGAGTAGCCTTCAGAAGGAACACTGGCCTGCAGACACTTTCACTTTGGCCCAGGGAGACTGAGTCTGAACTTCTGACCTCTAGAACTGTGAGACAATAAATCATGTTGTTTTAGCCTCCAAATTTGTAGTGATTTGTTATGGCAGCCACAGAAAATAAATATGAAAGGGCACCTTTAAAAAGTTGCAGCTGACATCATGCTAATTGGTGAAAGAATAAGTGCTTTCTCCTAAAATCTCTAACAAGGTAATAAGTTCACTCTTTCCACTTCTATTGAACATTGTACTGAAGGTCTTAGATAAAGCCATAATGCAAGAAAAGTAAATAAAAAAAATGCAGAGTTTGGGGAAAAACAAGTAAAAATGTTATTCACAGACAACATGATCATCTATGGAAAATCCCACCACTGATGCTAATAGACGAGCTCAGCAATGTTGTGGGCTACTGATCAATGTATAAAAACAGTTGTATTTTTGTATAATAACAATGAGCAATTAAAAACTAAAACTAAGAAAACAATATTACTTATAGCAGCATTAAAAATACAAAACACATATGGGTACATTTGACAAAAGATGGACAACCCCCATATACTGAAAACTACAAAGCTTTGTGGAAAGAAATTTTTAAGAATCTAAATAAATGGAAGGATACACTATGGTCATGGACTCTAAATTGATCCATAGTTTTGATGTAATCCCCATCAAAATCTCAGCACATGTTTTTAAAGGAACTGACAAGCTGATTCTAAAATTTATATGGAAATGCAAAATACCTAGAATAGCTGAAACAAACTTGAGAAAGAACAAAGGTGGAGGACTAACATTAACTGATTTTAAGACTTATTGTACTATAAAACTACAGTAATTGAGCCAGCACAATATTGACCTAAAGATAAATATAAGAATAATGAACTATAATATGGAGTCTAGAAACAGGCCCACACATATAAATGATGATTGGTTTTTAACAGCAGTGCCAAAGCAATTCAATGGTAAAGAATAATCTTAGCAACAAATGGTGCCAGAACAACTGGATATAAAAAACAACTTCTATCTTCGCCTCACACCATGAATACAAATTAACTAGAAATAGACCACAGACCTAAATGTAGGAGCCCAATCTATTAAACTTCTAGGAAAAAAAGCATGAAGTATAAAAAAAGTTGATTAATTGGACTTAATCAAAATAAAAAGAACTTTTGCTCTTCTACAGACACCTATAAAAAATAAAAAAGCAAGTCACAGAATGAGAGACAATACTTGCAAAACACATATCTGACAAGAGGTTTACATCTAGACTATATAAAAAACATTCACAATGCAAAATTAAGACAAACACTTCAGTTTAAAAGACGGCTGAATATTTGAACAGATACTTCACCAAATAAGATATACAGATGGCAAATAAACACATGCCATGATTCTCAACATCATCGGTCATTAGAGGAGTGCAAATTAAAACCACAGTAAAATACTACTACACACCCATTAGAATGGCTAAAATCTAAAAGACTGATTATATGAAGTGGTAATAGAATTGAGAGCAGCCGAAACTCTCGTACATTGCTGGTGGGGATGTAAATTGCTACAACTTATTTAGAAAACAGCTTGTCAGTTTCTTAAGAAGTTAAAACAAACACACTACTCTGCCATTCTACATCTAGATATTTATCTGAGAGAAATGAAAATCTATGTTCATATGAAAACTTGTGCAGAAGTTTTTATAGCAACTTTACTTGTAAAAGACAAACTCGGAAAGCTATCCAAGTGTCCATCAATAGGTGGGTGGAGAAATTGTGGTACATTCACAATGTAATACTACTCAGCAATAAAAAAGGAATGAAATATTGATACATGCTATTACATGGATGAATCTCAAAATAATTATTCTGATGGAAATAAGCCTTAAACAAAAGAGTACATATCATAAGATTCCATTTTATATAAAATTAAAAAAAATTCAAACTAGTCTCTAATGGAAGAAAGCAGACCAGTGTTGCCTGGGCATAGGGTGGCAGTAAGTAATGAGGAGAAATGTATTACAAAGGGTCATAAGGAAACTTTTGGAAGGTGATGGAAGTGTTCGTTATCTGGAATGCAGTGATGAAATCAATCCTAATTAATCAGGGTTTATACTTTAAATATGCGTAGTCTACTGGACCTCCATACTTGAGTAAGTGATAGAGTTATGCAGTGAAGTTTAAGGCATAATTTAGCAGGTAATAAGTATTTACTGTGGGTTCTTTTACAAAATTTACTTAGGAACACCATCAACATTTTGTTTTTAAATAAACTTTGTAGAAGAACCCACAGTATCTTGATGATGATATATGCATGATGGATTGAATGAAAAGGTGAGATTCTATTAAAAGATCTCACTTAATAACACAGAATTTTCAGTAAATAATCCTCCGTCCAAAATCAGGCTGTCCTGGGACTCAGAGAAAATAGCCTAGTATTTTACTAGGTCTCTGCCTAAGGGGTCATCAATGGAAAGTTATTTTAGAAAGGAGATATCCAGTTGGAAATCTGACCACATCTTCCAGAGAGAGGGACTGCCTTACCCTAGTGACAGCACACCCAGGGGCAAAGAACCTGTCCCCATTCCCAAGGCACCCTCTGTCCTGGCACAGTTCTTTTATGATGCTGTGAATCTCGGTGCACCAGTGCTGGGCTTTGGGACCAGCCAAAAAGGTGAGACCCAGGTGGGTCCTTCACTCATCAAGGCTACTTGGCCTCTGAGATGTTCCAGACAGTTGGTTAAGCTGCCCTACTCCAGTGTGAGCAAGGATAGTGTGCATGCCTAAAGCCTTGGTGGTCCTGGGCATGGAGCTCGGGGTTGAGACACTGTAACCATCTAGCTTGGTGATCATGTTCGCTCTTCCTCTGTGTTCAGGTGAAACACCATGGCTTGCTGTCCACCTTGCAGCTGCTGTATACTGTGGGGTATTCGCTCTCCATTGTCTCCCTCCTCCTGGCTCTCACTGTCCTCCTGTGTCTTCGGTGAGTGGAACATCCGCTGGCACGTGCTCCTTGACTACATCTAGAAGGCTGCAGGTGCTGTCATGGCTCACCAGAGCTGGAAAGGAATCCAAGAAAGTACCTAGTCCATCCATCCCATTTTGCAGGTGAAGGGAGAAGGGAGACCAGGGGTCCACTGACAGGCACCGAGCCACCCAGGTCACAAAGTGCAGTGAGAATTGGAATCTGGACTCCTAAGTCTGCTTTTGCCTCCTTTGGGTTAGATAACTTCCTCCGTGCCAGGCTCTGCTCTAAATTCCTAAGAAACCCATGACTACCGCAGCCCATGCTCACCACAACTCTGCCAGAGGCATTATTTTTACAGAAGAGATTAAGAACGTCCCCAAAGTGAGTTAGTGAGTGGTGGAAGTAGAATTCTAACCCAGGGCCCATCGAATCCAGTTAGCCATGCTTCCTCAGTGCTCAGGCCCTGTTCTAAGCATGCTACATGCACTAAGTCATTTAAATCTCATCCTAATCAGAATTACGATTAATTCTAATCCCAGGAGATTAGCATTATTGTAACTGCTATTTTATAAATGAGTTCATTGAAATATGGAGAGATTGAGTAACTTGCCCAAGATCACACAGCTGGTGAGGGAGGCAGGATCACAGCCAGGCAGTCTGGAGCCTGTGCATTTTCAATCCCTAATACTCTCTTTCAGAATCCAAAGCCTGAGTGCATTTTATTAAATCACGTTTTTAGAAATTGCCCAAGTGAGGTATTTAGAGAACAACTAGGGAGCTCTCTGAAGTTGTCTCATGGTCCAGCCCATTCAGGAATATAATTGGGCACATACGAGGGGGACCCCAAAAGACCCAGAATTATCTTCTGGAGGGCGGGCCCCCTGTAGAACAGGCTATCCCCCTAGGTAAGTGTTCTAGGTACCCACCAGTATCAGTGCACTAGCTGGTGTTGTTGTGAGAGGCTGTGTGCAGCTTCAGTGAATTTTTTTGA
Source organism: Phyllostomus discolor (assembly GCF_004126475.2). Classification (NCBI taxonomy): domain Eukaryota; kingdom Metazoa; phylum Chordata; class Mammalia; order Chiroptera; family Phyllostomidae; genus Phyllostomus; species Phyllostomus discolor. The sequence goes on along the minus strand of NC_040910.2, from coordinate 69,221,786 downwards.
AGATTCTTTCAGTGCTTTTGCCCATTTCATAATGTGTGATTTACAAGTGCACTGGTCCACACTGAGCTGTTTTCAGCAGTTTTTGACCTAAAACAGCACGATCCCCATGGTCCCCCCTTCCCCATTTATGAAATCTCACCCTGAGTGACCTTTTTTAAAATTTGTTTTTCTGGATGAAAAAAAGTCCTGAAAAGGAAATGTTTTGCCCATGTGGAGGAGGGGAAACAAACAAACAAACAAAAACGTCAGAAGCACTAACAGGCATCAAAATCGACAAGTTCAAAAACTGTTTTGAGCAGCGGGAAAAAGTCTCAATAGGATTATTGTATCAAATGGAGAGTACTTTGAAGGCGACTGAAGTTTAAACATGTAAGAATAAATACATGTTTTTAATAAATAAATTCTGAGTTTTGGGGGGTCCGCCTTCATAATGTGGCAGAATGAAAGTCTGGCACGGACACAGGAGACTTGGATGAGGACCATGGAGACCTGAATGCTAGTTCTAGAGCAGCTTGCCAGGGCTCTGCTAGCCCTGGGTCTGGCCCTACTTGGCCCTTAACCTTGGATGACCTGTGACTCCTGGAGCAGAGTCAGGGCCGTCAATGCCACTGGGAGAGCAAGTTTTGAACAATGGGAGAATTGCACAGTCTATCTGTGGCCTCCTCCATGCACCTTCCCAAAGTCTCTGAACCAAGCCCGGTGAAAACGACTGCCCGGCCATGCTGGAAGTACCTTTAGCAGGACCTGGGTCAACCAGGTGTCTGTTTTGCCTCAGTCCCTGCTCTTGAGTAGTCCCTGGTCTAGTTGCAGAGAAGGGTGCCTAAAGGGTAAAACATAAGGACCTGTGTCACATCTTTTTTTGAGGTTAAAAAAAGAACAGCTCTAAAGCAAGGCAGGACTGGGCGTGTGCTGCACATGGGCCCAGGCAGGGCTGTGAGAGCCAGGGATGGCAGAGGCTGAGGCTGTGGTTTTTCATCATTGGCCAGGACATAGCCACCACTGAGGAGGCTCCAGGTGGGTGAGGGACAGCAACACCTCATTCTGTGCTCAGGAACAGGGTGAGCACTTTTCACTCATTAACTGATTGAATCTTCCTGTAGCCCTTTGAGGTAAAGTGTTCTTGTTCTTCCAGGCAGTAGAGCCTTGGAGAGCCACATTTTAGCCTTAGAGTTGCTGGGTTCAAATCTCTGCTCTACCATTTACTGCTCTGGGACTTTGGACCGGTGATTTAACCTTTCTGCCTCAATCCACACCCCCCGCCGCCCCGCAGCTATAAAACCAGGCCCACCCATGAGTGCGTACACACATGTAAATGGTTTGGAACACAGTGAGGCACGCTGAACATGTTATATAGGTGTTAGCTATTATTGTCCTTGTTTTGCAGATGAGGAAAAGGAGTCACAGAGAAGTCAGATCACATAATCCAGCCTCCCAATTCTGGCGCCCACACTGTGAGCCTCTGACCTTTAGTAGTAGATACACAAGTGTCTCAGGCACACACCTGTTGGTCTGAGCCGTTCTCTCCTGAGGGAAGGCTCTTGGTTTTCTCCTTGCACAGAAAACTCCACTGCACACGCTACTACATCCACATGAACTTGTTTGCCTCTTTTATCCTGCGAGGCGTGGCCGTGCTAGTAAAGGACGTCATCATCTACCACTCTTACTCCAAGAAGCCCGACAGTGAGAAGCAGTGGATGTCCTATGTGTCAGAGGTACATCTTCCCACTTGGTGGACCGGTACTGGGAATCAGAAGGCGGCGAGCTGGGGCTTGAGAGGGGAGGAGGGAGACAAGGGGTGGGTGTCAAAGGCTATGTGGTTAGATAGGCATTGTCTGAATTAAAAAAAAGAAAAAGAAAAGCCTCTTGAAAGTGGGACAAGGTAAAGAAAATCATCAGCAGGAAAGTTTACTGGGGAGCTACCGAATGGCCCTTGGGTGAGAAATTTTTCCATCTAAAGATAAAAGAAGGAATTAAACCAGAATACCCTTCAAAGCTTTTCCAGATTGAAATCTGCATCTGTTGACATGGTTTTTCCTTTATCCTGTTAATAATAAGTGCAGTAATCTGTTCAATTACCTTTGTATTCCTGGGATAAACCTAACCAGGTTCTGACATATTATTGTTCCTTTTACATTGCTGGATTCAATTTGCTAATACTGTCTTTTGTTCAGCATGTCATATATATCCGTGAATAATTTTCTTTTCTTGTAATGCCTTTGTTAAGTTTTTGGATAAAGTTTGTGCTGCCCTCTTAAAAACAAATCAGTCTTGTTCTCTCTTCCTCTATTCCTTGGAAGAATTTGTTTAAGATGGGTATTATTTCTTCCTTAAATGTTTGATAGATCTCACCAGTGAAGTCATTTGGACCTAGAGTTTTCTTTATTGGAAGACTTGTAATTATGAGCTAATCATGACTCTTATATTTAGATTTTCCATTTCTTCTGGTGTCACAAGGTAATGTGTTTTTCTAGGAATTTGTCTACTTCATCTAATGTTTCAAATTTACTGGCATTTTATTGTTTATAGTCTCTTAAGATCTTTTAAAGATCTACTGCATCTAGGATAGTGTTTCTTTTTTCATTCCTGATATTGGTTATTTGTGTTTTCACTGTCTTTCCCCTCTCGGTCACATTTTCTAGTAGTTTCTCAGTTTTATTGGATTTTTCAAAAATTGAACTTTTGGCATTGTTGATTCTCTTTATTTTATGTTCCCTATTCTATTAATTTCCACTTTCATATTTATTATTTTTCCATGTAGTTTTTTTTAGTTTAATTTGCTCTTCTTTTTCTGGCATAAATATTTAAAGTAATTGATTATCAGCCCTTTCCTTACTTAATTAAGTTATTTAAGGCTGTAAGTGTCATTCTAAATGTGGTGTTGTCTGCATAGCACAAACTTTGATATGCAGCATTTTCCTTTTGTTCAGTTCAGAAATAAGTTCTAATTTCTATTATAATTTCTCCTTTGATTCGTGAGTTGTTTAAAAGTTTATTTCCTCATGTCTAATCATATGAAGATATTTTGGATGTTGATTTCTAGCTTAATGGAACTGAGATCAGAGAACACATCCTTTAGTGTTTTTTTTTTTTTAGGGAAGTCACTGATGAGATTTCTGGTTTTGTTTGTCTGACAATCTCTGTTGTGTCAAGGAAGAGGCAATGAAACCTACATGAAGCACTCCTTCACAGTTTGGTAGTGTGCTGCCTCTCTGAGACAGTCATCAAGGGTTTGGGAGAGAGGGGAGTGAGAGGGAGGGTTATGCAGAGGGAGGCCCTCCCCCACCTTCTGAGTCCAGACCCTGAAAAGCCTGGACTCACCTCCAGGTGCTCTGTCCTCTGCAGATCTCCACCTCCTGCCGCTCTGCCCAGGTCCTCCTGCACTACTTCGTGGGGGCCAATTACTCCTGGTTTCTGGTGGAAGGCTTTTACCTCCACACGCTGCTGGAGCCTACAGTGCTTTCTGGAAGGCGGCTGTGGCCCAGATACCTGCTGGTGGGTTGGGGTGAGTGACCTGAACCCCAGCCTCTTTTTTCTGGGGACTCTTTAGAACATGAGAGCTCAGTAGAACCTTTGGTTGGAGCTAGAGACCCAATTGGATGGAGGTTTGTGGGACAGACCACTCCTCAGTGACAAGAGTCTGTCACTGTATGTATGCACATGCACACGCATGCACATAGCAAGCACACACACATATGCACAAGTGCCAACAGACCCAATGCACACATTCAGAAATTAAGAAGGTTTTTGGTAGAATCAGATGCCATTTCTCCTGCCTTGCCCCCAACTGTATTGGTTTGCTCAGGATGGTATAACAGTGCCCTGGACTCGATATTATACAATAGATGTTTATTTCTCACAGTTATGGAGCCTGAGGAATCTGAAATCAGGCTGCCAGCATGACTGAGTTCTGATGAGGGCCCTCTTTTTGGCTTGCAGACAGTTGTCTTCTTGCTGCGTCCTCACCTGGGAGATGGAGAGAGATAGAGATAGAGATAGAGATAGAGATAGAGATAGAGATAGAGATAGAGATAGATAGATAGATAGAGAGAGAGAAAGACAGGCAGCTCTCTGGTCTCTTACAAGGGCATTAATCCCATCATGCTGACTGACAGCCCCTCCCAACCACTTCTAAACCCAGTTACCGCCAGAGGTCTCATCTTCAAATATCATCATGTAGGGGGTTGGGGCTTCAACATATTAATTTGGGGGGTTACACACAAATCATACCACTAATTAAGTCTTCAAGATGAGGTCTGGAACCCCTGTTGTCACAAGCTTTTGGGGAATTTGAGGCTGCAGGATTCAGAGGAAATAACCTTGGCCTGAAGTTCAGAAGATTTTGGATAATGTCTCTATATTTACTACAAGCTGCTCTGGGACGTGTGGCAAGTCTGTCCTCTCTACTCTCCAGTTTCCCTGACAGTAAAAGCATAGACAGGCTCTGTGCCACTCTAGTGTTCCTGCAGTCCCCAGTTCTGTGATTTTATAGGATTTAACCAGCTATACTTGGCCCATCTGGCTGGGGTGGGAGGCAGGCAGCTTTGGCCAACCAGCTGCTAATTGCACTCTCTGCTCTCTTTCAGCCTTCCCACTGCTGTTTGTTGTGCCCTGGAGTGTCGCCCGTGCAAAGCTGGAGGACACAGGGTAGGTAATTCATCTGTTTTCTCACTTTCATGAGCAGGTGATCCCCAAATATGCCCAAATACAAATATGTATATCATTTTCCTTAAAGAGACTGTCCATCCCCTTCAATTTTGGCCATCTAAAATATATCTAGGACTCCTGGTAGGTATGGCTCAGTAGGGTGGAGCATTGTCCCATAGCCAAAGTGTTGCAGTTTGATTCCTGGTTAGGGTGCACACCTAGGTTACAGGTTTCATCCTCCATCACAATCCCTGGTCCAGGCATGTACTTGGGGCAACCCATCGATGCATCTTCCTCCCATAAATGTTCCTCTCTCTCCCTTCCTCTCTCTCTAGAAGCAATGAAAAAAATGTTCTTGGGTGAGAATAAAAAAATAAAATAAAATATACCTAGGAATATGGATAAAATAATAAAAGATTTTTCTTATAGTATTAGTTATTAATTTATTAAGTTACATCTATAAATTATTACAAAATTAGCACCAATTAGCACAAAATGTGCTGCATACTTTATCAGTGACCCTGGGTATATAAGGATGTAGGTACAAGAATAGTCATTGCCTCATAATTCAAAGTGGGGGAAAAAGCAAAATGAAATGAAGGAAAGTGGTCAAGAGATTTAAACTTCCAGTTATAAATAAGTAAGTCCTGGGGATGTCACGTACAGCATGGTGACTACAGTTAACACTTTCATGCTGTATATTTGAAAGTTGCTGAGAGAGTGAGTCTGAAAAGTTCTCATTACAAGAGAAAAATTTGAAACTATATGAGGTGATGGATGTTAACTAGACTTGTGGTGATCATTTTACAATATATTCATATACTGAATCATCACGTTGTACACCTGAAACTAATATGTTAACATGCCAATTATATCTCAATTTTTAAAATAAAACAAAAAACCCTAACCAAACAAAAAAAAATCCCTAAATATCTGTCAGTACAGGAATCAATGAATAAATAGTGGCATACCTATATTGTGGAATATTCTCTATCTTCTGGCTTCTTGAGACTGAATCTCAACAGTACCTTGTTAAGCCTGTTGCTGAATAATGCAAATCATGTCATCCCTTTTTGCCTCCAAATAAACACCACCCAAAAGTCCCCTATATAATTATTTACATTTTTGAGAACACAGAGACAAGTGTAGAGGGATATACACCGAGCTTTAGCACCTTTGAGTGGTAAGAAAAGCCAGCACTACGGTATTAGCAGGAAGGAATTTTAGTCTGCTCTTCTCTTCCATCCCTCAGGACAATGATGGGTTGAAGGTAAGTCTTGAGTGTGAGCATCCTTTGTCCAGAGGGCATGAGGCTTTTGCATTGAACCTTAACTTGATTTAAAATTTACTGTCTGCTCTTTGCTATAGGTGCTGGGGAACGAACAATAATAAGCCAATCTGGTGGATCATCCGAGGACCCATGCTCCTCTGTGTAGCAGTAAGCATCATCCCACCCATTCTTTCTTCTCTCTAAGCTCAGCAGCTAGGGAGGACCTCACCCCTTGTCCCCATCCACCCAATTCCCTGGCTCAGGATGAGCCTGGGCCAGACCTTAAGCTGAGAGTAGGATCTGGGAATGAGAAGGAGCAAGTTAGAAACTCCTTGTTCTGTTCTGGTTCAGGACCTAAATTGAGAGTTCTACCACAAGCTCCTTCTTGTTGAGTCTTTAAACTATGTATAGAAATGTGCTCAGTGACCTTGAATTGAATCTTTATGATGTGTACAAGGCCCTGGAGACAGAGGTCTCTTCAGTCACAGACCAGCCACAGACAGCAAAGTCATTGGCTTGGTCTTAACACCATTAGTAGGAGGGAGAGGAGACGAGAGAGGTTTTTTTCAGAGGAGGAAAATGTACAATCATATCCACCCACAGCTGTGATGGGGTTAGAGAGTCGGGAGATGCTGTTGCTCTGAGACCCTGAGGAGGAAGAGCCTTTACTCTTCATGGCCCAGAATTTGGGGCTGGAGAAGGAGAGCTTGACCCAGAATCCTAAAGCTCTTTTAGATGACAGTTTTTGAGAATGAAATCTGCTCAAGAAGTATGGGGAAATGACAGGGAGTTAGCAAAAAGCAGGAAGTCTAGCAAGGTCCTGGAGGGAGGTGGAGTCTCCCTACCTAGACATAGGGCCATCACTCTGGGTGCTTGCTGGCCAGGCGCTGCGCTCCACACTCACCCACTGTCGTCCACAGGAGGTTGCTGGACATTCTGTTTTTGCCATTTTATGTAAATGTGGTATTTGTGGTTTCATGAAAGCAAAAGCTTGTTTGTATAGAAGAATGCCAGTATCTGTCAATGATAAAAGGCAACTCGCTGCCCAGACTTGGGTATAACTGAGAGGATAGAAAGTTCACAGAAATAGCAAGAAAACCGAGAGTGTGGAGATGCCCTAGAGGATTCCAAGGTCTGCATCACATCAACCTGACCAGTGGCAGGCATGCTCCTGGGAATGTCCCCCTGTCCCCTGTGCCCCCTGTGCCCACTGCCTAGTCATTCCACACACAGCTGAGAGTGTGTGTTCTACGTGAAGTCTGACCACTTACCTACCATGGGCATTATGAGCCTTGCCTCACCCCCACCCTGTCTGTCATTTCTCCACAATCCTTTCCTCTCCAGACACACTGTACAGCTGTGGTCCCAGCATCCACCTTCTGGCTAGGACCCACCGTGGTGGCCCAGTGAAGCTTATTGAGTGTCTCTTACATCCCAACCCCATGCTAACTGCTTTGTGTGTAGGAACTCATTTACTCTTCTAAGGTGGGTGCTACATTTTATTAATGAGGATGCTGAGAAAATGAGGAGTCACTTGTTTAAAGTCACTGTGCCAGTAAGTGGAGGCCCCAGAGCTCAGCCCAGAGGGTCTGATCAGATGACCCACCTATAACCACAACACCATGATGCTGCCTCCAAAATATTTATCGCCTCCAGCCCTTGTGTGTGAAGTGCTGACTGCTGCAGGCTCTCTTATGCATTAGTAGCTTGCGTCAAATTCTCCTAGGGTTTGAGCTCCCTCCCTCTGCCACTTCACCCACCTGGCTGCTGTACATGAAAACCCACCTCACAAAGTAGGAATGGTCACACTCTCCTTTGTGCCCTCCCTGGACCCTGTACAGACTTCTGCTGGAGCCTCAGCAATGTTTTCAGTTTGTGAGTATCGGTCTAAAAGCGGTCTGCTGACACCATATGCCTCCTGTTCTGTTCAACCTGGCAGCTAGCCCAAGCATATGGCAGGCTCTCTACAAACTTTGGTTAACATTTGTGACCCCCACTCCCGGGCACTGGTAGACTCTCGCTAACCAGGCAGAGCAAAGCAGAATGGAGACCAGCTGGTCCTCCCTAGGAGGGAGTTCAGGAGGCTCATTGCAGCTGGATCCCTAATGTTCATCCTGCAGTCTTCCAGAGGCTTCATCATTCTCCATCTTGGTTACTCATGGGATCACCTCGATGTCTTTAAAAATTCTTTTGCTTGGGTCTTAGCCCCAGAGATTTGTATTTCATTGATCTCAGGTGTGGCCTAGGAAGTCTAAGGTGCTGTCAGGGTTGAAAAGCATTTTGCTACACTCTCCATACTCAAAGTATAGTCACCTGAGCCCTTGCTATAAAATCAGGTCCCCAGACCCCACCCCAGACCTGCTCAATCAGAATATAAGTTGCGATGACATTGCCAGGCTTCAGGCATCCACTGAAGTCTGTGGCTCCCAAAGCTGGATGTCATGAGAAACCTCATGGTACTTCTACCCTGGAGGACAACATCGGAAATTCTGGAGGTAGGGCTCAGGCAGGTACAGTTTTAAAAACGCCCAAGGGATTAAAACGAACAGCCGGGGCTGGAACCACTGCTCTGGACTTTGCTGCTTGTCTGGCTGTGGCTGACCAACCTGTGTGCTAGTTTCTATGGGTGCTTTCTAGTTCTTGGAGCCATGTTCTCACCTATGAGGGGAAAAGAATGCTCTTTATCATCTCATCTTGAATAAAATCACCTTCACATGCTGTCGCTTCTACAACTCCAGTCACAGCCAGCTCCATGTATGGACACAGTCTCCTGACCTCACTCGTGCTCCTGTCCACCTTCTCCTGCTGCTGCTTGCCACACCCAGTGGATGAGACCACTATTCATCTACCAGCCGCCCCAGCCAGAAACCTAGGAGCCCCCTAGCTTCTGTTCTCTTCTTCCCAGCAATCTCCACTCAGATACTGCCTTGTCAAATTCTTCTCAAGATGCCTCCAAGCCGCCTCCTTTCCCTTAATCCCACTCTTCTTCTGTTCCTTTTGCAGACTTCTGCAAAAGCCTCCTGACTGGTCTCCCTTCTTCACTCTTGCCTCCAGCAACCCATCCTCTGTACTGCAGCCAGGGTAGTCTTTCTTGAGCAAAACTTGACATTGTCTCTTTTCTGATGTGACTTTTAAATGGCTCAAAAGCCATTTAATGGCTTTTAAATGGCTTTTTTATTGTTGCCCTCAGGCTTTGAGCACCTTTCCTGTTCTTGGCTTGGTTCTTTTGAGGGAAATAAAGGCGTATGTCGCATGGTTTCTGCCCTAAAGAAATTCAGAGTCTAATAGTTACCATTCTGAGACTCATTGGATCATGACTGAGCCAACTGATAACTGCCTTCATGTTTGGTCATATGACCCATGTTTCAGTTTTGCATTCACCTGAGTAGACATAACCCCATCTCCAAAATATAATTCCTTGAACTACAACATTGAAGGAGCTTGGGTCCCTGAGACTACATATAGCAGAACTCCCCTCGTTGCTCTAGATCATGAAATAAGCAAAAACCAACCAAACAAAAAACAGCCCTCCACATCTTCATTGTGTGAAGAAAAAGAGAATTTCCCAATACTGCATATTTCTTTTGTTAAACTAAAGTACTAAAAAGTACCATAATAATCAAGGTCAAGCTGATAGCATTCAGGGCACTTCACAACCTTTCTCGTCTTGGCCAGATTTGAGGCTGGCAACTACTTTTTGGAACACGGAACAGAGGTTTGTGGGAAAATCCAACTGTACCTGGTGAACCAAGTAGTGGGACCAAAGAAAGTCTCCCATTCCAGACTTGGGCTCCCTGGTGAGCATCCCCAGTTATCAGAGCTGGGCTTCTCTGCCATCTCCCAGACTGGGTCTGAATTTGTTGATCAGCATCTGGATCAATGCGAATGAATGTACATCGTGCTGGATTTCCAGACATATCAACTGACTTCACCTGCTGCTCTCTTGACTCTCTATGTTTCAGAAATAATAATGTGACAACCTGAAGAATCAAGATACTTTTTGGGTCTTTCGTGAGAAACTGAAATTAGATAACTCTCAACTACTTCAGCATTTAAGACTTCACTACTTAAATTAACCTGTTACCCCTGAGTGTACATTTAGTCTAGAACCTTCCTGGAACAGGGTATATTCTTATAGCCTAGTAGAAAATTCATAAAGCCTTGGTTAGTCCAACTTTTCAAGGACAGCCTTACAAAATGAGTAAACTGTGCAAGATTGTTCTATCCATATCCTGACCTGGAGTTAACAGATGGAACCCCCAGTTGAAAGGCTTTTTTGAGCCAATGAATTGAATCATATATTGACTTTATAAAGTCATAAAGTCAAATGCCTTCATTCACTTTTACTGAATCTTCTCTGACAGCCTCTACTTTTGCTTCAGGACTCAGCAAAGTTGAGAAATTAGTAAAATTAGTCTTCGCTGCTTACCCCTCTTTAGGTTTGCTTCCTCACCAGGAATCCAGGGGCATTCTGTTACATGGATTTCCCAACATCTCCTCACTCCCTGCTCCCCTCCTCTGAAGAGCTGCAGGGGGAATTTCTCTATACCTTGGATTTTCCCTCCTCAAAGCTTACCTTTGTTGAGTCCCATCTTCTGTGTTCCATGGTGAAAGTAAGTCAGATCATACATATTTATTGAATTCTTCATTTTTGTAGAGATGAATGTGAATGAATGAATGAATAAGATAGAGAAAGGGCTTCCCCCTTCTCTCCTAGTTGCTCCTTATCTTCTATGTGATGTGTGCACTCCAGCAGGACTCTTGCAGATGGTGTGTTTTTACCCAAAGGAGATCTCTAAAGGTAGGCATTTTAATCCACATGGCAGGTCAGAGGAGGAGGGGCTTGAGGTAGGTGGAGGCATTCAGGGGTAGATGAGGTGTACTTCTGATTCCTGGCCATGCTGTCAATCACCTCTGCCAGTCTGTAGGCTCAGATCTGATCAGGCACAGAAGTTAGGGTGTCACAGAAGTATCACCAGGAATGTTACATCTGATAACACATTCTGTACTGTCTAGGGAGCCTTACATGTTTGGGGTCCTAAGTGCCCCCATCTGGTTACAGAATCAAAGAAGAGTTGGCTGGGTTCTTGAAAAGTTTTCTCATTTGGCCCCTTTCCTGCTTATGCGCAAATGATGGATAGCATTATCCAGTGATTGCTGACTCTTGTCTTCTGGGTAGCCAGGATGAACCCCATGGCCACCCAAGCTGGCATTTCATCATTGCTTGGCACTGAGGAAGCTCTTCCTCCGTATGGCCCACTGGCTGATGCCCATTTTCTACTGTGGTCTCTGGAAGACACAGAGCATAACAAATCAACCTGCTCCTCCTCAGAGCCCTTCATTTCTTAGAAGACAGCCTGATCGAAATTAATTTGCTGAAATATGTGTCTTTCCCCTTAGAAAGTCAGAGGCTGACTTTCTAAGAAAAATACCCAAGTTCAACAAATCACTAAGCCAAGGACACAACATTTTCTGTTTGTGATGAAAAACAGATATCCCATTAAAAGAGATAAATCGCTTGGTTACACTTAGTTTGTATTTAAGTATTCTATTGCTAAATATTCTTTGGCTGGGAATCTCCATCATTCCTGCTGGCTTGAGGATTGGATAGCCTCTTGCCTAAAACTCTGGCCTTTTAGCTTTAGGCAAACCATAACAGGTATGTGTGGATTCTGTGATTTTGTTTCCATGTGTAGTTCAAGGGCTTGTTTCTAGACCAGGACATTAAGATTGTGTGGACTCAGTGTCTATAGAGACTTTACTCCATTAATTGTCACTCAGTCGTAGTCTCTATCAGCTCTTTCTCCATTGCATAGAGGCATTCTTAAGTCTTTTCTTTTTTAAAACATTCTTTTTCTTTCTTTTTTTTAAGATGTGTTTTTTTTGGTTTTGTTTTTGCTTTAAGATTTTATTTATTTATTGTTAGGGAGGGAAGGAAGGGAGAAAGAGAAAGAGAGAGAGAAACATCAATGTGTGGTTGCTGGGAGTCATGGCCTGAACCCAGGCATGTATCCTGACTGGGAATTGAACCTGCAACACTTTGGTTCACAGCCCACGCTCAATCCACTGAGCTACACCAGCTGGGGCTTAAAACGTTATTTTTCAATTACAGTTTACATTCAATATCATTTTGTACTGGTTGCAGGTATATAGCAAAGTGGTCCTCTGACACTTCAAGTACCAACCTAGCACCATACACAGTTATTACAATATTACTGACTATATTCCCTAGGCTGTGCTTTAAATTCCTGTAACCGCCAATGTGTCCTTCTCATCCCTTCACCTTTTTCACCCAGTCTCCAAACTCCCCTCCCCTCTGACACCCATCAGTCTACTCTCTGTATCTATAAGCCTGTTTCTATTTTGTTTGTTCTTGTTCTTCAGATTTCACATATAAGTATATAGTACTTTGTCTGACTTATTTTACTTAGCATAAACCCTCTAGGTCCATCCACACTGTCCCAAATAGTAAGACTTCATTGTTTTTTACGGCTGAGCAACATTCCACTGTGTAAGTGTACTACTACTTTTTTATTCACTTGTCTATTGATGGACACTTGGGATGCTTCCATGTAGTGAACATGGGGGTGCATGTATTCTTCATATTAGTGTTTTGGGTTTCCTTGGATATATACCAGAAGTGGAATTGCCTGGGTCATAAGGCCTTTTTTTCTTTTTTGGAGAAACCTCCATACTGCTTTCCACAGTAGCTGTACCAATCTGCATTCCCATCAACAGGGCACTAGTGTTCCCTTTTCTCCACATCCTTGCCAACATTTATTATTTGTTGATTTATTGATGATAGCCATTCCGACAGGTGTGACGTTATAGCTCACTATGGTTTTTATTTGCATTTCTCTGACAATTAGTGATGTTGAGCATCTTTTCATATGCTTATTGGTCATCTGTATGTTTTTTTTTTTTTTGTAGAAGTACCTATTCAGGTCCTCTGCCTACTTTTTAATTGAATTGTTTATTTGTTAGTTTTTTAGTGTTGAGTTGTTTGAGTTTTTATAAATTTTGAATATTAGTCTCTTATTGGATGCATCATTGGCAAATATCTTCTTTCATTTAGTAGTTTGTATTTTTGTTTGTTGATGGTTTTGTTTGCTATGCAAAATCCTTTTAGTTTGATGTAGTCCCATTTGTTTACTTTTTCTTTTGTTTTCTTTGCCCAAGGAGATATATCAGGAAAATATTGTTAAAAGAAATATCAAAGAGTTTACTACCTATGTTTTCTTCTAGGACTGTTATCATTTTAAGTCTTACATTTAAATCTTTAATCCATTTTGAGTTTATTTTTATATATGCTATAAGAAGATGGCCTGTACTTGAACAATGATTAAAATAAAAAAATTGAAAAAAAAAAGAAGATGGCCTAGTTTCACTTTTTTCCATGTGTCTGTGCAATTTTTCCAACACTATATAATAAATACCACTTGATCATGGTGTATAACCTTTTTAACATATTGCTGGATTTGGTTTGCTAATATTCTGGAGGATTTTTGCATGTATGTTCATTATCTGGTTTTGGAGGTATGATAATGCTGGCCTTGTAAAATCAAAGATTGGGAGTTTTCCTTCCTGTTGTACTTTTGGAATAGTTTGAGAATAGTGTTAGCTCTTCTTTGAAAGTTTGATGGAATGCCCCTAAGAAGCCATATGGACCAGGACTTTTGTTTGTTGAGTGTTCTTTGATTACTGCTTCAATTTCATTAGTTGTAATCAGTCTATTCAGAGTTTGTGATTCTTCCTAATTCAGTTTGGCAAGATTGTATGTTTCTAGTAATTTATCCATTTTGTCAAGTTTATCCAATTTGTTGGCATGTAATTTTTCATAATGGTTTCTTACAAACCTTTGTATTTCTTTGGTGTCAGTTTTTACTTCTCCTCTCTCATATCTGATTTTATTTATTTGGGTACTCTCTTTTTTCTTGATGAGTCTGGTTAAAGATTTATCAATCTTGTTTACCTTTTCAAAGAACTGTTCTTGGTTTTATTGATCTCTTGTGTGTTTTTTTTAGACTTTAGTTTGTTTATTTCTTATCTGATCTTTATTATTTCCTTTCTTCTACTCACTTTGGGCTTTTTTGTTATTGTTCTTTTTCTAGTTCCTTTATATGTAAGATTAGATTGTTTATTTGAAAGTTTTCTGGTTTCTTCTGGTAGGCCAGTAATGCTATAAATTTCTCTCTTAGGACTGCTTTGGTACATCCCATAGATTTTGGGGATGTGTTCCCATTTTTACCTATCTGGTGGTATGTTTTGATTTTGTTTTTTATCTCATTGTTAACCCATGCATTGTTTAGTAATGTGTTATTTAGCCTCCCCGTGTTATGTATTTTTTTCAGTTTTTTTCTTGTAATTATTTTCTAGTTTCAAATTAATGTGATTAGAGATGATGCTTGATATGTTTTCAATCTTAAATGTATTGAGACTTAGTTTGTGGCCTAATATGTGGTCTATCCTGGAAAATGTTTTATGTGCACTTAAAAAAGTTTATATCCTGCATCTTTGGGGGTGCAATGCTCTGAAAATATCAATTAAATTCTTTTTGTCTAATGTATCATCTAAGGCTGTTAGTTCCTTATTGATTTTTTGTCTGGAAGATCTATCCCTTGAGGTCAACAGAGTATTAAAATTTCCTACTGTGATTGTATTACTGTTGACCTCACCCTTAAGTCCACCAATATTTGCTGCATATATTTAGGTGTTCCTATGTTGGATACATAAATGTTTACAAGGGTTGTATTTTCTTGTGGATCAAACCCTTTAACATTATGTAATGTCCTTCATTTCTTAGTATAGTCTTTGTTTTAAAATTGATTTTGTCTGATATAAGTATTACTACCCAGCTTTTTTTTCATTACTATTTGCATGGTATATTTTTTCCCATCCTTTTACTTTCTGTTTGTGTGTTTTTCAATCTCAAGTGGGTCTCTTGTAGATAGCATGTTTCTGGGTCTTGTTTTCTTATCCGTTTATCTTCCTTATGTTTTTTGATTGGAGCATTTAAGCCATTTACATTTAAAATGATTACTGATTATTGATAGGTATGTATTTATTGCCATTTTATTATACATATTTAGGTTTCTTCTTTTTTTCTTCTTAAAGAAGTCTCTTTAACATTTCTTCTAATACTGGCTTGGTGGTGATGAACCCCTTTAGCTTTTTCTTGTCTGGGAAGCAGTTTATCTTCTACAGTTATAGATAATAGCCTTACTAGGTAGAGCAGTCTTGGTTATAGGTCCTTGATTCTCATCGCTTTGAATATTTCAGGCCATTTCATTCTGGTCTAAAATGTTTTTGTTGAGAAATCAGCTGATAGTCTTATGGGAGCTCCCTTGTAGGTAATTAAGTGCCGTCCTCTTGCTGTTTTTAAGATTCTCTCTTTGTCTTTAACCTTTGGCATTTTAATTATGATGTGCTTTGGTGTGGGCCTCTTTGGGTTCATCTTGTTTATGACTCCCTATGCTTCCTGGACTTGTGTGTATTTCTCCTTCACTGGGTTAGGAAAGTTTTCAGTCATTACTTCTTCAAATAGGTTCTCAAGGTTCCTTGCTCTCTGTTTCTTTTCCTTCTGGTACCCCTATGGTGTGAATGTTATCATGCCTGATGTTGTCCCACAGGTCCCTTAAACTATACTCACTATTTAAATTATTTTTAAAATTTTGCTTCTCTAATTGTGTATTTTCTGCTACCTTGTCTTCCAAATCATTGATTCAATCCTCTGTTTCCTCTAATGTGCTATTGATTCCTTCTAGTGTATTCTTCATTTCAGACACTATATTCTTTTTTCCTGTCTGGTTATGCTTTATGGTTTCTATGTCCTTTTTCATGTTTACTACCTTTTTGTTCTTACTTAGTTCATCCATTCCCATAAATTCCTTGAGCATCCTTATAATCATTGTTTTGAACTCTGCTTCTGGTAGATTTCTTGCCTCCACTTTATTTAGTTCTTTTTCTGGGGATTTTTTCATTTTTTTTTCATTTGAGACATGGTTTTTACCTCCCCATTTTGGCTGTCTCTCTATATTTGTTTCTGTGTATTAGGTAGATCCATATGTCTCCCAGTCTCAGCAGGGTGGCCTTATGTAGTAGGTGGTCTGTGGGACTCAGGGTGCAGTCTGCCTAATCACCAGAGCTGGGTGCTCCAGGAATGTCTCTTGCATGGCTCATGTGAGCCCTCCTGTTGTAGTTGAGTCTTGATTGCTGTTGGCCCGTCTGTGCATGGGGTTGACCCTCAAGCTGCTTGACTGTGAGTGTTGACCCTGACCATAGTGTACAAACTTCTGTGTAGTAGGGGGGAGGGTGACCCCATGAAGCAGATTTGCCCTAGTAGGGTCTGATGTTTGTGAAGACCTTCATTTGGGTGTGCTGCTTATAGAGCTAGTTGGGTCACACTCTGATGCGGTCTAAGCCAAGCCATTAGATGTGTTGGTTCTGAGACTTCTTGGGAGGGACTCCAGAGCAGATCAATGTCAGATGCTGCCTGTGACCAATCCTGGGCAACCTATTAAAAACTGTGAAGTGATCCAGAGTTGGTAGCTGCCTGTGCTGGGTCTGTGTGCATGTAGGAATGGCCAAGCTGCATATTGAGACCAGCTGTCACCAGTATCAGGTCTGGGATATGTTAGCAAAAGGGCCAAGATGCTCTGAGATCTGCCTCCACCAGCTGGCTATCCATTGTCTCAGCCACTGAAATGTAAGTTGCATGAGGCAGGTTCTCAGTGAGTCACCAGCTAAGGATGAATAGTGTCCACCAGGTTAATACAGATTCAAACTAGCACCAGTGCTGGTTCTGTGACCACTCAGCAAAGGTCTCCAGGTATACCTAGGCCAGCTGCCACCTGTCTGAGGCCTATGAACCCTTGTGGTAGGGTGGGGTCTCAGGAAGTACCCAGGGTGAAGCCAGCAGAGTTGATCAGGCTAAAGTAGATTGAGTTTTGACTCTGTGGAAGGAGGGCTTTGCACAGGAAGGATGATAGCTATCAGCCACAAGGGAGGATGTCCTTTGCCCTAAAACCATGTAACTCAGCCTCTCCCTGTGTGTCTGGTACCCCCAAGCTTACCCAGAATTTACTGACAGTTTTTCAAGAAAGCCTGCAGTGTGGGCCCAGGCTGGCTTCCACCTAGAAGATCCCACAGCTGTGTGTGAGTTTGGTAGGGTAAAGCCCCAAGGAGTTGGAAGAATAGGGCTAGTGTTACTCTCAGGGCCAGTGCCACATGGAGAAGAGTGCTTGACCCAGGAAAGATGGCATCTGTGGGCGACATGGGAGAGGATCTCAACACAAGGACACTGGTGGCTGTTCTTCCCTCTAGCTCCCTCCCTGAAGCTACACAACTCAGTCTCTCCCTATGTGACTCCTGCCCCTCTGAGTCACTGTTCCTCTGCTGGAGCCCAAGGTGAGTGCCACAAGTGAGATAGTGTGCACTGGTCCTTGAAGTGTGCTTGTGTTTCCAGTAGTATTTGTCTCTCCTGGGAAGACAGAATCCCTGCAGATTTTCACAGCCACATGTTATGTGGACTTCTCTTCCTGGCACTGTTACTTTGGGCTGAGGAGCCTGCCATGGAGTTGAGACCCCTCTCTTCTCAGCAAGGGACCTCTGCCACTAAGATATCCATCCAGATTCTCAATGGCTGTACTTGATTACAGGGCCGGATCTTTTTACGTCTTCACCCTACCTACCAGTTTTGACTTGACTTCTTTTGTATATTCAGAGTTATAAGACTTCTGTTCATCTAGTCTTCAGATGGTTATCCAGGTTGATTTTTCTATAATTTAGATGTAATTTTGATGTAGTCCTGGGAAGAGGTGAGTGTAACTTCCACCTACTCCACCATCTTAGACCCTCTCCCTTGAGTCTTTTCAATTTAAAAAATTACTACAACCAAAACCCTTTTGCAGCCCTGCAGATAAAAGTGGGGAGACATTATTTCCATTCTGCATCCCTTGCCAGCTACTGTTCCATCAGCCTGCTTCCCCTTGCAGCCAAACCTCTTATACGTGGTTTCAGTGGGCTGTCTCCCCTCTTCACATTTCATTCACAAAACAAAGCCTGGTAGTCTGGCTTGTACTCCAACCTGTGAACTGCAGCTTCTCTTTGGGAACTCCTTATTGCTAAATGCTGCTTTATTTTGTTTAAATTTCATGTCGTCTTCAAACCTTCTTAAAACTCTTCCTGTTGTAAGCTACCAGGATACCATTTCCTTTTGGCTCATTCCAATGGCCCTAGCTGCTCTTTCTCATTGTTTGCTAACTCCACTTCTTATACCTTTCTCTTTATTACAAGGCAGTTCTCTTAAGACTCCTTTTCTCCCTCTTTACACAGTGTCCCTAGATAATCTTGCCTACTCCAGTGGCCCCATGCTCTGACTGGAACCTCTCTGCTCAGGTCCAGAAATAAATATCTCACTGCCTGGGACATCTTGTGTCCAAATTTCCTGGATGTCTCCCTCTTCTCCCTCCGTGCTCTTCTTCCTCCATGTGGCCACCCTCTTGGTGAATGGCACTACCACACATGTGAGATCTACTGAGAAAGTTTGGGATCATCTTTGACCCCCCACATCCAACAAAGGTCATTTGACTCATACTCCTTAGTAATTTTGAATCCATCTTCTCCTTTCCATCACTGATGCACCAGGGCTATTGCTTTACTTCATTTCTCCATCATCCTCCCCCAGGAAGTCTGAAACTGCCTCCCAAGTAGACCCTCCTCCAGTCTGCCTTCATCCAATCTGTTCTCTACACTGGGGCCAAAATGATCTTTTTAAAATTCAGAATGAAAATCTGATGAGGTCATTTGCCCACTTAAAATTCACCAGTGGCTTTCTGTTGCTTTCAAAAGAAAACCCAAAGTCCTCAGTGGGACTGTGAAAGGCTCTGCAGGAAGCGATCCTCTCTCTGTGTCCAGTATCGCTTCTCACAAACCTTGTGTTCATTCTCTGAGCCCTGCCCACACTCAGTCACTTGCTCTTCTACCTCTCCAGGAGACTTGTGATTTCTCATGAGGTTG
The DNA here is from genome assembly GCF_004126475.2 of Phyllostomus discolor. Lineage (NCBI taxonomy): Eukaryota > Metazoa > Chordata > Mammalia > Chiroptera > Phyllostomidae > Phyllostomus > Phyllostomus discolor. The sequence continues at coordinate 69,202,855 of NC_040910.2, read as the reverse complement.
CTGTCAAGATGTTGGCTAGGGCTGCAATCATATGAAGGCTTGACTGGGACTGGAGGATCAGCTTCTAAGGTGGCTCATACACGTGGCTGGCAAGTGATACTTATTGTAGGAGAACTCAATTTCCCCATGTGGGTCTTTCAACAGGCTCCTGAGTATCCTCACCACAAGGCAGCTGGTATTCCCCAGAGTGAGCAATGAGTGGAGAGAGAGAGAGAGAGAGAGAGAGAGAGAGAGAGAGGGAGAGAGAGAGGGGGAGAGAGGGAATGAGAGGATATGGGTAGATAGACAGACAGATGATACATACCAGGTGAAAGTCATCCTTTTGAGGACCTAGCCATAGAAGTCACATAGCATCACTTTCACCATATTTTTTATTAGATGCAAATAACTAAATCTAGTTCACACTCTAGAGGGAAGGGAAATATTAGGCTCAACTTTTTGATGGGAAAGGTGTCAAAGAATTTGTAAACATATTTTAAAATTTCTACCAAGGCTGATAATGAAGAGCTGAATCTTCCTAGTTCCTATAGTTGTGGAAAGTAGTCTGGGTAGTAAAGCACATATACTTTCTAGTGAATTCTGTGGCAATAACAGGACATCAAATTGGATGCCAATAGTGCTGGAGTTCTTTACAGAAGGGAGGCTGTGAGTCAATTTTTTTTAAGTGAAGGGAGCTTTGTAATCAGATAAGTCTAGATTTAATTACTGACTCAGTTGCTTACTAGTCTTGTGACACTGGGAATTGTACTTGTCTCCTCTGTGCCTCTGTTTTCTCATAGTATAATGTCATAAAAATAATGTGGCTTCCTCAGAGGGTTATTGTGAGGGTTAAACAAAATAATGTATGAGAAGTTAGCCAATGCCTGGCCTGGTAAGTGCTCAATAAATATTAGTTAATAATGATAATGGAAGTGTCCATCTGCCTTTCTCAGATGATGATGGGCATCCCTAAGGCAGAAAAAGAAACTAAATGGCTTTTTGGGATCTTCTCCAGGCTTCCAGTTGAGATGGCCTTAGGGAGAGTGGGGATTACTATAAATGCTTACTACCTGACTGGCTAGTGCTGCATTACCCCTCACTTAAACACAAACAAGGAACTGAGGGCCAGACCCAGCATGACCTCAGTATTCATAGACATATGGAGTCCATCGCTTACCCATGTCTGCTTTGTTTTTCAAGGTCAATTTCTTCTTCTTCCTGAAAATTCTCAAGCTTCTCATCTCTAAGCTCAAAGCCCATCAAATGTGCTTCAGAGACTATAAATACAGGTGAGTGGCCTGAGGTCAGTGTCCAATAGTCTAAGATTGCTTTGACCCCTTGTGGCTGTTCTGGCCAATGTCCTGGGGAGGGGAAATGAGTTTAACACGGGGGTATCAGGGAGGATCCTTCTGAAAGAAGTGTCGTAGGGTCAGGTAGGGCTTTTGTGAATGGTGACGACTTTCTGGCCCCATGGAAAGGAAGTAAGAGGTGAGTTGTCTAGGACCCACATGCTCCCACAGAAGGAAACTGTTAACATGCTCCTACGAATGGATGGTTTGCAGGGAAAGGAAAGGGTCACATGAAGGGAAGTTAGATAGTTGCCAACCTTTGGGAGGGATCTGAGGTCACAGAATAAGGACACGTTCATAACTCAGAAATGAATCTTTGAGTCTTTTTGGAACTTTGAGATTTAAGACCACCAACTTTATGTCTTCACACAGTCACTCTTTCTTTGTGACTTGCCTTTGCTACATCCCATCTGCTGCTTTCCACAGTGACAGTAGCCTCAGTTCACAGCAAGTCAGACCATGGGTACTGAGGAGGGCACTGCTGCAAATACAAATGCATGAGTGAGTGAGCAAATGCCTGAATGAATGGCACAGAAAGACCCCTTCTTCCTTTTTCAGTTGCTCTTTACTGTCTATGGGACATGTTAACCTCAGCAGGGCTCTTAGGGAAGGAATGTTTTAACCCAAACAAGTAACTTTTGGGGTAGGGATTGTAGCCCACCAAACAGGGCAGAGGTATGCGAGAGGATGGCTGTAGTTCTGCTTCTCACTCTTTCTTGGGTCATAGTGGGACCTGACTAAGGTGTGCTGGGAGGATGGTTTTTCCATTTACCTGATAAACATTTAACGAACATCTATAATGTGCCTGAAACTGTGCTTGGAATAAAAACTAAATATGATGTGGACCCTGTTTGTGAGGAGCACGCATTCTAACATGCCAAGGTCTGGGACACTGGTGTGGAACACGAGTCAGGAGAGCTGGTGCTGACCACGACCCCAGCCTCACGGACTGACCTTGGACAAGTCACTTGGCCTCTCTGTGTCTGTTTTCTGCTGTATAAAGTGAAAGTTCATACCAGCCCCACCGTCTGCTCATTATGAGGATAAACAGAAGTCCTAGACACACGTGTCCCAACTTAGTAGGATGTGGGCAGTGTTATTTGCCCAGGATCCAGACCCCAAATCCTATCTACCTAAAACCCTTCCTCCAGGGGTTAGAAAGATAAACACACATGGCTCAGGACTGGGAAAATATATACCGTAGTTGGCCCAAGTATTTTGCAAACAGCCCCTAGCCTTGGGACACTTGGGCTGGCATGGACCACACAGAGCCTCTCTGTCTCTCTTGGTGCCTCTGACAGAGCCTCCAAGTGGTTGACAGATTCTTTGGATCTTTTACCAAGGGTCGGCTTCCCTTACCACTCTCTGAAAGTGGAAGTCCAAGGCCAAGAGCAGAGGTGCTCTAGTCAATTCTATGTGGTTCCTTTCAGGGGAGCAATTCTCTTACTAATCAGGCTCAGGGGAAACTCAGGCACCTGGGAAACCCAGCAGAAGACAGCACTCCCAGAAGACAGAAATAGGAGCAGACAAATGCCAAAGCACCACTTTCCACAAAGACAGGGCCTAAACCCTGCTATTCCATACCCCTAAAACCCACCATGTACCACTTGGTCTTCCCATGCTCCGGACCCACAGCAGTCCTTACAGTAGCTTTCCATCCTGGCTGCTCCTAAGCATCTCCTGGCAGTTGGCCTAAAGCACAGGCTGGTGAGCCCCTCCACTGCGCATTCTGACTCAATAGGGGGCACTGGATCAGATGAGAAACAAGGCATGACATTTTCTGGCTGGGCCATGGCAAATATGTTTCTAAGCCACCCTGATATATCTTTTCCAAGGTCTCCTTTACAGTTATCCAAGAAAGTGGTTTCCCAATTTTTCTGATCATGCATCTCTATCAGTAAAGAAATTTTGAGCATGACCTTCATCATACATGCATATGGTCTGCTAATCTGTTATATGTATTGTAACATAAATCAAACAGTGGAAAATTATAAAGGGTGGGTGAAAATGAATATAATAGAACTTCTACTACCTTCTTTTATTATATTTTCTTCCAATACCAAATGGATTGCCTTGCACAGCCCAGGCAAGGCAATGGGTGTGATGCCCCATTGCGAGCCAAGGATTTACGGAAGTATAAATAAAGACACTGGGGAGACCCTCATGGCTGAGCAGTGACTTTGCATGACTGTTTGGGGGAGAGAGGGAGGAACCCTGCCTGACACATACAATGTGTCTGAAAACTTCCTTTTCCTTTCCCTACCCTTGTATGGGGGAAAAAGCTTGAAAAGAGGAACCTGGGTGCAGGCCTACCTAGGGTCTTCTCAGGATGAGACACCTTATCTTGGCAAGTTGGCCACTACCTGGGGATTGTACTGGGGACCTATGAGTATGCCCAAGTGGCTGAGACTTTGGATGGCTGATGCCAACAGAACTCACAAGACACGAAAATGTAAACCAGACTATACAATTATTTGTTCTTAGAGACTGTGGAAGATGGAGGTTGGGGGGAGTTTCTTCTAGTTCCCCTGGTCTTTGTAAAGCTGACACTTTACAAAGATCCAGAAGCATAGAGGAGAACATAGGTAGGAAAATCTCAGATATTTCACGCAGCAATATTTTCACTGATATGTCCCCTAGAGCAAGGGACATAAAGGAAAGAATAAACAAACAGGATCTCATCAAAATAAAAAGCTTCTGCATGGATAAAGAAAACAGCATTAAAATGAAAAGAGAACCCACTATGTGGGAAAACATATTTGCCAATGATACCTCAGACAAGAGTTTGATCTCCAAATTATATAAAGAACTCACATGAATACACTGTAAGAAGACAAGCAATACACTTAAAAAATGGGCAAAGGACTTGAATAGACACTTCTCCAAGGAGGACATACAGAGGGTCCAGAGTCATATGAAAAGGTGCTCAGTATTGCAAGCTATCAGAGAGATGCAAATTAAAACCACAATAAGATAACACCTCACACTGTTGAGAATGGCCATCACAAACAAAGCAACAAACAACAAGTGCTGGAAAGGTTGTGGAGAAAAGGGAACCCTAGTGCACTGTTGGTGGGATTGTAGACTGGTGCAATCACTATGGAAAACAGTATGGAATTTCCTCAAAAAACTAAAAATGGAACTGCCTTTTGACCCAGCAATTCCACTGCTGGGATTATACACTAAGATCCCTGAAACACCAATCCAAAAGAACCTATGCACCCCGATATTCATAGCGGCACAATGTACAATAGCTAAGTGCTGGAAGCAACCTAAGTGCCCATCAGAAATGAATGGATCAAAAAACTATGGTATATTTACACAATGGAATTCTATGCAGCAGGAAGAAAGAAGGAGCTCTTACCCTTTGTGACAGCATGGATGGAACTGGAGAGCATTATGCTAAGTGAAATAAGCCAGGTGATGAAAGACAAGTACCATATGATCTCACCTTTAATAGGAACCTAATCAACAAAATGAACAAGCAAGCAAAATATAACCAAAGACAATGAAATTGAGAATAGGCTGACAGTGACCAGAGGGGACAGGGGAGGGGATTATACAGGAAAAAGGTGAAGGGTTTGCAGGAACAAGTATAAAGGACACATGGACAAACACAAGGTGGGGTGGAAACAGGAGAGGGAGGTGGGGAGTGCTGGGGTGATGGGGAGGGGTGGTGGGAAAAAACATAAAACTGTACTTGAACAACAATAAAAAAATGTTAAAAAAAAATAGATCCAGAAACAGATAGCTGTCACTAGAACGGTACTGGTGATCACATCCTCCAAGTAGAGTGATTAGTGATGAAGGATCCTGGCTGGTGGCCTGAGAAACCACCATTGTCCTGTGCTGCCACCCACCAGGTGGGAGGGAAGTTCATTCCTCAGTCTTTACAGATAGGGCCCGATAAGTACTAAGAAATTCCTGCTTTTTTGTGATGTTTCCTGCCACTTTGGTTGACCACTTGACTTCCATTTACTGACTCCCCCACACAGAGTACCATGCAATTGATTTCACTTATGCTATTAATTAGCAAAATATCGGGGCCCTATCTCTCAGGTCATGCCCAGGCCACTTTATTTCACTCCTGGGCTGGTGACTCCTACAGCAGCCATGAGCACATTTGCCCAAGCTGTGCTGACTCCCTCATTTCCAAGTTCAGGGAGGGCTGCTTCATGTCACCTCCATGGGGCATCAGCATCCCCAGCTCACCCTGCCTTCCTCCCTGCTGGAAGGGTCTCCTCTTCTGCCCACCCATGTTTGTGTCCCATTAGAGCCCTCTGCTAGGGTAAGGAGAAGGGGTGTGGGCAATAGGGCCTATTGCAGTTTTGTACAAACTCTGGTAGAACAGTCCCATCTCCAAGTTTCCTAGATTTTTGAGAACTTTCAGAACATAGCTCTCAAGATTTGGTCCCCCTCCAGGAGTCTATTTTAGGAAAGTTTAAATTAAACACATTTAAGCTTTGCCAAAGAGGCAAGTTGCTAGGATCTGGGGAACCTTCTGTGGTCCTAGCCCTCATGTGTAGGCTTGTACTGCTCCAGTGGAGGAAACCGCAGGCAGCCCATCTGTTGTTGAGCCTGGAGGGGGAGGGCCACGCCAAGGCTGAGCCAGGGCAATGGCCCTGGGATGCAGATGGACACCTGTAGACCCTCAGCATGGTTGGACATCTCCGTGCCTTGTGGCTCCAACATGGAGAGGGCTCACTTCCTCTGGATAAACGGTCTTGACTGTCCATGGGATGCGTGGGGCAGAGCTCTTAATGAGTTTATGAAGGAGAATCATTTTTTAACATGCTAAACCCAGGAGCTTTTTCTGAAAGGATTTTCTGGTGGGTAACCAAAGATGAAAAATGTCACAAATGAAAGTAAACTTGATCAAAGTCATTGAGGTTGTAAGCAGCTTGAGGGCAGGGATGGCTTCTTTCAAAAAAGGGCTAGCTAAATTTTTGTGATCATTCATTGCATATCAGACACCATTTATTCTGAGGGTTAACCGTGTGTTAATCCTTACCATGACACTGTCATATTATTATTAGTAGTAATATTTTATTTTTATTTCATTATTTTATATTATATTCTTATTTGTATAATCCATATTTTTACCAATAAAAAGGTTAAATAATTTGCTGAAGGCCACATTGCTAACATTTGGCTGTGCTGGGATTTGAACCCAGGTCCCAGATATTCTCCTGCTCTTGATCCCAGCTCCCCACCACCCATTGTACTCTCATTTGCTACAGAGATGTAAATATTTACTGAATAGCTAACTGACTGCAATAAACTAAGCCATTTAAATAAACAAATGAATAAAGATGAAAAATAAGCATAAACCCAGTTCATAAGAGTAAACTCCTATAGATATTTATGGATTTTTATCTAAACAGGGACACAAATAGTCCCTTGCCTGAGAGAAGTTAGAATGAAGTGAGGAGTGGGAAACCCCTTATGACATCCATCCCAACACATGGTGGTTACTAAAATGACCCAGAACTTCCCAAAATGCTGGTCATTCTTTAAAAGTCATCCCACACTAAATGTGGGATCTTGGATTGGATCCTGGTACATGAAAAGAACATTAATGGGAAAACTGGTGAAATTTGAATGCAAAGTTGTTAGTCACATTACCAGGGTTGGTTTCTTAGTTTGGATAAATGTACTGTGATTATGTAAGATTTTAACATCAGGGGAAACAGAGTGAAGGGTATCTGGGAACTCTCTGTACTATCCTGGCTACTTTTCTACATATCTAAGGTTATTCCAAAATAAAAAGTTTATTTAAAAACATAATGCTGTAGCAAAGCCGTAAGAATAAGCTGATGGTGAGACACAGGTCCACGTGTGTGAATATAACTAGAGCAAGCTTCGCAACCTCAAACGCTTGCAGGGGCCCAGAAGGCTGCTTGGGGGTTGGAAAGCACACATTCCCTCTAAAGGAACAGCCATCGTCAGGCTGTTGCTGATGATTGCCAAGCAGGAATTTAGTCCCGATCTCCCCATTTTTCAAAAGAAGCTGCAAATCTGGGTGTCATTGCTTAACATCTTATCATTTAAAGGTGGTTTAAGTAACAAAAATCACTGCCTAATAGAAACAGAAAATGTCCGGAAGTCAAATATAGCTCACGCTGCCATTTTCCAAGCTCCAAGCTAGCAGGTTTTAAAACACTCCTAGAAATTAAAAACAACAAAAAATCTGTCTAGAAATAGTCTCTCCCTGGGAACACCTTGCTGTTGCTTAGCTAGTGAGTGCTGCGTGGGTGGATCTGAGAGCAGGAGTGCACGTAAGCTTGGCACAGGCGAACCAAATCACCAGGGCTTGTGTCTCAGACTCCCCACTCCTCGGACTCTCCTGGATGGTCAAGGCATGGGCACAACTCACATGCCTGGGTGAAGTCCCTCTTCTGGGTGACTCCTGCTCAGCTCTTACTGGCTTTAGGTCCTTTTAGGGCAAAGGTGAGTTGTTTTGCATCCTTGATGATCCTGCAGTTGAATGGCTCTCACAGAACCAGGATTCATAGTAAGTGCTGCTTTCTGTTGGAGAGAGTTATGCCTTCCTGAAGACACTGCCCATGAGTTACTGCTGACCCTCTACAATTTCTACGTCTTTCATTCCAGGGAGTTTGGGGGGAGGCCTCCTAGTCTGGCCCTTCAAGAAAATGAGTTGGGCTAAAAATACTCATTACAATCAAGCTCTTTTTCCCCAATGTCTATAAAACAGTAGCTTTGTTTGTGCCCTGAGGATGAATCACCCTTGCTAACAGAGTCAGTTTTAAATCAAGAAGCAGCTCAATGGTAAAGAGCAGTTGTTTCCAAATGTGGCTGCTTGTCAGAAGCCCCTGGGCGAATCCCTCAACAATGCGCCTTCCCAGGACCCAGACTCCAGAGGTTTTGATTTAGAGAATCATCCCAGAGGCCAGGGAGATGTGTGTGTATAGCTCTGTGAGGCATTCTAGTAGTCAAATACTCAGCCATGTTTGGGAACCACCGCTATGTGATGTGGAATGTGTGGGCCCCAGCTGTGCACTTTGCACGTGGGTGGTACAAAGGAATGTTTGTCTTTTTGTGTGCAGTGTATACAGCAGGGAGTTTCCACCCAGTGCTTTTTATGAGGAGGATCATTTTCTCATTTCCTGTGCGCTCGCCATCACTGGGGCTGAGGGGCTGCATGGGGGATGATGAGGGGGGCCTGCCTGTGGTGTGCAGGGCCTGAGTGTGAAATCAGAAGCCCTGCTTCCAGGTGGCTATTGGTGCTTAGTGGCCCTGTAACCCTGGGCAAGTGTTATTCCCCCTGCCCCCCGACTTCTCTGCTCAGTAAAGCACTGACACTGGGAGTTCTGACAGAGACAGAGACTGAGACAGAGGCACCAATGAGCCAGGTAATAAGACACTTGTCAAACCTAGTAGAGGTATAGTGCCTCAGGGTGATAGGCATGTGTGTGGAAATGTATCCATTAAGCAAAATGTAGGTATATTTGTAGATATATCATAATCTATATGGGGAACTCATTCATTCATTCATTCATTCAATTCACATTTTCTGAGCATCTGCCATGAGTCAGGTGTTGAGATGCACCAAAGGACAAGACCACACTGGCCCTTAAGGTATTCAATGCGTAGCCAAGAAAACAAACTGAAAAATCAATTGTTTATCAATATGATAATGGCTACAACAAAGGCATGCCCAGAAGAACAAGAAGTGTTGCCTATTCCCAATGTGGCCCTCATGATAATTATTTGGTTGTCGTTGCAGGTTGGCAAAATCAACGCTGGTTCTTATTCCTTTATTGGGTGTTCATGAGATTATCTTCTCTTTTGTCCCTGATGATCAAGTTCAAGGATTTTCAAGACTTATACGACTCTTCATTCAGTTGACTCTGAGCTCCTTCCATGTAAGTAAGCATCTGAACCAGGATGCCTTGGCTTTGGAGAAAACAAAATGCCCTTGATCCAAACAGACTCAAAATTGAGAAAGCCCACAGGTGGAAATAAGAGTTCTAGAATCAGCAGGCTTTGTCAGTGAGAGCTTTTGGCATTAGACGGGAGTGTAGATAGACATGTTGCTTTGATCCTGCCAGCATGATGTGGTGGCTAAGCAGTGAAAAGTGGTCTGTTTCCTGGGCTGTAATTGTTGGTGTGACTTAGGATCATATTAACTGTGTCAACACGAAGCTTTTTATTAAGTGCCTATTTTTGCTGGGTTCTCTGCAGAGCATTGTGCAAAATGAACATTGTATTTACCTCAGGTGGTCTACTCGAACACAAAACAACTTCAGCAGGGACCAATGAGTTGAGACCAGAAGGTTCTTAAACCTTGACAAATGTGTGGGGGCTGAAATAAGAACCAGGAGGCCAGCTGTGGTTTATTTACCTTGGTGTTTTAGTTAGCCATTGCTGGAATTGTTATCCGTTACTCAGTAGCTTAAAATGACAGTAATTATTTTTATTTTCATGATTCTGGGAGTCAGAAATCCAGGTATGACATGACAAAGATGACTCACCTCTGCACCATGTGATGCCTCCTGGCTGAAACTTGTAAGATGGCTTCTCCACTTGTATGTCTGATTCCTAAGCTGGAAAGGCTCGGATGACTAGGGCTGGTGGGAGTGGCTTTATTTAAGTCAAGTTTCTGGGGCTTCATTTCTCACTGTCAACTACATTCCTCAGTCCCATGCAGTCTTAAGGCCTCTCACGCTCTGCATATTCTCTCCCCATGGTTTCTCTAGCAGGGTAGCTGCACTTCATATGGCAGTTCAGGGCTCTTAAGAGCACAAAAGCAGGAGCTCCCAGGCCTTCTAAATGTCTAGACCTTGAACTTGCATAGTGACACTACTGCTTTCCACTATTTAAAACAAGTTTATTTAAAGACCCAGACTCAATTGAAGGAGAGGAGACTGTTTGTGGCATGAAAACTGGGAAGCATGGCTCATTAGCAAAAACCACTGTGCAAAAGACTACCATAGACAGTATGGACACAGCAAAAGCCCCATACAGTAGTAATATTGGAATTAATCATCTTAAAATGCTAGTCTAGTAGGAAGATATCTGGAATGGAGAAGGGAGACGCTTGGCAAATCCTGTCTTCAAAAAGCAAATACAAAATTGGACATAATTGTCAATAACATCCATTTCAAGACCCTGGAAATCAATCAAAGGGATACTAAAGATTGAGATGAGTTTATTCAAGAAAAATTACTGAACCTGAGTAAAAGCAGTGGGAATCTGTGTGTTTTTTTTTTTCCTGAGACTATTCTTGCCCTCTAGCCCCTCCTCCGTAAATGAGCAAATTCTAGTGAAAACTAGCAGCTTCGCTGGAGTAAGTACTGGCTTGGTGTAGATCAGACAGCAGAAAAAGCCCATTCCCCTGGGTGTTGTCAGATACAACAGTTCTCTTAGTGGCAAAAGAACAAATAAAGACAATGTCACAGCCTGAGGTTGTGGTCTTAGTTGGGGCAGAGAGGCTCAGTATCAATTAAGGTGGCAGAAGGAAGCATCAGTGAACTTGAAGATAGTTCAATTATGATTACCCAGGTTGAGAAACAGAGGGAAAAGAAATGAAGAAAAATAACAGAGCTTCAGTGATCTGTGTAATGCCATCAAGAAAATCAACACGCACATATTGGAGTCCCAGGAAGCAAAGGGAGTTAGAAAAAGGTAGAAAAGTCATTTGGAGAAATAATGGTTGAAAACTTTCCAAATTTGATGAAAAACACTAATCTAGGCATCCGGGAAGCTCAGTGAGCTCCAAGTAGCATAAAACAAAGATTTTCACAGCTAGAAACATTAGAATTAAACTGTTGGAAGCCAAACACAGGGAGAAAGCAACTGAAAATAACAAGAGAAAAATGACTGATTCCATCTGGGGATCAAGAATACAATTACAGCTGACTGTGATCAAGAGCAGTGGAGGCCAGAGCTACTGTGGCCAGAGAGGAGTGACAGAACTGCTGGAATATCCACATTTAAGTTTCTGTGCCTCTCAAGAGTTTTAATTCATCAGGGATAATCTGTCATCAGAATAAATTCAGTTGCAGGCTCAGCAGGTTATTGATGAGTCGCTGGGAAGTACAAGGAGAACCCTGGGTTTAGTCACTGAGCCTCAGGATGCAGGAATAAAGACTGTCACTATGCTGGATGAACAAGGGGAACAACTAAACCACATAGAAGAAGGCAAGGACCAAATCCATGAAGACAGAGTGAGGCAGAGAAGACTTTAACAGAACTCAACAAGTGCTGTGTCCTTTGTGTCTGTTCATGTTATAGGACAAAGAACTTTGAGTCTGCCAAATCTTCTAAGGCAACATAGGGAGATCTCAGAGACAACTCTTCTAGAAATGTTGGCTCTAAGCAGCCAGGCCGAGTGACAAATGGTCAGCCTCAGCAAGCAACCACAGGAGCAGCCAGTGGTGGATATATTAAATATATAGCAAATGGTGCCAGAGAAGGTGAAATGGAGGAGAACCTGACTCAAGTGGGCAGTATCCTGGGAAATCTAAAAAAACGTGGCCCTGGACACAGGCGTTGTGATTGAGGCTCAAATTTGACAGGTAGACTGGATCACAGAAAAGGCTGACCTCAGCAGAGATCGTATCGCGAAATTGCTAACGCTGGAGTAAAGATACTCATTGACAGCTGAAGTCCTGCCGTACTTCTTCACCATTTATTCACTTGCCTCACTCTTCCTTCAGAGTCAGCACCTTTTCAGAGTTGGAAAGTTTGGTTCCACACTCTTCTAATCAGGAGATAACATGGAAGAAGGGCAAGGAGTAACTGCTCCTCTGTTTTCTATTTTCTGTTTTTCCCTTGAGGATAGACTGTTGCTCAGCCTTCCTTCTGGTATTTCCTCAGTTTATGCTCCTAGCTTGGTTATTTTACATCATATGTAGCATTGTTTTTCACCCTCCTCATTTACTGTAACAGGTTCTTCTGCTTTTGAGATTTGGAGGCATTGCCAAAGACAGCCCTGAAAAAGGTAGCTGGGGGCAGGAGTTAGGGAATGCGAGGAGAAGCAAGAAATAAGAGGTTGTTGCCTCAGTAAAACTCTCAGGCCACAGAGAAAAAAGTAGCATTGCCACAGTAAAGATCTAGTTGTGTTTAGATTTTAATTTGAGTTGCAGTTATTGCCAATTTAGGCTCATACTTGGTTTTGGAGTTTTTATATACAATATTTTTTTTTATACATTACAACTTTACAACCTCTGCTTCAAAAAATTATTGAATGACTTTTCTTAAAATTAGCTTAATTCCTGAACTCTTAATGATTCTTATATGTACATAGATTCTGTGATCACATTTCATATTACACCATGCAGGAACACTTTTTACAAATGTGTGGATTTTTATTTTCATATTAGCATCTTGGTTCCAATTCAAGCCTATTAACCTCATAAATTTGTCATTAGTCTTTGAAGAAAAATACATAAATATGTATATGTATCATGAGAATTTCTTTGTAAAGCAGGGCTTAAATTTTGGAGGGAAAGTTTGACAAAATACATCACGTGATTTCAGATTTACCTCAATGTCAAGAATTATGTTTAAATATGAAAATATAAATGTGTTTTGATCTCAGGTGAAAACATCATTAGATTACTTTGAGTTTTATGTAGATGTAGACTTTTAGAAAGCTAGAATTCTGTTTAACTAAAAGTGATTTGGAAAATAATGCCTTTGGCTTGATCATTGGCGATTGCACTATCACTCTTAGCCTTGTGTATTGAACTGTGTTCAGAATTACGCTTATTTAGACCCTGAACAGTGTTATGAGAATCTGATTGGTGTTTGTCACCTTTATTTAAGAACTAGCGCCCACACACTTCAAAGCTATTAATGTGGATTGTTTAACCAATAACCACTGCTTGATCCTTACAGTTAAATTTTGTAATTGAGAGAGAGAGAGAGAGAAGAAAGGAAGAAAAAAGAAAAAAAGAAAGACCCCAAAGCAGTGGAATGACATAATCAAAATGCTGAAAGACAACATAATTTAATCTGGTATTCTATATTTAGCAAAAGTTACACTCTGAAATTAAGGTAAAATAAAGACATACTCACATAAATAGAGACTAAGAGAATTTATTGCCAGCCATCCTCCTTAAGGGGAGTTTCAGGGGTAGTCTGTCAGGTGGGGGAAAATGACAGGAGTTGATAACTCAAATGTGGATGAAGAAAGAGCACTAGAAAAGATAAACACATAGGTAAATATGAAAGATGTAAAGATATATTTTTCTCTTTTATTCAACTGATTTTAAAAATGTAAGATTTAATAAGATAATTATATGCTTTATTATTGCTATAAACTGTATTATATAATGATCTAACATTTTATAATAATAATAGCACAAAAGAACAAGGAAGAATAGAGCTGTATTGAAGATGTTTCTATATTTTACCAGAATTGTTAGTATTAATATGAAATAGCTTATGACAAGTTAAGATTCATGTTGTAGCCTCTGGTACAAAACCAGGAAGGTAACTAAAAACATATAGTATGGATACAAGCAGAGGAATTAAAATGGTATGCTAGAAAATATCCACCTACTCTCCAATACTTTTGATCTCATTGAATCCTCACATTATCTTATGAGGGAGAAAGTATTGTGCCATTTTAAAAGTGAAGGAACTGAGACCCAGAGGAGAACATGCAAATTCTAATAAGTGCCAGAGGTTAATTTATACACAGAAGTTAAGCTCAACCCCTACTTGTGACCATCATACCATCCTACTCCTCAGGGCCATGAACCAGGTCGGAACCGGGAGACACCAAAATCCCCTACACCCCAGTCAGCAGACAGGGTCAGATGCTGCGACTGTGGGGGCGGAGTGGAGACAATGTTTCTGCCCATCACACACCCACAAAAGGCCAGGGAGACAGAGCCTGAGGAGTGGGCTGAGCAGTTGGACAATGGCCATTTCCTTCCTATTAGAGCTGAATTTTGTGCAGCTTCGAACTGAGACAGAGGACCGATCCGCAACTTTTTTTTTCAGTATTTTATTTATGTCAATCTTTTGAGAGATTTCAAAAGCTAAGGTTTAGTAATTTGGGTTTCCTATGTTGTTTGGGCTTAATCTTCTTTGAAAGGTAATCCCAAATGAAAAAAAAAAAACAATAACAATAAAACGCTGCAGCTGTTATATCAGTAGTACTTGGTGGCCTTTTTTTCCCCCTGAGGGACAGATTTCTGAGAAGGAATTCTATCCCATCATGCTTCTCTGGCAAGGGAGCATGTCTGAGTCATCTATTGCTATGTAACAAATGACCCCAAAACGTCATGGCTTAAGGCAGTAATCACGTTATTATCTCTCGTGGTTCCATGAGCTGGGCTCTCTGGACTTAATGTGGTGGTCCTTTGATACCTGTGATTTTTGGCTCATGCTGCAAACATCTGAAGGCTCAGTTGGCCTGGGACATCCAAGATGGCTCAGTCTCATGGCTAGACCTTGACCTGGGCTGTTGGCTAAGCTCAGCAGAGGCTACCCATTAACAAAGGAGTTGTAGTTCCCCGAGTGGCCGCTCCATGTTTCTTGGATATCTCCCACCATGGCAACTGGACTTTTGGAGCATCCCAAGAGCAAGTGTTCTGAGAAAGAGAAAGTAAAAACTTCCAACATTCCTGAGGCATGGACTTGGAAATCCCAGAATGTTACTTTTACCACATTGTATTATTGGTAGGAGGAGTCACAAGTTTATCCTAGATTCAAAGGAAAAATAAGGTCCACCTCTTAAGGTGAGGAAGAGCATAAGCCTACAGGGAAGGGAGGAATAGTCGGGGCCATCTCTGGGGACTAGCGACCCTGCTGGATCCTTTGGATCTGCAGCCAGACAGAGCTCCACTCACTGCAGTGCAACACTGAGGAGTGCGGGCAAGCAGAGTGGCTCTGCAGACTGAGCCAGTAAACACACTTGGGGGTGTGCATGGTCAGAGGCCTCCCACTTTCTTAATACCCCTGCACAGTTCCCTTCCATCCCACCAGGCAGAGGTGAGAATATGGGTGGGCAGATGCATGGGGGCATATTTCGTGGGTCATAGCATAGTGAATCAGCAGGAATCAGCACTGGATCTTTTCTTGCTGCTTTTGAGAGTCCCTCACTCTTTCAAGTTCTTATTGCTTAGTGATTTTCACCTCTTCCTACCATCATGGATCTTTGGAGAGACTGACAAATAGAGATGACATATGTCCTCTGGGGCCTCTCTCTTCACACTTACTTTATTAGGATGAGAGTTAACCAGACTCCAGGATGTTCCTAAAAGAGTGAATCCAGAACCTGAGGGAATGAGAGACATGTCTGTGATATGGAATCCTGTTTTAGCTAACTCATTTCATGAAGATTCTGATGCGCTCTAAGACACCCTCTAATATCATGTGCCCGGAGGCCAATACTCCTGGCTCTGTCCCCTATACAGGGCACCTGCAAACCTCCAGTGATGCTGCACATGTGAAAATGTTTAACTTCTACCACCATCCCCCTGTTTAGGAGCCATACCCTTGGAATAGCTAGATGCATAAGAGATGAAAAATTCCACATGACTGGGGAGAATCCACATCATTTGATCGATGTTGTGATTGTCAGCATGAAGTCAGGCATCCATGAGGAAGAGCATAAAAATCTTCCCCTTGAGCAATGTTTTATAATTCCTTTTCAATTTCATCATTTTTCCTGGTGTTGCACCTCTCTTACCAGAAACAGGGCTGAGAGAAATGTTACTAAGAGAAATGGGAGAGTCGGCCTGCACTGGGACCCACATGTTGGAACATGTTCTTTCCTGTGAGTTCTGGTGTTTTATGAGATTCTTCCTGTAAACACTCAAGCAATTGGGCCCAGTACACACAGCCAGCTTCAGTGTATCAGACACACAGCTCCAGCCCCATAGACCCTCACACTGCAGGGACATGGGACTATTTAATAAATCAGGGAGTGTAGGAGTATGGAAAAACAGTGGACACAAACATAAACTCAAGCATTTTTGATCCCAGACTTCTGGCAGTTAAGCAGTGAATCCAGAGAGTCTTTCCAACATCAAAATATGGTCCCTTTATTGAAACTTCCCCGACACAAATACTTGATCATTGAAAATGCCATATAAAGGTGTCCTGTTGTTTTCATTATGATCCTTGGGTCCAGAATTCTAAATAACTAGGAAGAGGACAGAAAGAAATGGTCCCATCATATTTTACAAGTGGTCTGACAACGTACCAGGCAAGACATGTGTGACCACAAGTATTGTGGACATATACGGCTTTTCAGGGCAGGTCCTAAATGGGGTGTGGCTTCTGCCTTGCTCCCTTGACTTGGCCCCTGTAGGGGAAGCCAGCTGCCATGTCACAAGGACACTCAAACAGCTCTGTGGAGGAAGACTGAGGCCTCCTACCAGCAACCAGCACTAACTGGCCAGGCATGTGAGCCATTGTGGGAGCAACTCAAGCCTTCAGATGACTGAAGTTCCTACCAACCTTTTGACTATGACCTGATTCAGACCACCCAGCTAAACCACTGCCAAATTCTTGGCCCACAGAAAGTATGTGAGATGATAATCTGTATGGCTTTGGTCCACTAAGTTACACAGCAACACAGCAACAGGTAACTACTACATGAACTGGAGATGCTGAAGAAACCCGAGGCCCATGTGGCTGGGATACTGGGCCCAGGGAACCATGGTACAAAATGCAGCCAGTGACGCAGACAGCCCAGATCACCTTAGTGCCCATGGTGGTTGTTTCATTTTCATCTAAGTGCAATGAGAAATCACTGGTGTGAAATCATCTATATTTTCTAAAGAAATATTTTGACAAGGGAAAGAGGTATTTACTACTTCACATAAATGAAAACATCAGAATTAGGCATCACCGGATCCAGACACTCAGACAGCATCACCAGAATTCTGCCTTTCACCACCACCAGCCTCTGCTTCTCTCTCTGTTGGCTTCATTCTTAGACAGGCTTTCTCCATGTAGCTGGCAAGATGCCCAGGAGTATCTCCAAGCTTATTTTGACTATAAGGTTGGCAAATCTAGGGAAGAGGGTGCAACCCTCTCTTCTTCCCAGTGACAAGATCTCAGATTGGGTCATGAGACCATTTGGGTGGATCATATTGTGGTGATGGCCATCCTAGAATGTGGGGACTGCGTGGTTGACCCTGACAGGAGCCTAGGGAAGGGGAGTAGGGGAAGGTCAGTTTCCAAAAGGACAGGATTCAAGGGATGTAAAAAAATTAAGCAATGCCCACCATGGATGAGGAGAAATGGGCCAGCGGCCCTGCATGTTATTTGTATAGCTGAATGAATGATACAGGGTCTTTGGGATTTAATCGTCATTGACCTACGAGCACCTAAGCAAACACCTAGGCTGGTATGGGTGGTAGGTATCAAAGGAAGAAGAGCCCTCATAGAAACCCAGTTACCCAGTGTGACTAACTCTAGGCATTGCAAGCAGTATAGATACCTGCCTCTCCCAAGGGCTACTTGGACTGGGGCAGGCCTCTGGACTTTCAGACACAGCTCCTACTGAGTCAAAGTTCATGCCACCTCTTCTTTCCATTCCAGGGGCTGCTTGTGGCCTTGCAGTATTGCTTTGTCAATGGAGAGGTATGTTTTTCATGCTGCCATCTAGCTTCCTGTGAGGCTGGGCTGGCGTCCTGCTGCCCCCAGGGTCCACTGTTTCTGTGACGGTGCCATGGGCGAGCATCCAGTGACCGCCCTGCAATGGGACAAATGTGCACTGTGAGCTTCCAGGGGCGAGAGCAGGAGGCAGCTTAGATCAGTGGGAAAAGGAGACGGGGTGCATCTAAGGAAGCTCAGAACCCCATCCCAGCCCTTCTGGAGACAGGCTGGCAGTGGGAATGTGAGAGAGGACACAGGCTTGAATTCTGGAGTCCAGACGTCTGGACTGTAGCCATCACTCACTCACTTGGGAGCTCTGAGTTAGGTCACTGTGGCTCTTTGAACCTCAGTTTCCTCATCTGTAAACTGGGAATAACAACTGTCCTTACCTTCTAATGTTGCCCTGAGCATGCTGAGGTTGTGATAAAGGTCCAACACCTGATAACTATGATCATTTTTATTATCCCTATTATTGCATATCCCTAACCAGTTCTCTGCCCCTCTGGAAAGAAGCTTGAAAGGGGCAGAAGCCAGAATAGTTTTCTCCTGACCTCAGGAGTCAGGGGAATTTCCAGTCCCCTTTCATCTTCTCCTCCCCACATCCAAGGTTCAAACATTATTTCTGTCTCCTCACTCCAGAATGTAAGCTTTTTGACAGCAAACCCACTTCCATCTTGCTCACGGCTGCTCCTTCATACAGGGGCTCCTTCATCCATCAGGCGGGCCTCTGATGCCACCTTGACACAGTCCTTTCCTTTTCCTTTCTGTTCAACCATATCCCAAACTTTGTTTCCTTCCCTCCTTGTCTCACTTAATGGACTCCCAGTGTCACTTCCATCTGCTGTGCTAACAGGGGTTGGTTTGCTCCTCTTTGTTCATTTCCCCCAAGTAGAAGGTATGTTTCCCAAGGTGGCCCAGATTCACCACCTAATCAGTAAATATTTGTTGGGAGGACCCATGGCCAAATGACCCTGAGACAGTAACCCTGCCCTCTTCTCCCCTGGCAGGTGAAGGCCGAGCTTCGGAAGCACTGGGTCCGCTTCCTGCTAGCCCACCACTCAGGCTGCAGAGCCTGGGTCCTGGAGAAGAATTTCCGGTTCCTGGGGAATTTTCCCAAGAAGTTCTCCAAGAGAGACAGTGCCAGGGCCCTGCAGAGGTCTCAGTCCTTGCCTGGTGGTGGGCAGCTACTGCAGCTGACTACGCAGGGCCCGGGGGAGCCGGGCACCAGGTCCCAGCGAGGCCATGCAGCCTGGTCCTATGGCAGCAGCCTGTCCGAGAGCAGTGAGGGAGACTTCTCTCTGGCCCACACCATGGAGGAGATTCTCGAAGAGAGTGAGACCTAGGCAGGCAGCTGAACTCTGGCTCTGCCCATTGGGGACTCCTGAGATGGGTGGCAGAGGAGGCCAAGCCAGACGGGTATTATGGGAAATGCTCATTATACTCCTCCTGCACTCAGTCCACTTTGCTCTGCTTGAGGTTGCATAAACACTCACCGCTTCTGCCTGCCTTTGTCATCCTAATAACTCCACTGGTGTTTTCTGGAATAACAACCAGCCTCTGGGGCTGGCCCTAAATTCAAGTGAATGGAGCCCCAAGATACAGAGAGATGTCTGCTATGAAATAGGGCAGCCAGCATCTCTTCCTTTAGTTTACCCCTGGTGGCACAAGGTTTCCATGTGGGGCTGGGTGCAGGGTGTAGAAAGACCACCTGGGAAGGGTTTTACCTGCATAGTCCTGTTCCTGGCAGGGTCTGGGAGAGTGTGTCTGGAAGGATGGCCAGGGCTGGCAGTGGGTAATGAGCTTCCCAGGTAGTTCTGACGCAAGCCCAAGTGTGCAGAGCTAGAACCTCGCCTAGACAGCCAATGGCAGGGCAAGCCAGTGGTGTTCTGAATTCTGCAGTCTGGTGTGACACGCCCACTATCCTCAGACAGAGTGGCACCCCACTGCCCACAGAACCTGATTCTTTTCCTTCTTCTCCCCTCCTCCTCTCCTGTCAAGTCTTTCCTTCCTCTCTCCCTCTCAGGTCTTCAGCAAAAGTTCTGTTTTATTTGTAACAGCCCCCTCCTTCCTCCCAGGGTTGGTCCCAGTCCTGAGGGCCCCTCTGAGAGGCCCCCATCAGTCCTTTCCTCTGCTTGTTGGCTCTGCCTGCCTTTTCTCAGCTTGGCTTCCTCGAGCCTCGCTTGCCCTCCCATTCTCTGCCATTTTTGGTTTGCCACTGACACATTGGTGCTCCAGCAGTTTGCCACTGCTCTCCCTGCCCCTAGTGCCCACTGACAGGAATTGCACGTCGCATGTGGACATAGATGCTGAAAGCTGGAGGGCCAGGTGAAGCGATAGGGCTGCAGTGGATGACATGCTGGTGGGGCAGTGGGGCACTGAGAGGGCAAGGCCTGTGTGACCTGTTCTGCCCACACAGAATCTGAGTTGTGCCCCAGACCCTGAGGAGAGGGTGCTTCTGGAGGCTGAGGAGGCCCCAGGCAAATAGGGTCTGGCTCAATGGCTGAAACTCTAAGGCAAGAAGTGGAAAGAAGATGGGAGGAGAAGCATCCTATGGAAACAGGGTGTTGATGCCTAGGAATGTTGCCTGTCTAGTGTGTAAAATGTACGTGTATGTGGGTGGAGTGTGATGTCATGGGACTAAATAATAGTGCCTTATGTTAGAAGGGGGCTATATGTCACTTCTCAAGTGGGGTTGCCAGATTTAGCAAATAAAAACACATCATGCTCCATTAAATTTGAATTCCAGATAAACAAATAACCTTGTAAAAGTATATCCCTTGGGATATACTTTATCTAAAATTCAATTTTAATTGTGCATCTTGTATTTTACCTGGCAACTCTGTTTTCAAGGGTACTTTGCTGTAGGGCTGGGACTAGAGACAAGAGAGGGTATATGATTTGAGAGTACTTAAAAAAAAATCTCTGATTGTCAAGGTCAGTAATATCTTAATGTGATATTTAAAAAAAATCAAATCTGCAAACTACAGCCTATGGGCCATCATACAAATGATGTTTCATTGAAACTAGGGCTGGGATGAGGGTGAGGGGAGCCAGACCAGCTCATGCAAGTGCAATTTTGCTCATTCTGAACTTTTTAGCATTAATTTTTATTTTTAAATGATTGCATTCAAAGATGATTAATGTTGATTGCTGAGTTGTTTGTCCCCTCCCCATTGAATTTTGCTTCTGAGGTCACTGCCCATCTGGCCCTCACCCTAGTCCTGCCTCTGTCTTGCAAAAGGAGAAACTAAAGCAGCTTCGAAGGCATTAGGCAAGTGCAGAACAAAGGTCTGTTTTTTTGGTGTACAGGTTATCCATGATTCAATCACCAAATCATATGTCCTAGTTTTTCTTCTCTGCAAATGTCCCTGCCTTTTCTCATGAGCCTATTAGCTCCAGGAAATCTGGGGCCATGTCATATTCCCAGCCTGTACCCAGCACAGCTGGTTCTGAGTAGGTGCCCAGTACACGTGCATCAGATGACATGGATGGAAATGTCTCAGGAACATCAGATGCTGCTGGGGGTCAGTTATCTGGAACCCTCTCATTAATAGGAGACGGAAGGTTTTTTTTCATAGCTTTGTAAATATGTCCTTCCCCCCTTACCCCACAAGCGGGGCGGCATACACACACTGCTTGCTCTTGTCCTGTTAATGATTAAAATAACAAGTTTATTTAATTTGATTTGTATTTTGTTGATTGTTTTGCATTTGTTTCTCACTGGAGCTGAAGGGCTCCCATGCCCAAGAGAATTCAGTGTTCTGTTCCTGGCACTAAGGGGCCTGTTGGTGAATTTGTGGGGATGCTAAGAAATACCTGAGGGGCACTGCACCAGAGGTTGGGGTCCTGTGAGAGCAGGTGGCAATAGGGGACAGGGCACTTTGGTTTTTCTTCTCGATGAAGACACATTTCTGCCATTGAGTTTACAGGTATATGAGGAAGCAGAACTTCAGAGGTGAAGTGACTTCCCAAAGTCTCCATAGTGGACACATTTTTACAACTCATCCCTCTTATACTAATAGCACCCACATCTTCCCCATTGGAGACTACTTATCTTCCACTCTTGGTTCCTGAAGTTGAATTGTCTCAACCCCATCTTCAGCCCCAACAATGGACATGAAACTCTGCTGGCCAGTTCGAGCATGGCCTCCTCCTGGGCCCAGATTTTGGAGCAGGGATGGGCATATACCCAGTCAGAGACAGTTCTGGGATTTTGGCTAAGACTCACTGTACATAGAAAGGCATTTTTTTTCTGCTGAAATTAGAACCAGCACAGGGTAAAGCCTGCCTGAGAATGGAGCCACCATGGTAGAAAGCAGAGCCAGGAGGTGGAGAAAGAGCTCCAAGACATTGTTGGAGGCCCTGGACTGAGCAAGACCTAAAGCTAGTGCTCCTCCTGGAATTTCAGTTAATGAATCAGTAAATTGCTACCTGTGCCAAAACAGTCCATGTTGGGTCTTCTGTCCCTTGCATGATGTAATTCATCATCACCTCTACCTCCTCTTCAGGCCAGTTAGACTTGATACTGATTCTGGGTTCTCTAAGCATCTTCTCTGCAGAGGCCCCAGGGCTGTACCGGACCCCAGCTCAAGCAGCCTTGCCACCCAAGCTAATGAATGTGCTAATTAGGTCACCACTCTTGGGTTCTTCACTGGCCAGTAGGAGATCCGGTGACCCTGTTTTACCTCTCATTGAACAACAGACCAACAAGGCTACTATGCAGTGTCTGTCATTTTAGACTCAAGTGACATGGATGCCCTGACCTCACAGAGGAGTGAAAAGCCTGCAACCTCACATTCCAATCAACCAGATTCATTCAGGAGGGTCGTGTGTAGGGTGGAGGAGGAGGACCAGAGTGAGGCACTGAGCCCTTTGGTTCTACCCCAAGACCACCCTGGGCTAGACCGAAGGTCTTTCTTCTCCCCCAGCATTGGCTCCTGGGTGCCTCACTATGTCTGACACCAGAAAGGTGTCTTGGTGGGTGAGTCTAATAATAACTTTCCTCCTCTCAGAACTGCTGGCCCAGATGCTGTGTGCCCCCTTTCCCTCCCAGTCTCAGTATTGTGGGATCACAGAATTCTCTGTCCTGTCACCTCCAGGTCAGAACTACTGAGACAGCCTAGTGCAATCGAAGGGAGTCTGATTTAAGTGCCAAATCCTGTTCTGGCTTCATGGCCTCAGCCTCCCCCTCTCTACCATGGGGATAACACTTCCCTCAATGAAATAATGCCCAGTGTCTAGCAGGATGCCTGACAAACCTAAGTGTTAAGGTTACTCTCAAGTTTACCCTCCACAAAAAGCAGCACTCTGGTGGTGGCGATTGTGCCATTGTTGTGGTTAAAGCTGGGGGTGGGGACGGGACTCACTCCCAACACCAGCAAGCAGAGACATCCCTGTTTCAGGGGGTTGCACACCAGCAAGCAGAGACTCCCGTTTTAAGGGAATGCACACCAGCAAGCAGAGATGCCCATTTCAGGGGGGTGCACACCAGTAAACAGAAATACCCCTGTTTCAGGGAGTGCACACCAGTAAGCAGAGATGCCCCTGTTTCAAGGGGGTGCACACAGGTCGGTGAAGTATCCAGGAAATCTGCATATTTTCTGACTTCACCATGGAACTTAAAACTGGAGAATAAATGGGCCCTCCAAACAGTGACTCCAGTGATCTTGAGAACCCACTGGTGGAATGATTTCGGAGGGGGCCCAGGCCTTGTTTCTCTTATAAGGCAACATGGGCCAGTGGGCAGCCTTGGCCTCTGCTCATCAGCTGGGCAAACTGCTTGCTGACGCTGGGCCTCCTTTTCCTGTCTCTAAAATGAGGGACCTCCAGCACATCTGTCCTCACCTTTCACCATATGAAAACTGAACTTGTCATTATCCCCTGAACCCAGCCACTCCCCCTGCCCCCATCCAGGCAGATAGCATCCCCGTTCACCCAGCAACCAAGCCACACACCTGGCTGCTATCCTTGCTCCTCCCGCTCCACCTGCAACCAGGGAGGTGGAGTCTACCTCCTCCATATCTCCAGAGGGTCCCCATTCTCTTCATCCCACTGCTGGTCCCCAACCCAGGCCACCTAGGCAACTAGACCCATGTTGCCTGCAGTCTTCCTGCCACCAGGCTTGCCCCTCTGACTTAGTTCTACCTTGCCAGAGGGTGCTACCAACATAGATCCTTCCTGCTCCAAACCCCACAAGGGTCCCCACTGTCCCCACGGGGAAGCTGAATGCTTCCCCTGGGCTGCAAGGAAGGCTGGTGTGGTCTGGCTCTGTCTGCCTGTCAGGCTTCACTCACCCTTGGCCGGCCTACCTCCTTCTGGCTCTGGCCACACTGGCCTCTGCACAGGAACTCTCAACCTGCCTCAGGGTTCCTGCCCAGACACAGAGCTTCCCCACCCCCACCCTCACTCTTACCCTCACCCTCACAACCATCCTCTGGGTCTTAAGATGCAAATGTCTCTTCATCAAGAACAGCTTCTCTGGTCCTCTGGACCAGGCAGCCCCTCCTGTGACAGCTCACAGTGCTTTGCACACCTCCATGGGAACCTCCCCAGGAACCTCCCCACTTGCAATGGCAGCTCTGAGGACTGTGTTCCCCTGTGCACCCCGAGCCCCTCGAGAACAGAGCCGTGTCCACCATCTTCACCACCGCAGACCCAGATCCCAACCTGTGACTGCAATGGCAACGTGTCCCTGTCTTTGAGGCTGAACCGACAAGTCATTTGTTTTTCTGGTTCAAGAACCACCAGCCTGCTGCATGCCCCTCAACTCTCACATTTATTAGAACCTGCTTACCCAGCAATCCTCAAAGGAGCTTACTCAGGGGGTGATGTTGTTCAGGAGTCCTGCAACCTAATCCCAGGATAATCACCAGAGGTGTGGGCTGGCAGGGTGGGGCCGGGAGGTGGGTGTGGTGGGAGGGGCTCTGGCAGGCGAGGGAGGAAGGGGCCAGCAGATCTTTAAGGATGCTTTCCTTTTGCCGGGAGCTGTGCTGTGGGTTCAACATGCTGTGGCCCCTGGGTGTGTTTGTGCACACATGTGTGTGCATGTGCAGGGTGAGTGCGTGTGCATGCAAGTGTGTGTTTATGTGAGCAGTAAGGGGAGGCAGGGGAGCTCAGTGGTTGGCATCAGGGTTTCTTTTCCTTTTCCTTGAACCTTTCCTTCACTTTTTGAGGCTCAAATTGAATCAGCCGCAGAATTTCTTTATTGGCCAGGGTCCCCTCGATGAACTCCTCCTCTGTCAGTTTATCTGCAGAGGGGAGAAAAACACTAGTCAGGACTGGTTGTTTCAAGCTGTGACGAGGCTGACATCCACCAGCATGTCCTGTACAGATGTATCTATCATGAAAACCTTGAGCTTTAGCACCCCCAGGGTGCCCCCAACCCTGCCCCAGATACTCAGCCCATCCCCTGGACCTCCCCATGAACCAGCAGTGGCAGGGTTAACTACTGGCACTCCTGAGGGTCCTGGATGCATTTTGGTGTTATGCTTCTCTTCTGATTGGCCAATGCCTCTGCCATGCTGGTTATTAAATATTTTGAGTATTACCCTAGGTCCCCAACCTCAAGTTCTGAAAGAACTTTTGGGAGACAGAGCAAAGAAAACAGTTTCAGTTGAGAAGGAGGGAGCAGCATCCACTCAGGGAGAAGGGGGTAAAATGGAGGGTCCCAATGCAGCACCCGGTAGAGACTGGCTTGTGGAGACTTCTGTCTGACACCCCCCCACCCCAGCACGTGGGTAGCCCCACGGTTCTCAGCTGACAACTGATGCATGGTTCTGCCCTGTGCCTCTCGGCATCCCCCATCTACCTCCCCATGTGGGACCAAGAGAGAGCATTGGCTCCACCTACTGTATTCAGTTCCATGAAGTTAAATGGTTTTTGCTGAGCTTCTCCTCTGTGCCAGAGCCATTGTGCTTGGGGCTGAGGTCACAGCAGGGGCAGAGGGCATGGTGTGGCACAGGAGGGAGCGAGATAAAGTCCTTGGCCCCATGTGGACACTCTAGGCCTGGTGGGGAAGGCAGATGTGTGTAGAAATAACTCTAAAGTGAGATGGCTGCTCTTTCAGGTCACGGTGATGCTCATAGTGGCCTGCATGTAGTAGGCGTTCAGTAATGCTTGGCTGATCTGAATTGCACTTCCATCTGTTTATGCTCCAGGCCTTTTGAACACCCTTAATCTTAATTCTGGATCAGGGCCCCGGCTGGTTCCCTGTGTGGGTTTAGGGGATGAAATTTGGGTCTCAAATCTCAGTGGTCCCATCGGCTTCACAAAGACCTGGGAACCTCACCATCAGGCCCAGTTCTGGAAGGGGGTCTTGTCCCAAGGCAAATCACATGAAAGGGAACAAACAGGCCCACCGGCCAGGGTGATGTGTCAGCCCTGTGACACCACCACCTCCTGTGACCTTCAGCTAGGTCAGTTTTCAGCTTAACCAGTAACATAAGAGGAGGGTCGGCAGACCCAGAGGGATGTCATGGAGGGGGTCACAGGCCAGCAGGGTGGGAGGTCACAGGGGTCATCTCACATAACCAGGGTCTGAGTGAATGAGGTGGCAGAGGTGCTCAAAGGGGTGGTGACATCAAGGCTGGGACTCGGGTGAAGCCATCGAGGCACCTACCCTGCACACCCTGAGTTGGTGCTCAGTCTCAGGGTTGTGCGAGCACAGGCGGCACCTGGGAACAGACGCCTCCTTTGGTGCTGTGCCCAGATGCCTCACCTGCCTCGCCTGGCTCTGGCCCTAGGGCCAACAACCTTCACATTCTTCTCACTTCTTCCTGAACTGCAGATTAGTAAGGCCGGTGTGGTGTCTACCCGCCCTTATTTAACATCCTGCTGAGTGAGGCCTGCCCCCTGCAGCCCTGGTGAGAGATGGCCCCAGAGATCCCAAATGGGTCAGTACTGACCCCTTGCATGTGTTTGGGCCATGCAGCACTTCATTGGTTGAGACGCTTCAGATTTTAAAAGTCTCAATGGCTGGCTCCTCTCTTTAAATATCCTATGATGAGGGCCAGTGGGCTCTATACTCCCACATGGAAGCCATCAGACCAGGCATTTCACTCCCCACTATTGGCCAGTCCCCATACTTCATAGAGCTACTGTCTACTTCTCTCACTTCCATCATCTGAGCTCCTGCGGCCATACGAGTTTGCAACACCCCTGACATCAGCTCCCCTGCTGTCCTTCCCATGATGGCCATGAGTGCTGTGCAGCAGCAGCCCCACCACCCAGCTCTGACACCCACCCCTGCCTGTCAGTGCAAGACCGGCCGCACTCCGGCAGGCTGCTCCCCAGCAGACAATGGGGGGCGGGCAGGGCACCGGGCAGGGCACCAGGCTGGGCCAGCTCCTAGAAGAAGGGGGCTTGATGACAGCCCCTCAGCTCTGCCAACCTTTCTCAGAACGGCACTGCACTCTAACACTTTTCTTCTCCAACCTTCCTTCCTTGCCCCTCTGCCCACACGGGCCCCATCTGCTTTGCAGTCTGATGGGTTTCCCAGCTTTCTGTAGATTTCTCCCTGTTTTCCCTCACAGG
Organism: Phyllostomus discolor; assembly: GCF_004126475.2. Lineage (NCBI taxonomy): Eukaryota > Metazoa > Chordata > Mammalia > Chiroptera > Phyllostomidae > Phyllostomus > Phyllostomus discolor. The sequence continues at coordinate 69,175,406 of NC_040910.2, read as the reverse complement.
CCTTTCTCCCAATAAATTTCTCACAACCTAATTTAAATCTAAGAGACCTGGCAGTGCTTCTCGGGGGACCCAAATTAACTTCCTAAATAAACCATATAAGTTGAGATCCCACTTACTTGGGACTTGATACTAAGTCAGACACAGACCGAGCTAAAGTCTGCCTTGTCCTAACTGTCTAGAGAGCATTTTTGAAAACAACTGAAGTAAACCCAGGTCTACAAACTGGCACTCCACATAGGCAGAAAGTGGTTTGAATTACTCTAAGCTCGGCATGTGCATACTAACTTCTAATATGCCATTGCCTTTACTTTTTACTTTTACTTCAGTGTGGGCTAACTCTGCTCTAACCAAAGGGGTTTTTCTTCAAAAGCACTCCACCATTCTGAGCCTTCCTTCACCCTGAAACTCTCAGGCAGCGATGGACCTGCCCAAGCCACAGACGGGTGCCATTCCCATTGGCAGTGGCAGCTCTGGGGGGCAGCAGGTAGACCTGCCTGCCAGTGGGTCTGCCCATCCCCCGAGGCCCAGCAGCCAGCCCTGCGGGGCACAGGGTCTCCGCAGCTACATTTTGTCCGGGTCCCCAGGAAACAGCCCGTGACTGTGAAATCCACGGTGATGAGGGAGAGCGCATTCACCATCATCCTTCTTTCCAAAGAAGGCCCAGATCTTCCCAGCTCGCTTCTCCGGGGTGTTTTCATCATCTGGAAGGTGCTTCACGTCCTCGGGGCTGATCATTTTGAAAATCGCCTGCACCAAATCAAGAGGAATGACGAGTCAGCAGGAGCATCAGGGGCTGGCAGCCCTGGTGTTAAAATGCAGGTCCCCAAGCCCAACCTGCCCTACTGAATCAGTGCTCCTGGGAGGGGTGAAGCAGCTTTTGCTTCTTATTTGTTCCTTTCTGTGTGGTCTGAATTTCCTCACCGTGTAGACGTATCGCTTTCAATTGATTAAAATAAAATAAAATAAATAAAATATAAAAACTAAACTAAACTAAACTAAAATAAAAAGCTTCCTGATGATAATCCCATGGCTGCCTTGAACCCTACTGCCCAGGAGTGTTCGAATATCTCACACTTCCAGATCCGAGCGGGACCTGGTTGCACAGGCAGGTTGGCTTGTGGTAACAAGGGCTAACATCTGTTTGCTTAACATGTGCCGCTATTCTGACCATTTTACATGGAACCTTCACAGCCTTATCAGGTGGGCGTTATCAACCCCATTTTATAGATGAAGAAACTGAGACAACTTGCTGAGAGTGGAGACATCAACAAGAACTTTCCAAAGGCCTCCCCAGGGCTCAGGAAGCTTCTCAGTTACCCTTCCGCTCAGGGAGGGACCCAGAGAAAGGTTTAGCTTTAGGTTCAAGGATCCTTCTGACTTCCCTCTCCTCTCACTAGTAAAGGAGGTGGATGTGTGATAAGGGACCAGGCAGGAAGTGCCTCTGGACCTGTGATTAGGGGAAGGGACCAGTGGTCTCATTGTGCCCATCCAGCTCTAGGGCTGGCCAGGCCCAGAGAGGACACTCAAAGTCATGGCCCCTGAGCCTGTCCTGGCCTGTGCCTTCAGCCTTGGGGCAGGCTTGAGATGCAGGCAGTGTGCTGGGTGGGAGTTGGGAGGATACCTTGGAGTCGCTTGAGAGCACAGCCAGTAATGCCTACGAAATTAGCCTGGAGGGCAGGTCAATGGCCTTGAGAAGTACCCTTTCAGCCCCCTATGTTATAACAAGAAGAACAAGGAAATCAAACCTAGTAGCAGTCTAGGCTGGCAGGTGCCCAGCAACTGAAGTATAGGGGACTCTGTTAACTCCTTTCTCTGTCCTGAGCCATGGGAACCATGTGCCTCCTTGAAGACTTAAAGCTGGAAGTTATTGCTGCCTGCCCCATGCTGCTTCTAACAGCAAGGACAGATGGTCAAGGCCTCAGTGAAAGCACAGAGAGAGACCCATTGAATGCTCACCCTGGGCCCTGGCAGGTTATATGGTTTTCCCAAGGCCATGCAGCTAGTTGGTGGCATTGCTGGTACTGGAATCTGTAACTTCTGACTCCAAGGCCAGTGGCCTTATACAGCCTCAGCTGTGGACGCTCCTCCTCAGTCTCTTCTCTTTCCCCTCCCCTCCCCTGCCCTGCCCTGCCCTGCCCTACTGCCCCTGCCCTCCCTTCCCTACCTTTTCTTCCCCTCCTCCCTCTCCTACTCCTTTTTCTCAAGGAGCACCAACTTGTAGGCTTCTGCTGGGCCTGGCATCCTTAAGGTGATTCTGGGATGTGGTCCCCATCCCAGGCCACCTGCCAGTCCAGGGGAGTTCGATCTGAAGGCCCTGCCCACATGCCAGTGAGGTCCCCAGACAAGCCTGCCCATAACGGGAGGCTCAAGCAGAGCCCACAGATCACCAGCCGCATGCTTGGCTACTTTATTTATGGTATCTTCTAATAAGGGTAGAAGCATGTGCAAATGAGAACAGGATTACCAGTGCATCAAAAGTTATATAAAATAGGACAAACATTCTCCCTTTTAACAGAAATGAAATTAAAAAAATAAAGTGAGTGGCATGAGATGGGGGATAAAAAACATCAGGTAAAAAGATACTAAATGAGCCCTGGCTGGTGCAGCTCAGTGGATTGAGTGTGGGCTGGGAACCAAAGGGTTGCTGGTTCCATCCCTAGTCAGGGCACCTGCCTGGGTTGCAGGCAGGTCCCCAGTAGGGGACGTGCAAGAAGCAACCACACACTGATGTTCCTCTTCCTTTCTTTCTCCCTCCCTTCCCCTATCTCTAAAAACACATAAAAATATCTTTAAAAAGATACTAAGTGAAGGTAAATATAAATAATATAATAGAAAAAATAGAAACACCCTCATTGTCTAAAATATAGGAATGGCTAAATAATTTTATGACATTTCTGTAGATGGAATTCTAAGCAGCTATTAAAATGGCTTTGAAGAGTATATACTGATATAGAAAACATTCATAATAATAACTGGGAAAGGTATGATAAAAATCATATGAATATTTCATAGTTCTAAAATTATTTAAAAATATATAGCTAAAAGGCTGAAAATGTTGACAGTTTTCTCTGGATGATGAAATTAAAGGTAATTTTAATTTTCTTTTACATATGTTTCTAAATTTCATGAATTACTTTTACATTAAATAAAACTATTTTTAAGATACCTAAAATCTTTACAACACATGGTCTGACACTGGCCAGCTGGGATGGACGGAGAATGTGTGTTGGAAGCACTGGCCCTCGAGGGGCTGAGGGTCCTGCGGCTCAGGTCAGGACAGGGCAAAGGAGACTGGGCGGCTTCCGGGGTGAAGCTCTATGAAGACAATCAGAACTGGAACCCACATTTCACGTCCCCACTCTGGCCTCTCTCTATTGTGTATTTGAAACATGTTGTGGAATGTGAATATGTACGGTTGAAGGTTTTTAATGACGTTTTAGTGAAGGAAGGAATGAGGGACAGAGAGAGGGAGGGAGAGAGGAAGAAGTGAGGAAAGAAAGAAGGATGGAAAGAAATAAACAAACAAAATGTAAATAGGAGGGACATGAAGCTGTGGGAAAGTGCTCTGCCTTCTGTTAATCAGTATATTAGAGACCCCTCACCGTGGTCTCAGAGACATTGAGTCAGTCACACAGTTCCCACTCCACCCTCCAGCCCCACCCCCAGCTGCTATCCTCCAACAGCAGCAGCAGCGGGGGACCCTGACCCTGGGTGACCCCAGTCTTGCACAGGGAAGGGGGGCGGTGCATAGAGACTGACCATGACTATCTCAAGTACTTCATTCTTGCTGATGGCCCCATTGCCGTCCACGTCGTAGAGTGAGAAGGCCCACTCCAGCTTCTGGCTGGGTTTGCCCGCCGTGGTCATGTGCAAGGCGATGACATACTCCTTGAAGTCCAGGGTGCCATCGCTGTTGGCGTCGAAGCTGCGGAAAACGTGCTCGGCGTAGGCCTTGGGGTCGGAGTCAGGGAAGAACTTGGCGTAGATGCTCTGGAACTGCTGCCGCGTGATGCGGCCGCTGGGGCACTCCTTCAGGAACGACTGGTACCAGGCACACAGCTCCTCCTCCGTGAACTTGGTGTTCAGCTGCAGCTCCTCCAGGATCTCCTTGGACAGGGCTCCACTTTTGCTGTTCCCCATGGGTGAGGTGGCGTGGGCCCGGGCGGAGCAGTCGCAGCTGGGTGGGTGGGAGTGATGTGGCCTCAGGCTTCCAAGGCTCAGTGCCACTGCATTCACACGGACACTGAGATGCTGGCAGATTAGGGGGATTTGCAGCAGATTCACCCCAGTACTTGGAAGGAGCGCGGGGAGGGGAGGGGGGCGGCAGGAGCTTGGTGGAGGCTAGGCAAGTTCCCAGAACCCTCCTGAGATTAAAATAAGGAGCTGACAGCAAGTCGTCAATCCATTTTGGCCTTCTGGGAGGACAGGACAGGAGGTCAGAGCCTTTGGAGCCCAAGTCTTGGGCCAAGGCCTTTCACACTGTCCCTAGTTCATCCTCTTCCACCCCAACTCTAGCTCTCTGAGAGCAATGGTGTTCACCCCTGTTCCCCGCCTGACTCTGAGGGTCCCATCTTTCATTGAGCCCTACAATGCAGCGGTAGGAGCCAGGCTCTGGAGACCACCTGGTTTCAAATCCCAACTTTGCAATGTACTAGCTGTGTGACCCCAGGCATGTTTTCTTTTTTAAGTATATTTTATTGATTACGCTATTACAGTTCTCCCAGTCTTTTCTCTCCTTTATCCTCCCTCTACCCCACTCCCCCCACTCTCCAGCATCCCTGCCCACACTTAGTTCATGTCTGTGGGTCGTACATATAAGTTCTTTGGCTTCTCTAGTTCCTGTACTATTCTTAACCTCCCCCTGTCTATTTTGTACCTACCAGTTATGCTTCTTATTCCCTTAACTTCCCCTTCCATTCTCCCCCTCCCCACTCATAACCCTCCATGAGATCTCCATTTCTGTGATTCTGTTCCTGTTCTGGTTGTTTGCCTAGTTGGTTGGTTTGTTTGTTTGTTTGTTTTTTAGGTTCAGTTATTGATAGCTGTGAGTTTGTTGTCATTTCACTGTTCACAGTTTTTGATCTTCTATTCCTTAGATAAGTCCCTTTAACATTTCATATAATAAGGGCTTGGTGATGATGTACTCCTTTAACTTGACCTTATCTAGGAAGCACTTTATCTGCCCTTCCATTCTAAACAAAAACTTTGCTGGATAGAGTCATCTTGGATGTAGGTCCTTGCCTCTCATGACTTCAAATACTTCTTTCCAGCCCCTTCTTGCCAGGTACCTTTTCTAAAGCCTTTCTGCTTAGAACGTTCTTTTCCCAACCCCTCACCTCCTTTGTGGCTTTCCTTAAAAGTCACTTTCTCACAAAGGTCTGTATTGTCCACTCTATTTCCACCTGCACACCCTACCACACCCATCAGCATACCCCAGACTGTTTACCCTGCTTTTCCTTTGCTCCCTCCCCCATACACCTTCTGGCTTCCTATTTATTTGTTCCAGGTGCTGTCTAGAGCCTCACCAGAGTGAGAGCTCCGTGGAAGCAAGGGTCCGTCCGCTTGTTCCTGGCGGCATCTTCATTGTCAGAATGGTGCCTGGCAGGGCTGGGCTGTCAGTGGCTATTTTTTGAGTGAATGGGCATAATCATAGTGTCTACTTCATTGTTTTTGTGAGGCTGGAATGAGTTAATGTGTGAACATACTTAGAGTAGAGCCTGGCACATACTAAGTACTAACCATATGTTAGTTTTTGTTATTACTCATCTACAACAGGGTCAAAAACTAAACTGCCTACTAGGAGTCAGCAAGTGGAGGGAGGGAGTGAAAGAGCTGGATCAGGGATACAATAGGGAGTGGTGAGGCCTGTGTCACATGTGGGAGGGGCTGCCAGTGTTCAACTCCATGTCAACATGGTCACATGGAATTATGGCCCAGTGTTACTATATTTTTTGATTATCCAAAAGAAATTAATAAATCAGATTTTTAGATGCAATTTCCAAGCTTTTAAATTGAGAGTTCAGAAATTTTTAAAACTTGGTGTGGGCCAAATAGAACATATCTGTGGTTTGGTTTCAGCTTGCAGGTTGTCAGTTTGCAGCCCAGCCTGATGCCTGAAGCTAGCAGACTTAACATGCTTGTTGAGTGAGTGAATGGATAGATGGGAGACGGGAACTCTGCAATGGAAGCCTTCAAATCTCTGCAGTCAGCTCAGTTATGAGTGCAGGACATAAGGAAGAACCCTAGGGGGTATGCTATGTACCTGAATTCTCGTCACCGAAGAAAAGGTCGGCAGTGCCCCAGCTTGGCTGAGCACACTGCTGGAGGGGAATGTACCTGGAGCCCCCAAATTGCCAAACTGGATGGGAGAGATGTCTCCTCTTTGCCCCGGGGTCATAACTATGAAGAATAAATGCCACAATCTCTAGGCAGGTGAGTCAGGGTTTGTACCCTATCAAAACAGGTCCCTACTGCTAGGAGAAAGCCACCTGCCAGGCCTACCCTGCTGTTGCTTAGGGAAGACAAAAGCTCAGGAGCCAACTCTGCTCACCCACCCCTCCAGCTCGCTCCACTCACTGTGGTTCCAGAGTGTTTCTCAGGAAGCCTTAACGTTAGGCGTGTGTAGGTGCACTCACTATTTGGTCCTGTCAGTTTGCGAGAGCATGTTAGTTGTTAAGAGCCTTTCTCTTCTTCTAGATTTCATTCTCTTGTAGCAAGGCATTTATTCTCAAGAGCAGTTAGAAATAGAACAGTCACTGAACTCAGAAACAAACACAACCCAGGCCATGAAAGTGAGGCTGGAGGTTCACCCCCTACCTCTGAACCAGGTGCAAGAGGCCTTTAGAAGTGCCTTCTGGAGCTCCTACCCTTTGCAACAGCTTGGATAGAGCTGGAAAGCATTATGCTAAGTGAAATAAGCCAGGCAGTGAAAGACAAATACCATATGATCTCACCATTAACAGGAACCTAAAGAACAAAACAAAGAAACAAGCAAAATATAACCAAAGACACTGAAATAGGGGACAGGATGACAGTGACCAGAGGGGAGAGAAGAGGGAATTTCAGGGGAGAATGGGAAGGGTTTACAAGAACAAATTTAAAGGACACATGGACAAAAACTAGTGGGAGAAGGGTAATGGGAGGGAGGTGGGGAGGGGTGGGTGGGTGGGCTGGAATGTGAGTAAAAGGGAGAAAACTGTACTTGAACAATGATTAAAATTTTAAAAAGTTAAAAAATAAAAATAAAAAATTGTTTACATATATAAAAATAAAAAGAAGTGCCTTCTGGGTTCTCTGCCCATCCACACCAGGTCTGCAGATAAGGCCAGGCTGGTGTTACAGGGGTGAAAACAAAGTTCCAAAATGCCTATCGCTGGCCTGTGTCACACAGTTGTAAAATGCCAAGCCAGAATGAAAGTGCAGGCCTGCCAGGCTCCCCATTCAGGGCCCTTCACTACATTACAGCTGCCCGAGCTGAGGGTGGGAGCAGCTCCATGTCTGCAGGTGAAGAGCTGGGGTTGCTCTGACAATAAGACGTGGGCAAGAAAACAGGGCCCTGGGTTAAGATGGTAGGCAGCTATAGCCCCCCAACCTCTTCTGCCCTCTCCAGGGGCAAGGAGGAAGGAGCTGGGTCCAGGTCAGAAGCAGCCTGGCATTGTCCCTATTCTTCAGGTTGCTGCACCCAGGAGGAGCCCAAGTGCAGGAGGGGACCCACAGGCAGCTGTGTTGATGCAGCTGAGAGAAGGGTCGTGACCTGGAGGTTTGTTTGAAAACCTGCATAAACATCTTCTATCAGAGGGAGAGTTTATGCTCCTTAGTCAAACAAGTTGTTGGAGATGATGTATTGTGAATGGATTTGTTAAGTCTGAGCTAGGGCCATAAACTTTCCTCAAACTCCCAAGTCCACGGGGAAGAAGGCCTTGTCTCCAGGCAATCTCAGTCTGTCTCCCCTCCTGGCCATGACTGAACAAAGCAGGCTCTTCCCATAGGCTGGCCTGTCACACCCCAAACAGGAGCTCTGTCTTAGCTGTTAGCCAGGGCCCAGCCCTCCGGCCCCCACCTTCAGCCCCCTACCATCCTGGCTCTGAGCTCCAAGACAAGCTGAACTTTGCTCCTGGGCCTGGTCCCAGGGCCTGTATAGTCTGCGCTGAAAGAGAACAGGGGAGAGGAGGGCCAGAAGGCAGACAGTGGGAAAGGATGTCCCTCCCATGGCCACTCCTTTGCACTGAATGGCAACCTGGTCTTTTGGTTGCTTGGACTGAAGTCCTTAGAGTCACCCTCAGCACTTCTCATTCTGTCCCACCCCACTGCAACCTGTCAGAAATCGTGTTAGCTCTACCTGCACAGTACACCCAGAACCTGGTCATTCTCTCCACCTGCGCCATGAGTGCCCCCTGTGGGCTCACCGCCTCTCCCTGAGCTCCAGCTTCAGAGGGTGCTTCTGCTCCCATCCCTCACAGTAGTGCAGTGAGCCCTGTGGCACCGAAGTCAGACCATGCACCTCGGACCCCCAGAGTAAAAGTCACAGGCTCTCCACCGCTGGCAAAGCCCGGCAGAAGCTGCACCTCCCCACCACCACTCTGCTTCAGCTAGTGGCCCCAAATAGTCCTCTACTGCCCACCCCCCGATGTACACCCAACCTCTAACTAGGTCACCTCTTCTGTAGGAACATTCTTCTCCCAGCTAGCTACCTGCCAGGCTGTCTCCCCAGTCTTCAGTCTACTTGTCTTTGCATCTTCCCAGTGAGGCTACCCAACTCCCCTATTTAATATGGCAACTTACCCTCCCTCACCCTTAGAAAACTACCAGTTCCCTCTGCCCCGTTTTTATTTCTCTATAACACTTAATACCTTCTTCAGCCACACTATACACTTGCATGATAACCTCATGTTTTTCTGTCTTTCCTTGCTAGAAAGGAAGCTCATAAGGGTAGAGTTTTACCTGTTTCATTCACTGTTCCCATTACCTCTGACAGTGTCTGGAACATAGTAGATGCTTGATAATTATGGCATGAAGGAAGGGATGCATCAACAGATGGATGGATGAGACAAGAAATAACAGCTGGGAGCCCCACCTGTCCATAGGGACAAGTCGCCAGGGGAGGGGACTGGGATGGGGTCAGGAGTGTGGGTCTGGCAGCATGGCACCCATCTGGGGGGGAGGGTCAATGCTCAGGTGACTTTTGTCCCCCTGCTAAGTTATCAGGAGTAAAATTATCCCAGTCCTGGGAGCCTGGAGAAATGCAGAGGCCATTTGTCCAAAGGAGAGTGTGGCTGCCTTCCAGAGAGGAGGGTCACCCAGGGGGACCCAGTGTCTCTGGATAGTTTATTTCACATGGGTGATCCTAAGCATCTCAAGTGTACACACAGAGCCAAAAGGAAAAAAATGGGAGAGATTTAACTTCCTGAAAATGCTTTATAACAATGTGGAACAATTATATATAGCAAACGCCTTCAAAATTTAAATGCTTTAAACATTTAATTCAGCATTAATACACACAAATGCTATTACAGGAGTTGAGGAGAGCTGGTGACAGCCCCCAGAGGGATCAGAGTTTCAACAGTGTCACTTATAAATTATATTACATCCATTTTATTTACTGGTCTAGGCGTCAGAGGGAGGAGGATATACAGTGTGGAGTAAACACATTCATACCGGGAGGAGGAATGCTGGCAGGAGACACAGCTTTGTAACATTAAAAATGTATAAAGTATTTAGCAAAAGTTACAGAAAACAGACCAAACAAGCAAGTTTATTCTGTTAGAAAATTCCACTTTCGTAGGGTTTGCTGATGTGCTCATGTCCGTGAAGAACTACTGTGCCCCACCCCCCGCCCTCAATCCCCATCCTAAGGGAGGGCAGAGATGCAGACTGAAGGCCCATCACCAAGGGTGGCCGGGGTCCCTTTGAATATCTGTCCCTGGGTCCACAAGGCTGCCCTGAGGCCATGGCTCCCAAGAGCCAGTCTGCTGTGTACAACGCTGGAAGGGGAGTGTCTCAGTTGACAGATGAGTCCACCAAGGTCCGGGAGGGGAGGTGACAACTCAGGTTACAGGACTAAGGAGAGAGCAGAGCGGACCCAGTCCAGTGCTCTTGCCCCTGGGACCTCTGTCCCAGTGTCACACTGTCCATTAGAGCACCCACGTGCCAGACCGTTGCATTCCTCCATTGCAGTCCCATTAGGAACTTCCCTGGAAACACAAAGGGTCCACGTCCCCTCAACCACGCACAGAGAGACCAAAGGCAGTCACAACCCCTGTCCTTCAGAGGCACCTCCCAACAAAGGCTCCCCAAAGAGCCTGGCCCCAGCATCTAGAGGGTTAGAGAAAATGGAAGCTTGCTTTTTTGTCATATGTCTATTTTCACCCAAACCTGCTGCAACAGGAGTTGAGTCCCTCCTCTTCGAGAGGGGCCTGACTGGGATAATATTCCTGGGGAAGAGTAATGATGAGAGTCCATGGCAAAATTTTCCCAGAATGCCCAGCAGCACAGATCTGTGGCTCCCCACCATGGAAGCCTGTGGGCCTGCGCTCCCGCCTCAGCCTGGACCCAGGTGTTTTCAGTTTGCTTGGAGAGGTTCCTGGTGGCTGTCCAGGGCTCACTTGTCACTGAGCAGGGCATGACCAAGATATGGCTCAGAGTTGTTGTCACCTTGGAGGTCCTAAGGAGGAATTACCTCATTCTTGACAGCTCTCAAGACTCTTAATTTTAGCTGCATTTGTGTCTAACAAGAGAAATGCCAGCATGTCCCTCTCATGAGGAGTTTAGGTAACGCCATGCACCACTGTGCTTAAGAGACCCAGATGAGGAATCACCACATGTACAGGGTAAAACACTGGAAATGAGAAGGGGGAAAGATAGAATGCAGTGACTGCAGGAGGCCTGAGAGAACTTCTAGAATATCCTCAGTCTGCAGATGAAGCAAAGAAATCCAGGAGAGGGTCTCGATGAGCCCCCAGCCAGCCCCCTGCCTTCTCATCCATTTGCCTTCCACATCCTCTTACACTCAATAGTCAAGGACTGTGTGTGCCGACATGAGGGGCCCCGGGAGAGGGTGAATCTGCTATCCTAGAGGTAAGCTCCAGGACACAGAAGAAGTGGGAGGCAATGGAGACCCAGCCTGGCCCTCCCCCACAATCCCTGGCAGCTTTCTGCACTGTCAGATCCTGACATGAACCAAAAACCAAGTGTGAGCTGCAAGAACTACCTGTGGGCACAGTTGGCATTTGGAGGAGTCCTGGGAGGTGTAGGAAGCAGTGGTGTGGAGCAACCATGCAGACAAGCTGTAGACCCCTGAAGAGGAACATCTGGGCAAACAATGCATTGTAGAAGTGAGGAAGCCATGGGGTACGCCATGCAATGGAACACCACTAGGTGACGTGAGGGGAGCAAGGATAGGCACACAGCATGGGTGGCTCACAATACTAAGCCGAGACTGAGAGAAAGGAACCAGCCTCAAAGACTACATTGTCTGGCTCCTTTTACACAACATCCTAGAAAAGGCAAAACTATAAGGTCAGAAAACCAATCAGTGGTTGCCAAGGGCTGGGGGTGGGAGGAGTGGATTGACTACAGGGGTCAGGGGGAATCTTGGAGTGATGGAAATATGTTAATTTTGGTGGTGTTTACAGGGCTATACACATTTGTCAAAATTCACAGAACTGTATACTTCAAAAGGGTGAATTTTACTGTATGTCAATAAACCCCAATACTATATGCCAAATACCTTAATAAACTTAGAAAAAGAAAAGGCAGCATGTCTTAGAGGGGTGGGAAGGATCACGGGAAGAAGATGGTGTGCTGGCCAAGTAAGCGTGCTGCTGGTCCGTACCCCACTGAACATTTGTGAAGCGCCTCCCATACCTACATAACTGCCAGCAGGTCTGCAGAACCCTGTGCAAACTCTCCATGTCAAGGCCACTCACAGCTGGAAGTAAAATCACTTAAACAAGCTGAAGTCTTTGACATCCTTTGAATTTATGGCTTGTATTTTCAAGAAGGGACTTTGGCTCAGCTAAGACTTTTATGCACCATCCACTAATCCAGTAGTTGATTGATTTCCACAAAGGGAATAGAAACAAACACCTGGTTCGTGAACTCGAAGTTTCTGTCTGCTCCAGGCATCCGTCAGCCCCGAGGGGCAGCAGAGTCTGCCTGCTGCAGAACCTCAGGACAGCTATCCTTCTGTGATACTGCTCAAACACACTGGAAATAAAATGGAGAGGAACAAGTGGCTTTTCCTGGAGGTTGTCATGGCAACCAGCTCACTCAGAACACCATTTGTCTTGGAGATGCTTATTTTTTTAAGCTAGGTTTTCCCAGACAAAACTAAGTAGAACAGGCAGAAGGGGCCCACTTGTTCTCAGAAATGGAACAATAGATGTGCTCAAGAATAACCTAGACTCGTCACCCGTTCTGAATAATCCCAGCCAAATCCTCTTATAACCTAAATGCCAAAACATAAACAAAAACAGAACCACCTGAATAGAATGGCTGCTACCCTGAGGTGCACTTTCAGGTACTGTAGACTTCGCCCTGATCTTGACTTCACCCAGCAGCGGGCAGGGGAAGAGCCCTGTTAACAATATAGGGGCTTGGACTATGGGCTCTAGTTCTGCTCTTAATTCACTCTTGCTAATTTCTCTGCACTCACTGGTCATGCTTGGGCTTCCCCCTCTTGGTAAAGTGAGGAGTGTTATTTAAAACAAAAGAAACCTCAGAAATTCAAGTTGGACATGGGCTGTGAAAGTCTAGCGACCAGGTGACTGGACCCTTGTTGCTGCCTACCTTCCACCCAGTGCGTAAATGCCACATGGCGGTAGTGTGTGCTGGAACTGCAGGCTGCCAGGGGGTTAAATGTGGAAGGTTAAATGTTCTCATTCTCCAGAAATGTTCAAGTATCCTCCTGTCTACATGGTGAATAGAGGAGACAGAGGACAGTGTCTGTCTTGTATGCAGCTATACTTCTAAAATCCCACACAGTGCCCGGCTTATCCCAAGTATCTGCTCAATAAATGGATGAATGCATGAATGCAAATCTATCAGCACAACAGACAGTGTCTCTGAAAGCCCACCTGTACCTGTATGTGAATGCCAAGGTTACTGACCTGCGAGAACCCTGGAGAAAAGAGAAGTCTACACAAAACATCAGATCATGGGCTTCCCTCATGACAAACCCGTATCTTGTCCTCAGATCTTAGCACATTGCCTGGCTTTAGCTAAGTGCTCGATGAATAAAGGAGGGAAGAGAAACAGAAAGGGAGCATGTGAGGAAGCTAACGAGACTGAGGTAAGATGGTGGGGGAGAAATGAGTGACTTCAGAAACTAGACTTGCCCACCTTGGACCAGCTTGGGCCACCCCGGAAGAGGCAAGAGCACCTCTGTTGCAGTGAGGAACAGAAGACTCTGGAACCCTCAGATAGAAATGAGAAGACAAAATTCATGAGCATATCTACTCAAAATATCTGTTCATAACAAGCCTATTGGCTTTGAATATTTGAAAATCACCCATAAATTAGTTTACTAAGCCATAAAGCAATTATTACTAGCACCTGTTTTTAATAAAGAAACCAAAAAATAACACCCTGAAACTGGTGGCTGGTGTCATGGCGGGCTCAATCCCAGATCCAAAAGCAGTGTTTCTCCGTGCCATGGACAGATTCATGTTGGTGAAGGCCTTCAAGCTGACCTTTTTGACTGCGATGCTTCAGTAGGAAACATGACAAAGTTTGGTCTGCTGTAGTAAATTCGGCATCTTTCTACTGTAACCTATGAGAGAGCAATTCTGACTCAGTGTAAGAGGTACCAAAAGATCCAAGATTAATATGTCACTAGTCACTGGCAAGACTGAAAGCCAGTGAATTGTGCTCTTAGAATTCTGTGCTCCTGGGAAACATGGGTCTCATGAATCCGATAATCCTGTCATCAGTGGGAAGATTAAGTTAGAAAGATGGGCTGGGTCTCAGGGCGTGGGTTCCAGGCTAGGATCTGCACCTTGCCAGCTGCATGATCTCCTTCAGGTCCCTTTTCTTCTTCTGGACCTTTTGAACTGATTCTCAAGACTTCATGTGACTTAACATGTTTGCTGTGGTCAGGAAAAGGAGAAAGGGATGTGCAAGGACCCAATGGCAGCCCTGAAAGATTCCTAGGTCACACTTAGACCAGGTTTTTCCAGACACTGGGAGATGAAGAAAAGGGGAAGGCTATACCAGCACCAAGCAGGTGCTTGGTGCAGGGCTCTGGAATGTGCACAAGGTGCTGAGAGGCCAAGGTGGCAGGATACTGGCACAGCAGGTGACAACTTACTGTGGCTACGTGAGTCTTCAATGCCTGTACAGTGACCACCAATGAGAGAAAGCCATATAAGGGACAGTGATCCCGATGCCAGCATGCACAAGCAGGTGGAGCCATCTGGGGATGACAAAGACTTGCCCCAATCTGTCTCCTATGTAGGACTGACCCAGCCCCTTTAAGAGACTGGAAAGGGGGAGGTGCAAGGAGGCAGCATCTGAAGGTTGGGTGGATTGGGATTTTTAGAGAGGAGATTTTACTGAGGATGCTGATCTACTAGGAAACACTATTTGACACTCTGACTGAGGGCTAATTTGCTGAATGAGGTAGTTCCATCCTGACCTCTCCACGCAGGGTTGGTCTGGGAAGACAGGAGCCAGGTCTTCTTCCCAAGACTCTTGATCATGAAAGGTGACAAAGAAGAGCCAGGTCGTGGGCTCCCAGAATACAAGGGGGAAAATAACAGGGGAGGGCTGCAAAGGATGCTGAGGGATGGCTGTTCAGCTAAATGGTGCCTTTGATGCACAACTGTTACCCTGACACTTGGCTTGGAGACAGAGACATCCTTCCCCTGACCCTCCAAAGCCTCAGAGACAAGAGAACCAGCTGGAGGAAGGACTTTGGGGCTTCCAGAGGCTGAGTATATGACACAGTTGGCTCTGCATAAGGAGATGACCCCTACAGTACTCAGCAGGGACCATAAAGTTCCAGCCTCAGTTTGTTCTTGAAGCGGGAAGCACAGCACAGGAGGTGGGGATCTTCAGCCTCAGAGACAAGAGCAGAGCTGTGGATCCATCTTCTTGGCCTGGAAACACTAGGGACCTCCCAGTGGGGCCATCTGGGCTGTGCTTCTGGAAGTATGAGCTGCAGCCTGCACCCCTCCCTCTCCTCAGTGGACCAGGAGAGCGGGTGGGAGGGCAGTTCCAGTTGGCAGCAGGCCCTGTGGTGGGAACCACCACCTCCTCTTCATGGGACCCCCAGCCCTGCTCCTTGGCAGGCCCCCCGGGGCCTCATGAGCCCATCTATATCTCCATGTCCACGGGGCGGATGTTGCCCGTCTTGTGCTCTCTGACCCACAGCTCCCTGTCTTTGGCTGGGTCCACTTTTCGAAGCAGTTGGTCCACAGGCTCGACTGTCTGCAAGGGAGGGAGAAGAGAGGGTGCAGTCAGAAGTGGCAGCAGAGCTGGGGACGCTGGCTCTGAGCCACACTGCTTGCACCTTCAAGCCTATCAGAGCAGCCTCTCTAGAGGGTTGTGGGGCCCCAGGGCAGGGCCATGGGACGGATGGACATACTGGACTGTGAAAGTGGGGAGCTGGGGCCTTTCATTCCCACCCTGTTTCTCACTCAGCGCCCTTTACCCTCTTGACCCCAGGGCTGGGCGAGAGGGCAGGGTGGCCCCAATGGCTCCGGGTCTGTGACCACTTCCACCTCTGTTCCCATGTTTACCACCACAGAACAGGACAAATGAAATTTTAGCTTTAGATATTCTGAACATTTCTAATTTTTTTTTCCTTTTGGTAAGAAATTCATTGGGGCAGGCAATAGCATCTTCTGCCATTTTAGCTATCACGAGTGTCTTTCTCCTCAGGGTAATGGCTCTATTTCCTGCGCTGAGATGTGTTCGCATGGGAGCAAAGGCCAATCTACAAGGCCATCCCAAGCCTGTCCATTGCCCATTTCCAGGACAGAGTCATCCACAGTGACCACGTAACCTGGCACAGAGCAGTGGTGGTGGCCCTCCCTGACCCCGGGTCACCCAGGGTCCTGCTTGCCCTCCACCAGGGCAGGGGGCGGGAACTCACACTTTGGTTGAACATGTCTGTCTCGTGCCGCAGCTGTGTGTACTGGCACAGGTGTTGCCGGATCATCTCCACCCTCTCCACCTCCAGCCGCTCCAGCTCCTGTGCAGGAGAGACCAGAGACCTCTGAGCATGTCCCCTCCATGTGGGGACTGTCCCACCATGCAGGTCCCAGACCACCATCTCCCACAACACAAGCCACCACCTACTCAGCCCTGACCCCATGTGACCCTCTGGGGTTTGACGAAGGACTCGTCCTATCTCTGGCAGTGAAAGTAAAGAGGATGAAAACACAGCAGCCGCCTTTTCCTGGCCCCTGCCCAGTCAGGCATGGTGGGTGCTAAGGGCTTTACATGCATCACTTTATCGTGCTCATAATAATTTTAAGAGAGAGGTCAGATCTTTTCCACATTTTCCAAACAAGGGAATGAACATCTGGACAGTTAACACCACCTGCCCAAAGTGATGTGGAATGATGGGAGGAGCGAGATTTGAACCAGGGTCTGTTTTCATGATGGTGACTGCACCGGTGCAGCCCCAGCCCTGGTTCCTGGTGGCATGACAAAAGGGACCTGTGCTGGGGGTGGCGGGGTGGGGGCGTGTCTGTGCCTCCCTGGGCCTCTGCTGAGCAGCCTCTGCCCTCAGGCCACCCCTACCTACTGCTGAGGGACAGACCAGAGACCAGGCCCGGGGAGGCAGGGGGCTGGGAGTTGGGTGGCCACTGTCAACAGGATGACTGGAAAGGGTTTGCCTGTTGGTTTCTAGGTGGTTCCATATCTTTAGAATTTAGGGGATCAGGCTGTTATTTCTGTGCACAACTACTAGGTCAGCGCCCAGGTGATTAACTGGGGAGGGGGGTAAAGCAGGGGGCTTAATTAGGAGATTAACCAGGAGGAAAACCAGGTCACTGTCCTGTGCTGGGTGGTTGGGGGTGGCTTCAAGCAATGGGACAATAAACAGCTGGCATGATGCTTCTTTCTCACCTGGCCCAATGGCCCAAATGCCCACCACACTTCACTGCAACAAGGGCTGACTGAGGAGATGCCGCCCGTTTGCAGGAGAAACTCAGCAAGGCAAAAAAGGGGGTTTGATGCCTATTCCTCATGCCCCCAATCATGGGCCTCCCCCCATTCCTCCCACACAGTGTCCCAACCTCACCACTTATGTGCTGCACAAGGATCTTCTCTGCAGAACCTGCCACTCTTCTGGGGGGGGGGGGGGGGGGGGGTCATGCTTCCTACAGCTTGCCTATATGTCCTAAAGGGGCCACTGTCAACTCAGTTAGGGACATCTTCAATTAAACCTGACCCTTCAGGGGATAGCCAAGGAAGGTACAGCAAGATCCAACCCTCACCCATGTTTACACAGTTAGGAAGTGCCAGAGCAAGGTTCAGAGTCAGTGGAGACTGGCCCAGAGTTGAGGTCTTGACCCCAACATGAACAGGTGTAACGACCATCTCCTCAGTCGCTGCCACTCCACCCCCTACATGCCCGCCAGCCTCCACTTCGGGTGTCCTGAGAACCAGGCACTGTGCTGACATGTACTCACCAGCGTGGTGGTCACCATCTCTTCAAACCACTTGGACTGGGCCTGGTTGTAGAGGTCCACACAGCGCATGAGGTCATCCCCTGGAAAAGGCCGGTGCCACCGTCACACTGAGTCCTGGCCATGCCATGGCTGCCCTCTCCCCTGGGGCAGCACACAGCCATGCCAGTTCCTCTCCTTAGGGCCATGGAAGCCAACGGAAAGTGGGGGTGGGGTGGGAATGGAAGCAGAACAAAGAGAGGCACTGCCCAGCACCATAAGGGATCAGCTTCAGAGTATCCAACTGAACTTGACCCCAGAGACCAAGAATTCAGGATGGAGGTTTCTTAGTGTAGGTGGTGAGGGATGGGAAGGGGGTTACTCCTGGGACCCCTAACCCTATCATGATCTGAAGAAATGTGTCTTCTTTAAAGATAGTAGTTTCATTTCACATTGTAGAGTCCTTTTCCATTAAAACATGTCCCAAGCAACTTGGTACTAGTGAAAGAAGAAAACTTTGCAAATTATGTCCATTTATGTGTATGTGTGTGTATACGCAATAGGATGTCATTCTGAAACACACAATAACGTGTCCGATGGTATACGGCTCGCCCATCCACAGTGGTGGCATGAACACTCACTGAGCACTATACACCAGTTCTAGAATAGTGCTCACACTGGGAAACAGGCTGGGTGGGAAGAAAGGAGCTCTTTCTACAGCACTTTCTTTCATAAGAGATCTGAAAGAAACACAACTGTTCAATCCTGATGGCCAGTATGTTGTTTTTTTTGCAATTATATGTACCTTTGAAACATTTTATAATTAGAAAGAAAACAAACTATAAAGTAACTGCAAACATTACTGAGGCACCAGAACCCCAGAACCTTGCCACACAAAATGCCATTCCTAGACCAGCAGAATCTGTGCGCTCTGGGAGCTTGCCAGAAATGCAGATCCCTGGACATACCCGACACCAAGAGTGAGCCAGAAACTGCATTTCCACCAGCTCCTCAGGGGTCCGTGTGCACAGCCCAGTTAGAGAAGTGTTCTCCAGGCTAGAGCTGGGTCTAGCGGAGTTCAGATCCTCACAGGGCCCCAGATAGGAAGGTATTGTGGCCTGTGCTCATGGAAGGAACAACTCACGCACCAGCCAAGGCTAACTCATTTATTCTTTAAATCTAGTCATTGGAGTAGATTCAAAATTATTCTTGTAACATCATCTTGCCCATTCTGGTATGAAAGTGAAAACAAACAAACAAACAAACAAAATGTACCCAGGACCCAGGGCCTGGTCAGTAGCTCCCTTTTCCCTGAACCACACCACTAGCTGGGAGATGACCATTGAGTAACAAAACCCAAATAAAGGGCTTTGTTCATTTCACTCTTGGCCCGAGGTCAAGGACCAGGCCCTTGATCTCAAGAAGGACTGGAACTGGAGGGAAAAAAGCCAATACTTCACTGCAAATGCATACCCACCAAGACCCTGGGCCTAACCCAGGATGCAGTTAGTGTGCCACCCTATAAAGGTACCATATGAAACTTCCAAAGCCCTGCCTGTCAATCCTGGTTTTGAGAACATGCTTTGGTAGCTCCTGCAACATCGGGAAATAGGGTAGGTGAGGGAGGGTGTGTCTTATCTCTATGCAGCTCATGGGTCTGGAAGGAAACCCTTCTGCACAGTATGAGCTAAGCCATGGATTCTGGAACCAGAGTATCTTGGCTGTCAAACCGATTCACAGAAAAAAGTCACATATGACTTGCAAGTCTATCACAGTTTGATAACACAATGCTGACAAGAGTTTAGGGAAAAGGCATCCACCCATGCTACTGGTTGGGCGCGCCATTCTGGAAAGCAACATGGAAATACCCATCGAGATGAACACAACTCTTTGACCCAGAAAATTCACATCTCCATTCTCTCTATACACAAAGTTAGATGCAGACGCATCTGTAATAACACAGCCTTGCTGGCATTGCCAAACACTCTGGAACAATCCAAAAGTCCTACAGAAATCGGTCAGGGAAATGAGGAAGCACAGCTTACAAAATCACACACCTGGATGCTATTCCACCATTAAAAAAGTCCAGGGTACGTGAATGGGTGGGTAATCAGACATATAGGTAATGGAATAGAGCTATCTCTAAGATATAGCAATTAAAATAAAACTTTAGAACACAGAGTATAATATGACCTAATGTGTATAAATTTGAGTACAAATATTAAAAACATCACTAGGAAATACGGATGGTGATTATATTTGGCAAATTAAGATTTTATATTCTTATGTGCTGATTAAAGTTTTTCCCAAGCAAAGATATTGGTTTTGTAATATAATTGTATTTAATAACTTAATTAATTAAATGATTTTGGGGATGCCTCTCCTCGTCCTGGGTTTCCCTTCCCACCCCCAGTAAGTATATTATGCCTTCTGTTTCTGGATCCATTCATTTATCATTGTGCATTGTAAGACCTGTATTTCAAATGTTATGTTCACATTATTTTGTTATTGACTTATTTTTATACCATCTTATTTCAAAATGTCCATATGGCGGCCACTTCACTCTGTGAGGAATCGTCATGCTGGGTTTGGCAGAAGGGACCCAGAGGCCATCACACCTGAGCCCTACCCCATGGCCACATTTCAGTCCCAGAGAGCAACATGCACTGTCCTTCCATGCTCATTTTTTTTGTTTTCAGAAATATTTGGTAGGTTTTTACTGGCTTCTCTCCCCCTGCCTTGGGCATTAGCTAATTTTTACCACCAGGTGGAAGCAGAAACCAATTCACTAAAGGCGCATTTCAGGGAGACTGAAACGTGGTTATTTTGTTAACATGTCAGCCCTGCTGGGGCAGGGGCCCATCACTGTAGGTGAGCATCACTCCCTGTAGGGGTGAGGTGTGTAATCCTAGGGGTTCCACACAGTGATAGGACCCCTGAATTCTGGGGGCAGTGGGGAGAAACCACTTCCCGGTCAGAGAGCAGGGCCTGGAGACAGCCTTGCTGACTCCCCTCTGCACAGCGCCCCCTGCGGCCTCCCCCTGTGGGCTGCAGCTCCCAGGCACTCCATCCCCCAGCCTTAGCCTTGCGGGGCTTCCTGCATCAGGTGACGACAGGTGGGCCATGGCCACGCACTCACCAGCCTGCGTGGACTTCCTTCGCGCCTTCTTGATGTCCTCCTCCGTCTTGTTGCTCAGTTTGATCTCCAGCTGCTGGGTCTTCATCTCCAGGTCTCTCTGCCGCTCTGTGAGGGCCTTCCGGGCCTGGGGGCCAAGGGCATGGGAAGGCTGTTCACAGGGCTCAGAGCCAGGAAGGCCCCATGGGTCACAGCGCCTGGCTTGCTCATTTCCTAGGGAAGTGTCCTTTCTTTTCCCTGCTTCTGTGGGTGATGCCACGTGGCTCTGACAGGCTAAGCTGCTAGACAAGCATCACTCGGCCAGTTAGTCGCCATGCAGAGGCTGCCACACCCCTTCCCATCCCCGTCTCTCTCAACCAGATCCTGACTTGGCCTGCAGCGAGTCTCTCAGACCAGGGTTCTGTTGGAGCACGTGCACGTATGGGCAGTCCTAAAATCTCAGCCTGGGCAGGGGTAGGGAGGAAGCACAAGGTCATCTCCATCACGCCTCAGTAGTGCTTAGCAGATGGTAGTACCAGCACCCCAGTCTGGGGCAGGAGGGGTCCCTTGGTGGTGGCAGCTGACAGATTCTAGGGTGCCTGCAGCCATATGCCCCTCCTTCTCCTGCACCCTAAGCCATTGCAGTCAGCCCCCCAGGAGGGTCCCCTTCCCCCCAGTGCCGGCCATCAGCATCTCCCACCTAGCTCAGACCTCACAGACTTTGGTGGGGGGCTGTGATCAGTCAGGAAAGAACTTGATAGGTGAGGCCCAAAGGGGCACAAGTGGACCAGAAGCACATCCAGGCTCCTGTCCCATGTCTCAGGTGCCTGCTGGAGACCCCTACGTCTCCTGTGGCAGGTGAGCCTCTCCTGCTCCTACTGGCCCTCTGGGCAGGGGTCTGAGAGCCACAGGGCAGCAGCTCCTGATCTCTGCCTGGGTGAGGGGTGGGGAGGTGGGTACATCAGATACAGGCTGGAGCCCCCCCCCCCCCGCCACACACGTGTCCCACTCAGCCCACGGCCTTCCAGGAGACCCCACCCAGGGTCCCGTGCTCCTCACCTTCTCCACGGCAGCGAAGCGGCTAGCAAGCTGCTTGCGGAGATCAGCAATGTGGTGGTCACACTTTTTCATGTCTTTCTTGAAGTTCTCACGGAAGTTCATTAGGGGCTTCTCTACCTCACTGTGGAGCTGTTGAGGAGAGCAAGGGGGACATCCTCAGAACCCCAGGGTGTCAGCTGCAAGCACGTGAAGAGGGAGGGTACTTTCCCACCCCTGCAGGTGGGTGTGGGGACTGGGGCAGCGGCCCGGCCCCTCTGACAGGAAGGGTACAATCCAGTGGAGTCGTAGATGGTGGGAACCTCCCAGGGCCTGTCGGAAACTCACAGGCCCCTCGAGTGCACTGTGCCCAGGGAGGGCTTGCTGGCAGGCTGGTCTGCCTGGAGACCAGCTCCGGTCCCAGCCCAAGCACACTCTGAAGGCCAGAGAAAGAGGTTTATGCTCTGAGAGGAGCAGGTGGTATTTTTCAAGCACTTTCCTTTTCTTTTATTCCTTGTCCCCCACTCCTTTCTGAAAGAGCCTCTCAGTTCCCCACCGAACCCCTGACTTGACTCCTACAGCCCCCACCTGAGTGGGCTCCTGGGCCCTCCTGACTCGGCCTTCCAGCCCCTTGGCCTCCACCTGCCCCAGAAGCACCCGTGGAAAGCACAGCTAAACTTCCCTGGTTGGATGACCATCCCCCCTCCCCCTAGCACACATCACTCTGGGATTCTGTGACGTTTCTCTTCCTCCTCACCAGGCTCCTGTTACCCGAACTTTTTCTCTGGCAACCTTGAGGACTTACGGGTTCCCAGTTCTACAGAACCGATTACACGTGACTGAGCACCAAGTGGGCAGGAGCCTTGCTGGCTGGGCCACTACTGTGTCCGCATCTGGCTGGAGCTGGTGTGGAGTGAGGGCCCTTTCGCTACATGGGGGAGTGACAAGATCTCAGAGCCCCATGCCCTGGGAGACAAGACTATGGCTTTGTTGTTGGATGGCCTTCGAAGGCCAACAGGGAGCAGGCCACCGGAGTGCCCCCGAGTGCCCCTCTCCTCCTCACATTAGCTGTAATCGTCCGCTATTATTTTTTGAGCCCAGGCAAGTTTCTCTATACAGGAAAACACCCCCACCTGGTGGTGGCAGTTTGCAAGATGCTACAAACTGGAAAGCTATGGAGGACCCTCAAACCCCTTTCCCACACGCATCAGGCGTTTGCTGAGGAGCTCGTGCTACTCAGTGGCCCTGGCAACCTGCTCCCAACTGGGGGTCCGTGAGGGTGAACTGGGCAGACTGACTCAGTAGCTCTGGGGTCACCTTCTGAGCACCCCAAAAGAGAGTTGGTTTCTAGACTTCACTGTGCCCAGGAGTGACCTGGAGGGGCTTTTCAGGTCCCTCGGGATTCCTGGGCCCAGCCCCAGGCTCTGTCCACAACAAAAAGTGCCTCCCCAAATTCCGAATGACATTCTGCAACATAACACTGCCAGCTGTCAGCGGCGACTCAGTCCCACGGATCCTGTCTCTATATTTTAAGTACTTCTAAAAGGTGTAATTTTTCAAAAAAAAGTTGACTGGGTATCTTTCCATACTCATTTTAAACTGCCAAGCGCCTTTGTTTAGCTGGAGTCCCAAGTCCTCAGGAGCCGATCCTGGTGGGCTCCTGATTGGCTTGCCCTGGAAGGGACGGGCTGTGGGGTCCACGCCGCTTGCCCGTGTAGAACCCCACGCTCAGCTTCCTCCCCTCTGCACCCTACCCTGAAGACAAGAGGAGACGTCTCAAGATGCAAACAGTGTCAGAGACTATCCGGCCCAGGGTTTTTCCAATGGTGGGCAGCTAGGAGTCGTGAAATCAGTTTAGCAGGTCAGGGCCAGCTTTTTGATAGGAACGGACCAGACATGAGGAAAATATTAATGTGAAATGCACTGCAGGCAGAAAGACAAGCCCTGTTTCATGAATTGTGTGTGTCGGCTCTGTACACATGTGCCTGTCTGCATGTGCAGACTGGGCGTGCACACCTGTGTGTTGTGAGGGCCATGCAAAATGTATTACTGTGGGTCTCCAACAAATAGGTTTCCAATGGAAAAAAAAAATGGAAGCTCAGGGATGCGAAGTGACTTGCCCAAGGTCAGGAAGCTCATTGGTGATGGCGCTGACTTAAACTCGTGCTTCCAGGCCCCCACAACGCCCCACACTCTTCTGACTGCATGCGTGGCCTCTAATCACGTGACTAGGTGTTCTCCCATCACAAAGGATTTTTCTGTTCTCCCTTCGTCGGCACAGCCAGGTATAACTTCCTCTGTATTACAGAGCAATCACTTCTTTTCAGCAGCCTGTTGCTGTTAACAATGGCTTCAGCTAGCAGACTAGAGAAGCCTGAGAGTCTGCCTTAGCAAAACCGCACTTCTTAAAGAGCTCCTACTCCTGACACGGAACAGTAGAACTTCAACGAGCCTTTTGGGGCAGGGCTTAAAACGGGTTTGGGGCACAAGGAGCCCTACTATCCACAGCAAACAATGCATCCTGGGAGCTCCTTTCTTTTCAGAGAATAGCCATGTAACCCCTGGGCTGCCTTGGTGATTGCCTAAGGCCACCGACACTGACCACCACCGGGAGCAGTAGTGGTTGTCAGAGAAAACCTGGTTGATGTTGCCATTCTTCTGAAGGTTTCCATCGGTGACTTCCTGCACCACCCAGGACAGACCCTAAGAGAGGGCAGAGAGCACCTCAGAACAGCGCTTGTGCTTTAAACGCCACTGATCTGTCTGGAGAAAGGCCTGCGGGCCGAGCACCCAGCTCACTCGGTGCTCTCCATCGCCTCTCCAGCGGCTGAGCCCTCTCAGCTGGGAGGTGGCCTCCTCCCCTACCCCTTCTCGTGTGAAGCGGAGGTGCTGTCTGTCAGGGTGGCTGATAAAGGTGAGAGATGAGTTCCATGCTGCATGTAACCATCGAGAACACTTACAGAGCTGAGATTCTATGATACGGCGACAAATACTTGTATTTCAGTGCTTGTCCTCAGCTCCTGGCGGGAGTGCCTAAGACCTTTGTGATTTTCTAAGTGAGAAGAATGCCAGGGGCATCTTTTGTTTTAATATTTGGTCAGTGACCTGGTTCCTGAATCCCTTGGAATTTCCTGGGCGATAGGAGCCTCTTTTGTTCTAAGGAGGTGACTCCTGGTGGGCTTCTAAATTGCTTCAGGAGGGGCGCTGGTCAGCACAAAAACCAAGCCACAACTGGAAGCTCGGAACTTTCAGCCCCACTCCCCAACCTCCGGGGAGGGGAGAGAAGCTGGAGAGTAATTTAGGAATCGATTGTGCCTGCGTGGTGACGCCTCCCTAAAGATCCCTACACTACAGTATCCAGGGAGCTTCTGGGTTGGTGAACACGTCCATGGTGCCATGAGGGTGACACACCCAACTCCACAGGGGCAGAAGCTCTTGGGCTCAGGACCCTTCCAGACCTTGCCTTCTGTAGCTCTTTACCTGGCTGTTCACCTGCATCACCTCATAGCCTTGAATCTGCAATATACTCATAAACCCAAGTAAGTGTTTCCCTGGGTTCTGTGAGCTGTTCTAGCAAAGCATCAAACCTGAGGAGGAGGTTGCGAGAGCCCCCGATCTGTAGCCAGGTCAACGCAAGTGTGGGTAACCTGGGGACTCACTGCTTGCAACTGGCAGTCTCGTGGGGCTAAGCCTTACCCTGTGGGGTCTGATGCCACTTCCAGGCAGTTAGAATGGAATTGAGTTACACTGCAGGACACCCCACTGGGGTCAGAACTGGCCGCCGTGGGGAAAACCCTCTGGTGCCCAGAAGTAGTCATAGTAAAAGGAAGTAGAGAAAAACAGAGTGTTGGAGAATGTTTGGTCAGCTGAGCACTCTATGAACAATGCAAAAGCAGGGGTCCCGCTGAAGGGAAGTAAATGCCCCCAGGCCCCGGGACCCAGCAGGAGGCCCTTTCAGAGGCGCAGGCAGCTCCCAGCCCCACTGGCTCCGAGGGCAGCCTTTCCGTCCCTCTCCCGTTGAGGCGCTAGTCAAAGGAGGGCTCTGTCCCCAGAGAACAGAGCTGCTGGGGGCTGGGACAGAAGGGAGACCTACAGGGAACACTACTCCCGACCTGAAGCCCAAAAATAGCTTGCTGCTGCTGTGTATATGAGGCAGACAAGAGCCTAATCCACTGAGCTCCCTTCTCTCCCGGAGCTTGAGCGGCAATTTCCTCCTGAAGTGTTTGGGGCCAGAGATGAGTGTGCTCCTGTCAGCCAGGAATTCTCACTCCCACCTGGGTGTCAGCTGGCTCTCAGGGCACTAACATCCTTGAACAGTGAGCAGCTAGTGTAGCACTGTTTCTCCTTTCACCCCTCATGTATCTCAGCTACTTGAGTCACTCCTGCCCTCTGTGTGCAGGGAACTATTGTGAGAGGGGGCAGGAAGGCCTCGCACAGGGCCAGGCTCCTGTCCTCCAGCGCACATCCGTGGGGACCCCAGTGCCCAGAGTTGCGACTGCTCTGGGGAAAGCACTAGAAAAGAGACAGGGCCCATGAGCACAGAGCATGGAAGCCCCAGGAAGCAGTAGCTATTGCTGGGGGGGATAGTACCATCCAGTAGTAAAGGAGGTAGTGTGTCCCCTAATTTAAAAATGGGGGCTCAGAGAGGTTAAGCACTTGGTCCGAGTGGCCTCTCAGGCCCTGGTGCCTGCCTGGTGACGCTCAGAGGGTGGAAGGAAGAGCGTGGACCCCGGGGGGCCCAGGTCGCCTGGAATCGTGCTCTCCCAGGTCTCTCTCCCTTTTAAGAGCAAGCATGTTTGTGGGCGCCCCACCAGCCATGCACACTCGAGTGTGAATTATTTCACTCAGACACTTGGTTTACTTTTCCCCCTGAAAAGTGGCTAAGAGCCCAAGAGAGAATTTGCGGGTATGAGCCAGGGAGTGGGGAAGAGAGGGTCCTTTGGAAACACGGAGAAACCCTGAGAGAAAGGGGGCCTGAAAGGAGTAAGGGGTCAAGAGGAGACGGTGGGAAGGCACCATTTGTTCATTGCTTCAGAAAACAGTGACCGTGCATCCACCATACACTGGGCACGACCCTGAGCACCGAGCACAGAGCGAACAGAACAGAACTTCAGGGTCATGGAGCTTGAGTCTTTAGATCCAATGACAGAAGCCTCACTTACCTGGTCTGAAATTTCATTAAAAAATCAACAAAGCAAAACTGAAAAAAAAAAAAAAAGAAAGAAAGAAATTTCTCTTGGCATAGTGCAGTCTCTCGGAACACCAAGAAGTAGAAAATGCATTCTTTTGAAAGCCCAGCTGGCTTCCACCATTCACAAGTTCACCTGAGGAGCTGAGCAGACTCTGCCCTCCTCACAGAGGGATGCTGGGGAGGCCGATACTGGCCCCAAGTGCTACATCTGTAGGGATTTTATGAGCTGGTTGCTAAAGACAGCCAGTATTAAAAGTTAAATGATCTCACCCTGGCTGGGTGGCTCAGTTGGTTGGAGCATTGTCCCATACACTAAGAAGGTTGTGGGTTCAATTCCTGGTCGGAGCACAGACCTGGGTTGTGGGTTCCATCTCTAGGGTATGGGAGGCAAGTGATTGATGTTCCTCTCTCATCAATGTTTCTCTCTCTCTCTCCCCCTACTCCCTCTCTAAAATCAATAAACATATCCTCAGGTGAGGATTAAAAAGAAATTAAATGATCTACATTTAAAATTACTAAATTATGTTAAAAACAAGGGTCCTAGGTTCTCAGCACACATCACTTCCTCATGATGTTTTACTAGCACCTGTGCCCTTGATGGAAACTTCTCGCTCCTGACACTGCTGTGCTGTATGGTGGACACACCGTCCAACGCAGTGCCGCTGTGTCTCTTCCCAGCTCTTGGAGCTCACATCACAGAGTCTGGTCAACACTACACAGGGGAGAGACAGCTGGGAAGACTTCAGCAGTGCACCTCCATGGAAGACCAGCCTACAGAGGCTGAGGAAAGTGGTTACCTTGGCAGAGAACTTGAGGTGAACTTCCGCCTCGTCTGCGAGGCTCTTCTTCACCTGCGCCCACGCTTCTCCCAGGGAGCTGCAACACGAAGCAGACTGTCAGGCTCGCAGACAGTGACTGATGCCCGAGACCCAGAGTCCGGAGGAGCACACCACCCTGGAGGTTGGGGCTTGGATGGGCAGAGGCCAGGCACAAGACAAACCTGATCACTGCGTTTCCACCCAAGCCATCCCAGACCGAGCCAAGGAGCTGCAAGAACGGACTGTGGCAGACTGGGGAAGTCATCCAGAAACACAGAGAACTTGGGGAGGTGCAAGCACGGTGGGGTGCAGTGGCAGGGAAGGCCTCCAGAGCAGGCTGACGGCTCACTCCCTGTCTTCCCGTCAGCCCTCCCTGGTGTGCTGACCAGGTACAAACACCTGCTGGTAAATCACAGAGGGAGGACAGGTGCCTTCCCAGGGCACAGCCCTCCTCACATGGAAGGTGCCACATAACCCGCTTGCAGGCCAACCTCAGACAGCCTGGCTTCCAGGAGGAGCAAAGGAGGGCCATCTGGGTTAGGGACCTCCTGGGGATGCCTGTGTGGCAGAGCAGGCCCTCCATCATCTTCAGCAGGGGGGTGGCCCCCGCTGGCACCAGTTCTGAACTGTGAGCCCCAGCGCTGCAGACAGCTTTACCGGAGAACAGCAGGTCCTCTGCGCCAAACCACTTTCCACTCCAGGATGCTTCAAGTAGGAGCAATCTCCTGAGCTCCCTGAGACTGGACTGCAGGTTATTCGCAACTCTGCAACCTCACCAACCTTCCAAATGATCCCAAGATCTCACTCAAGACCTCTACACCCAGCCAGTAAACCCAGGCTGAATGTGCAGTTCACTTCATTTGTCAAAAAGCCACTTTCCCCAGAGAATTCATTAAACTCAAGTGGAAAAGCTGATGAAAAGAGAGCCTGCTGCAAGCCTCCTGGGCTTCAAGCGGAGAAGCCAGCAGCTCTGAGAATTACCCAAGAGAACAGAACTGATCCCTCTGATCATGGCCCAGGCCTGTCTGGTTGCAGTGCTGGCTCAGGCTGAGGTGGGTGTTTATGGGAGATGACTGACTCATTTTATCTAGGAGCCTGCTGGCAAAGAGGGGTCCCCTTGGGTGCTGTCAGCCAGGGAGCCCACCAGAAAAGAGACAGAGTGAGAAATGGGGCCACCCAAGCTGTTGACATTTCTGTTGGACTCAGAGTCTGAGCTCCAGGGAGCTGTGTGAGGGCAGCTCGGGGTGGCTTGGCTCCTCACCTGCTCCAGGAGGAGGGCAGCAGGTCCAGGGCAGGGTGAGGAGGGGGTGGAGGAAGAGGAGGTCGTCACATAGACAAGGGCATGCAATACCAGGTCCAGAAACAGACTCACATATGTGGGTGATCCATGTGCAACAAGAATGCCAAGTTATCTCAAAGAAGGACAGACAATCTTCTAACAAATGGTGCAGGCATGACTGCACATCCGTAGGGGAAAAGCATCTTGATCCTGACCTCATGCCATACACATGGCCTATGTCAAGATGCATCATGGACTTAAAGTGAACGTCAGTGCAGTACACAGCTGACAGACATGGTCCGGTCTGAGGAGAGGAGGGAACCTGACTAAGGGGGGATAGAGAGGGAGGGGTTGTTCCTGCAGCTGAGCCACACTCGAAGAGCCCACCAGCCACAAAGGCCCTGGTAGTACAGGGAATCCACACATCCCCCACCAGCAGAGCATGTGGTCAGTAACTGGTGCAATGACCGCTGTGGTGGCCTGAGAGGGTCATCTGAGGGCTACTGGGTGGACAGGAGGAAGCACAGTTTCAGGATCAGAACAATGTCCTCATCCCCACCTCCAGGACAGATATTCATAAGGTGGGAGGATGTCACTCTATACATTTGATTGGTCTGTCTAAGCCCTGAGCAGTGTGGCTCAGCTGGTTGAGTGTTGTCCTGTGGAGCAAAAGGTCATTGGTTTGATTCCCATGTCAGGGCATGTGCCTAGGTTGTAGCCCAGTCCCTGGCTGGGGTTCATGTGAGAGGCAACTGATCAATGTTTTTCTCTCACGTGGATGTTTCTCCCTCTGTCTTTCTCTCTCCCTTACCCTCTTTCTAAAAATAAAATAAATATAATCTTTAAAAAAATGGGTCTGTTTGAGCCAGCCCTAATATTCCAGGCCTCTTGGAGCCACTTCACAATTTAGAATAAAGCAATTTACAAATTTTTTTATTTGAAGGGAAATCTTTCAGCTGATGAGAGGTTGACCAAAAAAAAAAAATCTGAGATATATTTGTTTCAATATACAGTCTGAGGCATGCCAAATCAAAATGCATGACACTGTCACAATTATCACCCAGAGAAGACCCAAATCCCATTTCCTTTCCATGCAGGAGAGAAAGACTGAAGGCAGATGAACAACCTGAGTCTGTTTACTCACCAATGAGCACATATCCTGTGGAATCTAATTTGGACCCAGTGCTCAAGTGGCAAAAACAGCTCGAGTCTCTGCATTGGCACCTTCCTAGGCTGCCCCTCATTTCTAGGCTCCAGCATTGCACTTTGAAGGTTTCAGGGTGGACTGGGCTACTGTCCAAAGCTGCGTGTAAATGCAAAACAGCACCGCTGCACACTGTGGTGGGAGCCCACTAGGTCATCCTGCCCCCGACAGTGCCTGCTAGAAGCAGTGTGTGCATGGGGCTAGTGTGCGTGTGCAATGGTGAGGGGCATGTGTTCACCCCCATGTTGGCAGTGAGTGGTGTTGATGCACGTATGTGAGTATGTGTTGTTGTCCCAAGTTTGTAGGTGCATGTGTGTGCAGCACGGCGGTGCAGGCCTGGGCTGTTCAGCTGGGAGCATATGCTGTGTGTGTTGGCAGGACGCAGTGTCCCTGGCGGCAGCCCAGGCTGAGGAGGTGGAAGCGGGAAGACTCCGGGGCAGCACTGGTGTTGCAGGGCATGAAGATGCCTAGAAAAGCCCCCTGCCCAGGCTGGTAGGGCAATTCCGATATGTTCCTGCCCTCAGCCCAGTGCATGGAGCAGAAGCGGCTGGAGGTAACCTCATCTGTGTCTGTGGAAGAGACACTGGCCCTGCAGGGCCGCCCTGTGGCCTGTGGCCAGCAGGTTGGTGAAAACCACTCGGAGGCAGCCTGCTGGCTGCACCGTGAGCCCATGCAGAGGCCTTAATTAAAGCCACATTTGGTTGGCAAAGCCCTGTCCCCTGAGGGATTTCAAGCCATGCGAGCAGATCTGGACTTGTTTAACATCACAGCTCTCTGGCAGCCACAACCGTCCCACGACAGAATGCCCCCTTCCTCTCAGAGGAGATTCAGACATTGCATTGGAGGGAGGCTGGACCAGGCAGGGGTCTCAGGAACACTTCAGCTCTGACTTCTTGAGTCTTCATGTTTATTATCGAGTGGGAGTCCCATGACATGAAAGCAAGCATTTTAATGAGGACAATCCAGTGGCATGTAGTATGTTCACCATGTTGTGCAGCCACCAGGTCTGTCTAGTTCCAAACCTTTTTTTTGTTGTTGTTTTTTAAAAGATTTTATTTACTTTTAGCCAAAGGGGAAAGGAGGGAGAAAGAGAGGGAGAGAAACATCAGTGTGGTTGTCTCTTGTGTGCTCCCTAATGGGGACCTGGCCCACAACCCAGGCATGTGCCCTGACTGGGAATTGAACTGGTGACCCTTTGATTTGCAGGCCAGTACTCAACCACTGAGCCACACCAGCCAGGGCTGAGCCATCTTATTCACCCTGTTATAGACTGAATGTTTGTGTCTCCTTAAATTCTCGTGTTGAGGCCCTCACCCCCAGTGCAACTGTTAGTTGGAGATGGCCCCTTACAACAGAAACTGAGGTTATGTGGGGTCATAAGGGTGGGGCCCTGATCCTACAGCATTGGAGCCTTCATAAGAGGAGACACTGAGGCACCTGCTCTCTCTCCTTACTGGGAAAGGCCATAGCCAGAGGGCCGCTACCTGCGAAGAAGAGGCAGGCTCTCCCCAGACACCAGCCCTGTTGGCACTGTGGTGTTGAGCTCCCAGCCCCCGGAACCATGATAGACTAAAGTTCTGGTTTTTAAGCCACCCAGCCAATTATATTGTGCTGCAACAGCTGAGCAGATTTATACACCCCACCCCCCATGAGAAGAAACCTCATGCCCATTAAGCAGTTAATCCCATCCCATCCCCCTCCTCCCAAACCTGGGCAACCACCAATCTTCATTCTGCCTCTATGACTTTATTTTGGACATTTCACATAAATGGAATAATATAACATGCAACCTCAGTGTCCTATTTCTTTCACTTCATCCACATAGTAGTATGGATCAGTACTTCATTCTTTTTTTAAGGCTGAATAATATCCCATCCTATAACCAATATGGACATATCATAACTTGTTTATTCATTCATTCTTTGATAGACATTTGGGTTGTTTCTACCTGTTGGCTATTGTGAATTGGGCTGCTATGACCATTCATGTACATGCATTTGTTTTCATATCTGTTTTCAGTTCTCTTGGGTATAAACCTATGAGTGGGACTGCTGGGTCATACAGTGATTCTAGGTTTAGTTTTTCTGCGGCACCGCCAAGGTGCTTTCTACAGTAGCTGTTCTGTTTTACATCCCCACTAGCAGGCCAAAACTCACTGTTAACAAGACAGAGCAGAGAAGGCTGCAGTCTTCCCTCACTAGGGATCCTTCTGTGGCTGGGAGGGTGGGGTTCAGCCTTCCCAGCCCAGTCCCACCCAAGGAGGTCTGGACTGTTCAGCTGGAAGGGGAGGGGAGCCTGGCCCCAGGCCACAGGAGACAACTCTACATAGGGGGATGGGTGCAGAATCCCCTCACACCCAGTTTCCTGCCAGCCTGCTCTCAGAGAAAGGGGAGCAGGTGTGGGCATCTGGGGGCTAGTGCCCAGCTCCCAGGGGACAAGGCAGAGGGGGGCCAGACACACTCCGGCATATGGCAGGAAGCCCCTGGCCATAAGTGTGGGAGTGCTAACCTTGAACCTGCGTGCCCACAGCTGGAGTCCTGGGCACCCACCTGGAGCCAGGCTTATGGAGACTTCCACATCCCATAGGCCCAGGGCAGCAATCAGTGGTGGGTGGAATGGGGTCCCCATTCCTGAGTGCCTACTCTCCCTCCCCATTCCCATCACCGTCCTCCCCACTCACCCTTCCTCCTGTGCGGCCAAGGAGCTCTGGGAGAGCTTAGCTAAGTTCTTTGCGTATTCTTCTTCAATCTTTATCCTGCAAAGGGAGGAAACCCCACGTCAGCTCTGCAGTGCTAGACTCTGAGTCTAACCTGCAGCCCTGCCGCTTCTTAACCAGGTAAGGAACCCATCAGACCATAAGCTCCGAAAGTACATAGCTCTGGTCTGTCTGGCACATAGTAGGTGCTTAGTAAATATCTGTTGAAGGAATGAATACATGAAATCATCTGAACCTCCTCATCCACAAAATGGGCTGTTCCCAGCTGTCTCTCCAGGCTGTGCAGATGAAAAGCTGTCATCTGCACAGCTCCTAACGCAGACTGGATACACAGGGGACCCTTAAGTGAATGAATGTGACTCGTGCCAGGCCACAGGGACGCCCAGTGCTGCCTTCTCCCTTCTAGCCCCAGAGCTCTGGGTTTAGGCCCTCCAAGTTGGCATAAACAGAAGTGTTCTGTACTGTCTCCCAGCCCCCAATGGCTGTAACTGTCAAGCCTGCAGGGCATGAGTATTTCCATGGAAACCAGGCAGAGCCCAGAGCTGGCTGATTCTACTTCCCCAGAGAGGGAAGCTGCCTTGAATTTGGCTCCCAGGCCCCAACACTCTTCCAAGGCAACTCTCTGGGGGGTGTTCTGTGTTATCTGGTGCAGCCGTGGCCAATGTATTGTCGGAGGTATTCTGCCCCAGTCCATCACTTGGCAAATGGGGAGAACTCCAGAGACATTCTGGGGGCTGCAGCGCTTGCTTCCTGCCTCTCAGGACAGCCTAACCGAGTAATTATTAGCTCATGATTCGGCACTGAGAGACACACAATCTTGTCCCTTCTGGCACTGCTTCATACTCCGGGGCCTCTCTGGATGCCCCCAGGTCTTCTGCAGTCACCACTTCCTCTGTTCACTCTGCCTCAAGCCCCGCCCTTCTCAGGGTGACAGGAACAGCCAGCCCACAGCTTCCAGCCTGTAGCCAAGAACTCTCTCTGGAAGGTAGATCTTACCAGGTCGCACTCTTTGCTGCAAGTCTCCAAAGGTCTCAAGGACAACCACATGCCCCAGGCAGGAGTCCCATCTGCTTCCAGAACATCACCCCTAGTGCCAGCGCCTGCCTCATCTGCACCTCCTGCCCACCTCCTCATGCTGAGGCCACAGCCAACCACCATCACCTGCCCCCTTCCCTCACCTGTCCCCTACCCTGCTTCCCACTCTGCACCTCTCCTGGCTCTGACAGGTCCTCCCTATGAGACCACAAAGTGGACTGAGAGAAATTACACATCTCAGGAAAGAGAAGAGTTCCCAACTGGCAGTTTCTAATTTATTGCAAACCTGATATTTTTGCAAAAGTACAAGCCATAAATGTGTTCAAACTACAGCTTTTACAACCATTTTCCTATTTGCCTGTTTTATGCTATTTTTTTTTTGCACCTGAGATATGAAACCTCTCAATTCCTTACCAGTTTAATGGGTCACAAAATAAAGATTTCATTATACAAACAGAAAATGGGGCTAGTAAAAGAAGAGGTGCTTTAAGATGCCAAAGAATTATTACTTGCTTGTTGTTGTTACAGTTACAAAAGAAATATTTTAAAATGTATTGCCAATTACTATAAATATTTCCAGTGTACTCTGGGAACTCCAGAAAGGAAGTTGTGTGTATGTGTGTATGTGTGTGTGTGTGTGTGCGCGCACGCACACACACGTGTGGAGGGGGGTAGTGTACATGTTGGGGGGGGCAGGTGTGAGTGCACGTGAGGTGTGCTTACCAGGGTTTCAACACTTGGAGAGAGGGAGACAGAAAAAGAACTTCTTTTTGTAGCTTTTCCTATTTCCATCAGGCTGAGTTCATTGTCTTCTCACCTGGTTCATCTAAACCACTACTATAGTCCCCACACTTTTCAAGCTCAGTTTCGCTGACTCTCCCATTGGACTGAGCTCCCTGAGGCAGGGCTGGAAGTGGGGAAGGGGAAGGGGGTGTGGTTCTGTATGCCCAGGTCCAGGACACAGATTTGGTTTAAAGATAAACAGAAATGTAACACTCTCCTTTTTTGTCATTCAAAGGGACAGGGCTCTAGGAGGGCCACACAGGTAAGTAGAGGAGCCAAGTAGTCTGTGTGGGGACAGAAGGGAGTGGTGGAGACTGAGGCAAACTGGGGATACAGAGCCACTTACTGCTTTCTCCAGAGATGCTAGATATCCAGATCTTAATGTACAAATCTACCAATTTAAAAAATGTTGGTTCAAATCTTTAAAACCACTGCACAGGCCAAAACAACACATTTGCTGGCCAGATCTGTCCTGAGGGCCATGAGTTTGTGACTCCAGCCTCACGTTCCCCTTGGTGCTAACCACACCCAGCGCTGGGTGTGCAAGGCTCACTCCTGCTGCTCTCAGTTCCCTCAGGCTAAGAGGCCAACGCAGGCACTGTCACCAGTGCCCAGAGCTGGGAGGGCCCAGGCCTCACCTTTCCCGAATGAATTCCGACATTTCCTTCTGCATCTGTTTGCCCTTCAGTTGCTTCTGCAGCAGCAGTTCAAACCCAGCCACGGTGCCGTTGCCTTGGGGGTCCTTCTTATCGGCCTAGAAAGAAAACAGAAGCAGAGAGTTTTGGTGACTGCTGGGAACAGAGCACAGGGAAGACAGGCCCCTAGGGGACCCAGACAGGCCTGGCAGCCTGAGACGGAGGACAGAAGTGCCAGCCTTGGCTGCCCTGACTCGTGACACTCCTGGTGCCCTGCTCCCATGTGCTCTCTGATGCTCAAGCCCTTACTACTGCTGCCACCCCACGTCCACGCCCCTCATCCTCCCACCCTGTAAAGAAGAGGAGAGGGGCAGGTGGCCAAGAGCACAGGTCTGATCCCCAGTGGCCTGATACTTTCAATCAGGTGGCTGCTGAGGCTGGCTTGATCCTCTGGGGAGTCTTAGCATCCTGACTCCAAGCTGCATCAGTCTGTGCCCTTGGGTGTGGGTGCCCCTAACCCTAAACCATCCCATCTCCTGTCAGCTTCCTGCACTGGCCAGGCAGGAACATCTTCCAATGTGCATTCATAGAAGATCATAGTGGCTTCTGGAGAGAAAGTGGATCGAAGGGAAACCAGAGTGGGAAAGGGCAGGTGGCCAGCACCGGCATCCCAGCTGGGGGACCTCAGCTGCAAGTGCTTCGCTCGCTCCATGCCTGGGCTGCTTCATCAGGGACACTGGTGACATAATGGCACCCCCCACATAGGGTCACTTCAGGACAGATACGCGGAAATGGCTCAGCGCATACTCAGTACTCAGTAAATACTATCTACTATTTTAACTGAAAGTCAGGACTCAGAAAAGATGGTCAAGTCAATGAAATGGAAACTTAGTACCTAATTCGCTTAGCAAGCAAATACTCCTCATATTTCAAAATTAAATGCTTTTGCTTTGTTTCACATGCACTTCTGGAATATGTCTTTCTGCTCTCCCCCAGTCCCTTCGGATCTCCCATCCCTTCCAAGTCTGGCCTGCCCTGCTGGACACTCATCACAGCCCTCACAGCCACAGGACCCTCAGAGCTCCCAGGTCCCGACTGGTACCTCCTCCATCACAGCCTTTATGCACTAGGACTCCAGGGGCACATGCTTTGATATTTAATGGAAGGAGTTAAAAATGTGCCCTTCGACACCACAGAGAGGTGCAGGCACATCAGTGGCAATCCTGGCCCTGGGTTGGCTCAGCCACTGGGTGCCATGGTCAGGTCTCCTCCCCTAGGCTGTGTCCTTGGGCCCCGCCCCTGAAACAGGAGTGGGCTACATCACTAAGATCCCAGAATGGACATTTTAAGGGAGGGGAATGGAACGGGGCCAGTGATGCTTGGAGAAAACCCCTGTAGAGCAGATGGAAGGTTTTACAGACACCCTGTGGTGTTCCCTCCCAACGTGCGGCCCTCGCCTTGGCGGCCCTCTGACTGCACTGTGGCACCTTTCGTGACAGGGAGGTCGCTACCACCGGAGTGCACCCCGTCACCGTGGGGCTGCTCTGGCCAATTAAGTCTCTCGAGCATATTTAGGACTTGTGCCTTTCATCATGTAAATGCTACATCTTGATAAAGAAGCAAAAGAAAAATTACCCGAAATACTGGGTCCCAGTTTGCCCCCATATAGGATGAATAATATGCTGAGTGACTTTCCATCCCGGGAGAAACCAGCCTGAAGAAGTAGGCTTTGCTGACCGTGTGGGCAGAAAGCTTTCTCTGAGAGGAAAGGGCCTGGACAGTCAGGGAGACAAACCGCTCGAGTGCACCTCAGGGTCCTTGCAGACCTTGAATGAAGGT
This sequence comes from Phyllostomus discolor, assembly GCF_004126475.2. Lineage (NCBI taxonomy): Eukaryota > Metazoa > Chordata > Mammalia > Chiroptera > Phyllostomidae > Phyllostomus > Phyllostomus discolor. The sequence goes on along the minus strand of NC_040910.2, from coordinate 69,138,141 downwards.
GAGGACTAACTCCCATGGGGTGAGCTTTTAGATGCTGCTGAATACCTCCACACAACCCCCACACGCCAATCCCCAGGCCCCTGGGTCCCATTCCTGGGGCTCCAGCTACTCTCCCCTGAACACTGTTTCTTTCCTTTTTAGGGGTGAGGTCTCCAAACCCAGGTCCTTTCTCCATCTCCATGGCTCCTTCCTGGTGTCCTGTGCCCACCTGCTAACTTGCACCCCTGCCGGTTCACGGTCCTCCCTGCCTGACACACAGAAATCAGATCACATCACATTTCTGCCAACAGCCCTCCAGTATCTTCCTGCTGCAAACAGAATAAACCCCAGTGTGCTTACAGGGCCTGTGAAGTCTTGTATTCTGAACCCTGCCGACCCTCGCCTCTGAGTTCCCCCACCCAGGCCTCTCTGATGCCAAAGCCAGAGACCCTTTTATAGAGTTTGCTGCCTCTGCATAGACCTCAGAAGACCTGGAAGAAACACAGCTGGGCCAGCAGGAGTTGCCCCTTCTGAGAGCAAGAGGGACCACTGAATATCTAATGCATAGTGATTTCATAAAAACAAAGAAGCACTTTTATCTAATACTTGGTTAGCAAATCTGAGAAGGGGTGATGATCTATTTGGTACCCCTTTTGTGAAAAAATGTTTTTATTTTGTAATTTTACTTATTGTTCCTTCATAAGTTTTTGCCAAAGATGTGTGTGTGTGCGCGCGTGTGCATGTGTGTATACAATTTGGGCCCTGGCTGGTGTGGCTCAATTGGTTGGAGTGTCGTCCTGTAAACTGAAAGGTCACCAGTTTGGCTACCATGGAAGCCATTTAAGTGTGCAGGTCAGTGGCCTGGAGTGGCCACCGCCTACTCCAGAGCTCTGTGTATCTGACGAAACAGAGACTCTGTGCCCATGAAACAATGTGCAGACGTCCTGGAACCACAGAATCCTCAAAGCTACAGATCCTGGAGCCCTACCTCCTGGTGACTTCATTGGAAATGGGGAGGCCCAAGGGGTAAAGCCCTTGTTCAAGGTCACCTACAAGTGTGACAGAGCAGCTTTGGAGCCCACATTCATTTACTGAAGTTGACTCTCGCCTCCTACCTTTACTGAACAGCAGAGAAGGCGGCCCTGTGGTGTACCTGCTTTCTGCCCAGGGTGTCTGGATTCCCACAAATGAAAACCCCACCAATTCTCTGAGACTTACAGAATGACCTGGATTCCAAGAGGCCCTAAGTTCCTGCCTTGTATGCTCGATCTGTCACCAGCCCTTTAGGTTCCAACAGGAGAGGCCCCCCTATTGCGAGTACCAAGCCCCTCACGCCCCTCCTGGGTGTCCACTGGTGGTCTTCAGGGCCACCATGCGGGGAAAACTGAGCCACCACTTACCCAGAAATAGTCACAATAACTCCACTCTGTTGGTTTCAGCAGCTGCTGCTCCGGCATCGTGTCTGGGTGAGGGAAGGTCACACAGTTTATCTGCAGGGCACAGAATGGGGAAGAAAACGACTTGGTGGGAAGGTTGGGAGAAGTGGGAAAGGCTGTGCGCCTGCGGCACAGCACTATAGAGGCCTCCGTTCAGGGCCGGCTCGATAGAACACACATGGGGATCTTGAGATGTTCCAGCAGCCAACATTTCAAATGGGGGACAACCAGTACTCACACCCACCTGAGAGCTGCTGGCTGACTTTGGTACAAGCTCTCTGGAGGGCAGAGTAACAGTTCCCATCAAAGCTGCAAACTTCCAGGGCCTTTGACCCAGTGACTGCATTCTGAAGTGTCTATCATACAGATGTATTTGCACAGGTGTGCAGTGATGTGTGGACCAAGTTTTCCACCACGGCACTGCCTGCAATAGCAGAAGGCTGGACACAGCTCCACTGCCCATCAGCAGGGCAACAGTTAAACAAAGCATGAGACACACAAGCACCCACGGGAATCGTACCCGTGGTGATAGACAGAGAAGGTTCCTGTGGCTTGAGGAGGAAGATGTGTCAGGACAGACAGTGGGGTAGGGGCAGCAAGGCGTAGAAGAATATTTATGGTACACCACCATCTGTGTTATTTACATGCAGAATACTTCTGCAGGCTGATTATACCATTTGCTTCCAGGGAAAGGAATTATGTGGCTGAAGGTCTGGGGTGAAAAGCGACCCTGTAAATTTTATCTCGTAAAATGTATTCTACAAACAGAGAGGTTAAAAATTAGAATCCAGGTGCAGGCTTGGAGAGTGCAGTGCGGAACTACTGGGGCCTGTCTCGGGCTTTCCCATTCTCTCTGTTCAGTGGGAGTGGCTTTGCCACTCACTGGTCCTGCTGATGTTGCTTTAAGCACAGGTCCCCTCCCATGGTGTCAGCTACTCTGTTCTTTGTGGGAACCGCAGGGCCTCGCTGGGCCTGAGCCCCGTCCGTCTTGGACCCTCCATTGCAGCCCAGCATCTGCTGAAGTGGGGGCTGTCACACAGTCAAGGCAGGAACAGGGCAGCAACCCCCCGGGGTTCTGAACAGAAGCCACTGACTCCAATGTGGCAGCTCTCACAGCAAGTGAGGGGCCTGTGGGTCACAGAAACAGCCTCTCAGTGGTGGGAAAATGACCAGCCTCCGAGTCAGGAAGGGGTAGGGGAGTCTAGGGAGATCGCTATCTCCAAGGAGCAGATTGCTCCCGCCTCCTGTTACAGAGCCAGAACGAGGAGTCCAATGTTGTCAGGTTAGGTGGTGACCCGAGAGAAGCTTAACATTGGGAATCTCCTATGAAGTGTCTCAAATTTGAAATGTTGGCAAATTAACTCAAGGCGAGTAATAGCAACATCAACAATGTAAGCCAAAACAACTCCTATGCCAGCTGAGTCAGGCCCATGGGTTGTTTCAGGGGCTCCACGGTGGCGGGAAATAAATCTAGCCCACCCCCAACCCTGTCCTGGGAGGAGAGCATGGGCGAGTCCAGCCAATGAAAGGAGCCCGTCCTCCCGCATGCTGACACCTGGCTGAAGTCCCAGAGGAGACTCCCACTCTGGAGGGAAGCGCGACAAGGTAGGAAGGGTCAGGGGTGTGAGTGACCCCGAGATCCCCGGAGATGAGCAGTACCAAATTCCACCAAGGTCGAGGTGGAAGCCCGAGGCGGAAGCCCGAGGCACCCCCAAACAGGGGGGAGAGTTTTCTTGCAACACTGCACCCACAGTGACCCAAGGTGTGGTTGGCCTGCAGGAACCTGCGTGGGGGCAGGCCTGCAGAGAGGGGGCAGGGCCGCCTCTCTATGCCCAGGAGCAGGCAACACCCTCCCAGCCCTCCTTCTGGGGTGATGCCCCAAGGCATGCCCCGGGGGGAGTCTCCTCCAGGCCTCTGACCACAGCTGTGGTGTGGGTCTCTCTTGCAGCAATCCTGGAAGCCAGGGGTGGAGCCCACAGTTTCACAGAGTCCTCATTTCCTGTCTCAGCTAGTCTCGTTTCATCAAATAATGGCGACCACGGTCCATCTTTAGTTTACTTGATGATTTGTCCATGAAAATTTCAACCCAACTTAGTGATACATTAACTGACATTCTATTGGGTATCAAGAACCATGGAAGTTGGAGGCTGAAGGCACTTGGGGTGGTATAGTGTCCTCTCTAGTGCCCTGTCAGGGATCTGGAGGCAAGGGGCCCCCCAAACCACCCCATAGCAACCCCTGCGGGAGAGCCAGCTGGGTGGGGGGAGAGGAGATCAGGGAGGATGCGTCTCATTCCTCTTGTGGCTTCTGCCATTCTGTGGGGACTGGTCCTTGGATGGACTGGTGGGGGGCTCCCAGGGTGGCTGTTCCTGTCTCTGTGGGCTGGTTTGGGGATTTCTCATTCCCAGCTCTCAAAATCCTCACAAAGCCCTGCACCCCCTGCTGGGCACCTTCAGAACTGCACTTTCTGCCCCCAGGAGGCAGTTGTAACAACTCTGGAATTCCTGCAGAGCCCTTACTCAGGCACCCTCCCTAGAGCTCTGCAGGCATTCTCATTTCATCTTCTGAGCAACCCCACTCACTGTATATGAGGAAGCCGAGGATCACAGGATGACAGTGTTTGAATGGAGAGGACTGACAGCAGAGCTCAAGTCTCAACAACAATGCTTGCTGTGCCCGGAGTACCGGCCGTCTGCTTGCCTCGCAGGATGGCCGCTTGGCGCCACGCACTGCACCACGTCTTCCCAGCACCATGTACATGTACATTTGTAATTGCTCTGCTCGTGACTGTTTACTTGGCGTCTCTCTTCCTTGCCAGACTGTCTGCTCCATGAGGCAGGAAGACCACTGTTTCCTGCTGTCTCCCTCGTACCGGGCACAGCACAGGCACCTGACGATGCTCGGCAAATGCTTCTCGGTGCAATGACCACAGTCTAGATGCAGAAGGCATAGTGTCTACCCTCCTCGGTGTTACAGCCTCGTGAGGAAGGAGTACAAGTAAGTAAGTAATTGCCATACTTTGGGATGAATCTACCACTGGGATAAGCACGGGGTGCTGGGACTATGTGGAGGGGAATCTCAGAGGGAATGCTATTTAAGTACTAAGAGTCAGACAGAGGGTGGGAGGGGAAGAATGCTGCAGAGAGGAAAACGGCCCCAGCCTCTGGGGCACACCACATGGTTGGGAACATGCTGCTTCATGTGGCCGGGAGCCAGTCAGGGAGCAGATGACACTGAGGCCACAGGGGACCGCGCTGGCATGGGAGCTGTGGAAGTGTCTGGCTGCAGCGTAGAACAGGCATTGGTGGGAGAATGCAGGTGACCTCAGCTGCTAGGCGAGACGCTGCAGGGACCAGTAGGTGTGATGGTGGCTTGGAGCAGCGCAGTGAGGTAGAGAAGCAGCAAAGTGTGGGATAGCCTTTGTCGGCAGACCTCACAATACCATGAAGTAAACTCATGGCTGTCTACTGGGGTGACTCTGCCCTGCTCCCCTGCAGTGGGGGCATCTGGCAACCTGGAAACATGTTTGGTTGTCACACCAGGGGAGGTGTTGCTACTGGCTTCTGGTGAGTAGAGGCCAGGGATTCTGGTAAATACCCTACAGCGCACGGCATGGGGTGACTTTGTCTCCCTCCATGCCCACAGCAGAGTTACCCAACCTGAAACGTCAATAGCGTTGATGCTCAGAGCCCCTCAGTTGACAGGCCTGGTGGACAGACAGAAAAGAGGGTGCGTGGGAAGGTCAAGTCTGGGGAGAGGGAGGCTGTGGCAGTGGAGGGGGATGAGGACAGCTGTGGGGTGTGCTGGTGTCCTGAGCCTTTAGAGCGAGAATGTTCATTTGCAATGACCTAGTGTGAGCTCAGGCACAGGTGAGGAAACTGAGGCACTGAGAGGTTAAGTCCCTTGCCCATGATCATGCAGCTCAAAAGCAGACCATTTCAGGAGGCAGTTTCTGTAGCAGGGGCAGGGTGAGGTGTGAAAGTACAGGTCTGGGATCCCAATGTTCCCGGTTGTATGGCCCTGGGCAGGGTATGGCTTTGTGCCTCAGTTTCTTCATCTGTCAATAGGGTGATGAGTATATGAGTGTGCACTCAGCACTTACTAGTGCCAGGCTTTGTGTTAGGTGCTACCACACATGGACTCTGTCTTTACACCCTCCCTGTGGCACAGATGTGGACACAAGACAGAGACACAGAGAGACCTGTCCCAGGCTGCTGCCGGCGGACAGGCCCCATAGCTGCCACTGTGGCTTCAGAGCCCTGGTGTGCAATCACCACACGACATCAGTCCCATTTCCCCCACCTCACCCAGTGAGTGGAGAGCCAAGTGAGCACCCCACTACTTGTGCGTCTTAAATGCACATAGAAGTGGCAGCGATTATTGTTGTTACTGTTTGCCCACCCCTGGTTCCCCTCCCAAGCTGGGTTTTGAGCCTGCACGAGCCAAGGGAGCCAACCCACTCTTGGGCTCATTGCCTGGGGGCTGTCAGAGCCGCCAGAGCTGCTCCGAAGTGTGTGTAATGGAGCCTGGTGGAGTGACTGCCTTCTCCCAGCTCTGCTGTGCTTGTGTCAGCATGGCACAGCGGGGACCATACTGCTCCCATCTCTGGGTCCCAGGCTGTTTCAGCACCTGGACGCCTGTCTGCCCACTTGGAGGGGACACTGATGCCCAGCACCCAACATCCCCAGGCATAGGGCCGATGGGTGTGAGGGGGTCCTTCTCAGCCTGCACATCGGGGTTGGGTGGGCTTTGGAAGAGCCTTGGGAGGCAGGTGGCTACTCCAGGCAGAAGCTATTTGCTTGCTGTCAGGAACTCCCGGGAACTCTATTCTTAGGAATTGTCCTCTTCCTTTTTAACTTTAACATCTTCCAGAAGTTACCCCGCCCATAGCAACCCTGCCATGGCTGTAATTTGTGCACCACGTCACTTGCACAGAGCACAGTCCACCCCCTTCATCCCACCCCTGCCCGCCCTGCAGAAATGGCTTCTGCATCACACAACCTTCATCCTTCCACCAGCTCCCCAGAGAGAAAAGTGAGCTGTGAAACTGACAGAAAGGGGGACCCGGGGGGAACTTTGGCTACATCCAAGCTTTGGAACTTCCTAGATTCCAGGCTGGGCATCACTTCTACTCATGGGCTGTCTACGTTGTCATGACAACAGCCCAGCTGTGGCTGAGAGCCCCAGTTTGCCGCCCAACCAGTGGACACTCCGAGGGAGCCCTTACCGTGAGGGTGTTCTCCTTGCTGTGCTTTCTGCCTGGTGATGAGGATCCCAGATTCTGGAGGGAGAGACAAGAAGGATCATCAAAGCTGTTCTCCATATTGGACACTCTTTTTCCTTTTGCGCTCCCTGAAGGTGCTGGGATTGGTTCAAAGCTGCGTGCTGGGGAAGTTTGGGGACGGTCAGCCTGCCGTTACTCCTAAGTCACCATATTCTGGGACAGGGCAGGAGGGAGTACCCCTGACCCTGCGCTGCTCCTGTGCTGGGCTGACAGCTCTGGGAAACTGCTCCAGACCAGGCTGTTCTCTTCTCCGGCTGTGATTTGGGAGTTAACCCCTCAGCTGCCCTCTGCTGGTAAGTGGCTCCGTGTGCAGCTTGCTGCCTGAACCTGCAGAACCCACTGGGGAGCAGAGAGTTAAGGTAGACTGCAGGCCCCCACCTCCTGGCACGGAGCATTCAGAACCTGACATCTTAATCTGAAGCCTCAGGATCAGACAGATCAAACCCTACAGGTGCGCCCTGCCCACTGGGGCACTGCCCCTCCTTGCAGCTCTCCCACCCTGAAAGTCAGGAGGGGGGTTGCTCAGCGGAAAGCTGAGCTCCAGCTTTCATCTGACTTTAAATTGCCTTTTTGTGTCTTCCCATTGCCAGTAAGAAAACCAGGGTCCACAGTACGTCCGAACCCATGGGCCCTTAGCAGCTGGCCCTTGTTTGAGGATGGTTCTGGGACGGAAAATTGAGGACGGCCAGCGGAAACTGCCGAATTGGTCATAGGGGCCCATGACCCTAAGGGGAGGGTCAATGCACGGCCTTCACTGTCGCGCTGTCAGCAGTCACATTAGGGACTCAAGAGGGTCTCCAGGGATGCTGTCGGCTGCTGTGCTGAGCCACACAATGGCCTGGGAAGCAGCTCGCCCCTAAGGCACTGTCTGTGGCACAGTATGTAGGTCCTCATTCTCTCTGTAGTGGAATATAAGGAAGTGGCTGTCAGGATTTTACAGGTAAAGTCCCAGAAAAAGCATGGAGGGGCTTCTCCAGCGAGCCCCGGGGACCCAACAGCCCCCCATCCTGGCTCAGCCCTGCTCCAGCAGGCCAGCCCCACCTCAGGAACCTATCTGCTAATCAGGCAGCTCAGGAAGCCTGCCTGCCTGCCTGCTTCCAGCCACCTCCTCCCCCCCCCCCCCTCCGCCCCTTCCAGACCCATTTGGCTGGTGAGGAAAGTCAACTAGTGAAAATCGATTCCCAAGATGGCCTAGACAAAAAGGACCTCACAGCTCATTCGTGTCACAGGCAAGAACATGAACTCACTGGCCTTCACGTCCTGCCGCCTCATGTGACTTCTTTGAGCCTCAGTTTTACCATCTGTTATCAATGGTCCTCAAGCTTTGGGGTGCATCAGAATTAACTCAGGAATTTGCCCCAAATCGAGTCCCAGCTGCATCTCCCAGAGCTTCTGATCTGGCAGGGCTGAGGCGGGCCAGCACCTCTGGCAGAGTCTGGGGACGTCCCTTGGAGGCATGGTGGTCTACGTGCCATCAGGCCCCTACTTCCGGCAGCAGCCCCTCTCGCAGCCCTAACCGGAGCTGGGGCAACGGCAGGCTGGTGAGCAATCACAGCTTCACTCAGCATTGTTAACGCAGCAGCGTGTCCAGCGCACCCGCCCTGGACACCCCAGGTTATCGGCTCCATCCCCGGGCACTTGTAGGACCGGGCTGCCGTGGAGGAAGGCGGACAGAGGCTGCCTGGCGCTAGCTGGGCACCACTCTCCAAGGGAAGGAAGGGCCAGCTGCAGAGCTCTGGAAGGTTCCCTCATGCAGAGGCACTGGCCCAGCCAAGACAGGTGACCCATGACAACATGGATCGGAACTGCACCGTCCACCTAAATGTGAAATTTTTTTTTCAATAAATACACAGTCAGTCCTCCATATCCGGGTTTCACATCCTTGAATTCAAACCGTGCATATTTTCAATCCATGGCTGGGAACTCTCGAATACAAAGTACAGGCTGTATGTATGCCACTTTACGTATAGTGCTTGCATACATGTGGGTTTGGGCATCCACGGGGGTCCTGGACCCATGACCTCCCGAGTTCTGATGGACTGTAGCCAGGGTGTTGGAGAGTTAAAAGTTATACGTGGATTTTTGAGTGTGCAGGGGTCAGCGCTCCAAAGCCCCCTCCACACTGTGTTCTTCAAGGGGCAGCTGTGCACAGAGGGAGAATGGGGGGGGGGTCTCTGGGACAGGTCCTGCCATTTGCAGGGGTCTCCCTGTGGCTGACAGATGGCCCCCACCCCCGCCCCCACCTCACTCCCACTCCAGGCCCCCAGGAAGGGTGGCCAGTGCTCTGGCAGCCTCGGCAACAGCCTCTGGGTCTGTGTATCGAAGCTGCTGTGGCTGCTCATGGGGATGCGGAGGACAAGGGGGACGACCAGGACAGAAGGAAGCTCTGCCACCCAGCGCTGGCTTACCTGGCAGACTGGCCTGCTGGCCGGGTGTCAGGCTCAGCCCCTGACATACTTAGTTTAACCCTCACAGCACCAGCAGGTTCAGCGGCTTTGTCTCTGTTTCACAGATGGTGAGCCTGAGGCTTGCAGGAGCCACCTGACCTGCCTGGGCCACCAGGCAAGTAAAGAGAGGGCATTGGAAGCCCAGCCTGAGGAACTCCTTCCTCTGTCCCCTGCCATCTCTCCACTTTGGGGTGATCTCTCATCTTCCAGATGTCTCTGCAGAGGTCAAGAAAGACCTCCATCCCCACAAACACTGATTGTGGAACCACTGTGTCCAAGGCTCTGTGGAATGAGGCTGGACACAGGGGCCACCTCCACCCTGTAACTTGGGCCAGGAGTATAAGTGATGGCGGTGGGGAGGAGGGGATGGTGCTCTAAGTGTGGGGGCCCCCTTCCATTTCTGCCCCATCAGCTGTGCAGACTGGGGACTGCAGGTTCTTTGAGGTGGTCTCTGCCTTTGCTGCTGATGACCTGTGCCTGTGGCTCTGATGTCATACACGTAGACACATAAACATGCCACATACATGCACCATATATATGTGTATATCACACACACACGTTTGCCCTGCAGCACTCCACGGGAAGGCACAGAAGGAAGGACACCTCAGTCCCAGGGGAACACCTATGAGTGGGAAGTTGGTTTCTATCCCTGATAGGCGGAGCTCGGGCTCCCTGAGAAGCGGCTACGCCCACACATCAGGCGGCCTGGAATAGCTTACTGTTCTGGGAGGTTCGACAGTGTTCGAAAAGGAAAACGGGGTGATATAATAACAGGACACAGAAGTCAGCTTAACGGGGCCCCCACAAGTCAATTTGGGGCGATAGGAGCATGAACATAAAGAGGGGTGGGGTGGGGATGGCAGCATTCTTTACAGAAAAATGCCAATTGGAGGTGGATAAAGAATTAGAAAATCACCATGTGCAAACGTCAACGTCAACGTGGATTCAGGCTGTGATCAATCATCAAGGATGCTCCAAGCTCTCCATGAAGAGAAGGTTAGGGACCAGGACAGGCACAAGCCTCACCCTATCACCCCACCAACTGCCGACAAATTAAAAAGCAGAAAGGCTCCCCTGTGAAGGAGCCATCTGTCATCACCACATCACGGGAGAGCTCAAACTCAGCATCACCCTGCAGGGTGGTGACCTGGGAGTGTGTGTCTCCAGACACACGGTGAGAAGCACTCCACAGGCCCCGGGTGGTGCTCGTGGCCAAACTGCGGAACCCGAGTCTCAGCAAAAGGAAGCAATTAGACCAAGAATGCACGTCCTTCTGCCAGACGGCGGACCTGGACTCTGACCCCAAAAAGTCAGTTCGAGGAAAGACAAAGAACACACGCATAGCAATTACAGTCTAGACTAAAGTGATAATGTAGAATAAAACATTAAATCCATGCGATGGAATAGTATTTGGCTACAAAACAAAAAAGGGGGAATAAAGGGCTGCTACAGTGAGCTAAGTGAAAGAAGCCAGACACAAGAGACCGCACATGGTACGGTGCCGTGTACGTGAAGTCTCCAGAACAGGCCAACGCGCAGGGACAGCGAGCAGATCAGTGGTTGCCTAAGGCTTAAGGAAATTCTTTTTTGGGTGGTGAGAATGTTCTGGAACTGGGTGTGATGAGGACGGCACAGCTCTGTGACCACACTGAAAACCACTGCATCTCGCACACTTAGAATTGGTGAATTACATGCTATGTAAATTTTATCGCAGCGAAGATGTTTTAAAAAGAGAAATTAAAGCGATAAAGCAACCAATGCATCCATGGGTAAAACCTGAGTGGACCCTGGATGGAGGAGAAAAGCAGCTACAACAGCCGCCCTGAGGACAGCTGGGGAGTTTGAAACATGGACTGTATGTATCAGATGATATCACTGCATTAATGTTTTCTTAAGTGTGCTAACGGTATCGCGGTTGTCTTCCCCTTTGGAAACATTATAAAACGTTTACAGCTAAAACTGTAATATGTCAGGAATTTGCTTTACAATGACTCAGTGAGGGCTGGGGGGGAAAGACTGGGAACATACATGAAACAAGATTGGCTAAATAATTGTTGAAGTTACATGACTGGTCCACTGTCCTTTATTAGAGTATTCCTTCTACTTCTATAAATGTTTGCAAAAGTCTGTAATTAAAGTGTTGTTTTTTCTTTTTATTTTCCTCTGCCAATGATTCTAGAAAGTTTCCCTCCCTTTTTTAATCCCCCCCGCCCCCCCCGCCTGGATTCTACCTGCTTTCCGCCTGTTTTCCTCGCCTGGCCTGAGCCACTCTGCTGCTGCTGTGCGGTGGGGACCGGCCCACGCAGAGAGGTGACAGCAGTGCCTGGAGGACTGTGGTGGGGGTCGGGGGTCAGGGGCCACTCACAACTGCTTCTGCAAGCCCCCATGCTGTGTGTCCTCACCACCCTGCCTCCTTGTCTGGGCAGGTAGGGTCCAGTATGAACCCTCTCAACGACTCCAAGGTACTGTCAGGACAAAACCGAGGTCCCCATAGCAGGCCTGTGCGGTGCTTCCAGGCTTACCTCCCACCCTCCCCCACCCGCTGAGTGAGTGAACCACAGCCCGATCTGGGCTCTGGGTGCCCTCTGAAAGCATGGTTCTCCTTTCTGCCTCCAGGCACCCTCATGTGCTGTTCCCTTCACCTGCAATGTGCTTCCTTATTTGCCAACCTGAGCCCTTGCTCCTTTCCAGTCTTAGCTTAAGTATCTTTCCTAAAGGAATCTTCCCTGACATCCCCACTCCCACTCACCACCACCCCGCCAGCCCCGGGGCCTTGGAGCACACCCTGCCCTCAGCTGTTACCACTGAGGACAGGAAACAATCATTTATCTCCTGTCTTTCTCAGCACCAGCTATAAGCCTCCACCAGAGCAGAGGCCACATCTGTCTGTGGAGAAGGGCACACTCAACAGACTGCGTGTCACCGAAGGGGGTGGGGCAGGGGAGGGTGAAGTAGATGAGCGCTCAGTATTTCACCTCCTCCTCGATCTCCAACTCTACTCTCCATGGGTCCCTCAAGTTCCAAAGCCCTTAGTCCCATTCCCCTTCCCCTCCTGTGTCTTCTTGGGGGGAAGTTCAAGGGAGGCCCCAACAATGAAAAGGTGGGTCACAAAAGGGTCTGGGCACTGGTGGGCAGGTCCCTTGCCTTCCTTACACCTGCTAAGGGATCTGAGAGGGTCTCCAACCACTCCAGCCTCCCCCCTAGCCACCCAGGTAGCCAGGCAGGCAGGGGACAGGCTAGGATGTGCTTCTACGAAGGCTAGCAAGACTATCAGCCTTTGATTCCCCTGCCTCTCCAACCAGGTGGGCCCCATTTATCCAGTACCCAGGCAGCCTGCCCAGGCCTGCAGACTTAAAACCTTCCACTGGGTGGTGCCAGATCACCACTACCTGTGCTGCCATGAAGGCCTCCCAGGGCTGGGAGGAGGGGCAGGCATCCTGGGGCTGCTGGACACCCAGCCATCAGTCCTGCCCAGGACAGGGCAGAGTGGGGACACACTGGGTTTCCATAAAGATTAGGTACATTGTCTACCCCCACCACCCCTGACATTCTAATGTTCCTGATGAGTTTGTTCAGAGAGAGGCAGTTACCAAGTAGCAGGAAAAACACACAAAGTGGGTTTGAACAAGCTACTTTGTCCACCCCCAACCTGCATTGCAAATAGCCATGTGTTCATTTGCTCCTTCATTCATTCTTCAAATATTAAGTCATAACGGTTAATTATAACAGACAGCCTGGGATTGTGTGAGTAAATACCATGCAGGTGGGAGAGCGCTGTGCATCCTTTGGGGTGACCTGTTGGTAGCGCTCTCTGTAAATGCCAAAGCTGCTTCTCCTATTCCCACAACTGGCCTCTAGCACCTTAGGGGGCAGCCCACACTGCAGGCTCACAGGCCCTTACACAGCCTGAGAGGACGCTGTTCTACCTCACGCAATAGTCCTGGGAACCTGTGCCTGGATGCGTATTTGTTCTCTCCATGTACTCCATTATTTATTCTTGTTACTTTGAGGACACAGTCGCCAGCATGACCATCCCAAACTCCACCATTCCTGCACAGTCGTGGCCTGCCCAGGCCTGGGTCCCCAGAACTGACCCTCGCCGCATCCCTAATTACTGGTACCTCCCTTCTAACTTCTTCTTGTTTTTAATAATGTTCATTCTATCTGCCTTCTATAAAAGTAAAATGTGTTCATTTCAGGAAATTTGAAAAATAAGGGAAAGTATAAAGCAAATTCAAATGACCGAGACCTAGGTTTCTGAACCTCAGCACCACCCATCACTTCAAACCGGGTGATTCTTCGGTGGCAGGGCCGTCCTGTGCACTGTGGGGCCATTGGTGACATCACTGACCCCTACTAACTCAGGGCCAGCAGTACCCTCACCCCAGCTGTGACAGCCAGAATGTCCCCACATACTGCCAAATGTCCCAAGGAGAATCCCAGTCTCAGGGGCAGGCTGAAGCACTCTCAGTGCCTGGCTTACGTTTCGTCCAGCCATTTGCCTCCTCACACAGAGATTTCTTGCCCCAGATGAGCCTGCCTATGTGTGCCATCCGTGTCCTGCTCTTCCTGCTCAATACTATGCCCTGGCATTTCCCTAAATTATTAAGTTTTCTTCAGAAGCATGCTTTTTAACGACTGCACGATGTCACCGGCAGGCAGGATGTCTGGTGCCACAGGCCATCTCACGCATCCCCTGCTGCTGGACAGTTAGGCTGGGTGCAGTGCCGCGAGCGCTGCTTGGGTGAACCGCTTCGCACCTAAATCAGAATCCCTGGGCACATCCCAAGGGCAGATGCTGGGAGGGAGTTGCCGGGTCAAAGGCTTAAGGCGCACACAGTCTAGTGGCTTCTGAGACGGCTGTTATAAGTATGTGTTTTGTTTCAAGTGGTTGAGCAACACCTTCACAGTGCTTTGGGGTGGGCGAGCTGTGCTCTGCTGGGGAAGGGAGGAGACTGATGGGGTGGGTTATTTCCGGCATTCTTCCTGAGGGAGCCCAGGGCGGCCCTGCCTTCCCCGGGTGGGTGAACCACAGCAGAACCAGGCTGATGTCTCCTCAGAAGACATCCCTCAGTCAGGCCGCCAGAGGCTGGCTGGAGGAGGCCGGCGGGGGCTGGGCAGGACACCACAGGGCTGGCGCCCTGAAGTGAGCCAATGGGCAGGGGACAGAAAGGGGCCCACATGCAGGAGTGTGCGCCATCGACTGCGCCTAGATCCTCGCTGCCCATGGCGCACCGCCTCATCAGCAGCATCATCCAGGCACTGGCTGGAAACACAGAACCTCAGACCCCTTCCTGGGCCTCCTGAACCAGAATCTGCATTCTAACAAGAGGCCTGGATGAATCTTGAGTCCAAGAAGCCCTGGCCCACACAAATGTCCAGATTCTTTCCCAGAGTTTTAGTGGAATTCACCCTGCGCCCAGTGCTGAGCGTGCTGGACAACAACGTAACTGCGTTTCTGAAAACAAGTGCTCTTGCCTGCGTTAAAGCTAAGCGCTCTCTTTGGGCGGGCCCCAGCAGCTGACCCCACGGTCTTCCTTTCAGTGACCAGTGCATACTTGTTGTTGCAAACAAGCAGTTGTTGTCATTGTCACCACCACCACCACCACCACCACTACCACCATTCCTGGGGGCGTGGCATTTCAATTCCCAGAAAGGATCGATGGGGTTTGGAGGCTTCACTGAGAACATCTTATAGATAACTTACGAAGAGACCAAGGGAGACCAGGTCTCAGTCCTCTGGACACAGCTTACTGCAACTGAGAGCCCCGGGGCTCGGCATCGGGGTCTAGCCTGGCCGCCTAGTGATCACGTCAACCTGCACGAGTCACTTAGCCAGGCTGGGCCTTGGTGACCTCATCTGTGACATGGGAATGGCACTGCCACCTACCTCGTGTGTCTGCACAAGTGCCCACCGAGGTGATGTGTAAACAAAAGCAGTCTGGGAATCGTAAAACACACTCCCACTCCTTTCCAGTCCCGTGCCGTCTCCACGCCGGATCACTGACTGTGACTGAATGTTTCACAAATCCCACTCTGGGTCAGGTCTGGGGCAGGAGCGGACGTGCAGAAAAGGAACATGACCTGCCTCGTCCATATTCTCAAAGTCATGGAAAACCAAGTCTCTGTGCATCAGGGATCTGGACAGCAGGAGGGACCCCGACTCTTAAAGCATCTATAGCCCATCATCCTCCCTGACTCCACACCACCCCAGCGTCTAGGGGAAACCGAGCAAACCACAGCTGCCTGCTCTCCCCCAACAATGGTGCATGGCAATGACCCAGAGGGACCAACTACGCAGGGCAGAAGTGGGCTGTCTGTAGCCAGCTTCACCCCCACTATGCACTCGCGTTAATGACACCGCCCCGATCCTGCATCAGCACCCACCCCTACCTCCCACGACAGGACCTCTCACCTGGGAATCGACGGTGGATTTGCGGACACTCATGTGGGCAGTCTCGGGAGGGTGCGCTGGGGTCCCTGACGCGTGGTATCCATTCACTGTGGGGACAGAAACACTGCTGAGACGCTGTGCTGGCTGGCCACAGATGGGCATGTCTGGCTTTCTGCAGCGCAGCCCCTGCCCCCACCACACGCCTGGTGCTGGGAGGCCTTGGCGGCTGGACCACCTCCCAGCCTCTCACCAGCACTCACAGAGACTGGCAGCATCTCCCTAATCCCCAGCACCCAGTTACTGACCTCTTGGGGGCCTAGTTTCCTTGTGAACCAGAGAGGGAAAACATGTGCTTAAAAGAGGAGAGACCAGGATAAGCCAATGGCCATCACTGAAAATGTCACATCGTTGGTGGTTGTTGGCACAAATCAGGGATCCAGTCTCTCTCTTTGGAGTCAGGAGGCCCCGCTGGCCTCATCCTGTAACCCCCTGACAAACCTCTCTCTGAGGCCCTCTGCACCCTCTCCGCCCTGTGTGATATGGCCATAATGAAAAGAGGACTTTGTTTACTGGTTTCCATGACAACTGGCTTTGCCAATTAATAGCTGGGTGATAATAGGACATCCTTCTTGAGTCAGTTTTCCCAAGGTTAAGGAAGGAAAAAAATCCAGGGCTCTAAAATTCTGCCCCTGTGACATTCACTAATGCTCCCAGTGTGAGCTAACGGAGTGGGGAGTGGCCGGTTGGCCGGTAGCACAGCCGACCTCACGAGCACGGAACACGGCCCTGCATTCCCAGTTCCCGAAGGAGGTGCTGCTCTCAGGGTACTGCAGTGAGCTCAGGAGTGGCTCCTCCTCAGTGAGCCTCCGCCTCCTCTCCACAAAATGGGGGTAAGGCCACTCAGTCACCAAACCTACTTTGTTGGGATGAAAATCAAATGAGACAGTACTTGCAAAATGGATCTGTAAATTCTAAAGGCCTTCCTGAAAACAGGTGGGAGGTGGGGAGAGGGATCTTTCCTGCCTTGTTCCTGAATCCAGTTGCCTTGAACCCCAAGACTGCGTGATCACTGGAGACCAGGGAAGCCTGCTGGAGGAAGGGCTACAACACAGGTACTGTGCTGGCGAGAGGGGAACACACCGATGTCCAGATCGCAGCTGTGTGCAGAGTGCTCCGCCGTGTGGCAGGGAGCAGAGGGGAGGACTAGAAGTCAGCAACCCCTACTCATCTGGAGTGGCCAGGGCAGGAGGCAGCAATGGGGTGATGAAGGCTACCCATGAAGATCCTTCCTCATGCTGGGGGTGCCCCCACCTCCACTGCTTGCAGTGAACACTCCAGGGCCACTTGCGGACGGAGCCAAACTCAGCAGACCCTGCAGGCAGCTGGGCTGCTCCCTGACTTCCAAGGTCGGCCCCACACTCTGAAGATGGGTGAGCACAGGGCTGGCCCCCAGGGCAGTGGCTTGGGAAGCAACAAGAAATAAATCAACCCCACGTGAGCAGCCACAGTCCTGTTTCAACTTGCCCCTCAGGCAGCTGGTCAAATGCTGAAACCACCCAGGAGTCCCCAGGTAAATAGCGGACCAGGATTCTCAGAGCTTCAGAGAATGCCATGCCTGCCGGGGGGCTGGGGGAGTGGGAAGGGCAATCTACTCACATGGGCATAAGCTATGGCACCAAGGACATTTGGCTGACATTAAATACCACCTCAGCTGAAGGCGTAACATTCGAGAAATGTCCCCTATCAAGCAGCATAGCACTGAAATGGAAAGAATACAAGGCTGGAAAAACCTGAAGAGAGCGGTAGGAAAGCTGCGTGTACTGCTTTCAGACTGTGACTGATTAGAAGACAGAAGTGAGGATGTGGAAAATCTTGGTAATTTAATTTAAAGAGCTGATTGAATTAGATGTATGAAACATAATACCCTGAGAACAAAGATAATATCTTTTGTCAAGAGGCCATGGAACATTAGGAAGAAAAAGTTGGGCATATGTAAGCCACAGATAAATTTGCAAAGTATCAATAAATTGCAAAGGGCATAAAGAACACAAGCCACATTCTTTGAGCAGAAAGTAATAAAAGTAGATATTAATAATAAAAGAACAAATACACAAGTCCCCATCTGCCCAACTCCCTGATGCTTAGAAGTTTAAGAAAATGCCCTGTCAAATAATCTCAGGTCAAAGAGAAATTTAAAACAATAATTACACAATATGTAGAAGACAATAAGGAAGAACATAGCAAAAACAAATGGGACAAAGCCTAAATTATATTTGGAGGGAAATCTATAGCCTTAATTATTTCATTACCAAAGCCAAGGACAGATACAAATAAATGAACTAAACATTCGATTTTAAAACTTAGAAAAAAATCAAAAGCCAATGAGATAAAGCAAAGGAAAACACGAGACAGAAATATAAAATGGCACTGGAAATCCGTGAGTTAGCAGCAGGGCAACACTGACCAGGCTGGCTGGTTCCCTGTGTGTTAGGTTGGCGGGGCAGGGAGGCGGGAGGGGTTGCAGAAGGGTCACAATGATACAAAAGGCAGGTCAGCCAGTGTAATTTGAGACTGAAAGGGAACACAAACGCTCAAACTGGGAATTAGAAAGAAAACATAAGCATAACTAACCGAGTAGAGATTTTTTTAGTGCAGGAACATATGATTTATATTCTATGCTAATAAATACAAAACCTTCCATAAGGTTCAAATCATCAAAAACAGTTTTAAAGGACACCAGGAAACACCAAAATGAGTAAGAACTTTGGAAAATGACCTGCCTCCGAAAGCCCTGAACTCGGATGGTTGGATGAGCAAACACATTCAAACTCTCAACACAGAAACTCCTGGGCACGGCCTGCACCACAGTACAGAGACAGGAGGTACGTTTCCCAGTTCATCGCACAGGGCTACACTGCCCTGACCCTAAACTCTGTCCATGACAACAAAAACAGAACCACCACTCAGCGTGACCACGACAACAAAACATGGACGTTCTTACCTGAGCAGGCCTTGGCTGGGAATCAGTCACTGCCTCTGATGGGGTGGGATCCCGGCACACCAAGGCTATGCCCAGCTCTGCCCTGCTGACCTCTCCCTATGCCCTCCACAGCACCTCAGGTGCACCCTCAGCCCACTGCTCCCTTCCGCCTGCACCCAGTGTCCCCAGGCTGCTGGCCCGTGCTGGCGGCAGCCAGGAGCTGTCTAGCGCAGGGCATTCTGCCCCTAATCCATGCTCTTGTTCTCGCTTCGGCTCTGGGCTGTCAGCTGTTGGCTAATTACTGCTCATGTCAAAACAATTACTGGGAAAGAAAAAATAATTTTCCATTCAACCATTTCTCCCCACACAGCAGCTAGCTCCCCTCTGACGCCCTGTCTTGCTGCATTTCACTCAGAATGATCAGTGGGGACCGGGACAGTCAGGGCTCACCCACATGCCCTCCTCACTGGCATGCCCATCCTGCAGGCTCCCAGCTCATCAAGGTTTACCACGGGACGGAACTAATGAGGCTGGAATGGGTGTTTTGGAGGCCTCCAGCTTTGGGGGGTGGGGGATAAAATAAAATTGATCAAAGAGCACTCGTAACCATAAGGGACATAGTTGAGTTTGGGACACAAGAAAAAATGTAAAATGCCAAATTAGCTGTTTTTGAGATAAGAAAAGGGAACAAGAAGCTCTATCTAGTAACTTTAGTAACTTCAGATACAAGTGTAAGCACACACAGCACATGTTTGATTCTTCTTTGTGGGCAGTTACACAGACTCACCGAGGGAGCCTGGAGATGTATAATGACAGGAAGGGGCAGGTGTTTGGGTAGAAGGGAGAAGGAGGAGGTCCTCAGGGGTAGAAGAAGAGGGAAGTGGTGACAAGCAAAAAAGAAATGCAGGACGGGTTGATGAGAGACACACAAAGCAAGAGAGAGGGGCCAGCAACTTCTGCTGCCCGGGATTCACCGCCCCAAGGGCTCGCTCAACCAGCACTGCCCGCCCCACTCTCCAAGCCCCCTGTCCAGGTCCCCACTCCCTTAAGACACCCAAACAGCAGATGTGCTTTTCCAAGCAAGAAAATCATCCCCAGACACGCCTCTCTTGCCTCCTTCAGGTCTGGCTGAGTCTCTCTTCTCTCTGGAATAAACACAGCAACTTCTTTCCCAAGGTTATGACCCCAGGGTACCCAGAGGCCTTGTTCCTGAAATCTCTGCCCCGCTACCCTCCCTCCCATCATGTCTTCAACACTGTGGAAGAGACCATTCTTCTGCAGAGACATGCAACCCCGATCTGTGGGATGTTTATTATGATGATGATAAGCAGTGAAGGTAAAGGGTCCAAAGAGTTTGGGACAAATGCCCCCATTATTCAGATTTAAACTCGTTCGTTTACAGGAGGCCTTTTAAAACATGTGGGTGTCCTCTGTGAATTTCCAACGAGGCCACCGGTGGCACTAGTCCTATACTTGGAGGGACACAGGGTCTGTTGTGGGCAGAATACACAGAATACCACAGCACCCACTTTGGGAATCACGATGGCAGCTGTCGGAAAGCAGGTTTTGAAGTCAGGCAAACACAGTGGCCAGCTGTGTGCTCATGTCCCTGCAGATGCTGTGCCCTCGTCCCCCACAGCCACCACCGCACCCAGTACGGCTTGGAAGTCACTCTTCTGCCATCACGTTTACCTTCCCAGGTATGTGCACACCTAGCCTGGCCTGTTCAGAGGAGGAGTTTTACATCTATACCCTTCTGGTCTGGAAATTTCTGCCTGGTCACTGGTTCCCTACTGTCTCCCCTGGTTGTCTGAGATGTGAACTGCATTCCCCACAACAGAACTCACAATACATTTATTTGTCCCTGTGGTTGTGAGTGGCAAAAACCTGGGGCTTTTCCCCAGGCCCTCAAACACTAAACTGGCTTTTGTGAGGCCCCCTGGGCCTTGGAGATGAAAACACTGTTTCTAAAGGAACATGCAAGCCTCTTCCAACCGGTGAAGCCATGGCCATCCCTAAAGCCGGTGGTGGGATGGGCCTGAGGGCCTGGCAGCTTGCTGATTCTGGAGCAAGGGCCCGCTCTGCTCCTGTGTGGGAGAGGACAGGTGTTCAGGGCTTCCTGATCTAGAGAAGAAAGTGTGGAACCAGTGCAGTCCTGGTTTTGGGGACCCTTCCCCAGAGGTCCTCTGCTCAGGGGAGGCACGTTGTCTGTTTGCACACACTCCTGCTGGCTCCACAGGTTCAAAGGCAGGCTTTCCCTGGTCCCTTTTGATTTGGCTTCTCTGGCATTGCAGGAGGCGGGCTGCTTATTTGAGGATGATCCACCCTCAGTGCGTTCAAGCGCCAACACTGGGCAAAGTCAGAACCTGAACACAGGTTTGCTGATGACCCCCTCCCCCCAAGGGAAACTCAAGAAAGGATCCCGCCATCTTAAACACACACACACACACACACACACACACACACACAAATGCAAGTTCAATGCACATCCCTGGCCCAGAAGCTCAGAAAGGAATTCATTCTCCACACCTGCCCAGACTGAAGAGGTAGCTGCTAGCCACAGGTGGCTACTTAAACTCTAAAAAATTAAATAGATCCTGGCTTGGTGGCTCAATTGGTTAGAACATTGTCCCCTACACCAAAAGGTTAATTCCTGGTCAGGGTACATACCTAGGTTGCAGGCTCAATCCCCAGTACATACCTAGGTTACAGGCTCGATCCCCAGTATAGGAGGCAACTGATGTCTCCCTCCCTCTCTTTCTCTCCCTCCCCCCTCCCCTCTCCCTAAAATCAATAAACACATCCTTGGGTGAGGATAAAAAATTAAATAAAAACTAAATGCAATGTGGTATTCAACATTAGATCCTAGAAAAGAAAAAGAATAATCCTGGAAAAATTGGTGAAACCAAATAAAATCTAGTTTTGTTAACAGTAATGCACAATGTTCCTTTCTCGGTTTTGACAAATGTACCACGGTTATGTGAGATGGTAGCATCAGGGGAAACTGAGTAAAGGATGTACAAGAATTCTCTGTACTGTCTTCATAATGCTCTTGTAAATCTAAAATTATTCCCCAATAAAAAAGGTATTAAGTTAAACTAAATTAAAAATGCAGTTTCTCGGGAACACTGGTCACGTTTCCAGTTCCCATTAACTGCCTGGCCCAGTGGCTGCCACTTCGGACAGTGTGGACGCAGAACATTCCCGTCGCTGTAGACAGTTCTACGGGACACGCAGTTGCACACGGCCACCCCTTCTCCCCAGTGACTCACACAGGAAACGCCCAGAACCTCATTTTCACTCTCATTTTTTCCTCTGTCTGCTACTATTTCTCCCTCTACAAATCAGCACTTCACACTGCATATAAACCAACCCAAAGATGACTTTTAACATTTGCAGTGGTTGCCTAATAGTGCCTTAGGTATTTTGTTTGGGTTTAAATGTTACTTGTGGACTTCACCCAGAAGGGCCGATGTTAACTGTGTCCAGCCAAGGCTGATGAAAAAACACAGCTCCCACAGCTCCAGTGATAAAGGATGCCAGAGGGAACACCCCCCGGCCCAGCAGCCCAGCATGGACCCTACCAGCATGCCCTATTCGGAGAGTGGAATCCAATTTGTGGGAGCTCTGGGAGTTCTCAGCCCTCTCTTCCCAGCTGGCAACCAGGATGGTTGTGCTTCCCTCATTCTGCCTGTAGGTGGCCCTCTCCAGAAGCTCTGGAAGCTATAACTCAAAAGTAAAAGTGCCCCACAGCCTTCTTCACCACCCCCCCCCCCCCCCAGCCCGCCAAAAAAAACCACACCCCCAAGTCCAGGAAGGGGAGGCTGCCTCAGCTTGGCTGGGCTAACTTATGGTTCTCACTGACATTGTTCCTGCCCTGATTTTCCAAGTTCTTCAGGAGAGACCCTATCGGATGTCCATGGTCAATAAATGTGGTTGAGTTTTCCACATTGCCCTCACCCCCTCCCCAACTACCTTGCAAACTACCTGAGGTAAGTACATCAACCCCCATCATGGCTAACCAAGAGCAGTCTTGACAGAGCCCCAGGCTGCCCAGCTGCTCCGGGAAGGCAGCTTCTCATGAAGGTAAGACATCTCCGCTGAATTTTGCTTTTACTGCCACACTGACTCACGTTCAGAATGAAATCTGAACACCTTCCTCTATCACCTGCTTTCTGTTCTCAAACACGCCAAGATCACACCTGCCCCAGGGTCTTTGCACTAGTTGCCCCCCCCCCCAGCACATTTCACCACCTCACCACCCCGCACACCTACTCATCTCACGCCTACTCATCTCACTGTCTTCAAAGCTTCCCCTGTGCTCTCCCTTCCTTCCTGGCACCTTCCCCGACTCTGCAGGCCCTCCGCCCTGTTCTCATTCCTTGCACTGGAAATACAAGGGAAACCTGGAGTATTTCACGTGTGCTGGTTTGGTCCATCGCCCCTACTAGATGGAGGTTCCTGGGAGTGGGGACCACACAGGCCTGGCTCATCTGTGGCTACCTCCCCAGGACAGAGAACAGCACCTGGCACATTTTTTTAATGAAAAGGTTTGAAATGCCATTACTGCTGCTTGTGAAGCATAAGCCGAGCAAAAGCAGCTGGATCCAGGGCCCTGAGTGGCCTCCGGGAGAGGGGTCAGCAACCTCAGGACCATGAGGATGAGACAGCGCTCTCTGTAAGCAACTTCCTGTTCTCACTGAGACTCTTTCTCTCCCCACAATGAAATTCAATCTTCTGAAAGCTGCTTGCGAAATGGAATGAGAGAATGGCTGCAAAAAACCCAGTGCTTCCTGTAGAGAGAAAACCAACGTGGCTATTACTTCATTCTCGTTATGACGTTTAGGTTAAAAACAGCTTAGGGAAGATGTCTAAACATCCTGGGTCCCTGTGGGCCTTCTTCCCTTCCACCCCAGAGAGCGGATGGAGAGCTGGAGCGTGTTCCTGCCCCGGGGTGGAGAGCAGAGAGCGAAGAGCGACCCCAATCACAGGCCGCGGAGGGACCTTCCTCCCGGCTCTCGGCTCTCCGTGAGCCCGCAGAGTGAAGCCTGGTGAGGAGACGCCCGTGCTGGAGGCCCTACTCTAACAAGTTGTAACTTCGCAAATCTGAGATAGCACTAACAGAGAAGCACCCTTATTTTAAGCACATGAAGAAAGAAAAAAAAACCGTTTCTAATTAAACTGGGATACACCACAGACTGCAGGGTGCACCTGACTTCCAGATACAGGGATGGGGCAAAAGTAGGTTTACAGTTGTTCATATGGAAAATAATACAAGAACTAATAAATTATAATACAAGAATAAATTCTGTGCTTCATGTGTTCACAACTGTAAACCTACTTTGCCCACCCCCGCATTCAAATGTCGGGGGGAAAATGAAAGGTGGGTCTCAGAGCCAAAGAGTGGTGTTCTGCATGGTCTGTGCCACTCCTCATTTCCACGGGCCATCGTCTGTCGCCCAGTGACCCTTGAGCAGTGCCAACCTGGTGTTCTGAGCCACCCTAGAACCCGGCCTCGCCATCCTGGCACTGCAGACACTGGGGCTGGGTAATGCCTGGCGGAGGGCTCAGGAGGCTGTGCTTCAGCGCAGCGGGACATTAGCGGCATCCCTGGCCCGGACCCGCTGGAGGCCTGCCGCGCTTCCCCTGCATGGTGGCTACCGGAGATGACAGACATTATCACATGTCCCCTGGCAGGCCAACCCCCCAGAGCCGAGACCAGTGCACTAGAGAAGTTTACCCAGCATGTACAGGGGTCCCTCTCACCGCGGTTTTATTTCCAAAGTTTCAGTTACCCGTGGCCAACCGAAATCCAAAAACATTCAATGGAAAATTCCAGAAATAAACAATTCGTCATTTTAAATTGCTTGACTTTCTGAGTATCACAACGAGCTCTTGCCCGCCCTGCTCGGTGGACGCGCCCTCTGCCAGCGTCTCCACGCGGTGCTGGCGCCCCGCCCCTCAGTCGCTGAGTAGTCCTCTCGGTGGTCAGGTCGCTGCGGAGGCACCGCAGTGCTCATGCTCAAGGAGCCCGTATTTTCCTTAACGATGCCACATTCCTGTAACTTTTATATTAATATATTGCTATAATTGTTCTATGTTATTTTTAGGTTTTGTCGTTAATCTCTGACTGTGCCTAATTTACAAATTAAACTATTATAGTATCTACAGGGTTTGGTGCTATATCCAGTTTCAGGCCTTCACTAGGGGTCTTGGAACATGTATCTTTCACGGGTATGGTGGGGGGACCACTGCATGTGTACTGCAAACTAGCAAAGAGACAGAGGCATCAAGTCAGACAGGTGTCTCCTTTCAAGCCCTCTCTGAGCCTTCAGAATGCTGATGTGCATGGTGAACCTCCAAAGGGGAGAAGAGCAGGTTTCTGGCCACATTCGACTGCAAAACCCTTTCTGGCAGAGAACCTGGTAGACCGTACCCCCGACCACCCCGCCCCTGACTTTCCCCTTGGAGGGGGAGCAGAGGAGGGCAAATCGGTGTCCATGTGTCTGTCCATGCACTCTAACACCGTGGCCAGTTCCCATCGCTGATCCTGACCTTCTCCACCCGCCTCCCCACCTTTATTGGCCACACTTGAAGCCCCAGCACCCAGCTCAGTGCTGGGCAGACGGGGTCCTAGGTGCTTGTTGGTGAAGGCAGGCATGCGTTGCACCCAGGCCATGGGCCAGGGGGTCTGAGCCAGCGCCTCCCAGCCCTCCTTCTGGGGAACAAAAGCCACAAACGGTGGGATAGGGACAGGATGCTGCCTGGGGAGGGCGGGCTTCAGAGAGGTGGCTGCTGCCATGCAGAGGGCGAGCTCCCTGACCAGCCCCGCCAGCACGGCAGGCTGTGGCAGTTCACACCTGTCATCGCTCCACGCCCAAGCCTCCTCTGCCCATGTCTCTATCCTGTCCTGCTTCAGGGACCACTCTGGCTAGAAGAGACAGCTAGGTTTCTTTCTCGTGTCTGGCTGGCCTGGAGCCAGCTAGGACAGAAGGCTACACCTCACATTACTCACACTGGCATTCTCTTATTAAAACACACACACACACTCACCCCAAAATAGAAGGCAGTGTGCCTGGGACTGTCTGTTGTCAAACAACAGGGAGAAGGACAGGATGGGCCTGTTTCTGGGGACTCGATCTGCTCACTGCTAATGCAGCACCCACCTGGTGCCTGGGGAAATGGGAATAAATGCACCATTTCCCTTCCCCACTAGGCAATTCCTTTTTTTAAAAAAAAATCTGTTTTTAAGTTAAAAAACATATACATATATTTTAAAAAGTGAAAAGCCTAGCCGAACTTCCCATGGAAAGCTCCATCCATCCCCTCTCCTGTGCCTCAGCTGATCCTCCAGAGTTTGGTCTGTCCCTCGATTCAGTTTTGAAGTCCACTCTGGTGACCTTCGTATCCCTAAATACGTCCTTTGATCACACTTTGATTTCTTCATGCATCAGTGGTGAAGAACGTCTAAAACAGTGGCACCCAGCCTTTTTGGCTCCAGGGGCTGGTTTTGTGGAAGACAATTTTTCCACAGACCAGGGTCGGGGGTGGCATTATAGCCTGCCACCAGATGCAGCTTAATCGTCACTGGCCACTCACTGATAGGGTTCTGATATGACTCTGCAAGCAAGTGATTTATTGTGGTCTCCGTGCAGTGAAACCTCTCTGCCAATGGTAATCTGTATTTGCAGCCCCTCCCCAACGCTAGCATCACCGCCTCAGCTCCACCTCAGACCTCAGGCATTAGGGCCTCAGAAGGAGCACACAATCTAGATTCTTTGTATACGCAGATGACTGTAGGACTTGTGCCCCAATGAGAATCTAATGCCTCCCTGATCTGACAGGAGGCGGATCTCAGATGGTAATGTGAGTGATGGGGAGCAGCTGTAAATACAGATGAAGCTTTGCTTGCTCACTCGCCCACTGCTCACCTCCTGCTGTGCGGCCCCATATCTAACAGACCACAGACCACAACCGGTCCATGGCTCAGGGGTTGGGGACCCCTGGTCTAAAAGACTCCCGCTCTGTAGGTGGGGGTCTAGCCCACTCTCACTGCATCCACCCTCCCTTCCTTTGATCCAGAATTTCAGATTCTAGTTAGTTAGTTTTTATTTTTTATTTATTTTTATTGTTTTAGCTCTTCTTTTGATGACCAAGATGTGTCAGGTACAGTATTTACTCTCTGATGATGCCGCATTCCACAAAGATTAAGGAGGCTCTCAGCTCCCCTCTGTCCCTCACCCCTGCCGCCAAGAGCTGAGGATGTCATTGCTGCTTCTGCCCCTCCCTCCTGCATACCTCCCCCCTCTATCCAGCTACAACCATCTGCACATGTTCGAAGTTACCAACATTTAAATTCCGAGGTACACCCACAATCATCCTAGTTGACACCTAAAGTGGAAAACCAACAAATGGGGTTAAAACCCGTGTGATTGTGGAGATGTCTATGAATTTACTCACTGCTGGGGCCAGGCTCTGTCTGGGGACTGAGGATTCCATAAAGGATTCCCTAAAGAAAAAGTAGAGGCCAAATCCCCACCCTCAGGAAGCGTGTAGTCTACTGTGGAGAATGACTCTCTGAGGGCAATGAAATAGCACGCTGCTGGGATCCAGTCATTAGGTGAGAGAGCTGAATTGAGTGGTCAGGGAAGGCTTCTTGGAGGAGGTGACATTTAAAACAAGGTGTAAACCACAAGAAGTCAGAAGCTGTTTTCTCCATTGGCGTGACTTACAATTGATCTCCTGGGATCTCAGAACCCAGTGTCTCCTAAGAGTAACAAACATCACACCTATTACAGGAATATCTATCTCGACCCCTTCCCTGTGGTGCCTCTTCTGACAGACTCATACCCTCACAAGGAATCCCATTTCCTTTCCAAAATGTTCTGCATGAAGGTAGCCCTAGAAAAATTTGCCTCCCTTTAATTTCTACTCCTTGAAGCCTTTGGGAACCATGTGGAGCAGTTTTGTTCCTGCTTCAGGCCCCTGCACTGGCAGATAGGTGAGAGTTCTAGTGTCTCACCTCACCCAGTACCTGAGTGGGTAAGTACCTCACCCAGTACCTGTCTCACTTCCTTAAGTACCTGAGTGGGAGTGAGGGTGAGCTACCAGGTTGCTGCCAGCACTACCAGGGCAATACTACTGGAGGGGCAATGGGCTTATGGGGCCTTCTACCCGTCCAGGCCCCTCCTGGGTTGGGTTCATAATATCACCAGCCAGGTTTCAGATCCCAGGATCCACAGTATTGACCCTTCCAGTGAAGGTGGGTGTGTGGCCCCTCCCAGCTGCCCCAAACGGGTAGGCGAACAGTACCTGTTGGAGGCAGAGAGCTCCTATGAGTGCCAGGGCTGGCTGGGATCCCCGGAGAACTGCTGGGGCGTTCCCAGGTGGTCTCTGGTCAAAGGAAGAAACAAGATTGCATTCAGAATTTATAAGGTAAGAAGCTCTGAGGGTCACAGAGCAGAACTAGATGATCAGAGCTGGAGAAAACAGTCTCAGCCAGTCTCCTTCCTCCCCAAACCCAGGAACTGGGAGTTCTTTCTGCTCCCACACCCTCCCCACCTCCCATGACGACAGAACTTCTCTCTGCTGGGGACCCTTCTGCATGCCGTAGGCACCAGAAGGAGGTGGGACCCCCAAACCCTTTCCCAGTGCCCCTCCCTCCCTCATCCCCAGAGGCTGCCAACTCAGGGCTGTGCCGGAGCCCGTCTGTCTCTGGTCCTGGAACTCTGGCTGCCAACTGGGCATTTCTCCCTGGATGCCACTGTTGCCGCACACCCTGAAGCACAGAGGAAAGAGCACAGGCCCGGGGGGTCTATACGGAGACATGGTCCTCTGCCAAAGGGGGTGAATTCCAAAGCCTGTTCCCTGTCTTGTTTGAATCACGACTGCTGCATCTGACTGGCCCCCCTCTTCTGGGCCCAGCTGCCTGATCCAGCCCAAAGGAAAGCTCACACTGCAGCTGTAGCACTGTCCCCGACATGCTGCTCTACCCATCTCACCACTGTGAACAGACTTTCTTATAAAATTATCTTATCATGTAACACTGGGTGCTATAGGAAGCAGAAGAAGAAAAGTAGTCTTACCCACAATCACGCAGCTTGGAAGTCGTCACTACCAACACTTTGGTATCTATATGTCAACTTGTTTTACACACACACACACACACACACACACACACATTTAAAAGAGAAGAAGATAATACTGTATATTCTTTTCACAGATAGACTTTTGGGAGTGTCTTTCCAAAATCATTAAAGGTGCTGGATAGTAGAGGAAAGAATCCATTAATAGCAGAATGTTTCAAGCTAGACTGCCTAGGTTTGAATCCCAGCTCTGCCTCTTATCACCAGTGTACCCCTGTCCAAGTGCTCTCAGTGCCTCAGTTTCCCTCTCTGTAAAAGAGATCGATACTGCTGTCTACCCAAGGCAGTCATTGTCTTCAGGCCAAATGCCCATATACAAGTATTTAGCATAAAGCTATTTTTAAAGTTAGCTCAGTGTATGAATATAACATTAATCAAATAATTCTAATATTTATCTCAAATATTTAAAATAAAAACTGGAAAAACTTTTTCAATGGCTTCACTCAATTATGATAAAAACAACTGGGGTTTTGCCTCAGCTCTGCCTCTAATCTGCTGTACAGCCTGGGGCAAGACACTCTCCCTCTCTGGTCCTCCAACTCTTAATCCAAAAAGAAGGGGTTGGGACTGCTCTTTTAGGCCTCAATACTCCTGCCCTGTAGATTTGATGGATGATCTTAAAATCTTCCAAACCATTGTTTGGGTTTAAGGAGCTTACGGCTCTAGGAGTTGGGTGGTAATGTGGACCTTTTCCCCTTGGCATTCCCTTTCACAAGGGAAAAAAAAAATACAGAATGGAGGGCAAGTGAGGGAAGCAGCAGGGAGAGCGTGACTGGGAACAAGAGAACGATGGGATCTTCTATGAGGAGTGACAGAAGAGCAGGCTCAGCGACTTCCCCAAGGGGGAAGGATGTGCTGACTGGCACTCAGACACGAAGAACTGGAGACCCTCCAGGGCTCCAGCACAGACAGTGCAACTGCCCGAAGGGTTTGTCCCTGTCCATCTCCCAGTCCTGGCATTCTGGCCAATCTAAAACACAAAGCAGGCCTGCGAACCAAAGGGTTGTCAGTTTGATTCCCAGTCAGGGCACATGCCTGGGTTGTGAGCCAGGTCCCCACTAGGGAGGTGTGTGAGAGGCAACCACACATTGATGTTCCTCTCTTTCTCCTTCCCTTCCTCTCTCTCTAAAAACAAATAAACAAAAATTGTAAAAAAATTGAAATAAATGAAATAAAACACAAAGCCACCTCAAGCCTGGGGCAGAGTGAGGTCTGGCCAGGCAGACAGCTGGAAAGGGCTACTGGGCCTCTGGCTAGGTGACCTCACCAGTGGCAGGAACCATCATCCCAGACGACCATACCGCCCACAGGAAGGAAGACACGTCCAGGTTTTTTCCCAATAACCTACCTGTTTATAGCATACTAGGCCCCTGACCAAGCCCAAGCAAAACTGCAGGGGCAGGTCGTGGCCCATGTTCCTCTGGACTGAGGCCCTTTTGCCTTCTCTGGGGTTCTGCCCTTGGGGTTCTAGGTCATCCCAGGTGATGATCCAGACTCCTACCAGAGTCACTGCCATGCAGGCCCCAGGGGCTCTAGGGACTAGGTAAGGTGAGTGGAAGAAGTGAGATGTTGGAGCTTCATCCAACCCAAGTCAGGAGAAACATGTTTTTTCCTAAAGACAACTCCAACTCAGCTCGGACCTCTTCCACTGAAACCAGGGGAGCCCAACACACACAAACGAAATGCCTGTGGGCCAAGCCAGCCTGAGGAAGGCTGCTACTCCAGCCACCGAGGTGCAGGCCAGAAATTGTAATTTCCCCATCAGTGGATTACGTGGCTACTCCACGTACAACAAAACTTACGAAAAGAGAGTACACTTGACAGGTGGGAAGTGATGTATGCCTAGTTTTCAGACCACAGAGGTTCCCTCCCTCCTTAAGATAACAACAACAATAGTAATATTAATAATAAAATAGCACATGAAGTGGGAGTTTTAATTTTCAATAGTCACTTTCGGACTTTATTTCTCCTTGTTAAGACTGTATCCTGCCTGGACTAGAGGTATTGGCTTCTAGCAGGAAAGCCACAAGCCGCTGGACCTAAGCCACTGGTCATAGTGATTTGCTTTCGGCTCACCTGTAAGCAGCCCCTTACCCCACCCACTGGTGAACTCCCACTCCTGATTGGTCCATTCCTTGGCTGTGGAGTGGCTGTCTGCTGCCCCTAGTGGCTACCAGGTGAGATAACCATAGGTACCAGCATGGGCTGGAATCTGCGATTCCTATTGTAGCTTCTTCTTTGCTTCTTTGTTTTTTTATACTCCTCTTCCTGGGTTTCTCATTCTCTCTGCTCCCCCACCTCTTGTTTCTTCCTTTCCCTTGTTTGTTGGTGGTTCCATCTGTGGCTTCTCTCCTGGCCCCTGTTTTCCTCACCAGGAGGATCTGCTGGACTCAGGTTTTGCTAGACAGGCAGCAGCCCTGCTGTCCCCATCTCCAGCCCTTGTCCCTGTTCATCTGGAAGCTGGCTTACTACCTGGCTGCTCTGCCATGTTCTCTACCCTAACGAGGAAGGCAAGTCCCAGGAGAATCACAGGAGCCCTGCTGTCCCAGTCCAGGGGTTGGGCCAGCCCCCAGGAGAATGCAAGCTGCAGTGAGCCGTTAGCACCTGGAGGTCTTGCTTTGCCCTCCCTTGGGACGCTTAGCAGTAAAGCCTCTGATCTGCTCTCACGCACCGGCACTTCCTTAGTGGGCCCCTGGCTTTGCAATCAACGCCCAGTTAGGGGTCTCAGGCTATAGGATATTGCTAACCCCTTCCTAAAGTTAAATGGGAAACTACTATTCTCTGAACAGCCATTTGTGCCTGGCCCACTTCAAGGCCCCCCACCTTGGGTGTCCCCTTCCGGGGTCGCAAAACACTTGAAATGGGTGCTATCATTTCTATTTTTAGTGGAAGACACTGAGGCCTCAGTGAGAAATGGCAGAGCTGGGACTCAGTCTGACAGTGAAGACCACCGTGTGCCGGACACACCCACGCCCCCCAGCTCTGTGCAGGCGTTCTGGGAGCTGCCGGCGATCGGTGCTGCTCTGATCTGTGCACCACTCAAAATGAGCATTATTAATCTACATGATCTAATAAATGTTTATAACCTAAACATGTGAGAGATATTTAATGTAATAAGTTATATTATTAATTACAGTATTAATATGTGATTTTATATACTGATATATTATTAATTATCATTCTATTCGAGGGCCTACTCAGTATTTGGCACTGTTCTCAGCACTGGAGATCCTGCATGGAGTCTGACGGATTGAACTCCTCCCTCCTCCTTCAGCCCACATTCTCAGTCATGATGCTTTCCTAGTTTTTGACTATCAATATACAAAATTTTTGATGAACGAAAAATTAAAATACTTCTGATGGAGTAGGAT
The DNA here is from genome assembly GCF_004126475.2 of Phyllostomus discolor. Lineage (NCBI taxonomy): Eukaryota > Metazoa > Chordata > Mammalia > Chiroptera > Phyllostomidae > Phyllostomus > Phyllostomus discolor. Next base: position 69,106,105 of record NC_040910.2, on the reverse strand, counting down.
GGAGTAAGTCATGCCAGGAGACAGGTAATCAGTAAGCAAAACATACCAGGTCAGATGGTGGTACGTACTGAAGAGAATAAGGCATGGAAGGGGGATAAGAAGTGTCATTAGAAAGGGCTGCAATTTTGGTCAGGCGGCTAGGAAAGGCTCCAGTGAGGAAGGCACATTTATTATTATCTACTGCTGCATCACAAATCACTCCAAACTTGGCAGCTTAAGTCAACAAGCATTTATTGTCCCCCAGATTGGGTGAGTCAGGGATCGGGAGAGGCGGAGCTGGGTGGTTCTGGCACAGGCTCTCCCATGAGGCTGTAGCCAGTGTATCATCATCGCCTCTTGCATCATCGAGGGCCTGACTGGGCTGGAGGTGCCACTTCCAAGATGGCTCATTGGATGTGGCAGGGGCAGGGGTTCCTGCTGCGGGGCTGCTCACACCTGGCAGTTGCCTGCCCCGAGAGAGAGTGGGCTGGGAGGGCAGCGAAGCCATGCTGTCTTTTCTAACCTAGTCCCAGAAGTGATGCTCCATTGTGACTGCCAAATTCTACTGGACACACAGACCAATCCTGGCAGTAGGGGGTTGGACTCACAAGGATGTGAGTGACAGGACAAGGGTGCATGGGGGCCACACGAGTGAAGGAGCAGGCCGTGCATGTACCTGAAGGAAGATAATTCCAGACTGAGGGAAAAGAAGATAAAACACCTCAGAGGTAGGCATAGATCTGTTCTCTTTAAAGAGCAGCAGGCAGTATGGCATGTCCGAAGAGGTAGAAGAAGAGGTCAGAGGGATCAGGGGCTGCAATGGATCATCCAGGGCAGTGGTTCTCAAAGGGGGTGCCCAGACCAGCAGCAGCAGCATCCCCTGGGAATTCATTAGAAATGCAAGAACTACCTGAGCTCCTGAATCAGGCATTCTAAGGCTGGGCCCCGTGATCTATGTTTTAACCAGCCCTCCAGATGATTTTGGTTTAAGAACCATGGGTTCAACCTGGGTTTAAGAACCATGGCTCTAGGATCTTAAAGATCACAGTGAGAACTCTGGCTTTTATTTTGAATGTAGGGACAGCCATTGCAGAGTATTTTCTCTTTTAAATTATTGTTAGAGAGAGAGGAAAGGAGGGAGGGAGAAAGAAAGGGAGAGAAATATCAATGTGAGAGAGAAATGTCAATTGGTTGCCTCTTGCATATGCCCGACTAAGGGCTGAACCCACAACCCAGGCATGTGCCCTGACCAGGCATCGAACCGGTGACATTTCTCTTTGCAGCACAATGCCCAACCAACTCAGACACACCAGTCAGGGCCATTGCAGTTTTAAGCAGAGAAGTGACGTGATCCAATTGCTGCTATTGTGCCAGGACCTGTGTCTGAGGATACTTCCTGGACTGAGCCGACACGTGCCCTCAGCATGTCTGGCACCCTAGTGGTGCCGTTTGTGACTGCTGCCTCTCCCTGTCTAGCCTGTCACTCTCCTAGAGGCCAAACAAGCTTGGTCGAATGCCCTCCAGAAGGAGAGACAGGAGCCAGATGGGGTGCCATAGGACCGGGGCCACCCAGGTGCCTTTGCAACCCTGTGGATGGCACTGGCAGCACTGCCTCCACTGAGAGCTGAGACACTGTGGACCTAGGAGCGTGTCACTCATGCAGTGCCGGGGAAGGGGGTGCCCAGGCAACCACCCCTACACCCAGCTCTAGAGCCGTACTACCCTGTACTGCTTTCAGACCCTGTGGGCATGCAGATGATTCCTGAATGATTTAGTGACATGAGAAAAAACAACTTAACTGAAGAGATTCTTGCTTGGGAAGCTTCATCCAGATCCACCTCCCACAGGGCCTTCCACACCTGCCCCAGCCCCATCCACACACAGCTCAGATCACTCTGGAAGGGGCACAGCAGGTGAGCTCTCAGCAAAAGGGCTTGTCAGACACCCTGCCCGAGCCCCTGAAGGTGAATGGTTAGGGTCTGTAGGACCACACAGGTCTGACCACTGCAGGAGGGCTGCTGAGCCCGGGCTGGCACCCTTTGACTCAGGCAGCCAGGAAAAATTTGACTGTGGCCACTGGGCCCCGAGCTTCTGCAAACACAGACTCCAGGCCTTGGGTACCTGAGGTCTCCAGTGACAAATGTTTGGCAGGAGTCAATCAAGCCCAGACAGGGGGAGAAGGAGTGAGGGGTACAGGCCTGCCGGCCCTGGGGCGCTCCCCTGAGCAATGAGAATTGGAGGCAGGTACCAGGACCCCCACTGTCCCAAGAGAGGAAAGAAATGGACTGGAGACCTGGCCTGGTGTTTAAAATAGCCCTCAGGTATTCTGAGGCAGCCTAGAACTCTTACTAAGAGCTCAGGTGCTGGCAACAGACAGACAGATGTTTGAATCCCAGGTCCACGAACTGCCGAACCAGCATGGTACTCAGCCCATGTCCTCACAGGAAAGCAGGGATAACTCTGCAACAGCCTGGGGGTGGGACAAATAGCTGATGAGACACAGACAGCTTCAGCTTCCAGCAGCTTCTGACATAGAGTAAGCCCTCCACACACTAAACAACAATAATACTAGTAAAATGAAACCCTTGCCATCCCTTCCTTCTCTGTTCCAACTTCCACCCCCCAAGCTGCCTCTCTGCCCCATTCCTCCTTTCGTGCCTTCACAGAGTACACCTCCCAACAGGAGGAGGGAAGGGCTCCCTCTTTGGTGCTAGCAGGGAGGAGGGTGCAAGAATGCCTTCTTAGCACTGCTGAGCTGTAGGGAGTCCCTTGGTTAGCCAGAAAAACACACTATCGGGGTCCACAACTTCCTACTTCACAGCAGCTCAGAGGATCATTTCGTAGCCCTGCAGTCCAGGTGGGACAGAAGCCTGTAGGCCCATTTCACAGATGATCAGAGGCAGGTGAGATCCTGGCCCTTTGACATTGGTCTGAACTAAGCTCTGGACCAGCTGTAGACCACACAAAGGGCCTGGGGAGAGCAGGGCCAGGAGCAGTGCAGGGATTCTAGTGAGGGCAGGGGTGGGCTGCCTGGAACTCTCTGAGCCTGTCCTTCAGCCCCTCTAGGATCCCTGATGTACCAACCTTCTTGTTGCTAGTGCACACCTGGGTGAACACACTGAGAACCCCTCATCTTGGGCTGAGGGGGTAATGAGGGTTCACTACAATGTAGGGAAAGGGTGTCTAGTCCTTGAGCCAGGAGATGTTGGCAGCCAACTGCCAGCTGACCCCCATCTCAGGGTTAAGAAATTTGTAAGTAGATGCTAAGAAGGAAACTCTACCAAAACTAAAGCCTGGATGCTCAGGGTCCAACACCTAAGCCCAGGTGTCTGGCAAAGCTCTAGTCTCACTTCCCAAACCTAGTTCTTCATTAGGATCATCGGGGCCACTTGTTACAAATACTGATTCCCAGACTCCACACTTTGAGATCTGGTTTAGGAGGTCTTGTGTGGAGCCCAGAAGTCAGCATTTTAACAAGCAGTCTCAACACCTAATCAGATGGGGGGGAAGGTAGTAGAGTCCATTGTATCAGGGTTGCAGCAACCAGGCACAGCCTGGGAGGTACCCAGATGAGACAAAACCCCAGGGCATGGGTCAGATGCAGGCTTAGGCAAGGCGAGAAGTAAGATGTAGGGTAGCAATGGAGGGCGACTTCCCCAAATGCCCATCATCTCCACCCCAACCTTCCATAAATATCAGGTTCACAACACCTGCCCCCAGAGAGCCCCAACTTGGACATGAGGCTTTGCTATCTGTTTTAATTCCTTGCAGAGACTCCTGAATTACAGTAGATTGTCATAAACCCTTTGGCATGACTGAGTCCTCAGAGTCTTTCCTAGAATAGGGGGATGAAAAGGAGAGAGAAGAAAGCACAGCACTGAAGGAAGCTGGCAGGGAAAAACCGCCTGGAGACGGTTCCAGTGAGTGGGCACAGAGTGGCAGTGGACAGGGAGGGGGAGGACCTTGCTCCCGGCAGGAGCCTCCTTCACAGAGCCTTATCGTAAGCCCCTGAGGGCAAAGTCCCAAGTGAGGACTAGAAAGATGAGTTTTATGCAATGCTGTTCCCAGGTGTTTGGCAGAGACAGAGGTGACAGATCAGGGCCAACAGGATATTCTCATCCTGGCTGGGACCTAGGAGAGTCCGGGTGACCTCACAGTCCTGTGTGCTCCCCCGGTCAGTGTCATTTAGATTCTCTGAGCACTGACTGTGAACAGGCACCAGGCCGGGGAGAAGCTGCCCTCCGGGAGCTGCTACCCTGCTGGGGGAGGCAGGGATGACCTCTTCCTGCCTCAGCTATGACCCCTGCTGTGGGGTCCAGCCCTTCCGCCAGATGTACTCTGAGGGCAACACACGTGTGTCTGCTTCCCTGGCACGGAGTGCTGTGGGCACTCAATAAGAGCCTACTTATTGAAGAATATAGATTAGGCTCAAAGCAGCCATTAGAACTATGTTCAGTTAATACATGGTCAATGGCTGATTTAAAAGTAAGTGAGTGTGCTGTGTGCTGTGTGCAGATGAGAAGACAGAAATGGATGGAAAGACAGAAAAGGGCTGGGGAGAGCAGGCAGCGCATCAATTCCCTTCACATCATGTGAATTACAAATCAAGCAAGCAGCCCAGATAAAAGAAAGCAATCGACATATATGGGTGGTTCACAGAAAAACGATCGCAAATGACCAGTGAAGAACAAAGGATGCTCATTCTCACTCAAAACTAGAGAAACACAAGCTAAGGTGACAAGACACTGTTTTTACCCATTGGAGATATCTAGCTATCTAATTCTCTATCTATCTCTACCTATACCTATACCTATATCTATACCTATATCTATATATCATCTATATATAGAACATGTCTCAAGACTGTAATCTCTAATGAGCAAAGATCTGGTAAACAGGCTGGGAATATCTCAGAAAGGCAGTGGGGAGACAGCTATAGAACCCCAAATGCACATGCCCCTTCACCTGACAACGGTTCCATGTGCACGGTGCCCCAGGTAGAAAGATAGGTTTGGGAGCAGTTTTTCTGTCAGAGGGAAAAAACTCTGAGGAAATGCAAAGCACGTCCACAGACAGGACTGACTGTGCCATGCTGACAGGATGGGATTGGGTGCAGCTGTGCCAGGGAATGGGGTCTACCTGGGGGTGCTGATGTGCATAGCATCCACCGAGCACACTTTGGTGAGACCCTCGAAGGTAGGTTCTCACTTATAAAATGGCGTGAGTAAAATGGATATGCATGGAAAATTCCTGAAAGACTACATAGCATTTGATGCCAGTTAATTTTTTTAAATTTATTTTTAGAGAGAGGGGAAAGGAGGGAGAAAGAGAGGGAGAGAAACATTGATGTGCAAGAGATACATCAATCAGTTGTCTCTTGCACACCTGCTACTGGGAGCCTGGCCTGAAACCCAGGCATGTGCCTGACTAGGTGGGAATCGACTGGTGATCCCTTGGTTCACAGGCCAGCACTCAATCCACTGAGCCATAACAGCCAGGGCTGATGCTGCTTAATTCTTAAAAATGAAACCAAATTAAGAAACAACAACAATAACAACAACAATCTCTATTTTACAGGGCACTCCATTTGAATGTTTTGCCAAGTACATTAGAACTTCCCATGACAGAGACAAAACTGTGCAGGAATAAAGAGAAAGAGCAATAGGAAAAGAAAGACCAGAAGCAGACCCCTACAGACTGGGTTAGCACGTGTTTTCAGGATGACGGGGAAGGCTGGCTCAGTCAACACGGGCTGTCAGAACACGGGCCAACAATCTGAGAAATCTTAAGGTAGATGCATTTCTCACACATTTTCTGAAGTTAAATTTCATCTGGATTAAACTTTTTAAGGATCAGGGAGAAAATGTCCATGAGTGTGCTAGAAGGAAATATTGCCTTCTTTCATCAGCAAAGGCCTTGTGAAGTGTAACCTCCAATGGCAGAAATTGTAAAAGGTAGAGACGAAGTTTAGAGAAAAGGCACTGATTATAATGCTGTTTCACAATCAGCATTATAAACCAACATAAAGAATTAGAACTTTTTGCTCCACATGATTGAGACCCTTGTCTAAGAACGGTCCAAACCCCAGGGGTGTCCCTCCTCGGCCACAGCTATGTGGACCAGCGAGCATGGAACAGAACAGACCTTGGGGTGAATATCTCTTACTGTCAATGACCATTTTCTGCCAGATGGCTGCTAAAGAAAAAAGGTGAGCCTTCAGAGTTAAAAAAATTATGAAGTGAGCCCCCAAAAAGAAGGAGCATGAGACATCATAAGGTCCTGGAGACAGGATGACCCACTCCGCACCTGACTTTCTGGTTCTGAAGCAGGCACTGCTCTGAGGTGCTCTATGTGCTTCTATAATGTCCTTTTTTATAAGCTAGTTTAAGTGTGCTTCCATCCCTATAACAAAGCAGCCCCTGCCCATGGACATCCACTGAACTGCAGTGCCCTATAAATGGCCAGCACCAGCCTCGAGGCCATTAGATTGCATCTGTGAACATGCTGAATTGCAGCTTCTTAACATGCCCCAAGCAGGTCCTCCACAATCTCTGCATGGAAAAATCACTCCGCTCAACTGTTAAGCTTCACTTCCCAGGAAGTGGTATTTTCCACTCATACATCACCTTTTTGATTTGTTTCCTGAGAAACTCAGCACTTATGAACTTCAATCGGTCTGCATTGCTAATCCATATTTAGAAGACTTTCCAGTAAAAGGTGTGATTTGCCTTTAGAAATAATGCTCAAAAGCACTAAGAGTGTTGCTTTTCACAAGACAGAGGCAAACTGTCAGAAAGAGCGATGGTTATTCTGGGAAATAGAAATAAGCAATCATCTCTCCAAGGTGCGGCCACAGAGGCACTTCCACGCTGCGGGATTTCTGAGGAAGGCCATGGAGGAAGGACACCAAGGACCCCAGCGGCTCCTTCAGGCACACAGCAGTCCTTATCATGAACCAACACTGCAGAATGAGTATGGGAATTCTGGGTAAATCAAGCTGTTCTCGAACATCAGGAAAGGGCATTCAAGATAGAGAAAACTACACAAAATGGGTAAGAATAGGCAGCATTTTGGAGTGGAGTGAAAAAAGATTCATTGGGAAATTGCATGAATGGGTTAAAAAAAAAAGAAAAAGAAAACTTCTGCAGAGATGCCTGAAAACCTCATTCATTTGGGAAAATGGTGGAACACCACCAGCAGGGGCAGCCTTCAAAGTGGGCTTACAGTAGTGCTCCCCTACCTCTGGGGCCTCAGTCCCAGAGTTTGCTACTCTCAGGTCTGGGGAGGCCAGAGAAAATGCATTTCCAACAAGTTCCCAGGTCTGTGGATGCTGTTGTCCAGGAACCCCACTTTGAGAACCATAGGCCTGGAGACAAGGAAGGGCAGCACTCTCTCCGCTGGTTTGGTTCACCCTGCTTCCAGGTGTTGGAGGTAGTGCCATTAAAAACATTTTTTAAAGGTACAACAATGAAAGCAACACACAAATTCCTTCCAACTTGAAAACACCCACTGTTTATGCCACTTCCTCCAAACAGGTGGTATTGCTGAAAACCACAGCGAACACTTAAGTTGCCCCAAGAGATCCAGAAAAAAAAAGTGAGCCTAACAGGGCAGATGCTCTGAGAGCAAAGAGGTCCACCAGGACCACAGATATTCAGGTTGTCACAGAACTCTCTTGAGGGTTTCTTGAGGGTTTTGTCCCCAGCCCTACAGCCCACTAGCTAAGACAATTTTGCATTCGCACACCTGGCAAGAAGCATTCACTGTTGGGGTGCCAGAGTTGAGCCAGCTGGGTGGGGAGGTGGTGTCCAAAAGCACCGAGTGCTCCCTGACCCTTCTGCTCTGTTTCCCGAGGCTCTGCACTGCTGCCCTCTCGACACCCTTCTCTGTAGTGTCCCCAGCCTCACCAACACATATCATGTTTATACTAGAGCCGCAGAAAGCAAGTGGAGTCTTGATCTGCAGCAGCAAGGGGGAGGGGAGCGGGCCCCCTCGACTCCTAGTCTGGCACATTCCTCCTTCTGTGGCAGGGATCCCGTGCCCCAGAATCCTTAGATGCCTGTCACAGCATATAAAAAACGACCAGGGCCCTTTCGGGCTCCGATTTATGCATATCAGCCCTGGAAGGAACCACAGGACACAAGGCCACTTCTTCAGAGGGGCAGAGGAGTTATGCTGGGGGAGGGAAAGCAAAAGAGAGCATCCTCTATTGCAGAGAAACTATTTGTATCCTAGTTATAAAGGTATTACAGAACCAGGGAGAAATCACTGGAAAATACGTAAGAGGAAAGGAGAAAACAAAAGTCCTCCCTCATCCCATCACTCAGAAAGAACCACTGTGAACAAGTACCCCATCCCCCCACACACACCTCAATGCAGAGGTGAATCATGGGAGCAGAGGGCATCCCAGCCACCAGGAGTCAGGGACAGAGTAGGGTGGCAGAGGGCTGGGCCGAATCTCCTTGGCCACTAGGGTCTGTCCCTCAGGGGAACTACAGAGCTTGAAAGGGTTTTCAAAGCTAGCCTGTGCCCTCATTTAGAGACGGGGAATGAAGACTTGGGTGCTGGGGATGCACCAAGGAGCTGACCAGAGAGCAGAGCTGTGAGCCTGATCCCCAGCCAAGCCATCTCTGGGATACTCAGGAGCAGCCAAGAGAGGGAACAGAAATATCTGAAAATCACCTGCTTTCTGGGTCTCCTTTCTGAAGCTTCCGTAAAAGCTTCTCTACACTTCCTTCTCTTGGAACCACCAGAATTCTGGGACCCAGGCAGCTACTTGAAGGCAGAGCCTACCCCACACACTCACTGATAGGCTGACAATGCAACAGGAAAGCAGGGCACCTCACCTGCTCTGAGTGCTGCCTTACCCTTATGCCAGGGGTGGGACCTTAGGGGACAGACTACGCCACTGCAGGGCATTGTGGAGGACATAATACCACTGGCCTGGCTTGCTCAGCAGTCTCCACAGAGACCACCAGTCCCTGTTATGCTGGGGCATAGGAAGTGGATAGGTGACCTGGGGTACCCCCAAACACCACAAACGAGGTAGCTTCAATCACAAAGCTATGTTGTGTCACAGTTCCAGAAGCTGGAATTCTGAGGCGAAGGAGTTGGCAGGGTGGTTCCTTGGGAAGGATGTAAGGAAGAAGTGGTCCCAGGCCTCTCTCCCAGTTCCTGGTAGCCTTAGTCACCCCTTGGCTCACAGACAGTGTTCTCCCTGTGTCTCACATGGTCTTCCCTCTGGGCTGCATGTCCGCCCTTTCATAAGGACCCCACACATTGCCAGGGCCCACCATGCTCTGGTATGACTTCATCTTAACATGATCATCTGCAAAGACCCTGTTTCCAAAGTCACATTCACAGGGAGGGAGTTAGGGCTTCAACATCTTTGGCAGGAGGGGCCACCGTTCAATCCATATCAGGAGGCAAAAGACTGCAACTGGCAGGGGACTAGGAGGCTAGGATGGTGGTTAGGCTAACATGAGTGGAGTTGAGGTGGGGGCAAGAACGTCTTGTTTATCTACAGGAATCATGGCGTTTGGCAGCAGAAGGTCTAGGTCTGTGGCAGGACTCAGAGGGGTGACAAGGCAATCGACCACTGGGGACCAAAGGCAGCCAGGGACCAGATAGCATGAACCAGAGCGTCTGCGTCCTGTCAGGCTGCTTGTGAAAATAATGAAAATTTTCTGTACTAGTTTGGAACACTGCTTTGCTCCGACCTTGCACCCCAAGAACCCTCAGTCACCAGGACCCCCCACTAAGTTCCCACAATGGCCACTAAAGGGTTAATGCCTGGGGTAGAGGGCATGGTCCCCTCCAGCGTATTTGCCCACAGCCCCTGCCTGTGACAGACCACTCAGTGACTTCCTCCACTCTCCTCCCATTTTGGGAGCTCTTTCTTCTCAGACGGGTATCTTTGAGCACCCAGGTAGGCAATTTTCACAACTGGCCAGAGGGCAGCAGCTTCATTCAACAGGAATGCCCAGGTGGCCTTCTATATACAAGGCCCCGCTCAGGATCTGTCTGAGGACGACAGGGTCTCTGTGGCCTGCACACACCCAGCACAAGGCGACCAGGGAGTGGCCCACAGTGAGCACAGGAGTCTTGCATGACTAACACCTCACCCCGTTCTCCTCCTCCCACGCCTCCTGGAATCCAACTCGGACTGAAATAACAAAATAGCTGTTACCCCACTCCTTGATCTTCCTTCAATAATAAAGATCTCATCATCAGGAACTCATGTCAGCTTTACATATGGAGGCAAACTCCCAAACAGTGGGGGGTGATGAGCTTGTTGATGTTATGACTCCTTCTTCCATAGAATTTAGAGCCAGAGGGACCTTCTGAGGTCTATCCAGGCAGGAAAGAAAGCTGATTCCAACCCACAAGGAAAGTCCCATTCAACCATCTCCTCCCCTTCAAAGGAAGCAGTTTTTGAAGACATGGAACCATTTGCATTGTGTTTGCCCACACCACCCCTGCATGAAGCCATCCAAGTGGATAATGAGACCTGGGGCATTTAGCAAATACCCGTTGCTTGATAATCAAGTCACATGGTCCTTGCCTACTCACTAATCAGAATATAACCTGCAGATAATTTCTATTTTGCTAGGAGTTCCAGACTGCCTTTCCCTGTAGCCCTCAACTTCCTGTTACAGCCCCGTGTTGCCATTGTTCCCTGCCCCCCAACATACACGGAGGCCTTAGAGAAGCCCCAGAGAGGCTAAGCTTCCAGCATTTCAAAGCTCCAAGGATAGGGCAGAGTGTGGGATGAGTCTGAAGGTCCTCCTCTTGAAGTTGAAGTATAGCTTTGTAACTGTTGACAAGCATCAATCATTTTTCCTTAGACCCTTCACTGTCTTACCTGGTGTCATTCCAAAATCTCCAACTTTCAAGGGCATTTATAAAATAGCTTTCTGACTTTGTGTCTAATGCCAATTCCCCTCTGCAATACTTGGTAGAAATCCATGAGTCTCTGTTTGAACACAGATCAAAGTCAATACCCTCAAGAACTGGACATGTAAAAGGCATGCATGAAGCCAGGTGAACATAAGGACAATTGAGGGCAGTGGCAAGCTTCTCAGCTCCACCCAGGTATGTTCGGGCAGAAAGGAGGGTCCCATGTGGCCACACTTCATGATTTTTCAAGAGAAGACAAGCAGGGCATTTATGAAAAACTTCCCAAATTTTTCAGCGTTGGCAACTAATAGATTTTCAAGCATCGAGTACACAGAATAAATGTTTCTGTGGAAAGCCTCTGTCCTCAAGACCATCTAGCATTTGACATCTACTATACTTTTATCTTTGCAGGACAGCTCACCTGGACCTGGAGATCCTGACTCTGCCTTGACCTTCACACGCCCAGCCACCACGTACAGAGGCAACATAGTGCCGCCTCCCTAGAAGTTCAGTCATCCCAGGCCAGCACTTTTCAAAAGAGTTCAAACCAAGCAAATGTCATTCCTTATGGGTCTACAACTCACAGTGATTGTATACTTTTTGTGGCTTTTAATTAATGAATATTGGTCAAACTAATGACTAGTAGAGATCCTGCCACTTGATACAAATTAGCCCTTCAATGCAATCAGATCCCTCTGGGGTCTGGTGAGACACAGGGTTTGCAGTGAGACAAATGGTAGGAGGATAGACTATTCGCTGGTACACACTTCTTAGCCGAGCAGAATAAACATCTCCAAAGAACAGAAAAATGAAAGAAGAAACTGGACAAATCTACACCTGCAAGACCTGAATTGTTTCACTAGCCTCTGAGGCGCTTGAAGGCAGGGGAGGTGTTCATTCTGTCCAGATGCCAGAGTGCTGTGCCAACTAAGAAAATAAAAACAGTATAAGCCCCACATTCTCCAACTTAGCCTTAGCTAGAAATAAAGTCGGAACCAGGGACCATAGGAGTTTTTCAAATAGCAAACATGCTAAGATTAAAAAAAAATTTTTTGAGCTATTGACTCAAAAGCTTTGAAATCATAAGACCTGCCACTACATCCTATTATACAGATAAGAATGAGGACCAGGAACTACAGTCAGTTCTCTGTATCTGTGGGTTCCTCATCTGCACATTCCATCAGCCTCGGGCTAAAAATATTTTTTTTAAGTTGTGTTGTTGCTGATGTGTACTGCGTAGTTAGGCATATTATGATTGCATCTGCACTGAACACAAACTTTTTTTTGTCTATTTACACAGCATTTACACCATATTAAGTATTATAATTTGTACAGAGATTGTCAGATAGGACAAGGTCTCGGGGTCTGAGCATTTTTTACTGAATGCTATTCTTACTAAATAATAAAATGTAGCACAATTATTCTGCTGATGTAGCTATAACCTGATGAACTTGACAGGAACCCAACTATTAAGTTAATCCAACTGCAAAGAAGAAATCAACATTTAATTAACCAAACAGTATGCATAAGCAATGGCTAAGCCTCCCTCCAGGAGCCAGAGCTTTGGATGTGAATCCCATTTCCTTTACTTGCTACAAATAAATAAACAACCTAACAACAACCACATCTAGTTTGGGACTAGAACACCCCAAGTGATGAACCCCTTGAGCTCAATAACAAGATGATTTAAAGTTATGGGAGGATGTGTATAGGTTCTATGCAAATACTATACCATTTATATAAGGGACTTGAGCATCTGCAGATTTCAGTATCCACATGGGTCCTGAAACCAATTCCCTGTGGGTACCAAGGGATGACAATATGTGCAAGTCGGCTACCCTGACAACACTTAGGAATATGAACATTTGCCTGGCGAAGCGCCTCCCTTGGCAGTTTTATACTCATTCTATATCTTGTCCCCATAAAACTGAGTTATTTGTCTTCATGCAGCTCTTCCATGAGTCTATTTTAAATGTAATAGTTTATGGTTACATAACCTTTAACATGGGGGCTATCATGCATGTTTATTTGTTTGAAGAAAACTGTATTTTCTCATTGTATTTCCATAAGAGAAAACTATTTACATTTACTTAACTTCATAATAAATGATCCATTGACTCTGCCTTCATCAATCTCGTTACTAAGTCTTCTTGCCAAGTTATAAACAGGTGGTGACTATTAGGAAACACTTAAAATAATAAAGCAGACATTTTCACTCCTTTTAAACAGCAGACTCTGATTCAGCAGGTCTGTGGTGGGGCCCGTGTGTTGGTATTTTTAACAAACTCCCTAGGTGCTTCTGATGCTCCCAAAGTGTGGGAACCAGGCAGAAGGATTCCCCAACCGAGGTGCCCAAGGAACTCTTTCTGAATGACACCAACAAAGTCACCAACCTGTCAAAGTCCCTAATATGCCTGTTTTTGTAAACAATTCCATTGTGATATAATTCACATACCACAAATTCACTCGCTAAAAACACACAACGCAGAGATTTTTAGTATATTTCATAGACTCATGCAACTAGCATCACTACCTGATTTTAGAACATTTTTATTACCTTGAAAAGAAAACCCCGCTATGAGCAGTCCCTCCCATTCACCCCTTCCCCAGTCCCTGGAAACCACTCATCTGTCTGCTTTCTGCCTCTATGGATTTGCCTATTCCAGGCATTTCATGTAAATGGAATCACACCACATGCGGCTTTTGTGTTTGGCTGCTTTTGCTCAGTATGACGTTTTCCACATTCATCCATGTGGTAGCACGTGTCAGGGCTTCGTTCCTTTCTGTGGCTGAATAACGTCCCGCTGTAAAGCTATTATCCCACTGTGGGATACACCACATTTTGCTTTCCAGTCATCGGTGCATGGACATTTTGGTTGTTTCTTTCTGGCTGTTACGAAAAACACTGCTGCGAACATTTGTATATAAGTTCTTGTGTAGACATATCGTTTTCCGTTCCCGTGGGTACTATATCTAGAAATGGAACTGCTTGGCCACACTCCACATTCTTCTTGTTTCGCTTCCCTATCTGAACTATTTGCTGCTTATCAGTGACTCCACCCAATAGCCAATGAGGAAAGTTCTTACATTGTTTACCAAAAGCAGTCTTTTTCAAGTAACTCAACTTTCTAGAACACAGCAAACAACAAAATATTCTTTGTCTCTGTCTTTTGACTGTTATGGGTCCTCAACTTACTGGCAGAGTGAAGGAGTCTCTAACCCACTTGGCATCTGCCAAAATTCCAAGAGGTATTACCGGTCTTAAACACTGGTGAGGAAGGCGGGTGGTGGTGTCATGTGCTTCAGTATTAACTTAACACTACAAATTAAAGTGGATTCTCTGGAAGAAAACACAAAACCCAAACAGAAGCAAATTAATGGTAAACTTTCAGGTCTAACAGCCCTCCACTAAGAGTTCATTAAAGAAAAAAAAACAAAGCCAAAGTAAGAAAAATTCATGAACACACACACACACAAATTCAATCAGCCAAATGTGCCAAATGAAAGCATCTTTTTAGTCTCACCTTTGTTCAACACAGATGGACAGAAGAAAATAAATCAATATTTTTGGGGTGGAGAAGTTTCTCGGGGCAACTTTTATTAACGGAATTATCAGGGCTGTTCCATCCTGAGAGTTAGGAAAGTATCCAATTACTTGTAACAAAGCAAAGCTCAAAAAAATGCCTTTAAAAGTGTTCTACTGGAAAACCTACCCAGAAACTCACATTAGTTCTTGGTGCAATAAAGTTAAATGGGAATCTACTCATTTAAAGAAAAATTAAAACAAGAACTCAAGAAAACAACCAACTATTTGGCAAATAAATCAAAAGGCTCAAACCCTGGGTTAATTCTCCCAGTTTCACTCACGATCATAATAAAACATTTATACATATGGATTCTTTGTCAAAAGAGCTTGAAAACAATTCCTAGCTCTCTTGGGTTTCAGCTGACACTCTAATAGCATAGTTAAGCTTCCCTTAAAAATAATTGTTATTCAGGTAGTTTTTCCTACTAATCTGTGAACTCAGATATCCTTACTGTTAATTAAGTCACCACGCCCCGTGCCTGTCCTCCTGGATACTGAGGCAAAAAAATCCAAGTGTAGAAGACCAAGGACCCAGGCGTTTCCTGGCATGTGAATGGCCAGGTGACTCTGAGTAAGTCTCTTTATCATGTGGGGGCCTCCATCTCCTCACACGTGAAAAGAGTGGTTCTATTTGTTAGGCCAGGGATCATCAAGCTTTTTCTTCCAAGAGCCAGATAATAAATTATGTTTGTCTTTGTGAGTCACATGTTCTCTACTGAAGTCTGCCGTCATCAGGCAAAAGCAAACAAGTTATATATAAACAAAGGAGCATGGTGGGTTCCAATAAAATTTTATTTACAAAGACAGGCCACAAGCTGAGCTTGGCCCATAGGCTGTTAGAAGATTTGGAAGCATCCCCCAAGGATGGGTAAAAGTCACTGGCTACTGAAACCCTATGAACAATCAATTCATCAAGGTGTGACACCAGAGAGAGGTAGACCACAGCAGGCAGGTCTATGGGAGTCTCTGCATCAGGACATGGACACACTGGGTGCTACCTCCCATTTCCATCAACTGCCTCCTCATTTTGGTTGATACCTCACTTGTGCTCCACTGACCTTCACCATGGCTTCAGATGAAGCATCACTACAAGGGGGTGGAGTCAGGCTTTCAGAGCGGTTGCTGGGGTCAGATGATGGAATCCAAAAGTGTGGGGAAGCTTGGCCAGTGGGAAATAGGAGACGAGAGGGAGGTGAGCAGATTCCACAACTCTGCTCTCTTCTCACAGACAGATAACTCTTTGCAAGCCTTTCAGAGACAGGAACACACCTGCTGGGTGACCCCTGGGTCTCCGCAGTTCACTCTCAACACCAGCTAGCCCCTGGCATATCTTCCTTTGTCTCCCTTCCCTCCCTCACCTGCTCTCACTGCTAGGCTCATGCTCAGCTCAGACCTGCTAAGTAAGATGTTAACACTTAATCCTCGCCTCGGGCTCCACTTTCTAGAAAAGCAGAGCTACGGCATGCCACTCAAGTGATCTCCGTTCTTCAGAAATGAAAGCCTTAGATGAAATCAACGTAACTACTGGATTTAAAGTGTACAAAGACTAATACATAAGAAGTAAAAGAGTGATTCATATATTAAACAAAACTAATCTTGGCCTTCATTCCTGGCTTGTAAAACCCCTCCAAAGTCCAAATGGTAAAATGTGTCCTAAACAATGTCTAAGCATCTCTCGAAAAAGAAGACCTGAATACCTATAACTGTATCACTGCTAAGTGATTAAATGGGCATATCTGGCCTTCCAATTATAAATGGAACAAATATCAGTGTGCTCTATGTCTTGAAATGTCACTATCCATTGTGCAAGCAAGAGATCCCCCCTCAACACCAGCACTTCAGGTCCCTGGAGAGGACAGGTTATTGATAACAGCTCGCAATCCAAAAACTAAACACAATCCCAATTTTTGGCAATAGAGTCAACTTCAGTGAGAACAAAGCATTTTCTCAAACAGTAGAGGACAAGCAATTTCCTGATAGCAGAAGCCCTACCTAGGGTCCCTGGGGCCTGAGCTCAGGGCCACCCTGCATGGTGAGACGCTCTGGAGAGCCACCGACATGGAGAGATAAGGGCAGATGGGAACTCCCCAAAGTCTCATAAAAAGCATGCTTTGATGGCATTACTGAAAACAAGAACATTATTATACAACTTACCCACTGAAACTCCCTCTTAGCTATCACTATTTAATAACCTATGCTTTCCTCAGTGATTTAAACTATCACCCCACCATAAATCTGATCTATACTTCAGTCTTTCTCACACTGCCTCTTGCTGACAACCTTTTCTCCCTTGCCTTTCCTGATGTTGCCTTCTCCTGGATTCCACATATCTCTGACAATTCTTTTGGTCCCCTTTGCCCCTCCCTTAAAAGTTGTGGGGCAGAGCTCCCCTGGAGACTTGTCCTGCATAACCTCCTGCATTTGTGTGACTTTGCTTCTCAGATGATGACATGCAAATGCTGGGTCGCCCCTGTGGTTGTGCAGGTTGGCCACCACAAAACAGTGTCAGGCCAAGCAGGCAGATAGGGGTGAAATCCACTCTGCTTTCTGCTTGCCAAGCCATGCACCCACAGAGTGCCCCAGACTCCCACCTCCAGCCCAGATGTCCCATGAGTCACAGCACCATCCCTCCAAACATACGCTATCCATCTCTCCTGGAATGTCCCCCGAGGATCCATACACTCTATGTGGCTTCATCTTCTTTCTTCCAAACCCGTTCCTTCCTGAGTCCCCTGTTCTCACTGCACGGCTGCGGCACACGAGGCAGAAAAGGCGGAAGAATTGGAGCACTCTTCCTTCCCCGATGTGAAACATCCTATCTGACCGAGTGCACCTCCTGCTCTCCAGCCACAGCTGTAGACGTGGAGTTGACCTCATTACTTCTCCTCTCATGTAGTCTGCCAGACTCCATGCTTGCTGTTTTTAAACCCTTCACTCTGCTGTGCAAGCGACCTTGCCACACTGTTCTGAGCGTGTATCCCACACTCTGGATGCCACCATGGCTTTCCATGGCTCACAGGGCAAAGTCCCAACTCCTCAAGGTGCCTCAGGGGGTCTTTCATGGGTCAGGCCCCTAACCCCCTCTCTCACTTCTTGCTTCCTTACCAAATATGTCAACCTTGCCTTGCTACCCTATCTTTGCTCACACAGTGACCTCAGCAGGGAACCCCTGAGTCAAGCACCTCCTCTTTGAAGACTTGTTTGATACCTGGATAAAGTTGACAATGCTCTCCCCTAAAGCCCCAGATTTCTATGCAAACACCCACAATGTTTATTGGTTTCTCTGTTTCTCTGACCCCATTAGAACTGTGGTCTTTGGAGGCAGAGATAGCCTCTCTGAGGATTCTGTGTCCCTATAGCCTAGCCGAGCACTGTGACAATCCCCGTTCATAAAGTCCTAAGTGGGTTTGGACATAAGCAGATTAGCCTGAGCAAGGTAACACAAATGTAAGTTGCACTCTAAACCAATTGTATTTGTAGGTGCTATAAAAATGAGGACAGAATGCCTGTTATGTCCAAGCACCCTCTGCGAAAGAAGTGATTAGTGATTAAGGGAGATGAAGTATTTGGCAGGGAAAGGTGGACAGACAAGAAGAAGAGAGGAGTGGCCCATGGCAGCTTTTGCAGGACACTGGTGGCCTCTGCTTCCTGGGCAGTGGTACATAGCTGTGGCCTGACTCACTGGAGAGAAGAGAGAAGGGGAGACCCAAGACCTGGGGCAGAAGAGTGGATACAGTGGACTCAGTTGTGAGGAGGAAGTCGAATATCAGGAGGTCAGATAAAGGCGGGTGTGTTAAGAGGAAGTGGCTGTTCTAATAGGTACTTTCCTGCCAAAAGGCAGTCAGATTCAAAACCTTAAAAATCAGCCCAGCAGCCAAACAAAACCATTCTAAGTAAGGATTCCAGACAAGACCCAGAGAGACAGCCAGGCTTCCCATTCATTCCCTTAGATGAAGGGGCAAAATCCTCAACATGATGCTCAAGGTCTACACAACTGCTCCAAACATGACCCAAACATGACTGTTTGCTAGGAGGAAGGAAATTCCCATTGGCAACCCTTTCCTCATCCTGTCCACCTGAGCTGAAGGTACCTCCTCCTCCAGGAAGCTTCCCCTGACCTCCCAGGGCCTCAACTGAACTTGCTTTCAAAACACCCTGGGCTTCTCCTTCACAGCCCTGCTCAGAATTGTAATCAAATATGTATTCATTTAGATTCTATTTCCTCTATAAGAAGAAGCCCTTTGAGGGCAGGGACTGATTCTTCTTTATTTTTATATCCCCAGCATCCAACACTCCACCTGGAACATGTTCGAGGCCCACCAAGTGTCTGTTGAATGAAGAATCCAATCAAACAGATACAGAATGAATTAAACAGTGAATGACTAAAACTGGCGTGGGTCTAGGAGGCAAGGCCCAGGAGCCAGGGTCACTGTGCGCACATCAGAGAAGCCGGGGAAGGGGAAGTAGGGCCAGTCCTGCTGCAGAGGACAGAGACTAGAGCAGAGGCCGGCCACCAACATGGCCTGTGGGCCAACCCCAACCCCAGCCCCACCCTCCACTGTTTATCACACAGCCCGTGAACTCCTAAACTAACACTATCTTTCACATTTTTAAATGGCTGAAAAAGACCATTTCGTGAAATGCAAAAGTCATCTGAGATTAACATGTCGGTATCCATAAAAAAAGCTTTATTGGAATGGAGCTGCACTCATTGGTTTGTGTCTTGTCCGTGGCTGCTTTCACATGACAGTGGCAGAGCTGAGTTGCTGTGACAGGGAAATATGAGTCTCAAGGCCTGCCTGCCTCTTTACCAAAAAAGTCTGCTGAACTTCGGCCTAGGGTCTCTTGACATCACTGTATCCCAGGGCCCACAAAACGTCCTCACCCAGCGGCACATGCAAAACTCTGGGCCTCAGAGAAAAGCTGCCACACGCCGTCAGTTATGCAACAGGGGACTTAAATGTCCTCTTCATAAAGAGGGGCTGGTTAAACTAATGGCACCACACATGAGCAATGACTACTACACAGCTGTCTTTAAAAATGGGTTAGGCTGGAATGTACAAGTACACAGAGATGTCCAGAGCACACTGTCAAAGCAATTTATAAAACAATATGGAGAGCATTTTCCAGTTTATTAGAAAGAATAACTGTATGTATGTTTAGAAGATGAGAAAATAGGAATATCTGGAAGAATATGTCTGGTAAATAGTTCTAGGGTATTGGACTAGGGATTTTTAATTTTAAATATGTCTGTACTCACTGAATTTTTTACTAAGAATATGCTGTTCTCTAATTTAAAACACACACACATGGCGATTTTAGAAAGCCACTTTTACCGGCAGCAGGGATCTAAATTCTTGATGATCTCAGGATCATGCGGTCCAATTTCTGCTTTTTGGGGAACTGCACATAAACACTTTCTTCTAAAACTTCAAAGTCTGATAACAGTGCAAAGCTGCTCAGATATTTGTTTTGAGGAAGCTCAAGATTAGAATGGTCAGAAATAGTTCTACTTCCCTTTTCCTAGAAACCCTGGTTACTATGAACACCCCTCTCAAGCTCACAGAAGGCCAGATTGCCAGGGGATACGAACAAACTTGCCACCCAAGTGGCAGCTGCCAGCTGCTATCTCTGCTGCTCCATCTCATAGCAGCTGACTCTGTCAACAGGTCACCATGGGCAGGTTCATAATCATCCATCGTGTTAATGGTCCCACTGGGTGGGGTGAGGGGGCCATAAGACGAGGAAGGTGAGAAGCCAAGACAGAGCCAACAGGTAGATTTTAGGTTCTGCCTTGTCACACACATCTCTGATTCCTACTACATCTAACTTTCTGTGTTTCTAACCTTTGTTCTGTTGGGATAGTTTCCTCAGGGAGTCATGGAGGTCAAGAGTCAAGCTGTTAGCTGGTTTTGCTCTGCCCTGCCCAGCCATAGGCCTGGGACACTCCTCTGCCCACCCTGCTGTGGTGACCTTCCACACCTCCTGCACCCTGCAGTCGGCCCCCAGGATCCTGGGGTTGTCATCGGGAAGGCCCAGGAAGTCCGTAATACCTGGGGGCATAGAGGTGTAGTCCGGACTCAGTTCAGAAATGCACATGGAACCTGTGTTTTCCATTAACATACCTAATCCATAAGTAGCCCCAGCATTTCCCAAAGAACATTCCAAGAAACACCAGCCAGTGAAAAAATTCAGGCAAGAGAAAGATGCTGTGAAGCTGGGAAGACTTCACACTTGCAACGCCTGTTTGGGAACTTCTGCATCATTGGAAGATTTTGTTTATTTTTTAGAGAGAGGGGAAGGGAGGGAGAAAAAGAGGGAGAGGAACATCGATGTGTGAGAGAAACATCAATCAGCTGCCTCTCATATGTGCTCCAACTGGGGACCAAACCTGCAACCCAGGCATGTGCTCTGACAGGGAATCAAACCAACAATGCTTTATGGGATGATGCCCAGCCAGCTGAGCCACACCAGTCAGGGCTTCTCTGTCATTTAGTAGATTCAAAATCCCAGGACAGCACGCAGTAGCTAAACCTGTTCAACTTGACTTAAACTAGCTGTTGACCATAGAACCTTTGCCACCCCAATCTGGAAAACAGTTCCACACCATGAAGTTGGGTTCGACCACCACACCCGAGTGGCTGGCTGTGCAGGTCTGAGGATGACGCCAACCTTGAAAGGCAGGTTTCCCAGTCAAGGCTCAGACCCCTACCACCCAGCACTGTGGGAAAAGCAGCATTTGGAGTATATTTCTGAAGAAAAAGTCTTTAAAAACTAAGAGGCAGAGGATGGAGGAGAAAACCTGCCCCTCCAGAGAGACAGAAACCCAGGGTTGATGCAGGATGCTTCCCAGAGTGGGACTCACCATTGGTGGTTGTGTTGACATAGTAACGCCGGCCCTGAGGAGACAAGTAGCTTTGCCAGCCCGGCGGAAGGACGACGGTCTGGCTTTCCTCTCCGGGCGGAGGGGGGACCATTCCAGGCTTCTGTTGAGGGGGAAAGAAAAGGTCACACATGTTTGGCATTTTTGCAACTCATTTCAACCAGGAAGTCAGAGACAGATGAAGTCCCCTGGAATAGCTCGATGTTGTGGGGTATGTGGCCCACAGGCCTCCCTAAGGGAGGTCACAGGCCATACTTGAGTGATTTTGGCGGTTGTCAGGGCATGAGGTGTGAAGAACACTTTCCTCCTCAGAGTCCCCGCAGAAGGGACAGGATCCCCTAGGGCAGGGGTGTCAAACTCATTTTCACTGGGAGACACAGCAGCTTCACAGTTGCCTTAAAGGGCGGAATGCAATTTTAGGACTATAAACGTAACTACTCCTTAAATAGGGGCAAGGACCTTGGTGCTGCCACCGGTTAGAAACAAGGTGGAGGGCTGGATTCGGCATGGGGGCCTTGTGTTTGCCACCTGTGCCCTAGAGGACAGGTTCTCCTACAGTGCCAGTCAGTTAACAGAGCTGCACTTTTGCCTCTGTTACCCTCTAGAAAACCACTCCCAGGGCTGCTGCTCCTCTTGTAGGGGGAGGCGCTGATGTCCTTGGCTAAGATAACAGCTTGAAAGTGAGCCTCAGAGACACGGCTCCCAGACGGCTCAGCTTTCTGCAGACCGTGAATCCATGTGTTCCTGTGTCCTGTGGGGCCTTGCCTGCCCTCAGCAGGATTGGCTTGGTCCTAGCTGCTCCAGGGACTTCGAGGAAACATGACCTCTCCATGGTCTCTGTGTGTATTTCATTATAAAGTTTCACAATTTAATTAAAAACCTTTCCTGACGCCCTGAACACTTCTATCTCCCATGCCTGTTAACTTCCAGTGCCTCTTGGATTCAGCAGGAGAGACTGGCTTCTTCTATACTGCCCAGAGCCTGGGGGCCGGGGGGGGAATAGCAGCCAGGCCAAGTGGTCTTCTCGCCAGCAGAGTGTGCTCACCTGGGCCTCTCCCAGATTGGAAGATGGTCAAATATATGCAAGACAAATAGCCTGATGATGAGTACAGTGTGTATGAGTGTGTGTAAAATAGTCCACATACAGGAGATACACATTTTGGCTGTGTAGGGTTGGGAGCAATGTAGAAATAGGGAGATCAGGAGCTTGACTGAAGAAATAAATATTCTAGAATCAGGTTGCTTCTACTTGAGACACAGCATGTGAAATGGGAAGACTGGACTGGGGCTTGTCCAAATTACCTGGGAGCGAATGGGAAACTGCTAAAGGTACTAAGCAAGGGTCAGAGACTGATAAGGCCAGAAGAGGTTGCAGAGGAGAGAGGAACCCAGGAGCACAGTGAGCCCCTCCAGCCTGGGGCTCAATCCTGCCTTAGCCACTGAGTAGCCCGTGACCCAGGGAAATGCCACCACTGGCTGCATCTACTTCTGCATATATAAAACGAGGAAGATACTGGCCCAACCGTGTAAGACACTGTGATTAGCAATAAGAAACTCAGCTCTAGGAAAGTGCCCGTCACCAAGAATGCTCCATGCATGGAGGTTTCTGGTAGGAGGGGGTGCTGTCTAGATGCCAGAAGAGACTAGGCGTCAAGCAGCCTCTGCCTGCTATGGCATGAAGTTCACCCCAACCTCACCATCACTGCGTCTAAAATGTCACCATGAAGGGTCACTCCTCCCAGGTTTCTGTTTCCAAGACGACCTGACTGAAAAGGTGAACATGGGCCAGCTGGGGTGGCTAACATGTTAAGATGCTGACTACTGTGTTCTGGTGAAAAGGCAGGGTGGCGAGGAGAACTCTCCTGAGCTGCATGGGTTGAGCACAGGGGCCGATCTTCCTGACCCTCTGTGCCCACCCGGGAAGTAACAACAAGACCTATCCCACCTCCACAATTGCACAGTGCTGGTCTATTTAGAATGGCTCTAGTTGATTTAGCTAAATAACCCCGTGGGGCCAGGAGAGAGGCTCTGGTTTACATTTGAGGACACTGATGACTAAAGAGGTAGCATTCCTGCTACCTCTCTGAGGTCTCCCCACATGGGAAATGCAGAACCCACCAGTGTGAACACTGTAGAAGATGCCTGCAGGGGAAGCCCCCTTGATATGGAGACAGGAAGGGCCAAGGGGTGCTGAAAGAGGGGAGGAGGGCATCCAGGACAATTTCCTAATTTGCCCAATGTGGCAAAGGTGGTCTCTACGTCCCTCTCCAGCATGGCTGTGGGCCCCCACTCTCCCTGCCATCTGACTGTGCTTTGCCTCCATCCCCTAAGGCAGCCAGTGTCCTTGCCTTTCACCTCTCCCGGGAAGAAGTTATTGCTGTTGGCTGGACTGAAACAAGCCAGGAGTCAAAAGATGTGGAGACAACTGGGTACACAGCCAAGAGAAGCAAAAATAGTGCTCCCACGCTTGTACACCCATGTTCTAGCATTATCCACAATAGCCAAGAGGTAGAAACAACCCAAGTGACCATTAACTGATGAGTGGGTAAACACACACACAAAAATATTCAGCCATCAGAAGGGATGAAGTACTGGTACATGCTACAACATGGATGGTCCCTGAAATCATGCCATGTGAAATAAGCTAGACACAAAAGACCAAATATTGCATGGTTCCATTTATATAAAATGTCCAGAATAGGAAAACCCATAGACATGGAAAGCAGATTAGTGTTTGCCAGGGGTTGGGGGGAGAGGGGTGGATACAGGGTTTCCTTTTTGGGGTGATGAAAATGTTTTGGAACCAGATATTGGTGATGGTTGTACAAGACTGTGAACATGTCAAAGTCACTGGTGAAAAATCTTATGTTAGGTGTATTTTACCACAATAAAAAAAAGTAGAAAGACGTAGACAAGGCAGAAATGGGCCTCCCAACCTGCAGGTTCTCTTTAAGAGACACCAGCAATACCACCCCCGCCTTGGGGCATCGGGGTGCAGGCCCCGGGGGAGGGCCGCTCACAGCAATGGAGAGGATACAGCATGAGTAAGTACCCGATAATTAAGGTCTCTGCCAAACTCATTCTTCTAATTAGTTTGCTTCCAAGTCAAAGCCTTTCCTTCCTTTCCTTAGTCCTGTGGCTTCTCCCTTCCATTTCGTCAGCTCCTTTGCATGGGAACAGGACTGAGAAGTAGGGGCGACACAGGCCCTCTGTACAGGGAACAAGGTCAGAGGCAGTGGGAGTGGGAAGAGAAGAAGGTGTTTTCCTCAGCTCAGAAATCTTTAACTGATTCACTGACAGCTTGCTGGGAGTTCTACAATGCTGCCTCTCTCCCAGAGGGCTGCCCCCAGGGTGCAAGGCTCAGGGTCATCCTCCCTGGGTCCCCTTCTTCAGTAAACAACCCACCCTCAGAGAATCTGAGTTAAACGGGATCTTCCGACCACCGCCCCCCAAGTGGATGCATGTGTGTGCATACACTCACCCTGTCTCATCAAGAGGTTTCTAGACCACTCCAGGGCCCTAGTGTAATAAGTACTCAAGAAATGGCTGCAGGCAGATCCCATTTCTGCCCATTGATGATGACTGACCACTCACCAAATGTCGGTAAGTGGACAGGGCCTGGGTCAGGTGCTTTACACACTTGTTTCTAATCTTTACAGTAAGCCTGGTACATAAATGCCATTTTTCCCCATTTTCAGATGAGGAATCTGGAACTCAGAGAATTTAGTAACTTGCCCCCTGGTGCACAGCTAATTAAATAAAACCAAACTTGAAAATGTTAGCTTTGTTCTAGATACCTCCATCCAGTTACCTAAATCCAGGCTACCCTTACTCCCTCTCCCCGAGATCTCCGTAATCAATTCCATTTCTTCACCTGGTCCAGCTGACGTCCTTGCTCCCACCCAGGCGGGGCGACAACTCAGGCCTGATTCTCCTGCCTGTCGCCATCTCCAAGAGCGCACATGCCTTCCCAGGAGACAGGCAAAAATATCACCACCCACATCCAAGCAGTCACGTTCCCTCACGGTGGGCTGACTTCCCTGTTTCCTTAGTTAAAACAACACAATTGGAGAAACTGTCCTTTTAATAATGGCCACTGATTTCCCTGGGGGGAAAATGCGCAGGCCAGCAAAGGGAAGTCACTCCGATATTAACAGGAATCCCCCTACAGCAGTGTTTTTCAAAGTGTGATCCCTGGGCCACCGCGTCAGTCACCAGGTATGTGGGTTAAAGTGTAGATTCCAGAGACCTGATCCAACCACACAAACAACCTGGAGCCTAGAAATCCACCTTTTAACATGTATCCTAGGTGAGCCTTATGCTCACTGAACTCAGAAGAGACCGGTTTGAAGCTTTAGAGGGAGCAACTAAGAGATAACACTGTTTCTGAAATTAAAACCGGGAGCATAAAATTTTAATAAGCACAATCTATAAGAAGATAGGGTTTAGCAACATGGCTACTTATTAATGAAAAGAATCCTGTCCCACAGCCCAAAGCTGTCAGATGGATGGTCTTCAGAGAGACTCAGCCTTGTCTGTGCAGGCTCCAGTTAGTGCCGACCCCACACCCAGCTCCCCACAGCCTCCCCAACTCTTCAGGTTCAACCCAGGGCTCCTCCCCTCTCAGGAGGTTTCTGGGAGCACCTGATTCTTACCTTCTACAGGTGTGAGCAAACGTTACTTGCCGATGTTAACGGGTGGTTGTCAGACACTTGATTTAGCAGCCAGATCAGACAGTTTTAAAGCCCCCCGTACAGTGTCTTCTCACACCCCAAACCCAGAAGCAATAGAAGCTCTAAAGAAAGGAATATTCAGCGGGCCCCACACCCCCACTCCCAGATCTATATATAACAGGTCTGAAGTTGTCTGCCTAACAAGCCACTTTCTGGCAGCCCCGTTGCCATGGCAATGACTGCTAATGAGCCCAGTGCTGTGATTGGCACTGCTTGAAGGCTCCTCCATAAAGAACTCTCCAGCAAGTTTCCCCTTCCACAGCCACATAGCCAGCTGGACACCCAGAACCAGGCAAGGGCATGGCTGCATGGGCTTGGAAGGCCTCATCCCTGGAACCAATTCCTGGGAGCTCTGAGGAATCCTGGATCCAGTGGCCAGGAATGGCCTCCATTGTCACTCACAGAGAGTCAACCAATTATAAGGATAGGGCTGCAGGGGAGCCACTGAAAAGACCAAGGCCCAGCTGGGCCAGAGACTGGAGTCCTGTCCACTCTACAGCTTTCTGGTGGAGAGACTCCTGCACAAAGCTGGGATAGCTACCCATGGAAAGATCATCGCCTCTGGCTACAAGCTAAGACACAAAGCATGAAGCAGGGACCCCTCCCCCGGGCTGCTGTCAGCCTGAGGGTCTGTGTCTACAAGAATATTGGGTACCTCTCCCCTGGCTCACAGGTAAAAGTGAGGATATGGAAGCCTTTCTATCTGGGTATGGAAGCCTTTCTATCCATTCAGAGAGAGCAACTCACAGAAAATAGCTGGGGAGAAAGCAGGGGACTATGGCAATGACACGGTGCATTCTGGGAAGCATATCCCCACACATAGTTTTACAGGTGAAAGGGAGAGGATGGACCCTGGCAGCACCTTCACATTCTTCTAAGGGTGAGGGATTTGGAGACTTGGCCAGAGGGAGGAGAAGTAGCCCCACGACAGAGACAGGCTGTAAGACTGAAGAAGGCAGGGCCACGTCCTTCTTGTTTAGTCCCAGCATAGTGCCCAGAATGAGGAAGGAAGGAAGGAAGGAAGGAAGGAAGGAAGGAAGGAAGGAAGGAAGGAAGGAAGGGAGGGAGGGGAGACTGTAGTAGAAGCTGGCCTTTAAACAGATTTGAAGAAGCTATTTCACCAAATAAGTAGACAGAGAATGGCAGTCCAAGCCATGTGTGTGCCCCACCTGTGAAGAAATCCCAGCTCTTAGTGGGTCTGACTGAATGGACAGTTAGACACTGAATACAAGGAGGTAGGGGAGACAAGATAACTTTAATGGCAGAAAACAAATTGAGGAACAGTAGCCAGAAGCCTCAGGAAAAGTGCCAACTTCTAATCCTGAGCTCAGGTAATACATAGGAGAAAAATTCTAGGAAACCATTTAGCAACTTCAAAAGAGGGCAGAAAGGTAAAAAATCATAGGGAGAAAACAAACTAATTCAAAAATGACACATTGATTCAAAAAAGAATACAAAATGATATTAAGAAGGAATGGGAAATTATCAAATTGTGGGAAAATTTAAAAGGTAGGAACAGAACATCCATATTGGTTGCAATAGCATACAGAATTAGTATTGCAAAGAAAAATTAGTTATGTACAAAATAAATCCAAGAATTTTTCCCCAGAATGCAAAGGAAATGGGAAAAAATGAAAACAGGAGGAGAGAAGAGAAAGCCAAGATATGGGTGTGAGGTATTCCTGCAAAAGAGACGGAAACAAAAGCATAACAGAAAAGACACTATAAGCAAAGGTTGTGGAGGGGGAACGGGGAACTTCTGGGACCAAAGGAAGACAAACTGGCGCAGTGGGGAAGGGCCGGCCCTGCTCCAGGCAGGCGGGGCTCAGACACCCAGTGTGCCCACACACCCTGACATGCTACTGGGTTGGCCAAAAAGCCCATTTATAGTTTTTTCCATAAAAAAGACGTGTTTTTCATTTTCACCAATAACTTTATTGATTTGGGTATCTTAAGTATGTTGGCTATCTCCTATGTGGTATAACTATGATTGTTCTCAGTTAACGTCTCAATTTGATCGCTATCAACTTCTGCTGCTCTATCTGATGGTGGAGCATTGTCCGGAGAGAAATCTCCAGGACAAAACTTCGCAAACCACTTTAGACTCGTTCATCAGTCATAGCACCTTCTCCACACACTGCACAAATCTTTTTTCTCATTTCAGTTGCGTTTTTACCTTTCTTGAAATAATAAAAGCATAATATACTGAAAATGTTGCATATTTTCTTCCATCTTTGATATTAAAATGGCTACACAATAATTCACCAATTTTGATGTTTTTTTAATGCATTCTGACATGACAGCTATTGCAATGCATTCTAACAAAATTGTTTTGAGTGAAGTTAAAGACAACTAAGTGCTATTAGAGCCACCTTACAGGAAAAAAAAAACACGAACTTTTTGGCCAACCCAATATTTAACAGCAAAAATGAAGATGAAGTCCTATGATCGTTTCAGTGGGAGGAGGGTGTCTCAGATCAAGGAGCAGAAATAAAGCCGCTCGCAGACTTCTCTGCAACCTCACTGCAAAGAACACCTCTGGAGTATTACGTGAAAAAGGTGAGGCCTTCCAGTTCAGCCACACTGTCTTTCACAGGTAATGTGATTGGAATACCTTCCTCTACAGATAAGGGGTCAAGAAAGGTACCATCCTGTGATCTCCTTAGTAAAAGTGCTTAAAAGATGTACTCTGACTACCTTAAAGATTAAGACAAAGATGAAGGAACTATCCAAGGTAAAAATGACCAGGGTTGAAGGGGAAAGCAGCTCAAAAAAAGTGTAAATAATTATAAAAATTGAGTCACAGAGTATGTGTGGGCCTCTATTCTCAATATTTAGTGTAAAAAAGTGAAATAAACTGGATCACAAATTCCATGTAACACTGGAAAAGATCGGGAGGTGGGAGAAAAAAGGAGGACGCCAAGAGAAACGAACCCAGAACCCTGCTCTTGTTTTCCATTCCAATAAAGACACACCCTCCTCTCCCTCCTGCCTCGGCTATGGGGTGCCTGCCAAATCTGCTCCACCTCTGCTCTTGACTCTGTCTTGGAGAAAGACAGGTTTCCAGCCAGAGAGAACATGACAGAAGGGAAGGGTCCTTGGAGACCGCAGACTTTTTACTATCAGGGGTTGGGAGGCTGACCACCAGACACCTTTTATTGGCCCATGGGCAACCATCTTCCACAGGGAGTTCTGAGCTCTGAATTCATTATCAGAGGTGTCCAACCTGCAGCTCTCAGGCCACATATGGCCCAGGATGGCTATGAATGTGGCCCAACTCAAAACCATAACTTTATTTAAAACATAATGAGATTTTTTGTGATGACATGTCACATTGTATTTAATGTCTGGACCAAGGCAACTCTTCTTTTTCCAGTGTGGCCCAGAGATGCCTAAAGGTTGGACGCCCCTGCTAGGTGGACAGGGTGGGACCACAGCACTTAGTCAGCTGAGAGAAAACTCAGTAGGAGCCCAGGGCTTCCTGAAGATGTCATTTGTACTGCCTTTGGCATTCCTTGGAGCATTCCAAAAGCCAAAGGCTCCTCGGCACTTAAAGACTACTATTTCTTGGCCTAAATCTGAGCGTTTCTGCTTCCCTGGAGACACTTTGGTTGGGATGTCTGGCTGAAAAGGGGGTCAAGGGCATGAGGCTCACCTCTAGCTTTTTACCAATAAGATGCCCTTCTTCCTTCCACTTCCTTGTTTGCTGAGTTTTTCAGTAAATGTGATGGACTTGTCAGAAGTTCATATAAACCTTCCAGTTGTATTAGAAATCACCCCTCTTATTAAAAATGAGCTGGTTAGCCCTGACTGGGTGGTTCAGTTGGTTGGAGTCTTGTGCTGTATGCCAAAAGGTTGTGGGTTCCACTCCTAGTCAGGGTGTATATGAGACACAACTGATCAATGTTTCTCTCTCCTTCCTTCCTTCTCCCCTCCCTCCCTCCCTCCCTCCCCCCTTTCCTCCCTTCCTTCCTCCTTCCCTTCCTTCCTCCCTCTCTTTCCCTCTTATTTTCTTTCTAAAATAAACATAGCCTTGTGTAGGGATTAAAACAAAAAGATCTGGTTAGCAGAGCTGTTTCTTTGAATCCATTAAAGGAACCTTCCAAACGAGGCTTTAAATACTTTAATGCAAATGTTCCCAGAACCCTTCCAAACCTTGTACAACCCAAGTGTCCTCAGGCCTCACTGCTCAGGGTGGGTGGATGGATGGGTGGGTGGGGACACATTCCCGGCAATGATTGCACTGGCTTGAACCCCCACACTGCTCATGCCAGACCTCCACCCAGAAAAGCCTCCCCAGAAGGGATCTACAAGCTCCCAGAAGGTGACTCACTGGGCTCCCCAGCTCCAGTCCCAGAAAGCATCTGCCATGCTCTTCCTTGCCGGCATCGGCTAACTTCCCCCACACCATCACCACACTCTGTCACTGTCCTCTGTCTACAGAACTACTAGAGGAAGCCTTACACTGTGAAGTCCCTGGTCAGGGCCAGGGGACTTTTCTCCCAGCACCCATAAGCTTGCCAGCCATGGGCATGAAGGCCAAACCCCTTCAAGCACTACAGATGTGTTGAGCTCCTGAAGACAAGGGAGGGTCCCAGCCTCTCTGAATAGCCATCTGCAAGCCAATCAACTTAAGAGGCCTGTTTATCAGGACCCAGCAGGGAGAGGACACAGAACAATGAACTCTCTTTTCTGACCCTAAAAAGGAATGGAGTGATCTGGTTGCCCAGGAATTTTGATGAATACAATTATAGTGTGGTCCATGCAAGGATACAGAAAGTCAACCCTCCCAGGAAAACTTGTTAAGCTAGAAAACATGGGGTCTCCAGTGGGGCAAGGGTTGATGAAAAGTTTCACAAGGAGGAGCTGGGTGGCTCCTCTTGGTTCAGAAGCCATTTCACGACCTTAAGTATCTGGGGTTATGAAGCAAGGGGTGGGAAGGACTCCATCAGGTGGGAAGTGGCTTCCATGACAGCTTCATGGGCATTCCTGCCTGAGCCCTTAATTCACTGACACTGGAGGAAAGAGATTTTTATTATTGTTGCACCTGGCCTACAGATATAAGATTGAAGGGCCAATGAATAGGGTTCTAAAGGAGACAGTGTAAGAAACGAAGGACTCTGGATGTTGGCAAACTTTCTGTATCTGAGTTGGCTGCTGCTTTTGCTGGTGACATCTACCCAGTGGGACCAAACAGCATGGCAGGGATCTGAGAGACACCTACTCTCCAGCATCTCTACGGAGAATCTCAGCATTGGCCAAACAGCAGAACGGTGCCACCAGATACCATAGTCACTCCTGTCGCTTCCTGAGGTTTGGAGCAGGTGCCCAGAGGCCTCACAGCTGTGTTTAAGGCCACTCAGGGGAAGGGGGTTCCCACAGGTGCTCCTGGAATATGGGAAGCAGTGGTTGCTTCCTGGCCTGGGCATCTGGAAGGTTTGGGGAACCCCAGAGAAAGCCCCCGAGTTTTGCCTCATTTCTAAGGCCTGGTTTTGATGTTCCATAGCTATAAAGGGCAGGCCGGTGCACCTGTTCCTGCCTCTGAGCAGAAGAACCTGATGGTTCTACTCACCAGCTTGGGATTAATAGAGACATTTTATTCAAACGCTTAACTTCCTGACAGGCTGCTAAGGAAGGTTGGTCCCTTTCCTCCTCCCCTTTGCCCAGCAGGTTAACATGGCATGGCCCATCTGTTGTCCCACCTTCTCCTCAGGACCACGGAAGCATCAGCAGGCAGCACACAGGCCTAGGCATAAACAGGCTGTGTCCCCAGACCATAAGTTGTAATTCAGAGTCCTGCTGCCTCTCTGGACCTGTTTCCTCGTTTGTGAAACAGGGGATGCCAGGCCTCAAACACGGGGTTCTACCACCTGAGGACTGTCTTTCATAAGAGACCAAAACCACCACGTGGGAAATTCCATGGCATTGAAGTGACCAGTGCAAGCTTACAAAAGCAGCAGCCACATAAGACAAAGAGATGACAAATGCCTCCTGACAGGGACATAAGTATTCATGAAACATCACTTCATTTTTCTGTGGCATGTTTCCCCAAACTTTTGGGGGTTCTAAAGAGGAAGAGGTCTCAAACTCTTCGGGTCTAGATACACAGTTTCGTGCAGTCAGCCAAGTCCAATTCAACTGCAGGGAAAGAAACGCTGTCTGAGGGGCCCATAAAGTGAACTGATTTCACAACAATTGGAAATCACTGAATATATGCCCAGGCCGAGATACTAAAGTGTGGGCAGTATCTCTCAGACCCCCTCTTTGTCACAGGCCACTGTTCAGGCCACTAGGGCTGAAATGTCCCTATCTGTTGTAGGAAGAAACTGGGCTTGAGCTTAGTGCTTTCCATCATCCTAAAGAATCTCAATATACATCCTAGAATTTCTCTACTAGTTTTTATTGCTAGAAGATGCCTTAGAAGATGCTCTGAAGGACATTTTGAGGTTTGGTCACCAACAATAAGTCACCTCTCTAAGAAGCTCTGCATAGGGTAAGGGCCCCCCAGATGAATACTGGGAAATTCCCTTTGCAGAGGGAAAAGCCTGAGAGCGAGAGAGTTTTGTCAACCCTTGGTATCAGAAGTGGTGAAAAAAGGAGAAAAAGATATACTTGTGAAGACCCTCCCCAGCCTTCTTTTAGTATTAGAGTGTAAAACCCCAAAATGCTCTATGAAGGTGTTTCTGGCACTTTCTTTTTTTCTTTTTTAAGTTTAATTTTTATTGTATTTTTTTGTATAGGGTCCCCTTAATCCCCCCTCTCCTGAGCAATCGCCACTCGATTGTCCATGTCCATGAGTCCTTTTTTCTTTTTGCTCAATCCCTGCACCCACTTTCTAAAGCTGTTATGCCTCTGAAGGAAACCACGTAAGCAAATCTATCAAGCATTCGTTTCATTCAAAACAGGCCAAGGCAGTGAAGTGAAGAGGGAGTTGAAAGTTGCCAGCTCAGGCTATCACAGGCTCATTGTACCTCATGCAAAGCAGCCTGCCAGGAACTTCAAGGGCAAGAGAGTAGCTGCTGCCCACAGATGCCCTGGAGGCAAGAGCAGGCTTCCTTGGGGAGTCGGGGCCCTTTTAGAGAAAGGCCAGCTCACAGGTGGGTGCCTCTGCCACCTGCCTGGGGCTGTGATACAGCTGGTCCAGCTTGGTGATTGCGAAACACAGGTACCAAAAGAAAACCACGGCAGCGAGTCCTCTCACCAGACTCACCGCAGCCCCTGTGCAGTGCCCATGCCTGCTCTCCAGGTGACTACAATCACAGACTTCCGACTGAAGACTACTGAAGACCATTCCCAGTGTGTCCTAACTGGAGGGAGACTGAGGCTAACAGGGGCTGGAGCCATTCCTTCCAACCCAATGCAGCTGGTGCATATAAAACTGGACACAGGTGGGAGCTACTGAGGTTTGGGACCTACCGCCTCTGTGGGCACAGGGTGTGAAATGGGGTGCCTGAGTGCCAGGCCTGAGCTTTCATTGTCTTGCTGTGAGATCTTGAGCAACCCACTTCATTTCTGCTGGTTGGCCTCAATTTCCTCATCTTGAGAATACGGAAGTTGGACCAGATGGTCTCCAGGCAAAGTCACATTCAAGTGTAGACACGAGATTCAGAGGCATCAGACTATCCCTGGAACACTGCCCAGGCCCAAAACCCTTGGGATTCTTCCTCCTCCACCCCCGCAAGGAGTACTGTGCATCCACTTCTCAGCATGGTGAGCTGTGGTGAGTTCCCCAGTCTCAGTGGGCCTGAGTCTGCCTGCCCCTTCCCCAGAACCCTGCTCAGTGGAGCTCTAGTTGCGTAGCAATCAGGTTTCTGCTGTAGCATCCTGAGCTTCCCTACATCTGAAGTTAGAATTCACCCCATGCCAAAGGCAGGCACCAATGGAATGGTCCTGGGCTTGCTAGTAGCTAGCTCACCTGTTCGCCACTCACCCAGCACCCCAAACACACAGTCCATTTAAGCATGGACATACCCCACCAGTAGCCCACAACCCACATGCCTGAGAGTCTGCCTCCCCACCTGTTCTGCCAAGGGCTTTGCCAAGGACCTTCCCTGTTCTCTGAATGCCCCCAGTGTTCCTCTTCTTGGTTAATCCTTCTTCCCCATCAACCTCCCAGACTCACCCCAACCCCCAGCCCTCTGCAGCTAGGGCCTGTTCTGTCGGAAAGTGATTGATTGATCTGGAATCTTTACAGCAGTATCTCCAAGTGCAGTCCCTGCACCGGCAGCAGGGGCATCCTCTAGGAGCCATTAGAAATGCAGGGTCCCAGGCCTACCCTAGAGGCAATTCAGATGCACCCTAACCTTTGAGAAGCCTGGCAGTGACCTTTCCTAGGAGATCAGCTGGCCTGTGACAGGCTCCTGGGTAACAAGCATCATCATTTCCCCTGGCCCAGGTGCAGGCCCCTATCAGAAGTCAAGCCCAGGCCCTGGCTGGTGTGGCTCAGTGGACTGAGTGCTGCCCTGTAAACCAAAGGGTTGCCAGTTCGATTCCCAGTCAGGGCACATGCCTGGGTTGCAGGTCCAGGTCCCCATTAGGGGGCACTTGAGAGGCAACCACACATTGATGTTTCTTATCTCTCTTTCTCCCTCCCTTCCTCTCTCTTTCTAAAACAAGCAAGCAAACAAACAAAATCTTAAAAAGAAAGAAAGTCAAGCCCAAATCAGAGTTTCTGCTTAACCCAGGCAGTGGGAGACTGCATCCTGGAGGGAGGTATGTACAGACACAGACTAGCCTTTCCATAGAAACTGGACCTACCTTAGCTGTCCAGCGCCCCCAGATAATGGTCGTCACTAAAGTCTAGGCTGATGGGAGGGTCCCCTTTCCCAAGAAGGGGAGGGTACTACCTTCTAGGGGAAGAAAGTTGGGCAAAATAAGGCTATTCTACCCCTGAGTCTCAGGAGCACATCCATCATTTTCATTACGGCCGCTGCTGCCACCACTAAACTGGACAGAGGCATCCAGTCCAGGCTGGAACCTTTGTGCAGATACTGGGTTTACTGAGAAGATTCTCAACTACCTTCTGGGGAGCTGTGTCTCCTAATGGGCTTCCAGCCTGTAGTGTCACACCCAGAACTGGACCATGGGGTAGAAGGCAGGTGGGTATGTAGGTATAAGCCCAGTTTCAGATTTTGGAAAAGCTATATGGGGGAGGCAACCTATGGTCTCCAGTACCCACACAGAAATCACCACCCTACTTCTTGGGTCACTGGGGGGCCAAGACTCCCTTCCCCACCACAAACACCCCTTTTAAAATCTTTCTCTCCTCCCTTCCTCTTCTCCTGATTTCTCACGCAACAACCCAGTATTCCTTTCTCCTGGCTCACCTCCCGGGCCGGTGAAAGGTGCCTGCCCCCCATCACAGAGCCCTGGACCCTCTCAGCTGAACAGTTAGAGTCCAAATCTCAGAAGGTTCAAACGCCGAAGTCATTTTAGAAACACGCAGAAGGAAAGCAAGCTGACCACACACATCTGCAGGCAAGCAGCATGGATTCTTACCATCAGAGGTCAGCTAATCTTCTCTGGGGATTGCCAACTCAGAGGAGACTCGGGTCCTGTCTGAAGTCCCCAGACTCAGGACCAGGCCGCCAGCTTCCCCTGCGTGGCACCCTCTGCGGGAAATGCGGCTGAGGCAAGCAGGCACGCCGGGGCCAGTGCTCTGGACACCCCAGAGGATGTTCTCACTGCTGCTCTTTCACAAAGAAGCCACTACATTGCGCAGTTCCCTCCAAGTCTGCTCCCGCTCTCGTGCGGAAATCAACAACGCATTCTGGACTTACCAGAAGCAGGCTTTCTTGAGGCTTTCTTTCTTACTCTCTCTCTTTTTTTTAAAACACTCTCTTTTTCCCCTTTCTCAGCTAAAAAAAGTTGGCTGAGGTCACGGCATACAATGGCCAAGCCTGTGTCACTGACCAGATGCCTCCCACCCCCAGGCCTGTGGACAAGAGCGCCTTTGTCCGCTGTATTTTAGGCGGGACTCCCTGGGCCTGCCCAAGCCCTGCTGGGGAATGTTCCGCCAACTTCTTCCCAACCCTAAGTCAGGGTTCTGGCCCCGGCCCCAGCTGTGTGAACCCAAGGCCATATCAAACCCAACATAAAAAGGAACACAGAATGGTCCCCTGCCTTTGCTCTGCCCTCACTACCTCCAATTCTGGATGGACAGTGGGCGAAAGATGCTGCATGCCTCAGATAAAAGAGGCCCAAGGATCACAAAGCTGTTATTAGTCGCAAGTGGAGAAAGATTGGACCCTGAGAACAATACTGCATCCTCCAACGAACTGATGTTAGGTGGGGACTTGGGTCCTTGGTGAATATGTCATATCGCTCCATTTAGAAACCTTTGGAGCAGCTGAGGGTTTAGCACTTAAAATGCCACACATGTCTGTGTTTGCTTTCAGATGCAAACCTGTGGGATTTTAGGAAGTGATTCTCTATATGAAAGTAAAGAGGATTTTCTGGAGGGACCAGGCCTGGATGGTTTCCTGTAAAATCACTTTTTCTCTCAAACATTTGTACAAATGAACTGTTTACTTCCGGGGCAAGTCAACAGCAGCTCCTCGAGGGGTGCTAGGAATTCTGCGCTACTGTCTATGGACCCAGGCCGATCAGGGTCCCACCCAGGGCAGGTCACCAGCTGTGATGTGCGGAGCAAAGCCTCTACACTGTGGCTCCCTCCAGGGTGAAGTGGAGATGATCACAGTATATTTCTCAAACGGTTGTGGGGAGACTCTGAGGGGAAAAATCCATACAAACACTTCGTAGGGTGAGGGGGAGTGTGAGGACTGGACACAAACTAGTTGGTGATGTCGTTGTTGTCACCACTAGCAGGGGTGGAGAGTAAGAGCCGCAGTGCCCTGGATGCAAAAAACGTTTAGACTCAACAACAAAACAACAACGACAAACACATAACCTAATTAAAAATGGGCAAAGGACAGTTGCCCAAAGAAGATATACAAATGACCAATTAGCACGTGAAAAGATGCTCCAAATCACTAATCTTTAGGGAAATGCAAATCACAATGAGATATTACCTAACACCCACTGGGATGGACACTATAAAAAATAAAAATTAAAAAAAGAGAAAAAACAAGCGTGGGCCAGGATGTGAAGCAACTGGAACCTTTGTGCACAGTGGTGGGAATATAAAATGGTGCAGCTGCTATGGATACTATGGCAGTTCCTGAAAAATTAAACATAGAATTACCACACGATCTAGCAATTCTGCATCTGGGTATAGACCCAAGAGATATGAGAGCAGGGACTCAGACAGGTATTATCATCCCTCTGTTGACAGAAGCCTTATTCACAATAGCCAAAGGGTAGAAACAACCCAAGTATCTACTGATGGATGAATGGATAAACCAAATGCAGCCTATACATACAATGGGATATTATTCAGCCTCAAAAAGGAAGTAAGCTCTGACGCATGCTGCACAGGGACGAACCTTGAGGGCAGAATGCTAAGTAAAGATAAATCAGTCATGAAAGGCCCAATATTGTATGATTCCACTTCTGTGAGGTTCCTAGAGTCAGATTCATAGAAATAGCAAGTAGAACGGGGGTTGCCAGGTGCTGGGAGGAGGGGGAAATGGGGAGTGGTTGCTTAATGGATACAGAGTTTCAGTTTTGCAAGACAAAAAAATTCTAGAAATGCACCATGATGATGGTTGCACAAGAATGTAAAAGTTCTTATTACTACTGAAAATGGTTAAACTGGGACATTTCACATTATGTGCATTTTACCACATACACAAAAGATAGTTTAGACCAAGGGACCCTGGCCAGGGTGATGCTTGAGCCACAGCGGGAGATACTCAGGGGCAGGGTCTCCAGGGAAGGTGGCACATGCACCCGCCCCAGCTCCTTGGGAAGATGAAGATGACTAGAAAACAAGGTCGGGCCACCTATAGTGGGGCTCACTATGGTCCAATCACAGAAACTGAGGCAGCACAGTCAGCATCTTAGCATCAGCCACAGGCTCCTCTGCTTTGGAGCATGGCATGCCCAGGAGTCCCTGGAGGTGGATGGTGATCAGACACATCAACTCCCTGTTTCCTGCACCTACAATCCACCTTTCTGGTCCTTCCCTTCCAACCCCACCCCCACCCCCCCCACCCCCCACCATGGCAGCCCTCAGGTCTTCCTTCTCAAAGCCACTGGCATGGCTGTCTGGGGACACCACTTCCCCTCTGTGATTGCTGAGCTCCAATCAGCTGCAGGAATGACAACCATGACCCCTTGCTGAGAGCTTGCTCTGGGCCAGGCACTGCTCCAACTGCTTCACAGGTCTTATGTCACTTAACCCAAATTAACAAGGAAGTTTCTGTTATCATCCCATTTAACAGAGGAGAAAATAGAGACTCTGGGGGTGATCAGGAAGGATGGGGTGGGATGAACAACTTCAGGGTTCAATCCTTCGTGTCCAGCCTGAGCAAAGGCCCAGAGAAACAGTGTGGGAGGGTGAGGGAAATGGTGGGTGGACCACTTCCATCAGAATTTAAGAGGCATGGAAGGTGAAAAAGTAGAACCTAAGGATGGAGTCAGATCATGGAAGGCCATTGAGAATTCCAAGGCTAAGAAATTCAGACTCTCTTCTACAAGCAAGAAGAAAGCATGGATGGGTTTTGAACCAGGGAGAAAACATCACCAGCTTTGCACTCAGGATATATTATCACAACACCAGGGAATAAAACGATCAAATGTTAAGACAAGGAAGTAGTCATGGGATCTCTCCTTTTTTTCTCACTTTGTAAAAGTAAGAGCCCTGGCCTGGTGGCTTAGCTGGCTGGAGCATCATCCTGCACACCAAAAGGTTACAGGCTTGATTCCCAGTCAGGGCACATACCTAGGTTGCAGGTTCAATTCCCAGCTGGGGCATGTACAGGAGGCAGCCAATCAATGTTTCTTTTTCTCTTTTTTTTTCTCTCTCGCCTTTCCTCTCTCTCTAAAAGTAATAAAAGCATGTCCTCAGGTGAGGATGAAAAATAAAAAACAATAGAAATGTTTAACTCAACATTTGTAAAATGGTCCCAACTCAGCCACAAGAGAAGAAAGCGAGCAGGGTTGAGATGAGGAGTCTGCCAGCAGCTGCTAAGTTTTCCTCAAGTTCTCTCTGGTGCGGGAGGAGGGGCTGGGGGCAAATCCATGCCCTGACCTTTGAGGTCAGCCATACCAAAGGAAGACATAGATAGGAGCAGGTGCATCTCAGCTCCTGGACATGGGGCCCCACTGATGAGAAGATAAAAGCAAAACTTCATTTGCATGTAGACAGCCGAGACCTTCACCTCAGTCCTTCAGGTTTTCTGGGATTAAAGTAGCCACAGAAGCTGTCACAGCCCATAACTTCCTGGTTTTATAACAGCAAAGGGGACATTTTTCAGGCTGGCTAGCCTTGACACCTCTCTGACACTGCATCATCACACAGATGAACGGATACAATGACACACAATAGGGCACAGCCATAGGCAACACAAAAATTGTTGTCATCACAGTTCCCATTGTGGCCTATGGCCAGGGCAGGGGACCTTTCTGGGCCAAGATAAACCAGGAGGCTAATCTTCTCTGACCTGAGCTAAGCAGTACACACCAGTCCTGCAAACATTTTATTCCTTAGGTTTATCAAAGTTAATAGGTCAGGGTGGGTACAACTTGCAAATGCACTCAATGGTCTTTCCTGTTTGGGGTTATTCCAGCTTCTGAATGAAGAGGCCACTTTGGTTTTGCTTGACTGATAGTCCTCTATCATTAGAGTTACTGGAAAAAGCATGAATTGTTCTCCCCTTTTGGGTCTCTGCAAATAGGTAAGTTTCTACATATGGGCCATGTGAACAAATGAGAAACAGTAGGAAACCCATGATCCAAAAGCAAAAAGATGGACAATCATTTTCGCCGAGCTGCATTTCCCAGAGTTTAATGGAGTCAGATGCAACCAACCCTCCTCTTCTTAGTCTTTGTTTCAGCTGCATTGAAAACTGGCAACCAAAATAGGCCAGATTTGCTCTAGGCCCTTGTCTTCTATAGAACAAATTGTGTTGT
The DNA here is from genome assembly GCF_004126475.2 of Phyllostomus discolor. Lineage (NCBI taxonomy): Eukaryota > Metazoa > Chordata > Mammalia > Chiroptera > Phyllostomidae > Phyllostomus > Phyllostomus discolor. The sequence continues at coordinate 69,065,991 of NC_040910.2, read as the reverse complement.
CTCATAATGATAATTAATAAGAAAGAACATCTGTGTATGGCGATGAGTCACTTTTTCTAAATGCTTTACAGGCATGATGGGAGAAATCATTCACCAGCCCGTGCAGTCTCCAGGGTGAGGGATCTCGAAGACCCCCCAATTCCTGCTACGCGGCCCCTTGGCTATGTGATCGATCAAGCACTTAACAGTTACTAACTACCTTCTCCTGATGGCTGTGAACAGTGCAGCAAGTATATAATACAAAGGACTGGACTTTTAAAGTGTGGAAGATAAGGCACAAACACAAGTGAAAAAAAAAAGAAATGACCATACAAGGTAGTCTACAATAAGTGCTAAGTTGACAGATAATAAGAGCTTTCAGAATCCAGAGGAGGGCAAGATTGCTTTCCACTGGGGTGGTCCGGGAAGCTTCTCAGAAGATGCAGCATTGCCTGACAGCTGGAATGAAAAGGAAGGGCTTGATCAGAGCAGAGGGACATCAAGAAAGAAGCAGAAAAAGCCTGGGTGACTGACAAGATGGGGGGGGCGGGGGACAGGAGAAAGTAGAAATTGAGTCTGAAGGAAGCAAGAGGATTAGATCTAGTAACCCAGACAGGATTGGCTGTGGTGGGAGGCCATTTGGGAGGATGTGGAAGAGTTTGTTGGCTGCATCTGTAAGTTCGAAGGGATCAGTGAGCAACTGCCGCAAGTCTGGCCCTAGCACCCAGAGCCGAAGCATCTATGTGGACATGGTAGTGGAATCCTGTGTGTCAGCCTGGAGCTCACAAAGGATGAACAGCTAAACTTTGAGGCGTGTTCACACACGGTGGGAGAATCAATTCTCTCTGACACTCCTCGGACCCAATCCCTTCCTCCTTGGTGCCCTCCATGCATGCATACATACCCCAGGACGCCTGTCCAGGACTCTCAGAGGCAAGAACCAGCTCTTCATTCTTTACTCCTCCCCTCAGCCCAGGTCTCACACTCAGGGGCTACATGACGGGGAAGGAATGAATGTGAGTTCTGAGAATCAGTCACCAACACCAAATGAGGAGGGAGGCCTAAGGAGAAATGTCAGTTAACAGTGCCCGAGTGAGATACCAGAGAAAATGCACACTAATTACGAAAATGATGTCTCCTGCTGCTAATCTCAGAAAGAGTTGGGCATGGGAATCAGATCTTCGCACACAGGGCACTGTGGGCATGAGGCACACAGGGAAGGGAGGTAAGATAGTAAGACAGGTGCCATTATGGAAGAAAGCAAGAAAGAGGACGAACGTGGCTGCAGGGAGTGGCTGGTTCCAGATCTGCTGGGCTGGTAGCTCCCACGAGGTAACTGGCAGCCAGTTCCTTACACTCAATATGGTTGGGTCCCAGGCCCCTCAACAATGCAGAATATCAGAGAACCAGGCAGCAAAATAGCAGTGCACCAGGTGAGGGCCAGTTTGAAAACAGGAACTGGACTAGGAGATGTGTGCATCACTGAGTCTACTGGCAAGCAACCATGGAAGGGAGTCCCTTCTACCAAGTGCACAAAGTGCCAAGGCCAGCGACAGACCGCATTCACATATACTCTCTCTGCTGGTATATGCGAAGTCTACATAAGTCCTAACTTGTCCAGGAACGAGTAGAAAAGGTGGAAAAAGCATGTGGAATAAGGGTGAATATGTGACATCCTGAAGGCTCCAAGGAATAATGCATCTCATAAAGTAGTAATTCAGAAGAAAATGTCGGGAAACTGCTAGAGTGCAAGAAAAGCTGTGATATCTTTCAAAGAGGAACAGAAATTCATAATGGAAAAAACAGCCAAAGCGGAAAGACTGACACAAAGAAGAAAACAAATGAGGTAATAATTATACAGAAATCACTCATTTAAATCCATATTAGCAGCTGTGAATAAATATATAAAATGTTAATTCAATAAAGAGCAGGGTAAACTTAAAAGGACCTCCCTAAATTGCAAAGTGAAAAAGACCAAGAAATAAAGAAGCAGTATATCTTTAAGAAGTGTTCCATTAGAAAAGACCAGAATAGATTAAAATCAATAATCGATCACAACATAATAAAAAATCATTTTAAAATCATGCAAGTGCTAGGAAGTGCTAGAAGAGAAATCCTACTGAAGTCAAAGTTTTTGAGGACATGTTCATTTTTTTATTACTAAGGATGATCAATAAACAGTTGTTGAATGGTGGAACAAACTGAATTGCAAATACAAGTTTCTGTCTCAAAAGTTTGAGATCTAAGACATACACATCTAGGCAAGTTGTATCAATATTTCATGTGCAAGAAAGAAGGTTCTCTTAGACATGCAAGTGAGGATCCACCCACTACTCTCCAGACGCTGAGAGAGAAAGCCTGATGAGGAAGATGGCAGTGGGGATAAATGTCCCTGTGGATTGTTTCTTCCCCAGTGCAGGCCCCCGGCCCAGAAGCCCAATGAACTATGTGCCACCTGGTAGGTCTTCCAGCACAGGGTGAAGCTTGGGGGCCTAGCATATCACCTTCTCTGCTTCCGCCATGATGGAACCAGAATACATGCTTCTCCTGCAACGTCCTTCAGGGCCAGCACAGAGGAAACCTCTGGCCACATGCAGGGGGCTCTCGCAGTTGATGCTGCCTTTTCCATCCACACACATGTGGGCAACGCGGGAACTATGGAGGCTCTGGGACACTGTGCTGGGAGAAGCACTGAACAAAAAGTCTTTGTTCCTCCCTCCACCCAAGCCACGCTGTGTTGTGTAGAACACCAGAGTGGCCACTTGCATTGCCTGGGGACTTGAGTAATGATTTTCTGCATATTTAAAACTCATTTTAAATGAACCAAGTCTTTTCTCCCTCCCATAAATCAGTAAAGACTAATAAACCACCCAGTGACCGCTGTTTTCGCTCATCAAAACCCTCTTTTATATCATCTTCTAAGAGCTGTTCCTGCTTTAGAAATCGGAGTACGCAGCATGATCTCAACTATGGAAAATAATGCTCTCCCCATTCCGAATGAAGAACTAAGGAAACACACAGAAATGTTAACAAGGGCTATCTTTGTATTGTGGGATTCCTGTGGCTGTTTTAATTGTACTATTAATTTTATTACATTAAAAATTTTTATTTTTTTAAGTAAAAATAAAATTTTAACTTTTAAAATGTCTTCATTACTTTTACAATCAGAAAAAGACCACAATCCCCCAAAATCAACATATACACCATATGATCCCAGATATGTGAACAAACATATACGGTAAGAAGGGGGAAAGAATGTTACATATTTTTTTATTATTTCTGCTTTTCTGTATTTTTAAGTTTTCTGTGATGAGCATATTAATTTTAACACATTTAAAAAATACTTATTCTACCATGTAATAATGTATGAATATAGTGTTATTTAAAATACTTAGATAGTGGGGAAGGGTGGGGGGAAAGGCAGAAAACTGTACTTGAACAATAATAAAATAAGTTAAAAATTTTAAAAAGTTAGATAAAAATTGGAAAAAAATAAAATACTTAGATACTGTTTGCAGGAAAATCCCCCTTGACGTACCCCATCTCACTTGCCATCCCCTAAAATGAAGACTGTTGATCAGATTAGGATTTTTTAAATTATGTGTCAAATGGCAGGAAGACTTCGGGGGTGTGTTTTTAAGAAACTGAACTTCAGATAAAATGAGCAAAAGTAAAGAACATTCCCAAAATTACAGATGAAAGGGAGCTCAGAAATCATTTGGTCCCGTGTTGCCATTTAACAGACTGGGAAGCCGAGCCTCAGAGACAGACGGGGATTGGACACCAAGGGTCCGCCGTCCCAAAGCAGAGGTCCCTCCCTCTCCCTCTTCGGCAGCCCTGCATCTTGGTGCTGGCGTTGCCATCATGGCTAAAGGGTCAGATGTCATGGCAGAAGCCAGAGCCCCGCCTAGGATGGCTCCTGGGCCGACCCCAACACTGTTCTGTGCAAGGTGACCCATCGTCCATCAGTCTGGCTTTCTGTTCACCCTGAGCTCGTCCCTTGTTTGTGGCCAGTGAGCTCCCTGAAGGGAGGGGGACTAGAGAGGAAACATCTGTGCACACAAGAGGAGTGAAGTCATAGCACACTTGATTTTCCCTTTGGCAGATCTTCTTCTGCCTATTTTTTTCCCCACTCATTGAAACTCCATTCCAACAAGGGAGCCTGGAAGATTCCAGAAACTTCTGGCAACCACAACCTCCACACTCTGAGAGGGATTCTAAAACAAGGTGTGCATGGATGTGTTGGGATGCGAGTTTGGGTAAGAAACAAGCTACAACCCCCTGCAAATCACTCAATTGCCTGCAGACACCCATTTGCTTGTCCTCAAACCCAGGTTTCAGTCTTGAGCCAGGCACAGAGGAAGTTCAGTGTAGGTGCTATGGCTTACCAGCCATAAAACCTCAGAAGTCATGTCCCCTCTTTTACCCTCATTTTTTTTCTTTTCTACATGTAGAAATGGAAATACCACCACCTGCTTCACTGAGTTCTTGTAAAGAGTTTAGGGCTGAAACCATGGTAGATACTCTGTGATACTAGCCTTGCCCCATCCTTCCTGTCCCTGTTCAATCGCTGAGCAACCTTTGAGGAAAGGCTGCATCAGTGGACGTCATCAACACTGAGTCGTTCCCATTGCACAGCCCGGGATTTCCCAACAGCCCAAGCTAACCTCTCCACAATGACACACTCTAACTTTTCTGACATAGACTGAGCTTGTCACGGGAGCCAGAGACAGGGAGTATGAAGTGGAATTACAACGCTCAGTGGACAAGACTAGAGTATATAAGACTGTGGAGCCAAGAACAACCACTGGGGCCACTAGAAAGCAGGCGACCCCCGCCACAAACCAGACGAAGACCAACACACCCTGGGTAAGAGCTGCAAACCAACCAGAACAAGGTCCTGGCTGCCTCCCTGGGGCTGCCTGCCCATTTGAACTCTGCTGCCATCACCAAGGGTACCCCAGAGAGCACCCCTTACACTTGAGCTCCTAAAAATGAGACTGGTTGGATTATAGGAAGGGCAAAGGTTAGGTTTCTTTTTTCCTCCACTGCACATCCGCAAAGCCGATTCTGCAGCCTGTACTTCACACTGGATATTTTTAGTGTTCTTCATTGCTGGAGCATTGTCTACTGTGGGCCAGGACCTTGTACATACTGTAGCTTATCTGATCCTTATGAGAACGTCAGGAGAGAAGCATTCTTATTTTCATCTTATAATTAAATAAACTGAGGTCTTACAACTAACAAGACACAGACCGTGTGAACCCAGAGCCCTGTGTCCAAGGCTAGGGTCATTCCCCCACTGGAGCCGAGGCTCCTCTGCAGTGTGTCCTGTAGTCCTCTGCCCAAAGGCAAATACTCCTGGTAGAAGTTACAGTTGAAGCCATGATCAGCCAAGACCCTAATTATCAATTTCACACAGGAGAAGGTAATGGCCCATTGTCAGCGGGGAGCCTCATTAACTGCAGGCAGAGGTGCAAGGGGAGAGCAGGAAAGTGCCAAGGTCAGTACCGCCACAGCAAAGAGCCCTGACCAGCACCCATGGCGAAATGACACCTGAAAGAATGTCAGTTTGAGCTGGCAGAGCTTGGAGCTTGGGCAGGCAGCCCCCACCCATCCACATAAAGCAAGAAGACAAGGCCACTTCAAAGCTCAGCTCCTGTGCTAGGCTGAAATCTGGAGCTGGGGTTCAATGCTCCAGCTGGGATGGGAGCCCCTCTTGCTCTGCCTAGGGGCCAGGCTGGTCACTCCTTGCTATCTCCTGGGACGTGCGGCCCCCACCCCAGCCAGCCTCCCTCTCATGTAGGCTGTCCACGCCTCACCTCCATGGCTGCACATGTTTGGGTGGCAGGCATCACCCCTGTTGTCTGAGCTCCCCAAGTTCCCAGATGCAGAAAAGGTACCCATGAAGGATGTGTTGAATAGATGGAGTCCCCCAAGTCTCTGAGTAGGATTTGTCAGCCCATTGAGAAAGAGGGCCTCTTACTTTGCTGGGGCTACCTGGGCACTGAGGTGAGGGCAGGGGAAGAGGAGAGACAGGACAATGAAGGGAGGAGCAGTGCCCGCGCCTTTATCTGTTTTATACAGGACAGGGTCTGACATCCTGAAGTGCTGTCAGAGGTCCCCAAATCACAAATGAACAGAACTGGGGGGGTCATCAATGGCTTGGCTGGGGTCTCTGAAACCAGCCTCTCCTGGGCCTAGAGCCCTCCAGGTACCATGTTTTGCCATGTATAATGCACACTTTTTTGCCCAAATTTTTGAGGAGAAAATAAGGATGCACATTATACAGGGGTAGTACTAATTCTCTATCTATATAAATGTTTTTAATTCTTTTATTTATACTTATGTGTTAAAAGTGTAACTCTAGAAAGCAATAATGGTATCTGTATGCAAAATAATACCCTGGAATATGATCATCGGTTTTACACATAAATAAAAAATTGCATTAAAAAATTAAAACGAAAGCTTTTTTCCCTGAAAATTTGGCCCCAAAATGTGTGTGTGCATTGTATGCAGGAACATGGCACACATGGCAAAATACGGTAAATACATCTGGAAAAACTTGACTCTTGGCTTGCTTGGACTGTCCACTAAAATAATTAAGCCAGTATCCAGAGAGGCAGTGGACAGAAGTCGAGTGATCAGCTGAGACAACAGCTATCTGAGTTATCAGTGCTGGGCTTGAAATGTGTGTGTGAGGTTGGCTTTTACCCATACAGTTTTAAAGAAATGGCATGTTATTTTCACCTCAGGCCAAGCAGCCCACAATGCCTGCTCATCTTTGATAAGCTTGGGCCACTGGCTGGATCTCTCCTGATGTGATTCAATTCCCTGGACTTGTTTGCTACAGTCATACCCTGCATCTCCCCTGGGAAGCTGGCCTGGTGACCATCTATCTCTCAGGACAGCTGAAGGGACCCACGAATGGAAGTGCCGACTAGGTGGGAGCTGGACAAAAAGGGACTGGGACTAGTTGAGATCCCATAGCTGGCAGGACTCCTCCAGCCCTTGAAGCACACTCAGAACTCTGCCTGGAGCCTGCAGGGTGGAGCCCTTAACTCCTCTCAGGCTAGGGGTCCCCACTTTCCTCCTTTCTGAGTCTTAAAGGATGGGGAGTGGCCACAACAGGTATAGGCATCCTACCAGGCCGCAGAACAGTGGTTCTGAACCTACCACTTTTCCACTATACCAGAAGGGCCATCACTACACACTGCTGGACCCTCCATGTTTCTGAGTCAGCAGGTTTGCGTGGCGCCCAACAACCTGCATTTCTAACAGGTTCCTAAGTGATGCTGCTGCTGGTTCAGGAATCACATCTCGAGAACCACCGATTTCAAGGGGAAAAAAATGAGCCTGTTCTTCCTCCATCTCTAGAAAATTGATCTTTAGGAGACTGATAAATTTAGTTTCAGAAAGAAATAGACTCTTAAACATCTTGAAAAACATGGTCTTCTTGTCTTCCCTCTTTTCATAGACATGGGATATATTTCACATTTCCCTAAACATAAGAAAAACATCACAAGTCAAACAAATAGTGGCAACTGACCTCTCTGAAGCTGCTGTGCAGAGCTAGGGATGGCACAGATGGGTGGGGACTGTGGCAAACTGGCAGAACTGCCACACGCATCCTCAGCATAGTGTTGCCATGAGGACCACAGCTGGCTCAGTGTTGCCAAAGCTACCATTTTTGCAAAAAAGCTGATAATCTGGAATGTGAAATTGGCTGATTTTTTCGGTGCTGGTAACCATCCCCAAAGCTTCTACATGAAACCAGGGGCAAAAACAAAAACAAAACCTACACCCAAGAAACCCCACAGTTCTGCTCTTGATTTTGCCCATTGGCCACCAGTGTGGAATTCCTAGTTTTAATTGTTGGGTATCTGCATAAGCAGCCATTTGGAGAGTGAGCTCCCTGGTATTAAAGGCGTGAATACCACTGTCCTAAACTGAAAGTATGAATTAGCACTTCCACCCTTATGCCAAGACCTCTTCCTCCCAACACATCCTGGTGGGTGTGGCAGGAGGCCAGCTTCTGGGGTGTTGGTGCACATTTTTCAAGGGTTACAAATGTGAGGCTTGCCCCCTCTCACCCTGGAGCTGGACACCCCAACCTGGGTCTAGCCTTCCTTGCCGTGGACATACAGGACAAGGTTTCTGGGGCAGAAGGGACCCTAAAAAATCTGTCCTACTCTGTCCATGGAAAAGCGCTCCCTCATCAGCTGATGAGAGTTCGGAAGGAGAGGTGGGGTGGGAGGGGGCTGAATAAAACAGCTGAAGGAGTGAGGCGTATCGCAGCAGCTGGGGACACAGGCAGGGAAGCTGATCAGAGGCAAAGCGGTGCACTGAGCAGGGATTCAGGTTGAAGTGAAAGGGGACACAGGAGCCTGGGGGAGGACAGATGCACATCCCTGGGGTCCACAGTGAAATGACACAGTTGCCACAAAAAGCAGAGTCCCATGGGGGAACAAGACTTAACGGCTGAATGCCAGCCCCTTGGAACATGCCTGGTGGGGAGGGAGGTTGGATCATCTCTCCTGGGAGGAGTGTGGAATCCAAACGTACAGGGCTGTGGGGCACAGGAACCTGTGTCCTGGGGCTGGAGGGAGGAGCACAGGGGGAGCAGGGCAGTCGCCATCAGAATCACAAGCATCCTCAGTCCGCTGCTGGGAGCTCTCCCCCTGACCCCAGGCCCTGGGAGGAGGGGCTGCCACCTTGGGCTCAGCTGGCCGGCTGGTCCCCGTCTGTGCTGCCCACTACACCATGTCAGTTCCTTGGAAGGGGGCCTGCAAGGGACCCCCCCCCCCCCCCACTGAGAACCACGCCTTCTCCTCCCAGTCTTTCCTTGGAAAGGAAACTCACAGTCCCCTGCAGGAGAGAGTTCAGGTTCATTGGGTCACCACCACTGAAGGCCAGCAGTTTTCATACATTTGCTCTGGAAGTCTGACGCACAGTAAAAAGCATATTTTACTTTACAACCCAATACACACACAAAGCAAAATTTTCATGTCGCCATACTCCCCTGCCCACGTGCAACACACTCTGGTGTCTTCCCATCTCACCTTTGTGCTGGTTAACACAGAGTACACCCATGATGTGGTTCGTGACTCAAGGTTCAAAAAACACCGAGTTACCCAGTCCCAGTCTACTTTTTAAGAATCTCCTCCATGACCGCCTTTTATAGGAATCAGAAATTCCTACAAGGAAACCCTTTGCTCCACTCTTCCTGACCTGCCCAGCCCCTGTAGGCTGTACACCACCCAGACACTAGATTATAATCATACACAGCTTCTCTTCTCAAGAACATGGTCCAGGCCTTCAGACACAGTTCACCTCAAATACTTGTTGAGTGATGTGATAGCAGAAAAAGCCAGAAGGAGATTCCCAAAGGCAGTGACACTGCGCTGTGTCTGGCAGCACACCCTGAAGGCCAATCTTTGGAGGTCTCTGTTGCTGGCAGCACCCTCTCCCTGTCCTGGGGACACACATGAGGATGCCTGATGGTTTCCACACGGCCTTGCCCTCAGACACGTCCCCCCCATCGGGACCCGAGCCATGTCCTCGACGGGTTTCCTTGGACTGTGACGTGAGCCCCTCCCCGGCATGCGGGGGGAAGACCTCGCACCCGGGGCTTAGGCAGGGAAATGGAGCCTCAGAAACACTGACACAAGTGTCACCCAGGAAGTGGCTGAATCCACACAAATTCCCATTTTCCAGGCTCTGACTTTCATGCTCTTTGCAGAAACCTAAATGGCTTCTAATTCTGTTATATAATCCTGTGTTCATTACGTGCCCCCAACTTATGACTCAAGAAAGGAACACCACGAGTACACAGTGCTTTCTGCCACCCTGTCACCCCCGTGCATATCTACAAGCTGCCCAGACCCACAACAGAATGTGCACACAGGCACACATGAGGGAGCCGGAGGACTCCTGGGGGTCTGGTGCGTCCCTCTGTTTCTCTGACTGGCTGGGTGACATCCGGCAGAGCATGGCACCTCTCTGAGCTTCTCCCTTATCTAGAGCCCAAAGGAGCCAAGCTTGCTGACTCCCAGGGTTCCTTCCGGGCTTCTCCTAAGAGCTCTACCCACAACATTTGGGGCCATTTGGCCCCAACAGGAACTGGCCACGCTCAGGGATTAAGGAAACACAAACCAGAGGAGGAGGTGAAGATCCAGAACAGGGAACTGAAATAAGTCAAAGGAAGCAAGAAAACCTCACTTTGCACTGAGCTCACCTGAGATACTACCACTGGCCTCCTTTCCAGAGCCTCGGGTGCCCGGGTCCCTGTGCAGCCCAGACTCACTGAAGGAATGAACAGGTGGGTCTGTGGGCAAACAGAATTACCCCCAAAGCGGAGCCAAGCCCCTTCCCAGCAGGAGGCTGTCCAAGGAAGGCCTCCCTTCCACAGGAGTGGCCGGCCCTCAATCTCACCTGCTCCAATGAGCTTTGAGCACCTGCCCTGAAGATTACTGCACGCTGCTTGTTCCAACTCACCTCAGCCCCGCAGTCCCTCCTCTCGCAAATCTGACACACTGGTCATTTTCTGTCACCGGCGCTACATCCGCTGCTTCCCTGTGGCATCAGCTAATTCACTGTGCAAAGCAGCATTTATATATAGAAAGTTGCAGCCACGCAGGTTAGCATTAAAATAGAGACGACGTTGCTGTGGCAACCAAACAAATGATATTCAAAATGAAAGAGAAGTATGCTGCAATGGGGAAAGCATGTCCACAGCCTTCCAGAGCAGCTGCGCCCGGTCCCCCCAGGGCGGGTGGAATGGCCCCAGAGGAGGGACCTTCCCTTCCATGAAACCTCCTCCGCCCCATTAAGTCACTGCTCTGGTTTCTGCTCTGGCAATGGCCCCCTGCACAATTCCTTCCTAAAGCTGACTCCTGCCTGCAGCTGACCCGAGGCCAAGGCACTGATGGAGTATGATGAGCTTGACCAGGTACATCAGTTTGCAAAAGCTGTACTCCTCAAGTCCCAGGGGGAGCAGCCAGTGGCCCTACTGCTGTTAATAAGGATGCTGCTGGGAACAAAGGTGGCTCCCACCACTGCCCTCCACAGGTGAAGAGTCAAGAGGCACCAGTGAGCTGAGCGACGTCAGAAAGGCTGCTTCATCTCTCTGAGCCTCAATATAAAAATAAGAGGGAAGGGGAGATGGAAAAGTAGCCTAGAGCCTTTCACCTCTGTGATTCTGGCACGTGCATTTTCTCTACTTGGTGGCCTCCTTTTCCTACTTTCCTCTTGTTTCCTTCAGCCTTGGGCATGGGACTTCTTAGACCTGCCAGACTTGCCCTGCTATTCTTGGGGTCCCCGATCCCACACAGCAGCCTCTGCTCCCTAGCTCTTCTTCAGCACAGCCACCACCCAGAACGTTCACAGCCTTCAGGTCAAAGGTGCTGGATTCCAGGATTCAAGGACCAGCCAAGAGGCTGGGCCCTTGGACAACTCTCTGAGCCTTTCTGAGACTCATTTACACAAGCTGGACTCAGACATGACATGACCCACAGAGCAACTGGAACTCCAACCCACTGCTGGCAGGAGTGCAGAATGGTGCAGCCACTCTGGAGAGCCGTTTGCAGTTTCCTTTTGAGTTACACATCCGCTTAACCTGTGACCCAGCGAACCCACTCCTCGCATTTACTCAAGACAAATGAAAACACATGTCTACCCGAGGTCATACATGAATGTTCAGAACAGCTTTTTAAAAATAATAATCCCAAACTGGAAACAACCCAAAAGATGACCAATAGGAATTGATGAGCAAACATTAGTACCTCCATACAATGGAATACTGCTTACCAATACAAAGGAACGAACTATTGATACATGCAACAACCTCTGACCAACTCACAGATAGTATGTGGAGAAGCTAGTCTCAAAAGGTACACTGTAAGATCCCATTTATACAACATTCTCAAGAAGACAAAACTGTAGGGGTGGATGATACAGGAGGAGCTGGGTAGGGAGGGTGTGAATGCAGAAGGAGAACATGAGACAGGATCTTGGGGTGATGGAGCTCTCCTGTATCATGCTTGAGGGGGTGGTTGCATAAGTATATATTATTTATTAAAATTCATAGAAATTTATACCCTCCAAAAGTCAATTTTACTGTATGACTATATAAAAAAATAAATGCTACTTTTACCTTGAAAAAGAAAAAATATCAAAGATGATGATACTATCTTTCCACAGAATTATTCAAATCAAAAGTGGGTTCCTTATAGATAAACTGTAAAGTCCTGCAAACTATTAGTTATTAGTCCCACTTCTCATTACAAAGATGCTCTTCTTGCTCAAGAGCAATGGTTCTCAACTGTGGGCCAGCCTCATCAGCATCATCTGAGTTTGTTCGAATATCTGAGCCTCACCCCAGCCCTTCTGAATCAGAAACTCTGCTGTAGGTTTGAATGAGCCCTCCAGGTGAGTGATTGCAGTGCACACTGAAATCTGGGGGCACTGGCCTCCATATACCAATTACCCAGTCAGGCCAGCTCATTATGGAAAGGGCTGGCTGGCTCTTCAACATCAAACTCACAGATACAGATGATGTCTTCCTCCCTCCATGTCCTATTTATTCACTGACTTCCTTTTTCTTCTCTCCCACATCTGCCCTTTGTCTGCCCCCAAGCATGGCCAGCTGTTGCCCTGCAGGGAGGAGCTGAAGGCCATGACTCCATCTGACCACCTTGTGGCCGCAGGTGACATAGAACCACCTGTTTTTTTCAGCCACAACTCCTGGAATGAAGAAAAGTCTCTGTAACCGAAGCTGAGCACCTGGCTGTGCAAGTCCACTCAGAGCTTCTGACCTGGCCCAGCCTGGGCCAGTACCAGAACCGACCTTGCCAGCCCACTTCCCTTAAATCCAATGGGAGCTTGGTGGTTGTCCCAATAAACCCGAGAAAAGCCCAACTTCCTACTTGCCCCAGAACAATAACTTCAAAGCTGTTTCACATGGTTTCTGGCTCCGAAGCCACACAGAGATGATGGATCACAAAGCAGAAATCAGAACCATATGCATTTCATATTCAGCAAAATAAACAGAATTACAGCATCGGGGCTGGGTCCAGAAACCAGGGGGCTGAGTGCTTGGCCCTGAGCCTGGGCCTGTGGCCCTCAGCGCAGGCTGGGCTCCAGCCTCGCCTCCCCTGCAGCACGCCCACAAACAGTGCCTGCTGAGGTTTCTGCCTGCAATGCTGTTTCAGCTGACATTTCAGTGTTTTATGGAGTTTTTATATTCTCTTTTATGATGCAGTTGAAGATAGTTCAGCTTCTTTTTCTAGTTTCATTCAAATGCGCACAAGCACAGACAGGAAGACTGTGCCAGTAATGACAGTGTGACAGCCCCAGGAGCCTCTGGGAGGGTGTGGGGGTGGCAGCTGTGGCCCCCACCCCCTTTTATATCATCTGCTCCTTCCTTGTGGAGCCAACCACGCAGGGTGTGCCCACTTCCAGCCTCACTGTCATCACAAAACAGGGAAAATCCTTCCTCTCTCTGTTTCTAGGCAAACGAGATGGCGTTCCACATAGCCAGGCTTCTGAAACAGGGGCGGTTTTGCTGCACAGGTGACAGAGGGCAGTATCTGGAGATATGTACTGGTTGTCAGGATGGGGACCAAGGATGTGGTATATCAATTTCCAGTTGCTGCTGTACCACATTACCACAGACTCGGTGGCTCAAGATGACACTACAAATTTATTACCTGAGAGGTCTGTAGTTCAGTAATATATCTCACTGGGCTAAAATCAAGGTGTTGGCAGAGCTGCATTCCCCATGGAGGCTCTAGGGAGGAATCTATTCCCTGGTCTTTTCCGGCTTCCAGGAGCAAGTGCATTCCTTGGCTTGTGGCCCCTCCTCCACCCTCCAAGACTGCAGTGGTGGGTCAGGTCCTTTTCACACTGCCATCTCTCTGGTTCTCTTGTTTCTGTCTTCTTCCTCTTATGGGACTTCTGTAATGATATTGGGCCCACTGGATAATCCAGGGTAATCTCCCCATCTCAAAGTCAGCTGATTTGCAACCTTAATTCTATATGCAAGTTCAATTCCTCCTTGCCATGTAGCCAAACACTCACAGGTTGCAGGATATGAGCATCTTTTGTGGGGAGAGAGGGTCATTACTGTGCCTATTGTAGGGGGCCACTGGCATCCAGTAAGTTGGGTCCAGAGATGTTGCCAACATCCTACAATGCACAGGATTATGCCCACAAAAATGTATCATCCAGCCCAAAATGTCAATAGTGCCAAAGCTGAGAAAGCCTGGTACACCCTAACACTGACCGTGTCTTAGTTGGCTCCTAGGAACCGTGACTCTAGTTCATTTCCACACATGGGTCAACTGTGGGACTTTTGGAGATCACAGGGAAGCTCTGACCCACAATTGAGGAGAAACATTCATACTATTCTAGTAAATATTTTCAAGTAGATTCTCTAACTGTTCTGGAAACATCCTCAAATGATTCTTCTTTGACACACAGAAAATATACACAAACGTTAAAAACGTAAAATGCATCTTGCTTATAGAAGGGGCATGGACACCTCACTCTCTTTATGTCAATAATTTCAAATAACAGGCTAATTCAGCTTGGCTACTGGGTTGCCCTATGGTCTCAGAAATTCCTGAATTAGTCAGTAGAGCTGCTCATGCCCCTAGTCTCTCTCCCCTTGCCCAGGGGTGCTGAGCCACCACTAGCCAATGAACATTCCCAATGACCCTGCATATCTCAGTCCCCACCCCAAATGCCCTCTTGCCCCAGTGCTCCTATGGGTACCCAAGGGAGTCCTGCCTTCTGTGGGTAAGGTCTGCAGCAGCTAGGACTGCCTGTGGGAGGGAAAAACTACTCAAGAGGCCCTGCCCAGCCCTAAAGACAGCAGGGGGCTATCCCCCTACAAAGGATGGTCCCCTAGCAAAGCTCCCCCCAGTCCCACCCTGTGGTCCCATTGGTTGGCAGGGTTTCCCAGAATGGATGAAGGGGGCAACAGAGGGTGACTTTGTGATTTCATGGGGACTCCCCTGCAGGGACAGGCAGGCAGTCTGCTAATACCACTTTCTGTCATTCTGACAAAATGAGTCCCTGCTTCCCCCCACCTCCACCAAAAGGATGAGCAGAGGCAAAGCAGCACCCAGTGTGTGTGCATCCAGGTGTCCCTAATACCCCAGGTGAATCCCTGCTATCTTGCGATCTCTGCTGAGCACAGTGAGGCACTTGTTTTAACTTCTCTGTTGCAATTCTCCAGCATCTTTTCCAAAACCACATCTCTGTTCTAAAGCATGGAAGCAATGGCTCTAACAAAGCCCTGACATGACATCTGAGATTCTTTGGGGCTTGGGACCACCAGTGTCAAGGTGTCATCTGTAGAGCACATTGTGTTTGTTCACTGGTCCATCCAACAAATGTTCTTTGTGCGTCTCTTATGCACTAGATACCCTGTGCTAGACAGAGGGCCTTGTCTGCAGGGAGCTTAAATCACAGGGAGAATGGTAAGACCCTGCTCTAAAAATGTATGTGCATTAATATTCACACTGATGTTAGAGGCATACCACCTTAAATTTTTGGAAAATTACAACCACAGCAGTAAATGCGTATGTGACATTCACTCATTTAATCCCCACCACCCCTCTGTGTGGTAGGTTCAGTAATTATAATTATACCCACTACACGGGAGCAAACTGAGGTTCAAATTATTAGTAGCTGGCCCCAGGAGTGTGTGTGCATTTACAGCTAGTAAGTGGCAGCTCTGGCACTGGACCCCAGTTGAAACTGAGGTTTGTCAGGGAGCACGCCCAAGGTGTCACCCTTAACAGTAACATCGAAGGAGGGCAGAGCTAGCACATCTGGCTCTGAGACTCCTGGTGCATCACCTCTCCTTTAACCTGCTCACCATGACAGCTACCTGACCAACACCTAGCACAGATCACTGGCTGGTGACCCTCCCTGGCCCAGTGCTCCTTTAGGGCACCCATGTCTGGGGCTCCCACTTCCAAGGGCCAGAGGAAATGCTGCAGCCATAGCAGTTCCTTTGTTGCTGTCTCCCTACTGAGTCACTGTCCTCCAAAGACTGTTGCCAAAGAGAGCGTCATTGTAGCAGGAGTGCTCATCCCACTTCCCTTTTCCATTTCCCAAACAGGGCTTTCACCAGATCCAACATTAATCATGTAAATGCCAGCTGAAGTTCAAAGATGCTTCAGTGGGATTTTCCAATACAACAGCCCAGCAGCGGCAGTTACTACAGCTGCAGTTTCTCAGCGCTCTCACCCAGCCTCTCTTTTGGGACCTCCCAAGTCAGCTTCTTCCTCTCCCATTGTGTGTGGGGCTATGGGTCTGGTTTTCACACTTGGGATTATTGTGGTGGAGCAAAAGCAGTAATGGTATTATTTGGCATTTCCAAGCACATGATGGGTCATACGGTGGCCTGACTGGTGTTTTACCAGCCTCAGGAACCACAAGGCTGGCAGCAAACATTATCTTACTTTGTAAATGTAATTAAATTAAGGATTTTGAGATGAGAAGATCATTCTGGATGATCCAGCTGGGTCCTGATGGCCGCCCCAAACGCCCTGACAAGAGGGAGGCAGAGGAAGATTTTACGACACACAGAAGAGAAGGAGTATGCTCAGGCAGTCAGAGACCACAGGGATGTGGCCACAAGCTAAGGGCTGCCAGCAGCCACCAGGAGTTGGAAGAGGCTCGCGGCAGCTATCTGCTACGTGTGCCTGCCCCACAGCCAGGTGCACCCCTGCTTCCTGATTTTCCTTCGGGGAAGTACCTTTCCTCCACCCTTCCAAAAAGCAATTCCATCCCCAGGGCCATGGTGATTAGTTAGGGATGAGCAGGTGATCCAAGTCAGTCATCTGAGGTTCAGTCCCTGGACTCTGGTTGGACTTATTGGGGAAAGGAAGTAATATTACCATAGGAGGGAAGGCTGAAGCTGCTGACACTTTGCAGGAAAAACCTCCCTGAGAATGGAGCCAATGCAGAAGAAAAGGGGCTGGTGGGGAAGAGAGGGAGGAAAGCAGGGAAAGACAACACACTGGGCTGGTGCTGTGCAGCCCCTCCATCAAGCTGTGCTGGAAGCTGATGCTGTGGGAATGTTTCAGTTGCATGAGCCTATCAATTCCCTTTTTGTTAGAGGCCAATTTGAGTGGGATTTCTGTAACATGTATTAGGAAGGGCTCTAATGTTCCCTTCCTAAAGGCCAGGGCATAACACCTTGGCAAAAACCCTAAAGGACATAAAGTAGACCGGAGATTCAGACCCTTCCTTCAGCCTGTACTGGCGGGTGAGCTCTTCTCCCAAAGATACATGCATTTCTGAACACCCCCTTCCCCCCAACCCCATATTAGTTTCCTATGGCCATTGTAAAAAATTATCACAAATGGCATAAAACAACAGGAATATCTTCTCTCAGAGTTCTGGAGGCCAGAAATCTAGATCTATGTCACCGAACAGAAGTCAAGGTGTTGGCAGGACCCTGTCCCCCAAAGGCTCTAGGGGAGAACCCAGTCCTGGCCTCTTCCAGCTCCCAGTGGCTGCCGCCTGCCCTTAGCTTGTGGCCTCATCACTCCACCCCTTCCTCCCTCATCATACACACTCCTCCTCTTCTGTGTATAGTGATCCTCCCTCTGCCTCCCTCTTATAAGGGCACTTGAGACTGTATTTAGGCCCCAGATGAATAATCCAGGAAAACCTCCTCTCAAAATCCTTAATTTAATTACATCTGCAAAGACCCTTTTTCCAAAGAGCATAATGTCACCAAATTCCAGGGTTTGCGAGGTGAACATATGTTTGGGAGACATTGCCAGCTGCTCCAGGTCTGGCCAAGACAGACTGTATATGAATGTGGATGTGGATGAGACACGTCACTGTTCATACCTCCAATTGTTAGGCAAATGGTTTCTGGTGCTTCAGGGCACCCACACCATTTTAAGAAGCATGTGGCTCAGTGACAGCCAGTTCACCCCATGGAGAGGTGGTTCCTTATCACCCAAAAGGAATGTTGTCCCAAAAATAAGTAGGCCCATTAAGTTGTTTATTACCTTAGAATCTATAGCTCTTAACAAGCAAGTGAAGCTTGGTACAAGCTACCCGTGGCCCTGGGGGCTGTCTGTGTCAAACCCCCATCCCTCTTCTGCACAAAGACCTCCATCTCGCTGCCACCCACAACTCTGCTTCTGTCTGAAAGTTCCCTTCCTGAACTCTGTTTAACTTGGGACTGGTCAGCCTCTTTCTTCAGTCTCTCAGCCTCATCCTCTTTTGGAGGTCAGCTCCTGAACACTTCAGGAAATTTTTCCCAATACCAGTGCCTTGCAAAGTCCTGGCTGGGTCCCCACAGAATCATGGGACCAACTAGGCAAGTTGCGTGGCACTAGGGATATAACAGGAACGTTGGGAAAATGGGCTCAGTGCAGAAGATAGGCAAGAGAACAGAACGCCAGGCACAGCTAAGCAGGAGGTAGCCTCAGCAGGACAGCTGTTCAGGGGCACGTGGGGCACTGGAGTCGGGGCCTGGCTACTTGGGTATGGAATGCAACCTGACCTCAGAGTAAGATGAAAATAATTAGAATGCTCCCCACATGCACCCTAATTTTCCCAGTGGCCAGGAGATCTGTGGGATAGGGTAGGGTGGAGAGGAATCTTCTGTATTGGAAGCAGGTAGGGGGGAAATTGTGGGAGAGCAAGAGAGGGTGACAGGAAGCCAAGCACACCTGAGACTGTTTCTTACAACTCAACCGATTCTGACCCACAGCTGTTGTAAAGGGGGCTTTGGCTTCTCAGGGGTGGGTGGTGGTCCATGCCAGAGGCACCTGAGAGAAGGAAGGGGAAGGGCTGGCCACAGTTGGAGAGAACAGGAGCCTGCTGATGCAGGTGCTCATCACAGAGGGCACAGGAGGTATTCCTGCACTCCCACCCCGACCCTGGGGAGAACAGAGGCTGGTCAGGGTACAAGGGTATCAGGCTGGGGAATACTATTGTGTCTAAGCTGGTGGCTGCTGCTGACCATCCCTACGCCCACCCCACTGCACGGGACTCAAGCAGCTGGGAGAAAGTCCCTTAGCTCTGACCACATCCCCAAGCCTACGCTTGTGAAGTGGAAGTGCTGTGTCAGGAACCACACAAAAGGAAGGGCAGAGCACCTCTAGGGAAACATCACGGTCAAAGCCATACTCTGGAGCTTCCGCTGTGGTCTGCAGACCTGGCTTGTGTAGCGATGCGGAACTCGGGGGTTTCCCAAAGTGCACAGGTTCCCGAAACACACACCACACCGAGAGGATGCCTTAGGTAATGCACCAGATGACGCAGCTGGTCGAAGAGGCTCGTTTTTAAGCAGTTATATTTACTTTAGGAAAGACCATATAACTAGTACATAGAGCCTGTGACATCATGTCATTCTGCAAGCTGGCTATGATCTGCTTTGACTGGCTCCTCGGGGGCCACTGAATGTTGAAGTCGGAAGGGACCGTATTTCTAGGGCACCACAGTGCAGTGGTAAAGGGCCAGGATGAGGGAGCCAGACTGCCTGCATTCACATGGAGCTCGCCTGCGCAAGTCCCCTGAACTCTCTGGACACGTCAGAGAACCGCATGAAAATGAAGATAATTATATTGCCTCTTGCAAGGATTAAATGAGTTAGTATACAGAAAGTACTTAAAATTGGCCTGCCCCCCCAACAAAGTGTAAAAAAAAAACTGGCCTCCCCTTGCTTACACTGCTGGTGAGTGGCAGCTCCCTCTTCTGCCCCACAGCTGAGCATCCTTTATAAAACGGGATGAAGTCTGGGTGGTTCCAAGCCTCCAGCCGACTCAGCCAAGTCTCCTCAGCCACCTGTTTCATCCTGACTCCCTTTGGTCCCCCATGCTGGTAAGTGCCCCACCTTCCAAGCTAACCTCTGTCCTGCCTCCCACCACCTCCACTGGCTGAGGGCATCAGACAAAAAGGCCAGCAGGACCACTGGCCAAATACCTCCCTGGAAACATAGAAAAGCCAGGCCACCACCCCACCAGTCTGAAGCCAGGGATGGCTGCCCGTGTGGCCCTCCACAGAGGTTCTTCGAGACCCGGATGGATGCTGCATTCCCTACCCCAACCCTGGCTCCACATGGCTGTGGTCAGGGTTAAAAAATCATCACTTAAAGTCTGAAGAGATAAACAAATTAGTAGACAGGATTCTGATTCCTTCCATAACTGAATTGGATCCGTTGGAGGGAAATTGATACCAACATTACTTAATCTTGACATTGACCCTGACGTGTGCACACATCACACTTTGAAAAGAGCGGGGGTGTGGTGTCTCAGACACTACTGGTGCCAAACCAGTGGTCTTCACTTTGATCACTTCTGTGAGAACTAGTCTGGGGCTGGGATCTGTCCTTCAGAGATCTAGGAGGAGCCGCACACAAACACACCGAGCTGAGCCTCCCTAACTTCTCAAGCTGCCTCATGAAAAGTGAAGTGAGATCAGACCAGCTCCCCTAAGAGGGTCACTCACCATCTGCTCCTGACAGGCTAGCTCTTCCCAGAAGCAGCATCGGCCCCCTGCACCCTTCAGTCTGATGCCAGGAGACCTTCTGATCTAAGGGTCAAGGGTGCCCTGGGTCTCCTCTAAGCTAAAGGCAGAGACTGGCTGTGTTGGGGTGCCCAGGACAATCCCTGGGTTTGACAATTCACAGCTCAGAATGTACTCTTGCTCAAGGCCATCATTTATTATGGCAAAAGGAGACAAAGCAAAATCAACAAAGGGAAAGGCACCAGGGCTGGTGAGGTCCTGAGAAAACCAGGTGCCAGTGATCACTGTCTGCTAGGGGAGCTCAGAGACACAGTGCCTAGGGGCTTCTTTGAGGCTGGTCCTGTAGGCACCCTTGGCCCACCATGCCCCCAAACTGCAGTGCCCAGAAGGAAAGCACATGTTCACTCTAAACCCAATTATTTGTAGGAATGGTTTAACCTTATAATTTAGGGGCTGATGGGAACCCTCCCTAAATTCCAGTTCCCAGACACCAGCCACCGGCCAAGGTGGCAAACAGGGCTTTGTGCAGGGAGCACCCTCAGGCCTGCTGTGCTCATTGATTCTGCGCATTGGCTGTGGTGTGTCCCCCGAAGGGACCTTCTCTGCTGGCCGGCCCTTCCAGCAGCAGGTCCTGCCACCAAATCCTAGATAGTGGAGAAGCCTGTAGAACATCTGTGCTGACAGAGCTCGCTCCCTCACAAAACATGCCCATCTGTGGTCGGCCTCTGCTTGTCGTTAGCACTTTTTCCCGAGGAATCCCTGCCTCCAAGTGCAACGTTTCAGCATGATGAACACTTCATATAATAACAACCACCACTTACTGTTACTCTGTGTCAGGCATTGGGCTCAGCACATGACATGCATTCAGTTTACTATAAAATGAATATTAACATTGATGTTCATGTAATATACAGGTGTGAAACAACTTGCCCAAGATTCTGCTGTTAATGGGTTTGACCTTTAACCCCTATACCCAGCTTCTCCTGGGAGCCTGTCACTGCCCATATTATCACTTTTAGTATATCATACTACCTTTCTTTACTTAATTTTTTTTGTTGATTCACTTTTTTACTTTTTAAAAGGTTTTATTTCTCAGAAATGTTTAGAGTATTCTCTGAATGGAAAACTAACAACATTTGCCAGATATAGACAGGGAACAAAAAAGTAACCACAATGAAAATCAAACAATGGCATTCAATCCCAGCTGGATGCTGCGACCTGCTGAGGCCCGTTCTCGCCCAGCAGCCTGGAAACAGGGCCAAGGCACGGAGAGATACTTGCAAGAGGAAAACCCTTCTTCTTTTGTGAGTCAACGATACTGACAGCCCTGCCCATAGAC
The DNA here is from genome assembly GCF_004126475.2 of Phyllostomus discolor. Classification (NCBI taxonomy): domain Eukaryota; kingdom Metazoa; phylum Chordata; class Mammalia; order Chiroptera; family Phyllostomidae; genus Phyllostomus; species Phyllostomus discolor. The sequence goes on along the minus strand of NC_040910.2, from coordinate 69,044,165 downwards.
CATCCGAGTCCATCTTTGCAGGGTCTCCTGGGAAACGCTACCCTATATGCTGCGTGCTGCACAAACCTGCCCCATCTGGCTCTAGCAAGGCAGCAGGGAAGCAGAGGACCCCACTTCCTGTGCACCCCACTCCCAGCCCACGTCCTGAGGTGTGCTTCGGCTCCCCCCACCCCCTCATTCGCCAGCCTTTGCAGCCACCAGCCTGGCTCCTTGCTCTCTCTTCATTCCTAGTTTCCACTTCCATAGACACCACTCAGCAGGCTAGGTTACTGGCCTGGCCCCTCAGAGAGAAAATACCAGCAAAGAGGCCATCCCTCCAGCCCATTTCCAAAATCAAAAGGAGGCCAGGAGAGAGGGTCAGAGGCTCCCTCCTAGGTATGTCATATCTTGAAAGTGGGGGTGGGTATGGGGAGAAGGTAGCATAAAGAAGTCAGAAATGTGTCATTTGTCTTAACCAGGGGAGTACATTCTGGATCCCCACTTCCCTATCCCTACCCAATACCACATAATACTCTGGTCCAGCCCAGCCCGGGCTCTGAGAAGACACCCAGCCAGAGTCAGGGGGTCCCCCTCAAAGGCCATTCAGTGGGGTGTTCCGGGGCTGCAGGCCAGAAGGGCACTGAAGAACTCTAAGCAGGGAAAGGCAATAAGAGGGCTGAGAGGTTGGGTATATGAGGCAAACAGACCAAAGTTCAAGTCCTGGCTCCACCATCCATTTGGCTAAGTATGTGACTTTTCACATCTGAGAAGTGGGACCAAAAACAATACCTACCCCATCAGGTTGTTATGGGATAATAAGAATCACCCAGGGTCTGTGCTCAGGAACTTTTTAAAATCTTTACCAGAGGACATACTAATCAATCTCAGAGAGAGTGGAAGCAGGGGGAAGGGAGGCAGGGAGAAAGGGAGAGAAACATCAATGTGAGAGAGAAACATCAGTCGGCTGCCTTTCATAAGGGCCCCGACCAGGGACCGAATCCGCAGCCTCGGCATGTGCCCTGACTGGGAATCAAACCCACAACCCTTCAGTTATTGGGATGGCACTCCACCCAGATGAGCCACACAGGCCAGGGTGGGCAGTAATATCTTTCTGGCCTCTCAGTCTGGGGCTACAAACAAGAGAAAAAGGGTGGAAGGCAGGGTGTGTGAAGGTGAACTTATGCAGCCAAGAGTGCGTAATGGCCAGACAGGTGTAACCCGGCCCGACAGGTGTTCACGTCAGAGCTGAGGGCTTACCCCATATGCAGACTGGGGCGACAAACTGGCAGTGGGACAAACCCAGCCCCCTTACATTGCTCAGCCCATAGACATTTGCAAAATATTCAATTTAATTGCCAATATATAAAAACCAAAAAATTTCCCATGGAAAAGATTTGAATTGTTTCTTGAAAAATCGAGAAGCTCACACTGAAGTTCTTGCTGAAGGGGATGAGGAGAAATGTTGCCACCTTCCCCATCATTCTCTAATGCTGTGGTTTTCCATCCTGGTTGCCCATGAGAATCACATGGGCACTTGAAACTCACCCTAATGCCCAGGAACCCCCCAACCCATTAAACGGGCTTTTTGCGGAGGGACCTGGCAGTTGGCGACCCTTTATGTTTGCTGGATGATTTGAATGTTGGCCAACAGGGCTGCGCCGATGCCTCTGGGGTGCTGATGAGAGCACCTCCACCTGCCTCATAAGGGCCTGTTACCTGCCTGGCCCAGACACTAGCCAGTCCAACTGCTTGTTCAGCCAAAGCTCAGAAATAAGGGAAAGCTGGGACTGCTGAACTCAAACCAGTACACATACCCCTGACAGCAGAGTCTGCCCCACAACAGCCCCAGAGGTCCCTGGCCTCCTCCCAGGACTGCATCACCTCTGCCCATCCTTGGAAAAACAAAAGGACAAAGCTTGCTGAGGGCCAGGAGTGTGCCGGGGACGGCCCTGAGAAGCATTCAAGTTTCAGATTTTCCTGATGTGTAAGAGGTTCTTCTAGCTTAAAATATACTTTCTGTAAAACCCTGGCGCCAGACCACACCCAGAGAAACCCCAGGCTCCATCACTTACTGATAGAATGATCCTTCTGCCCACAAGGCTCCCCTCTGTGGGCGTCAATATGATCATAAGGAAAAGAATAGAACAGCCTGCTTGCCAAGCACCGTTTCTGGGATGGGATGAAGAGGCTGGGGAAAGGGCCCGGGGCCAGGCCAGTGTCAGAGTCTGCCCGGCCCCAGGACTGGTGCATTTGTGGCTGGTTGGCACTTTGAGTCATTGCCCACTGGATCTGTGCCATTTCTATAAAAATGGGAGCTGATATTAAGAAGTAGGTGGGTGTCCAGATGCCATCACTCTTCAGCCTATGTCTTAATTATGAGTGTGCAGAGGGAGGCTGCCCCTGTCTCCACCCAGGGTAGGCAGTGCTATGCAGACAGAAGGAGATGACCTCCCCACCCGGCACCAGAGTGACAACACAGCAAAGGCTTGCAGAAATGAGGTGAGGAAATGGGATTTTGCACAGATAAAGTGTGATGGGGCCAGAGCACACTGACAAGTGACATGTGAATCACAAAAACAAGGGTTTTCCAGTGTGCAACGTGTCCAAACAGGCTGTGTGGCTCAGCCTGAGCAACAGGAAAATGAGGAAGAGTGTGATCACCATGTTAGTAGTTCACAGAACTCATCCCACCCCAGGGGCCCTGTACAAAGCTGGGACAGGCCTGTTCATGTCATGCAGTTTAAGGCCAACCGGTACCCCTCCCTGGCCAGCATAGGCTTGGATCTTTCAAGTTCAATTGTAATAATCCTGGAAGTCAGAACAGATCACTTTGTTGTCCCCAAGCACTGGGGAAAGCCTCAGTGTGGGTAACAGCCTACACTTGCCAATAGTCTTGCCACATAGAGCAGTGTCCATCAGCCAGCAGCACTGAGCTTGGTGGGATGCGGTGTCTAGGCCCCTCCCCAGACCTCTTGCATCAGAATCTCCACACAAACAGGCACCTCAGGTGAACTGTGCAGTGTTAATGTTTCAGAAACACTCCCTTGCAGCATCAAGGCTATTTTGCCTGTACAAGGTAAATCTCAGGGCACTACCATGTGCTCATCAAGCTCATAACAGCTACATAGGCAGTTGATGAATTTATAGGCAGTTTCGGTTTAGGCAGCTCCCAAAGATTTTTTCAGTTTAGGCAGTCCTAAAGACTTGGATCCCCAGTGGAATCCAAGGCTGCTGGTGCTTCCTCAGTTCCCTAACCCACAGACCAACGAAGGTGATCAGATTAAAATGTCTCCCCATAGCCCCTGAACCTGATTGAGTAGCATTTCAGGATGTATTTGCCCATCTATTCTCATATTTGTTTGCCATGCTAATTCAAAGATTTCGTGGGCAGCTACTATATGTCAGGCACTGAGAATGAGCAGAAAAATGACCCAGGCTGGCCCCAGGAAAAATTTGCCTCCTGTAAGAGAAAGATGGCAGACTGGCAGTCATGGTACAGAGAGGCAGGTATGTGAGGTGCTCAGGGAGAAAACCGATGACAGGGGCAGGACATGCAGGAATGTTTCTGCAGAGGAGGAGGTGCTGCCTAAAAGGGCATCCTTATGACAAGCTTTCTCTTTACCTGGCTTTTCCCTTTGCTTTTTCTGCTGCTTCCTGTCTTGCTTTCTAACAGGTTGATTGCATTTTCTTTATTCTCCCTCCCACCCCCCACAAACTTGGCATTTCTAGAATCTATTTCTACTACTTAGGTGGCCACACTGACATTTTTAATGTGTACCCTTGACTTCAAGCATAAAGCCAATCAATAGCTCTTTTCTCCCTCTGAATAATACAAAACCCTGGAAAGCTCTAGCTTCCATCCCTCCCACCTTCCAGGTGTTGGTAGCATGAATCAACTGAAGGTGCTGTTTTCCCATGAATCTTGAAACCACCTGGTTAAGGGCTATCTCCTGTCACTGATCATTTTCCAGAAAAATAAAAAGCTCCAAATTGACTCAAGAAGAAACAGAAAACCTGAATAGATCTGTAACCTTCAAAGGAATTGATCCAGCAGTCTAAAATCTACCTTAAAAAACTGTAATGTTCTATGTGGTTTTACTCACAAGTTTTTTCAAACTTTGAAGGAAAGGACAACACTTACACAATCTCTTCCAGAAATAAAGAAAAAACATTCATTTTCCTTTTATAATACCTTGATGTTGACCTTCAAAAAGAAAAAAAATATAAGGGAATTTTAAAGCCTAAAACCTACCTCCTAATCTCACAGGACATGTGTAAAAATCCTAAATACACATTAGCAAATCCTGGGAATGGAGGGATATTAGACTATCTGAAAGCTCATTAGTTAACCTCACCACACTAAAAGATTATTTTTAAAAAACAGGATAATCTAGATGCAAAAGAAAGAACCTGACAAAACTCAGCACCCCTTTGTGAATAAAATTCACAAACCAGGACTAGAACAAAATTTTCTCAGTCCAATAAATGGTAACTCTCAAAAACTAGAATAAACATTGTACTGAATGGAAAGCACTGGAAGTGAGAAATAAGATAAGACTATTTACCACTATTGCTTGTTTTCAACACTGTATTGAAGATCCCACAACACAGTAAGGCAATAAAAAGAAATAAAAAATATAAGGATTACAAAGACACCCTCGTATAATATAACCGCTTACCTAAAATAGCAAAGAAATTCTACAAACATTCAGAATTAATAAGATAGTTCAAGATCTGTTTTAAAAAATGAGCAGTATTCATTCCTAAATATAAGCAACAATCATAAAATGTAATACTTCAGTTTAAAATGAATGATTAAAAAAGAGGTTATTATCAAAATGCTTTCCTGAAATTCCACTAGAAATGGCTGGAAAAAAAATAGGTACAGAGCTGCAGCTGAGAAAAAAATGAAATAGGAATTGACAATAAATGAGACATATCCACAAAATTTTAGACATCTGAAAACAAATGGATAAATGATAGTGACTTAGCATAGAGGAGAAAATGGAAATCTTTATGATACCTGAGGGAGCTATGAACAAGAAAGAAGCCAATTTATAAAGCAGAACTTCAGAGAGGCCCAGGAAGACTCTCAGGCACAGGTATGTACAAGGTGGATATTTAAAATGGAAGCGGTGATTGCTTCTTAGATGACTCCCTACCCTGGACCACCAAGTGACTTCCACTACCCCATAGCAGGAAGTGGCAGACCAACACTCAGAGGGAAACAAGTTCAGAGCTCCTGGGCTTAGGAGGGACACCAGAGGGCAGGGTATGTAGTCTTTCTGAAAACAGGGCAAGTAGGCAAATGATTATATTCTTATAGGCTTAAGATAAGACCCATTTCCTGCCCAGGCAGGTAGGGCTTGGCTGGTTGGAGCATAGTCCTGCCCATTCGATCCCCCAGTGGGGCATGAATGGAGACAACCAGTCCATCTTCTCTCTCACATGTTTTCTCTCTCTCCCTCCCTTTCTCTCTAGAAGCAATGAGAAAATGTCCTTGAGTGAGGATAGAAAACAAAGAAAAGAAATGTGTGTTCCAACAAAACAAGGGAAAAAAAACAAGAAAGAGGAAAAATGTGAGATCCAAGAAGTGGCCAAAAGCAGAAGAGAAGCAAAGGAAAGTAATGTGATGATGGGAAGGAAGATCCCAAGATACAGCTGACCATTGACCTGAAAAGAGACCAATGAAACCAGAGCAAATAGGCTCTTCCATCCAGTGAAAACAACAGCCTTGATAGAGGGCTTCATGTGTTGATGGTGTTTGGGGGAATTTTACAGGTCTGCTCAAGAGTGTAGGGAAGAACGGGTACAAGAAATAGAGAACACCAGGAAATTAAAAAAAATACACAACTGTTTTTATTATTTCAATTTCTTTAATTACTAGGGAAAACAAAAAAGTGTTCCATCAAAGAAGCAGAAACCAATAAGCAGCTCAGCCATAATTAATCTACACAGACATGCAATGGGAACACCAGACTCCAGCAGAGCAGAACCTCATGGTGTCACTATTTTGAGGCAAGGAGAGGGATACGCACATGGGTGAGGGGGCAGAATAATGGTAGGAGAGTCAGGTTTAACTTCCTAATTTTCTACAATAATAAGTTTAATAGACAATGTGTGATACTGGGATGTGGGGTAAGAAATAACACTATAAATATATTATTCAGAAAAATAGAGATAAAGCCTTAGAGTTAAAAATGGTAGACTTGCCCTGGCTGGGTAGCTCAGTTGGTTTGAGCATCGTCCTGCTACACCAAGCTTTCAGGTTTGATCCCCGGTCAGGGCACATATAAGAAGCAACCAATGAATGCATAAATAAATGGAACAACAACTCTTTCTCTCTCTCAAATCAATCAATATTTTTTTTTAAAGTGGTAGCCTCTGAGAAGAAGGGCTTGGGGATGGAGTGAGGTAGGGGAATTGTACTACTTTTTAAAATTCTGTCACTTTGATAAAAATAAACATTAAATTTGAAAAGAAAGAAGTTGAAGGTGTCATTCACAAGAGCAACAAAACTAAGTTAGCCGTGAGTGAATGTAACTGAAAAGTTCAGGACTTTAGTATAAAGAAGAGGATGGAACTGTACTGAGATACATTAAAGCAAACCTAAGTAAGCGGGTAGATACAATTTGTTCTACACTAAAGGCTTGATTATGCCTTTTCACTCCACACTAATCTCAAAATGCAGTGCCATTTCAACAACATCCTGACAGAGTTGTTCATAGACCTCAGAGAGCTAATCTAGAATTCACACAAAATAGCAGCTCTCAAGAATATCCAAGATGTGCCCTAGCTGCCGTGGCTCAGTTGGTTGGAGCGTCGTCCTGCATACACGGGTTCGATTCCCAGTCAGGGCACATGCCTAGGTTGCAGGTTTGGTCCTTGGTCTGAGCACATATGGGAGGCAACTGATCAACACTTTTCTCTCACATTGGTGTCTCTCTCTCCCTTCCTTCCTCTCTTAAAAAGAATGAAAAAAAAAGTCCTCAAGTGAGGATAACAATAAATAAACAAATAAATATTTAATATATATATATCCAAGAGGAATTTGAAGAATGAGGACTTTTTTGCATAAGATAATAAGATTTTTTAATAAAGTTAAAATAATTAAAAGAGTAAGCAGAAATTACAAATAGACCAATGAAACAGAAGAGCCAAGAAAGAAACGTCACATATGACAAAGGTGACCATCAAATCCGTAGAGAGGATAGATTTAAGAAATAATAAACAGTAATGGATAATGGGCGCCTCAGAAAAAAGTAGCATTGGGTCCCTAACTTAAAGTGAACAATAGAAAAGAAATTATAGGTAGAACGAAGATCTGAATGTCAAACACAAAACTTTAAAACTTTTAGAAAATAGTTTAGACCATTTTATTACCTCGGTATAAGAACACTTTTCTTAAATGAGACATAAAAAAATACAGCCCATAAAGTAATAGATCAATAAATTTGACTAGATACACAGTAAAAAAAATAAAAGAGAGAAAGAAAGAGAGAGAGAGGATGAAGCAATGATTAAAACACAACCCAATAGAAAAGTCAGCAGAGTATGAACAGGAAACACAGCAGAGAGGGGACCCTAACACAAATACACATATGGAAATGTGCACAACCTCAACCAGCAACGAAGGACGTGCAAAGAGAGTTAAATCCAAGGTGCGATATCTCACACCCTCAGATGGCAAAAGTAAATCTGACATGTTGGCGAGGGGAATGGAAATTCCAACGCTGTGGGTGGCAGTGTATATATATATTTACAAAACCTCTTTGAGAAACATTGTGGCACCATTTAGCAAAATGCAGAGGTCCATACTCCAATCCATAAAATCCCCTTCTGAGTGCCCAGCCCCAGAGGAACATGCACAAATACACTCCGAGACCGTGCAAGGGTGAGCCTTGTGGATTGCTTCTAATAACCTAAAATGTCCCCAACAACGATAAACTGTGTAATATGCACACGCTAGAAAACTAGACAGCAGGTAAAACCATTTCCATCTGTATCAACATAGATAAACCTCAGAAACATAAGGTATGAAAAAAAGTGAATCACAAAAAGACAAGTACATGTTTCATGTCAGTTTAAAAACACACAAAAACATTAGTGGATATTCTTTTAGATTCATATATGCTAATACATGCTTGTGTATTAAATGCTTGTGAAAAGACACACCAACCACAAAGCAGTGTTTACCTCCAGGGAGAGAAGGAGAAAGGGAACAGAATTAAAGGAACACACAAGGATTTTTAATGCCAACTAATGTGTTACTTGTGATTGACATTTGACAAATGTTAATACTTGTCAAATCCATGTGATAAGCACATGAAAAATGCTCAACATCATTAAGCCTCAGGAAAATGCAAGTTAAAAACACAGTGAAAATCTACTTTACACTTATGAGAATGGCTGCAAAAATACAGAGGTAAAAAGGTAAATAATTAGAAGCTCATGTACACTGCTGTGAGTGGTGGGTAAAGTGGAGTGGCCACTTCAGAAAACAGTTTTGCCATTTCTGATAAAGTTAAACATATGCTCACCCTATGACCCAGCAATTTCACTCCTAGGTATTTATGCAGCAGACACGCACACACGCCTGAAACACTGGCATGCTAACATTCCGCAGAGTCACTCATAGCGCAAAACTGGAAATGACCCACGTGTCCATCAACTGACAAATGGAAAAGCGAATCACAGTAGGTTCAACTAATGGGATTCTACTTAGCGATACAAAGGAACGAACCATTAATACAACAATATGCACGAGTCTCAGATGCTGCCTTGTGCAACAGGAACCAAGAGTATGTACTGTTCGATCCATTTCTATGAAATCCTACAATAGGCAAAACTAGTCCACAGGACAGAAACCAGAGGTGACCTGGGGAGACGAGTGGGAGACTGAATGCTAACGGGCAAGAGAGCGGTTTCTGGAAAGATGTCCTAAACTCTGAGTAAAGTGTTGGTTACAGGGGTGCGTGTGTTTGTCAAGGCATTGACCTGTACACATAAAATGGGTAAATTTCATTTTATGATAAATTATAGTTCAGTAAAGTTGATTTTAAAACTATGGATGTGAGATATAGTTGCTATAACCTCTAATTTTCTGTAAGCAAATTTTATTGAAAATTAACTGGATTTTATAAAATATTGGTTATTAATTAGGTCTCTGGGGGAATGAGAGGCTTCAGGGGGAGAATGAACAACTCAGAAGACTAATAATGCTAATTCTATTTCTTCCCAGTGGAAGGGGTGTCTGTTTCCTTATTAGAGTAGCCCTATTAGAAACCAGGGGGCTCTTTGAGAACACCTGGCTCAAGCCTCCTTTCCAGAAAAGAAGCCCACAGTGAGGTCTGTTCAAGAGCATTGTAGCAGACATTTGTTGCTTCAGCTGCCCAGTGTCCTCGACCCATCCCCACAGTGCCACTACTTTTTTAGGGAATCCTCTCTCCCTCACTGGGCACCTCCTCCAGGAGGCTAGTCATGCAGATGCCGGCCCTCCCACTACAAACCCCAAGGGACCCCAGGTGGCTCCTTTGTCTGTCACAGGGCGAAGGTGTGTGACCCATGCTTGCCTCCAGATGCTCAGACAGGCAGAGTTAATCCGTCACAACCAAGCAAACCTGACCACACAGTTTATGCTCTAAGACTGTGCCTGATGTCCCTACCTCCTGGGCTCCCTCAGCTCAGCACCTTCGTTTCCATGTTTTCAGGTCTTCTCAGCCTTCTACCCACTCTGTGACCTTCCAGTGTCTTTGCAATAAGTTCTACTTTGATTACATCAGCTGGAATCAGTTTTGGCTGTTTGCAACCACAGAACCCTGTGTGACACATCACCCAGCTGGTGCAAGGTGGACCGGGCCCATAGCCCAGAGCTCTGATTTCTAGACAGCTGTCCCTGGGAGCATCAGCCACCTGGTGAACTGCTCAGGATCCTCAAAGCCAATACCTCAATGGCTGTGGGGAGACCAAATGAATGAGAATGATCTCTTATTAAGGGATATGCCAAGTACTTTGATGTGCTTAAATTCAGTCCTTCCCATAGTCTAATAAAGTAGGGATTATCCCAGTTTATCTTTGAGGACACTGAAGAGGGAGAAAAGTATTTTTTCAAGGTTACAGAGCTCATAGGCGACAGAGAAGGAACTTGAGCCAAATCTGTCCCACTTTAAACCTTAGTCCTCATCATTTATCATAGTGCCTCACCTCAAGAAAGTAGTGGGTCTTCTGCTTCTCCTACTTCATAATTAGGTCACTGAAACTTCAAGTGAGGTATCTGAGGCATGACAGGATGCTGGCTACCCCGACAAAGTGGCAAGGGGTTCCACAGTACATGCTGGACTAGGACACCCACCTGGGAGAGAGTGACGCTAGGTGGGGTGGCAGAGGGGGATGAGGAACATTAGGGAGAGCAGAGGGGCCAGTGCCTGGGGAATAGTGCACGAAGCGGCCACATACCAAAGCAGTGGAAGTGAATTCTTTTGTGCTTTGAGACCTATACATGTTCACATTTCCATGGCAACGGAGCATGCTCACTGCCGTCCATACCTGTAACTGAATGACTCACATTTTTGGCATTGCACTAACCCAATCCAAAGTCATTAGCTAATCAGCCTAGAATGAGTGCACTCTCCCACTGACAGTCCCTTGGAGGATAGATAGCATCTATTGTGTCCCTCTGAGGCTCTGGGAGCTGGGGCCATGTATCCTTTGCCACCAGCTCATAAGAGTGCACCATAGCTACTCCAAGACCCATACAAGAGGAGAGGGGGGCTGGGCTGTGGCACAGATGCCTTGGAGATTCCAACACCAGTGACCCCTGAAAGAAGACAAGACCTAGGAGCTGCAAGGACCACACCCTGCCCCCTACTGACCAACCTGGAGAGCTCTGAGTGGCTCCCAAGTTACTAAATGATTTTCTCAGTTTAACAAAGGAGCTTGACAGGGCACCAGCAAACACTGCTAAAGGTCCCTAAAACCCAGTGGTTACATGAAAGGAGTTTTTACCCCTCTGACCAAAGGGAAATCCTGTGGTTCTCGCTTAGTTGCTTGAGAGTCAGTCAAGAGGTTTGTATGCACATGGGGAAAATCCAAGGGGCAAATGATCGGAGAAGGAGAGTCAGGAGTAGGGAGATACCCCACCTGCCCAGATTTCAGAGTGAGCTCCGTGTGGCCTCCCAGGAGGTCCATACACACAGACTCCGCAGCACATGGGTGCAGCTGCCCCGATTCTACTAAGCAGGCAGCCCTCTCCCCAAAGATGTGATTACCAAAGAGCTGGACCAGGACGTTTGAGGGGTGCTCATCAACACCACCTCAATAGCACTTATCATCAAAGGCTTCTGAGGGAACATGGCACGTGCTTGTCCCAGCTCAGCAAGGAGTATGTCAGCTTGTGGGACACGGTGGCCAAGCATCTACATTGGTGTCTACATGGCTGACAGCACCCTGCAGACAAGCTTTGCCCACGGCAGAATTTCAGTAAACGTTCACTGAATTATGTACAATCAATACATGAATGAAGAGGGCTTTCTGAACAATTTCCTCAAACGGTTCGGAAGCCTTCGTCATTACAAGAGGACTGACTCGGCAAGCCTCATGGTCTCCGAAGGCAGCCAGTCGGCCACCACTAAGCTCTGAAATGCCCCACAGGACTCTGTGCTGCAGAGAAATGGAGGCAGTGGATCTGGATGCCCTTCTCACTTCTGAAATCCATGGGTCCCTGGGAATCCTCTATAAAGTAATTGGAAATGACGAAAGGCATCAGCACACTAGGGGGCATATTCAGAAGGAGGGAGGGAGGGGGAAGAGGACCCTGAGGATCTGGTGCCAGGAGGGCCCCCTGGGCAGGAGGGCTGCTGGAGCTTCACCCAGAGCAGACCTGCTCCACCCAGCTATGGAGGCGGAACTGTACCAGGGTCAGTGCCAGTTCATAAGAGGGAAAAAGGCTGTGCTGCTTTAAAAAAATAGAAGAATTAGTGAGCCAGCAAAACTGCAGCTCTGTCAGGGGTCTCAGGGAGAAGGGCCATGGTCTGAAGGCAGGAAGGAGGGGTAAGTACAAGACCCTGGGCAGTGTGGCTGCTGGCAACCATCCTTCTTGGCACCAGCATTCCGATATTTTTGAGCCCCTAAGCTGAGGTGATGAGAGGTTCAGCTAAAGGGGGACCCAAGTGTCCCAACAACAAGTTCCTTGGCCACTGGCCGACTCTCATTAAATCTGTGCAGGTCCAGGCGGCAGAGTGGCTCCATGTGGCACTAATTGTCGAACATCTTTTTTACAAGCTCAGCCCGGCACTCAGAAGGGATTCAAGGTAAACGCTCACAAGGCCTGGTGTCTCTAACAGAAATAAATCACCCTTAATTACGCAGGGCAAGTTGCCATGCTGTCCTATTTCTGGAGTGGCTGCTCCTGAGGGGAAAGTGCAGTGTGGGCACAAAACCCGGAGAGGGAACATCACATTCAGCAGGTCCCATTTCAGAGCGGGGAGAGGCTGCAACGCGAAGTGCAGCATCTCAGTGACAGCCAGGAGTGGAGAAGAGAATTAGCGACAGTCCCTGCGCTGTGTGCTGCCTCTTCCCTGACCCAGACGCCCAGAGCGCAACGTGAAAGGAAGAGGAAATCGAAGCAGAAAAAAGATGAGTGCTGGGTGAGGTCGGGGGCCTATTCTATCCGACCTTCCAGCACAAGAAGTGGGCCCCACACTTGGCCCAAGCTTTGCAGCGAGTACAGAGAGGGAAGCGTGCTTGGCTACATGCTCCTTAGTGTCCTGAAGATAAAATAAGCCACCTGCTCAGGGAAACACAACCATTCCTGCCCTAACACTAGGAGAAATTCCTCCCAAGGTTCATAGAAAGAAAACGCACAGTTAAAAAAAAAAGCCTTTAAAGACCATAAGTTCCACGACACTGTTAATTTTAACCCTTGTTTGAATGAAGTTCTTCAAAAGCAATCACTGGGTATCAGTTTACAGTGGCTGTTCCTACCACCCAGGTGTCAGGGAAGGCCTGGCTCATGGAAGTAAAAATAAGAAGCGACCTCTCACGTTTGAGGAGAAAACTAAGGAAGGGAGGCAGGATATAGTGTAAACAATTCCTCAACTTCCATAACAGGGAACCAACAGACAGTGTTAAAGTTAACAAATCTTGAAACATCTTAGCATTTCATTTAAAATTTTGGAAACAACTGCCAGGAGAGCGAAAAATAAAAAGTGCCGGAAAGGGAGAAGTCGGAAATGTGCCGCTTTGCATTCTGGGCCCTTCAGTACGATTTGATTTTATTATTAACCACATGTACATTATTACTTTTGCTTAAAATAAAAACAAAGGATTTTAAGTTGTAGCATGGAAAATGAGGAAAGAACATACCAGAATGAAATGCAAAAGACAGAGTGTATTGTTACAGGGATATTTTGAGTTTGTGCTGATTGGTGGAAAAAAAAATTCTCGTGCAAACTTCAGAATTATTAAGAACATGTCTCTGCAGCCCTGGCTGGTGTGGCTCAGTGGATTGAGTCCTTGCCTGCAAACCAAAGGGTTGCCAGTTCGATTCCCAGTCAGGACACATGCCTGGGTTGTATGTGGGCCAGTTGCCCAGTTGGGGGTTCGCTAGAGGTAACCACACATTGATGTTTCTCGCCCTCTCTTTTCCCTCTCTCCCCATCTCTCTAAAAATAAATAAATAAAAACCTTTAAAAAAACATGTCTCTGCTACACACCTCACAACGCACAGAAACACAAGCACATACACCCCACAATGGAGAACCTCTACTCTAAGCAGTTCCTCAAAATCTGGATGAGGCCAATGAGGCAGGTTTCCTGCACTGACTCTTTCAGGTCAACTAACTTTCATGGAAGTTCAATTCGCCTAAGAACTTAGGTCCACTTTACAGCCTACTCTTGGCTTTCAGAGCCTCATGGAGAATTCCAGATCAGTGACACCAGGACACCCAGTTTCCCAAAGATGCTGGAACATTTGCACGAAGGATGGTGGTTTAGCCTCCGGCACAAAGTCACTGCATTGTAGGATCTCGAAGTTGGTTCACGTCCTCAGGTTCTGGCTAAGGATTTGGAGTGCCCACATGTGAGGTGAGATTTAGCAGAGATAATCTGCTAAAATCACAACACAATAGATAACCCACAGAGATCAAGAGCAGACTGGTGATTGCCAGGCACTAGGGGGATAGGGGGTGCGGAGTATGGCCCCTGACTGTTTAATGGGTACAAAGTCTCCTTTAGGGGCAATGAAAATGTTTTGAAACTAGACAAAGGTGGTGGTCACATAATATTGCAAATGTACTAAATTGTTGTTAAATTGTATACTTTAAAATAGTTATGTTTATGTTAGGTGAATTTTATCACAATTAAAAAAAAATCACATCATGCTTCAAATCAAATCTCTCCAGTGGACTCCCTCTGGCCTTGGTGTAAGCGCCCATGTCCAGTCCACAGTGGTGTGATGGCCCCCGTCCCTCCTCCTCCCTCCTCCAGTCCAGACACAGTGGAGAGGCCAAGTGCAGGTCCACCTCTTGGCCCAGGCACATTCACCTGCCCTCCCCCCAGACCACTCCTACTGTAGATAACCATAGGCGCATTCACCTGCCCTCCCCCCAGACCACTCCTACTGTAGATAACCATAGGCTCCCTACCTCATTGCATTAGGGTCTCTGTCCAGATGTTAGCAGCCAAACACCCCTCCTGTCCACCTCATCCAAAATAGCACCACCTGCTACCCTCTGCTCTGTGAGGGGAAACAGTACCCCTCTCACCTGATGCCACATCCCGTGGTTACTTTTACTGTCTGGTCTCTCTAGTAGAACCTAAGCAGTGAGGGCAGGGACTTTGTTACAAATGCCCAGTACCTAGAACAGGGACTAATGTGTCAAAGATGTGCACTCAAACTGTGTTGAATGCATGAATGTTCTTGTTCAAGGTTCTAAGCTATTTGACCAGGGATTACTTTTTTCCAAGGGGCAAACTGGCAGGCAAGTGTTCAACAGACTAACTTTGACAAATCCTCACTGTATTAGTCTCTTACCACTGCTGCAACAAAAAAAAGTAGATCCCCTTATTTGAGGGAGATACAATCCAAGACTCCCAATGAATGCCTGAAACCGCAGGCCGTACCAAACCCTATATATACTGTGTTTTTTCTTATACATGCATACTTATTACATTACTTTTGCACTTCAGGGCTTTAATTAAGTAAAATAAGGGTTATCTGAACACAAGGACAGCAATATGGCAACAGTTGATCTACAGGGAAGTGGGAACACATTTTTAACCTGTGGACTAAGTGAAGGGCATTTGAGTGCATCAAACCAGCTTGCAGATGTGAAGGCATCTCTTTGTTGGCTCTGTCTTCCTCAGGACGTAAAAGGAGGTCCAAGACCGCAGTCCTGGAACAAAGAACGGGCTACAGGCTGCTAATCCCTAACCTACAGCAAAGATCGCCCCTTGCAGCCCCTCATCTGCATCCTTGTGGATCACTCCCAGATCCACACTCCAGCCCCAACTCCTGTTGATAAACCACATTCTCCCACAGAGGGGCAGACCACTAACGCCTCCAAAGCCAAATTCCATTCCCCAAACACTCCCTGCCATAAACTTATGTTTATGTTTATATTTGTATTCCTAGCTCCCAGAAGCCCAAACCCCAAATCTGACGTCTTTCATTTTTCCATTTATCAAATTCCCCACACTTGGTCCCTTCCAAAATGGCCTTTAAAGACCACAAGTTTCACAGGGTGGTTTACTTCACCTCTCAGTCTGAACTAGGTCCGTAAGAGGCAACCCTGGGGACCCGTTTCTAGCTGCCGTTCCTGCCACCCAGATGTTGGTGAAGGCCCTGCTAGTACAAGTGGTAAAATCAGAAGAAAACTGTCACATTTGGGAGAAAGGCAAGGAGGGGAACTCCCATGTCCTATCTATTCAAACACCAATATCTCTCCCAATTCCGCCCCCCCCCCCCACCAGTCCCTCGCCTGTTTGCCATGTCTGTGTCCACTCACTAAAAAGTTAATTAATTAAAAAAATAAAACAAACCTCTGACAGACCCTGCACTGTATGCAAAACAAAATCCACGAATCCTTCAAGGACCTTCCACATTCTGGTGAAGCAGTGGTGAATACCTGTTGATTCTGCCTGCCCGTCCCCCAGTGCCTTCTCATACCACCAGCACCCCATTTCTCTTCGGGGAGCCATACCTCTCCATCCTGAGGCGTGGGCAACACCACACACCCCCAGGACGCAGGGTCAGGGCCTATTCTCCAGGCTTCTAGTAGATTCCATCCTCCTGGCCACAGTGTCCGGTTCTGAAAGCCTGCCTGATTCTATGGGGCTTCATCTTGGGACTTGGAAAAAGCAGCTCCCTGGCTGAGAGCCTCCAAGCCGTGAGGACGCCAGTTTGAGGCTGCCTGAGTCTTCACCCTGGGCTGGCCCCATGTGTGGGAGGCAAGCAGCTGGAGCGAGAAAGGACCCATCCTGACCTCAGGACAGTACTGCAGGGGAGCCCACACATTCCCTTCTCTGCTTAGGCAGCTTTGAGCTGGATTTTCACATTTGCTAGAACAGAAAGTGTGCCCCAAGGCAACAACTTCTCTTCTTGCCTCATCATCTCACCCCCACCCCACCCCTCAGCCATGCCAGGTCAAACATTTCCTAAGTCCATCCAAAACAAACACTGTGAAGGCAAGTTCCTTTGTTTAGTACCCAAGCACCCCTCCGGTCCCCCTGTGCCTTGGCTCACACCACTCCCTGGCCCTAGCCCTAACCCTTCCCTCTCCGGCCTCTGGGGATCCTCTCCTCTTAGAGGAGCTGCCTTGTCTTCTGTGAGGTCCTCATCACCCTTTTCTGAGGCCCTGTAACATGTTCCATAGGTTTACCACAATGACCTGTTTAAAACCACTCCCGGAACAAGACCACAAGCTAAAACGGCAGGAGTTACCGGGATCCTCTCTGCGCTTTCCCCAGGAGATGCTCAGTGCACACTGTCTCCGTGGAATGGGAGACAGGAGCAGAGCAGAAGTGAGACTCTCCATTTAGTGTGCTCAGACACCACTCAGGACACGCCAGGCATGGACGTCAGGTGAAGGAGGGCACGTGTCCCGGCACCAAGCACTGGCCTCAGCCAGCTCGGGGGCTCCCTTCCAGGCTGCCTGCTTTTTCACGTTTTCACAAACCTGTGACTTCAGAACTGCAGAAACTCACTTGGGCTCCGAGCCTTCAGCCAACACTGCAGGTAGGTATAGTAGGTCTGGAGGGACCCGCTTCCTTTTGCCCAAAGCTCCCATTCACCTCCCATTGCCCCTCTCTCCTCCCCAGTGAAACCTTCTGAGCAACTTGGTGGACAGAGCTCTCGGAAGGAACAGCAACCTGGGGGTAAGAAATTCCTGGGGACCTCAAGGAATTTCTGGGCCAGCCTGACCAGGAAAGCAGGAGGTGGCTTCCTCAGTTGAGGGTAGATTCTCCTAATCACGACTCCCCATTCACTCCAGATGGGGGTCGGGGGGCTGCCCCTTGCCCTTTCCCTTCTCTCAAGCTGCCTTTTAGTGACTTTTTTGCTCCAATATTTACACTGCTTCCACTATATAGAATGAACCTAACGGGGGAACAGGGTGAATAGATGGTCTAGGCACCAAGTAGGAAGGACATTCATTTGCTGAAGGTGGGCCAGGGCTTCTCATCCCAGGGACCAAGATGGTGGAGAAAGAGTAAAAGGCAGGGTTCAAGAAGGTACAAGGGTCAGCAGGGCTGTGGGAGCCACACATCACCAGGCACTCCCCTCCTCCTGAATATAAATGATCAAAGAAGGTTTAACTGAGGGGCAGAGTTGTGGCCATAGGCACGGAGGTGAGAAATGGGCATCCTGTGTCCACTAACTGCTCCCAGGACCTTCTGTAAGCCCTGCTTCCTTGTGCTTATAAAATAAGCCTGCTGGATTTGATGACCTATCTCTGAGGCCCTTGCCTGAATCACAGTCAAGTGACTCACTGGAAAAAGCAGAGGAAGTTGGGGACACGCCTGTCCCACCCTCCCTCTGCCACGCCCCTGTTTACCAAACAGCACTCAGGACACCAGCCCAGGACACATTCCTGGGAGCAGGTTCCACAGGCCCAGCAGTGCAAGAAGGGCCTGGCAGTGCAGAAGGCCCTGCTAGGTTTCCACCATAAACGCTGAGGCCAAGCAGGCAGGAGCTCTGTAAAACTTTCTGGCCAGGCAGCCCTCCCACGTAGGTGCTGAAAGTGAGGAATGAGCTGTGTTTCTGAATTCCTGCTCCAACCTATTTTTCCCCCAGCATTCTTGGCTTAGGTGGCCAATCTGGATGGTCAAGCCTGAGCTGAATCCTCTCACCCCCAGCAGGCCCAGGGGGGTAGGGGCAACCAGTGCTGTAGGAAAGAGGGCCAGTGCAGGCAGGGCAGCCAGCACAAACACAGCACCTGATTTTGAAAGGAAAATGGACTCTACATGACTTCGACTTCAGTGAGGTCAGCACCTGTGCCACTATCTCAGGAGGCCAGTCCACACAGAGCCCTCGGCCCAACCTTTCTCCACAGAGCTATACTCTCCCACATCGAGCACACCCCAGACCCGCAGCGCAACCAGCTAACTTCCTCCTGAACTCACTGGAAACTCTCAGCCTCCATTTCATACCAAATGGCCTGTGACAGGGACAATGAAAGGCAGGGCTTTCCCCTCCTGCTGGGTCTGAGGAATATTCCTGGCTTGTGAGCCCAGCTCCTTAGCACCTACATTGGAGAAGAAAGACAGAGAAGAGGAGGTTCTAAAGGCTCAGAAGAAGTAAACAGAAATTTTTGTTTAAAGGAAGGCTTGGTAGAATTACTCAGGTATAATGGTTGTTGAAATGAGTACTTCATAGGGTTCCTTGCAGCCTTGCCTTTTGTGATTAATTCCATTATGTTTCTAGCCCAAGCTGCATTTTGTCTCCTATCGGCACAGATGATCAAAATCGTGCTGTCCGAGGAATGGTCCCTACCTGCCTGCCTGGGTGTCCTCACCATGGAGGTCCCTTCTTCTTGTCCTGGCAGGGACGTGGGCACACATCCTCCCTCACACAGTCAGAGCAGGGAACACTGTTCCCGCAGGCCTCCCCTGGCCCTCATACCTTGTCCCCTTGAAGTCCTTGCCATCACCTGGAGACTTTTCCATTGACTTCTGCAACACTAAGCCTTTGGCTTCCCTCTCTGCCTGAAAACTGGATCAGTTCTCTCAAGTCTCATCCAGGCTAACATCCAGGATTCCAGCACTTCCTTATCTCACCAGTTACCACTTTGGGTAGATTTCCATTCTCCACCATCTGGAATCAACCGGCCTTGATTCTCCTTCTGGTACCACTCTCATTCCTTTCTTAGTCCTATGCTTAGCATAGGGCTGACCCCACCTCCCAACCATATCACCCTAGGCTCCACTTAAAAGCTGCACACTGATTTTTATCCTTTTTTTCTTTTTGGAATTACTGAGAGCTTCCAGAATCTTTCTGAGGAGGTTGCTAATGTGGAAAATGAAGCCAGCACAGAGGAAAGACGACTTCTGATGACGCTGCCTTTGCCTCTCCTATTAGTTATACGTTATTGCAGTGTAATGAATTAGCCCAAAGCTTAGCGGCTTCAAACAACAGATGTTTATCCTGATGGTTTCTATGGGTCAGGGACCTGGGTGCAGTCTGCCCGGACCTTGAGCCTTACCTAGGGTCTCTCCTGAGGCTGCAGTCAAGGTGCTGGGCAGAGCTGTAGTCATCACAAGGCTCGGGTGGAGGAGACTCTGCATCCAAGTGCCTTCCTGTGGCTGTTCACAGACCTCAGATCCTCGCCGGCTCAGGAGGCACTGGCTCCTTGCCATGTGAAGAAATGCTTTAGTCCCTGACTTTTGTCAAGGCTCTCAGCCTTCCAACCTTTTTGTTCCTCTACCCTTGACCACGACTGGGCTGCATGGCTCAAGAGGCCCTACCATTTGGGTGCGTGCTTTGTCATTTTCTAAAGTACCTGGTACCAGCAAGGAAGGGCTGGCAGAACCATCTGAATGGCCCCCTCTTCAGGCCCAGATGGGTCCTCGCACCCATCAACCCCAAATGTAAGGCAGACCAGATGCCTTGAGGAGTTCTGCACTGTGCCAATAGGGTCATCCAGGACAATGTGCAGATTCCAGAGGGGCAGCCTGGTGAGCACATTGCTCCTGCTGGCTGACACAGTCTTTGGTGGGACTCTATAAGACTGAGCCCCTAAGAATAGCCTTATGCTGACTTGGGGAGACTCAAATGTTAACATTGACAGGGACCCACACATCCTAGGGGCAGTCCTGCCTCTACCCCACTTTGGCCACCTACTCCATCCCCTTGACCTGGGATTTTAAACCTGTGCTTCTCAAGCCTGGATAAACATTAGAATCAGCAAGGGAGCTTTTAAAAAGGAAGGTGTTTGGGATCCACCACAATTAATTCAGAATCTCACTCAAATCAAAATTCCCAGATCCCTTTTTAAAGTTCCTCATATAATCCTAACATTGAGCAGCTTGCTTTAAATGGATGGCTGTAAGTTTCAAATAGGTACCCAATTCTTGCTCCTCTGCCTAAATGTAAGTTCAATGGACAAATAATGTGAACATCACCTGGACACATTAGGAAATTGTGTGTCTTCCTATGCTTCCCATTGCAGAAGGGCTGTGGAGACTTGCTTCTCAATGGGGGGCAAAGGACAGCATCAATGCCCCCTGGAAGCTTGTTAGAAATGCTGAATCTATATTTTCAAAAATCCCCAGGGGATTCATTTGCACATTCCAGTTTGAGAAGCACAGCTTTGGCGGCTTAGCAACCTTACTATAGGTGTCCTGTGGATTTGTTTTCCAACTTCAAAACAACTATTTCATGGTCTTTCTCAGATACTAGACTTACTAACACCTCACTTACTCCTAAGCAATCTGACAGCAACGATTCATCAACCCACTGCCCGAATTCCATCCCACCCACATCAGTGCCCACGTTCTCAGCCTTCCCTCCCACGAGTGACTAAAAAGCTGTCCTCCCATTAAGGCAACCTATACCTGCTTTCTACCTGTCAGCATTAACACCTACTTTTGAGAGAGAGAGAGAGAGATACCTTTTGATCTCTAGTCCTCCAGTCCCTGCCTATTCCTCCACTTCTCATCACAGCAAATATTTTCACCAAGAGTTACTTATAGTAGTGACCTCTACTTTCTTACATCTAATGCTCTCCTGCCCGCTCCACTGGGTCTGCTCTCCCAATGTCATCAGTGACCTCTATGCAGTTACCAAATCCAAGGGTGCCTTGAACTCTTCTAGGGGCCTTGGCCAGCCAGCAACATTCAATACTGCCTCCTTCTGGAAACTGTGACTGCTCTTGGCTTCCATAGCATCTCACCTGTTTTCTCCAGCAGTCACTTTTCCAGATCTTCCCCCTATGCCCAGTCTTAAATGTTGCAGCAACCCCCTGCCCCCTACCCCTCTCTTTTTATGTACTCACTCACTTTAGTGGTATGAGCCTATTCCATGGCTTTATACACCCTCTATTTCCTGATGACCCTAGATTCACAGCTTTAGCCCTGACCTTTTTCATGTCCCCCTGGCTACTTGCCATCTTTATATGGATGATCAGCAGGAATCTTTAACAAGTCAAAAAAGAACCCAGCTGCTGCACTTCCAAAAACAAAGCAAAACCAAACAAGACCCGCTCCCCATGCCTCATTTTAGCAAATGGCACCACAATCCATCCTCTTGGTTAAGCCCGAACTCTGGGATCATCAAGTTCTTCCACCTTCCCCATTCACTCTCTCTCCACTGCAATTGGTTCTACCACCAAAATTTGGCCAGCATCCACCCACATTTCTGTTTCCACTGCTGCCACCCTGCTCCCACGGCACCACCCACACTCCCCTGTAGCGTTACAATGACCTAACTGGCCGCCTTGTTCCATTTTTTGTCCTTTACAATTCATTCTCAATATGGCAGCCAGAATGAATGAACTTACAAAACACTAATCAGATCATGTCAATCCTTAGTAAAATCACCCAAAGACTTTTCACTCTGCTTAGAAAAAAAGAAATCTGAACGATTTAGCCTAATTTACAAAGCACTGCCTTCTTCTGCCTGCCTCATCTCGCATCATTATACACCATTCTCTCTTCAGCCACTCTGCCCTGCTAGCTCTGCGCTGCTCCTGCAGTAGACACTAGCTGTGTGTGGCTATTTAATGTGAAATTAAAGTTAGCTAAAATGAAAATGCAAAATTCAGTTCCTAAGTCCCCCTAGCCACAATTCAAATGCTCACTTGTCACATGTGGCTGGTCACATGTGGACGGGGCTGCTCGAGCTCTTCCTTGGAGGGTGCAAGTTTTGTCCCTCCTTGTAGCCTTTGCACTCACTGCCCCCATCGCCCGAAGTATTTTCCCCCACTTCTCCCCATGGCTGGATCTAGACATTAGTTTCAATGTCATCTCCTTGGAGAGGCCATCCCTGGACACCGAGTCTAAAGAAGCTGCCAGTGGGTTATTCCCAGTCACAGGAACCAGTCTAAGCCTCCACAGCATTCAGCACTGGCCAATGCTTCTCTTGTTTATTTGTGTTTGCTTCTTGCCTAATGCCACCATGTCACCTCACCCCAAAGTACTCTTCTGCGATCAGGGACCTTGTCTGCCTTGCTCACCACCACACTCTCTCTAGCCCCTCCTCCTGCATTCGTGGAGTGGAGGCCTTGACATGCTCTGCTCAATTAGTAGTCATTGACTGTTGCACCACTGTCATGTTTGTATTTCCTCTTACATCTCTCATAGCTGTCACTGTTTCTCCATTTTCCCTGCCACTCCCCACCCCTCTCCAGGCCTCATCCATTCCACCCTGACAGTACTACAAACGGAATCCTGCCTCTACCCTCTGGCCAACCCTGCAAACACAAGAAGGTTAATCTTGCTAATGTTCCTCTTGCCTAATCAATTCCCTGCCCCTGCCCCTGCCCCTTATGGTCCCAAGTGGCCTCCACGTCCCCAAACGTGGCGGGCACGTTCCTACCTCGGTGTTGCTGTAAGGCCTTCCCCTCTGATTCTAGCACTCTCTCTACTTCTTGGTGGAGTCGCACCTTCCCCTGCCTTCCAGGTGTGGCACAGACGGCAGTTTCTCTGCAGATACTATACTGGCTGGCCCCTCCTCTGGTCTTCTCCAGCACTTCCCGTCTGCAGCCCTGCTTTGGCACTTCTCACGGGAGACAAGAATCGCCACCTCCCACATGCATGCACACAGATAATCCCTGAGATTATTACTAGAAGCAATGGTTCTCAGAGGATCAGAGTCACCTGGGAAATCAGTAGAAAACAGGCCCAGGCCCATTGAAGTAGGCTATGGTCTGGGCCTCTGTCCTTTGTGCACATTCCCTCAAAAAATGGAACTCGGAGAACCCCCAAATCTGAGATCCACTGCTTAAGGACCTCAGACCTGCAACAGGAGCTGCTCAAGTTCTGCCACTCCCACGCATTCCGAACACCTGAGAAGTGAGGGACTCGATTAACAACCTCCTCTCACACAAACTTTCTCTTCACCAAGCATTGGAAGTTACCCCAGTGGCAGACTGAAAACAACTCCCCAAATACATCCATCTCCTAACCCTAGGAACCTGCAAATGTTACCTTACAGGAAATGTTACCTAAAAGGAAACTTGCAGGTGTGATTAAGTTAAGGATTTTCAGATGGGGAAGTTATGCTGAATTATAACAGGTGGGACCTAAATACACTCACGAGGGTCCTTACAAGAGGCAGAGAGGGGAGCACAGAGGGTGGAGCCTACGTGAGAACAGAAGTGGGGGCAGAAGAGGCAACACGGTGTGCAGCCGTGGGCCAGGAAAGGAGTCTTTAGCAGGGGTGTCCATCCTGCGGTCCAACACAAAATCATAAACTTACTTAAAACATTATGAGATTTTCTCGTGATGATGTGTTGCGATGTATTTAACATGTGGCCCAAGACAACTCTTCTTCATTCAGTGTGGCACAGAGATGCCAGAAGGTTGAACATCCCTGTGAGGATGGAAAAGAAAAGGAATAGACTCTACCCCAGAGCCTCCAGCAGGAGCCAGCCCTTGGTTTTAGCCTCAGAAAAGTCATTTCACACTGGGAACCTTCAGAACTAGGAGAGAATAAATGTTTAGTTTAAAGCAAAGTTGTGTCAATTCATTACAGCAGCAATATAAAATGAATATGCCTCCTCTTCTTACCATAAGGTAAAGAAAATTGAAAATTCATTTTTCAATTACAGTGGATGTACACTGCATTAGTTTCAGGTGTAGAACATGGCGATCAGACATCTATATAACTTAGGAAGCGATCAGCCCAATAAATCTAGAGCTCGTGTGACATGATGCACAGTTTTTACAATATTACTAACTGTACTTTACACCCCCATGACTATTTTAATAACTGGCAATTTGTACTTCCTCAATCCCGTTCAATGATGTAAAGTTCTAAGTGTATAAGGAGCACGATTTTCTAAACTCATGCATCTGTATTTGACTTATGTATTGAAAAAATAGCACAAGATACTCCTCCTGGGTGGGGCTAGCTTGCTTCATTCACTTCTGTGCTGATAGTGCTTTGCTCAAAGCCTGCTGTTATGTCTGTGAATGCCAAAATTCCTCTAGGAAGGGCAATATTCCAAGTTGGAATTTGGGGCCCTCTCTGATGGGCCCTCAGCCTGACCCCAATGGCATTTCCAACAGGGAAATACATAAAATCCAAAAATAGACAAGTTGTCAAGCTTGGACACCTTGGGGAAGAACAGTTATATTTTGACTTGAGGAAAGATAGACCAAATATACTCTGCCTCTTAGACTCTTGTTCTCATTCTGAGAAGTGCACAGCTTAGAGGTGTACTGTTTCCATATGGTAACCACTAAGCATGTGTAGCTATTTCAATATAAATTGATTAAAAATAAAATTGAAGACCCAACTCCTCAGTCACACTGGTCCTATCTCAAGTACCTCATGTTAGTGGTTACTGTATTGGGTGGCAAACATATAGAACATTCCCATCATCATAGAAAGTTCTAGACTGCTGGCTCAGAGCATCTGCCAAAGTGTCGTTAGCCCTCAGACTAGAGAACTTAGAGGGAGAGAAATGCAGTCACCACACCCCGTCCCCCCCGGAATTCATTCTTGAGTGTGTGTCTTAAGATGCACAGCTAGGAATGGTACCCAGAAATACCTGCCCAAATCTGACTTTTCAATGAAAAGACAGCTCTTTGGAAAGTGAGAAACAGAAGCAGCAGGGTGAGGAAACTGCAATCAAGGGTGGGACTCAGGCAGGGGTGAGATAGGGGAAGATGAAGAGGAACTAGAGGAAGAAGAAGGAAAAGATAAAGGAGTGGCAGGTAAGAAATGGATTCTAGTAACATTATCATGAGCAGAAAATTCAAATGTCAAAAAGGAGGTCTCTTTTGAGAGCTGAAAACAGGTAAAACCATCTACTAGCCCACTTGCTGCTCTGAGAGCAGTGTACAGGACAGAGGGCCCTCTCCCTCTGACCGGCGGGAGCCTGAAGGGACCATACCCATTCACGGTCCCCATGGGAAGCAGTGATAGCTCGGGGGAGAGATGAGGAGAGGACACCAACTGAAAGCAAAGACATAAAACTTTCCCACATGGAACATTTAAAAATTTGCAAGTACACCATACTGGAGAGGCTGTGGGGAAATGGGCACTCCTAGACACTCTGGCGGACAGCACAGCTAGGTTGGCCTGGTTGGGGGCAATATTGGCACTTCCTATCAAAACCACAAACACTTGTTCTCTTTGCTCCAACCTTTCAACTTCATGATTGGGAACTTGAAAGCTCCCACCCATGTGCAGCGTGATGGACATATACAGGTAAAGGTAAAAGGCAGAGACTGGAAGCAATCTATACACCTATCAGTGAAACGAGTTCAGGAAGGCATTAAAAAGAGTGAGGATATGCTGTCTATTGACTAAACTCCAAGATATATTGCTGTATTTTTTTTAATTGTAGCAACAGCAGGGTGCAGAAGAAAGGGGGAGCTACTGCCTGTGTGAAGGAAAATAAAGGTGCATGCGTATTATAAGCGCCTGTACTGGTTTAAGTCCCCACAGGAAACTGGTGACGTGTTTGCCTCTGGGGAAGGGAACTGGCAGGTAGAGGACAGGAGGGAACAGAGTCAACTTTTCACTCTCTGTTCACTCTATGTGAAGGCACCCTTCAAATATCACATCTGATCTATCTATGTCCTATCCAACAAGGGTAACTGAACAAAGACACACTTCTGGATATGTACATTCAGCAAAATGTCTAAAACATACCCATTTTCCCCCTTTCTGTACTGGTACTACCGTCTCAAAGGGAAGACCACATCTGCCAGGTGGGTGGGCCCAGGGGACCAGCTATCATGTACAGCAGTCATGACCTCCTGGGGGTGTCACCAGTGCCTCTGTGTCCTCTCCCAGTGCGGGTGTCCCTTCCCCTGTGGTCTGGAAACTCCAAGGGGGCATTTCCAGGACCTGGCCCTCAGCAAATCTGGGCTGTCATCCAGCCTTGGAACTAACCAGGGCTTGTCCTCCCCCTGCCTACATCCCAGCTTTGGGGTCCTGATTCCAACCAGGATGTCACCACATCCCAGTGGCCCCTTCAGGGCAGGGTCTCCCACAGCCACCGCCAAATGATCCCCTGCCAGCCTCTCACTCCAGGGAAGAAATGAAAGCAGGTCCCATGGCTGCCGCCTGATAATCACCATGGACACCAGATACCTGCCTGGATCAGGTCTGGGCCCATCAGCCATCCCCACAACAATGCTATAGCAACAGAGGTAATATTATTGTTCAGAAAATAAAAAAACCACACACACACTGTGTGGTGTGACAGCTTTCCAAGCCACAGAGATAATGTTCTTCCACACCCTACAACTTTTGCCTCTCCCTTCCCAAAGACGACACGGCTTCTTCAGTGGGAAGTTGCAGGCTTGTGGCATCACCTTGTGCCATTGCTCCAGTATGTGTGCCCTTCCCTGGAAACAGGTGTGAAGTGGAGTCCCAGACAAACCCAAAGTGGGGGCCAGCAAGCTGGAAGTGGGGCAGCCTCCAAGGTGCAGCTCCAAGCTGCCCTCTGTCCATCAGTCCCTGTCTGGCTCCTTCTCCATGCCAGACCCCAGTGGGGCAATGGGGTTTTGGTGGTTGCAGCAATGAGCCAGCCACACAAGAATCTTCAGACCTAAATGTGGAAAGCATTAACTAACCCAACTGAAAAGACATAAATCAGGAGGGGAGCTCGTGGCGCAGAAGAAAGCAACTCTTCTCGGAGAACGAGAGCCTACTCTGTTGCTCAAGAGCAGAGTGAGTCACCAGCCACCAGCAGCAGGAGGATGGGGTGGGAGAAGCAGGGAGGGCGGGGCCCCAGTGGGACTGGCGGGTGGACGGGTAGGGGGAGTGGTGCAAAAACACAGCTGTAGGCTTCTAACTAACCACACTTCATCAGTAAGATGTCGCCTCCCCTCCCCAACTCAGGAAGTGTTTCAAAATGTGTCCGCCTCCCCCAGAGAAGGCAGCAGGAAGGAGTCTTCCTGACAGCCCACTGGCCACCCTTCTAGCCTGCAGCTGGTCTCAGGGAAGCAAACCTTATACCCTCCAGAGACAAGGCCTCCCTCTTCCTTCTTTGCCCCTCCCTGGTTTTGTGTCATACCCTTTGGGGATCCCCAAGCCTGAGGTGAACACCATGGGCACAGTTCTTGTCTCACATGCTCACCCATCCTCACTACCCTTTCTTTTCATCCTTTCCTTCTTTCTCCCAAGCACTCCATCCTCCACAGAAGCTGCTGTTGACAGCAAGATGAACCCCTCAGATGCCCCATTTTCCTTGGGGAGAACCTCCTACCGTCCTTTAGGACCTTGTCTTACCCACCAACTGCTCTACCAAAGCTAACCCCCAACCTTCCAGTTCTTGTACCTGCTAAGAGTGTGGCCCTGTTGTCCCTGGGTGTTGGGGGAGAAGGGGCCTCCAGACAGATAATTTGGCTTGGAGTGGAAGCACAAGGAGGTCTGTGCCCTGCAGGCTCTAAAAATTACCACGGCAACATACCAACTTCAAGCAGGACCCACCCTCTCTAGGTCATCATCATCTTGCTCTGATGAATTAAGAGGTTGGGTTTATAGATTAACTGGGTCCCTCAAGTGTCTGACATTACATAAGAAACAAAACTAATTCCCCTGGAGTACTCAGGGGCTGTGGGACTTAGTTCAGAGAACACAGAGAGTGGGGGTACCCTGGGCACAGTGGCACTCATCCCCCATCACTGGGTGTAAAATAAAGGTGATCAACAGGAAGTACCATGGTACCCTGAGAGGGAAACCACTTCCAGGACAGACCTTGTGAAAAGGTGAGACTGAAATGAACTTAGAGGACAGGGTAGGAAGAGAGGACAATTCCATGCCAAGGAACCATTCATTCATTCACTCATTCATTCAACAAATATTGAATGAGCACCTCCCACACTAGACACAGTTTTAGGTGCTGGGGTCACCATTCAATAAGACTGGAGCTTGCACTCTTGGGAGGGCAGACACACAATCCTCACATCTGAGAGACAGGTCAGTGATCCAGTTTTGTTGGGTGGTGGTAAGTGCTGATAAAATAGAAAAATTAGAACAGAATAAAGAGATGGGCATGGCAGGGTGAACAAGAGACTGAAAGGAGTTGAAGGAATGAATTAGCTTCCAGTGGCTGCTGTAGCAGATTATCACTAACTAAGGGGCTTAAAGTCACAACTCTGATTTATCCTCTTACAGGTCTGGGGTGCAGAGGCTGAAATGGGTCTCCCTGGGCTAATGTCCGGGTGTTGGCAGGGCTAGCTCCTGCTAAAGGGTCTCAGAGAAAACCAGTTTCCTTACCTCTTTCACCTTCTAGAGGCTGCCTGCTTTCCTTGGCTCGTGGCCCCTTCCTGGCATCAATCAAACTCTTGCTTCTGTCCTTGCATCTCCTATAGACCCTGACCCTCCTGCCTCCCTCTTACAAGGACTCGAGTCATCACACTGGGCCCATCTGGATAATCCTGGATCCTCTGTTTATCTCAAGATCTGTAACTTAACCACCCTTGCAAAGGCCATTTGCCATGTAAAGCAACAGTCACAGGCTCTGAGGAGAAGGCTATGGACACCTCTGGGGGACCATTCTTCAGCCTCCTTCAAGGAGTTAACTTTGTGGCCTGCAAAGGCCATAATGAGGAAGTGACATTCCAGAGGCCAGTTTGCAGGATAGCAGTGAGTGAGTTGAGTGGGAGGCACAACCCTGAGGTGAAGGCCACAATGGGGCCTGTTCACATAGCTCCTCATCTGCCACTGTGAGGCTTTTTCATTGTCTACACAGGCTATCACAGGGACCTACTGGAATGTTCTGAGTAGAAGCAGGACATGGTCAAACTTCTATGTAAAAACAACAGATGGCAGTCTTGCCCAATGGTCAGGAAGCAACTGCAGTAGCCCAAGGGCACAACGATGACACCTGTGGCTCAGACCAAGGTGATGGCCATGGCAGGGGTGCAGGGCAAGAAGCTGGATTTTAAAAAAATCTATTTGCAAAGAGGTGTCAACATGCTTACCTGACAAACTGAACACAGGGTGGGGGAGAAAAGGGAGAGTCAAGGGTTTTGATTCAAGCAGTGGGAAAGACAGACTTGCCATTCATGAGCAGCAAAGGCTGTGGGCAGCCCAGGCCTGGGAAGAGAGACCAGGTGTGACGTGTTGGACAGGTTGAATGCAGATGTCAAGTAAACAACTGGATACATGAGTCAGGAGGTCAAAAGCAAAGCTGTGAGCAAGGATCAGACTCACTGATCCACAGCTTAAGGCTCTCACACGGGAGACCACTGGAGGTCTGGGCTGGGGTGCAACAACAAGGCTGAGATTTTGGGTCTGGACTGTACCCTGAGAGTAATGGGAAGCACATGGGGTGTGGAGCCGTCCATGACTACCCCAGGTTAAGTCTGTGAATTGGGCGCTAGTTGCAAGACAGGATAGAGGCTGAGTAAACAGGGATTTTGCTTTAGCCCTCAATTGCTCAACCAAACATTTTCCCACGCCTCACAGAAAACAGGATGAAAATCACTGAGTTGTGGAGAAAGGAAGGGGCGCAGGGAGGCATTCAAGAATGCAGTTCTACCAGAGGCTCCAAACATCTTTGCTGCTTCTACTTGGTGGGCTCTCCGGCTTACACTGGGGCCCTCGAAGCTCTGTGCTGCAGCCTGGAAAACCCTGATATGTCTGAGCATGGTGCAGCATCAGTGTGGTCCTACCTCCAGTGCCCAGTATATCATGAGGACAAAACAGGGACAAATGCAGGTGGCCAGACAGTGTGAGCACCAAGATATGCAGGGCTTCACCACCCCCCGGACACAACCCCAACAGGCAATATGATCAAAAGGCGATGTCTACCACTTGTCCCAGAGACAGATGGCACAAGGGAAGTGCCTCCTGGGCACTCACTTTCATCCACTCATTTGACCAGTATTTAGTGAGCACCTACCACGTGCCAGGCACTGCTTCTAGACATTTGGGGCACGTTTATAAATGAAACCAAAGGGGAAAAAACCCTGTCTTCATTGAGCATTCATTCCAGAATAGGGGTAGTGGGTGGGGAGGAAGCAGAAAAGAAAAACAATATGTAAGTAAATCACAAAGAATATTAAAAAGTGATAGAGGGGAAAAAGTAGAGCAAGGTTAGTGGAATCCAGAGTTCGGCAGGCAGGGCATGGGAGTTTAGGGAGAAGGATGGCAATTTTCAATAGTTCAGGAAGTTACAATTGCTTCAAGTCACAGTTGAAGATCTTTCTAGCTCGTCCATTCACTTCCTCTTTTCTGCCATGCATTCACTCATTCATTCATTCATCAATTTCATCCATCAGTTACTGTGCACCACAGTAATGTGCATCACAGGTGCTCCCTACTCTCATAAGGCTTACATTTTATTCAGGGCGATGTTAAGACAACTAATTCCAGAAGGGCTGTGAGTGAGCAGAAATTGACCAAGCACATTCCTGCGAGCATGCCAATCAAAATGAAAACACAAAACACAGTGGAACAAAGTGCTGTGTGCACCCCACCCCACCATCAGAGGGTCTGATTTTTGGTCAAGGGCCCCGCCCACTTCCTTCCCTCTACTTTGTCTCCACCCCCCTCATCACCACCCCAACCTGGGTCAGTAACACTGCTCTGGTCTCAGCTACCAGAAGCCACAACTCATTGTTTTCTGCCTGGAGGCTGCCCACACAATGTCCTTTCACATCGCCTGATCACTATCCCAGAGCACCTACTGGTTTTAGGGCCTTCTCAGCTACCGGGCCCATTCAGTGCTGCAGACCCAGCACCTTTTCAGGAAGCGCCAACCACAGCACTGAGCGGCGGGCAGCGCTGCCTCCTGTGATGGGAGCACCTCTGTCGGGCAGGTTTTGATCCTCCTGCCTGGCTAAGCTCACTCCCAGGGCCATGACAGCCTGTGGGGAGAGGATGAGCAAGCAGGGCAGGATGTCATACCTTGGCTGGTTTGGCACCTAGGAGGCCAAGCTACTGTGGCAGCTCACACCTCTGGCCACAACTTGGAACTTTTTTATCAGCACTGACCACTGGGGGACTACCAGTGAGCTGAGCACGAAGGCTCTTTCTGTTTGAAGAAAGTCAAGGCTGGCCTTTGGTGTTCATCTCTGAGTGTCTCGTGGCCTCTGGATCCTCCATTTCTTCCCACTCCACATCCAGCTGTGAACCAGCTGGACCAGTGATGGCCCCAGGTCCCTGGTGATGACACAGCCACTCATAAAGAGGAATAGCCATCAGGAACTGGTCCAGCCGAGTGTCCCCCTCCCTTGGCCCCACCATAAATTCTCCCAGGCTCATATCCTCCCACAGCTGTGGGGACTTGAGAAGGTGAGGCACTATTATTTTTCCTTCCCTTCCCAGCACTGCGTCTCCCCCAGTGGTTTGGCTAGACCAGGACTCAACCCCAGACCACGAGTGGGAGGGCTGTTCTTGAAAACATAAGCATGATTCTCAGCAAAGCTGCTCTGTGCCCTCCACACCCCAACAGCTTCACAGAGGCGCCCCAATGAGAGGAGATGGTGCAGCCTGGCCCACTCAGTGCTGTGGTTGACACTTCCCAGGAAGAGCTGGGTCTGCAGCATGGAACAGGACAGGTAGCTGAGAAGGTCCTAAAACCAGCAGGTGCTCTGGGATAATGACCAAGCAAGGTGTAAGGACATTCTGTGGGCAGCTTCTAGCCAAAGTACGGGTTCTGGTTTCTGGTAGCTGAGATGAGAGCAGCGTTACTGACTCAGGTCAGGCAGAGGAGACATGGAGGAGGAAGACAGAAGCAGATGGTGCCCTGACAAGCTGGGAGAGGAGGAAGAAGGCAGGTAGAGAGAGGGGGCTATGGGGCCTACTCCCTAAGAGAGAAAGTGAGATTCCTCCCATTGTCACCCTTTGTTCCCCTTCACAACGGTCACATGAAATCAAAGGCCTGCTGGGACCCCAGGCTAGGGAAGTACCTAGTTATTCAAACTGGGTGTGTAAATGCACTTAGGATGGGGCAGTGACAGAGCTGCAGGGCTGCGGGTCCTCCACTTCCTACTATGGGGTGGGGGACAGAAGGAGGGAGTGTGCAATGGTTTAGTACATGGGCTCTGGAGAGAGATGGCCTGGGTACAAACCCTGTCACTGGCTGGGTGACACTGAAGAAATGATGTAACTTGTCTGTGACTCAGTTTCCCCAAATGTCAAATGGGCCTGGCAATATCTAGGCTTGTTGTGAGGATTAAAAGAGTGTCTGGAGTCCTGGCCAGTGTGGCTCAGTTGGTTGGAGCATCATCCCATAGACCCAAGGGTCACGGATTTGATTCCCAGTCAGAGCACAAGCCTGGGTTGCAGGTTCAGTCCCTGGTCAGGGCACATGCAAGAGGCCAACCAATCGATGTTTCTCATATTGATGTTTCTCTCCCTCTCTCTCTACCTCCCCCCACTTCCTCTAAAGTCAATAAGCATATCCTTGGGTGAGGATTTTAAAAAAAGAGCATTTAGAATGGTGCCTGAAATATGGTAAATGTTATCTATTATTATTATTAAATATTTCTGAATCAGTGCTGCTATGTTAAAATATTCTATACTCCTATGAGGTCACAGGCCCATTTATTGGTTAAGAAAGCATGGTAAATACAGGTGTGGAGGTGCTGAAGCTCTAACCTTATACCACTGAGATCATTAGTTATTCCTCATAAACCTATCATATGCTTCTCCAACCTATTCCTCCCAACAAAGCCTCAGAAGCTAAGAAGATTTCTGGGTGCCATGTGTACCCCAGCAAAGAACTCAGCAACCCTCTACTGAACACAGCACAGTCATCTCAGAAACCATGAAGCCTGTTCGTCTTGGAGAAGTTTGGGAGCTGGCAGGCCCGTGGCTGCCGGGAGCTCTGTGGCCCCTGACTTGAAGCTGCTGAAAGCACATGGCGACAGCCTCAGCTCTCAGCAGTGGTTTCCGGCTGGGCCAAGAGGCTGACCACATCAGCTCATTCTCAAAGAGCACGTGGCACAACCTCACTCTGCAAAGCTGTCGGCACCATCGCCCTTGGAGGGGGCGTGATGGTGAGAGGAGACATCAAGAGACATAACTGACCCATTAGCTGTGTGTCCTAATGGAGAGTGTGCTTGCCCATTCGTAAACACAGGTAGTACTGCTCCCCAGCCCCCATGCAGGACAGTGCCTCAGACACTCACTCTGGAAGCCTCCAAACCGGCCTGCCCCATGTTCTCATTCACCCTGCCTGCCCACTGCAGACTTACAAACAGTGCTTTCTCCTTGGAAAAGAAGCTATTGCCTGAGCCAACATCTTAGAAACCCAGGCCTTTGCCTTCCTCCAAGCACCTGCATGTTGAGACAAGGACCCTGATATCCTTCACTCAAAGTACTTTAGTGGCCCTCTTCAAAAAACACACTCCTTTTCTCAGACTCAGCATGAGCCACCTGGGCCTGGCCCACCAGGAGCTCCCACCAGATGGGGCAGCCCCACTGCCTACCTCAGGGTTGATGATCTTGGGTTTGGTGAAGGGCCCCAGAAGGGAGTAAAGGAAGCCCCCTGGCTCCCAGTCACATTTCCACTGCACCAACACATTATTCACTTCCACGAGTCTTGTGTTTTTCCACCCACACACCCAAAACTCGACCTTACACAGCTGTAGAGTCAACTGAAACGTTAGCATGTGCAGGTTGAATCTGTCTGTCTATCTATCTATCTATCTATCTACTTACTTATTTACTTATTTATTTAAATCCTCACCCAAGAATATGTCTATCTGTTTATTAATTTGAGAGAAAGAGAGCATGGATGTGAGAAACATGGATTGTTTGCCTCCTGTACACCCCCCAACCGAGGATCAAACCTGCAACTCAGGTATACGCCCTGACCAGGGATGGAATCCGCAACATTTTGGCGCATAGGATGACACTCCAACTGACTGACCCACTCAGCCAGATCTTTATTTGTTTAAAGCTGAATGGGACACTCCATGTTCAAACAAATAAATATCTTCATCTCTTTTTATTTGAGTGCCTTTAGGTGGGACATATGCCTTCCAGGTAGTCTGCAGCCCTCAACATTGGAGTCACCTGTCAGACCCGGAAACACACTTTGGAATGCAATGCTGTGGAATTCCTGGGGGTTGGGGAGAGAGCTTTAAATACAGCTTGGGGGCTGGGGAAACTCCTGGTTTCTGACTGAGCAGGTTTAGAGGTGGTACCTGAAACCTGCATCTCTGGCAACTTCCCAGCAGCTGGTCCAGAACCCACTTGCTCCCCAGCCTGTGAAGAGCACCTGGTGCAGTCCTGCTGTAGAAGTCCAGTAAGGCTTCCACCTCCATCCTCAGACACAGGCGGGATCTCACTGGAAGCCCCAGCCCCAGTTCATCCCTTACACAATCTGAGGCCCCTGCTGGTTCCTGTTTCCTGTCCCTTGGTGTTGCCTAAAGAGGCTGGGGGGTCCCCAGACTGCTGCCTTCAGTGCCCAGCCACTGGCTGTCTCCTAGAGATTGCTCTCCACTCCAAGCAAAAGCTCTATTCCTCCTTCCAGGAACAGACAGGCCTGGCTACTCCTGGGAGTTCTCAAGGCTGGGAGGGTCAGTCCAAGTCCCCAGGGAAAGGAAGGGGTACAGCAGAGCCCTGAGGCACCTGATTCCAAGCCAAGCCCCTCCATCCTGAGCAGAGCCTAGAGACATTTGGGGGAGAGGGTGGGGGAGAAGTGTCCACACATGCACACTGCACCCAGTGTCTTGGCCACACAATGCACAAGGGGCCGGCGGGGCAGGCCGCCAGGGCCCACTCATGCCAGTACCATCTGGGGGCCCTTGCCAGGTCTCGGAGGGCCAGCTGAAGAAGCTGGACTCTGTCCTGGGGCACAGTCAGGCTCTATTCTTATCTCAAGGGGGAATGCGTGACTCTCTTTGCAGTGAATGGAGGCCCCTGGCGAGGTGGAGGAGGAAACAGAGCCCTCACTGTGCCTGAGAGGGCTCCCCACACGGCTCCCGGCTCTGACCGGCCCCTCGTGGCATGGCCTTGCACAAGCCTTCGACAAGGAAAGACCAGTCCAAAGGTAGACAAGGAAATGGATGGTCCGGGGCAGATGGGCCCTCATTCCCACTGCAGGACTCGGCTCCCACATACAAGTCCTAAGTGAGACCCACAAGCAAAGTCCTAAAGGAAGCACAGCCTCCACACCAGTGCCTTACCAAACCCCAAAGCAGAGAGCCCAGGGAGCCAATGCACCCCACGCAAGGGCTGAGCTGCTGCCGGCAGAGACGGGCCTCCCTCTCACCTAGCTCCTCTGGCACCATTTGTAAGGGCCACAAGCCTCTTTAAGAACTAACTCCCTTCAGGCCTGTACACCCCAGTCTTGGCCAGCAAATGAGGCAACAGGTGCTGTGCAATTCTCAAGGGCTATGAAATTGGTGCATCACTGTCCTTGCCAGGTTAATCTCAGCACAAAAAGATGCCATCACTGGGCCCTGGCTGGTGAGGCTCAGTGGACTGGGAGTCATCCTGCAAAACAAAAGGTCACGGGTTTGATCCCCGGTCAGGGTACATGCTTGGGTTGTGGGTCAGGTCCCGGGTTGGGGGTGTGCGAGAGGTGATCAATATTTCTTTCTCTCTCCCTCTCTCCAAAATTAAATATAGAAGATCTTTAAAAAAAAATAAAGATGCCATCATAGGGAATGTCAGCTTCAGTGATTTCAATAATAGCAAACAAAACAGAAACAACAAGGAAGCAACCTCACTATCCATCACTAGAGGATTTAAATAATAAATAGCTCATCCAAACAATGAACTAGTAGTGAACACTAAAGATAATGCTTTAGATACACTTACTGATGAAGAAAGTGATTCAATACACATTAAGTTTAGAGGAAAGAAAGATTGCACAACTGCATGTAGAAGAAGATTAAAAACAGTGAAGCAAGGAGATTGTCTTTCTTTCCCAATAGGATGAAAGAGGGGAGTAAACAGGTACAGGCTGAACCGGGGGTGGCTGGGGCCAGGGTGGTGCTAGGAATGGGGCTAGGGTGCGAGAGATCATGTGGGGGTCCAGTGAGGGTGGGAACCATGGATCAGTTAGAGAAGTCTGTTTCGCTTTCCTCTGGATCAGGCTTAAAGGACTATGAAAACATCCAGAAAATATTTAGCTAGTAAATCTTTTAGAAGCCCTCCACCCTGTTTTGTTTAGTAACACTTTCCTCCCATGCCCCCCCCTCACATGCATACCCCCCCCATTTCTAATTCCTATCATAGAGCCAGAAAGAACTGGACAAGGTGGACTCCATGAGTTCCCAGGGTCTGACCACTGTGGGTGCTGCCAGTTCGTGACTTGTCCAGTGGTTCCCTAATCCCCAGAGGGCCCTCAGCAGGGGCTGAGCTGGCAACACTACTTGTCTTCTCTGGACACCAGCTCACCAGCAAGGACAGACTTAGTAGCTCTAGGGAGGGCACGGGTTAAGGGGGCCTTTCTTGCAAAGGGGAAGCAGATCATCAGACACAGGAAAGTATTTGCTCCAACGCTTTTCCTTCTGGGGAATTCCTTGGAGTCGTCAGGTAGGAAAGCCACAAATAATGAATGAGTGTAAGGGAAAAGGGGGAGAATTCACATGCACACCTGCACACATGCAAGCACACACCCTCGAATTCCCTCCTGTTCCTAAAAAGTCCACAGAAGTCAGGGAAGCTGCTTGGTGGTCCAGCAACAGCCCCAGTTTGAGAGTCAGAAGCTAATCCCAGCTGAAGGGAGGGCATGTGCTGCAGGACCCAATAGCTCCGAGTGCCCACAGAGTGGATAGAGCCCTCTAGTCCTCAGTTCAAATCCCAGCTCTGCTCCTTACTGAGCCAAGTGACCTTCCTGAACCTCGCTGAGTCTGCTTCCTCAGTTGGAGAGTCCTGCTCAATGGCACACAGCCCCAGAGCTGGGAATCTAGAAACTGGATGTGAGTGCAGACTGCTGACTGGATTGGCTATCTGTGTGGGTGGAGGGGTACAGCCTGCAGCCTGGATCCAGGCCGCTGATGCTAGGTTTTGGACAGCAGACTGCCCTGTTTGCTATTGTTTTCAATCTGAATCAATTACCAATGTTACAAGAGAGAGAGATTGCATATTTCCAACTGGGCACACGGTACCAGTGATTGGCAGATGCTGCCTGTTTCCTGTGGCACATAATTCCTCCAATCTTAGTGGTTTGCCTGGCCCCTGACATCTGCATCTGTCCCCACTACCCACTAGAAGTAACCCAATATTCTGTGACTGTGGGTACTGGCTCTGCTCTGTACACTCAGGTTAATTTATAAGCAGGGACTCGGTGATATCCAAGAAGAAGCCAGCAGTGCCTCCATAAGCCCCTCCTGCACCCAGCTCCAGCTTACATCAGGGGGACTCCTGGTTTCCAGGGGCCACCGAGCAGCCTCCCCCCAGCCGCTTTTTTGCACAGCCTACAGTGTGAAGCTAGTCCAGCTGGGGGCAGACAGGGCAGGAGCCAGGGCTTTGCTGACTAGCTCCATGGTCCGGGGGAGACCTGGGCTTGGCATACCACATGGAATGGTTGCTCTTTCTTTGCTCCAGAACCCGCGTCATCAATGGCCCCACTCAGCTTCCCTGAAAGCATCTCAGCCGTACACTCATACAGCGGCACACTCGGGGCTACAGGACCTTACTGGAGAACTATGATTTTAGAGACACTAACCTGAACCGGGGAAACGCCAGACCTATGGAGAGAAAGCCTTTAAGCTAGAGCTCTGAGTGGATTCCCCTCCAAGACATGAGCCCCTGTCTCCATCCCCCTAAGCCCCTAAGATGGGGCAAGTTCTAACAACCCAGGATGAACAGACCACAGCAGAAAGCTCAGAGTAAATTCTGGAACCCCAAGCCTCTCCCTGGAAATGCTGATTAAATGCCAGAACCACACAAAGATCTGAGTCAATTCCAGAACCACCTCTGGGGCCACAAGAGCTCTCAACAGAGCACAGGCAAACTCTGAGTGAGGGTTCTAAACATGTGGGGCTTAACTAATCCCCTGCTCTCAGCTCCAATGGACTCCTGGGAGCAGCAGGGCCAGTGGGGGCTCCAGGTCCCGCTTCCAGCGATCCAGGCCAGGGAGCCCAGTACGTGACCCTGCCTGGACTAGGGCCCCAAGTCACACATGAGGCCGTGCATGAATCCTCCTGGCCCACACCCGAGGTTCCAGGGCGGCTCCCCCACCCAGCCCACACGTGGGAGGCAGAAGCCACCCTGTGCTCCAGAATTCCATTCTGCGGTGGAGGCTTCTCAAGGAAACAATTCCCTAATCCCCTTCCTACACCAAGGCCAAGAAACAACTTGTCTGTCCCACAAATGATGGCTCCCTCTGCCCACTGTCCTTGCACTGACCTCCTCCTGCTGAGGAACCAGCGTGGAGGAATAGGGGGGTGAGACCTGGGGGCCCTATGCTCAGAGACCCACAGTCCAGGCTCCCATACTTGATGCACTCAGCTCTGATCTTCAATCCAAGACCATCGAATTCCAGAGCACACTGAGGCCAAGTGCCTCCCCTGCTCACCCTTAACTGGGCCAGAATGTAAAACTCAGTGTTTCATTACTTATATTTATTCAACAGCATTGTTCATTACCTAGTTTCATTTTCAGTGAAAGTTTTCATTGAAATCCTGTTTAAAATTGCAAACGAAAGCATCTTTTAATAGAAAGGATCTTTGATTGATCTGATATCTCCCTGTGGGTCAGCAGACACAGAGGGAAAGACATTTCCCCACCCACTCACTTAAATAAATAACACAGTTAAAGAACACTGATGACAAGGGTGCCAAGGCTACAAGACAGGGAAGGAGCGGCCTTTTTAACCAGTGGTGCTAGGATAGCAGATGACCAGGCACAAAGAGTAAAGCTGGCCCCTTTCCTCACACCAGTCACAAAAATTAACTCAAAACAGTTCCAAGTTCCAAATGTAAGAGCTAAAACTATACAACTCATAGAAGAAAACAGAGGTGTACATCTTTATGGATTACGTGATAGTTTCTTAGGTCTGACAACAAAAGCACAAGTGACAAAAAAATATACATCGAAATTAAAACGTTTGTGCTTCAAAAGACACCATCAAAGAAAGTGGAAAAGAGAACCCACAGCATGGAAGGAAAGTTTTGCAATCACTTATCTGACAAAGAACTTTTACCTGAAATATATAAAGAACGCTTCAACTCCACAATGCAAATACACCTGTTGCCCTGGACAGGTGGCTCGGTTGATTGGAGTGTTGTTCCAGACACCAACAGGATACGGCTAGACCCCACCATCGATGGGGGAGGCGTGTTCCTTTCTCTCCCTCCCTCTCTCTCTCATTCTCCCCCCCCACCCTTCTTCTCTCTCTAAAAGCAATAAGCATATCCTCAGATGAGGATTAAAAAAAAGAAACATTATTTAACCCAATTTTTCTAAATGGGCAAAGATTCTAATAAGATCTTTCTCCAAAGATATAAGAATGGTCAATAAACGCATAAAAAGATGTTCAGCATCATTAGCCCTCAGGGAAATGCAAGTCAAAACTACAATGAGACACCACTTCATGCCCTCTAGGCTGGCTAGAATCAGAGAAACGGGCAACAACGACTTGGCAAGGGTGTGGAGAAACCAGACCCTCATACAGGTAGGAGTGTAAAACTGCAAAGCAACTTTGGAAAATAATCTGGTAGTTCCTGAAAAGGTTTGTTGCCATACAACCTGGCAATTCTGAATTCCTGCCCTTCAGCCCCTGCCTGCCCTGTGTGACGTGCACACATGTGTGCACACATGCACATGCACACACATGCAGCTGACTGCCACTCCTCATCCACAGCTTTGTCTAGCCTGCTGTGGCTCAGTCTCCGCATGGTATCACATTTAAAGAGACATCGCTCAGGTAACCAAAACTTGCTTCAAGAGCAATTTGATTTTTAACTTAAGTCTTTTTAAAAAGGGGTGAGACGGGGGACCTTCACTCATAACACAAAACAGAACTTAAAAATCCTATCCTCCCTTTCAGCCTGACTCCCAGGCAGCAGCCACTGCCCAAATCTCCTTCCTCACTTTCTCCAAAGGTCTTTAAATTCCTCCCACACCAGCAACCCCTGCTTGGATCTTTCTTCCCTGCAGGCATCCCTCCACCACAGACAGACGAGTGTGAGACAGATGCTCACACTCGTCTTCAAGAGCAGCCCTCCAGACTTCTCAGTGTTCCCCCTCCGCCCATTACTCAGACTGGCTCTGCACAGCCAAGGCCAGGGACCAAGCTGACCAGAGAGTTCTCCTAAACTAGTAAGGTTGGGGAGCAGCTATGAATGCCCAGCATGCTCTGTTGGTCTACATTTGTTTGTGTTTCCGATTTCACCTATTAATATTATTTTTAACGTGCTTTCCTGTCTCTATGTGGAGGGAAATGAGCTGGTAGGGCAGGCACAACGCCTTCTCTTTCTTTTCTCTCCACCCACCGTGCTGGCATCTCCCCCTGAGCTCTGAGCCCAGGGAGCACACAGGGCGAAGTGCAGACATTCCCAGGCCTCAGAATTGGGGGGTGTGTTGATGGGGTGCCTGCTGGCAGATGGTGGGGGTGGGGGTGCATTGCTCAAAGCTGGATGCCTCAGCTCTGGGGAGGAAATTAAGTTTTCAGCAGAAGATCAAAGGAAGGAATGCTGAGCAGCAAACAGTGGGGAAGACTTGAAGATGTCATATTTAGGAAGAGATGAGACTTTTTCCCGTTCAGAGTCAGGAGGAGAGTTTAAAGAGCAAGGACATAAATTAGCAACGTGGCCCCACTGGAGCAGGAGGGCAGGTCAGACTGTGACAGAACAAAGGGCTGTCTTACGGACTAGGCACCCCGAATTAAAGCAAATGCCTCCCAAGTGTTGTCTGTGTTTCATTAATTAATCACAATGTCACCCATGGCAAAGTGTCCCATGACTAATGCCGACTGTAACAAGATGGCGTGGGGCCAACTCGCTCATCTTCCTTTCCGAATGAAGCACCGGTGACCCACGGGGAGGCTGGGGTGTGTGGGCAGCTCCCTCTTCCGAGGATCAGGTCAACCCTAGAGTGGGTTTCTGGGCTGGGCCCCAGGATGGAATTCCTCCTGAGGACATCCAAACCCCATCGTTATTTTCATCTCTCTTCCCAGCCAGGGGTTGGAAGAGCTGCTGGGGGTCCTCTGAGTCCCTCCCACTCAGCACAGTGGTGCTGTGGAAATGCGGGCCAGATTTCCCCCGGCTCTGGGAGGGGGCCCACACATTTTCTTCTCACAGGAAAAGCCAAGGAGCTGTCTCTAAGGTGAGACTCACAATCATCAGCAGATCCTGTCAGTGCCCCCTTCAAACCAGACCCTGAATCCGATACTTCGCACCACCTCCACTGCATGGTTCCAGTCTGAGCCACGGTCCCTTCAGTCTGTGCCCCTCACCTTGCAGCCACTTCCATCTGTTCTCCACAGGCAACGGTGGTCCAGGTAGGACAGGAAACCTGATCCATCGCTCACAGCTCACTGCCTGCCCCCCAACGGTTTCCCTTCCCACTTAAAAATAATAGAGTCCCCACAAAGGCCCACAGTGTCCTTTTGACCCTCCCCGACCTTTCAGGCCTCAAATCCTTTCCCTCTCCTCCTGCCTGCTCACTCAATTCCAGCTATGTGGCCTGGCTGCCATTCCTTGGGGACTGTGCACTGCTGTCCCTCTCCCTGGAGTGTCCTTCCCCCCGATTCCACACCGTTGCTCATTCCCTCTCTTCAATTAGTTCTCTGTTCAAATGTCACCTCAGAGAGGTCTTCCCTGGTCACCCCACTGAAAGTATGCCTCCCCGCAACCTGCTGCACTCTCCACTCCTCCCCTACTTCACCTGTCCTCACTGTGTGTGTGTCGCTTACCCGATGTGTGGGAAAGTGTGCATATGTTTATCAGAGCATAAGCCCCACGGAAGGGAAAGGGTCCGCCTTGTTTGCTGCTGTGTTCCCAGGGTGCGGAACAACACCCAGCACATTGCAGGTGCTCAGTAAACATTTGTTGTATAAATGAGTGAATGAACAAAGGAATTTTTGGCTGATGGTGATACAATAAATAGAATTATGATAACCCATCATTTGACGCTTTTTTTATGGTCCTTTTACAGAAGTGAAAACATTCTGATAAATGTAGAAGGAACTATCCATTCACCCTTATCCCTCCAACTGCCTGGTAAGAAAGGAAGGAAAGGATGCCCATGCCTGTTTCATGGTAAGGAAATGGGGATGCGGGATACTGTTCATGGGAAGGATGAAACCCACTGGCCTGCCCGAGGTCCCATTTGTAATCAAGATTTAAACCAGAACTAGAATCTAGGTTTCCAGACACTGCCTATGCTCTTTCCACTGAATTGTCACTGATTTCAACATTCTGCCCTCCTAGGAAACCTATTAATATCATTAATCATATTAATATTTCAAAAGTAAAAACTATGATTATCTTGAGAGATGCTAACCAGGCAGCATTTGATAAAATTCAAATCCATTTGTGGCTTTAAAAGTGCTTCTTCTTGGTATTAGGAGCAGCCTAATCTTATACTCTCCATGAGCACATAGAAAAACACACATAAAGGGGTATTAAAATGCTAAATAGAAAATGCACATGCTATCTAAAACCAACAGCCAGAGTCAGAGCAATGAGGAAAGCCCAGAGGGATTCCCATTAAAGACAGAACATAACTATTTATTAACATCCTTTTGGAATCATATATCATAAATAACCAATTTAAAAACATAATTAAATTTTACTCACAATAACAAGAAGAAATTTCAGCTTCCTAGGAATGAAGTCAAGGCAGGGAACACACAAGCCTTATGTGATGAAGCCATTTATTCAGGGGACAGAGTGAAACTTAATTATGTGGTAATATGTTTCTGGATAATGTCGAAAACTGTGCATGGTTTAAGATTTCTTCCCCTAGGTCCAGGAATAAAGAGAGACACCTGACATCATTAATTCCATTT
The DNA here is from genome assembly GCF_004126475.2 of Phyllostomus discolor. NCBI lineage: Eukaryota > Metazoa > Chordata > Mammalia > Chiroptera > Phyllostomidae > Phyllostomus > Phyllostomus discolor. Next base: position 69,000,642 of record NC_040910.2, on the reverse strand, counting down.
AATCCATCCAATTAATGGCTATCTATAAATTCACTGAGTTCCCTAAATTCAGACGGTCTGACTCCCAAACCTGCTGCTGTCTTCCCACCAGCTCGCCCAGCCTCCTGGTGGTAGGACAGATTGCTGATGCGTCAGCTTGGTGATGCTGAACTTCACTTCCCAGGATTCGTTTTTGTGTGTGTCCTGGTGAGGGTGGACCACAGGGAGGTCCTCAGGAGGCTTGAGGATACCAGGGAAGCACCAGCCCCACACACACGTTATTGTGGATGCACTGACCCCCTCCTGGGCATGAACCACAGCTGCTCTGTCCACCCCAGATCTCCCTCTACTTGCCCAACTCCTGGGCCAGGTGTGCATGGTTTGCTCTGTGACCAAAGGCCCAGTTTCTACAGGACTTCCCACCAAGGCCGGAAGCACCTTCAGTCCACCTGGAGGGGTTCCAGCTCATGATTGATCTTCCCTTCCTGACTCGGCTGGCCCTGGGGCTCAAGCTCCAGCATCAGAGATGGAGCCGCTGGCCCAACGGGGGCTGCTTAGCCAGCCCCATGATGGCATATGACCAATTCCCTGTAAAATATATATTTGTTGATGTGGCTAGGTCTACATGTGTGTCTGTGTACATGTGTCTGTGCATTGTGTGTATGTCTACGAATGTGCCTGTCTACATGTGTCTATGTCTACATGTACATGTGTGCCTGTGTTTAGGTATGTGCCAGTGTGTACGTGTGCATGTCTACATCTATGTGTGATCTTCTGCTGAACTGGCCTCTCTGGTTGGAGCCTTTCTGACACGGCGGCTCAGGCACTCCTTGCCAGAAGACCCCCAGGGGACAGGAGGTCATGCAACAGGCAGTCATGAGAGAAGCTGGAGATGGGACATGGAAGCCTGTGGCTGTGGAAAGCAGCAGAGATGAGTCCACCCCTCTGCCCCTCTGTGCTGCCACAATGAAGTAAAAAGAACTTCTGAGGCCCTGCTGTGTCCCCAGCACCACTGACCCAGTGCTAAAGAAGGGCCCCAAGCTGGGCACCACCCCAAGGGGGGTGGACTCACAGAGGGGCCTTCCTCAGTACTGCCCACTGTGAGCTGACTCCACCCCAGCCTGCACCCAGCGGGCCCCCCTAGGGCCCTGGCCCTGACTCACTTCTGGAATTTCCAGCCTGAGGGCGCAGCTCACCAGCCACACCAAGGGACCCTGGAGCCACTGTCTGAGTGAAAGCTGCAGGCACAAATGCTGCAGACACCCAGGGCAGGGCCAAGCCTCTATGAAGGGCAGTTCTGAATCCTCCCCGCCAAAGAACTCATCTTCAGAGAAATAAAAGGGAGGAACGGGGTTACCCCAAACCTGCAGGCCCAAGGAGATAGGGTTACAGGTAGGGCCTCAGAATCAGCCCCTGGAGGGCCTGTGTGAGGTCAAATTCCAGCTCTCCCAGGTACTAATCCAAGTGGCCTTGAACAAGTTTTCTCTGAATTTCTCACCTTTAAAATGTGTGTAATAGATACATTACAATGCAGGGCTATGGAGAGGATTAAATTTTTATTATTTTTTAAATCAGGTATAATAAATGTTGGTTATTTTTGTTAACATTATCACTCTTCATGTAATAGTGGGAAATTGTAACTGGAAAATTTTAACCTCACCATTCTTCTGACATTTTTGTGTAAGTGCTGACTCTGACTAATATGCAGCTTATATAGATAAACAGCATGTTTGTGTAAGAATCCTAGGAACTAACTGAAAAATACAGACTCTGACCTTGAGGCATCCCAGCTCTGGGAGATTTGCTGACCTTCAACCACGGAGCCAGGACGGCGTGAAGCTGGGATGATGTGAAGCCAGGATGACATGAAGACAGGATGACTAAACCAGGGTGACATACACCGGACTGTCACTTGCCTTACCGATGGACTATGCTGGTCTGCACACAGAGAGCTTTTCAACCCCCTCCCTCGATCTCTTCATTCTGTTCCTCTCACCCTACTTATAAAATCCCTTGCCTGCACTGAGGGGAGGAGATGGGCTTTGAGACGTGAGTCCCCCATCTTCCAAGTAGCCAGCACCTGAAAATAAACCACTTTCCTTTACATTGGCACCTGCCTCTCGAATACTGGCTTTCATGGTGGCAGGCAGCCGGACCTGTGTCTTGGTTACACTCACAGTAATTTTTTCATAGCTCAGAGTAGTGAGTCAGTAGTGAGTACTTTTAAAGAAACAGGATGTAATGTATTATGAAACTGTGTAGTAGTTATGAAGATATCTACTAAAACTAAAAGCAGATTGTAAACCTTTCAAAGAAACACACAAAATAAAGTCAATAAAATAGACTATATAAGTAACTACATATTTTAAACAAAATGAGAGCACTAAAACCAATCATAATCTTACATGAAAAAGATCCTTAGATATCCCCAATATATTCTAATCTTACGTAAATTTTATTATTTTTTTCAAATTCCATGCAACCTTGATCAAGCCACACAGTTCTTCAGGCAGACGCAGGTTGAACTCATGGGGGTTCAGACCAGAATAACAGTGTGTAACACAAGCTGAATTCTGTTGTCCCAAAATCCATGTGTTGAAATTCTAACCTCCAGGACTTCAGAATGTGACTGTTTGGAGGTAGGACCATTAAAGAGGTGATTCAGTTAAAATGAAGTTGTTAGAATGGGCCCTAATCCAGTAAGACTGCGGTCCTCGTTAGAAGAGGAGACAAGAACCCGACACACATGGAGGAACCACATGAAGATTCAGCAAGGATGGGCCACCTGAAAGCCAGGGAGAGTGGCCTCAGAAGAAACCAGCCCTGCCAACACTTTGATCTAGTTCTTCCAGCATCCAGAATTGTGAAAATATAAGTGTCTGTTATTTAGGTACTTGGCTCTGGCAACACTAACACACTGAGTCCACAAGCAAAGTGGCTGTTGCAGTTCAAACTGGTGAACATGGAGGAAGAAGGAGCTGGAGAAGAGGGGGCTCAGAGAGGCCCAGCCTTATCCCTACACCGATCTGGCCCAGGGTTGAGAACAGGGCCCCAGCCAGGCAGTGTGCTCACACTCTAGCAGTTTGGAGGAAGTAGAAGGGGCGCTCATGATGGTAGACCAGCAGCCCACTCAAGATGTGATCACAAGAGACCCTTGTAGCTTCACGGACTCCAAGGAGCAGGGGAGGCTGATGATTGATTCCATTTTGGCATCCTGTTGGAAGCTGAGGAATCTGCTGCTGTGCCCACCTGCACTCCTCACTGTCCCTAAAACAGAGGCAGCAGCATGTCTGCCCACAGCTGCTGAAGTGCTCACCAAAGGGTGTGCAGGAGGACAGATGAACCTCTGCCTCTTAAGGGCATTGCCAGGCACAGGGACACCATCCCCAAATGAAAGAGAATGGCTCAGGTCAGAGCATGAGGCCTCAAGATGCACTTTTGGGGGCCTGGGTCTATCAGCCCAGAGTGAATGCCATGCAAAGTTGTGAGACCAGACCAAAGTGGTCAGTCTCTGCAGAACCCCTAATACCAGTCAAGAAAGGGTCTGAGAAATGACTACATAAATCATGTCTATGGACATTGGGTTCTAAGAAAAAGTACTGTCTCTCTTTAAGGCAGAAGAGAATTACATGGCAGACACAACTGGCCAGAGTAACAGCTCCTGCCTGCCCTCTGCCCAAAGTCCTCTGGGCTCAAAGCCCCTAATTAGAGACTGGCAATTGAGTAAAGAAAGAGGGAAAGCACACAACAGAAGCCACTTGGTACCAAAACTCATGAGTGTTTTCTGGAGCTGCATAGCTAGTTTCCATAAAGGGATTCTAAACTATGGATGAGCCACTCCACTGAGGTGGTGCAAGAATAGCTGGTTTCCCAGGCAGAGAGTGGAAGACCAACATTCAACTTCCAGCCTGTTGAGTGCCTCACTCAGCTCAAGGCTGCAAACGCCCTGGTGACTGGGGCTGTCTGCCCAGTGCATGGTGACAGTACTGGTAAGGAATGCTGAAATGCATACCCAAAGGAAAGGAAACGATCTCTGTACATCAGGGAAGCACTGGAAAGGGCAGGCAGAAAGAAGAACAGAACTTTCAGGTTGCTCTGGAACAAGTCATGCCCAGGTTAGTCTCAGTGAATGGTGCCCAGGGAAGCTCAGGCAGCACATGTAAGGCCAGAGGGGCTCCCCAATTCCAGCATTAGAAAAAGGATGCAGCAGAGACTTGGAAGAAAGCTCCAAGGCCATAGAACCAGAGGTGGAAGCCCTGACCAGCCCCCTGTGGTCTATCAAATACAGCACTGAGGTTGAGTAGCACCCATGGATCAGGTTGCAGGTTCCTGCAGGTGCAGCAGCCCTCTCTGTGACCTGATCCCCAGGACTGCAGGTCACTCTGAGGCCTGCTCAGCTGGCTGTACCACAGCTGGAAACTCAGTGTGTAACAGACTACACTACAGTCAAGGGGTAACTGCTTCAAGAGCACGTGTTTTCTTTCAGTTAGCCAATAACAATGCCTTATTTTAGGACCCACCATTCCAGAACCCATGCTCCTTTGGGCATGCTAAATTGAGATCTATGTACTACATCAAAAATATTGATCAGCCAGAAAGAAACCAAAAAGTCCTCTCCAAATGCTTAATCACCCACTTTATTTTGTGTGTGTGTGTGTGTGTGTGTGTGTGTGTGTGTTAATAGCAAAACACTTATCTGCACCTACCCAGTCAGCTTTAAAACATTTTAAAGTATTTTGTTATCATACTTGCACAAGATCTGCTATGTGCCTGGTTGGGGGCTTATGAATAAACACATGTTATCACACTTCCAGGCAAAGCCACAGCAGAGGGGCTTGGGGTTTCAGGGGGTGGGGATGTAGGTGTCCATGTGTTTAACCACAGTGAAGTACAATACACATACATGGTAGCTTCTCTGACACTTGCAAGCACTCTCAGACAACCTCAATTAAGCTGATTTTTATAATACTCAGACAAAAGGAAACATCCCAAAGATTTCTATAAATGGTTTTTGATCCCACAGCTGAGCCTATCTACCAGTTTGGAATTTACTAGCTATTTAAAGCAACAGGAACATCCTTCTATTTCCTCTTATAGCTCAAAGTGAGACTCTAAGACCAGCCAAGCAGGGTAAGAAATCTCACACACAGAAAAAGAAAGTAAACTTGTAAAAAGATACTGGGTTCCTGTGTTTGTACCCATGGCACGGGATGAGGGGTGCACATTGCCCTCTCTCTCCCTCACGCCAAAGAGCCAACCATGATTTTATCCAAGTTTCCCAAAGAATTTTACTAGTGTGATTATTAAAAAAAATCAGAGCACCTTTCTAAATTTTTAAATGAGTGTAAATACTGCCAAGAGCTTATAACAGAAGGTGAAGTATAGAGTCACTATGAGACCCAGCAATTCCACTCTTAGGTATACACCCAATAGAAATGAAATTATGTCCACACACAAACTTGTACACAAATACAACATTATTCCTAACAGCCAAAAAGTGGCAATAACCCAAACTGCCAGCAATACTGTCCATGTGATGGAATGTTATTCAGCCATAAAAGGAATGGGGTGCTGATACATTCTATAACATGAATAACCCCTGAAAACATTATGCTAAGTGGAAGAAGCCAAACACAAAAGGCCACATAGTGCATCATTCCATTATATGAAATGCCCAGAACAGGCAAATCCACAGAGACAGAGACTAGATTAATGATTGCTGTGGGTGAGGTGGGGGAGAGGGGAGTGACTATTAACAGGTACAGAGATTTTTGGGGGGTGCTAGAAATATTCTAGAATTAAATAGTGAATATACACTGAATTGCACAATTTAAAAGGATGAATTCTATATTATGTAAAATATATCTCGATTTTAGAAAACATAAAAACAAAGAAAGAACTATGAATAGTACTTAAGCAACTCAAACTTAAGAGGACAGCCCTAACAAGAGTGACTCACTAACTCTCACGAGAAAGCCAGGTGTGATGTACACAGTGGACTCCACCTGCCCCTCCGACTCAGAACGCACAGGCTCTTCAGCGTGCCAATTTTTCCTTTCCCTTTCTCTCCTTCCCTCTCCCACTCCTTCTCTCCCTTTCTCTGTTTTTTTCTTCTCTTTTATTTCTTTCTGGTTTAAGTCCTCAAAAAAAAAAATCAGTAACTAAATGCAGTTTAAGTAATGGGCCTTTTAAAAATAAAATAATTGCCCTGGCCATGTGGTTCAGTTGGTTGGAGCATCGTCCTGAACAACCAAAAAGGCTGCAAAAGGTTGCAGGCTCAATTTCCCATCAGGGTAAATACGGGGGGCAAACAATCTCTCTCTCTCTCTTTCATTCTCTCTCTCTCTCTTTCTCAAATCAATAAAAACATAACCTCAGGTAAGATTAAAAAGTAGTAATAGTAAAAATAAAAACAAAATAACTTCTCTCTTTCAGATAACAGTTGTTTGGTAATGCCCCTGAGAGGCAGCATACAACAGTGTTCAGAGTTGGAGGAGAGGTTACTGGGTTTAAACCCAGGTGCCTCCCTCCATGACTGTGGACACTTTACTTCTGGGCTTCATTTGTAAAATGCAGGTTACAGTGGAACCTCCCTCATCAAGTCACAGTTAAGGTGGAAAAGCACAGGTCTGGCACACGGCAAGTAGGCTGTAAGTATTTGGTAAATAGAAAAATGAAAGAAACCCATGGACTCCAGCCAACTCTGAGGCTCCCCACATCTGACTTATAAGCACTCTTCCAGATGTAAAATTTATTTCAAAGATTGTTTTCTATTTGCAAAACTAACACATGTCCATTGGTGACATTTTGCCTTCTTACATATCATGTTCTTCTACATCATTTAATGGTAGCATAGCCCTTGATTATAGGATGATACTGCAAATACATCTTAAATAAAGTCTTCCAGTTTTCACTTTTTACTTAACAACACTCCTTCTCTTCCCTTACATTAATGGGACAAGAGAGACCATCGCTGCCTTCAGAAGGGAAGGAAAAGAGTCAGGACTTCCAGCTGCAAGCAGCAGAAATCCAACTGGCAAGTTTAAGCCAAGAGCGGTGGGGAGGAGAATCTATGAGCTCAGATTAGTGGGTGGAGTTAGGGGGTGACTGAATCCAGGGACTTATATATGTCAAGGGGATGCCATCTCTCACCTCTGATTGGCCACCCTCTGCAGGTGGACTGTCTCCAGCTAGGGACAATTCATTAACTTCCCTCCAGCTTAGCAACCCATTTTGGTTTACAAAGCCCCACCAGGACTATATGGTGAGGTGGGGGTAAGGGAAATTCGCCAAAGGATGAGAAATTGGACATGATGATAAACAGATCAGAAAAAAAGCTATAGCAATTCACTTTGGAAAGCCATCAACTCCCCAAGAGGACTTTATTGGGGAACTATTATGTGCTCACCACTGGCTAAGGCATTCTACTGGAACACAGGAGGATTAATAATAGTGCCCGAGTTTCTATAAAATCACTCCCAGAGAGAAGCTGATTTCACAGACATCTCTCTCTTAACCCTTCAACTCCCAGTGTTATTAACTTATTTTTACACATAACAAAATAAGGCCTACCTAGGCTGAACGACTCATTCAAGGTCACAGAGCCAAGATGGGAACCCAAGTATAGAGTCCCCAGATCTTGGTGCTTCGCACATCATTGCACAGGGGACAAGAGATCATGTTAAAAATCATACAAGAAATAGATACAGCCCCTGCCTTCAAGGACCTATGAACCACTGTTCTAAATTATTTACATATATTAATGCCTTTATTTAATTCTCCCAACGGGTCTATGAAATGAGTTCCATTATTATGCCCATTTTACAGCTGAGGAAACGGATGCACTGAGAGGTGTGAGTAGCTTGCCACAGGCTAGAAGGACCAAGCAGAGATTCAAATTCAGTTTGAGCCCCTTGGGTTCTCTGCTCTGAATGACTGTATTATGCTGCCTATGGGCGCTGCTCCAAGCCAACGAAAAAATATCTTCATTCCAGTTGTAAGAGATGTTCACTAAACTGTGTTCTAGGGAGACCACCCCAGGGAAATGTTTCATAAAACTCGAGCCACCATCAATGCCAACGCAGGCCACACACACACACACACACACACACCCCTAGAACCCATCTCCACAATGCTTCGAGGGGACCTGCACCCCTAGATCCTTCTGGCCAGGAACTCTTCAAGATGAGAGACAAAATACGTAAGGAAAGTTTTCCTCTCCCTCTGGCTCTCTTCCCCCAACATTCTTCCTCCTGGTACCCAAGTCCTCATGTTCACCCCCAACTTTGCCCTATTCAGAACTTAAAGGCCCTAGTACTTATTCACACTAATGTGTAAATGACTGGTGAGCTTCAAATAGCTGCTTCTGTGAAAGTGGCCAGCCTCCAAATAGCAGCTTACTGAAGCCAATTTCCTTGGCTCCTTTCCCACTGCTAAGTCAACCATCAATTTGGATTGTGGCTTCTTCCCTCCTGTTCTCTCCCCTCTGGTGGTACTGTTCTCTTCCTCTCACCCCCACCCCCCAAAACTGCTCCACTTAGTCCTCTCCGATGTTGAAACCTATGGCTAAACCATAAAGCGCTGGTTCTCAAGTACACATGAAGACATCCAAGGAGCTTGAACACATTAAATTCTGCAAATGCCTAGGCCCAACCTCCAGGGATGGATGCTGGCTTAATTCTTGTGGCCTAAGCAATAGCTGTTTTTTGTTTTGTTTTTGTTTTACTTTTATTAGCATTTATTTTATGATGAATTTATTCCCAGGCCATAAGTTTTTGTGTCTTCAGTTTCTCCTGGGATATCTGTTTGTTCTGAACAACCTCCTCCTCCGGTTTAGGAACAACCTGCTCTTTTTCAGTAGGACCATCTCAGTGTGGCAGAGAGCACACCTGTGTGGGTTAATCCACCTGTGAACTCTTTCAGTTCTGTTCCGCATCTTGGGAGCTTTGTTCACCTGGATGTGCATCATGACCAGAGAATCTACATCTAAACCCTTAAGTGCAGCATTACTTTCTGCATTTTTTGGTATGTGCAGCAAAAATTCAGCACTCTTTTTGGGCCACCCCTACTGTCCAGCCCGACTGTTTGGCCTGGGTGCACCACCAACTCCACCATTGTCCCAACAGAATGGCATATACCGTTTCTGTGAAGTGACATTTTCCAGAAACTTTATGGGTTTTTGGATGCACATACCCCTGATGGCCTGGGCAGTTTCATGAGTGTTCTTAAAGTGAACATAAAGATCTGAAACTCTTGATTTGCATGAGTTTGTGGTGTTTTCTGGGTCAAGTGAAGACAGAACCATTTTCAGAGGTCACCCCAGGCTGCTTTTGAGAAGAGCTAGGTATGTTTAAAATAATAATCACATGACTAGATAACACTGATTACCTGGTTACTCTGTGCTGGGCATTATTTTAAAGTTTATGTCTGTTTACTCATTTGAACCTCAATACAACCCTATGAGGTAGATATTATAAAGCTCCCATTTCTACATGAGAAATCGAAGACATGGAGAAGTACATAACCTGCCCACGGCCTCACTGCTAATACACAACAGAAGAATGCAGCCCTCTAGCTCCAGAGTGTACACTCTGAGCCCGTATCCTCCCCAGCCACAGATGAGCCCCGTGTCACAGGGAGTCAAGTTCCAAGGGACTCAGCTCTCCTCCCACCAGCAACTGGCTTAAGCTCAGCCTGTTCCATAGGCCCCTGCTCATGGCCATTGTACTCCTTTTCTCATGCCCCCAGCTGGCCTAGGACAAGGAGCCCTAACTCCCACCTGCTTCTTCTCCAACTTGGAGATGACTTTTCCTTCCTGCTTGGCACACCCTTAGCTCTGCCACAATCCCCCCCTTTCCATCTCTTTTTGGTACTTGATAAGATTTCCTTAATAATGCTACCTTCCCCGTGGGGAGCTCATTGCATCGTGACCCACATTTCCTCCCAGGTGCTCCTTGGTGCCATGGCTCATGAGCACCCCTCTCCCACTATTTCCTAACTGACAGCCAAGCAGAGGAAGGATCTCCATGTTCCAGATCCACACTCCACATCTCTGCATTGATTTCATATCAGTTCCTAGGCCAGAGCTCCCTTCCAAATTCACCAAGATAGTTCTTAGTACATTCCTCCAGAGCAAATATTTTTGCAGTAAACATGGCACCAAGGTCTAGAAACACTGCCAGGATGGTTGCTCTGCATCCACCCATCTGGACCGACATTTAGCCCTGCTCTGTGCACCAGGAGGCTCACCTGGATGGCCTGCTGCTAAGGACTGCCCTGTCCACTGGCTTCCAAGTAGGTGAGCCAATGGGAGAAACAGGTAAGAGACGAAAGTTCAGGAGGAGGGAGGTGGTGGGTTTTCACTAACACCTCCTGCATGCTGTGGGTTGGCTGTGACTTCTTTCTACCAGTCCGCCCCTCTAGCTCCAGGTCTCTCCCCAGTTTCTAGTCACTGCTCCCTCCCCTGCCTCCCCTGGGCCTGTGCACCATCCTGCTGGCCCTACCCACACCTCTATAAACAGTCCCTTCTTTACACTGCCCACTATCTCCACAATTATGTTTGTTTCACCACAATTATGGTAGGATTTGGATACAACTGCCATGGAGAATAGGCTCTTTGTGAGGCCTGGGGCATCAGTGACCACCTCCACTCACCAGCAGCTCCTTCACAAAATAACATCTGATAAGAACCAGAAAGTGTCCCTGGCTGCGTAGCTCAGTTAGTTAGAGTACCCTCCCGATGCACCAAGGTTGCAGGTTTGATCCCCAGTCAGGCCACATACAAGAATCAACCAAAGAACACATCAGTAAGTGAAACAATAAGTCAATGTTCCTCTCTCTCTCAAATCAATTAAATACAAAGATTTTTCAAAAAGAATCAGAAAGCCGAATGAGGCCACAAGAGACCTCACTTCACTTCTACCCAACCCATTCTTCATGACAAGGCCACAGTGCCCAGTCACCAGATTAGGCAGACAGGACCCCACAGAGAAGAAGGAAATATCCACTGCTTACAAACCATAGCAAGCCCACAGGTCTCAGCCTATGGCAGGGACAAGGGACAGGGATGGGGACAAGGCCTGCAATGCAAAACTTGCCAACCTTGTAGCCAACTATGGAAATAATTTTTTGAAAGATACATTTCTGTCAACCACACTGAGCACATTGACCCTGCACCAGCGCCTCGCCTTCCAAAAGGAGGACACACCTGACAGGAACAGGGGCACTCAGAGCCACGCCTCCTCAGACAGCTGCTGGTCAGACCCTAGCAATCTGCTGATGACTCTGAGTTCTCCTGCTAGAGCGACGCTCACTGGAAGGCAAGCTCTATAACTGGAAGTGACCAGAAGATAAGGCTGCAAGTGACATGCTTAAACATTCACTGCTCTACCCAATTTTTAGATGAGTTTTTAACAAATCAGCATTTCCTCACTGGGCAGTCTTACAGAGTGTGACAGTTCACCTTCAATTAATGGCAGGCACCTTGGAAGAATGCTGTCACAGGAATATACCCTTGGCCCCCCACACCACCAAGCAACCAGACTCTTTCCCTCATCCCCACCTCCCCCCACAAAAAATGTTTTTTATCATCCTCAGATACATTACAGAGAGGAAACCCAAGTGGCCAATAAGCATATTAAAAGATGTTCAGCATCATTAGTCATCACAAAAATGCACATTAAGACCACAGTGTGATTATAGAGTGAAAAAAATCAGAGCAATGGTTGCTTCCAGTGCAGGTGAGGGCGGGATTAACAGGGAAGCGGCTTGTGGATGATGGTCATGTTTTATAACTTGATAGGGGTTTTGGGCTGCACGAGTGTAGGCATTTGTCAAAACTCAACAAACGACCCTTGAGATCCATGCCCCTGACTGTAAAGTAAGCCTCAGAAGAATAAAACAACTGTAAACACTGCACTGTGGTTAATGCTAGGTATGCCAAAGTGTTTAAGGTGAATGTACTGACATTCTCAAGTTACAAGACTAAAGACCTGTACCTGCTGCACCTCCTCACATTCTGGTGTCTGTTTACCAAGTCAGGCCCTCCCAGGCAACCTTTTAAAAAAGAGCAACTACCTCTCAAAAAGAAAGAGAAATAATGAGACTGATGGATGGATAGAAGGATAGACATGTGATAAGGCAAGCATAATCAAATGCTAGGCAGCATCCAGGTGATGGCGCAGAGGTGAGCACTGTAAAACGCTCACAACTGTTGTACAGGTTCAATCATGCATGATAGAATGTTGAAAATTTTTCATTAAAAAGGTAAAGTTAAAATACACACTCACCATGAGACCAATACACGCTCACCCAAGTGACTAGAATCAACAAGCTCGACCATGGCAGGCACAGACAAAATGGAGAACTACAGAAACCCAGACACTGCTGGTGGGAATGAAAGTATTTACCAAAGCTGACCCTGTGCATGCCTGGTGACTCAGGGTCCTGCTGCTGGGCGTACACCCTGCACACACGAGGGCTTCTGTCCACCAGATCATGTACAAGAATGTTTGTAGTAGTCCTATTCACAATAGTGTAAAACAACCCAAGTGTCCAAAAGTAGGACAAATAACTGTTGGCATACTCCCAATGACATGCTATATAGCAGTGAGAATGAACTTCTATTCTCAAAAATGTGAGTGAATCTCACAAATATGTCATTGAGTGTAAGAAGCCAGACACCCTCCCCCCAGTAAAGAATACCTACTCTATGCTTCCATTTAAGTAAAATTCAAAAATGGGAAAAACTAATACATGGAATAAAGCCAAAACCATGACTGCCTTTGCAGGAGGGCACTCACTTGGAGAAAAGATTTCTGGGGTGAGGTTCCATGCCCCAGTCTGATGGTCATTATGTGAGTGTTCTCAGGTTGTGAAAATTAATGGAATAATACTTTTAATAATTTAAACAATTTACTATATGTAAGTTGTATTTCAATTTAGAATTTCATGTTATAAAAAAAGATGGATCCTTAAGTAATTTATAGCAATCTGGAATTGGGGTATATTTTTATTTGCTTGCTTTGGGGTTTTCTACCTATGACAACTGTCCACTTAAACAATGGACATTAAGTATAAAACTGTTACAGGATCATAAAGAGATGAAAGACACTTCAGAAAACAACTAGTTTCATGCGCCATTTTTCAGGTATTAGAAGCTCGGGCTCAGAAAGGTTAAGTTAGAGACTTTGTCAAAGTTACCTAGTCAGTGAGGAGCAAGGCACCCTAGAATCTGTGAACCCCACCAAACCCCTCATCTTGTGGTCCTCCACAGCATATCGAGCCTCGCCAACCTGTCTATGACTTCGAGGGTCCATCCTTGCCACCAGGCAAAACTTATCAGTACTCACAATATGGTGCTTCCCCTTAAGACATGGAAAGTTGATGACACTGTTGTTTTAGATAGGACAGAGTTCGTTGTCAGCCACAGAATCTAAACATTGTTGTACTCACACAACCACACACACACACATACACACATACACACATAGGAGGGCTAACAGTGTTTATCTGCTTATATAACTTGAAAGTTCAACAATGCACTGCCTTCAGGTAGCAATGGATCCAGGTGCTCCAACAATGTTATACCAACTATTTTCTTTCATACTAACAGCTTCATTCTCAGATTGCCCCAAGTATTAACAAAGACAGTCATGGCAGCTCCAAGTTCATAATTCTACTAGCTTCACAATTCCAAGGGGTGAAAGAGCCTCTCCTTTCCAAACTGTGCATCAAAAGGTCCTGTGGGGAGGGTGGTTAGAGGATACAGGGAATCTCACAGGACCAGCTTGGGTCACATGCCCATTCCTAGATGGCTTCCCAGGAAGAGTCAGGTCAAGCCTGGGTCATGCATCTACCCTTAGAGTTCAAGGGTAGCCAAACCATTCATTTTCTATGAATCCACTGCACTTTTGGTTTCCCAAAGAAAAATTAAGGTGCTATTACCAGGATGAGAAGAATTAGAGACAACAAACAATAGATGGCTACCACTAAATGTCATCCATGTCCCCTAACTCAAGCATTATAATGAAATGCTACCATGTCACCGGGAAGGAAGGTCATAGACTTTGAACCTGAGCTTCCTGCAGGCTCACATTCCCACACATGTCAGCTGACCACTCAGCCGTTAATTTCAATAGATCTTAGACATTCCACTTGATGACTAAGTATTATTTATAAATGAAATATGCTCTCTGGTCCTGGCCAAAAACATCGATGACAGATGAGGGAGTCAAAGACAAAATGTCCATTTGCCTATCGGCCTCATAACACGCCTTCCCAGCATGCCTGCAGAATCCTCCCAGGACCCTCCCTGTGGCATGGACATCCCCAGGTACGTGCTGGGCCCCTCTGGAGGTGCCACGGAGAGTAGTGACTTGGCTCAGGACCATCCGTGCTCTGGCAGCTGGGCCTGAGGAAGTGGGAGCTGCCCAGTGTTAGAATCACACAGGCTGTGTTCAGAAGGCTGGGCAGACTGGTTTCAGAGGGAAACAATCACATCCTCTGTAGGAGGGAGATGCATATTTTATGGATAGTGTGAATTACTCCTGGCTGTCATTTCCTAAATTTACTTGAAGAACTGAATTTATCCTTCAGGTCTCCCAGGGCCCCCCCTACTGCTTAGTCTAGACAAGCACTTAATAATAATATCTTCTGATTATTAAAGAAAGGGGGAAGGAAAAAAACCTCAAGGAATTGCAAAGGTCCCAGGTTACTCCATGGGTTGTTTTTTAAAAGTTCAATCTTTTCATGTCACTGACCATTTGTCGCATGGTTTTTCCAGAAAGGTATAAAGTGAGATAAGCCATCCCAGAAGGACAAATGCTGTATAATTGCACTTCTGTGTGGTTCCTAGAGTGGTCAAATTCATAGTGACAGAAAGCAGAATGGTGGTTTCCAAGGGCTGGGGGCGGGGAATGGCAGCTATTGTTTAACAGGCAGCAAGTTTCAGTGCTGCAAAGTGAAAACATTCCGGAGATGGATGGAGATGATGGTTGCACAGCAACATGAATGTACTTAATGTCGCTGAACTATATACTCAAAAAAGATGAAAATGTTGTCCTGGCCAGTGTGGCTCAGTTGGTTGGAGCATTGTCTTGTAGCTGAAAGCTTGTGGGTTCAATTCTCATTCGGGGTACATGCCTAGGTTGTAGGTTTGAACCCCGTTCTAGACATATATGGTCAGCAAGCAATTGATGCTTCCCTCTCACATCAATGTTTCTCTCTACAAAAATCAATTAAAAAAAGTCCTCAGATGAGGAATAAAAAATGTTTTTAATTTTAAAAAGATGAAAATGGTAATTTTATGTTATGTTTATTTTACCATAATTTTTAAAATAATAAAAAATGGACAAGGAAAATGTTTTAGATAGGAAAACATACAGAAACAAGGTTTAAAGAAACAAAAATATCTAGGTATAAAAATGCTTTAAGAGGAAAACATAGATCAGAATTAACTTAAAAGAAATAAAAAGATCTTCCTAATACTTTTTAGTGAACTAATATATGGCAAACTAATATTTTTAAAGAAAATTTTTTGCCTATTCTGCTTAGTCAGTGAAGACATAGGATAATAAAAACAACTTTGAGCATTCTAATATTTAAAAAATAAGGAATCTTTAACTGAATTTAAAAAAAAATAAAAAGTCTAGCAAATTGATGGAGCCAGGACCCAGCCTACCATGAGCTCTGTCCTGGGCAGCCTGGGACACAGGTGACCAACGACCCAAAGGACCCACAGGGTCACTCCCACCTGCCATGGACAGACACCTGGCTGCAGGTCCTCACTCCTCCCCCACCTGCCATGTGGCCTTACACCAGTTATTTTACCGCTGCAACTTCGGTGTTCTCATAGCTAGAGGAGGGCATGAGAAAAGACCTGTCTTCAGGGCATGTCATAAAGATTAAGAAGACAACGGGCCGCTCAGGCCTGATGCAGAGCCTGAAATGAGTTGGGTGGGTGTTCAGCCAACATTAGATGCTTCCCCTTCTCCATCTCCCATTCCTAAGATTTTGGACAGTTTAAGGGGCAATTGGTTCTAACACCCAGGAAGTCCTGTGCTTCTGCCACCCTCGAGAGTCATCAAATGCGGCACACAGGCAAAAATAAACACTGCAACAATATTTTTGATAGGAAAGACAAGATAAAAACCTTACAAAACTCTAAAGCAAAGAAAAACCTAAACACTCTAAATATCCATCAATACAAAATAAACTATGTTACATCCATACTATGGAATACCATACAGCTTTCACAAATAACCAGAATGTATATGTGCTAACAAGAAAATATCTTTAAGATATATTATTGATTGAAAAAAGAAACAAATAAATAATACATTGTGGTTATTTGTTTAAAATAAGAACTAACCCCACAAATCAGGATATGTTTCCCAGGGGTGCTGGAAAGGATGTCAAGGGAGGCTTTAATCTAAGTCCTGATTAGATTCTCACCCTTTTTTCATGACCATCCTTTCTAAAGAGCCTCTGAAGACTCATGTTAACCAACCACTTCCCACCACTGTGAAATTTTTAAACCACAGATCTACCATGACCTCTGGAGGGCCACAAACCACTGAAAGACATAGCACATTTTTTCCATCCAAGAACCAATTCCTTCTCCCCTGAGCATATGCACGTATAGTCTAATTCATGTTTTACTTATATGATCAAAAAGTAATAACTTTAGCCCTGACCAGTGTGACTCAGTTGGTTGGGCATCATCCCACAAACCAAAAGGTTGCCAATTTGATTCCTGGTCAGGGCCCTTGCCTAGGTTCCAGGTTCAGACCCTGGTCAGGGCATGTGCAAGAGGTAGGCGATCCATGTTTCTCATACCCATGTTCTTCATATCGATGTTTCTCTCCCTGCCTTCCCCTCCCTTTAAAAATAATAAAATTTTTTCTCAAAATTAATCATTTTAAAAATTATTTCCTCAATCTTCTTTCCCAAACTATTTGTGGATGGGACTGCCAGTGAGGCTCGGCGCTGGTAAGGGAAAAGCAAACAGACTTTAGCTGCACTAACATGCTCATGTTTATACTACACGGATTATTGACACGACTAGAAAATGCACATCACAGCTGTAACTTCAAGCCTCATCTCATATTGTTTGGGGTGTGTCTCAAACAATAGTGTCCCTCAGTGTTGTCTAACTCCCATGAGGATCAATGACCCACTGACCCTGGACACTTTCTCAGAGCCCAGTGCAAGACTGTTCTGGTCTCCTGATTTTCTTTGCACCCACTGGCTGAACCTCCTCCTTTGCAGTTGGTTTCTCCCTCATCCCCTTTGAGGTGCCTGAGGACCCCATCCCTGGACCTCTTCTCTGCCCCCCTAATTTTCTAGGTGATCTCACCCAGTATGGCAGCTTGAAGACCATCTATACAAGAATGGCTTCAAAATCATAACCTCACCCAGACTTCTCTCCTGAACTCAGCAGTCATCTCTCTACGTGCCTATTCAATATCATCACTTGAACACATACAAGAATCTCAAATATAACATGTCTGAAACAAACTCTTCATATTTTCCCAAAACCCACATCTTCTCATCCTCACTTTCCCATTTAATACCAGCTCCTTCTTTCCAGCTGCTTAAGCCAAAAATGTTGGAACCATCTTCAAGTTCCCTCTCAGACCTTACACATCCAGTCCATCATGAAATCCCATTGATTTTATCTTCAAAAACGTCCAAAATTCAACTGTTTCAACCATGTCAACATCTATTACCTTGGACAAAGCCGCCATCATCTCACTCATATTGTTATGATAGTCTTTTTACTCATCTCCCTCCTTCCATCCTTGCTCCCTGCTCCACCTGCATCCCCTACATCCATTCTTAACAGAGCAACAGAGTGATCCTCGTCAATGTTAAGCCAGGTCATGTGAATCATCTGCTCAATGGTCCTCCAATGGCCCTGCCTGGCACTCAGGGTCAGGTCCTCATGTCTTGGGCCCCTCCTGCCCCTCACTCCAGTCATCTTTCTGCACCCATCTCCAATACTCCCCACCCCACACACACTCTGCCCTAGCCACACTGACCTTTTTGATGCTCCTGAACACAGGTATGCTCAGATTCCAGAGCCTTTGCCCTTGCTCTCCTCCCTGCCTTCTGGCTGGAATGCTCTTTTACCAGAAATCCACACACTTGCTCCATCATAGTTTCCGAGGCTTTGCTCACATGTCCTCTCCTAATAAGACATTCCCTGATCATACCATTTAATATTACAAATCTTCTAAATCATTGCAGTTTATTTGGTTCTTTTTACTGTCGGTCCCCGCAACTAGAAGTTAAACCCTGTGAAGGCAGGGATGTCCTTTGCTTTGTTTACCATTATACCTCCAGCTTTGAGGGTGGTAGATTGCACCTTGTAGGGGTTCACTTGATGAACAACTCCCTATCTTGTAATGTGCCAAAAAGTTCCAATGAAGGAGGTACCTTTCAACCTTAGATCCTACACCCAGCTGTTCTGTCACCTCTGAGAAGGTCACTAAGCTTTAAATACCACACACCTTCCCATCACATACACACAATGCTGCCACAGGTCCCTGAGCAACTCCAAGGCTAGTGGGCACTGTCAGTGGCTGAGCTAGCAAATACCACTTGTATCAGATGCTTTTCAAGCTCAGCAATTTGCTGAAGGGCAAGAGCCCCTCACCCCTCAAAACTGCTAGACACCCATTTTTTCCCTCCATGGCTTCACCAGAGCTTTGGAGAACCTAGGATCCAACAAGCCCTGAGTTCCATTCATGAAAACTCTAAAACTTCCTTCATCCCTTAATCAGAATCTTTTCCTCTTTTGATTTGGAAGAGACCCAGGGGTGTTAAAATGGAACATCTTGACCGAATTTCCTCCGGGCAAGCTTTCCTTGGGCTTACTCACTCCAACACACCCGTCCCTCCTGCCAGACCCAGCCAGAGCCAGACTTTTCAGTGTCGTGGTCCAACGCAGAGCTCCAGCAGTGAACCTGAACCCAATTCCAAGCTGCACTGTTGTTCAGAGCTGGCTCCACGCCTGTCACTGACAATGACAACCATTCCTTAAATCAGACCCTCTGGTAGCAAATGAAGAACACACCAGTTTAGCAGGAAATTGGCTTTCCTTGAAGCTTCTCTGAAGTTTGTTGAGAAAAGAGGAATCTATAGTGATTAAGTAACAGGAAAGACCACCTGCAATTTCACTAGGACTCAAAAATTATAAGACGTTAAGAAAATATATCTCCAAAATTAATGAAATCCAACTGCATAAGGACTCAGTTCCCATCTCCCTAAATCAGTGGTGCCACATGGCTCTTTTCTGTTGCAAAGTCCCTGCAAAGGAAGGGAAAGCAGGGGAGAGTACTAGTTCCAGGCAGAGGGCCTAATGTACCTCAGGCTGGCTGTGTGTCCTGGGAAAGTTTCTTAACCTCTCTGAGCCTTACGTTTCTTTGAGAAATGAAATCCACCTTGCCAGGCTGTTGAGAAGATAAACGAGAAATCCTACATGAAACCCCCCTGTAACCATTATAGGGTAAATAAACAAAGTTATCACATGTATTCAATACCACTTATGTTCAGAACTCTCTGAGGGGCACCATAAACCAGCACAATGGGGAGAAATAAAAGACAGACATCGTCCTCACCCTCAAGAAGCTTATGTATGCTTCAGCCCTGATCAGTGTGGCTCATTGGGTTGGGTGTCATCCCACAAACCAAAGGGCTGTTCAATTCCTGGTCAAGGCACATGCCTGGATTGCTAGTTCAGGGCAAGTACCAGAGGCAACTAATCAATGTTTTGCTCTCCCTTGCTTTCTCTGTCCCTTCTCCTCCCTTATAAATAAATAAAGTTTTGTGTTTTTTTTTTTTAAGGAACAGCTTAAATTTCAGCTGGGAAAATATGCACAGAACACAGAAAATTTCATATCTGCAGAGCAAAATACCAAGAAAAGCACACACCTCTACCTGCTGCTTTTCCATCTCCACCTTCTCCCAGTGTCTGCTTGTTTGGATTCTAATATCTGCCTACATATCCATCAATCTCACTACTTCCTGGACTTCAAGAGGCTCAAAGCTGTAAGTAAACTAAGTTTTCAAAGCCACACCGGATGGAATGGCAGGGCCACCACGGTCCACATTCTCCCCACTCCTGTCTAGCTGTGGCTGACTTTACCTCATCACTGAGGCAAGGCTGCCAACAGCCTTCCTTGTCCCCACCCTTCCCAAGGATGCCCTACTCAATGTCCCATTACCTTGTTTACCTCCAGTAAGACATTGTACAGAATACTACCTACTGTGTTCTCAGGCCAGCAGAAGAAAGAGGAAAGGAGAAGACAGGGAAAGAGAATTCAAGTGTGGCCATTAGCAAAAGGAGAAAAGAGGAAGCAGAGGAAAAAACAGAAAGCAAGAAAATCAAAGGGAAATGAGAAACATAAATAACTATCATTTGACATCCAACTTCCACCTTACAAAGAGCTTAAATTCCCACACTATGGTCTGTGCCAACATTCTGCAGAGCTAAGAAAGGCAGAGAATTCTATACTCATTTTGGAAATGAGCAAACTAAGGCTTAACAAAACCTCTCAGGTAGAGCAGGAGCTAGAACTGTGAACTTGTCTCCTGATTTCACAGCCAGGGCTTTTTCCACTGCCAGTAACCATGCAACCTTGACTAAGACTAAAGAGCATTGGGAGGCAGAACTAGAGACACCTAAAGAAGTGGAGTGTACTATTCCCAAGAGCCAAAGTTTCAAAACCACTCACATGTCCATCAGCCAATGAATGGATAGCAAATGTGGAGTGTCCATACAATGAAAATTATTCAACTGTAATGAGGAATGAGGCCCTGACACATGCCACAGCAGGGATGCACCGTGAAAACAGTATGCTAAGGGAGAGAAACCAGGCACAAAAGGTCACATATTGTTTGACTCCATTTGTATGAAATGCTTAGAATAGGCAAATCCATAGAAACAGAAAACAGATTAGTGGTTGGCAGGGCCTAGCGGGAGAGGGGGGAATGGGGAGTGACTGCTTAGGGATATGGGGTTTCTCTTTGGGGTGATGAAAAGTTCTGGAACTGGAGAGCAGTGAAGGTTGTACAACATTGTAAATGCACTAAATGTCCCTGAATTCTACAGTTTAAAAATGGTTAAAATTGTGAGTTTTACCACAAACTTTTTAAAATTGGGGGTGGAAGAGATGGTGAGAAAATGGGACTTGGAGTAGGAGGAATGGGAATTAGCCAGAGGTCCTTAGCCTAGTCTTAAGTTCCCCCAAATCAGACTGGTGGGCTCTGCTGCTCCTCTTACACTGAAGAGGTGGTGAGACCTTCACTGGTGGGGCTGCAGATGCAGAAAGACAACCAGAAGCCTGGAAAGGAAAAGAAGGTACAGACCAGAGTGGAAGGGACTTTCCTGTGTGGGGCTAACATCCCTGCAGAAAGACCAGCCAATCCCACTGGGTAATGCTCAGCATTTACTCATCTGTCCTGTGCATTGACAGAATCACTCATTCACAAAATATGAACCCAGCTCTGGGCCAGCCACTGTCCTTGGTGTGAGGGACGCTGCAACGATCAGATCCCTGGCCTCACCAAGTCGAACTCACCCCCTGGAGGGTAACAACGTTCAGATTCACTGGCTGGAATGGCCCACTTTAATATAACCTGGGGCTCAATCCACCAAGTATAAACAAAAACTAATGAATTAACCTTTCTCTCTGATGTTTAGCATGTTTTAATCACATTTGGTGGCAGTATAGAGGTTAACGAGCTATATGGGACACAGTTTCTTACTATATGGAGAAACAATAGTAAGTCACCCCACGGGATGAGCTCTAAGCAGAGATCTGAATGCAGAAAACCAGCTATTTTAATTAAAAATTCTGGATTTCAACACAGAGTAAGAAATTTGACTTCAGGCCATTATTTCAGGTGGAATTCATCCAGAAGACACCATCAATGCTTGTAGGGGCCTTCACCTACGTTCAGTCCTGGGGAACCTGCAGGGGACATAGCAGACACTTACCCTGCTCTTGCGGGGCTCACATTCTAGTGAAGGAGACACACAATATTGAGCATGCTGTGTGCTCACTAGGGATATGGTTAAGAGGAAAAACAGGGACAAGCACAGAGTCCCTGTTTTTTTCAAGGTTTCAGTTGCGCACAGAACTATGTAATGAAGTCTGCTGCCCAAATCCAAGTTGATGGCCCTGTGTGAGTCAGCTCAGAATAAAGTATCACTGGGCAGGGTGGTGGTGGGGGGTATTAAACAACAGTAATCTATTTTCTCACCATCCTGGAGGCTGGAGGTCCAAGATCAAGGTGTCAGCAGGGTTGGTTTCTTCTGAGGCCTCTCCCTAGACTGCAGTTGGCCTCCCTGTTTTTGTGTGCTCTCCTCTCTGTGTATGTCCTAATTTCTTCTTACGAGGGCAGCACTATAACCTCATTTTAACTTAATTGCCTTTTGAAGGACCATCCCTCCAAATATAGTCACATTTGAGGGACCTCAGGACCTCAGGACCTTAGGGTTAGGGTCTCAACATGGGAATTTTAGAGAGGCACAGAACTCAGCCCAGCACAGGGCCCCAGTATGCCCATCACCCCACCTGCCTCCTAGGCCCCTCAGTACACACAGGGCATGTCTCCCTGGCTGTTCCACCTGGTTCTCCATGGACCTCTGAACATGGGAACTCAGGGGTCTTATCCAGTCAGGCTCATTCTCACCTGCATCCCCAGCACCTAAACAGAGCTGGTACCTCAGCCACAGGGAGGAAAAAGGAGGTGATGAGGCTAAGTAAACTGTCACTATGAATGGTTGAAGCTTGTTTGGGCCAAGAACTTCAACGACTTCTTTAATCATCCAAGCAGGGGAGGAGAGGGTGTCCTGAGAAGCAAGCTCAAAGACTCCAGTGGGGAAAGGACCTCCACAGCATAGGACTGAGTGGCTGGGACAAGGGGGGCAAGCAGAGTGGGACAGCTAGGCCACAAGCACCGGCCTTCCCCCTACTTCTTACACAGCCTCTCATATAGGCCTTGCACTTGTCATCAGCTTGTCCCCAAATTCTAAAGCATGCCCACATGTCCTGTCACCTTGAAAATACTTCCAGTCAACCTAAGAGGCAAAAGAATGGTTGTCACGTTCCTTTTGGATAGATGAAGAAACTAAAGGTCAAAGATTTAAAATGGGTTTTAACAAGGTCAAAGAATCAAGATGTGTGTGGGGTAGGAGTCCTACAGTTCTATTCCAGGGCTCCTTATGGCTGTCCATGAAATCTTCAGCTACACACTCTGTCCCTGCAGCAGCCCTGCTAAGAAGCAGGATGGGGAGGGAACACCAGTCCATGCAACGCCTGCTCATCTTTGACCTTGAGTATCCTGTCTTGTGGCCCAAAGGGCCTTGTTACCTAGGACCCAGTGGCCTGACTTTGATGGTTGGCTTTCTGAGCTGACCTGGCTACACCTCTTCACACCTTGGGCTTCCATGATCCCAAGTTTCACCTCATGGCAAGGCCATTCACGCTCTTCTGAGAAAGGCTGGTTAAGCCATGAGTCAAAATCAGAGCAAGATATGCCTAATTCTCTAAGGCAAGCTCTCTCTTTATGCTCTTTAATTCAGCCATTCATCCAGCCAGCTATCAAATCCATATTGAGCCAGACCTCAGAGATGCCAGCCAGAGCAGTTACAGAGATTTATGAAGCAGGTTTCCTGCCCTGGAGGAGCTCAGAGCACTGTCATATAAACAAGTCATTGTGGTCCAATGTGGTTTGTGCCATCTCAGTGTGGGGCCTTATGGAAGCCAGAGGCAGTCTAGGGAAAGATTAAAGGCCATGTGTGGCCTGGGTCTGGATGAGGATTATCATTCCCTAGACAGGCATGAGGAGGAAGGGACTCCAGGGCAGCGGCTGTGCAAGGCACAAGGGCATAAGAGTGTGTGCCACGAGAGGACAAGTGAGGAGGCTGCAAGGGAGGCCAGGCACAGTTGGTGCAGTTCCCTGTCGGCCCCAACAAGGAGTGCCTTGATGGGCAGGGCAATGGGAAACTGGGAAAGATGACTCTACAAGGCCACTGTGGATGGCCATGTGAGCTTAGGGTGAAAGGGGAAACACCAGCCCTAAGTCTGGGCTTCCTGGCTCAGTGGAAATACAAGAAATATCCGTAAGGATCAGGTTAATGGAAAACTTGTCCACTCCCAGGGCCATGTTCAGCACCTTCAAACTGCTTCCCTCTGGCCCTCTGACTAGTAGTAGAGGCTTCCCCCCTCCCCCCACCCCCAGAACAACTGCTGCTCTTCCTTCCCCCATAAACCAAGAGAAAACCAAGTATGGGGGACTGTGAGTATCAATCATGCCAGCTGCATGTCTGCATTGTACCCCTTTCCAACTTGCTTGGGTCTCACATCAGTCCTCATTTGCAAGAGATTTGCAGCTCCAGCTGAATATATATGGTCTTGCTGATTTGCTGTGAAGCATAATTTACACTTTCCACTGCTTCTTGGGGAAACCATTTCCCTAAGACAAATAATAAAGCAGAGCAGCCACCCAGAGGAACAACGCCTCCCAACCACTGCTTGGCAAGTGACTAGGAAATGCACCAGAACGGCACTCACATCAGGCACCCGCTGGAGCAATGCTGATGGGCAGAGAGGAATGTGAGCCTCTAGTGTCACATGATACTGGCTTTTCAAACTCTGTCCCATGGAGCCCTGGGGCTTCCAGGAGGAATCACTGGAGTCCCTCTGAAAAGGACTGGGAGTGATCAGGGGCTCAGCCCACCATCCACAGGAGGCATGTGCAACCTGAGAGCCACTCTTGTGTCTAGGCAGACCGAGAGTGGCACCGGCAGCCAGAGAGTCTGGGAGCAGGCTCAGACTCTCCTGCCTCCCTCTCCTGCTCCAGCATAGCTATCTTCTGGAGCCCAGGGCCTAGTCAGGAGCAGAGGACTCAGACAATAGCTGGCTTTACTGGAGTACCTGGTAATGCTTCGCCAACCCCCCTCAAACATTCCCCCCCCCCCCGGTGGCATGGCTCCCCACCTGCCAAATATGCTGGAGGGCTGCATAGAGGAGGAAGAAGCCTGGCTATGCTTTCATCCTGGCTGTTTTCTCCTGGGTGAGCCAGAGGAAGGCCATCTGAAATCCTGAAGCTGATCAGGATCTCTGTGGCCACACCCACGACCTGGGTCCTTCAAGCCTCCTGAGTTTCCTCTCCTCCTGAACACCCTCAACCTTCAGTGCGCTGTTTCTCAGTTCCCAAATTCCTAACCAGCCCACATTAGTCACCTGGCCAGAGCAGCAGCCATAACCCTTAGGAAGATTCACATGACAATAGGATCAGATCATAGGGCCAGGGCAGATGGGAGCGGGGGCACAGCGAAGTTTCCTGCTATTGGACTTCAGTCCCCTCCTGCCCCCAGAGAAACTATGATGGTGCTCAGAAATTCAAAAACTGGCTGGCTAGAAGAAATCAACGTCTCCTTTGCCATGTCACAAAACACATCAACTTGAAGATATCCACAGGTCCCATGATCCCTAATGAGAGGCAGGCACTGATCAGCCCTCTGAGCAGTAACCCACAGGCAGGCAGAGAGATATCTCCGGATGCAATCTTCTGTATAAAAATCTGTGTTTATCTGCCATGTGCTCTGAGATAAGGTTCCCCTTAATTAGTAACTGCAGTTAAGATGCTCATCTTGGTTACACCCAGGGAGGGCCTGGATGAGAAGAGTTTCGGATGGTTCAACAAAAGAATTTCCGCTTTAAGTTTCTGGTCTAAAATCACTGTGACAAAGCTGAAGATCCTCTGAAGTGGGCCTTATTATCCCCATTTTAAAGATATGGAAACTGAGGTCCAAGGTCAGGTAAGCAATGTGCCCAGTAACTCGTACAGCCAGCACCCAAACCCGGGTGTGACCAGCTCTGAACACCATTCTACCAGCCTGACCTGCAAACTGAAAACACTCCCACTCCAGGGTTACAGCTGTGACCGGGTAATCACAGAGTCCCAAGGCAGGTCTGTTTCCTCAGTGCCTGTTTTGTGCTCCAGCAGGAAATAATAATGGCCTACTGCCCTGTATACACAAAGTGGCAATCCTATTTCATGTGATCTAGGTTATTTGCTCCCACAGAGAACATGCCGTGCTGAGTAGTGCACACCCTCTTCCCCAGGCTGTCTTGTTACCCATGGACTGTCTGTGTAAGATGCCTGGGTGGGGAACAAGGATTCCATAAGAGTTTGCATTGGAATGCAAACTCTTTGTTATTTTTTCCCCTTGTGAAACCAAACAACTACCATGGGTAGCTAGCCCAGAATCTTGTATCATGAGCACCAGAGTTGAAATAACTGAACTGGGGTCCTTCTTTTTTTTTTTAGCTGAATGCCTCCACCTGGCTGTGCACTAAGGGCTGAGTCTACAAGGATCAGAGACCCAATCCCTAATCTTGAAAAATCGACAATGCAATGAGGGCAACAGACAATTCCAGTACAGCGGGGTGAGTGCGAAGGGGACCAGAAGGCTGCCGGGAGTGTGTCAGCAGTCTTCCCCGGGAGATGAACAGCAAAGCCAAGACATGAGAACAAGTTAATCTAGCTAAAAAGGAAAAGAGAAGACAGACCATAGCAAAAAGATGAGTAACCCAGTTTAAAACGGGCAAAAAATCCAAAGAGACAATTCTCCAAGGAAGATATACAGCCCACTGATAAGGACATGAAAAGATGCTCAATACAATAGGTCATCTGTGAAGTGCACACCCAAACGGCAGTGAGATAGCCCTTCATGTCCACTAGCATGGCTATAATTAAAAAGACAGATCATAACAAGTGTTGGTGAGGATATAGAGAAATTGGAATCCTCATACACTGCTGGTGAGACTATAAAATGATGCAGCCACTTTGGAAAACAGTCTGCCAATTTCTCAAATTGTTAAACATAGAGTTACTGTATGACCTAGCAATTCTACTCCTAAGTATACACCTAAATGAAATGAGAATATATTATCAAAACCAACACCTGTACAAAATGTTTGAAGGAATAAGACTCATAATAGTAAAAAATGAGAAACAACCCAAATATCCACCAAGTGATGAGTGGATAAATAAAATGTGGTATATCCATATAATGCAATATTGTTCAGCCATAGAAAGGAGTAAGTACTAACACATGCTACCACATGGGAGAACCTTGAAAAATTCATACTAAGTGAAAGAAGCCAGATACACAAGGCTACAAATTGTACCAGTCCATTCACATGAAATGTCCAAAACAGGCAATCTATAGAGACAGACAATCAATCAGTGGTTGCCTGGAGTTGGGGGAAAAATGGAGTAAGGAGCAATGAAAATGTTCTAAAAATGATCATTTTGTATTGGTTGCACAACTTTATGAATATGCTAAAAAAGCATTGATTTGCATACTCTCGAAAATATATGCATTATATCTCAATAGAGCTGTTAAATAAAAAGAAAAGGGAGTGAGAATAAAAGAGCAGATGGGGGAAGAAGGTTACTTCATGGAGAAGAAGCTGCGTGTGCATGGGAAGAAATGGCTGAAAAAGCAGCTGGGGAAGTAGGCGGACACCTGGTGGTCAAGAGCCTCGTTACCAAAGCTAAGGTGTATCACATGGTAAAGGGATGAAAACTCCCAAAAGGTCTTCGACAGGAGCATTTTGAGATCCAACTGACTAGAGAAACCACTGCGGCGTTCCTATGGAGAATGGACATCACTAGGGGATAAAGGGGATGGCCCCTGCTGTTAGGGGCCGGGGCAGCAATCCAGGCAAGAGAGGAGAGAGGTCAGTTCCAGATGAGGGCAGGCCCAAGGGTTCCCTAAGGGTCTGCGGCAGAAGCCTGCTTTGTGGGGCTAACAGTATCTCCAGTGTCCAGCTCTAAAAGCATTAGCTGCTGAGTAACCCTTTAAAAAGAGAATTTCCACATACTTGGAAGTTTTGCTGCTTCCTCCCCTTCACTTTTCACTCATCCCCCAGCTCCTCTCCCCTCTGGCAACCATGAGTTTGTTCTCTCTGAGTCTGTTTCTGTTTGTTTCATTTGTTCTTTGGGGTTTTGTTTTTGTTTTGTTTTGTTTTGTTTTAGATTCCACATATAAGTGAAAACAAGTCATGGATATAATGTACAGCATGGGGAAAAAGTCAATATTGTGATAACTTGTACAGAGACAGATGGCTACTGAACTTACTGCAATAATCACATCGTGAGAAATATAAATGTCGAATCACTATATTGTATACCTGAAAAAATATAATATTGTCTGTCAACTACACTTTAATAAAAGTAAATAAATAAACAAAATAAATCAAGAGATTTTCCAGCTAGCTCTATGAAACAAGACGTTCCTTTTCTCTAGGACGAGGCAAAGATGAAAAGAAATGCTAAAGCCCTTTCGCAGCCTCGCATTTCACCTCTCTCAACAGCCTTCTTCTTTCCTCATTACAAGAGCCCCTTTTGGGAGCATCCAGGCAGCCAGAGAACCATCAGGCCCAGGTAAGAAGCAATTAAGACTAATTATCTTGGCCTGGGCAGCAGTTCCAAATAAACCAGAACTGGCCCGGTTTACCTGCTTTAACGAATAGAGTCTGTGTCCTGAAAACCCCCCAAAAGTGCTCTACAGCCTTTCTACTCAAAGTGTGGGTCCAACACCAGCAGCAGCTCCTGTGAGCTTGTTAGAAATGTGGACTCTTTGGCCAACCCCAGACCTCCTGAATCGGAATCCACACGTAATAAGGTGCTAAGGTGATATGTGTCCTGCATCAGAAGACGGTCTTGCACTGTGACCTCAAGGGGCTCATGGAAAGAGGTTTTTCCCACCCTAGAAGCCCCATGGAAGAAGCCCCAGTTAACTGACAGCTCTCGACATTCATTATGACATGACTCTCAGAACACATCGGATGTACACTCCATTAACAGAGTGGATACAAGGCACCTGCTACCCTCACCGGAGTCCTATAAAACTTGCAAAGATTCTGCAACTTGCCCAGCATCTCACAGGCAGCAGGGCTGAGGCAGAATTCAAACCCAGAGCTGCTACTCTCACCCTGCACTCTGCAGCCCCTGTGGAGAGAGGTTCTGCCCTGCCCTTGAATATGGTCTGATCAGCACACACTGCAGTTAGCTGCATGGCTCACCTTCTAGTCCACCAACCAAACTACATGAGGCATCCAGTACCCCCTTGGAAGTGATGTGGAGGCCAGGTTCCCACTGCATGTTCTTCTTAACACCGTTGGTATGCAGCAAGTCCATTCCAGCTCTCTCTCTCTGTCATCATGTCCACTCTGTGGTCAACACCTAGGGCCTGCCATGCTCATGCCACTCACCACCGGCCCCCCAGCCTTTCTTTCTCCATAGCCTGGTCCTGATCCCAGGAAAGCATTCCTGAGCCCCTCCTCCACCCTTTATCAAGGGACCCCTCTGGGCAAATAGGAACACAGGATGCCACCCTCCCAGACTTGCCTTTTTACCACCTCCATATCTCTGTCCTCATACTACACAGACTCAAAGAGAAGTCTAATTCCAGAGCCTGTGCTCTCTCCATGACCCTGCATAACCTCATATACCCTGCTTAAAAAAAGAAAAAGACAAAATAAACTAAATCCAATCTAATTCCAGGATTGCAAACTTAACTCCTCAGGGCACTCAAATGCTTTGCTACTCAAACTGTGCGTCTAGACCAGCAGCAACAGCATCACATGGGACCAGTCAGTAATGCAGAGTCTCAGGCCTCACCCCAGACCTCATGGCTCAAAATCTGCATTTTAATGAGAGCCCCCTGTGATTTGCATGCACACTAATGCCTGAGAAGTGCCAGGGGCAATGCCCTGCACTAATGTTGTTCAGGTATGTACTATGTGCCCACACCAGAAGACAGGCCCCAGGTATTCAAAACCTTCTTTAGAGTTAGCAGACTAGATTTTGTGTTGTTTTTGGTTAACAAAAATGCAACATGGTTTTATTTTACACTGAAGCACAACAAAGGCTTGGAGCTATTTATCAATAAAACACTTGCTCAGTGAGAACAGTAGACTCAAAGTTCCTATTTCTGTTTCTAAATTATTTTACCAATCAAAGACAAATGCCTCAATGATGCTCTTCCATGAGCCACTGCCAAAATAAGGATCCTTTGTCATGACTAAATTAGGACAAGGACTCATTTGTATAGAATTTTAAAAGTATCATCTCTACAGAGTTTTTATAACTTAGTTTTTTGTTGACTAATCCTGTCTATGCATCTGACAAGCAAACGAAAAGGGAGGATGAATTAAGGGATCTGAGAAAAAACAATGAACACTAAATGTCTGGGAGGACTTTCATTCCAACAAAACAAGCATGAAACTTAAGTCTTTTAGAGAGGTCACCTGCCAGAGTCACCCTGGGGGGGACAGCACATTCCCAAGAGCTCCCCCAAAAGCTGCTAACCTCAGCTCCATGTCTTTGCTGTATCCACTGAGCCTTGCAGGGAGGACGGCACACAGTAGGTGCTCAAATGTAAATATTTGTTTTTGTGGAATCAAAGGTTGTGGCAGATGTATTTATCACGAAGAAAAAGTCTGGGGTCAGGCCAAGTACAGGCCAACTACCTGCCAGTGTGTAGAATGTAGACACCAGGATAGCTTGGTGAGGGGAGAGCTGACCTGAGAGAACACTAAGAGTTTATCCTGGCTCTCAGGAGCTGAGGCCTGCACTGTGGCTTTAAGTCCTTGTGGCAGTGGAAGTCTGTCAAACATGCAGGATCTTGGGCCTCATTCTAGACCTACTGAGTCAGAATCTGCACCCAACAAGATCCATCAAATTAATTTTGAGAAGCCCTTCTCTAGAACACAGGTGGAGGGCACAAGGCCTTCGGGCCAAATCCAGCCCTCCACCGTGTTTTATCTGGCCCAGCACCTTGTTTCTACTGGGTGGCAGAGCTGAGCTCCATGCCCCTAGTTAAGGAGTAGTTACATTTATACAGTCCTAAAATTATATTCAGCCCTTTGAAGGTAACTGTGAGGCTGATGTGGCCCCCGGTGAAAATGAGTTTGATACCCCTGCTCTAGAGGCACTGAAATCAGTCTGAGAAGCACTGAGCAGTCGCCTGCAATTGTGTACGTATACAGAACCATTCCGGTAAACCACTGAGACCAATAGGGAGCAGACATGGGACATCCCTGGTGCCAGTGCACACGTGGTGGTCAGCAGAGCTGTCCACAGGGATTCAGCTTGCTCTTTTTCTCCTTCTAGGCATGCCAGGGTTGCATTTTCCCACCCATTTAAAGTGAGGTATAACTGTGCTTCAGCCAGTAAAATATAAGCACAAATGTCATGTGTCACTTCCGGGAAGAAGCTTTAAGAACCAGATGCTATTTTAACATAATCAACCAGCAAGATCCCAGATGGTGGTAGCTCTATTGCCCTGGAACCCAGAAGGTCTTAGATCCCTAAACCAACTTGCAGCAGGCTTGCAGCATGAGGACAAAGCAAAACTATAGTATTTTAACCACTAAGATTAGGGGGTTTGTTATGGCAGCAAATCCTAACCCACCCTGACTGATACAGTGTATGAGCACACAATGCTGCTGTTTTCAGAACATTTCTGTTACTTCCCATTCAGAACTACTCAAACACAACATTACTTGAGGGTAGGATCTTTTAAACCCTAAACAGCATTATTTAACTCAAGTAGTCTCTTCACTCTTCAGACTTCACTCCAATGGTCATCTTATTTTCTCCTTTCCCCAGATTTCCTCACATATTTGCTTTTATCTTATTATACCGTATGCTTTCTGGTAAGCTGCTTTAAATTCTTTTTGCAACACAGTGATAGACACGGTGACAGTCACATTACAGACACACCAGACTTGGCTCCAAATGAATTGTGGCTGTTTCCAAAAAAATCATATCCACCCCTCGAAAGACAAAGATTTGCTGTTACTGAAGATATTCAAAAGAACGTGGCCCCGAGCCAGTAAGAATTTCTTCAACCTGTTCTTTCCACAAAAGGATACTTACAGAATGCATGGTACACACAGTTCCTGCTTTCAGGAAAAAGCAATTCATCCCTGGACACACCATCTCTTTTTGCCTCATCATGGGCAAAGTCTGAACTATGCCAATTCCTTAAAATCCCTTAGCATCATTAACCAAAAGTTTTGGGGGTTATTTTTTCAGTTCAGCTTCATTATAGTGACTGAGCCCCTTCTGCCTGCCTAGCCTGGTGCTGAGCACAGGTGAACCTTATTTTAACCAGTTCCCATTCTAGGAGAATGCTGCAGTGGGCATCCTGCCGCTCACAGCTCATCCAATGCTTCCTGAATCCGAACTTCCAGAAGTGGAAGGTATGCTGCTGAGGCTTTTAAGGTATACTTCCAAACTACCCTTGAGGGAGCATATGACAATTTTCCTACACCCTTGCCAATATTCTTTTTTTTGGGGGGGGGGGGGCAGGGACAGGTTTCATTAAAGCTCTCTTTTTAAAAAATTTGCAATTCTCTGATCACCAGCAAAGCTGAATATGCTGATGACTTTGTATATTTTTTATTATAACGTGTCTATACAAATTCTTTGCCCATTCCTACACTGATGTGGTCCTTTGTTTTTAAAATAACTTATAAAAGCACTTTCTGCACTAAAGATACTGACTTTTCCCCCAATTTTTATTGCTTTTTATGTCATATTTTAAGAAAGAGATTTCTGGTGGCAGAATGAATGATTTACAAATGAGGAAAGTCCAGTAGGAAAGAGTGTATCATCACAACTGATCTGTGAGGGGTGTGGCCCCTTACTGCCCGCCCTGCCCATCCATCAGCAAGTCCCTTGACTGGACCTGCAAATCCATTTCAAATTCATCCGCTTCTCACTATCTCACATCCACCAGCATGTTCCAAGCTTCCTGACTGCTCTCCTGGCTTCCCTTCCTCTTCAAGTCACTTTTCCACACTTCAATCAAACCAAAGGTTTTTGCTGCACTTAGAAAACTATCTACCAACCACTATCAGAAAGGGTTATTATGTAATGTAACAGAGGTAAATATTGTAAATATTGCTGCAATGGCAATCATTTACAATATATAAGTGCATCAGATTAACACCTTAACTTTACCCAATGATAATAACAAATATATTCAATTAAAAGAACCATTAGTGGCTTGAATCATACAGCCACGTTGGGAGTATTTACATCCCTGAAATTGGCAAAAGCTACAAACTGGGACTTCCCTCTCTCCACCTTCAGCCCTCCACCCTCCAGAGCTGGTTATTCAACACTCACCAGCACACCAGTGGAGGTGGAGAAGCCTTAGTGTCAGAGAATTCTTGTCCTCCCAAAAATGGCTCACAAGGAGAGGAAAGAGCTCCAGATGGAGGAGTCTCCTTCAGACAGGAGACTGTCTCCAGCAATTACACAGGCAGACGAGAGAAACCCACACAGGGGTAGGATGGCTCAGCAGATGCCCAATGACATCAAGGAACATCTACACCCTTGGAATGATGTTTTTAGTTAGGTCCCCCGGAACATAAATGCAAACCTGGAGAAAGGGCAAAAAAATACCAAGTTATTTGAAAGGATATGTCTTCCCTCATGTAGAGTAGGGACTCAAAATATAAATTAAATTCTTATAGAAAAAGTTACATATATTGGGGGTTAGAGGGAGACTATCAACTTACCTCCCTCCTTCCCTGTCCCATCCCAACCTCTGTTGCCCTTGTTCACTACTCTCTAACCATTCCGGAATATTTGGTTCTGTAAACTATATCAAATATACTCCCCTCTTCAGGGTTATTTGCATCTGTAGTGCCTTCTGCCTGAAATCATTTCTCCCCAGACACGCACACAGCTGGCACCTGTGCCCTGCTCAGGTCTCTGCCCCAACACCACACCTCCTCCGAGATGCCTTCTCCACACTCACCCCACTCCTCCCACTC
This sequence comes from Phyllostomus discolor, assembly GCF_004126475.2. Lineage (NCBI taxonomy): Eukaryota > Metazoa > Chordata > Mammalia > Chiroptera > Phyllostomidae > Phyllostomus > Phyllostomus discolor. The sequence continues at coordinate 68,966,782 of NC_040910.2, read as the reverse complement.
CATTACGGCACCCTGTTTTGTTGGTCCCATGCTACCTGGAAATTATGTTTTCTTGCTAGTTTACCATCTCCCCAACCAAAAGGTAAGTTTCTTTTCTGCATCTTTCACACCTTCACCTCCAGCCCATCACAGACACTCAATTAGGAATTGCTGAATAATGAATAATCAACTTCCGAATAGGGAACAGCAAACTACATACAGCCCATAAGCTAGGAATGCCTTTGACATCTTTAAATGGTTGAAAACAAGCAAAAGAAGAACAGTAGTTCATGGCACATGAAAATTAATACAAATTTCAGTGTCTATAAATAAAGTTTTATTGGAACACAACCACTCCCGTTAATTTGGGGCTCATCTGTGGCTGCTTTCGCACTCCAAGGGCAGAGCTGAGGAGCCGTGACAGGGACCATATGCGCGATCTCTCGGCTTCTCACTGCCTCTGGCACACTGTAAGTCACAGTGACGTGGCTATAACTCAATCTTGTCTCTTTATTCGCAAAGCCTGAAATGTTTCCTGGCCCTTTACAGAAAAAGTTTGCCAACACAAGTTAAAGAGAAGGCTTTGTCCTGACCCAGGTGGTTCAGTGGGTTGGGCATCATCCCTCAAAGCAAAAGGTTGCCAGTTCGATGTCTAGTCAGGGAGTGTATGAGAGGCAACGGATCAATGTTTCTTTCCTCTTCCTCCCTCCTTTCCCCTGTCTCTAAAAGTTAATAAATAAAATCTTTAAAAAGGAGGCGGCTTTGAAAAATGTTTCTGAGGGAGGACAAACGAGGCTTGCTAACCTAATGAATACGTGACAAAGGGAAGAGGGAGGAGGGGCAGTGTTCTGTGGTGTGGTGGACAGACAGATGGGCAGTGGTGACATTCACTCCAGTGTGGAGGGCAGGGGTAGAAGGCAGTGAAGACAGGAGAGAGGCTGAGCTCAGTTTAGGCCTGTGAAATCTGAGTGCCCGGGGACCAAGACTGGACAGCAGCTCAAGAAGTGAGGCAAAGACAGTGAACCAGACAGTTCACCTAAAAAAAAAGCCTCTATCAGATGGTAGACAGGGAAAACAAGTGGGTGAGTCCTCTCATGTGTCCCTGCCCTGCAGAAACCTCACACAGTTCATACACCTGTCACAACAAACCTCCAGTGTCACCCCATGCTCTGGCCCACCAAAGGGCAGGCAAGACCCACCTGCTGGCAGCCGTTCCTACTTCTCTCCACAGAGACACACACAGCCCTGGGAGCCTTGCCATCACAGGGAGAGAGGCAGATACTAATACATCCTATTAGAAAGCTTGTTGTGTGCCACCTTGATGCTGTGAGTAATAAGAGAGCAACTGGGAGAACAGTGTCCCCTGGAGTGGCATGATAAAGACCCTACCAGCTCACATGGACACAAGAACAGGGCTTCCCAGGTTACCAAACATTTTCTCTCCCCAGCAGCCATGCTCATAAAGTCAATCGGGCCATCAGATAAAAGCTGAGTTTTTTCAAGCTGAGCAGAGTACAAGGAGGTCAGCATCTCATTCATGTTTCTAGGTAGTAATGGAGGATAGGGATTCACATGGCAGGGAACAGATGTCAGAGATTCCTGCTGACTTGTTGCTAAGGGAACTTTTGTGCAGATGCCCAACCCATACAATCTGTAAGCCCGGCCCACTGTTTTGAAGTCCTGGGGTGAGGCCACCTGACCAAACCAGCACACAGCAGTGAAGAGGGGGAGGCTCCCCTGGAGCAGAGGTGGGCTGGAGGGTGGGCCAAAAGTAGATTTGCAAAAGGCAGGAGCTACAAATGAGGGCCACAGCCCCTACAAATGATGGACAGGATGACTTAGGGAAGTCGCTGAAAGCAGCATTTTGGTCTTTTAGGTCACAATTATATGCTCCACAGGCCACCAGCCCTAACTATGCCTTTTGTGAACAGAGCTGATGACCGCCTTAAAAATGATGTGTGTGAGGGACAAGGCCACACCCATTTGAGGAAATTTGTACATTACAGAAAGAAAGGTCCTGTATTAAAATCAATTTGTGTAACACAGCAAGCATCTACCAGATGTCAGGCAGCTCAGATACACTGTGTCTATTAATAACCAGCTCCAACAGCTCTGACTTGAAAATACGGGACTGGGATGCAATGGGCCAGTGGACTGACCCAGACTTTTGGGACAGAAAAATATACTTGCAAATTCAGCTGCACCATTTATTGTGTAGTCTTTATAAAGCAATCCCTGACATCTCGAAAAATTTTTTTAAAAATCCTCCTAGGATGGCAATGAGGATTTCCTAGCAAACAGCCAAGTCTTCTGCCTTTTACCCACCTCTGGAGGCTCTGCCTTCAGACTGGCCTGTCACTGCTTCCCCTGTAAGATCATCTGTCCTAGGTGTGTCCCCCTACACTTCCGAGGGAGTTAGTCTGCAAAATGGCCCTCCCTGGTCTCCCTGCATCTGCACCTGTATGCGCCTCTCCCCAACACTAAACCTGGATGGGTCCTGTGACTCACTTTACCAAAAGAATGTGCCGGAAGTGATGTGCCAGACTGGAGCCTAAACCTTAAGAAAGCCTGACAGCCCTGGCCAGTGTGGTTCAGTTGGTTGGAGCATCATCTCGTACACCAAAAGGCTGGGGTTCGATTCCCGGTCAGGGCACATCCCTGGCTTTTGGGTTTGATCCCCTGTTGGGAAGTAGATGGGAAGCAACCAATGTTTCTCATTCACATCAGTGTTTCTCTCTCTCTGCTCAGCCTGAAAAAGCCCAGCTTTTATCTGATGGCCCGACTGACTTTACGAGCATGGCTGCTGGGGAGAGAAAATGTTTGGTAACCCGGGAAGCCCTGTTCTCGTGTCCATGTAAGCTGGACATCAGTAAAAAATCAATAAACGTAAAAAAAAGGCCTGACAATTTGGACGTCTATGTTCTTGGAAGCCAACCACTATGCAAACACTTCAAGTCCCCTGCTGAAAAGAAGATCATGTGGAAAGGCCCTGGAGGCTGAGGCACCATGGGGAGGGAAAGGCTACATGAAGAATACCCAGGCACCGTTTTGGAGGGTCCAGCCCCGTAAGCCTCTAGAACTCCAGCTCCAGTTGCCACCTGCCTACAAACTCATGGGAGACACCAAGAAAGATGAGCAGAAGAACTGCCCAACTGAGTCCTGTCAGCCCACAGAAATGTGCAATAACAAATGGTTGTTTTGAGACCCTAAGTTTTGGAGTGGCTTGTTACACAGCAATAGATAAAACATTATTCCTTAATTATCTATAACATAGCCCCTCCCCCAGCTCCACATCTCTCTCCCACAGTCACACCTTGGAAACTCCTGTAGCATAACCAGAGGAACCCAAAATGGGAGAAGAGAAGGTAGAGAGAAGGAGACCAAGTTCAAGGGTGACTCTCTCAACCACCTAGTTCCATAGGCAGACAACATCGTATTCTGTTAGTACCTCTGAGGTCCTGACCTTCCAGCCAGATCGTGGATTCTAAGAATAGCCCATAGGTTAAGGAAAGCTGTTGTATTTGCATTCCAATCTTATTGACCTCCAGAATTATTTCCCAAAAGTTCTGGGAGTTTTTCCAGATATCTCACAGTATCTTGCAGGCCCCTGGTTTCTTCTCTCCATATGAGGGAAGAGCAGGCCGCCAGGAATTTGTGGGCCAGGGCTAGGCCCTCCAGCTACTGAACCGTCTGGCTATTGGACCAGGTCTAACTCTCCAGCTCTTCCCAGGGGATGGAGATCTGGGCTCCGTGCTCCATCTACCTGTGCTGCTTTCAGCCTGCATGTACCCCAGAAGTCTGGTGGAAATCCCTTCCCCTACTGGGCCTCCAAGTCTGTGCAGGTGACCTCAGGCATGGCTTGGAGCCCACAGAATGCACTTCCAAAGACTCCAGTCCCATCTCGGGTCCCCTTCATCCCAGCTCCTCCTCAACCATGTCTCTCAAATGTCAGAAGAGTTCTCAGCCCCTCTCCCTGTTCATGGCTGAGGTGATCCTCAAGAAAGACTTTTCTGGCTGCTTTTATCTAAGGGCCTATATAGCTCAAGGCAGCAGCTGTGGGTCTTATCTATGGGCCTCCTTCCTTTCCTGGGAGGAGCTGACTCCTTCCCCCTGGCAGCCCCTGGAAGGCTGCACACCACACTTCTCTGCTCAGGCAAGGGTTTTCCTGGACGCTGCCCCATTCCCTTGGAGTCTGGGTCAAAGAGATTTCCCCAGAACCAGGATCAGAATCTACCACACCGGCCCCTCCCCAGGGCCTGGCCACCAGGGCAGATCTATCTGCCTCTTCAAGTTACCTCCCAACTCCCCTTCATGGGCTATGCTTCCTGCACAGCTGGGGCTCTCGGTTCTCCTTTTTTCTCATATGAACGAGGAAGGAATCCTTGGGGAGTGTCCATCTTGCACATGCAGCTCTCAAGCCCTAGCCCCACCTTCCATCCACCAGGGTTTCCTGCTATCACCCTCCACCAGAAGGAAAAAAGAACACTGGGGTGGAGGTGACATTCTCAGACATTCCCCCACTATGCCCTCCTCCCCCAGGAGGCTGGTGGTGCCCATTTTCTCTGTTCTGCTGTCCCCAACAGCTCCCCTGGCCTTCTGAACTCCATGTCCCCAGCAAGCTCCATTCTAGCCACCCCTTTGGCAAACATCCCACAAGGTTTACCACTTTCAGGATCAATGGGCTTCTTCTCTGGCTCCCTGGTCTCTGCACTAACTCTCAGCCTAGACAAACACCTGGCTAATGTTCCTCCAGACTCACGTTTCCACATGCTGGCCAGCCCACCACCAGTGACTCCTTTGAGAGCTCTGCATTCCCCACTAAGTGAGTCTGTCTTTGAGGACTTACCCCATCCCTGCCCAGGCCTCAGCCCTGAAGTCCAGTCTGCTTGTGGATGAGGTTCACAGACACACAGAGCCTGATCTACAATCCTGTCTGTCAAAACGGCATCAACTTTGGCCCTGAAAAGTGCCAGGGCTCAGAGCATAGCCTGCTGCTGTGGGCAAACCAGCTGACTGAATGAAAACAAACTCCAGGGTTAGGAGAGAGATGTTCTAGGTGGGAAAGAGTGGCTGCCCTCATTTTAGCCCCAGTGTTTCAGCCTCCCCATGCTGACCTTGACGGCTGCACTTGCCCTTTCCTCATGGATCCATACCTTCTCTCACTGGCCTTTCCACACAACTGAGCCCAGGCTATCATGTTTAAAAGAGACACCGGCACAGACAGTACCACTGAGCCATCTGAGCTGCTAAGCAACTATGCAAGCATTACTCTTTGAGCAATTTCCTTCACCTCTCTCCTCTGCAGTTTGCTTCCCTGTAAAATGGGCATGGTGCCCACCCCATTACAGAGCTGCCAGGGGAATTGGTGACAATGTATGTACCATGCCTAGCACCTAGTAGGTACTCAACAAATGAAAGGCCTGCTCATCAGGGCTGCTCACACAGATGGTACTCCTGCCACAAGTCACCAGGTAGGAATTGTCTGAGAAAGTCCCTTGGGCACCAGAGATTTCCTAAGTATGTGTAAGCTGTGGCACACCCACGACTGTCCCAGCTGATCATTCAGCTGGTCCCCTGGGTTGTGTCTGCCCTCCCTTTCCCCCACTAAGAAATGCAGAGGCACTCCACTCTTACTAACACAGTATACAAACCCACCAGCATCACCCCAACCCAAAACAGAACAGGATGCATCCAGCCTGGGATGCTCCTCACCAGACAGACATCCAACAGCCCTATTTCCATGTCAGTATTTCCTGGAAAACTGTGGCCACCAGAGGAACTCTTCAATAGAAGTCTTCCTCATGGCTTCTGAGCTAGAAAAAGGGGGGCTCCAGGTCTTCATAAGAAGGTATGCACTTGCTTTCACATGGGAATCTCAGAAAAGGAACTGGGAAAGCTGAGGAACACACCTGAGGCTCTCCCACACTCATAGGTTCTCCAAATAGGGAACCAAGAGGGTTAGGGTTAGGGAACATTCTGCTGGCAGCCCCTGAAAGCACCTTCCAGGCTCAACTTCACTCAAATACTAGTACAGGATTCATTTAGGAGGGATTCTGTTGTTCTCCTCTGGACTGAAAGAAACATAATGTACCTCTAGGCAGCCAGGCTCCATGTTTGATAATGTTTCCACAGGATACTTCTCAGGCAAACTCTATAACCATTTCACCTCTCTCTTTTTTCTTCTCATTCCTTCCCTTTCTTTTCCTTCTCTTCTTTCTCTTGAGTTGCAGGAAGGATTTTCAGTCAAAATTTGCTACTCTGATTTTTTGTGAAGTAGGTCAGGGTTTAAATTATAAATAAATTCAGTTACCATGACTTGGGCAGCGTTTTACCAGAACGGTTCCCTATGTGTCTCAATTGCAGTAACCACTCATTTAATCTTTACAACACTCCCAGGGTCAGGCGACCTTTTACTAAAGGAGTTGTCCTGTAAGGTCACGAGCACCAAACCCCACCCCCGCCTCCAGGGCTTTAGAAACTTCGGGTCCCTCTCAGGCTGTTACCATGAGCTCAGCGATTAGAGGACAGAGAACCCTACCTACTGCCACTTGGGCAATAAACAGCCAGTGGACTTGGCTCAACAGGTCCCCCGTAGCCCTGGGGCCAGGCCAGAACCCCAGCGACAAGCTACTTTCAGGTTCTAAAGAGGAGGGGGCGCTGGCTGGGGGCTGTGGCACCCCTGAGTTAAGCCTGCTGACGGGTCTCGGGTTGGCAGCCAGCCAGGCTCAGCTGACCAGCAAGTGGGCGGCCCCAAGACCGCCAGACAGACTGACCCGGGGCAGCAAGACCGTCCATGGGTCGGCAGGCTCCGGGCCTCGGGGTGGAGACGCGGGGCTGCGGTGCCACTTTTTCAATTCCGGACCCTCGGTGCGTCTCGAGTTAGACTGCTGGACTCAGCAGCCCTTTACCAGCCCCTACCACTGCCGGGAACGCTCCCACCCGCTCCAGAACTCACAGGCAACAAGTTCTCGTTTCCTCGGGGAGCCACGACGTGCCGAGAGGCCCAGCATGGGGGGCGACGAGGGGACGATTCCCGGCGCTGCACACGCCCCAAGGGACGTCGCGCCTTCGCAGCCCCCAGGAGAGCGGAACTACGGGTCTGGTGAGCAGTGGCTGCCCCGGGGGCGCAGGTCTGACAGGGGCGGCTCCGGAATTCCCGGTGCGGGCAACAGGTCTGAGAGCGCGCCGAGGACCGGAGCCCCGGACCTCCCAGACCCCGGCCCTCTCCCCTTACCTCCAGCAACTGAACGTAGCTCGCTGGGAACCAGCCGCGGAGCCCGTCCTCCTTCTCGCCTTCCCACCAGCCGCCGTCCGGAACCTGCAGCAGGGTGATCAGCTCGCCAGCAGCAAAGTGCAGCCCCTGGCCGTGCCGCTCCCCAGAGAAGGGGTACAGGGTCCGGCAGCGGGACCCGGACATCGCTTTGGCGCCCGGGCTCACAGAGCAGCCTGCATCCCTGCCGAGCCCCGCGGGCTGGGCAGTGGCTCCCCGGGGTCCCAGGCGCCCGGTGCTCCGGGCTCCCGCGCTCTGGGCGCGCGCCGTCTCGGGGGTGCGCGGGGGTCCCCAGCCAAGCGGGGAACGCGCGCTCAGCGCTAGGAAGCAGCGACTCGTTGGTTTCGAAGAGCAAGCGGCGACGCCCCCGGGCCCGGGCAGCTCGCAGATCCCAGCTCTGGGCCGGGGGGGCGGGGCTCAGGGGGAGGAGACCGAGGCGCAGCGGCTCCGGAGACAACTTCTCGTGGACGCGGAACGCGGGCTCCTGCCGCGAGGGCCGGCCGGATCTGGAGCCGCCTTGGCACGCGGAAATGCGCAGCTCGGGGGAGAACTGGGATCCTGAGCATCACCCTCCGCGGGGCTCCGCAGCAAGGGAGTGGCCCGGCGTACGTGGAGAAGGGGTGGCGGCTAGGTGGCCCAGCGGAGGCTCTCTCAACGGCAACGGGGGCGGGGCGGGGGCTGGACCAGAGCGGCCACGCCCGCTGAGGGCTGGGCGCTCGCTTGCCTTAGGGGCAGGTCAGTGGGGAGGTGTCTCCCCATTCACACCCCCAACACCAGGGCCGCTGGAATAGAAAGGCCCTTCTGTGCCTGTTTGTTAGGAGTGGGCGCCCCCTCTGAGGTACGCGTAAGGGAATGTGTTTGTGACTGTCACTATAGTGGTTGAACCTGGGGTTGAACTTGACTCGCTGGAAACTGAACAATGGGTGAAAGACAGGTTTGAAGCCTAGCCCCCGGAGCCGGGAAGCCGGGTGGCAGCGTGTTACAAAGAGGCACCACTCACAGAGGAGGCGACGGAATTAGAGTTAGAATCAGCTCCATAGGGGCTGAGGATAAATTAAGGAAGGGGGAAAGGTGAGAGGCCCAGCCCCCACTGTTTTACATGCAAAGGGACTGGCGGAGGGTACCAATTCTCCTGATACCCAAATGGGCCACATTCATTTACTCAGTCAGCAAATATTCATGGAAGGCTGCTACCTTTTATGCAACGCTCCAGATACCTTACAAAGATCATTTGAACAAGTGTCCGCTCTCCAGGGACCAGTGGACCATGGTGCTGAAGGAAGTTGATTTTAAGCTGAGGGTATAGAAGTAAAAGAAAGCTTCGTTGCCTACTTCGTAGAAAAAAAGCCCATTTTCTAAACTATATTAAATAGTTGCACTTCTCTGTATACTTATTACTGCCTACCCTTACATCCTGCTCAATAACCTTCCATGGCTCCTTATTGCCTATTAAATAGAGATTAATCAGCCTGTGCTTTGCAGGCATTCCACAACACCACCCCCCTCCCCCAACCCTGGTCTTTATCTCTCACTATGTTTGCCTAGAAGTCCTTTATAAAATCTGTCAGTCTGGGCTATAAAAGCCATAAGATCTTGCACATCTTTCTATGCTTTGCGTCAGAGGTTCTCAATACTGGCTGTACATTAGAATCACCTGAGTAACTTCAAAATATGCTTATGCCCAGGCCCACCCTAGCTTTGAGAATCACTGTTGAGCCATATTTTGCATTTAAACCATCTCACCTAAGCAGCCTCAGTCTGGCCTCAGGCCATGGGCAAGTTGACAAATGCAGATTGTTTATATTATGCCATGGATTGCAAATTGACAAACCTTTGCTTGGCTAGAAATATGAGGAACAAACTCTTGACCACAGCCACCATTAAGAGTACCTTAATGCAGAGCTGCAAAATTTGTTATAGAAGAGTCACTAAAAGTAACTGACCTAATCAAGTGCTAAAAAAGAACTAAAATTTCCTGTATCTGGAGAATATGGGACTGTTAGCAGGCTGACCTCAAGTTTCATATCTCCTGATATGGTCCAGCTCAAGTTAGGAGAGTTGGTCCAGGGCCTTCCTTCTACCCAGAATCCTCCATGGTACCCTTGAGTAACCTATGATTCCATTTGGGCTTGAAAAATCTCAACCTACACAGCACCCCATACACTTCAGCTCTAAATCGCCCACCCCAAATGTCTGCAGCACCAAAACTGATAATGGCTCTCAGTTTCTTCCAATTCTTTTTTACTCGTATTTTTCCCCATTACCATTTGTCCCCTTTTACCCTCTTCCACCTCCAGCCATCCCTACCCCCACAGTCACCATCCTGTTGACCATGTCTGTGAGTCCTTTTTCTTTTTGTCAATTCTTTCATTTCATTCCTGTAATCATATGAGCTGATGTGGTTATTGCCCGCAGTTCAACAGTAGAGAAACTGGGCTCTGAGGGTATGACTTGTCCACCATCATATGGCTAGTAAACAGTAGAACCAGGCTTTGAACTCAGATCTGGCTAACTGTACAATATATCGAGTGCTGCTTCCTCTAGTCTAGCCCATCTTGCCAGAGTCAGGAAACTGTATCCTTTTAGCTCATCCACAAATGTTATCTTAAGAAAGGGCTCTCTGGTAATGCACAAGGTCAGTCCTCGTAGAAGTGAAACTGGACTAGCAGTCAGTGAAACTGCTGTGTCTGATCTCATCTATGAAGTCACCTCAGACAAATCCTTTAAAGCCTTTGAGTCCCTTTCCCCATCTGAGACTGGAGACTGAATCCAATAGCTGGAATATGACTTGAGATGGTTAAATATCTGGGCTCCCTGTTCCAAACCTCGGTTCTGCCACTTTCTAGCTATGTACCCTTGGGCAATTCACATAACCTGTCTGAGCCTCATGTTCCTCATCATTAGAAGAAAATAATAGTAATATTTATACCATAAAGTTATTAAGAGGATTAAGTGGGTAAAAATGTAAACTATTTAGAGCCATGCCAGGCATGTAAAGTACTCAAGTATTAGCATTATTATCTGTCTAGCTCAATGATCTTGGTTATTTACTATCTAACACTTCATTTTGAACTAAGATTTCCAGTGCAACAATAGAAGTGGAAACTTATATCTTTGGAATGCCAAAAATGTTAAAGGAACACTCTCTGGGTTTCTGTTTTCTCCTAAGATTTTGAAGGAAAGAGTTCCCCCCTCACCTACTTTCCCCTTTGCCATCCTCCTTCCTGATCTTCTATTACTTAAATATTATGTAAGTTCTGAATGTCATGATTTATTAAGAAATGTTAAGATAATTTATGTTCTCTTTAGAAAATCAGATAACATGATGAGAAACAAGGAAAATAAAAGTAACCAATAATTATGCCCATCAGAGTATTTTAATATTTTGGTATTTTTTAATTTAGGCATGTATGCATACATAATTTGGTAAGATATCACCAAGATTTTTAGCACCTGGGAAGTTTATCCACTACGTCACAAATATGCAAAACAAATGTATTTATTGTTACCTTATACTACTGTGGAGCCCCTGTTCATGATGCAGCCAGTACGGTGCCAGTGGGAATGCGTGTCCTGTTTAAAATGATCTTGTTCATCTCAGTATTCAGCCTTTTTCCCCTCTCAGGAATTCTTGTAGCCTTTGTTCCTAAGGCACTGACTTAGTGTAGGAGGACTCTTACACTAACTGTGTTGGGAGGGCTGTTCTTTGGGCTCTATGCAGTATTTCACTGCTATTGCTGCTGTTTGTCTGGCCTGGTTCTTACCCGCCCTGTGCTGATGTCTCCCAAGGAATCCTTGTGGGCTTTGCACTTACTGCTGAAAAATTCTAATGTTTAAAAGATGTAAGTGAAAGTACAGCTATCATTTATTCTGTTTTTAACTTCTTTGACCCCTGGCCAGTTTTCTCAGTTGGTTGGAGCGTCATCCTGTACACCAAAAGGTTGCCTGTTCCATTTCCATTAGGACACATACCTAAGTTGCAGGTTTGATCCCTGGTCAGGGTGCACAGGAGAGGCAACTGATCGATGTTTCTCTTTCTCCCTTTAAAATCAATAAACATATCCTCAGGGGAGGATTAAAAAAAATTAACTTCTTTGATAAGTAAGTTTTATTTTACTGATTAAACTCCTAGTAACTCAGGGGAGGAACAGCATGTTTGTTTTAAACTTCCATCTATCCTTCTTAAAGCTTAACATTTAGTCCTGTAAAAGGTAGGCATTCAGTACTTTCTGAATTCATTTTGTGAAGATTGTCTGGACCCCTGCTCATCTTCCAGTTTTCCATATTGCCAAGTTACTCTATAAACACATGTGTTAGAACATCCAGATTACACTGTAAACTAAGAGCAGCCTTTAGTCTCTCTTTCTTAGCTTTCTGTTGACACCATGCTTTTAATAACTATGTGCTGGCAGATATTTCTTTTCTATACAATACAGCCTTATATGTCTTTCCATGATCAGCCTCTGGTTGTTTCAGTTTCTTAAAAAGTTGCACATAAATTTGCCCTATGATCCATAAAGTCCCTCCCAGGTATCTACTGAAGAGAAATGCAAACAAATGGCTACCCCAAAACTGTAGTGAATGTTCATAGCAGCACTATTTATAATAGCCAAAAAGTGGAAATAATCCAAATGTCCTTCAGTTGATGACTACATAGACAAGACATCGTATACCCATGCAATGGAATATTCGCTCAGCCATGGACAGGAATGGGGTACTGGCAAATGCCACAACACGGATGGACTTCAAAGGCATTACACTAAGTGAAAGAAGCCAGAGACAAAAGCCTACGTATTGCATGATTGCACGTATATGAGACAGTAAATAAATTAACACTTGCCTGGGGCTAGAGTTGGTAATAGAGTGTACATAAATGGGCATAATCTTTCCTTTTGGGGCGATGACAATGTTCTGAAATTGGATTGTGGTAATGGTTGCATAACACAGGAAATCATTAAATTGTATGCTTAAAACAAGTACAATTTGGGGATGTAAATTATACTTCAATTAAGTTGTTACCATAAACCAAAAAAATACACAAAAGTATGTAAAGGCCTCATTCATTCAACGGAGGTTACTTTTCCTATCGTGTGTGCTAATTCATTCTGAAACAACCTGGAGAGTTATTAAGCACATGCTATGAAATGGACAATGTGCTGGTCCTGAAGAGAAAGAAATGAAAATGGCAGTGCACATAAAGAAGTTCTATAGATCCACAAGAAAAAGATGGACGGCATAACAGAAAAAGGGCAAAAGACTTGAACAGGCATTTCACAAAAGAAAATATCCAAGTGGCCAACACATTAAAAGATTAGCTTCATTAATCCTCAAGAAAAGCCATCAAAACCATAATGAGGTAACCATGTGCTCACCAGGTGGTGTGTATAAAGACAACATGGGGAATGCTGCGTATTGGGGAGGATGGGACGAACCTGGGTCTCTCTCACATTGCTGCCGGGAGCCCATTGGAAAATGCACTATTTAGCAATGCCAAACCTGGTCTCCTCTATGACTCACCAACTCCCCTCTGAGCTGTAGCCCGCATGAGGTGTGTTCACATGTTCACTGAAACACACGTATCATGTTCACAGCAGTAGTTCTCATAATACCCCAAAACCCAAAACAGCCCAAGGTCCATCAATGGGAGAGTGGATAAATGGTGGAAAATGCACACAGTGGAAAATGCTACACTTCACAAATGAACGAACTACTGCTACATGTAAATGGATCACACGTTTGTAATATTGAGCAAAGAAGCCAAACATGAAAGAGCACACAGAGCATGGTTCCATTTACATGAAATTCCCAGAAGGCGGGAGGGAAGTGATTTCGGGAAAGGGTAGTGAGGGCACAGCCAGGTCTGGGATGCTGGTGATACTCTAGATCTTCATGCTAGTTACTCAGGACTGTTCTGCAGGCTGTAGACTTATTTGTATACTTTTCTGTATGGATACTATATTTTTAATAGTTTGTTACACAAAACAATATAGTCCCTGATCTCAGAGAACATATAATCTAGATTCTAGAGATGTTCTCCAAGCTTTTTTCACTGTGCACCTCTATCAGTAAAAGTCCCCCATACATGCATTTTTATTGTTTATCAATTAAATATATGAACCACTAAACTAGTAATATTCTGTAATGTGCAAAATTTGAATTTTAAAGGAATTATATTAAAACATATATACAAATAGAATTTTGGAAATTTCTTCCCTCACCATAATGGATGTTCTGTGCTCTTCTTGTGACATTGCGAGTCAGCTTCAAGAAGACAGTGGGAAGGAAAAGAAAGTTATTGTACTGAAAGTAAGCATTTTGGAATCATGACTCTGGAGGGGATAAATGGACCCAGTTCTCCCCTTGTTGTCTTGGATAAACCTGGTGTTGGGCTCACCAGGAGGAGGTATTAAGAGCCCTTCATCCTTCCTCTCCTCAATTCTCTCAGGAATTTGAGCCTCAGGTCCAGCAGAGCAAAGGTCCTGGAATGGAAATGTGTGTGAGAATCACTGGGGAGACTGTGAAAAATGGTGCCTATTCCTGGGCCTCACCTCCAGGGGCTCTGATTTAGTGGGTCTGGGATGGGACCTATTTTAAACAACCTCAGACAGCACTTTGAGGAACACCACTTTGGAGCAGATCATCCTAAACACCAAGGTTGCCCTATGTTTTCAGAAATTAGTTGTATCATCAGAGGACATTGTATTTTTTTTTTTTACTCTTTAAAAAATTATTTATTTAATTTTAGAGTGAGGGAGAGGGAGAAAGTGAGGGGAACATCAATGTGTGAGAGATACATTGGTTGCTTCTCACACGCCTTCAACTGGGGACCCGGCCTGCAACCCAGGCGTGTGCCCTGACTGGGAATCGAACCTGCGACATTTCAGTTTGTAGGCTGGTGCTCAATCCACTGAGCCACAGCAGCCAGGGCTCCCAATCTACTTCTTTTAATAATTCCACTATACATTCAGTTCATTGTATGTGAGAATCACTTCTTACCACATAAACAATCGGCTAGTGTTAGCAAGGGTGTCCAATCCAGGGCCTGCAGGCCGCATGCGGCCCAGGGTGCCTAATAATGCAGCCCAACACAAAACCGTAAATTACTTACAACCTTTTTTTTTGCTCATCAGTTTTCATTAGTGTTTGTGTATTTTTTTAATATATTTTATTGATTATGCTATTACAGTTGTCCCATTTCCCCCCTTCTTTCCCCTCCACCCTGTACCCCCTCCCACCCACATTTCCCCCTTTAGTTCATGTCCATGTGTCATATTTATGAGTTCTTTAGTTTCTACATTTCCCGTACTATTCTTGCCCTCCCCCTATCTATTTTCAACCTACATTCTATGCTACTTATTCTCTATACCTTTTCCCCCTCTCTCCTCCTCCCACCCTCCTGCTGCTAACCCTCCATGTGCCCTCCATTTCTGTGGTTCTGTTCCTGTTCTAATTGTTTACTTAGTTTCTTTTGGTTTTGCTTTAGGTGTGGTTGTTGATATTTGTGAGTTTGCTGTCCTTTTACTATAGATGTCTTTTCTTTATCTTCTTTTCTTAGATAAGTCCCTTTAACATTTCATAAAATAAGGGCTTGGTGATGATGAACTCCTTTAACTTGACCTTATCTGAGAAGCACTTTATCTGCCCTTCCATTCTAAATGAGAGCTTTGCTGGATAGAGCAATCTGGGATGTAGGTCCTTGTCTTTCATGACTTGAAATATTTCTTTCCAGCCCCTTCTTGCCTGTAAGGTCTCTTTTGAGAAATCAGCTGACAGTCTGATGGGAACTCCTTTGTAGGTGACTGTCCCCTTACCTCTTGCTGCTTCTAGGATTCTCTCCTTTGTTTTTACCTTGGCTAATGTAATTATGATGTGCCTTGGTGTGTTTCTTCTTGGGTCCAACTTCTTTGGGGCTCTCTGAGCTTCTTGGATTTCTTGGAAGACTGTTCCCTTTGCCAGATTGGGGAAGTTCTCCTTTATTATTTGTTCAAATACGTGCTCAATCTGTTGCTTTTCCCCTTCCGATTCTGGTACCCCTATAATTCGGATATTGGAACGTTTAAAGGTGTCTTGGATGCTCTTAATCTTTTCCTCAATTTTTTGAATTCTTATTTCATCATGCTTTCCTGCTTGGTTGATTCTATCTTCCTTCTGGTCCACTGTATTGTTTTGAGACTCATATTCCTTCCTTTCACTATTGGCTCTCCTCCGCGTGTCTTCCTGCATCTGTTTTATGGTACTCTGCATTCTTTCATCTAAATTTCGTCCAAAATCCACCAGTTCCGTGAGCTTTCTGATCACCAGTGTTTTGAACTGCGCATCTGATAGATTGGCTAATTCTTGGTCGCTCAAAAGGATGAGTCCTGGGGGACTGATTTGCTCTGTTGAAAACATGGTTTTTTTTTTCCCCCCTGTCTCTCCTTTTTTTTTTTTTTTCTCGGTCTGGTTGCTCTTGTTACGGTGGGGGGCGGAGCCTTAGGTGCTCACCGGGGCTGGGCACCCCGGTCGCTAGATTGTGACGTTATATGTGGGGGCGGGGTGGGAGAAAACAATGGCGGTAGTTCCGTTCCCCTGCACTCAGACCCTTGTCTGGGCTTCTGGGCCGCGAGTTCTGCCCTGGTCCACAATTACTGCCCCTCTGGGTCTGCCAGCCACAGCTTGCGTACTCAGGGATCACCGCTGCCTTCTTGCTCGCCCGATGGCTTTTGCGCCGATTTCGCGCCAAACCTTCCCCTGACCTCCGCGCGCCGCCAACCCGAGCCAGCCCTGCGCCCGCCGGCTCGTCTTCTCCTACCAGTCCGGATGAACACATCTACTTCAACTTCTTGGCTGCCCGACTTCCATTCAGATAAATCCTCTGCCGGATCTGGGTGTTATTCTGATAGTAAATTATTGTTGTAAATTATTGCTTTTCTAATCTTGGTTGTACGAGGAGATACGGTGCGTCCACCTATTCCTCCATCTTGCCGGAAGTCGACCCAGGACATTGTATTTTATAAGTAAGCAGGGTTTGCATTTTCATTCGATTTGGCCCAGCACACCAGCATTTAACAAGATGGCACCCGGACAGTAGGAGGCAGAGCCCAGCCCGTGAGAGATAAATGAGGAGAGGAAACAGCTGTGGGGAATGGGACAGACAGAATACAGAAGAAAAAGGGAATGGGGGTAGAAAAGAGAGTTGCTGGGGCGAAAGAGCAGAGAGGGAGGAGGAAGAGAAGGCAAGACCGTCTTTTTCCCAGCAGATCCTGGTCCCCCTCACACAGGCGCTACCCAGGCTGAGGGCACTTGAGCCCAGTCCTGCCTCCCCAGAGGAAGCTAGAGATTCCATTTGCAAAAGGAGCAGAAAGAGGTGGAAAAAGGAAAGGAGAAGAGAGAAGAAAAGGAGGGCCTCAGAGAGATGAAATGAGTTGTGGGACCAAGAGTAAAACCCAAATTCCATCTTTTTCTGTTTTTTTTCTGGGTGGATGGCCAAAGGGCTTGCCCCTTTCCCATGAGTCCCCAGCTGCAGCAGAGAAGTGTGGAAATGAGATTGTCCTCTGGGACTCAATAACAAACTACCCACCTCGGAGCCAAGCAGAGATAAGCAAAGACACTACAGAGAGAGAAAGTCTCCAGGGCCAGGACCTACCTCCAACTGGAGGGCCCAATTAACATAGCTAAACCCTGGAAAAGCCTGCCCGCCATGCACTGGGCTCTCTGGAAGCTTAGAAAGTAAGTTTAAGGGATCCATGAGGACTGTTGCTCCTCCGGGGCTCTGCCATCACTAAGGTTCACACACACACACACTCACTCACTCACTCACTCACTCACACTCAGATACACACATACACAGGACTGCCTTTTGATTAGCATCCTGCTTTTCTTGCCCTGAAGACAAGCCAGGCTCTAAGTTCTTTCCCCAACAATGTGGCTGAAGCCAGGGTTTTCAATTTGTTGGTGGTGGTCCTGTTATCAATGTGTGAAAACAGTTCTCCAGGGCTCAATCCAAGTAGCCAAGGCTGACACAAATCCCTGGAGACTCTTGGGCTTAGGAAAAAGGCACATGGATGAGCTGGCTGCCAGTTGCTGGATTTTTCCTGGGATAAGGGGGGGGTGCCGGCCAAGGAAAACGGCCAGTGATGGCACATTTCTCATCCCAAACAAAACCTCACCACAAGTCTCCATTCTTTTAAAGACTAAAAATAAATTCAGAATTAATCACAACAGAAAAGGAACAGTCTCTTCAATGTTCATAATTAGCTCTCTGTTTATTAATGAAGACTCACATTATTGGGTTCATTCAAGTCCCTGCTTTTTTGCTTACTAATGACATGCCAGGACAGGTGGCTTCGCCTCTCTACAACTCCATCTCTTCACCTGCAGAATAGGGTCTGCAACACCATTTCCACAAGGCCATGGAAAGGATCACAGGGGCCCATCTTGTGCATTCTTGGTCAAGGGCCCGGCTCTGTCCAACGCATGCAGGCCTGGGTTCAGGTCACAAAGGAACTCATTCTGAGTATTTGAGAAGCCAGAGAGTAGGCCATGGAAATTTTCGGGCCTGGTATCTATCACAAGGAGGTGGAAGTAATGATTATTTACTCTCCAGACTAATAAAAATTCCTTCCAGAGCCTCCCATAACAACTTCGGTGAGGACACAGAACCCATGGAAGGAAGTTGAGTGCATGCAGTTTACATTCCTCTTGACTTACCCAGCAGGATTGGCCTGTGGGACCGACGGGACGAATGAGGCTTCCCATCCTGTCATCAGTGGGAGGTCTGAGGCCCAGAAGCAGGAACCACTCCACCTGGCCCTGTGGGGCAGCCTGGAGATTGGGCCTTGGCGAACCTCTCAGGACAGGGGTCCTCCTGGTTATCCACAGCGGGCGATAATGGCCCAGGAGGATCCCAACACTTCAGGAATCCAGAACTCAGGAAAAGCAATTTTGAATGAGAAATGCAAGACATGTGTACCTGCTGTTAATTGTTGAAGTTGCCCAATTTATAATGAAGGTTCATTATACTATTCTGTCTACCTTTTAAATAGGTTTTGTCAAAATAAATAAATAAACAAAGCCAATTTATTTATTTATTTATTTAAAACCTTACCCAAGGATATGTGTTTTTTTTTTTTTTTTTTTTTGATACAGGTTAGTAAGAAGCCAGGAAAATTCCTTGGCAAGTAGAATAGGGAAACTGAGACAGACAGCTGAACACAGTGGCTGAGCAATTTACAGCCAGATGCAGATGGTCACCAGGGCGGAAAGTCCCCAGTGCCTGGCAGTGCCCAGGGTGACCTCTGCTCCCTGGCCTTTCCTCCCTGGAGACAACATCTAGGATATAACATCTAGGGTTCAGTTGTGTTTCAGCTCCAGGCCCAGACCCTGTGAGCCTGTCCAAAGGCCCCTTTTCTCCGACTTCCCCGTGAGCTCAGGCAGCCCAGCCTAGGTCTTCTGTTGCTTCTTCTATGCTAAGCCCTTTCTTGTTTCATTGTCCCCAACTTGAATAAATGTATCCTTGTAGTCACCTGGACTTGTGTTGTAAAATCATTCCTACGTGAAGTCAAGAACCCACATGCTACAGCTGGCCCTAGATAGACTGACAGAGGGCCAGTCCCCTGTCTGGTAACAATTTTAAGAGAGAGGAAGGTGAGGGAGGGGGGAAGAGAGAGAGATAGAGAAACAGAGAGAGAAACATCGATTGGTTGCCTCCCATACGTGCCCTGACTGGGAATTGAACCCACAATCTAGGTATCTGCCCTGGTCGGCGATCAAACCCACAAACTCTTGGTGCATGGGACAACACTCCAACTCACTGAGACACATGGCCAGGACCAATGAAGCCATAGCCATAGTCTCAGAGGAACTGCCTTGCTTGTCTTATGCCTCAAACCTTTGGAATGTTAAAACAGGGCAAAATAATCTTTGGGCGGAACCTAAAGCAACATTGTGTCCCAAAGAACTGTTTGTGGCCATAGCAAGAAATCAGATATTATGACCACTGGACTGAAAATTAAAAATGCTCCTTAGAATCAGTGTCACTGTGTCATCTACACCTATAGAAACACCTTCCTTCTACTGATGTGTTTGTTCCCCTTCCCTTTCTCATGGACAGCCCTTCCCTTTGTCTCTTAATCAGAACATTGTTTGGGCTCCTGCCTGAACAGCCATTCTTTGATCTCAAATAAATGTTGCCTCTCACTTTGAAAGGCCTTTTATTTTTAACAGTTTGAAATTCCCCATAATAAAAGAGGAAGTATTCACACCTGAGCCTACTCTCTATACCTCTTATGAAAGTCCTTCAGAATGTGTTAGCACCTATTCACTCACAGCTTTCAAAGATTTCTAAACAACTAATTTTTCTGATCAAGTTTTTCAGTTCATGGTTTACAGAACAAGGTGTCTCAATAGCAGGAGGAAGTGCCATGACTATTTGACACTGGGCTTGGGGGCAGGGAGAAGGGATCGGGACACTCACTATAAAAGACTCCAGAAAATAAAAAGTGTCTAAGCCCAGAGCCATCTGCACACATCGGGAGCCCCTGGGATGTTAGTAATGAACTCTCATTCACACACAGAGCAGCAGTAGAGCCAGTGGAGACAGAGTTGAATATATAGATTCACACAAAGGTGAAAGACCAGGTTTCTAGCCCGGACTCTGCATTTCCCAGGGAGAGCCTGCGGTTCCTCGTCTGTGCAACAGGAGCACAGCTGTCTGCCCCACTCACCTCTAAGGCCCCTCAGGAAAGCCACAGTAGGCAATGCATTGAAAGGTAGCTTGTGAACTAGAAACATTCTCAAACATAAATTATTCTAAATATGGCAATGACCCTAAGTCCTTCCATTTTAAAAGTCAAGACACTGTGTAAGACTTTGTAGAATGATCTTTGTCTTACTTAGTCCATTCTGGCTGCCATAAAACAATACTATAGACTGGGTGGCTTAAAACCAGAAATTTGTTTCTCACAGTCCTGGAGACTAAGGTTCAAGATCAAGGTGTTAGCAGATTTGGTGTCTGGTGAGGACCTACTTCCAGGTTCCTAGATGGCTGCTTTCTCTCTCTGCCTTCATATGTCAGAAGGGTCAAGGGAGCTCTGTGAGGCCTTTTTTATAAGGGCACTAATCCCATTCGTGAGGGCTCCATCCTCACAACCTAATCACCTCCCAATGACATAGGACATTAGGTTTCAACTGGTAAATTGTGGAGGACACATTCAGTCTGTGGCAATCTTCATCCTCAGTGGTCAAACTACTGCAAGTTATTTCAAGTGTTTGTAAGTAAAAAGAACAGTTTTGATTAGTGAGCAAATTCATTTGTGTGGAACAATTCCCAAACAAAAATTAAATGGGGTGGCTGTTAACTTTAGTCACTTGGGGGGAAAGGCACCAGGAATGGAGGGGGTGCATGGGAGGAGGTTACCCTTTCTTTATAAATCTCATTTCATTAGCTACAATGAGCTCATATTACTTCAGTGATCTAAATCTTAAAAAGATTAATGAACAAAATTAGATACTCATAATAAGCAAGGGAATAATGAATGTAGATTTTGTACTTGTGGCCCTTCACCAGGTTAGGGAGTGGATCTAGACACTTGAGGCCATGGTGAGTTCCACCTCCCACCAATGTCCTTTTCACAGCTCTCATTATAGGGGTGGCACCTGCTGGCCTTGAACCAGGATTGGGGGTAGTGCTATAGCCCTGAGCACAAGGCTGTGCCTGCTAAGACAGGGAATCCAGGTCTGTACAGGTCACAGGATGAGATTGAGAATTAATGTCAGGAAGATAACTCTAGCAATGTGCTGTAATTGAATGTATGTCATGTGCAGGTATCTCTGTGGGGCTACTTAGGATCTTGAACTCTGACACTCCCCCACAATCTCCACCTTGGTGACAATCTTACAGAAATCTCTTGAAACAATCATCTCCTCATGAGTTAGTATTAAACTTAACCATACAGAAATAACAAAGCCAGGTCATTTTTCATTTATATAACAAGAACTTTAACTTCACAGTTTCAGTGTAACATCCCCCAGCTAGACCTACTCCCAAGAGGTAAGGTGAGGCCTGTGCAAGCCTCCAATCCACCCCATTACATCCATATTTCTTCTTGGCCATCCACCCTACAAACTTTTGCCTTATGTTATACTGGATTTGTGATATGCCAGCAGCTCACCAGACTCAACTGGGAGCTGTGACAAACTCAGACACCTGGGGCCAACTCAGGAGATGTGGGTAGAGGAGGTCTGGGGTGAGTGCAGTTTTGAGTTCCCCAGGGGTTTCTTATGCACAGCCTTGGCTGAGACCCTTGACATAGTTCAGTGCTTCCCTCCTTTTGTTATACATGAGAAGCACCTGGAAATTTAAAGACCCTGATGGCCAGGTTGTACTCTGTACACATTACATTAGAATGTCTGGGAGCAGGAGCCAGGCATCAGCACTTTTTAAAGATTTCCATGTGGTACCAATGTGCAACCAAGTTCAGGAACCAATGACAGAGTGAACAATGGAGGCTGCTGACCTTCATTGCCAGAGGCAGGTGTCACTTGCAGCCCAGAGCTGATCACATCCCCGGGGTTAAGATTGTGTGGGGAGACTAGAGATCTGCCCACGTGGGTGGCTCTCATCGGGCTCAGGGGTCAAGCTTACCTGCTCTCCCTTGTCAGACTTACTGGCTTCTCCCACCTGTCTGCCTGCCTCTCAAGAGGAGACACCTGCTAGGCTTTGCTGCCTCAGCCCCTTCTGTTTCCTGGGCAGCCTTGCCTCCTGATGCCCACTCTGAGAGGGACACACACTTGGGAGCAGCTTCCCCTGCTTGGGAGTGCAGCCCAGGACCCACCAGGGAGTGAGTTGCCATGACGATGGTGGCATGCTGTGCCCCAGCCCCCTCTGCCACTGCCAAAGCCCTGTGAAACATCAGAATTCACAGGGCCTGTCCAACTGCCTGGACTTCTCCACAGGAAGGGGATGTGGGAGGCGTTTTTGCCTCTGTGCTTTGGGAAGATGGAGCAAAGGAGAGAACAGCAGCATCTAACAAAAATCAAAAGCTTCCCAGTCGATTGGAATACATAAATAAATCTACATTCTTATAGCAAGGATTATCAGCCATAATTGTTGTCATGAGGTTTGTCGAGAGGAAAATGACTGGAGATGTAGGAAGGAGAAAGAACTATTTCTTCAGGTCGAGGAGGAAGGCAGGACTAGGGAGAAAGGAGAGGAAGTGTGGGGGCAGCACCAAAGGACAATTCTTCCAGAGAAAACCTCAACTGGAAAAAGAGGATGAGGTTGAAGGGCTGCTTGGAGCAGGGGGTGGGGAGCCTGGTGAGGAAACAGGGAACTCAGCCAAGAGGAAGAGAGGGATCCAGGAAGAGGGTACTGATGAAAAGTGGGCTAGTTACCTATTGTTGTGGAATAAATTACTGCAAAATGTAGAGGCTTAAAACCATAAATATCTATGACTACTATTTCCCACAGGTCAGGAATTCAAGCCACTTGGAGTCTCTCATGAGGTGCAGTCCAGGTTTCAGCAGGCACGGCTTCATCTGGAGGCCGGGCTGGGGCAGGGGGAGCTGCTTCCAAGATGCCATGCTCAAGCAGCTGGTGAGCTAGTGGTGGCTGTTGGCAGGAGGCCTCAGTGCCTCAACATGTGGCGTGTCCTCATGACATGGAAGCTAGCTTCCCCCAGAGAGAGTGATCCAAGAGCCAAAAAGACTGAGCTGCAGTATCTTTTATGACATAGCTTCAGAAGTTACTCATCTTATTTCTATATCTTACTGGTTACTCAGTCAGCCCTACACAGTGAGACTGGGTGGGGCTGTCAAAGCATGAGAGTTCAAGGTCATTGGAGGCTGGCTACAACAAGGAAAACATCCTTTCTGAGTGGTGGGATTGGCTGGTGTGGTTGTGCAAGTTCACACTTGCACAGGAGACCCAGCAGATAGGGCAGGTGGAGACTTCGATCCAGGCTGAACTCTGGTAGTCTGGCTGTGCCCCAACCAAAGCGGGCAGGCACACCTTTCTGCAGCATGCCTCTCTAGAAGAGGTACATGCACTGTTTCTACAAAGGGAAGCTTGTGCCTCTGCCTCAGTTTATTAGGATATTTTTAAGTGTAATAACAGAAAATCCAACTGAAAAAGAATGTTGATTCATATAAATAAAGGGGACAGGGGCAGGAAGCTTCAGGCATACCTGAATCCAGGGTTTCAAGCAATGTTGTGACCTCTCTGTATATCTTCTTAAGAAGAGGGATGTATATCCCTCATCCCTCTTCTTTCTTCTGATTTTGTGTAACTCTGTGTTGACCTGACTCTCAAAGAGCTCTCTCATTACCATAGCCCCCAGCAGCTCCAATTTTACTGACTCAAGTTCAGCCCAGGGAGATTCCTTCTTCCAGCACTTGAAATAAAAGTTCTGATCCTGACTCTCTATGACCCGCTCCCTTAAACATTCACAATGTCGAAGGCGATGAGAAATGTCAGTTGGCTTAATCTGCAGTATGTGGCCACCTCTAGAAACTAAGGGGGCTTCTCAGCTCCACCTAGCAATTTCAAAGCAGTTTTCCCTTTGGACACTGGTGCTGAGAAAAGGGAGAATGGTGCTGGGAAGGTAAAACTCATGGCAGACTCCCACACCCTGAAGTCAGCATTTGGTTGACTCTGGAGGGAGAGGGCTCTTCCTGGAGCCCTGGGGTGGTGCTGGCAATCAGCAGATGGGCCAGATCAGAGGTGAAGCTCAGAGGTACAGGAGGGCCCCTGTGACCACCGACTTAGGTGAGGCCAGAGACCTTGTTTTTTCTCCCAACCTGGCAGGTGGAGGTTTCAATCACAAGCTTGTCAGCCAAGCTATACTCCTTTTGGAATTAAAAACTATGCTTTTTAAAATCAAATTACTTTCTGCAACAGTAGGAGCAATATATAAACTAGAAGAGAGAATCTATTAATTTATCAGTTTTTCCATCAAATAGGTTTGAAGCACTCACTACCTATGTGCCATGATGCCGTGTGAGGAAACTTGATGAGAACACAGGCCGAAAGTCCTCCTGGCAAAAACAATGCTAAAGAAATGTGGAAATATTAGTGAAAATCCAGGACAGTCTCCTGTGGGAAGTTAACTGTCAGCACCCACTGCTTGCCAATATCCATGATCAGCCTTAAGTAGGACTACCTTGACTCACTTTTTGGGACTGGACACCTCCCTGGCTCTGCCCATGTTGGCAGTTCCAACTTGTGGGATGAAAGTTTGCTGCTTTGCCCATTCCCCTTAAATGTCATGGGAGACTTGTTAATTATTCTTCTCCACTTAGGGGCCTTATCAATTCTACTGCCTCATCATCCTTCATTATGAAAAATCCTTGCACAGCAATTCCTGCTTTATCCTCTGTCCTCATCCCTTGGTCCTGAGGCAGAGGAGAGAGAGAGAAAAACAGGGAGACCTACAATTCTGGATCAGGCTGGGAAAACAAGACTTCTGTTAGCTAGATTCTATCCCCTGACCCAGCTTCCTGCTAGTGCTCTCTATGGCTCCCTCTTTCCCTTTTAAGGGTCTTATCTTGTATTCTAGTAACTGTTCCAGGATGATTGAAGATTCTGCTAAATTCTGCATTTTAAAATCTAGCTCTGCGAAAATTTGCAGAAGAAATGGCTTCTATTTTTAAAGGGGCTGATTCTTTCTTTTTCTTTTTCCCCTGATCATTTTGAAGTGAAATTTGAACTTCACAGAGTAGTTTTTGAAAGCCCAGCTGTACTATGGATTGTTCCTAAGCTGTGTGGAGTTGAGTCCGTGTTTCATGGAGTGAGGGTCACTTCCACTGGGGTCGAGTGGTTCATTGGATAATTGTAGGGGACACAGAGATGAGCATTTAAAATAAGTAGATAGCTATGTTAGCTCAGAATTGATCTTTAAAAATATTAGTAAGCAGTTATGCCATCAGTATGTAGAGTTGGCAAATGTCAGGAAGGTGACTCGATTAGTTTCTTGTGGCAGCTGTAGCAAATTACTACAAGCGC
The DNA here is from genome assembly GCF_004126475.2 of Phyllostomus discolor. Lineage (NCBI taxonomy): Eukaryota > Metazoa > Chordata > Mammalia > Chiroptera > Phyllostomidae > Phyllostomus > Phyllostomus discolor. The sequence continues at coordinate 68,941,553 of NC_040910.2, read as the reverse complement.
AGTGGGTGGCTGACAAAAACACACATTTATTCTCCTACAGCTGTGATCAGGAGTCTGAAGTCCATTTCATTGGACTGGAATCAGTGCTGGCTGGCCTCTTCTAGTTTCTCCCATGGCTGTCCACACTTCCTGGCTATGGCCAAATCTTCAGTCACATTGCTTCTTCCTCTTCTGTGTGTAGTACAGTCTCCCTCTGCCTCCCTTTTATAAAGATAATATGGCAGCATCTAGGGCCCACCAGGATAATATCCCCATCTCAATATTCTTCATTTAATCGCTTTTTTAAAAAGAGAAAATACTTGTGGGAGTAACTCTATACCCATTTATTTAATCACCATAACCTGAGATTTTGGGGGGGAGGGGGTGATATGTTTATTGATGAGAGAGAGAAAGAGAGAGAAACATCGATCAGTTGCCTTCCTGATTCAAATCTATGTGCCCAACTGGGGACAAAACCCACAACCTAGGTATGTGCCCAGATGGGGAATCAAACTTGCAACCTTTCAGTTCATGGGATGACACCAACCCACTGAGCCACACCAGCCAGGACCATAATGTGAGATTCTTGAATATGGTTTGATTCACTGGTATGTAAGTTGGGAATAAACAGCCACCTTAGAAAACATGATTGATTTTAAATTTCCCAGGTTCCAATGAGCATTGCTTTACTCCATACAGATCACTACCTTGGAGCCCCGTCTTAGATTTGCACTATATTTATTTAAATTCCTTTTGAAATGTTAATCACCAAATGTTAATAAACAAAGTAATTATTTTTGATTTTCAAATGGGTCCTATTTATCAAAAGGAATTGATATTTTTCATGGTTTCATGAGGAAGCATGAGATCTCTAAGTAGGCTAATGGGCTTTTCTTACTAAATTACTGAGGACATTTTCTTATTGCATAATCAGTAAATTAGAAATGGGATTATCACATTTCAGGGAAAGGTGCCATAACAGCTTCTCACTCCATCTGACTAGTGCATTCACAGCCAGCAATTTCTCTTGAGAGCTTCTCTGGAAGGAGGGTTTATCAACTGAACTCATGTAACTCAGCAAGTTGAGTTAAAGTCTGTCATATCACTGAGGCAAGTGGGAGAGAGGAGCTACATCTGCATCAACTTGATCAGTCCACGCCTGTTCCGCACCCTCGTGCCCACCACCCACCCTCTGCACACCTGCTCTGGCCTGTAATTGCTTAGATTCCAGTGGCACCAGCAAGCGATGTCTCCTTTGGCCCAGCAGACAAGAGCAGAGCACAGGAGCCAGGAAGCTCTGGGAGAGAGGCGTGCTGGTCTGCAGCTGGGGAGAAGAGGAAGCCAGAGCAGTGTTTAGACTTTTCTCAGAGCAAAGCCCTCAGGACCTTGGCAAGAAAGGTTGTTCAAAGTGCCCCCTAAGGTGTGGCCGGACAATCTCTGTTTGACACTGTTCTTTTTAGGAATCACTGGGGTGAATAAAAAATGTTGCCTCAGATTCATAGTAATGGACCCACATTATTTTCACACTTGGGTCCTGCTTCCTACTGATACTGATTAAAATCTCCAGTAGGGTCTTTTCCCTAAGTGGGGTCCTTTTAAATAAAAGATGCATGTGTTTTCAGAGAAGATTAAAAGGACTTCATTCCTTCAATGAGGTCTTTTAAAAAATATTATTTATTGACTTTGTTGTTCCATTTATGTATTCATTGGTTGATTCTTGTATATGCTCTGGCCAGGGGTGGAACCCACAACCTTGGTGTATCAGGATGATTCTCTAATCAAGTGAGCTACCTGGCCAGAACTACAATGAGGCTTTTAGTCAAACACAGCACAGACCTCTTCAAGGATGAAGTCCTACAGGGGTTGAGGTCATAGATTTCAGAGAACCAAAGTTCTAATCAGAGCTGGTCAGAGACACAAGGGGAGGGGAGCCTTGCTGGTTTTAGTCACAGGACCTTTCACTGCTGACCAACAGAAGCAATAAAGAAAGGTGTCAACATATAAAAATTTTTAAAAAGCTTACACATGACTCCAAAGAATCCTCTGGTCCAGCAACTCTGATTCTTTTATGATTCAGTTATACAACCCTTGTGGACAGAGTCGTGGGGGTTGACAGAGCTGTGGGGTGGGCGGAAAGTGGGTGCTAGCATTAGACAACCCTTGTTTGAGTAAAATTCCACCACTCACAACTGTGTGGCCTTGGGCTTGTCACTTCTCTGTCTCTTGTCCTCATCTACAGGAATGGAGATACTACCTCCCTTATGAGACAGAAGGACATTGGGGCCAGTTCCCAAGTCCAGCTATTCTTTTTTTAAGAAAATAAAGATTTCATTTATTTATTTTTAGAGAGGGGGAGGGATGAAGAAAGATGGGGAGAAAAACATCAATGTGTGGTTGCCTCTTCCACACTCCCAACCAGGACCTGGCCTGCAACCCAGGCATGTGCCCTGACCAGGAATCAAACTGGTGACCTTTTGATTTGTGGGATGACATCCAGCCCCCTGAGCCATACCATCAAGGCACAAGTCCAACTATTCTTCAAAAAAAATATATAGTGTTGATTATGCTATTACAGTTGTCCCAATTTTTCTCCCTTTGTCCCCCTTTAGTTCATGTCCATGGCTTGTTCTTAGAACATGTCCATGTTCTTTGGCTTCTCTATTTCCTATACTACTCTTAACCTCCCCCAGTTTATTTCGCACCTACCATTTATGCTTCTTATTCCCTTTTCCTTCCATTATCCCCCTTCCCACTCCCAGCTGATAACCTTTGAAATGATCTCTATATCTATGATTGTGTCTCTGTTCTGGTTGTTTGCTTAGTTTGTTTTTTTAGATTCAGTTGTTTATAGTTGTGAATTTGTTACTATTTTAATATTCATAGTTTTGATCTTCTTTTTCTTAAATAAGTACCTTTAACATTTCATGTAATAATGACTTGGTGATGATAAACTCCTTTAGCTTTACCTTGTCTGGAAAGCACTTTATCTGCCCTTCAATTCTACCCAGATTTGCTGGGTAAAGTTATCTAGATTGTAGGTCCTTGCTTTTCATCACTTGCTTCATCACTTTGAATACTTCTTGCCAGTCCCTTGTAACCTGCAAAATTTCTTTTGAGAAAGCAGCTGACAGTCTTATGGAAACTGCTTTGCAGGTAACTTTCTCTTGCCGCTGTTAAGATTCTCTCTTTATCTTTACCTTTAGCATTTTAATTATGTCTTGGTGTGGTCTTCTTTGAGTTCCAACTTGTTTGGGATGCTCAGTGCTTCCTGGACTTGAATGTCCATTTCCTTCACTAAATTAGGGAAGTTTTCTTTCATTATTTTTTCAGATAAGTTTTCAATTTCTTGTTCTTCCTCTTTTCCTTCTGGCATCCCTATGGTTCAGATATTGGTACATTTGGGGTTGTCCCAGAGGCTCCTTATACTATCTTCATTTTTTTTTAATTATTTTTTCTTCTTGCTGTTCTGGTTGAATGCTTATTTCTTTCTTATGTTCCAAATCATTGATTCCAAGCCCAGCTTCCTCACCTTCACTGCTGGTTCCCTGCAGATTTTTCTTTATTTCCCTTAGTGTAACCATTATTTCTTTCTTTATGTGTTGACACACTCAGTGAGTTCTTTGAGCATCCTGATGACCAGTGTTTTGAATTCTGGTTCTGGCAGGGTGGTTATCTCCATTTTGTTTAGTTCTATTCCTGGGGTTTTGTTCTGTTATTTTGTTTAGGCCATATTTCTTTGTCACCTCAATTTGGCAGCCTCCCTGTGTTTGTTTCTGTGTCTTAGGTAGAGCTTCTTTGACTCCCTGTCTTAGTAGTGTGCCCTATTGTAGAAAAGGCACCTATAAATTGTGTAGGGTGGAGCCTTAGGTAATTGCCAGGGCAGGGCAACCTGCTTCACCACTTTTCGGCTCTGTGTGGGGGAAGAGCTTGGAGAGGAGACAATGCCATTGCCTAACTTCTAGAGCTTTGCCCAACACTCACCATGTTTCCAGTCACTTCACTTACTCCCTAAATGGAACTGGTGCCCTTCCAGCTGTTGCCCTGGTGCTGAATCTCAGAGCGGGTGGGTCTGCACAAATGCTAAGTCCATGCAGGCCCTTTAAACAGAGTATCCTGAAAATTCAGCAGTTTCTTTTGCTACCCCAACTCCCACTGGTTTATATAGCCAGAAGTTATGGGGACTTATCTTCCTGACACTGGAATCCTGGGCTATGTGGTTTGGCCTGTGGCTGGGATCCCTTACTTCTGAGGTATCGCTCCAAATTTTTACCCACCACATGTGAATGTGGGATCACCAGTTCTGCTGCCTCTCCACACCGCACTGGGTCTCTGCACCTCTCCAACCACCTTCACATCTCCACCCTTCCTACCCATCTGGTTGAATGTGGCATCTTTAAATCTTTGGTTGTGGGACTTCCATACAGCTCAATTTTTCTGATGATTCTGGGTGTTATTAGTTTTGAGATCTGGTTGTAATTTTTTCTATAGTTGTGTGAGGAGGTGAAGCGTGTTTACCTATGTCTCCATCTTGACCATAAGTCTCTGCCAAGTCCAGCTATTCTTGACAAGTGTCTTGTCCCCTGATGTTGGTTCATATGGCAAATATTCAGTCATCCAGTGTCTGCACTAAAGCTTTCGGTCATAATTCCAGTTGCAGCCTTCTTGTTGCTTCCTCCCATCCCTGGTCTCACCTTGCTCCTGTTTTGCTTTTGCAGGTGGACACTGCCCAGGCACACCTGGGCACCCAGAACTGGTGAGGAAGGAATCAAACCAGAAAAGCCAGAAAAATTCTACTACAGGAAGGGCACAAGAGAAATCCCAAGAGGAGTCTGAAGAGTCTTGGTCACATGGCCCCAGGAGCCTTAGATGACTTTGCTTGTCATACCAGATGTGCCTCCCCTTTGCACCTGCAGCAATGTCTACCCCCCTTGGGGTAGGGAGTGACTAGGTATGATCAGAAGGGAAGAAGCTGTGAGATCACCCTCATGGCCACCATCAAGCATATCCACAGGGGCCTAGGGGGCTTTTGCAGTTCTCTCTCTGTCTCCGCTACACACCACCTTCTTGGGACCTGTCCCCTCTGAGTCTGCATTTAAAACTTGGCTACTGCTCCTTACATAAGGCTAGAGATGATAAGTTAGAGAGCTGTGCCTCTAATTGATTTGGCCAGCATAATATTAAAGAAAAATTTTTTTTTGCCCTGGTTGGTAGGGCTCAGTGGACTGAGCACCAACCTACAAACCTAAAGGTTGTCGGTTTGATTCCTGGTGTGGGCTGGGTCCTCCACTGGGGGTGTGCAAGAGGCAATCTTTTCTTGTACACCAATGTTTCTCTCCCTCTCTTTTTTCCTCCCTCCCCCCCTCTAAAAAATAAATAAAATCTAAAAAAAAGAAAACAGTTTATGTGCCAACACTTAAAACACAATTTGACATAAAAATCCAGATATGTAATTTCTTTTGAAAAATTAGAAGCTCTGGCAACACTGGGCTTGGGCTCCTGTGTAGCAACAATTGGTGAGGGTACTTTACAAAACAAACAAAAATCCCTGTCCACATGGAGCTTCCAGTGTAGTGGGAGTCGGGGAAACAGCTACTTAATAAAGTTAGTCATGATGCATGTGGAGGCAGGTGGTCAGACCATGAAGGGCTATGGGAACTTAAAGGACATTGGCTTTTACTCAGAGTAGATAGGAAGCCACTGGAGGTTGAGTTTTTTTAAGAGTTTATTTATTTATTTTTAGAGATAGAGTTTATTTATTTATTTTTAGAGAGAGAGAAAGGAGGGAGAAAGAGAGGGAGAGAGACACCCACTGGTTGCTTGCACACCCCCAATGGGGACCTGGTGGGCAACCCAGGCATGTGCCCTGACTAGGAATCGAAACAGTAGCCTTTTGGTTCATAGGCCAATGTTCAACCCACTGAGCCATACCAGCTAGGATGGCAGCTGCTGCTGTTTCTCCTCCTCCTCCTCCTCCTTCTTTCTGCTTCCTCTTCTTCTTTTTGGAGGCTAGGGTCATGGTCTTATTTAGGTTTGACTAAATGATACTGCTTGCTGTGTAGATTGATGGGGCAGCAGGAGGCCCCATTAGGAGGCTGCTATTATAATTCAGGTGGAGGTGAGGGTGGTGTTAACTGAGGAGATTGAAAGTGGTTGGTTGGTACCACAGAAGAGTAAAGTTAACTGTGTACAGAAGTATCTTACCTCGCCCATTTCTCCCAATTTTTCATCCAGGCAGAAGGTCCCAGGTTGCAGCCGCATCAGCTGGAACTGGTGGGTCTCCCTCAACTTCTCCACAGAAGGGTAACCCCCCACTGGCATTCTTCGTGGGTAGCCCAGGTTTCTACCATTCCAGGGGGTCACTCACCAGGACCCGGAAGAATACCAGCTCTGTATCACAGTGTCATTAAGGCAACAGTAAACAATCACCCTAGGAGCCAGGCTTTCTCAGGTCTCTGGGATTTTCTACATGCTGCTCTCTTTCCTTAGAAGACTTATTTCTTCCCTCCACCTGGCCACCAACTTAGATATCACTCTGTCTGAGAGCTTCTTTGACCCTGAGGCCTTTGCTGGGGGGTGCTTCTCCCAGTCAAGGAGCTGGCTCCAAATCTACCTAACACGGGACGAGCCTCGGGGACAGATTATTGGGAGGATTACTCTCAGGGTCGTGCAAGCCCAGGGGTGGCTCGGAGGTGCCTCCCCGAATTCTGTGCACTAGGTCCCTCCCTCACCTCATCCCAGCGTGGGACCTGGCCTGGGTGCGACACGTGGAAACGCTGAGCTAGGGGGCCTCGGCTGGCCTTTCATGTCCCTGAATCAGTTACCAGAATGTGTCAGTAAGAGGCACTGGCATGAGATTTGGAAGTGTGAACAGAAGCAGAAGCCATCGTGAACTAGTGTCACTGGACACACCCCCTTAGAGACATTTCTCATTCCTAAGTCACCTTCCAGAGCTTGCCTACTTGGGTAAGACCGTGCGGAACAATCCCCATGCTGGGGCATTTCCTAAAGCGACATTCCTGACCCTCCCACCTCACACTTCTATTCACCTCTAATAAACCTTTTGGTCCCCTAAATACCTTGAGTGGTTTTCACTTTCCAGGCTGAACCCTGACTGACACGCTCCCCCAGATCCCCAAGAAGAAGACAGTAAAATTGTCATGAGTCACCATAACAAGCCAAAGCCCTCCAGCCCTGTGCCCACCAACCTCTGAGGCCTGGCCCGTCCCATTCCTCTTCCTTCAGTGCCTCCACCTGACACCTGGCCCTTCTCTCCCTCCTCAGCAGATCCCTCAGGAAGCCTTCTCTGGCAGCACCCTCCCTGAAATGTGAGCCACTTTCTGTCCATGCTTTTTCCCCTTCACAACTGATCCTGCTGTCTTTTTTCGGTTTTTCACTAACCATCGGCATCTCCCTACAGATGATAAGATCCATGGAGGCAGGCAGTGTGGCTTTCTCTGGTGTCCTGTGCCGAACACAGGACTGGTGCCAGTGCCTGGTGCTAGTGTGCTCAGTGGGCAACTTGCAAAATGAGTGGATAACAGGTACTGGATACATAGTTTGTCGCATGGGATTGCATGAAGCAGTCAGCATCCTTTGAGCACTTAAGGTAACATCAGCTCAGTGACAGACCTGCTGGAAAGGCAGGAAATAATAAGGAGATATGAAGTGCTAGGTACTGTGAAGGCACTTGCTCCAATGTGGCCATCAAACTCTCTCCCATCCCAGGAGATCTTGTTACAATGTAACCTTGACATTCATTTCATCAAAGGTGGGTCCATGTCCCCTTCTCCCAAACTTAGGTGGGATTTGTGTCTGCTTTGACCAATAGAGGACAGCAGAAAGGCAACAACACACCATACAGCTGTCACTGTTTGGAAAACTCACTTTGGAAGTTTTTGGATATAAGCAGTGCCACTGCCCTCAGGCCACCATACTGTGAGGAAGGCCAAAGTCCAGCATGGAGGGTCAGGCCCTGAGGCTCCTGGAAGCTGGATGTGCAGCCAGCCCCCGGCTGCTCCTGCCACTGTCTGATTGCAATTGCATGAGACCATGGCCATCAATGCCCAGCAGAAACTTCCCAAATCCCTGACTCACAGAAACAATGAGGTATAATAAAATGACAATTTTTATTTTAAGTCTCTGAATATTGGAGTGATTTGTAATATAGCAAGAGATCACTAAAATAGCTCTTGACTTCAAGGAGGCTTAAAATCATTGAACAGCTAAGGAGTGAGTGAACTGAACCTAGTTTATCAGACAACACCAACCATCTAGGTCTGGCAAAGGCCCGAACTGTAACGCCCCACCTTCTCTTGCCCATCCCTTCTTACATCTGCCCCCTTCCTCTGCCAATAATCTTGATTGGTCCTCCAGATCCTAGATTCCTGTGGTAGGTCTGCAATTCCCTGCAAGGCTGACACTTTCTCAACCTCTCAACCTGCTAGAGGCCTCAATTCATAAGCTATCTCATTTCCCCAACTTCACTTCGGATAAAATGTAGGGAGTGGACTTAGGGATGTTTAGACTACAAATCCCTGGTCCTGGATCCTGGCTCTTGGCAACAGCTATCACATAAATTTTCAACAAGAGACACATCTGTATAATTAGATCAAAGATATCGCAGACTCAGACACATGCAAAGAAGGCAGGGTTGAGAGAAGGGTACTATTCATCAAAACCTCATCCTAAATTCAAGCTGAAGGATTGAAAGGATACAAAACATGGACACATCCCAAACCCAGCAGCTGGACTTCTCCCCGAAATCCTGAAAGCACTGCAGCTCAGTCCAACATCTGGGAGAGTATAAAAAATAATAAAGATTTAAAAAGAACAGACGCTGGGCAATTACCAATAGACGTGTGGATTGGGAATATCAATTCTCTGAGAGCCTAAAGACAGAAATACACATTGGCACGTGGGTCTTGGACTGTGAATTTCACCCAGCTGTCACTGCCATTCCTTTTTATGATGGGTAATATTAGTTAGTGAATGTGCTTTCTAAGCAATGAACATAATTATGTTCAGGTTGACATGACCTGAATTAGGGTTACCAAGTTTTTACTTATTTAACATTGACAGTGGACTAAAATGTCCAAAATGGCTTTGATGCCTAAACATAGCACCAAAGAACGCTGGGAAGAATGTTGTATTTAGATTTGGGAGACTTGGGTTTTAGTCCAGACTCTTCCATTTGTTAATTGTGTCAAATTGGCATTATTTAACCTTCTAAACTTGTGAAGAAATCTGTACATAGAGATAAACCTGCCTCACAGAGTTTTTATGAGGATTGAATTAGGTAATGTATTTGCAAAACTCCTGCCACATTGCTTTCAGCTTTTTCACCTGTGAAATTGGAACAATACTCTGTCACAGGGTAATGTTATGTTGTGAGGATTCCTTAGCTTATGGAAATACTTAAGATGCTTTTGGATGTAAGTATTGTAACAGAAAGTGGGACTTAAGGTTGCTTTAAAATCAAAGGTATTGAACATCCTAGTTAAAGAGAAGGCAAGTGGTTCCAGGGAAGCTCAGTGATATCAAGGCATTGAGTCTAAGTCTCTGTAACTCATGTGACTCACTCATGATGGCAAGATGGCTGCTTCAGCCCCAAGCATCCCATCTTTATACCAGAACACCTAAAGCATGAAAAGAGAAGAATCTTTTGGCATATGTCTCTTATCAAGGGAAAACTTTCTTAGACACCTTTCACAAATTTCCCCTTTACATATCATTGGCCAGAACTGGCCCGTGGCTATCTCTTATTGGGTGGGACTTGGGGAAATTAATTTCTAGGACTTCTAAAAGCTAACATGGGAAGCCAGGAAGAAGGGAGAGAAGAGTGACTTTGGGGTAAGCTATACTGTGGGCCTGCCCTGTCATGTGTGTGAGAGCACTTACCATGATAGGACCCATGCAGGTGACATTTACTGAGTGTATACTATGTGCTAGGCATCATTTTTTGTGTTTCCCAAGGGGCACCTCATTCTATCCTCTCAGCAACCCTATGAGGAGGTACTGCTAGTATCCTTGTTTTATCAATGTGAAAACTGAGGCACAGAGAAGCTAATAAACTTGTCCAAGGTTACGCAACCAGTGAATGTTGGTGCCAAGATATATGATCTGAGTCACAGCCTGTTGAGCCTTCTCAGGAGGGCGCAGGGGGATACTCAGTTCACCTCTAAGATCTTGCTGTTTGTCCTGGTTCTCACCGCAAGTTCAAATTGGTTTGAGTTGTCACGTAGTTGTTCAAGTGTCTACTTATATTTATCTATTTATCTTAGTGATGAACATGTACATGAAGCATTACCATAATATAAGATCTTTTAAATTCTCTAGAATTCACACCTTCAAATTGTGGTGGTCATTGGTGTGGGGGGTCTCTTGGTCAGATTCACCAGGACTGTGAGGTCAGCTACCCAGATGCAACCTGGGTTTGATTTGCACCCATCACTTTACATGGGGCTGAGAAATTATCTCAGCTGGGCATTAGGTCTGCCCACCAGAGTCTTTTGGATTGGGTGGGCAGGCCACCAGAAGGAAGACCCTCAGCACAGACTATGGGGAGAGGACTTGAGTCTGGCATGGGGAGCTGGGCTCTGCCACAAGGCCTGAAGTTTCTGGGTGCAGCACCGTGGCTCTTCCCTGAAGGAGGAGGTCATGTACGAATCACAAAAAGCATCTCTAACTATGCATCTGGGGAGAAAAAGCAACCCCTAGGATTCCAAGGCAGACCAGACCTGATAGCGTGGCATCTGTGGAGGGGGAAGTGCTGCTGGTACAGACTGGGTCTCCTGGAGCCTGGGAGAGACAGCCAAAGGTGACCACCTTCTGTGGACACAGGCCTTTCTTTGTCTTCTTTTGGTGTGTCAGGCCTGTGTTGGCTCAGTCTTGCTCACTGTAAACTTACTGACAAATAAAAAGGAATTAAGACCAGTGTGCTAAGTTCTATGATGGTAGAATTTCAGGTTTCCAAGAGCATCCCAGGAGGATCAGGTCCTAACTGGACTTATGGAAGCCTTAATAGTTTTTCCCTAATCTATTGTCCCACTTTTTAATGCTTCTGCTGTCGCATTCTTCCCTACAGCACTCCAACCTGCATGGGGCTCCAGATTTGTCATCCTGACACAATGTGTTCCCAACATATATACTTTTAAATATTTTGTTTATTTTTAGACAGAGAGGGAGGGAGGGAGAAAGAAAGGGAGGGAGGGAGAAAGAAAGGGAGATAAAAATCAATGTGTGTTTGCCTTTTACACAACCCCTACTGGGGACTTTTCCTGCAACCCAGGCGTGTGCTCTGACTGGGAATTGAACCGGTGACTCTTTGGTTTGCAGACCAGTGCTCAATCTACTGAGCCATTCCAGCCAGGGATCAACATATTTTTTATTATCACCTGTCCCAACCCTGAGAAATTTTAATATACTTTTAATATCTTGTACATCTATTTATGTATTATGCACATATCTGTGCTTTGTACATAAAAAGGATAATATTCTTTCACCTCCAAGACCCAATCTTTGCCCCCAGTTGAGAATGTATTTCCTAAAAGAAGAAGCCCATTTCCACTGACTGGCAACACAGCCACCCTTGGCTATCTTTATGCAAAGCCTTTCCATCCTTCCTTAGAAGCAGTCAGCAGAGACCTTTGATCTGGTGCTGGCAAGGTAAGGCACAGATGAAAGGCACATGCACATCAGTGGTTGCCTCTAATGCTCATAACAATTAATCTGTAATTTAGTGATTTAATATATACATTATCTTTTAGTTTTTGTAGGTCAGGAATCCCAGTGAGGCTTAGCTGGGTCCTCTGGCCCAGGGTGTCCCCTAGGCTTCAACCAAAATGTTGGCCAAGGCCAAAGTCATGTCAGGTTCAGTTGGGGAAGGATCTACTTTTGAGCTTATTCACTGATCATTGGCAGGATTCTATTCTTTATAGGCTATTGCACTAGGGACCTCAGTTCCTCGATGGCTACTGTCTGGAGTCCCCCTCCTCTACTCAGTTCCTTGCCATAAGGGCCTTTCCATAGGACATCTTTTAACATTGGAGCTTTTTCCATCATTGTGTGTGTGTGTGTGTGAGAGAGAGAGAGAGAGAGAGAGAGAGGTGGAAGGGAGAGAAAGAGGAAGGGAGAGGGGAAGAGAAAGGAAGAGAGAGGGAGTAGGAGGAAGAGAGAGGAAGAGGGCACAAGGGAGAGAGAGTATGTGAGAAAGACAGAAGTCACTGTCTGTTGTAACCTATCTCTGGAGTGACATCCTCTCACTTGCTCAATATGCTATTCCTTAGGAATCACTGCACAAGTATCAGGGGGCACAGTCTTTGGGAGCCATTTCAGACTGCCTACTGAAGTGGCAAAGCTGAAATCAGGGGACATACAGGTTACAAAAGTCAGGCCATGAGTGGTCGAGGTAAAGTGGATGGTCAGCAATCAGGCCAGCATCGGGGGACCTGTGATGAAGGCAAAGCCATGGGCCAGGACCAGAGGTGGTGGTCAGAATCAGGCATCTGCAGGAGCCAGAATTCCAAACAAGGTGTTAGGTCAAGTCTCAAAGTGGGTCTGGGACTCTGGGAGTCTTCCTTGGCCAAGCAGCTCAGGCAACATAGAGGATTCAGGGCAGCAGGAAATTTCTAAAACTCGATGTAACTCTCTCAGTCAGGAAGCCTCTTACACACCATCTCCCTGATAAAGGTTGACCCCAGACCTTGGTGGGTCCAGGGCCTGAATGTGGAAGCTGGAAATCCCCAGCTGGATTCTTTCCTTTATGAAGGAAAGAATGGGGAGCCCTGAAGGAGAGCTCAGAACAGATAGGGAAGCAACTCTGGTAGGGGCTGGAACTGGGCAGGTGGGCTTAGCATCCCATCCTAGCCCTTTAGTAGTAGTGGGGCCTTGAGCAAATAAATTCACCTCACACTGAATTTTCTCTTCTCTAAGATAATACTTAATTCATAGTAAGGCTAAGAAGATGAAACAGATACTAAATGCCTTTAGTACAGTGTCTGCTACAGAGCAAATATTTCATACATGTTCATTACTATTTATTATTATTATATAAAAATAATACATTTAGAATGGAAAAAGAATTCATTCCTTAAAATAAAAACAACAACAAAACAAGACTAACCTTCTCTGGCTGAGAACATGCCAGTTCAAGATCTTACCTGATTTTGTATTTACTAATAAAATGTGGTAGGCAGGGTGGGAACTACAGTTGTCGAATGGCTATTTCACATCATAGACATTGAGCTCAGTGCCTTATAAATCTACCTTTGCATTGCCCTTTCAACCCACATATAAGATGAGTTATTCCCCTTTCACAGATAAAGCAACAAAGACCCAGAAAGGTTGAGTGTGCTGCTGAAGTTCAGGCAGTTCACAAGAGTCATGGCTGGAGACTGAACACAGGCCCCATGGACCTTGAACCCAGGGTTTCCTGAAGACTATTGATCCCAGTCTACATTAAGGATCCAGTTTGGTGAAGGTGTTAGCCAGACTCTACCTAGCTTACTCAAGGTACAGGGAGGAGCTGGTGGTCGAGTCCATTGTGGAGGATGTGACCAGAAGAGATGATGAATCAGCTGCCCCCCCAGGGCAGGGAGATGATGTTTACACCCATGACTTTTTGGGGAAGGAGGATGGTTTCTATTTAGGGAATCAGTCTGAATCCAAGGTAGCAGAGAACCACATTCAACCTTATTAATAGGCATATATTCTTCATTGTTGGGGTTTCCCCTGAGAAGGATGCCTCTTCTTCCAACCCATCCTCACCTATAAACAGACTTAAATTTACATGCGGCCTCCAGACGGCTTGGAGCATCCTGAGTTGTTTTTGGTAAGGGTAAAAAAAAATACTCTAGTACTGTTGTTTAGATACCACAGCTCCATCAAAACACCACTGTGAATGACTAGGCACCAAAGGGCAATGTCAATTGTGGACTTAACATTTGAGGTTCTTAGTTGCCCGAAGTTTAAGCAGAAAAAGATTTATTTCAGCGTGCTATGGCATTCACCACATGCCCAGGAAGGCTGGAGAACACAGTATGCATGCCACAGAGCCAGGAGAATACAGGCAGCTAACCAAACCACAGGACTTTTCTGATTTTAAGTTCTGTATTAAAAGATGTCTAGGATATGCTTCAAAACAATATAGGAGTGGGAGAAGAGCACATGGGAATGTAGATAAAAGAGACTGACCTCAAGTGAATAATTGTTGAAGGTGGAGCTGGTAAAGCAAGTTCTTTTTGCTAGTCTGTCTATTTTAAAAACAGCTTTATTGAGATATAATTTACATACCATTAAATTCACCCATTTAAATAGTACAATCTAATGATTTTTTTATATATTTACAGAATCCAGTCACCATTGCCATAGTCTAAATTTAGAACACTTTAATCAACACCTAAAGAAACCCCCTATTCTATTAGCAGTCACTTCCCTTTCTGTCTCCCCCATTCCCTGGCAACCAGTAATCTCTGTTCTGTCTCTACAGATTTGCCTATTCTGGACATGTCATGTAAACGGAATCATACAATATGTGGTCTTTCATGACTGGCTTCTTTTCTAGATTTATCTGTGTTGTATCACGTATAAGTACTTCATTCTTTTTTAGTCTTGAATAATATTTCATTATATATATGTATATCACAGTTTATTTATCCATTTATCTGTTGATTGGAATTTGGGTTGCTTCTACCTTTTAGCTATTGTGAATGCTTCTATGAACATTGGTATAAAAAAAGTATCTGTTTGACTCTCTGCTTTTAGTTCTATTGGATATACACCTAAGAGTGGAATTGCTGGATCATATGGCAATTCTATGTTTAACTTCTTGAGGAACTGCCAAAATGATTCCCACAGCAGCTGCACCATTTTACATCCCCACCAGCCATACACAAGGGTTCCAATTTTTCCATATCCTTGCCAACACTTGTTATTTTTGATTCTAGACATCCTAGTGGGTGTGAAGTGGTATCTTATTGTGGTTTTGATTGGCATTTCCCTGATGGCTAATGATGCTGAGCATCTTCACATGTGCTCATTGGCCATTTGTGTATCTTCTTTGGGGAAATGTCTATTCAAATCCTTTATACATTTTTAAATTGGGTTTTAAAAAAACATTTTTAATTGGCCCTGGCCATGCAGCTCAGTTGCTTAGAGCATTATCCTGATATGCCAAGGTTGTGAGTTCTATCTCTGGTCAAGTCTCATTCAAGAATCAACCAATAAATGCATGAATAGGTGGAACAACAAATCAATACATCCTCCCCTGTCTCTCTCTCTCTTCCTCTAAAAAATCAACAAAATAAAAAATTTTAAATTAAAAACAATAAAAATACTTTTAATTGAGTTGCAATACTTTATATATTCTGGGTGTAAACCTTTTACCAGGAAAATTACTTGCAAATATTTCCCCCCATTCTGTGTTTTTTTTTCACTTTCTTGAGGGTATTGTTTGAAGCACAAAAATGTTTAATTTTGATGTAGTTCAATATATATTTTTTCTATTAGTTATGCTTTTTGTGTGATATCAAGGAACCAGGATTCTGCTATCTGTTTCAACATTCCTATATGTGGCCTCCATCCTCAAGGTTGCCTCATTGTCACAAGGTAGGTGCTGGAACACCAGCCAACACCTCTGCATTCTGAGCAGGACAAAGAAAAGGTAAAAAGGGAGTCAGCCCTCTTTAAATAACTTCCCTTGAAACCAATTTAAAATATCTTGGTGTTACAACTCACTGGCTACTTCCAGGGCAGAGAGGCTGAGCACATTAATATTCTTGTCAATATAAGAATTGTGACAGTAAGTTAAGAGTATAGGCAGCACATGGATATCAAGTAGCCAAAGCATCAGGCTGTGGTGGACAGTGGCAGTTGCTCACTGAATATTCAATCTTTAGTATCCTTAGTGGCAAGTACGTTTGTGGGATCATGAGCCCAGTATGGCCAGAGCTTCCAAGTTTTAGAGGCCCGCATTCTACATTTTATGTGTACCCTCCAGACTTTTCAGTGCTGGCAATCAACCAATAAAAATATTTAACCTTGCCTGGGCCAACCACAATATATCTGTGGCCTGTATTCTATCTCTGTGCTGTTTGTTGGCAACCCCTGTTTTCAGGTGAACATTGGAGCCCTTTAAACACCTAAAGGGTGCAGGAGTGGAGTTACAATCCCTCTGTATGGCTCAGAGCCAGTGAGTGCAAGTCACAAGGAAGGAGGTTTTGGCTCAACTTGAGGAAGGACTCCATCCGCAGAGCTGTCAAAAACAGAAGGAGCTGCTCGGGGAGGTAGGAAGTTTCCTGTTACTGGAGGTGTTTGAGCAGATGCTGGAGAGCTGTTTGGCAATGACTTCTAAGGTCTCCCCACCCTCAGGAGTCTCCGAGGGTATAAGAAAATTGCCATGCTGATGGCTGCTGCTGAGATGATTTGCTGAAAGGAGACCCGTAGGAGGTGAGAGGAAGGCAAGATGCTGTGCATCTGGATTGTTAGGGAGCTAGAAGCCCACCAGCTGCTGTGTTTCCCCATCCCCCAATGACAAAGCATTTGGAAATGGGATCTGCCCTCAGTGTCTAGATGAACTCAATTACGTTTAGACTGTAGGGGTGGCAAAGATTTATTTCCTAAATATCCACAAGCATGATTTGATTTCTCTCTACTCACTGCATAAGAATACACAACAGATATGTGACTTTTCTTATGGAGGATGACTCAAGCTATTCAATTTACTTATTCATTTGTACTTTCGGGGCTGGCCTCACAGGCGTGTGATGTAGGTGCTTAGGGGCCTGCACTCAGAAGGATCCTATGTTTGGCTTTATGTTCCTTTGTCATCTTTTAAAAATTCTTATTTTTGAACAAGGAGCCCCTCACTTTTATTTTGTATTGGGCCCTGCAAATTAAGGAACTGGTTCCCAAACTCTATTACTCAAACTGTATTCAATGCCAGGCCTTGAGAATACAGAACCATACCCAACTTGCTCATAGCTGAGAGAGAAGCAGCTACTCAAGTAACTGCTATGTAGTACATCAAGTGCCTGCAAGAGGGACATCTACCCTAGACAGAGAGGTTACGGAGCAGAGAAGGCTATTCAGAGGAATCTAGGTTTGGACTTTAATTTTTTGTTGAAATTCATCCTTTCATTATAAAAGAACTATAGGCAGGCACATAGCTACCTAACTAGAGACTATATTTCCCAGCACCCTCAGCATTTAACCATGATCATGTGACTAGGTTATCACTAATAGAATGAGTGGAAATGATGGACTTCAAAACATCCCAGTGTATGTTCTTCCTGCAGGTGGAATCTGCATGTGGTAGTGACCCAGCTTCAATCACGTAGATGACCACAAGGGCCTAGAGACTGTAGGGCTGTGACCAGAAGGAACCTGGGTTTCTGAATAACCACTAGAGCAGAACTTCCCAGTCATCTGGGCTGCTCATCTCACAATTATCACATGAGCGGAAAAAAGGCTATATATATTCTTTAAGCTGCTGCATTATGGGATGCTTTTGCTAGCCTACTCTACCCAATACAATGAGTAAATAGCCTGTGACAAAAGGGAGAAAATATAGATTCCAAAGCACCCAGTGAGAGAGAAGATGACACATTCAGGGAACTGGGAGTAGTTCAAGATGCCTGCAGCGAAGGCTGTGAGAAGCAGGGTGGTGTCTCAGTCAGCTCAGGTTGCTATAATCAAATACTTTAGTCTGGGTGGCTTAACCAATAGGCACTTATGTCCCACAATTCTGGAAGTAGAAAGCCTGAGATCAGGGTTCCTGGTGAGAGCTCTCTTACTGGCTTGCAGGTGGCCACATTCTCACTGTGTCCTCTCACAGCAGAGAGAGGATGCTCTGGTATCTCTTCCTCTTCTTATAGGGACACTAATTCCATCACGGGGCTTATGGCCTCATTTAATCCCAATCACCTTCCAAAGGCATACCTCCAAAAATAATCTCATTGGGAGTTACAACTTCAACACATAACTTTTGGGGCATAGGAGGGACACAAACATTCAGTTTGTAACAGGTGGGAGGAAGGAAGACATGGTCGCCTCTTTGGTTTTGTGTGATAGGCAGGGAGCTTGGATGTCACTGGTGGGCTATGGAGAAGCAAGCTGGGGAGTGACAAGATCAGATTAGCTTTCTGGTTTGTCAGTGTGAGTTGTAACCTGAAAAAATTTTAATTTATGAAGTATTTCAGAAGACTAGCCAGTAATACAATGAGCAATCACATATCCCCCACCTCGCCTGATAAATATATTACAAAATCCACAGTACTTATTCATTCCTTTCTAGATTGTACCTTTATCTTAGTACTTTTTTTTATTTTTTAAATTATTTTAAGGCCCTTTGGATAGGTTGAGAATGGAAACAAGACTGCATTATTGAACATCTAGTGTATCCTCAGCCCTGTGCCAGACACTGCAGTGAATACATGTGGGAGAAACAGCCACAACAGGATGGACAAAAAAAAGTATGCATTTCCAGAATGAGGTGACTGCCTCCTGGAACCAGGTGTGGCATGCTGGAGGAACACTGTGCTACTGGAGCCCACATACAAGATACAATGAAATATTTGCACAGAATTGTCAGCCATTGCTTACTTTGATTCGCTTGCCAATGAATGGTGCTGTCTAAAGAAATCTGAGATAAGTCTCTGGAAGGTTTTAGGGTGCTGAGAAGAACTTGAAAATGTTTAAAGATACCAGGGTGCTCCATATTTTCATCTGGCTAATGGCCATGACTGTGGAAGATGAAGGGGAAGAGACTGGGAGTCAACAGCTGGTATTGTTGATGGTGTTGAAGAGGATTCCATTTCCTGGGCAGGAGCTCAAGATACTAGGATATGAGGCTACTGGCAAAGGACAGGGACTGCCACAGTGACAGGGAAGAATGTGTTTGGCAGAAGATTTCCCGATGGCATCAAAGGGCATTAAGAAGCTTGTGATAGGATGCAGTGTGGACAGCTGTTGTTTTTGTCTGCTTGGTACCCAATTGTTATCTGCGTTTAACAGCCTCTTTATCTTTGAAGGGAAACCACTCATTTCCTACTCATGGCCAATGTGACCAAAGAGGCTTCAGAAAAAGTCTTTAAGAATTTCAATGACTGGTTCAGAGGTGATCACATGACCCAACCCAATGAGTGTGTCCAGGACTTTTCACAAGTGACTGGGAATGAGATATGCTTTCTTTCCCTACTAGATTATAAATTTGGGGCTACTAGATGCCACCCTGCTTAATGAAATTGAGAATGAAGTCAGCACAGCAAAAACCTGAGCCTAATGAAGATGGAAGAAGGATTTCTGAAAACATTAGTGCACCTGGATTTAGCTGTCTGAAAGCTCACCCTACCCCTTGGACTTTTTACTTATGTGAACCAATTCCCTCCCTCCCTCCCTTTCTCCCTTCCTTGCTATACCTCTGGTTTGGTGTAATTTCAGTTGACTTACTACCACTGAGAGTTAAGGAGAAAATGGAAAAAAGCCTTTGTGATACAGACAGAAACAGGAAAATAGAGACCGTGCCATTATCCTTGAGCAAAAATAAAGACAACTGGACCAGAACCCGGTTTATGGCCTTAAATGTCTACCATCCAAAGCAAAGTGTATAGGGAATGGATAAGGCAACTTTCAAGTTACTAAAAGAAAAATATAATTTCATAAGCATCACTGTCACTTGGAGGGGGTTCATAACTGAAAAGTGACAGTGGAAGGACATACCTTGTCTAGCGATGCTAATCTAAAAAAGGGAAAAGTATGTAGCATCATCTGCCAGAAAGGGCTGTCCATCAGTGGACAGTGGAGAGCTTTTCGGTCAGGAATAATGAGGGGAATCACAGAAAGAAAACCCCACTCCACCCACAGGCCAGAGGAAGCTTCTGGAGGAGGCCACCAAACTGGGTTTTCAAGGGGAATTCCACTTGTCCATACATAAGCTAAAACCCTCCTTGTGCTAAAGTTGGGAGCATCTGGTAGAGTATTAACTTACTTTGCTAAGAGTTTCTCAGAACACTGAAGAAGCAATGGAAGAAGCTGTTCTAGTATTTTTTTAAAAAAACATTTTCCTCCTCGAATATAAAAGGAAGATATCGCTTTTGTGGAACATTGGATAATATGATGGTGCAAGAGCAACCACTTATAAATCTATTACCCAGATCAAAACTGGGACTTGCATTGTGCCCGATACTGGCTAGGTATTTCGTAAATAGGCCCATTTAAGCTCCACGGCAATTTTAAGAGGTATATGTGATCCTCCTGTAGAGGAGGAGACTGAGGTTTAGCAAAGCCAAAAAAGAAATTCCTAAGCCAAGTTGGTATTATAGCTAGACTTTGAACCCAACCATCTGGATCCTGACCATTATGTGACATTACATATTTTCTTCCACACCTATAGATTCCTCACTTTATTGTATATTTATCATTCCGTACCTTTCTTTGTCCCTTTCCACTTGATACTGTAATAGGAGCATTTCCCCATTTTCTTAAAAACTCTTAATTTCTTTATTAAAAATTTATAATATGTAAAGTGGAGAGACTAATCTAAAAGATGTCCACAAACCTGTCACACACAGCTTCAACAGTTATCAAGCGATGTCCTCCATCTGCTCCCCACTCCATTATCTAAAGCAAATTGCAGGCACCACTCAATCTGTGATTACTTCAGTATGCAGTTTTAGTCATTTCTTAATATTATCGGAGACCCAGCCTGTGCTCAGATTTTCTCGATGTAAACATTATTGTAAACACTATTCTAAATTTGGTTCTGAGGACACACAGGAAGAACTGGTGGGTGGTGTGGAAGGGTCAGAACCCTCAAAACCAAGTGGCCTTGTCATGTTGGAGTTTGCAACAGATGATGACCAAAGATGCCTCCCAATTTAAGGAACCAAATTTGCAGAGCTTTGGTAACTCCATCAAAAACTGCATTGTTAAAGTTGTAGCATGAACCATATATGCCTATTTACATGTAAACAAAATAAAATAAAACTTAAGAGTCATTCCCCCAGTTGCACAGGCCACTTGGCAAGGGCTTAGTAACCAGTTTGCTAGTACTGTGTGGTTAGTGGCTATCATATTGGACAGTGCAGATATAGGGCGTTTCCATCATCACAGAAAATTCCACTGGACAGCTGGTCTAGAGCTTCTAAACAATTAAAAATACCTGCATTTATAATTGTGGAAGGTCTTGAAATAGTGCAGTGTGCCTGCATGTGGGACGGCCAGCTTAATATTCAAGAAGTAGAATGTATGCATCAGGTCTCACTGATCATTTAACAGCTTTAAATTGAACAGACCTTCACTCAGCCATGTGTCAACAAGGGGTCTGCTTTATTTTTATAACTTACTTCCTATTCTATGAAAAAGAAACCCAATTTATGCTCAACAGTGGAAAAACTGAAGTTAGTGCAATCTTATAATCTGTGTCTAGCCACTTTCAGTTTAAGATAGTTTCATTTTGAGGGAACATTCCATCACATTCAGATATTGTTATTTTTTATCAGAGTGCCAGTCCCAGCCCCTGCCTTGGGTTTGGGAAGCAGAAGACAGCTTCGTCTGTTGGTGGCCCTTCTCTTCCTCCTTGCAGCCCCTGTTCCTCTTCCATGAGTCCCTTTGTGGGAAATGGAGAAGGAGGACCTCTCCTTTCGCTGCCAGGCCAGGCCACTCTGTTTGACCCACCTCTGTGTCCATCAGTAGCAGCACACTTGGCTGGATCCACTCAGGTGGATTTGGCTGCGATGCTGTGATTGGTATACTGGAGATGGCCCAGGCAGTGTGTCTCTGACCAAGGTCCCAGGCTGGTGGTCTCTCAAAGGCAGGTGGTCAAGCTCTCAGAACCTCAGCTACTCCAATCCCAGTGGGACACCTGGCCAACTGGGATGGATCTCCTGGGTCAGCCTACCTTCACTCGGGATGGTAGGACCTTCCCAGGCCTCCTTTTAGGGAATCTTGAAGGATGAGCCACCATCCCGCCTGTGCCCAGGTGTGCCACTTCACAGCCGTTTACACCAGCACCTGCTGGCCCCCTCTGTGAGCTGCTGACTGTCAGTGAGTAACTCCAGGAGAGAAGGGGGTACATATCTGGGTTCTAAGTCACTTTTCTACCTCACAGGCATTTCCTTGGAATACCCCAATTAGGAAGGCAGATCAAGAGTCTTCCTATTGCATGGAATGGGAGAATGGTTAAAAATATAATTGCAGCTACTTCATAAGGAGCTCTGCTCCCTCTCAGAGATGTGTTTTCATTCTCTTGTGTCCCCTTGACCTTTTCCTTACCTCTTCCTGGTGCTGAAAACCATAATCTAGTTTAGAAAAGTGTATTAGTTATCTATTGCTGCAGATCAAATCACCCCAGAACTTAGCAGCTTAAAACAAACTACTATTATCTCACATGTATTGGAGAGTCTGGAACCAAGGTGTGACCTAACTGGGAGGTGCTGGCTTGAGGTCTTTCATGTCATTCCAGTCAGGATCTCAGTGGGGCTGCCTCATCCACAGACCTGACTAGGGCTGGAGGAGCTACACCCAGGATGGTGCACCTGTGTTCCTGTTGGCAAGAGGCTTTGGTTTCTTGCCACCTGGGCCTCCCATAGGGCTACTCACAACATGGCAGCTACCTCTTTCCAGAGCAACTGATCCAGAAAAGGAAGAATGGCCAAGGTAGTAGTGTCTTTAGTAACCTAATCTCAGAAGTGACATGTCGTCTCTTCTGTCATATGATGTTGATCCCCTGCACTCTTATGAAGAATTGGCAGGTAGCTATGTGAGGGCAAGAATAGGAGGAGGCCAGGATTCTGGGAGTTGATGGAGGAAGGAAGGTTGGGGGAGGCTCTGGCTGGCAGTTGCACTCTCTGTTAATGGAATCTTTTACAATTTAGCCAAATTGTTTTCACCATGCATGAAATTTTCCAGGAAAGGTCCAGGAAGTATCTGGGCTGCAATCACCATTGATATACCTACTTGTAAAATTACATTTTGTTTTAATTACACAAGTAACATGTATTAATTGCAGAAAAGGAAAAACATAGACTAGTAACAAAGGAGATAAAAATAATCTTTTAGTCCACCATTCAAAAGTAAGCTCTGACATTATGACTTCACAGAATTTTCTTCCGGATGAATGTTTACTTTTACAGAATTTTCTCTGTTCATTCATGCTTTTAACAGTTATTATTGAATATATATTATGTGTCAGAGATTCTACTTCCAAGAATTTACTTATGTAAATATTCAAGGTCATGAGCAAATAGTTAGCTACCACAAATTTAACCCAACACATTACCCAATAATCTTGGTGTTGTTTTACATCTGCTTGCATTTCAGACTTAGAGATCTTTTCCTTTATGGTTTCTGGCTCCAGAAGTTCTTATCCTCATCTAATATTACATAAATTTGTATTTAAGTGGTGGGATGTTAGAAATTGTCTCCACCTTTTCTGCATTGTAATCAGAGGTGGTATGGTAATGGCCACTCCGTGTCCTCCGTAGCACCACTGTCCTTCTTTGTTTAGTGTCTCTTTGTTCTTTTTTTTTCTGAATTGTGGAAGAGTTTTTCAAATGGTCCTTGCACCTAAATCTTCACATTTTATTTCAAAATTATTTTTAACATCTAATTAAATAATTAAAGTGGCTCTGGCTGGTGTGGCTGAGTGGACTGAGCACCGGCCTATGAACGAAAGGGTCACCAGTTAGCTTTCCAAGTCAGGGCACATGACTGGGTTGCAGGACAGGTCCCCCGTAGGGGGTGCACCAAATGCAATCACACATTGATGTTTCTCTCCCTCTCTTTCTCTCTCCCTTCCTTTCTGTCTAAAAATAAGTAAATAAGTAAAAATAAATAAATAAATGAATCACATGAAATAATATTCATAACATAGGGAGAAGATATAAGCACCCACCACTGGTTTAAGAAATCAAACAATCCCAGTACCTTAGAAGCTACCTCCTCCTCCCTGTTAGCCACTGCCCTGAAGTTTGTGGTTCTCATTCCCTACATTTCTTGATATTCTTACAACAAACTGTGTATTCTTAAACAATGCATTATTTAGTTATGCAATTTTTTCCTCTCAGGTAAATGCAATCAAGTTGCATGTGCTCTTCTGTGAATTACTTCCTCTCCCTCCCCAACATTATGTTTGTGAAATTCATTTATATTGATGGGTGTGGCTGCAATTAATTTTCACTGTGCTGTAGTATTGTGTGAATGCACCACATTGTGTTCTGCCCTTGGACAATGGAAAATGTCTGGATTCTCACAATTATAAACAACTTGCTGTGAACATTCTAGCAGATGTCATCCAGTGCACACCCCCAAGGATTTCTCTAGAGCTGTTGTTCCCAAATTGGCTGCTCATTGGAATCACACAGGGATCTTTAAGAACTACTGATGGATGGTTCACACCCTCAAGGTGTTCTGATTTAATTGGTACAGGGTCTGACTTGGGCATCTGGTCTTTAGAAAGCAGGTCATTCTAATGTTCAACAACATTTGGAAACACTGACCTAGAGTATGTGGAGTGGGGGTGAGTATGTGGGTCTTTAATTGTACTGGACGTTGTTAAATTGTTTTCTATTAGGAATGTGTAAGAGATCCATGTGCTTATTGCTTCAGATCTTCACCAATACAAGGTACTGTCTGAACCAATTATTTTTGTAACATCAATTCTACTGCTTGTGAATGGAGTTGTGAATTTTTTACTTGCTTTTGCTTTCAGTCTCCCTACATTCCTCCTTTATCACCCTTTGAATGCTACCTTTATCTCAGCTGTTGCTTCTTCTCCTGTGTTCGTTTTCTTTTTTAAATATATTTTATTTTATTATTTTATTTTACTTTATTTTATTTTAATTGTTGTTCAAGTACAGTTTTCTGCCTTTTACCCCCATCCCAGCCTTCATTGATTATGCTATTACAGTTGTCCCATTTTCCTCCCTTCACTCCCCTCCACCCTACATATACCCTCCCACCCACATTCCCCACCTTTAGTTCATGTCCATGTGTCAAACAAATATAAGTTCTTTGGCTTCTACATTTCCTATACTATTCTTACCCTCCTCCTGTCTATTTTCTACCTACCATTTATGCTACTTATTCTCTGTACCTTTTTCCCCTCTCTCCCCTTCCCACTCTCCTGTTGCTAACCCTCCATGTGATCTCTATTTCTGTGGTTCTGTGACTGTTCTAGTTGTTTACTTAGTTTGTTTTTGTTTTTGTTTTAGGTGTGGTTGTTAATAATTGTGAGTTTGCTATTGTTTTACTGTACACATTTTTTTTATCTTCTTTTTCCTAGATAAGTCACTTTAACATTTCATATAATAAGGGCTTGGTGATGATGAACTCCTTTAACTTGACCTTATCTGAGAAGCACTTTATCTTCCCTTTCATTCTAAATGAAAGCTTTGCTGGATAGAGCAATCTTGGATGTAGGTCCTTGCTTTTCATGACTTTGAACACTTCTTTCCAGCCCCTTCTTGCCTGCAAGGTCTCATTTGAGAAATCAGCTGGCAGTCTTTTGGGAACTCCTTTGTAGATAACTGCCTCTTTTTCTCTTGCTGATTCTAGGATTCTTTCCTTATCTTCAATCTTGGCTAATGTAATTATAATGTGCCTTGGTGTGTTCCTCCTTGGATCCAACTTCTTTGGGACTCTCTGAGCTTCCTGGACTTTCTGGAAGTCTATTGCCTTTGCCAGACTGGGGAAGTTCTCTTTTATTAATTTTTCAAATAAGTTTTCCACTTGTTGCCCTTCCTCTTCTCCTTCTGGTATCCCTATAATTCGGATGTTGGAATGTTTAAAGATGTCCTGGAGATTCCTAAGCCTCTCCTCATTTTTTTGAATTCTTGTTTCTTCATTCTTTTCTGATTGGGTATTTCTTTCTTCCTTCTGGTCCACACCATTGATTTGAATCCCAATTTCCTTCTCATCATTATTGGTTCCCTGTACATTTTCCATTATTTCACTTAGCATAGCCTTCATTTTTTCATCTCATTTGCCACCAAATTCAACCAATTCTGTGAGCATACTGATTTACTGATTACCTGTGTTTCGAGCTATGCATCTGATAGGTTGGTTACCTCTTTGTTGCTTAATTGTATTTTTTCTGGAGCTTTGATCTGTTCTTTCATTTGGGTTTTTTTTTCTGTCTTGACAACCTGTTACATAGTGAGGGGCAGAGCCTTAGGTATTGACCAGGGTGGGGTAACTTACCTCACTGCTTTGTGATGCTGTGTGTGGGGGAGGGGTCTGAGAGGGAACAATGGTGCTTGCTCCTCTCTCTGCCGGATTTCAGTCACTTCCCACAAGTAAATTGGGCCCTTCTGGTGTTGATTCCTGGGTAGGTGGGCTTGTGTATGTTCTAGGACCCTTTGGGTCTCTCCAACGAACTCTACTACAAAGCTTGGAGTTTCTCCCAGCACCTCAACCACCACAGTATTTTCAGTCAGTGGTTTGAGGCTTTATTTCCCCGAGCTGGGACCCTGGATTGTGTGATCTGCCCCGCTACCCAGTTTCTCCTGGTTTATCTGCACATGAATGTGAGACAGCTCGGTCCACCAGCCTCCTTGTGCACCATACTCTGTCCCACAATCCACTGCCCTGCTGGGTCTACCAGCTGCTGCCTTGGGGTGAGTCCTCTCTGCCCCTGTTGCCCATCTCCACCCCTCCTTCTGGTCTGGATGAATGTGTCTTCTTTTAATCCTTGGTTGTCAGACTTCCATACAGTTCGATTTTCTGTCAGTTCTGGTTGTTTTTTTGTTTTTATATTATTGTTGTCCTTCTTTTGGTTGTGCAAGGAGGCACAATGTGTCTACTTACACCTCCATCTTGGCTGGAAGTCCATGAGTTCACTTTCTCCTTCTGATTTTGCACTTCAGAAAGACCAAGTCTTCTTGTACCCTATGGTAGATGCAAAAATGTTTCCTAACATCTTCCTGTTCATCCAGTAATGGATGTTTATCAGTGATTTACTTTCTCTAGGCCTTCTAATCATGCATCTGTTTTTTTTCTTTCCCCTTCTGTATTTTTTCATAGACTTCATGCTGGTTTTGTTCTCTTAATTTGCTCTTGAACAAAATATGATCTGACTCTTGTCAACAGGTAAAACACAAATAGCCTGTGGTCTCATGGGGGCTGAGGTCTATTTTCTTCCTGGCCCACAGGTGAACTGAGGCTGCATGAGCACAGATCCTGGTCTACTTCATTCAAACAGAGTTTTTCCTGGGATCCCACTGCTCTGTGATGTGTCAGCTTCCTTTTGCTCCCATCACAGGCTTCAGGACAGGGGCAAATTCAACCTATTCAGTACCAGGTCTGCCTGAATTAGTGGTGGGGCAGGAGAACATTAAAGTGTGAATGGCCTTTTCTGAATAATAGATGTGATAATAATGTCTGAGGATTAATTGCACAGAAAGGGCTTAGCATACTGCCTGACAGATGGTAAACATTTAATAAGTGGTAGCTACCATCCTTATTATTTTATTGTTGTTTTATGGTTCATACACTGTATGTTTGTGTGTGTACATTATGGACATGTAGTATTATTATTCTTTACCCCACTGAAATTTAAGTTACAATTAAGGTAGAGGTTTTATCTAATTTGTTCACTCCTTTATCCTTAGCAGCTACAATGGTACATGACACATGGTAGACACACAAGAAATATTTGTTGGATGAATGAATTTTTGAGAATTTGGAGAGGCTGGGGTAGAAATTGCTCAACATATGCCATTTTGAATCAGAAGCTGGCAGTGTTATTTACAATAGCAAACAGTTTCAATCAACCTACATGTCAAAGAGCAGGGGTTAATTGAATAAATTACAGTAGGTTGTATGCTGGAATGCTGTGCCCCTATTGCAAATCACATTTTGCAATCCTTTTTGATGGGAGAAATGTGTACTTATATTTTTGGAATAAAAAAATGGATTTACAAACAGTGTGTACAGTATGATCTCAAATATATAAGTAGTGTTCATATAGAAGACCTGAAAGTAATAACAGAATAGTCTCTTTTAAAAAATAGTTTATTTTTTGTTGTATTTTTTTATCACCATTTATCCCCCTAGACTCTCTTCCATCTCCACCAGCCCCTCCCTCATGCAACAGAACAGTCTGAGTGATTGTCTCTGGTGGTGGGATTAAAGATGACTGTGAATTTGCTTCTTTGAGCTTTTCTGTGTTTTCCAGATGTGTTTACAAATAAGCATATATTATTCTTGAGATAATGAAAAAGCAAATAATTTTTAACAGACTTGTACCCAAGATGAATTAAGTGGCATAAATCCTAGGGATGCAACATAAAAGTGCCAATCTATTGTGAAGAGTAACATCAAAAGGTTAAAGCTAAGGATCGTTTAGGGCTCAAAGGAAGTTTTCAAAGGCAACCAATGGATCCTGGATCAGCCCACATATTTAGATACAGGCAACAGAAACTAACTGGCTGATGTAAGGAGCAAGTCAATCTAGTTCAAGGACACAGGGTAGCTCACAGAATTATCAGGAGGCTGAAGGAGCAATATTAGCAGCTACCAGAGAAGCAGTACTCCAGGCCTGATCATAGACTGGCCCAGCCTCCCCGCTGATGTGCAGCGCAATGCCACCCCTGTGGGCCCAGCTGAAGAGCTTACCCCAGGAACCACAATCATCACCAGAGAGGTTGCTCCACTCAAAGCTCAGTCTTCAAATCAGCAGCTTCAGCATCACCTGGAAGGTGTTACACATCCTCATACCCCCACCTCAGACCTGAGGAATCAGACTCTCTGGGAGTGGAACCCAGCAGACTGCATTTCCACAAGACTTCAAGGTGATTCTTAAGGGTGTCAGGGTTTGAAAAGCACTGCTCCATAATTGCTGATGATTCCTTGCATGCAAAGTCCCAGAGGAATGTATCTGACTGGCAGATCCTAGACCATGTGTCCACATCCTTGAGGCAAGAGAGCTGGGAAACCGGGTGTCAGCCATGAGCAGCTCTGCTTTGTACCAAGACTTATGGGGGTGAGGATGCTCAAGACCTAGAGAGGGGGTTCAAGTACTGGCCCTCTAAAGGTATGACTGGTGTCCACATCCTGTCCTGATGACTGTGTCATGAGATAACCACAAGGACAGCAGCATTACTTGATAATTATTTGGCTCTGGTTTTTGTCAGAACCAAGAACCAATCTTCAAACTGAAAAATATACAACAAATTCTTTAAAAATAAATTACAAACAGTGGATTCTTCCTGGCCAGCCAACCACAGCCACCACTGGGGGCAGCTGCTTTGCCCATAGAGTTCCAGCCAAGATGGAGGCATAGATAGAAACCCTTCACTTCCTCGCACAACCAAAAGGAGGGAACAACCAATCTAAAATCAATAAACAACCAGAAAATCAAACTGCATGGAATTCTGACAACCAAGGAATTAAAGAAAAAATTAACCAGAACAACAAGACCAGTAAAAACCTTCAGTAAGGCTGTGTGGGTGGGGCCGGCAGGGAAAAACCATGGCAAGGCAGCAAGCTGTGCAGGCAGGGCTGGCTGAAGGTGAAACTGAGACTCAGAGCTGACTGTGGACTACTGATGGGGTTGCCTCGGTGGGAGAAACTCCCAGTCTCACATGGGAGAGTCCATTGGAAAGTGCGCTAGAGACAAGCAGGTGGGCTGCATTGTTCCCTCTCTGGCCCCTCCTCCATAGGCAGTGCCACAGCACAGCAAGGAGAGTTGCCCTGTCTGGGTGAATACCTAAGACCCTGTCCCCTTACAACTTAACAGCTATACCAAACAAAGAAATATGGCCCAGATGAAAGAACAGAGCAAAACTTCAGAAAGAGCGCTAAGCAGTGAGGAGATAGCCAACCTGTCTGATGAAGAATTTAAAGCCCTGGTAATCAAAATGCCCACAGAACTATTTGAGCTTAGTCCAAAAAATGAAAAAACAAATGAAAGATACCCAAAATGAAATAAAGTAAAATATTCAGGGAACCAACAGTGACAGGATGGAAACCAGGACTCAAAGCAATGATTTGGAACAAAAGGGAAAAAGAAACATCCAGCCAGAACAGAATGAAGAAACAAGAATTAAAAAAGTGAAGGGAGACTTATGAACCTCTGGGACAACCTGAAACATTCCAATATCCAAATCATAGGGGTGCCAGAAGGAGAAAAACAACAGCAAGAAATTGAAAACTTACTTGAACAAATAATGAAGGAAAACTTCCCCAGTCTGGCAAAGGAAATAGACTTCCAGGAAGTCCAGGAATGCCAGAGAGTCCCAAACAAATTGAACCCAAAGAGGAACACACCAAGGCACATCATCATTAAGCTATCCAAGATTAAAAATAAGGAAAGAATATTGAAAGCGGCAAAAGAAAAGGAGACAGTTACTTACAAAGGAGCTCCCATAAGGCTATCAGCTGATTTCTCAAAAGAAACCTTACAGGCAAGAAGGGGCTGGAAAGAAAGTATCTGACTCATGAAAGGAAATGACCTATATCCAAGATTACTCTAACAAGCAAAGTTTCCATTTAGAATGGAAGGGCAGATAAAGTACTTCCCAGATAAGGTCAAATTAAAGGAATTCATCATCACTACGCCATTATTATAGGAAATGTTAAAGAGACTTATCTAAGAAAAAGAAGATTAAAAATATGAACAATAAAATGACAACAAACTCACAACTATCAACAAAAGAACCTGAAAGAAAATAAAAACAACAAAAACTAAGCAAACAAGTAGAATAGAACAAAAGAAAAAACAACAAAAACTAAGCAAACAACTAGATTAGGAACAGAATCAGAGAAATGAAGATCACATGGAGGGATTTCAGTGGAAAGGGGGAACGGAGGAATGTGGGGCAAAGGTACAGGGAAGAAGAAGCATAACAAGTGGGCATAAAATGCATGGGGAAAGATAAAAATGGTATAGGAAACAGGGGACTTAAAGAACTTATATGTACAACCCATAGACATGAACTAAGGTGGGGGAATGCTGGAGGGTGGAGTGGGCAGGGTAGAGGGAGGATAAAGGGGGGGAAATTGGGAAAACTAAAATAGCATAATCAATAAAAAACACTTTAAAAAATAAATTACAAGCAAAAGTATTAGGAAAGAGGTTTTGGCTAATTCAACAACTATTTCCAGTCTGAATAGAGAACTAAAAGTACAAAGATAATTTTTAAAACATTTAAATAAAAACATAGAAGGCTATTGTTTTTTACCATTGAGGCACTGAAGAATTTTTAAAAAATCAAATATAAGGAGCATAAACTGTAATAGAAAAAATGGTGAATTTGATTATATTATATGGTAAACTTTGTTATCAAAAAGTACCATAAGTAAAGTGAAAAGACAAGCCAAAGGTTGGAAGAAGACATTTATACCCATATAACTAACAGAAGATTATTGTCTAGATTATTTAAAACAATTTCTACAAATTAATAAAAAAGAGAAAAACAACCTGATAGGAAAATGTCCCTAAAGTGTTTTTTTTGTTGTTGTTACTCGTTGAGGCATAAAAATTGCCCCCAAACTTAGCAGTTTAAAACAACAAACATTTATTATCTTCAGAGAGTCAAGAATTCAGGAGTATCTTAGCTGGGTGGTTCTAGCAATCCAGATGTCCCCAAGGCTGCGGCCCTCTGTATTCCCTTCCAAATTCAATCATGTAGCCGCTTTCCAGAGGCCTTGCTTTCTTCCTAGTGTGGGCAGGAAGCCTCTGTTTCTTGCCACATAGTCTCCCCCATAGGACTGTCCATAGTGTGGCATCTGGTTTCTCCCAGATTGAGGGATCCAGGGGAAAGAGGCTAACCAAGACAGAGCTGCCAGGCCTTTTATAACCTAATCTCAGAAGTGAGGACTTTTCTGCCACAGTCCATTAGTCTCACAGACCAACCCCAGTACAGTGAGGGAGGGGCCGGCACAGGGGAGAATACCAGGAGCCAGAGATTCCTGGGAGCCATCGGGGGAGCTGGCTACCACAGTTAGCAATACACAATGCGTAGAAGAAGAAACTCAAAATGAGCAATGAACCTATGAAAAGATACCCACTGTCACTAATATCCAGGGAAATGCAAATTAAAATATTGAGTAACTATTTTATACTCCACGGTTTGGCAACTGTTAATCTGACAATACCAAATGCTGGTGAGGATGTGGGCAAGAGGAACTCCCACAACGCTGGCAGGAAAATACATCAGAATGGACCAGTAGTCTGCCTTGTAGGCCACCTGGGTAGCATGACATTGAAGTTGCTTAGACCCCATGACCCAGCAATTCCACTAAGTGATTGCCTTGGAGGGACTCTCAGGTATGTGCACAAGGGATTCTGCTCAAGGATATTCATTGGAACAATCTCTTTGGAAATAGTCTACTTGTCCTTCAGCCAGAGATTTTTTT
Source organism: Phyllostomus discolor (assembly GCF_004126475.2). Lineage (NCBI taxonomy): Eukaryota > Metazoa > Chordata > Mammalia > Chiroptera > Phyllostomidae > Phyllostomus > Phyllostomus discolor. Next base: position 68,909,222 of record NC_040910.2, on the reverse strand, counting down.
TTGTAAGTTGAAGATTATAAAGCAGTGAAAATAAATAAATTATATCTTTATATATCAACTTCAAAATATAATATTGAGGAGTCTTAGAAAGATACATATATGTAATGCTACTTATGGAAAATTTTCAAATAAAAATTAGTAATGTGCATTGTTTATGAATACATGTAAGTGTACTAAAAGTACAAAAATGCAAAGGAATGACATTCTCTTTCTTCTGGGGGTGGGAAGGGAATGGGGGTGAGTCTTTCACTATATTTGATACATGTTATGGCCTCAAAAAAATCAAAAGATATGTTGTCTGAGACAACTATGAAAAACTACTAACATCATTTTATCTGGGTAGTTGGGTCCATGAATACAAGGATGACATTAATAATACTTACCCTCTGATCAGCCAGAAGAGATGTTGACTACAGTGCCAGCCATCACCTTGGAGTTGCTAGCTTGTGGGTGGGTCCTTGAGAAGGACCAGGTGAGAGGGCAACCACTGCAAGAGGGTAAGGTAGGCATAGATGATTACCTCCCAGGCTGGAGGCACACCTAGGAAGTTGCCATGGGGCCCAGCTCTTGGCTCTCTCAGCAATATTATCTGTAATTTGAATGACAACATAGCAGGGACATTAGTCAGATTTGCAGGTGATGCAAAAGCAGAATGAGTGAGTAATTAATTCCATACTTGACTGAATCTCAAGACTCAAGCTAGTACTCGACTCTCAAGAGTCAAGACTGAGTCTCTAATGTAATAATCTCAAGAGGTGGAAAACAGACACTAGAGCCAATTAAATGGAATCAAGGAAATATAACTACAGTATTTCATTTAGCTAAAAATCAATTACTATTATTAGATGGGACACACTTGGCTAGGCATGCTCTCTAGTGAAAATTCCAGGTGTCTCAAAGGCTTATGGCATGGGGAGTGTAAATTGGTTTCCAGAGGGTAAGTTGGTGATAGATAATTACAAGCCTCACAAGAAAACAAATCTTTTTGACCTAGCAATTCAACCTAAAGGAATTAAGAAATCATCATATACATTTAGTGAAATAATGTAGTTTAGTGAAATAAATCAGACAGAGAAACATAAATACTGTATGATCTCACTTATGCATGGGACCTTAGAAACAGAGAGTAGAGTGTGGTTACTCTACTTGGCTTGGGGGTGGGGTGGAGAAAATGGGAAGATACTTGTCAAAGGTTACAAACTTCCAGTTACAAGATTAACAAGTTCCGGGGATTTAATGTACAGCACCATGATTATAGCTAATAATTCTGTATTACACACCTGAAAGTTGTTAAGACAGTAGATCTTAAATGTTATCATCATTAAAAAATGGTAATTATGTGATGTAATGGAGGTTTTAGCTAATGTTATGGTGGCAATCATTTTGTAATATATAAATTTACGAAATTAATGAGTTATACACCTTGAACTTAGACAATGTCATACGTCAATTATTTGTCTCAATAAAGTGGAAAAAAGAGAAATCATCAGAGAAATTTATGAAGATGAATATGTAAGAATATTAGCAAAACATTGCTTGTAATGAAAAATATAAAACAAAACTGTAAAGGATCCATCCAGGAGGTAGTAGTTTAAATATAAAACATACATTGGAGCCCTGGCTGGTGTTGCTCAGTTGGTTGGGCATTGTCCTGCAAACTGAAATGTCACCAGTTCCATTCCTGGTCTAGGCACATGACTGGGTTGTGGGTTTGGTCCCCAGTTGGGGCATGTGTAACAGGCAACTGATTGATGCTTCTCTCTCACATCAATGTTTCTCTCCCTCTCTTTCTCCCTCCCTTCCCCTCTCTCTAGAATCAATAAAAAAAATTAAAACATTCATTGGTATATTATATAACCAGTAGAAGAGACAATATAATAAGCATAGAAAGTAGTTTGGAAGAGTTTACCAAAATGTGTTTTAGTGATTATCACTGGGTGGTGGGTTGTGAGAGTTTTAAAAAATTTATCTGTTATTTATTTATGTTTTCTAATTGACAAAGATAGTGTTGTTTATATGATGAAGGAGCAATGAGTTTAAAATTTGTTTTAGTTGACAATACATATGATATGGTCCAACATTGTAATGTTGCTGCTAAACTGGCCATTTATATAGTTAGGAAGGAGGTTGAGAAAAATAATAAGCCCATTATATCCTTCATGTTCCTCTGGGGAACACATTTTAAGGGTTCAGAAAACCTGTGTTGACTGATTAGAAAATTATGTTCTATAAGTATCTGTTGAGACATCATAGCTATTTATCCTAGAAATAGATGACTAAGGGAAAGTATATTGTCCTTGAATATTTGAATGTCCATCATATGGAGAATATTAGCTCAAAGTTGCTCCAGAAAACAGTTGCTCTAGACAACAGAAAGGGAGTTTGTTACATGGAAGAAGAGTTATGTTCACTATATGGAAGAACTTTTTAACAACTACGTATTGTTACTAATGCCATGATGAATTAGATCAGCTGGGGTTCTTTGGTTGCAAACAATAGAATCAGACTGCACTTAATGAAAGCAGGAAAAAAGTTATTGGAGGTTTTGGGGAGTCTCACAGAGATAAGGCTGGGGAAGCAGGCTTAGAAAAATGAAAGAAGCAGGAGACGTCTGGAATCCTAAACAGAAGGAACAACTCCACAGGATGCTACTGTTAAAATAAACCACACACCCTTCCTTTTAAAGGTCTTGGCACCATTACACACAAGATCTAAAGTTCATGGAGTGAGAGCTGGATGAGCCTGGCTTGGCCAAGGGAAGGCAGGACATTTTTAGTGACAGTCCTTCTCAGATCTCATAACAATGAGCAAGAGATCATTGGAGAGAGAGAGAGTGAGAGCAGAAGAGTGGGGGGTGGAGATGCTCCTATAACAATGGAGAATGAATCCTAGGGACAGAAACAACTAATGCCAATACATCATTGTACTGGGCCGACCATTTGTTTCATCACTGAAGGACTTTAAGCAGAGGCTGAATGGCCAATGACTGATAACTTATCTGCTGAGGCTGCTGTAGGGGGACCCCTACATTGGATTGGGGATTGGGGTTGGGGTTGTGGACCAAGGAGTTCTGTGGTCCCTCAGTATCCCAGTTAGCCCAATGTTCTATCTCCAAGTGATGCGAAGGGTGTTTTGCAGCAGCCGGTGGCAAATTTCATGCAAGAATCTTAAGAATGTACTTCTTAAAACTCCTCTGGGTCCTCTTCACCATCTGATACAGTTTCATTACCCATCAATTAAGCAAACCTTTCATGAACCCGTATATTTTATTATACTCTGTCTCTTCTGAGTACTTAATTAGGTCCACCAGTGTAAGAAATCAAAAGACCATTACCATGTAAATGAGTACTTCTGTTTCTTAGTCCCCCGAATTCTCTTCTAAGCATTCACAGATGTTCCCTATCATCATATTTTGGGGTTTGGTGAACAAGTCTATGTCTGTCCTCAAAATTCCTTTCATTTTAAAAATTGAGGGCAATTTAAAAAATCGCTCTGCTACTCACTCCCTCCACCCTAGGTTTGCTATCCTGTGGAATGACCTTTCATGGGGAATAGCAGAGAAAATGATTATGAAACTGAGTGACTTCATATTTTCTTTGCATGGGAGAGGTTTTCCTCCCACTGAGCATGTAGTTAGAACAAAACTTGGGTGGGTAGAAAGACACAGAGAATAAGGGGACAAACGGGAAAGAACCAATGTGAAAATCCAGCTCTGTGCCAGGCATCCCACCAGGCACTTGTGTACTCAGGGCTCTTAGTTATAATCACAGAAAATTACTGAGGCAGATTAAAGCAGGAAAAAAACTTGAAGTTACAGAATTCTCAGAAAGATTAGATAACCAGATGGAACAAATAGGCAGGAACAAAATGGTGCTTTGCAGTCCGAGAACAACAAAATCCATGCCACAGAACTAGTTCAGTAAAAAAGCAAAACAAAACAAAATGAAACAAAGCAAAACAAAAATCTTGTTGCCAGCACCATTCAGTTCCAGAAACCAGAGCTGGCACTGCTGGCCTGGACACTGGACATCGAGGCTGGCACCACACTTGCTCCTGACTGTCGCCCCTACCCTCACCTCATCCTTTTTCCTAGCTTCCATTCCCCTCACTGCCCTCACTCAAAGTCTGGGAGTGTCAGCGTCTGCCTGGCTGAGTCTGAGTCACCTGCCAGGCCAGAGCTTCACCAAGGCTCTGGAGGAGGCTCAGGATTTTCTACTTCAGTAGTTATAGCAGGACTCTTTCTCTCCATGGGGCAGTCAACAGATACCAAAGCTCCACATTAGCACTTGACATATTTTCTTAATCTAATTCTCTTAACAACCTATGAGCCAGTCAGTATTCCCCTCATCTCATAGTTGACTAAACTGAGGGTGAGTAATTAGACTAAGGTCAGGCAGCAAGTGAGTGAACCCTAGTCTCTTTCCTTATCTATCATATCATGATGTCTCTTATATGCCAGGCACTAAATTTTTCCCTTGATATATAACAACCCTATGAGCTAGACATTATTACACCTATTTCATAAATGAGGAAATAGAAGTTACTCAAGGTTCTCAGCTCATAAGTGATGGGAAGCAGGTAGCATGACATCAGACTCAGTCCTTCAACCCACACACTCTACTGATTCTTGGGGAGAGGAGTTGGGTGAATCCTCTCTCATGCTTTCAGTCTATGTCAGGCAGGTTTTGGGAGGGCATGCCAAATCACCACCCAGACACCCATCTCAGGCAACAAGACACTAACCATATTGTTACCTCATATTAAAAGCTTGGAGCATTCTCAGCTCCTGGTTTCTCACTCGACTTAGGATGGGTTGGCAAGTTCTTTTTTACATGCAGGATGTGTCTTCAGTTTCTCCTCCTCCTTCATGCCCACAACCACATCTCTGGTCCAATTTGATTATTCTAGTAATCTTGCACTATCTTCTCAACATGTCTCCTTGTCTTCTGTCCCCCACTGGTGCCTCTCTACATGTCAGCAGCCAAGGTCTTTGCAGTAGACATCATGGTTGACTCTCCAATATCAGTCCATCTCAGAGGATTGCTCTAAGCCAGCCATGGCAAATTTCCCTATCCTCTGACAGGGCCATGTGACCCTATGAAACATGGAAAGGGGTATCTTTTTTAAGGGTACTTTAGGATTTGACTGAGCCTGTATGTATTCCTGGAACCACCATTTTGCAGCCACCCCAATAATAAAGCAATTTGTGTTTGCAAAATGGAGACATGGAAAGGTCACAGGTCTCTGCGGGGATAATTATACTCTGCCAGCAGCCTGCCAACCTCTGAATTTCCAGTCAGGTAAGATAATAAATGTCCTTATTGTTTAAGCCGGTTTTATTTGCTTTTCTGTTATTTGCAGTGGAAAGCGTCATTACTACTAGCCATTTAGCTGAAATACAAATCCGATCATTTCCCTCCTCTGTGTTTTGTATTGCCTTTGGAATCAAGTCTACATGCTTTACCAGGGTTCACAAAATTCTTAGGTTGCATCAACAGTCTTGCTTCCTCTTCCCTGCACTTTTATGCTTTCTTCCCTAAAATGTTCTTTTCCTCTTCCTCCATCTATTGGACTTCTATTCACCTTTCAGGGTCAGTGCAGGTGACAGCTCTTCTTTAAAGTTATTCCTAACCTCCCAGGCAGAATGAAGGAATTCCTTATGTGTTTCTGAGCACTTTGCATCTGTAGTATGGTGTTTTCTGCAGCCTCACACATGATCGCAGGCAATTATATGTCTGCTTCTTTGCTAAGGTAAGAGCTCTTCAAAGGCAAGGACTATGCTTCATCCACCTTGTAGCTCCGGTAACTTGCATGGGACCTAATCATTCTGTAAATGCTAGTAAAGTGTTTATTGATTATATTCTTGTTGATTGAGACAACCTAGCATATGGCTATTACTTTTATTAAAAATAAGGCAATATTATCATCAATAATGTCCTCAGGACTTTGCAGTTCAAAAAGCTTTTTAATATACACCATTTCAATTAATCCTCATGATATTTTTAGAACATCAATATTATCCCCACTTCACAGACTAGGAAACTATACACCCAATCAAAGTATGTTTGTTAAGTGCCTATGATTTGCATATTATACAAAAGAACAGCTGTGGAGAGATGTTGCAAAGAAGTAAAAACCATAATCTCTCCTCTCAAAGTTTACAGTTTATTCAGGAAGATCAGAAATAATGCAGAATATTTTAACCTCAAGAGACAAGAGCAATGCAACACAACAGTAAAGAGACATTGAAGGCAGTAATTTATTACATAATAAAAGAGCGATATAAAACATAAGTACCATAACAATTAAGATGGAAGATAATATTGTGGGTGTACAGTGGAGGTCCATGAAAGATCTTCCAAAAGAGAGCTGAACCTGGATTCTAAGAGTCTGTGGGATTTTACAAAATGGAGAAGGAAGAAAATCATTCCCTGAAAAAAGCAGAGGCTGAACAGGTTGAAAATGCATCTCTGCTAGGCAGGGAAGAAGAGAGCACAGAGCATAGTGAAAGGCCCAGGGAAAGGAATGAGTGTTGGGTGGGTGGATGGATGGATGGATGAATGGGTGGATGGAAGGATGGATGGGTGTATGGAAGATGGATGAATGGATGTATAAATCTGTAAGTTGCAGAAGTTGTAGCTTATTTTACAGAGAATATCTCCAAACATAACAGCAGGGTGATGAATTTTATTCTCTTCACAAAGCAAGATGGTTTAACTTGTCCAAATGAGAGAAAAGCACTGTGGATATCCAAAATTGCTTGTGGAATTAAAACATTTGAGCATGGTCAGAAACACAAGGACACGCCTGGACTTTGGGTGTCCAGGCCAGTATGGCCTTTTAACATTATGTGTGGGTGTGTTTTCTCACAAACACATGTGCAGAGACACACCCAAAACTTGGTCTGGGCCTTTTCTTTTCTTTATTACTGTATCATGCCAAACTTCTGTTTTGACTGAACTGTCACTTTCCAACTTCCCATGCGTGGGAACCCAGAGCCCTTAAGTTGGCATAAATGAGACACTTGGACCTATAATAATGGTGCTAGCAAGTGTTTACATAACTTGGGGAAAGAATACAATTCAGCTGATTAGGGAAAAAGATATTCTTGATGGGAGAGTGGGCTTGATTCCTTAGTCCCATTCTTATTCCTGACAGAAGTATGTCCTAATTTGATGGGTTTATGTGATCAACATGAGTGGGAAGCTGCCCTCTCCTTTAGCTTTTAATCCCTAACAACTGATAAAGCCATATTATTAACATAATATCTTCAATTTCTGCCTGCTCCTCAATGTAACCCACCATTTGGGTTCATGGTAGAGTCTCCTGCAGTGCCACAGAGCCAGGAGCCTGGAGCCATGCCTCTGGACACAGGGCACAGGGGCTTTTCCTCCAGTGGAGGGGCTTCCCAGCCTAGGATTATTCCCGAGATGGGCCTACTTCTGGTCTAACACACAATGTTTGGGCCCAGCTGGACATGTACCCCTTTTTCCTCAGTTTTTAAAAATTTCCCAGCCTAAAATGACTTGAGCAACCATCAGTCTGATGCCTTGTGGTTTCCCTGTAAAGGCTTTTCTGGCAAACTCTGCTGTTTCCCTACAAAAGCCATTCCTGGATTTCTTTCTCATGTTGCCTCCAATTATGGAAGCTGAAAATTCAAATACAGAATTTCCCAGTCTCCCTTGGGCTAGATGTGGCCATGTGACCTGGCATAGGCCAATGATAAGAAGAGGATGTTTACCTGGGATTTCTGGGGGGTGGGGTGGGGTGGAAATTGTGTGTATGTATGTGTGTGTATGTGTGAGACAAGTTGAGAGCTCACTGATATCTCTTTTCCTCTTTTTCCTGTCTGGAATGTAAAAGTGCCATCCAGAGCTGGGGTGGCCATCCTGGGCCATGATGGTAAAAAAAGCCAAAGGAAGAACAGAAAGATAAAAAGAGCCAGGATAACACAGTTGTGCTGCCAGACAGTGAGACCACTTCCCAAAATGTTGCATTGTTTAAGTGTTTGTTGTGGAGTTCTTTGAGAATTGGAGCTGAATACATTTCTAACTGGTATGGTCTGCCAGTGCTTGGCTGAAGGAGGGTGGTAAGGAACAAGCATGTGGGAACGTGGATCTCAGAAACTGATCTTGGAAAGAGCCAAGGGTGTGGAAAGCCAGAAACCTGGGGAATGGGTTGATGAAAGCATTCCTCTGGCCATCTTCCTACTTGGGTTTTCACAATTTTTCCTACTGTAAATACCTCTTGAATTTTTTTGAAATTAATTAATTTATTTTTAGAGAGAGGGGAAAGGAGGGAGAAAGAGAGGGAGAGAAATATCAGTGTGTGGTTGCCTCTTGTGCATCCCCAAATGGGGACCTGGCCCACATTCAGGCATGTTCCCTGACTGGGAATTGAACCGGCGACCCTTTGGTTCATAGGCCTGCTCTCAATCCACTGAGCCACATCAGCCAGGGCTTAACTTGAGTTTTAATGCATTAAATCCCTTTATAAAAAATCCAGTATGATGTTGCAAAACCCCATATATACTTATATCAGTAGCAAGTTAAAGTTTATCTTCTCCTAGAGCCAAGTTTCACGAGGGTATGGATTTCTGGCTCTTTTGTTCTGTGTTTTATCTCCAAGGTTCAGGACAGAGCTTACCCCATAGTAGGTGGTCATTAAATATTTTAAATATATTTTATTGATTATATACAGTTGTCCTACTTTTTTCTCCCCTTTATTCCCCTTCACCCTGTACTCCCTTCCCACCATCATTCCCCCACTTTAGTGCATGTCCAGGGGTCGTACATATAAGTCCTTTGGCTTTTCCATTTCCTATACTCTTCTTAACCTCCCCCTGTCTATTTTGTACCTATCAATTATGCTTCTTATTCCCTGTACCTTTTTCTCATTCTCCTCCCTCCCCCTCCCTTCTGATAACTCTCCATGTGATCTCCATTTCTGTGAATCTGTTTCTGTTCTAGTTGTTTGTTTAGTTCATTTTTTTTTTTTAGGTCTGGTTGTTGATAGCTGTGAATTTGTTGTCATTTTATTGTTCATATTTTTTATCTTCTTCTTTTTCTTAGTTAAGGCCCTTTAACATTTCATATAATAATGGCTTGGTGATGATGAATTCCTTTAACTTGACCTTATCTGGGAAGCACTTTATCTTCCCTTCCATTCTAAATGAAAACTTTGCTGGATAGAGTAATCTTGGATGAAGGTCCTTGCCTCTCATGACTTGGAATACATCTTTGTAGCCCCTTCTTGCCTGTAAGGTTTCTTCTGAAAAATCAACTGATAGTCTTATGGGAACTCCTTTGTAGGTAACTGCCTCCTTTTCTCTTGCTGATTCTAGGATTCTCTCCTTATCTTTAATCTTGGGTAATGTAATTATAATGTGCCTTGATGTATGTTTCCTTGGGTCCAACTTCTTTGGGGCTCTCTGAGCTTCCTGGACTTCCTGGAAGTCTATTTCCTTTGCCAGATTAAAGAAGTTCTCCTTCATTATGTTTTCAAATAAGTTTTCAATTTCTTGCTCTTTCTCTTCTTCTGGCATCCCTGTGATTCAGATGTTGGAATATTTAAAGTTGTCCCAGAGGTCCCTAAGCCTCTCCTCATTTGTTTTGAATTCTTATTTCTTCATTCTGTTCTGGCTGAATGTTTATTTCTTCCTTCTGCTCCAAACAGTTGATTTGAGTCCCAGTTTGCTTCCTTTCACTGTTGGTCCCCTGTACATCTTCCTTTATTTCACTTTGCATAGCCTTCACTTTCCTCTATTTTGTGCCCATACTGAACCAATTCTGTGAGCATCCTGATTACCAGTGTTTTGAACTCTGCACCTGACAGGTTGGCTATCTCTTCATCAGTAAGTTGTGTTTTTTTTTTCTAGAGTTTTGATCTTTTCTTTCATTTGGGCTACATTTTTTTTTGTCTTGGTGCTCCTGTTATATAGTAAGGGATGGAGCCTTAGGTATTTGCCAGGGCTGGGCAACCCACTTGGCTGCCTTGTGGTGCTGCATGGGGGGGAGGGGTTTAAGAGGGAACAATGCTGCTGCTCAGCTTTCAGTGGATTTTCAGTCACTTCCCCCGCTACCCACAAGAAAATGGTGCCCTTCTGGTGCTGATTCCTGGGTGGGTGAGCTTGGAATGTTCTAGGACCCTGTGGGTCTCTCTAATGAACTCTCCTGAGAGGCTGGGAGTTTCTCCTGCCACCTCAACCCCCACAGGTTTTTTCATTCAGAGGTTTTGAAGTTTTATTTCTCTGTTCTGGAACCCTGGGTTGTATGGTCTGTTTCGCTCCCCAGTTGTTCCTCCCAGTTCATCCACACACATATGTGGGACTGCTTGCTGCACTAACCACCACTTTACTGTGGGCCCTCTACACCCCGGCTGCCTGTATCTGGTCTGGACGAACGTTTCTTCTTTAACTCCTTGGTTATTGGATTTCCATACAGCTCAATTTTCTGGCAGTTCTGGTTATTTTTTATTTTTAAATTTGTTGTTCTTCTTTTGGTTGTGCAAGGAGGCAAAGTATATCTACCTACATCTCCATCTTGGCCACAGGTCTCATTAAATATTTTTTTAATGAGTGTATTATGGAGACTTAAGAGGCTATCATTAGTTTGAAAGGAAGAAGGTTTGGAGAATTATAAATGATGAGGCTTATGATCTAATCATATAGTTTGACTATAGATTTCACTCTGCTTCCTCTAAGGCCTTTTAAATAATAGTCTTAAGGTCTTTCACGCCAATATATACTTTAAAAATAGTTCAAAAGGCACCAGTTTTGGAGAACATGCTCAGAAAAAGTGACTATTCCCTTTGACCTTCCAGCTATGTTTTTGAAAAGACAAAATCCTACTGGATCTAGAGAGTAGTTTAAAAAAAGGAAAAGTCTACTTGAAGGATATTTTGAAGACAGAGTTCTGAATAGTACATGTGGAAGGCTTCTTTTATTCTATTTTAATTGTTCACTAAGTATAATGTATTTAGTCTTGACCAGTTGGGTCCTGCAGTACTTTTTCAGTGTTATCTCTGCCTCCCCTCCCCACACCTGAGTCATGTGTTACAAGCCTTTCCCACCTGTCACCTAGTCATCTCCTAGTTAACCCTCAAGACCCAGTGTGGCCTTTCCTAATACCCCCTAGCAGGGATAGCCACTCTGGTCCCAGGGATCTTACAACCTCATTCCTGCCTCTTTGATAGCAGCTTGTCTAGCTGCCTCACATGTCAGGATTATGTCCTTCCCATTTTTGCCCTTGCTACACACTGAGCTTGTAGAGTAACTAATGACAGTCATAGATAATGTTTACTGAATTTCACTTCATGCCAGACACAGTTCTAAGTGTTTTACATGTATTGACTCATTTACTCTTCCCAATAACCTTGAGGTAGGTGCACAGATAACCCCACTGTATAGTTGGGAAAATTAATGTCCCGCCTGGGGTCATCCAGGGGTGGGTGACAGGACCAGCATTCACATCCTGCTCTCTTCATCATTACATTGCACTTTCTCTTATGAATGCATTTATGTTGGGATGTGACTTGAATTGTTAAGAATGTTCAATTGAGTATCACCAATTCTGCAGATATTTACTGAGCCACTACTGTGTGCTTGGTGCCATCCTAGGTACTAGAAATATAGTATTGAACATGACAGGAAGGGTACCTGTCCTCATGCAGTTGACAGTCTGGCCTCAGGGAGGGTAAAGTCAACAAAGAAGTAAATAAATTGATGGGCCTATATTATTAGAAATTGGGCAGGCCTGGTGCATCAGAAAAGGACTTTCCTGGTCTGTAGAGTAAGAAGAGGACCCTACCACAGGGTGCTACTATTAAAATACCACAGATGAGGCAAGCTGAAGATGAAAGAAGCATAGCAGAAAATTTCACCAAACCTACAAGGCAGAGATCAGTCTGAACCATAAAAGGAAGAACGAAAGAGGAAAGAGCAAAGCAGGGAAGAGTGACAGGAGTCTGAGGAGCACGCATACCATCTACAGGGAGAGAAAAGCGTGGTAAAAGAAAAGCTGTAAAACACTGTCAGGGCAGAAAGAGCAGGTGGTAATGAAAGGGATTCTTACAAGTGCCTGGAAATAGGCTGGTGATGATTGTGCAGGTGAAGGCTTAAAAAGACTTTGTTCTTCTGTGGGATAAGGAAAATCATTGTGGTAGGCAGAAAATAAAGGTGCTCTCATGTACGTGCATGTGTGTATGTTTGTGTGACCGAGGAGTGGGAGGCATCTCTAACCCCAGATGCAGGCTGATTGTCAGTGTGTATTCTGTACCTGGTACCTGACTGAGTAGAGGGGCTGGATCTGCTCCCATGGGACATTGTTGGTGAAGCCAGACCTAGGGGCAGGAAGGTTCAGAGGTCATTGTGTGCCTGAGTCACAGCACATGACATTCTATGAGCCAGCACAGCCCGCTGGGTCAGCAGTGGGCAGCAAGCCCTTGCTTCAGGGTCCCGGAATCTATGTAGTAGGAGTGTGGATATGACAGGGAGGAACAAGGGCTGACTGTAGCCCTGAGAACGTGCCCCCATAGCCTCTGGGTAAGATACAGAACTAGTGAATGGTTCTGGCAGAGAACTAGCTCCCTGAGGGGACCCCAAGGCTGTGTGGGTCCTATGATTTGTCTCAAGTGAAGCCTGAGGAGTACAGAGAACACCAGCTGAGATCTCCTGCCTTTCTTGCCATCGCTGCTGTTAGACAGGCGGTGCAATGAGGTGCTGAAGAGTGTGGGCTCCAGAGTGGACCTCATGGTCAAATTCAGGCTTCCTCCTTTTTTACAGGGTGCCTTTGGGCAAATTTTAACCCTGTTAGTGCACCTACAAAATGGGCACAGTAGCATCTTTCTCATGAGATTAGAGGGGAAGTGAAAAGCTTAAGGGATATGTAGAACATATGAATAGTAGGCACTTAATAAGTAGAAATAATAGTTACTATTATTACTGTTATTATTGCCCTAGAGGGTTGTTTAGCAAGGAAAGGGCACTCAGTCTTTGTAATACACCATTTCCTTTTGTTTTTATTTTCAAGGGCAACCAAAATTATTCAGTACAGGATGAAGTCTAAGGACAAACCTTAGAACAAAGTCTCAGACCTCTCAGCTGTCATTTCCTTCCTCCTTTGTCCTGGTTGGTAGGAGATAGCCTCCCAGTGTGGTATGTCCCTGGGTTAATATGTGCCAGGCAGTGTGCCTGGGAACAAACCAGCCCAATTTGTCACTTGTCTTCAGTATTCTAACAGCTGACATTAGTTGAGTGATCTGTGTTACAGCCACATCCCCCCTCACCCCTTGGGTGAGGCTAAAGCACAGCTGTACTTTATCCCAAGGCTCTGCTTTACACCCAAGGCTTTACTTTATCATGAGGAGATACTGGATAATTTCCCAAGCCCCCGCCGCTGTGACGGTGATATGCCGCCTTCCAGGCAGCCCTCCTCTTTGTCTGCTCACAGCTTAGTTTCTCCCTGGTCCTACAGAGGAGACAGGGGCAGGGGGTTTGACTTGTATAACATTTGAAAATTATATTTTGGCAGCTTTGTTAGAAGCCAGGAGTCTTTTGAAGGGCATGTATATTAAAGAGGAAAAAACAAAAGGAATATTCTGGGAATTCCCAATTTGTTCTTGGCACCAGTAGGAATCCCAATGCACTAGGAAGTTACTGCACCCCCATCCCCTCCACCTTCCCACCCCCTTCCTAACACTTTCTGAGCTTTGCCAGTGTTTGGGGCTGATTTTAGCATGAAACGAGACCTGAGAGGCCCCAGTGGTTCCCTTGGGTCTGCCCCAAGAGATAACATTTGTAGAGCTGATGAGCTCAAATGGGGAGCTCAGTGTGTATCTGAATCTCTCTGGAGTGTGTTGGCAGTCAGAACCCTCTGGGGCCTGGGGATTCCACTGTGGGCTTTGGCCTTGGCTTTGGCCTTGGCCTTGGCCTTGGCCTTGGCCTTGTTCTCATATTCCTTGGCTTTGCTGGCTGCTCTCTGAAGATGTAAACCAGGGCAATAATGGTCGCTACTTCTTTGAAATATTGAGAGGATTGAATGAGTATATACTTGTATATCCTGGATGAGGTTGGGCTTATTTCAGCATTGATTAGAAAATCAGTACTCTACATGAACAGATTATAGGAGAAAGATCATATAATCAACTCAATGACTATAGTGAACAAGCTTTTATAAAATTCAACACCCATTCCCTACTTTTAAAAGTGCTCCTTCTTAAACTAGGAATAAAAGGGAATTTCCATGATCTGATAAAAAATATTTACAAATAGGTTTACCGAAACATCAGGCTTAATGTTGAAAGCTTTTCCTTTGAGATCAGGAATAAGACATGGATACCTACCATCCTTATCTCTAGTAATCAAAGTCCTGACTAATTTAATTTAATACGGCAGGAAAAAAAGTAAGAATACAAGGATTGGGAGGGAGGAAACAAAATCGCCATTACTTGCTGATTATATACATAACACTTCCAAGGAGTCAATATATAAATATTAGAATTAATAAGAGGGTTTAACAACATAGCGATTTTCAAAAATCTGTCCAGAAAAAGTCCAGCCATTGTTAACATAAGGAGCATAATTTGTGTGACTTCGATGTAACCTGGCAGCCAAGGAGTGTGGACCAGAATGCACATACATGAACAATGATGACTTCACTGTATTCGTGGGGGTGGTAGATGCCATTGAGTGAGCAGGTGTACTGTGTGGCTGTTGCACTCAAAATGACTGAGCAAGTAGAGCAATGAATCTGCATCAAATTTTGCATTAAGCTTGAACATTCCTTCACAGAAGCTATTTGGGTAATTCAGAAACCATCCAGCTGGTGATTGGCAGCTTCATCATGAAAATGTACTTGGCTCATGCATCATGTCTCATGCTGAGGTCTTTAGCAAAACATCAAATTACCCAGGTGACTCAGCCACCCTACAACCCAGGTTTGGTGCCCTGTGATTTCTGGCTTTTCCCAAAACTAAAATCACCTTTGAAAGGGAAGAGATTTCAGACTGTTGATGAGATTCAGGAAAATACAACAGGACAGCTGATAGCAATTGAGAGAACTGTGTGAGGACCCAATGTGCCTACTTTGAAGGGGACTGAGGTGTCATTGTCCTATATACAATGGTTCTTGTATATTGTATCTTCTTCAATAAATGTCTCTATTTTTTATATTACATGGCTGGATGTCTTCTGAACAGACCTCAAATACAAAACAGTCTTAGAACCAGTGCTTGGCATATATAACCATTTAATAAGTATTAGTTATTTTCTGTAGCATGCTATTTTTTAAAGGAAAAAAAGTAATCTGCTTCCTTTTAAAAAGCACATTCTTTCCAATGCCCCATGGGTCTCTTTTGGAAGAACAAATCTTTCTACCATGTTCTTCTTAAAAGAAGCTTTAGTTATTCTCCATCTTTTACATTTTCTCATAAAACTTAGAATTAACTGGTTAACTTCTGTAGAGAGAGAGGGAGGGAGAGAGAGGGAGGGAAGGAAAGAGTTGGGAGGGAAGGAGAAAGAAAACAATTTAAAAAGCTGTTTTTAGCTTGGACTGTACTGAATCTATAAATCTATTTGGAAGGAATTGGTACCTTTATGCTATTGAGTCTAATGATCAATAAACATGCTATATCTTTGTTTTAGGTCTTTTTAAATAGCTCTAGTGATAAAGTTCTTTATTTTCTCTTACACATATTTTGTTTTATTTGCTGCTGGAAACTTGATTTTTAATATTCAGTCTTAAGTAGTATAATTTTCAAAATCAGTTTCTACCTGTTTGATGCTAGTATACACAAACACAATTGGCTTTAGTACTTTGATTTTTAAAAACTTTTACAAGTGGACTTTTTAGTTTGGATTAATGTTAGATTTACAAAAAAAAAGTTGCAAAGATATACAGAGGGTTCCCAACACCCAGTTTTCCTTAATGTTAACATCTTACACAATCATGGACCATCTAAAGCTAAGATATCATGTTGATACATTATTAATAAATGAACTCCAGATTTTATTTTAAGTGAATACCAGTTTACCCACCAGTGTCCTTTTTTATTGTTCCAGATATACTCAAGGGCACCTCACTGTGTTTATCTTTCTTATACTGTATATTGCTAGATTCAGTTTCCTGATACATTTTTGCATTTATAATCACAGTCATGGTTGAGATTAACCTAATTTTTTTATATTAAAAGTTCCCTTGGTCCTCATAAAATGATCTGGGAAGAGGGGTACTTTCTTTTTTGCTTTGTTTGTTTTTCTGGAGGAGTTTGGGTAAGTTTGGGATTCTTTCTTCCTTAAATGTTTCACTCCCATAAGCATCTTCAGCCAAGAAAAGTCTACAGCCTGACTTGAGTGTCTCATTGCCATCTTTACCACACTATTTCTTTCCAGAGCCTCGGAGTACCCTTCTGGGGTACACTGACCATTCCCGTAAGGAGCAGAGCCTACCTGTCATGTCCTCTCTGGGATCCATAATGCTGGAAGCAGTGGGCTGAGCAAGGGTGATTTACACCAGTCTTTCCTCAAGCTGGGTGGAAAAGTAGTTTTTGTAAGCTGTGGGCTGTGTGGTGGTTGGAGAGGGTGCCCACGAGGTTGTTTTCTCGGGGTTGGGAGGAGAGGAAGGACTACAGGACCACCCAGTGTGGCAGCTGAATTCACACTACTCTAAAGGTCTTCATCCGAGACTTGGCTGGCAGGGGAAGCAGCACCGTGTGTGTGGGTGACAAGCAATTGTCCTGTTTTCCAGCCCCATGGCCTCCTGCCACCCCTTTCTCCTACCCGCCAGCTGGCAGAGGTATTGTCAGCATTTTTCATGATGGGAAAACCTGCGCAGCCATTTGCTCGGGAGCACAGGGAGTGACACTGGAAGCTGGGGCTGGAAGCAAGGGGCCGGTCAGGGCACATTCCAGGAAAGGAAGTGAGGAGAGCTTTCCTTTTTCCTTTCCCTGTGCAGTGCCCTGTGTCCCTTTCATCACGGCAGGCTGAGGTTATGCTGGGACAGGGGTGGAGAGGATCCACCTTCCTTTCCAAAGCTCTGGCCGCAGCAGGCCTCTTCCAGGTTCAGGTCCTGTGTCATTGGTTCTCAAAAGTTTTGTTCTCCATAACCCTTTAAACTTTAAAAAATTAGTGTGGACCTCACAGGACTTTTGGCTATGTGGAGCCTGCCTATTGATATTTACTGTACTAGGAAACAAAACTGAAAAAAAATTAAAATATATAATCTATTTTTAAAAATAATTAATTCACTAAAATGAACACATACTTTTGTGAAAATAACTGTATTTTCCAAAAAAAAAAAAAAAAGAGAGAAGAGTGGCATTGTTTTACAATTTTGTAAATCCCTTTAACTTCTGGCTTGATGGAAGGTATTTGAGTCTCCTGTCTGCTTCTGTATTAAATCTATTGCAATGTCTGCTTCTACATTAAATCTATTGCAATAAGCTGATTTTTTTTTGCTAAAATATGTGAAGAAAATTCAGGCTTACATGTGATTGGATGAGAAGAAATATTTTAATAGCTTTTCAGATAATTATGGCTATTCCTTGTTTGTTGTTCACCTAAACTGGACAATCAGTAATTTCCTAACAGTTAGTTGCAATGTAAAATGTAAAACTATATCATTCAACTTTTTGTACTGTGCTGCATTAGAGTCCACAGGTCTGTCTTGAACTTTGAATGGACCTTTACTAGTGGATGACTTTTTAACACCATGCATTGCTCATTGGGAAAATGTTGGTTCACTGAGTTATGCAGATATTCCAAATGTTAACACATTTTATTATACAGTACAACATAAAAATCTGATTTATTAATATCACCATTCTCATCAGAAGTGTCTTTAGGTATTGGAAAGTTATCAAGTTCAGGTTTTTAAAAAATCTAATTTTTCATTTGAAAGCTCAAATTTTATCATTGGGCACAAATATTTGTTGTGGGTTTTTTTTTTGTCAAATATCATTTGTCATTTTTCCCCGTAAGTGATAAACTACTTCATCTAATTTGAAGACATCTTGTGCCACATACCCACAGTTTATAAAACCCAGCCTCTGGCTTGCACAGCTTGTAACTCAATTGCACAAGTGTTTTTCTTCAAGTCAATCATCATATTGCAGTTTGCCTGAGTGCTTCTGTGTTCTTTTCATTTTACTACACAGATCACTTTTAAAAATATATTCAAGGGTTGTGGTTTACTAAAATTAGTTATTTGTACTGCTTCATTAAGAACATACTTAAGTAAAACTGGACTTTGTGTTTTCTGAGAGTGGCTGCCAAGGAGGAATGTGACGATGGCTGGTACAGTCTGGTGCCACAGGCTCAAAGTGGGCTAAGGCACCGATAGTTTAGCTCTGCTCCATACCCTCAGCCAATGTCAACACACTGAAAAGTGAAAACGACACCTTGGAGTGATAATGCAAGTGGTCTTGACCTCACAGACCCTCTGAAAGGGGCTTTAAGACTTCCAGAGGTCCAAGAACCACAGTTCAAGAACTGAGGCGCTATGACATCTACTCAAATGGGCAAATATATTTGACAGTTCCCAGAGAACAATAAGCTGTCATGATGATGACAATGGTGGTGATGATGATATCTGCCATTTATTAAGTGCTGACTGTGTGCTTGGGCTTGTTTAATCACTTTAAATGAATTGTCTCTTTTAATTCCGACAACAATCCTATGAGATGGACTTCATTATTTTCATTTCACTGATGGTCTGCTTTGCTCACTTCCTTATAGTTAGTAAGCTGGGGGCTAGTGAACTCTACCTCCTTGGTTCTCCTGAACAACCTGTGGGGGAAAGAAGGCAGCAGGATTGGTCATGGGAGAAGTGAACTGAGATGCAGTCTCAAGAGAGGTCTCAGCCAATTCTGTGGGGGTAGGTGATAGGGGTGGTACCCTGGGGTCGGTATGGCTCTTCAGTTTTGAGCAAAGGGGTTGTCTTTTACCCTCTCTCTGCCCAGTCATTGCAGGCAGGCTGCCTTGGGTAAGGGGATATGATCCTGTGTGAGGTGGCTTTCTTGGGTTAAGGACAATTTACCAGGAGGGACTTAGCTGACAGCTGTCAGCCACCAACAATCCCTATAGTGATAGTAAGGGGTATCTGGGTATCTGAAGGGGGGTCTGGGAAGAGCACCATGGTGACCCCTGACTGCAGGGTCTGAAGCCTTAGATTTTTGGATACTTTAGCCAAGAAGCTGGCTTTCAGTGAAGACAGTGCTTCACCTCTGGGGAGAAAAGGCAACTAGCATGATGGGTCTGTGTGTAGCCAGTGAGGCCAGCTGGCTGGAACTCATGAAAGAAGAAACTCCAGATTCTTCAAGGTTAGAGAGACCTTAAAACACCATACCCAAACCCCATCCAAACCCTTCTTCAGGCAATGATGAAGGGAGGCCCCTCAGATTCTATCTGAACCATCAGGTGATATGGACCTGCTTTCCACTTGACCTTGGGCAAGTCAGTTTCTCCATCTGTAAAATAGAAACAATAATGTAATGACTTACCTCACAGGACTATCGAGATGTCTAAGGAGTATAGGGAGAGTTAGAACATTTTGTGAACAGCGAGTTCATCTATTTTAGTGCTAGGCAACGTTAGAACATCCATCTTTACATTAAGCAGGAATCTGGTTCCTGGAACTCTTACCCACTGTCTGCTAGTCTATAGCAGTGGTTCTCACCATGTCATTCCAAGACCAGCAGCATCAGCATCACCTAGGAGCTGCTTGGAAATGCACATTCTCAGGACTTTCCCCAGAATGAGTGAATCGGAAACTCTGGGGGTGGGACTCAGCAATCTTTACTTTAACAAGCCCTCGTGGTGATTCCAGGACACACTAAATTTGAGGCCCACTGATCTGGAACACAACTCCTCAAACTGTGATGAAGCATTTTTTCCTCCAATCCATGCGGACCTACCAGGCATGACTAGTACTCCCACCTTGCACCATATGCCAGACTCACAACACAAGTTCTGCAACACAGAAGATGCACCCTCTTTAGTGGTATGGGTCCACTGACCATGCACCTGGATTCACAGCAGTGCCAGATTGCTTTGAAAGCTTCCAGACACCCTTCGTTTCTATATGTATCCCACAGGGGACCATTAACAAACAGTTCAGAGGTGGGCACTGGTACCTGGACCACAACATGAGTAGAACTAGTACAGATCTTTGTATCTCAAATGTAATGTGCTCTCAAATCACCTGGAGATCCTGTTAAGGTGTACATTTGGATTCATAGTGCCAGTGAGACAGCTGAGATTTGGCCCAGGGATCCTGCTGCTGCTGCACAGGTAGGATAGCAAGGCCGTAGATGAGAGCAATGCATAGCACATTGTCTCTTTTCTCTTGAGTGTCTACCTAAATATTTGAAGCTAGTAGTTGTATTCCTATTCCCAAGCTTCTTCTCAAGGCTAAACATAACCAGTTCCCTCAACTGTTCTATAGGCAGCCACATCTCCACATCCCTACCCCCCAGTCCAGCTCGCCCTTATGCAACTATCCACTGACCATGCTTTAGCCCACAACTTCTCTCTTCACCCCCTGTCACCTCCTGCCACTTAGAGCTATTTCTTTCAGTATTTCCCAAGCTGGCTCCAGTCCCTGGGGGATTTTTAGTTCACTCATCCTTCTGGGAAGCTCTTCAGGCTGAAGGAAGGAAATCACACCAGAGCTGGACAGTGCCATCTGCATCTGCCCAACCTGGACCCATGCCGGGGTGAGCCTCCTGCTCTCTCCTATCACCCCTCTCCAAACACTCCTGCCCTCCTGTCTGTAGTCACCTGAGTCCAACCCCAGTAACCTGGGCTTTCCTATCTCCATCGTGCCTTAAAGACACCCTGGGGCATTTGAGGGGCTAGGAGGGTATTGCACAGATATGGGTCCTTCCTTGGCTAGGAAGAAGGGTTTCCCTGAGCAGGCCAAGAATGAAGTAGATTTTGTGACAAAGTTGACACCTTTGTGACACTCTTCACAAGGATCCCCTACCCCTACCACCCAGAGTCTCCCCCTTCATCTTCCAGGGCTTCCCAGAGCCTGTCCCACTCCACCAAAGCCACCCGTCAGCCAGGACCTTGTTTCAGGACCCCTGTAAGATGCACTTTGGGAAGTGGCAGAATGGAGCCAGTCTTATACCTTTACCTCTCAGCAAGAATTCATCTATCAAATTAGTAAATAGTTTGTCCAGGCCCAAGGACATAAAACTCAGAGGTAGATAATTTTTAAAAAATTATACATAGCTTTACAGGGAAATGAAGACCCAAAGAGATTAGAAGCTTCATTTTGTTGCCTGGATCATGGGCTTGCCTGACACATCCATGCATTTTCACGTGGCTCTGATCAGGATGTATATGTTAATGTAAGTGTCTTTCATTTAACTTCTTTAAGTAAACACATTAATAAACACATCTCGATGTAGCTGAATGTTGTTTGTGCTTTTGCCTTTTAAAGTATGCATAACCCACTAAGTATACAAACCCTTCAAAGTAACCCTAGACTAGCAAGGTGGTTGCAAGCTTGGACCCCACCACTTAGTGGCTGTGTGACTTTAGGCAAGTTCTTAACTTCTCTGAGCCACACCTGTAAAATGAGAATAATGTAAGACCTTACAGCATAGAGGTTTTGTGAGAATTAAATGAGACAATCATGCAAAGTTTTTTAAAAAGATTTTATTTATTTATTTCTTAGAGAGGGAAGGGGGGAGAGAGAGAGAGGGAGAGAGATATCAATGTGCGGTTGCTAGGGGCCGTGGCCTGCAACCCAGGCATGTACCCTGAGTGGGAATCAAACCTGTGACACTTTGGTTCGCAGCCCGCGCTCAATCCACTGAGCTACGCCAGCCAGGGCAGACAATCATGCAAAGTTCTTTAAAACAGCATCTAGCACATAAGATATGCTTAATTAATGTTAGCTACTATTATTATAGTTATTGCCATAAGATATTCAGGCAATCTTATATTGCTAAGCATTTATTTTTTGTTATTTGAAATTATTTTATTATGAAAATTCTGTTATGAACAGTGATCCTTTCCAGAAACCTCTAGGGATGGCCTTGTCTATGCTAGAGAGTTCTATGAGGGTAACAAGGGTGGCCCTGGTGGGGCTATGGTGTGGTGCAGAGAAGCCAGGGAAGGAGCAATTACAATACTCACAGGGCCTGCATAGGAAGTGCTGCCTGTCTGCAGAGGGATGGGAGAGAACAAGCGAGGTAGGTGAGAACCAGGGGCCGCTCGGAGGAGCAGCTGACATTGAGATGAATTTGGAACATCTTCTTCTTTTTTTAACCTCACCTGAGGATATTCATTGATTTTAGAGTTAGATGAAGGCAGGTGGCAAGGGGGTGGAGAGAGAGAGAGAGAGTGAGAGAGAGAGAGAACGAGAAACAACACTAAGAAACATGGATCAGTTGCCTCTTGTACAAGCCCCAACTAGGTGTCAAACCTGCAATGTAGACATGTGCCCTGACTGAGGACCTAACCCACAGCCTTTTTGGTTGCACTGGACGATGCTCTAACCAGCTGAGCCACCAGCCTAGACTGGGATACCTTTGAGGGGAAGGCACTGCTAGCGTTTGTTATTTGTTGGATGACTGTGTTGCCAGTGCTCAGAACTGTTCCTGGCCTGTCACAGGCCCTGCGTCATTCACTGTTCAGCGGATGAGTTGTCTGCTTGCTCCCCAGAAGGAGCAACGCCCAGCAGTGCCACTAGCTGCTGAGGGCCAGCCCTGTCCCGATCTGGTCCAGATGTTGTGTCTGGCCCCACTCAGCCTGCTCTTGCCTGACTCATGGGACAGGAAACACCTAACTGCAGGGCAGTGCCTCTGAGCAATGGTCCTTCTGCTCCTGGCAGCAGTGAGAGGCCCTGCGTGGAATGTGGGTCACCAATGGGGGAGGAAATGATGTTATGTGATGAGAAGTTAGACACTTGGGGACTGTTGAAGGGTGAAGGGTTTCTGCTGGGTCTGAGTGCCAGCTGGTTCAGCGATGAGTGAGGATAAATTGCCCACACATACCCCATATCTCAGAATCTTTTATTTACAGTATTATCTCTTTTGTGGGAAACAGACAGTGAGGATAAATATGGAGGAAAGGAAAACACCACTGGCATTCCTCGATGGCCCACTTTGTGCTGGGGGTTTAGACAGTGTAGGACTTGTCCACAGTGTGACTCTGTGGAGAGGCGTAGCCAGGCCAATTCCAGTGTGAGAAGCCCACTCAGCAAGTCCCCAGCAAAGTGCTGGGTGGCCCTCACAGTGAATGGTGCCCCCCCACCCCACCCTGCTGCTTCTGGATAGGAACTTGACCTAGTGGGAGGAAGAGAAAACAGCTCTCCTGACTCTCAGTTCATGGGGTTTGGGTGGAATCAGTCCCCCATGACTCAGACCTGACCTATCAAAACTCTAAACCCTCCTGCCACGTTCTGATCAGGGGCTCACCCATCTGGGACATTCAGAGCCCATGAGGACCAGCCCTGGAGCACTGTTGGGACTCCCAGGAGAGAGAAGCTGTTCTGTTTGGACTGCGAGCCTAAGACTGTAACACACAAGCTATAAGCTGGCCGTGCTACAATTCCAAAGGGGCAGGTTCCTGGGAATGTACTTATTTTAGAGGAAAGCAGAGCTGAGAAGTGGAAAGAAATCAAACCTAGATTTGTGGTTTGAAAACCTAGATCAAACCACATATCCACGGGTCTACTCTGCCTGAAGATTGATTAACTATCCTTAGAATTTTCATTTGCATGAACCAATAAATTGTCTTTTATGCCTAGACACTTGAAACTGGTTTTCTGTTATAGCTAAATGAGATTCCCTATGACCTGGGAATAGCCGTGGAATTGGGACTTTGATGGCATTTTCTTGCCCATCCTCCTCACATGCCCACACTCTGCACGATATAAATGCCCTGCCCTGAGCAGTCAGGCCTCTCGACTTGCTGCCTCGATAGCCATCTAGTAGGGCTGATAGGAGGTTGGGGGTGGGCTTGGCCCTGCATGCCCCAATATCTCCATATACAGAATTGCAGATTTGTTTGTTGTTGTTTTGAATCCTTACCCAAGGATATGTTTTCACTGATGGGGGTGGGGAGGGAGGGAGAGAGAGAGAGAGAGAAAGAAACATCAGTTGTTTCCTGTGTGCATCCCAATTGGGGATTGAACCTTCAACCCAGGTACACACCCTGACAGGAAATCAAACCCACAACTTTTTGGTGTATGTGACGATGCTCCAACCAACTGAGCTACCTGGCCAGGACAGCAGGTTTGTTTTTACTTGGATTTCATTGGTTCCACTTAGTGGCATGCTGGTAAATGTTTGACAAGCAAACAAGTAAAAAGCCCAGTGTTGTCATGTTTGCCAGTTTCTGTGGTGTGACTGTTTCCACCATAGCCTGTTTCAAGCTACCAACGTGACATCACTGAATGTGGAGAGGGGATGCCATGCAAGTGGTGCACCATTTGATGGTATTTCTATCACACAGATTTATTAGCTATAAATAACCTCAGGAGCATAGGCAATAATAAAATGTAGTAAATAATTAGGAACTTATGAGTTCTGAATTTTTATTACCTTTGTTTTTAATATATTTACATAATTTAGCTTTTAATAGTGTCTGTGCATAAAAACTGGCTCACAACATTTCTTAAATATTATAATTGACTTTTAGAAGCTGGTATGAGCTGGTTCCAGGACACCTCCAGACCCTGGAGAAAATGCCTGCATCTTCATGGGTTTGAGAACTATGAGCATGAACCCTGGTTTAAATACAACAAGGAGCCTGGGAGCCATTCTAGAAGCCTGATCTTGGTGAAGGACCGTGCCAAGCTGAAATGTGCAATGAAACTGAATGTGTCATTAGCATGTGAATGGGATTTGTGACCTGGAGATGTCCATAGGCTACAGTGACTCTTACTTTGCATGGCCAACTGGTCCTACCCCGCAGGAGGGGACATGGAGCAGTGAAATAGGGGTCCTATAAATTAGGGTTCCAACAGAAAATAGATGGCACACCCAGGTCAGCATAAGGTGAGGAGCATTTGGGAAAGAGCCTCATTACCTAGGTGTGGGCAGGTGTTGGAGAACCCCAGGGATTCAGCAGAACTCCATGTCTGGTAGCTCGGGGTTCCATTACCTTCCCTAGGCCCAAAGGTGCAAGCAGGGGTGAGGAGACCAGTTATGTTACTGGAGATGGAGACCAGGAGGGCTGGGGAGGACATCTGACAGAAAATGGGGCCACTTTCTGCAGGGAGGGACACAGGGAGTCAACACCCTTGACCTCGCTCTACTCTCTTTCCCTCTGCTCTCTTATCCCAGCTCCCCATTTGCCAGACCTACCCAAAAGCCATAGGGCAAGGAGCCCTAAGCTGTCAGTCTTGGGCCACTGAAAGAAGGTAGAAGGGGTCTGAAAGGTCAAATGACATAGGTCCAAATCTTGGGTATCTCCCTT
The DNA here is from genome assembly GCF_004126475.2 of Phyllostomus discolor. Lineage (NCBI taxonomy): Eukaryota > Metazoa > Chordata > Mammalia > Chiroptera > Phyllostomidae > Phyllostomus > Phyllostomus discolor. The sequence continues at coordinate 68,883,793 of NC_040910.2, read as the reverse complement.
GGAGTGGACACTTTGATCCTTTGTCTTAGGCTTTTTGGAACTGCCATGGGCCACCCTCACCCAGGAGACATTCAGGTCCGGTCCTCTGCCTCTGATAAGGGCAGGGGGTTATTTGTGGAGGCACACTGCCTTCTCCAGCCAGCCCGAAGTTCCTGGGATCCAGAGAGTGAGGTCTGGGAGTGGACGCCTGCTCATGGTTTCACCCTCCACCACCCGGGCTGTCACTGGGGCACTCTCTGCCTGGCCCAGCAGAGCCCTCCCTCTCCTGCAGGCCCCCTTGCTATGGAAACTGAGCTGGGGGAGCCCTGCCCTGGGAGCCCGGAGACCTGGATGTCTTGTTCCGACTGCATCCTCAGGGGTTTCCGATCCTATCACTAATCTGAATACTCTCCTCTGCAAAACCAGGGGCCTGGGCCAGATGGTCACGATTTCCAAGGACACCTCTGTCTAATTTCAAGACTTTAGGCGTGTCATCTCTATGTCATTAGCTTAATCAAAATCCTGTCTTTCTACAGCCAGGAGGTGGCAGCAAAGCTCTGTTTTGAAGGGGCTTATTGCCAGGTAGGCTCTGCTGTCCGAGGCCCAAGGGCTCCAAGTCCAGGTTTGGTGGCTGTTTCACTGCTGAATAATAATAATAAAAATATCAACATCTTCATTATAATCACTATTTTTGGTAAAACAGCCACAGTGCTGTCTCCAATGTGGGCAGTACTGTAGAGTAGAGGAAACCTGCTTAATATCACACGGAATCTTTCAACACCACTGTGAAGACAGGAAGGGCCCAGGTGTCAGCCCCGTGTTGAGGCTGAGAGACATTCTTGGGCCTACCCAAGGCCTCCTGGAAGGTATGATGTGCCAAGACAGAAGCCCAAGCTTTGTGCTGTGTACTCTCTCTCTCACTGTGTGCAAGTCCCCTCGAGTTCCTTCTGCATTTTGGAGGGGCCAGGGAAACCAATACACAGAGCCCAAAACTTTGGACTTGGCTTCCAGCTGCCAAGGCTTTGGAATGTGACATGCAAATGCTGGGGAAGAACACTAAGCACAGGAACATCACGTTCATTCCCTTCTTTTTCGTCCAGGTCTCAGAAAAATTTTTTAAAAAATCTTTATTTTATTGTTGTCAGAGCCTACTTGGTGTTAGCTATGAAAGATTCTCATTCATTTGTTCATTCATTCATTCATTCATCTCTCCCTTTGATAATTGGGATTCTGATGTAGTAGAAGACACTGTTATCTACTATGAAGTATATAGGAATATTCTCTCTTTTCTAACTCTGAGATCAGGGGGCCTGGGCCTGGAATATTGGGGGCCAGGTAAGTGCAGGTAGGTCAAGGTAACTTGGGGTGATTTCTTCCTAGGGAGCCCCATGGGACCTGGGGAGTACGTGAGCAGGTGGAATTCAGCTCTGTTTTTGACAGGGTGTCAGGGAGGAGTGGCACTGTTGGAACTTTTTTGATGACCTCCAACTGCATGGTGCATGAACTCCTCAAACCGGAGGAGGCTCCTCAGAGACACAGCCCAAGCCCCAGACTGCTGCCCATCTAGACCCTTCATACACGCCATCTGTGCCCTGAGGCCGCCTTCTCTGTCCATCATGGTCACAGGTTACCAGAGTGCTAACTATATGCCAGGCTCCAGACCAAGGTGCTTTTTGAATATTCTTATTTACCTCTGAAAGCAACCCTATAAAGTATATCACTATATCCCATTTTATACATGAGGAAGCTGAGACTCAAAGTCATGAGACTCAAAGTAATTTGCCCCAAATTGCAAAGCTGGTGAGTGGTGGGGAAGGACTGGAACCCAGGCAGGTGGGTCCCTGGGCTCTCACTGATGCAGCACACACCACATGGCGGGGGTGGGGGGGAGGGCGGGGGGCCCACTGAGAGATTGCACTCTGAGGCAAGTCAGAAGAGCTGCCCTCTCACTTCCTTCTAAATGCTGGGCAAGCCGCAGCCTGTCTGCAACAGCTCTGGAAAATGAGGGCATAGATTCCTGCCTGATCTCCTGAGGGGATTGCAGGGAGACTGGCATGGAAAGGGGAAAAATGGGCATCATACAAAGTTGTTCTGTATATCTGAAATGGGGTTACTACTCTTCTCGGGAAAGCAGTGTAGTGGGTGACAGGAAGGGTAACCCAGTGACTGGTGTCTGGACTTCAAGAATGGCCTCAGTTTCCTTGCCTGTGAAATCAGGGAGAATAAAGAGATCATTGTTAATGGAATCTTCCATTACTCTAGCCCAGCAGTGAGGATGATGATGGTGGTGGTGGCGGTGACCATGGTGATGACATTGGTGACTATGGTGAGGATAGAAATGATGGTAGTAATAGCAGTGATAGTGATGATGATGATAACAGTGAGGATGGCAATGGCGGTGATAATGGTGACGTCAGATACCTGAGGTCACCTGACCTCAGAATCATTTCCTGTCACTGTCCTGCTGCCAGCTCTCCTCATTCCCAGCCCCACTGAGTCAGAGTCACATGGGGGTGGGATGGTGAAGAAACAGGAAGGAGGACTAGGAGGCTGGAGAGAAGGAATGACCTAAAATTCCAGAGGATAATGTACTTGTCTCACTGCCTGGAATATAGTGAACTGATACTTACTACTAGTTAATGGTTTATTGAGACACAATTGACATACCACACAGTTCGATGGCTTCTAGTTTATTCAGAGTTATACATCTATCACCACAGTCAATTTTAGAACATTCTAATTACTTCTAAGAGAAGCCGTGCACCCTTACCACCCAAAGCCCTCACCTGTCCCAGTGAAGCTGTAATTTGTATTATCTCTGCCTTACGCAAAAAGAAAATTGAGGCTCAAAGACGAAACAAATTTGCTCAAGGCCACATGGTTGGTATGTGACATCAGGATCCCATCCAGGTTTGCTGGAAGCCCAGGCCCATGCTCCTGACCACATGGGTCTGTCTGACCAGTGAGACACCTCAGGTTTAGAGAATACATGTAACTGACCAAAGGCCACACAGCTGATCAGGCTGGGACTCAGATGTCTTCTTGACCCCCAATCCTGTCCTTATTCCATCCTGCTGTATTCTCACCCCTTCAGGGTAAGCAAATGCACATAATCAGAATCAGTGGGATCCCGAGGATCTGGAGGAGAGCCCTAAAATTAGCAGTAGCTCCTTCATTGGTGCTAGGCCCAACCTTAGCCCTGACTTTGGAAGTCAATGGCTCCTGGGGCTCACCTGCTCCCTTCACCTGTTTGCTTCACCTCTTGGCCCTGAGCTCAGTGAGGAGGATTCATGCAGGTAGAGAGGAGTGACCCCAGCCAGAAGGAGGAGCAATGTTTGCAAGACAGGTAAGCCCCTATCCAGTCTTCCAAAGCTTCTGCCTTCCCAGGAGTGCATGCATTGGAGGGTGCCTCATACCTCCCATATGTTATGGGAGCTGTGGATGGGTCTGAAAGGGGTGTAGATAAGGTTCTCAGAGGGACAGTATGGGAGGCAGAGTTGCTTGGTGGAAAGAGCCCTGTCTGGGAGTCTGTGATCTTTGGGTCTAGTCACCACTCTGCCTGGACAACTGCAGTGAGAGTACTTCATCAATATGTGCCCAGTTTCCCTACCTGTACACTGAGAGAGAAAATGGGGAACCTAATTTGAAAGAATCAGGAGTTCCTTGAAAGAACAGGTACAGCAGTTGTCTGAAGGGGTCTCCATTTTGAAAGGAAGGCTATGGAGGCAAGCGATTTGTCTGATAGTGGGGCAAGGAGCCTCCACCTGCACATTCCTTACTTTCTTTGCATGAATAAGAGGTCAGGCAAGGATCTAACTACCACCCCACGGAAGAGGAACGGACTGCCATAATCAACACAGTAAAGCTGAGGACCTGCGCAGTTAGGAGAATTTATTTCCCATGGCATTTTCTTTCCACTCTCCCAGAGGTGCCCATGGTAACAGGAGTCAGGAGGGCCTCATTCTTCCATTTTCTGTGAGAGAAAAAAAATTGTACACAGATGAGTCAAACTGAAGGCGAGCCTGAGTATAGTCTTCAAGTGGGGCAGCTGGAAAGGCTGGAACTTCAGGAAAAAAAGTAAGAAATGGTGTTACAAAAACAAAGCTGCCAGACCCCTGAAGAAGGGATGCATCCCCTGGAAAGCAGAGCCTCTTGCCTCAGGGAGGGTTGGGAATGGTAAGGTGTGTGGCTCCTGGTCCCTCCCTGATGTTTTCCTGTGGGCCTGGAACCATGGGGTTCTGGCTACGGTAGTGGCATCTGTCAGTAACAATCAGCAGCAGGGAAGGCACCCACAGGTACCCTCTGAACTCTCCCTGGCACTCCCCTGGTCCAGGGCTCAGGACTTCTAGGGAAGAAGTCTGCTCTCACCTGGCCCCCGACCTCGCGGCTCTTGGCCCGCAGCTTGTTGACTTGGGACTCAGCAATGTCGGCCCGCTCCTCAGCCTCCTCCAGCTCATGTTGGGCCCTCCGGCATCTGGACAGCTGCGTGTTGGCCTGCTCCTCCTGAATGGAAAGTGAGGGGAGGCTGAGGAAGCCCCTTACTCTGGTTCCAAGGTCCCCAGGTGGTGCAGGGAAAACTAGGGAATCAGGAGAGCTTGGGCCCTGGATTCACTGACGGCAGAGGAGAGAAAGCTGAGCTCCCCAAGGGTGAGGTTGCAAACTGCACCCATCTCCTCTGTGCGGTTTCTCCCACTGGAACTCTTTAAAAGAGACCCATGTCCAGTGTCCTCCCAAAGCACCTAGAGGTGTCGGAGACCAATGGCCCGTGTTCCCTGTGCCCTGTTCCTGCTCCCAGCATCATCTGCCTCTAGTCAGGCCATTGTGTGGGTTCATTTCATCATGAATCAAGAGTTCCTGACAAAGGGGTCCTCCTGGGCTCCCTCCAGGCTGTCCGGTCCTGCTGACACTAGACTAATATGATAGGCATGAACCTCTCCCCATGTAACCAGTTCAGATCTGCCTCCCTATGTCAAGATGGAAGCAACCCACCTACTGGGCAGAGAAGAGAAAGGACAAGGAGAGAAGCCATATGTTCAGTCATTTATTGAAGGCAGGGTCCCTGAATTTGGTTCCTCAGAATACTAGCCCTATGGGATTCCCTGCCTATAATGAAAGGGTCCCCAGGCCCATTGGGAAATGCTCCATTCTGCAATGTCTCTTCCTTTTGGAAGAGTCAGTTACATATGACTTACAAAATCTGAGTATCCTTGAAGTAAAGCCACCAGTTCAACTTTGTTCAACCCAGCATTTCCCAATCTATTTATTTTCTATAAAAGAAAATATCCCTCCCTCCTCTAGCCCCTGCTATTAACATCCCTCAGACCTAATGTCTCTAGAAGGCACTTTGGGAAATGCTGGTTTGGGCCCATTCCATTACTTCCCTGTTGGTTTTCCCCATGTGATCAAGGGAAGATCCAAAAGGAGGGACAGGAGTGGTGGATATTAGGGAGGGCCAGGAAAGAGGTTATAGGGACTAGGGAGGGGGATGGGGTGAGAAGGTGGGGGGGGGGGCTCGGGATGACATGTAATAGGATGAGGTGTCTGAGGTGAGGTCACAGGGGCAGGAAGGGTTGGTGGGGTGGGCTGAGGTGGTGGGGGAGTCAGGGTGAAGAGAGGCTGGCAGGTGGGCTTAGATACTCTGGGGTGGGTGGGGTATGAGAAGGTGAGGTAGGCTGAAGCTGAGTGAATAGATGGAGGGGGCTGGGTCACAGGGGGTGAGGCAAGGGCACAGAGGAGGGGGAGATGGGGCAGGGTTGTGCATACAGAGCAGGGGAGGGAGGAGTACAGGTGTCCCTCCCTGTTCTTACAGCCTGTGAATACTTAGGCCTCAGGCCCCGTGAACAGTAGGAAACAGGAACACACCCCTGCTTGGGGCTGGAGGACACTCAGGCTGGCATGGCGCCCAAGACCTCCCCCACTTACAGCCTCCTCAGCCTGCCTCTTGTACGACTTCACTTTGGCCTGCAGCTTGTCCACCAGGTCCTGGAGTCTGAGGATATTCTTGCGGTCCTCCTCAGCCTGCAAACAGAGCGTCGTGCAGGGTCCCGACCCCACTGCTGCTTCTGACCAACAAAGCACCTCTCAGGGTTTGGGAGCTCTACCTGGTAAGTCATTTCCTTGACTTTTCGCTCATATTTGTGGGCCCCTTTCAGAGCTTCAGCTCCCCTCTTCTGCTCAGCATCAAGCTCGTTTTCCAACTCCCTCACCTGCAGGTGGCAAAGACAATGCAGAATTCAAGTCAGATCTCCCAGGCTTCTCTCATGGACTCATGCATGTGTCATTTTAGGGTAAACTAGAGCCAAGAGTGTCTGACCTTTTGGTGTCTCTGGGCTACACTGGAAGAAGAATTGTGTTGGGCCACCCATTAAATATACAAATGCTAATGAAAACTGATGAACAAAGAAAAAGATTTTAAGTAAATTTACTATTTTGTGTTGGGCCACGTTCATAGCCATCCTGGGCTGCATGTGGCCTGTGGGCCACAGGTTGGACACCCTGTGTCTATTTTGCAAAAGTGTCTCCTCCTAGGACCCAGAATCCACATTTTATTCACAAGGCCACCTCTAGTGCATGCAGTGGCTTTGTGCAAATAAGAACAAGATACCCCCTTTAGTCAGGGACAGTCTCAGGTGCACACAGCTTGGATATTGGGTTTGGCTTTGCAAAGATGTCCCTTCCTCTGGGGCCCCACAGCTGGGCGAGAGCTGTGCTTCAGCCTGACTTGTCCACACAGGTGAAAAATGGCATGACTGTTCCTGGTGGCCCTGATTCCTGATCAGGAAGGCCCAGGGGTCATGGAGAGGACCTGAGCCAGGAGGAGTCCAAGTGTGCTCAAATTCCAGGTCCAGCTAAGTGATCTAAAGCAAGGCAGCTGCCCTCACTGAGTTTTTGTGTATTTAGGATAGAGATTGTAATTCCTGCCCAAGCTACCTCCCATGTGGGGATCAAATTAGACAGTAGGTGTGGAAGTATTTTTTAAACAATAGACTATGACACAGGTATTGTTAATTTCATAGCTACTTCTACCTTTCCTGAAGTCTTGATGCCAGAGAACAGCCATTGAGAACTCAGGTCACCAACTGTGGTCCTAACTCCATAGTCCAGAGAGAATCAAGAAGTGGGGGTGGCAATCAGCCATCAGGAATTCTGGCTGCCACAGATAGACTCACCAGAGCAACTTTGAAATCTACCAGTGGAACAGGCTAACTCTGGGATCTGTCCCAAACAAGATCCCAGCCCCCACTGCTTACCCTATGGGTCCTAGGAAGCTGTCTTCCATCAGGTTCTACAAAACATTATTTCTCTGGGAGTGCTCTCTAGGCCTCTGTCAGGTTTATGAAACCAAGATAACTGGGCAGCTGGTGATGGGTGGACTTTGAAGGGTCCTCATCATGAGAGGGAGAGTCTGGCTGAGGGCTTACTGCTGACCAGGAATCAATGAATCATAGAGTGTGGCTAGGGATCTAGTCCCTCCCATGAGGTGAGGGGATCCACCAGAAGGACAGGTCTAAGCTCATTTTAATAAAATAATACTGGGAATAATTAAAAATAAGCATTTAAAGATTTTTTGGGAAGCCCTAACTTCCCTGGTATTTACTTTTGTTACTCATGCCTTGTAGTTTTAAGCAAAAAAAAAAAAAAAAAAAAAGGTCTTTCACATTTAAAGTGTGAAAGTGCTGGTGACCACCTCCTTGGGAGACTGACACAAAGAATGGCTATATTTGGGCCTTTCCTGCTGGGAGAAGTGGTTTCCTTCTCTTGACATCTCCTCCTCCTCCTTCTTTCCCACTCTTTCAATTCCTCTCTTCTGGGGACAACAGAGACATTCTGACAACCTCCTCCACACAGCCCTTCTTCAAAATGTTAACTGGTAGTGGAGCCCATTTAAAAAAATAAATAAATAAACCAGCACAGGCCTAAAGGGGGTGGGGGAGGAAGGAAAACATGAAATGAGTGAAACAATCCAGAAAGAAACTAAACAACTACAAAATACACCCCCAGATGAAGAAGCAGGAGGACTGTCCTGTGTGGCTCATTGACTTTCCTGGAGCACCAGCCTGGAGGAAGCTCCAGGAGCCCTCCAAGAAGGATGCAGGGAGAAATGCACCAGAACTGAAGATCACATTTAGAGATCAGGAAATCAGGGAAGTGAATGAGACCTAGGAGTGGGAGATGGAGGGAGACTCCAGATTTTATACAGGATGGGCCATTGTTTATCCAAGCGTAAGTTAGTTGGTCCAAAATTTAAATTCAACTAAAATGTAAAATTTTATGGTTATAAGGCATATTTCCCCCATTTATGTGGATCTGAAACTATAAATCCAGAATGTGGACATTTAAAAATGTCATTACACACTGAAGAAAGAAAATGAAGAAGATACAAATAAGTGGAAATACATATCATGCTCATGGATAGGAAGCATTAACATTATTAAAGTGTCCATATTCCCTAAAGAGATCTATAGATTTAATGCAATTCCTATCAAGATTCCAATGACATATTTCACAGAACTAGAACAAATACTTCAAAAATTTATATGGAACCACAAAAGGCCCAGCATAGCAATAGCAATCCTGAGAAAGAAGAACAAAGTTGGAGGAACCATGCTATCAAATATCAAATGATACTATAAGGCCATAGTAATCAAAACAGGATAGCACTGGCATAAAAGCAGACACATAGATCAATGGAATAGAATAGAAAGCCCAGAAATAAACCCATACCTTTATAGTCAATTAATATTCAAGAGGAGGCAAGTATATAATGGGCTAAAGATAGTTTATTCAATAAATGGTGCTGATAAAATTGGACAGATACATGCAGAAAACCAAAAAGGGATCACCTTCTTATACCACACACAAGAATAAATTAAAAATGGATGAAAGACTTAAATGTTAGAACCATAAAAATCATAGAAGAAAACATAGGTGGCAAAATCTCAGACATTGCTAATAGTAACATTTTATTGGTTATATCTCCCCAGGCAAGGGAAACAAAAAAAATAAACAAATGGGACTATATCAAACTAAAAATATTTGCACAGCAAAGGAAAATATCAACAAATAAAAAGATAACCCACATAATGGCAGAACAAATTCACCAATACATCTGATAAGGGGTTAATATCCAAAATCTATAAAGTACTTACAAAACTCAACACCAAAAAAACAAACAACCAAATTAAAAAATGGGCAAAGGACCTGAATAGATACTTATCCAAAGAGGACACACAGATGGCCAATAGACATGTGAAAAAAGGCTCAATATCACTATTCATCAGAGAAATGTAAATTAAAACCATAATGAGATACCATCTCACACCTGTCAGAATAGCTATCATCAATAAATCAACAAACAACAAGTACTGGCAAGGATGTGGAGAATGGGGGACTCTTTTGCACTGTTGGTAGAAATGTAGATTAGTGCAGCCACTGTGGAAAGCAGTATGGAGATACCTCAAAAAATTAAAAATGGATCTGCCTTTTGACTCAGAGATCCCACTTCTGGGAATATATCTGAAGGAACCCAAAACACTAGTTCAAAAGAACATAAGCACCCCTAGGTTCACTGCAGCATTATTTACAATTGTCAAGAGATGGAAGCAGCCCAAGTGTCCATCAGTAGATGAGTGGATAAAACAACTATGGGACATAATTACACAATGGAATACTATTTGGCCATTAAAAACAAGAAAATTTTATCCTTTGTGACAGTATGAATGGACCTGGAGAACACTATGCTAAGTGAAATAAGCCAGTCAGAGAAAGACAAACACCATATAATTTCACTCATATGTGGAATCTAATGGAAAAACTGAACTAACAAGTAAAACAGAGACAGTCTTATAGATGGAGAGCAGATGACAGCTAGTTGCTGGGATGAAGGGGTGGGGAGATGAGGGTAGAGGATGGAAGGATTGAGCAGAAATGGAAAAGGACTCATGAACATGGACAATATTGTGGTGACTGCTGCAGGAAGAGGGTATAAGGGGACTACACGGTAATGGGAAAAGTACAATAAAGACTAAATTAAAAAAACTAAAATGTCATTACACTACAGTTATTGAGGCATAAGCATTCCAAAGTGGATTTGTGTGTGTTGGGGTATAGGGACCATCAAAAAAGAAATAGGTGGGAAATTTGGCTCACAGGGAGTTTTGCAAACAGTCCTCAAACTAAGTGTGCAGTCTGTTCAATCAGAGGCCCCTTTTCCAGCACCTAAATTTCCAGATTATGGTTCTGCCTGAGGCAGCTGAACTGGTGTCACTTTGACAGTGAGTCCTTTCAGGCTACCCTACCCGGTTCTCCAGTTTCTGGATCTGCTTCTTCCCACCCTTCAGGGCCAGCTGCTCAGCCTCATCCAGACGGTGCTGCAGGTCCTTCACCGTCTGCTCCAGGTTCTTCTTCATCCGCTCCAGGTGGGCACTGGTGTCCTGCTCCTTCTTCAGCTCCTCAGCCATCATGGCCGCCTGGTGAAGTTCACAGAAAACATCAGTGGGCCATCCGACCATCCCTACCTGGAGCATGTGGAGGATGCTGCTAAGGTCGGTACAGTGTGTGCTGACACACGTCTCCCTCCCTGAGTGCACTGCCCTCCTCCCCACTCTGCCTCTGATCATTCCAGCTCTCCAGGAAGCCACCACTGACAGACCTTGGTCTTAAGGAGATGAAGGTTACTTGGCATGCATGGGAGCAGAGGCCCCTGCCTTGTCTCCCAGCAGTGTCTCTGAAGGGAGAGAACAGAGCTCACATCTGTGATGGCTTTCTTGGCCTTCTCCTCCGCATTTCTGGACTCCTGGATGGAGTTCTCCACCTCCGCCTGGCACTGGGCTATGTCAGCTTCCAGTTTTTTCTTGATATTTATCAGGCTTGTGTTCTACAAGAAACATTAGATACCAGACTGTAGGTTGTATATATTTGGACACTTGAAACAATGGGAAGGAAGAGTTGGGTGGGGAAGAAAATAAATCATGATCATGTTCCATTTCTTTTAAAAACTTTAAAAAAATTTTAAAAGATTTCAGTTATTGAATTTATTTTATTTTAGTTTTTTTAGAGAGAGGGGAGAAGGGAGGGAGAAAGAGAAGGAGAGAAACATCAATGCATGAGAGATGCATCGACCAGTTGCCTCTCACATGCTCCCAACTGCGGACCTGGCCCACAGCCTGGGCCTGTGCCCTCCCACTTCTTATTTTCCATGTGGGGATTTGCTAGGCAGTTTCATTTTTGACCAAACAGAAATTTCCAAGGCAGATCCAAGAATTGCACATAAAATAATTGAATAAATGATAAAGTTTGACTTTCAAATATTTGAGGAAGAATAGATTATTCAAAAAAGGTGTTAGATACAGGAAATAATTTGTAGATGTGACTATACAAAATGAAAAATAATTCTCATGATCAAACCCTACCATAAATGGAATTGTAAAAGTGAGGACAAAAGAATACATTTACAGTGTTACTGAAAAACTCCCTTGCTTAATGCATATAAGACAAATCAATAAGAAAAAAGGCCAAAACTACAAATAGATAAGACACAACAGAGGAAATCCAAGTGGAAAAAAAATACAGTGATGAAAATGAAAAAAATATGATGAAATGTTTTGCCTCAGTAGTAACTAAAGAAATAAGAATTTTTTAAAAAGAGGTATCTTCAACAATAAAATTGGTAAAGTTTAAAAAATAATAGCTATGGTCTTTGAGAATTTATAGGAAAGAGCTTCCATATATTTCCCAATGGATAATAAAAATTGGGATGACTTAATTGAAGATTAGTTTATAATATATTATAAATGTCTCTCTTGTTTGGATTCTAAAGTTTTACTCCTAGAAATTTATTTACTTCTAGGAATATTAGGAAAATAACAATAATGGATATATGTGAAAACTTAGTTATAAAGAAGTTCAGTATAGTAGCCTTTCAAATAGTGAGTTTTGGGGGAGAACAATGTAAAACATCCAACCATAGAGAACTGGTTAAATAAAAATCTTGTAACACACAGCTAGAATGGACTGCTATTCTGACATTAAAAATTGTCATAGAAGACTACCTAAAGATGGAGAAATATGTTCATGCCACATTGTTAAATGAAAATAAATCGCAAAAAGTTTGATATTTTTACAAAAAACATAATATTTATGTACATATAGACAAGAGCTTAGAATGAAAGGTTTCAAAATATTAATGATATGGATGGTATTTTCCTTCTACTTGTTTGTATTCTCAATTTTTTATTAAAATATTTATAAATTGTTTTAACTTTCATAAAAATAACAAAAAACAATTATTTGAAAGGCAAGCCTAACTTTCTAGGACTATTGTTTCAATGTTTCTTCTGTGACCGCTTCTCCAGTCCCTTCATGCAATGGTTCCTCCTTCCTTGCTCTGAATGCCCCACAACATGCACAGCCCTTTATCTCCAGGTGAAAGAGAGTGTGGCCTCCCAGTGGTGGGTCGTCGACTGCACACCTGGGAGTGTAGAAGCTGCACCCGGTCGCTAGCATCCAGAAGCTCCTGCTCTGACAGACGCCGGGTTCGCTCTGTCTGCTCCAGGGCCACCTTCATCTCCTCCAGCTCCTCCAGCAAGAGCCCATTCCTGCGCTCCGTGATGGCCAGCTGCTCCTTGAGGTCTTCGTTGGTCCTTAGGGTGTCGTCCAGTTGTAGCTGGGAGTCCTTCAGGGGAAACCAGGAGTGAGGCAAGAGGCGGGGGTGGATTGGTGAGGGGGCACCCACCCAGGCCTGGCGAGGCCACACGCTCACCTTGAGCTGGCCCTGCATGGAGCGTAGGTGTTTCTGGGTCTCTGCCAACTGGCGGTTGGAGCGTCCCAGCTGAATCGCTATCTCATTGAGATCTCCCTCCATCTTCTTCTTGAGCCTCAGGGCATCATTGCGGCTCCGGATCTCAGCATCCAGCATACTCTGCATGGCCTCTGCTGCCCGCTGGCTGTTTTTCTTCAGCTGCTCGATCTCTTCATCCTTCTCAGCAACCTTACGGTCAAGCTCTGATTTTACCTGGCTCAGCTCTAGTTGGACACGCAAGATCTTGCTCTCTTCATGTTCCAAGGAGCCCTGGTAAAAGCCAAGGAGTGATTGGAGGTACTGTGGGCACTTGAAAAGGTATTTTCATCCTCATTATGACAGAATGGGGATGATATTAGCCATTTTACAGATGAACAGAACAGTACTCAAAAAGGTCAAATGATTTGCTCCTAAATGTCCCTGCTAGTAATGAAACTGGAACTAAGACTTTTTGTTTTTTATTAACAATCAGGTCTTGAGGATGACAGGGCATCTTTTTGAATTAGTGAAAATTTTATTGAGTGTGTCTATTTTAATAAGGCTATAAATCAGGAGCCAATCTATTCTCTAAAATGACAGGGCAATTGCTCTCCGGCTGTCCTGTGTTATGCAGATTTCCTGGGAAGCATCTCAATCACCCGCCCTGCACCGTCCACAGCTGATTGTGACATCGGACAGGGCACTGTTGTGACTGCAGAATCCCAGGAGCCAGAGATGTGTCCACAGCCCAGTTAAAACTGAGGAATTCGAAGCAAGCTCTCGGATGTTTGGTGAATGATTTCTTGCTTCCTGAGAGGAAAACGCTGAGAATATAACAAACAAATTTATTTATATTCACAAGGGGAAATATGATGGCCTTGAGGACACCAGGAGACGAAGCAGCAGAGCACAGCTGTTTCCCCAGGGCAGCTGGATGTTGTTCCCTAGGGGAGCCTCAGGGCCTCTTGGCAGGAAGGGCCCTGAAGTGGAGAGCTAGCCCCCCAACTTCAGTGTTCTGCCCTCCTCAGCTTCCCTGTGTCACATCCCAGACACTTGCCTCCACCTCCTCTAGGGCAGCCTGGAGCTCTGACTTTTCTTGCTCCACTTGCTTCTTGGTCTTTTCCACTTCCTGAAGATTCTTGCCAGTTTCTGCAATCTGCTCAGTTAGGTCAGAAATCTCTTCTGCAAAGGACAGGCTTGATTTAGGCTATTGTAACAGTCTCTGATGGCACAGGCATTTGCCAGGCAGTTTAGGGACTGGTGATTAATTTAGGACATTTATATAGGAGAAAATACATGAAGCCTTTGGGTGATGTGTCAGCAAAATGCAGGTGGGCTGCCTCACCTGAACTGTGCAGAAAGAGGAGTGGCAAGAACAGTGCATGTTCGTATACTTCACAAAGTACACAAAGTTGTCCAGAGGACCAGAGAAGAGAATTGTGCACAAAATGCATAGAATCATCACCTTTTAGAGCTTTTGGGTCTGGTGTAATTTTTTTTTTACCCTTACATGAGGACATTAAAAAATTCCTTTTAGAGAGAGAGGAAGAGAGAAAAATATCAATTGATTGCCTCCTGTATGCATCTAGACCAGAGATTGGACCTACAACCCTTCAGTTATGGGGCAATATTCCAACCAACAGAACTGTCCTGGCCAGGGCTGGTTTAATTTTGTAGGTCAGGAGTCTGAGGACCTAAGGGACTTAGTGACATACCCAGGGACACAAAGCCACATAGAGACAGAATCTGGGAAAATGTTCTCTACCCACTGTGCCCTGTTTCTGAGCATGTGACTTTGCTATGACTGTGCCTTACATTAGGAGGGCTCAGGCCTTGAGGTAAACTGAGCAGACTTAAGGATTTTGTGGGGCAGTGGGAAGGAGGAGGCGTTTGGAGGTGGCTGTGCACATGTCAGGAAGGGTGGCCAGAAGAGAAGGGAAATATCACACACCCATGGTGAGGCAGGAGCTTACCTTGCAGATTTTTATTCTCCCGCCTCAGTGTCTCTAACTGATCCACCACTTCCTCGTACGCGTTCCGCATCTTGAAGATTTCAGTACTAAGTGATCTGGACTCTTTCTGAGCTGCTTCCAACTCAGCTTGACTCTCATCCAGCTTTTGCTTCCATTCTGCAAGGACCTAGGAGAAGACAAAGGGACACGTGAGAAACAGAAAGGGTTAGGGGACCACCAGCAACATCAAGGTTTTATTTGCCCTTCCATCCTTGGGACTAGAGAAAAATGGGGCCCCCATTCCAAATCAGGAACTGCCCTTTCTGGTATCCATCCAATGGCTTACTGTATGTTTTCATCTCACAGTAAACTGAATTAGCTTTAAGGGAATATAAAATTCCCTTTGGAGAACCATCACAAAAGTAAAGAGACACTACAAATTCCCCAACACCGCCCCCCCTCCGGACTGGGACTCGCTGCTCAGACTGAGGGCCTCCCTGGTTGTGTGCACATCTCACACACAAGCATGAAGGGCTGACCCATTCATCCCGCTGCTGTCACGCAGTAGGGAAGGACCTTATCAAAGTTCCTCTGCTTCTTGTCCAGGGTGGCGCAGGCGGTGTTGGCTCGCTCCAAACCCAGCATCAGGTCATCCACCTCTCCCTGCAGCCGCTGTTTGGTTTTCTCCAAGGAAGCGCACTTGGAGCTCACCGCCTCTGTGTTTTCCTCAGCTTCCTGCAGCCTCTGGGCCAGTTTTTTCCTAAGAAAACCAGATTTTTTTCTCCCTGACAAAGGTGGACTATTTTGAAAGTGTTATATCAGAAGAGAAACAGCCTGTAGGGGTGGGAACTTGAAGAGCCAGACCTAGAGTTCGATGAAGGGAGAGGATTTAAGTGACATCTGAAGAATCCCCAAGTGCTTGGTGACAAAGCAGGTCACTGAGGAGGCACCAAAGGGACCAGGTGGAATGGATGGTATAGCACAGGAAGGATGGGAACACCCTATGTGAATACTTAAGAAAACCCCAAGGCCTGGGAAGAGAGATGCTCTGTTCCTTTACTTGTGCCTTGGAGTCACCTCTCCTGCTATAACCTGGGAGCCCGTACTTGGCCTCCTCCAGCTCCTCAGTGCGCTGGATGGCGTCCGTCTCATACTTGGTCCTCCACTGGGCAACCTCGCTGTTGGCCTTGGACAGCGCCCTCTGCAGCTCGGCCTTGGCTTCCTGCTCCTCCTCGTACTGTTCCCGCAGCAGGTCACGGTCATGGCGGGAGGACTGCAGGGCGTGGGCCAGGGCGTTCTTGGCCTGAGAGTTACCATGGTGACAGAGTACAGAAATATTTGGCCATGTTCCAAGTTAAGGCATTTTCATTTCAACCTGCATTTCCTAAGTTGAATCATTTCCGTGCTGCCTTCACAGATGTTGCTGTGACACTGTGTCACCTGTTTTATTTACTTAATTTTTTTTAAAGTTGATTCCTTTATAATATTTAAGTATATTTATTTTAAAAGTAAACTATTGCCCTACAGTAAATAAAACACCATTAATATTGATCATAATCAGAATGTAACTATAAGAATAGATGCAATTGCGCTGACTGGATGGCTCAGTTGATTGGAGTGTTGTCCCATACACCAAAAGGTTGCAGGTTCGATCCCTGGTTGGGGCACATATGAGAGGCAACCAATTGATGTTTCTCTCTCTCTCTCTGTCTCTCTCCTTCCCTTTTTTTTCTCTCTCTAAAAATCAATAAACATATCCTCAGGTGAGGATAAGAAAAAAAGAATAAATGCAACAGAAATAAAATAATGCCATCACTTTCTGACGAGGCACTTTGCCACTATGACTCTGTGCCTGAGGTCTGCTTTCTCTGTCTTAATAAGAAAAATAAACAAGTGCTAAAGAGATGGTATCCAAGTTGAGACCACTTCCTTATGCAATCAGAAGAACTGAAGCAAAATTGGAAAGGGAATACTTTCCTCCTCACTACTTGATGCAATGTTATGGAATGCTGTGATTGTGAACAACCTGAAAGCATCTGGTGCCGGCAGTGGGCTGTTTCTCCACATCTGTGAACCCCATGTGATCCATGCCACCCCATGGCTCTGCTTCCTCTTCCTGAGCAGGGAGGTCATGCCCAGGGACCCCACACAATTTTCCATCTGGTCAGGAGGACGGACAGTTTAGCTCTCATCATCATAGTCACAAAACACCTCTGGTGCCACCAAGCGCAGCAAGTCATACACTTTCATCCTTTCACGGTATTTATTTATTTATTTATTTATTTTAGTACTAAATATGAACATTTATCTGGTACCCAATGGCAATATAACCTCCCGGCAGTGGGCACCAGTAATAGTGCCCACTGGTGGCACCCTGGGTGCCCACTGGGAGGAAAGATTTTATCACCCAAATACTTCCAATGATACTGATCCAGGAGTAGGTAGGACTTGGCCACAAATCTTCAAACCACCTGGCTCACAGAACAGGTATTTATTGAGCACCTGAACTACTATACAGGCTGATCCCTGTGCCAGACACAAAACTTGGCCTGAGAAGGAAAACTCAGCTGCTACAGTGCCCTGGCCAGAGGACAGCTCTGCTCCTCAAGTGGACGTTCTCATTACTTGGTCAGGCTCTGGTTCTCACTGCTCCCCGGCCCTCCATCCACCACTCACTCCATATGTACGATAGGAAGATGGCAGATAAATAGAGCACTGATCCCTTTTAGATAGAATCCAAGAGAATTCCAAAGGATTGCTCCCTCAGTCTTAGCTGGGTATGGCAACATCAGTATTACAATTAGATACTCTTGTGGACTCCTGTATTCTCATTCTAGTACTTGAACACACATTGGCAGCATTTGCTAAGCACATACTGTGTGTACTGTTCTGCTGTGCACCATGCCTACTATCAACAACCACAGTGGGGAAAAATCATTCTTGTCCTCTAGGAGTTTACAGATCAGTGGGGGACATGCAATACAAACATAAACACCTAGATATTGACACCAAGAATGTGGTAATGCTGTTCATGTTTGTACAGATGCCTCAAGTGCCCCTTAAACCAGGCAGTCTTTTGGCATAAGGGTTGCTTACAATTGGGTGTTATAGCAGAGGAAAGGCAAAGTGTGATGAAGAAGAAAGATGGGGACACTTCATGGGGCTATGATGAACTGCTGAGCAGTGTGAAAGAATACACAGAGGCAATGATGGGAACGGGTACCCCTGGGTGGAGAAGGGAGTTCATCAGACCTCCCTGTGGGAAGAGGAACCCAGAGGAGGGAGTGCCCTGAAGGATTTTTCTCACTCTGAGGAAGGAGGTCTGACACCAAGTTCTCCTCACCTGAAACACCAGGCTCAAGGCAGAAAGGAGAAGCCTCTGCTTCTGTCATACAGCCCTGCCTCCAACCTGCTCTGTAGCTTCTCAGGTTCCCAGATTCTGTCTGATGCTGCCATACCAAGGAGAGTTGTCCTTACCTTGGTTTCTTCCTCCAGCTGCCTCTTCAGCTCATCCAGCTGCTGTGTGAGGGCCTGCTTGCCTTTGGTTAGCTGTGAAACCAGAGCCTCCTTCTCTTCTACCTGGTGGCTCAGCTCCCCTAACAAACAGAGTGGCCTCTGTGTTGACCCTGCTGCCCCTCCCTGCCCCCAAGACCCTGTGGGACCCTAGCACCCTGCCCATCCTCACCATGCTGGGTCTGTAGTCTTGCCTTCTGCATGTTCAGATCATGGATTAACTGCGTTTGCTGCTCATCCTTGGCTTTGAGTTCATTTAATTGGTCTTCCACAGTTCGGCACATTCTTTCCATGTTACTCTTAAAAAAAAAGAGAGAGAAAACATGAATGGGAAAGTGGGTTCCTGGTGCCCAGTATTGAACTGGACAGACTGATAGTTTAGCTTCTCGTCAGGTAAAACAGAAATAAAGAGTGGACTTCTGGCCAACATGGAGGTGTAGGTACATACACTGTGCCTCCTCAAACAACCAAAAGAAGGACAACAACAATTTAAAAAACAAAAAATAACCAGAAGTGACATAAAATCAAACTGTATGGAAGTCGGACAACCAAGGAGTTAAAGAAGAAACACTCATCCAGACTGGTAGCAGGGGTGGAGTCAGGCAGCCAGGGCTGAGAGGACTCGCGGCAAAGCAGTGGCTGGCGGACCCAGCAAGGTCGCATTTAAAGATGTCCTGGAGGTTCCTAAAGCCTCTCCTAATTTTTTTTGAATTCTTGTTTCTTCAAGAAATGAAGAAATGAGTTGCAGAGCAGGATGTGCAAGTCTGTAGCTGGCCGGGAAGGCAGCAGCTGGCAGACCCAGTAAGGTGGCAGCTGGTGGAGTGGGCGGTCCCACATTCGTGTGCGGATAAACCAGGAGAAACAACTGGGGAGTGAAACAGACCATGCAACCCAGGGTCCTAGTGTGGGGAAATAAAGCCTCAAACCACTGATTGAAAACACCTGTGGGGGTTGAGGAGTCAGCTGGAGAAACTCCCAGCCTCACAGGAGAGTTCATTGGAGGAACCCACAGGGTCCTAGAACATACACAAGCCCACCCACCCAGGAATCAGCACCAGAAGGGCCCAATTTGCTCGTGGGTATTGGGGGAAGTGACTAAAATCTGGCAGAGAGAGGAGCAAGCACTATTGTTCCCTCTCAGACCCCTCCTCCACATACAGCATCACAAAGCAGCAACATGGGTTACCCCGTCCCAGTCAATACATAAGGCTCTGTCCCTCACTATGTAACAGGCACATCAAGACAAAAAACAATGGCCCAATTGAAAGAACAGATCAAAGCTCCAGAAAAAATACAACTAAGTGACAAAGAGATAGCCAACCTATCAGATGCACAGTTCAAAACACCAGTAATCAGGATGCTCACAGAACTGGTTGAATTTGGTGGCAAATTAGATGAAAAAATGAAGGCTACACTAAGTAAAATAATGGAAAATGTACAGGGAACCAACAGTGAAAGGAAGGAAACTGGGACTCAAATCAACAGTGTGGACCAGAAGGAAGAAAGAAACATCCAACCAGAAAATAATTTTAAAAAAATGAGAAGAGGCTTAGGAACCTCCAGGACATCTTTAAACATTCCAACATCCGAATTATAGGGGTACCAGAAGAAGAGGAAGGGCAACAAGTTAAAAACTTATTTGAACAACTAATAAAGGAGAGCTTCCCCAATCTGGCAAAGGAAATAGACTTCTGGGAAGTTCAGGAAGCTCAGAGAGTCCCAAAGACATTGGACCCAAGAAGGAACACACCAAGGCACATCATAATTACATTACCCAAGGTAAAAATGAAGGAGATAATCCTAGAATCAGCAAGAGAAAAAGAGGCAGTTATCTACAAAGGAGTTCCCAAAAGACTGTCAGCTGATTTCTCAAAAGAGAACTTATAGGCAAGAAGGGGCTGGAAAGAAGTGTTCAAAGTCATGAAAGGCAAGGACCTACATCCAAGATTACTCTATCCAGAAAAGCTTTTATTTAGAATGGAAGGGCAGAAAAAGTGCTTCTCAGATAAGGTCAAGTTAAAGGAGTTCATCATCACCAAGCCCTTATGTTATGAAATGTTAAAGGGACTTATCTAGGAAAAAAAGATAAAAAATATGTACAGTAAAATGACAGCAAACTCACAATAATTAACAACCACACCTAAAGCAAAAACAAAAGCAAACTAATCAAACAACTAGAATAGGAATGGAACCACAGAAATGGAGATCACATGGAGGGTTATCAATAGGGGAGTGGGAGGGGAAAGGAGAGAGAAAAGGTACAGGGAATAAGAAGCATAAATGGTAGGTAGAAGATAGACAGGGGGAGGTTAAGAATAGTATAGGAAATATAGAAGCCAAAGAACTTATATGTATGACACATGGACATGAACTAAAGTGGGAGAATGTGGGTGGGAGAGGGTGTGCAGGGTAGAGGGGAGTGAAGGGGAGAAAATGGGACAACTGTAATAGCATAATCAATAAAATATATTTTAAAAAAGAAATGAAGAGCACACAGAGGCAAGTTTTAAAAAGTCACTTCGTATTTGCTTTATTTTTATTTGTGATTGCTCTTTTGTCACCAATAGCTGGGATCAGCAGCATTTGGCAGATAAGCATTTAATGATTTGTAAACAAGCCTTTGAGAAGATGCCACTCAAAGGAACCCCAGGATCTTCTTATAACATAAGTAATTCTACTGCCATGTAAAAAATAATACCTTCTGGTGTGTCTATTTGCAAGCAATATATTCAGGTGATAGTGTTGAGCATTTCATTGAATTATACAAAAAGTTCCCTGTGGCAGAGATAGCATGTAGAGATTCACCCCCGCAGCGTCTAGTTGTCCTGTATTTTTGTGAAGCTTGTTTAAAAACCTTGTCTGTTCTGCAGACCTCTTCCCTCCTCTCCCCACCTCGTATAACATAAAATAAATATATTGAGCATTTATTCGTCCTTAGACTACAAAGTATGAGATGCCAGCAGAAGAAGCAGGGATATTAGATTCAAAGGAAGACCCCAAGGAGCTTAGGATAGCTTTAAGAAGATGACATATAGCATGAAATAATTAAATCAGGGGTAGTTGGAAAAGGAATGGGGACTCACAAAAAGAAAAATCAAAGTCAACAACTTAAGTCAACAACTTAAAAAATACAAGGTAATATAAAGTACTTCTTCCACTGGATTTTAAAAGTGAGAACTAGAGCAGGAAGCAATGATGGAGATAGGGATGATAGTTAAAGGTGGTGTGTGGGTGATGCTTGACTTGGTTTGCTATAGGGGAGAGAGGTGGGGGGAAGGAAAGGTGGGCGGGAGAGAGACAGAGAGAATACATACAGACGCATTTCTTAAGGAAAGGGAAAAAACCAAGGCAGGCACAACAATGACTAAGCTAGAAAGAGAGAGAGAAAGGAGTTGCAGTGAGGAAGAATCAAAATAATGAATGAGCTGTGTAAACTCAGGTGCTAAAGGCAACAAGAGGCACCACGGAGACCACTTTAGTTCTCTGATCTTTCTCTGCATCCCTTTCCTCCTCAGACACTGGAGCAGCCCTCTGTAGGAGGTCCATGGCCCCACGTGGGGGGTCACCCCTTGTCCTAGCCTAGCAGCAGTTTCACATACAGCTTGAAGCTCCCCACAGGAGGGCAACTCTTGAGTCTAGGAGCATAGTTACTGTAGGAGGAAATCTCTTCTTTAAAGCCATACACATAGGCCAGTTTGCCAGGAAACTGGTGACATTTACACATCAGTGCCCTCCTCTGCAGGGGCCCCAGCTGCAGGGAGCCAAGGTCCCAGGTGGGGAGGGGAAGCCACTCAAAAGCAAGAATTTGTTCCTGGGTAGGCATTTCTGACAAATGGCCTGAGAGGTCTGAGAAGGCAGGCACCTCAGTCTCCAAGGTGCCAGTAATTTGTGACTTATTTTTCTCATTCTGAATAAATATTTACTTACTTGTTTAATTTCATATTCATAAGTTATATATATTTTCTTAAAAAGCCCTTCCCCTCTTGAGTTTTAAATGCTTCAAATGCCATCAAACCTGGATCCACCCTGGTCTCATGTGCACTTTCACGTTGGCTATGCTTCCCAGGGACTAATGTTGCAGGCTAAGATGGTGGCCATACCGAGCAAGACCCTTTGATACAATCCATTCCACAGGTTTAGTTCTAGAAAATGCCAGATGGCTTGGAAGCTTTCTGGAAAACTTTGGAAGGATGATGAGGCCCTGAGTCATAGCTGGTCATTGGCTCAAGTTTGACTGACCTGAATTAGTTTGGGGAATGGGGAGCAGGCAGAGCAGGGAGAGGGATTCAGGTGAGAACGTGCATTGAGTGGGGCATTTAATGACACAAGCCCCCTGGGCCAGTGGATGTGGCAGCCTCACACATGCCCAGAGCAAAGTCAGGTACCTTGGACTTGGAGATGGTCTCAATGCTGCTGGCCATGTCATCGATCTCCATCTTCAGCTCACTCTTCTCCTTCTCCAGCTTCTGCTTGACCCTCTGCAGGTTGTCTATCTGCTCCCCAAGTTCAGCCACACTGTCTGCGTGCTTCTTCCTCAGGGCAGCTGCTGTGGCTTCGTGCTGCAGGGTAGCCTCCTCCAGGTCCCTGCGCATTTTCTGGAACTCAGCCTCCCTCTTCTTGTTCATCTCAATCTGGGCCGAAGTGGCCCCTCCAGCCTCTTCCAGCCGCTCGCTGATCTCCTCCAGTTCCCGGGCCAGATCTGAGCGCTGCTTCTCAATCTTGGCTCTGAGTGTGTGTTCTGCTTCAACCTCTTCCTCCAGCTCCTCTGTGCGGGCCTGCAAGGGTCCCTGTGTCAGAAGTGCTGTGGGGCAGCAGCCCGCTTGGTGAGGGCAGGAAGGTGAGGGATGGAGGGCAGGCATTGTAATCCAAAGGATACTCTCTAAGATGAAATTCATGAAAAAAACTTGGCCACAATCCATGTGGCCCTCAGCAGGGAAGTGGTCCGATCATCTGGGATGGAGCCCCACACTGGGAGGTGTCAGCCGCCTGCCCAGGCCCACCAAGGATGCTCTGCAGAATAGGATGCTGTGCTGCATGGAGGGAACAAGCTGCAGAGTGATCATCTCAACATGGTAATATTTTTAATGTATATTTTATGTGTATATTTTATATATATTATGTCTACACACATTTTAATGTTCTTGTTCCTTTAAATGTTTATGTGTATCTATAAACATGTATGTGGGCTATATATACAATACAGCACACATATTTGGGGGGCCTTATGTACACATAAACCCATGGCAAACCATCCTGAAGGAGGCACCCCCAGCTGAAGCTGCCAGCCACTCCTGAGCAGACGGCAAGGCACTGGGCTCAGGAGCAGTGAGCAAAACACCCCTGTCAATAACATTCAGCCTTACTGGTAATAGGTTAATTGTGTCCAAGGAAATCTACATATGTGTTACTTAGAAAATTTAAATATTAATTCAAAAAATAGAAGGGAAGGGCAGGACATTCCCTCCAGCTCTAAGGGGAGGGAGAAAGAAGCAGCTACAGAAATGAGGGGAGCAGGGCAGGGAGGTGCTGGCAGGGTCTTTCGGAGGGGATAAGGGGTCCCCACTCTCACCTGCAGTTCTTTGATCTTCTTATGTAACTGCAAACTGTGAACTTGTTCGTCGTCAATTTTGGTTTGCAGCTGACTAATTTCAAACTCCTTCCTGCAAGTAGATATGTACGTAGTTAAAGTAATATGAAATACAAGCCTTTGGAAGGGGCACACTGGCTTTCTTGCTCAAACCAGAAGTTGAAGATGGAATATCTACTTTTTAAATTTCTCCTCTGCTTGCTGCCTGTCATTCTCTAGATCCATAATGGACTCCTGGGACATTTTCAGGTCTCCTTCCAGTTTCCTCTTCACCCTCTCCAGGTCAGCCCGCAGTTTCCTCTCCTGCTCCAAGCAGCCCTCGAGCTGGGGAAACATGGGTCGGAGGTTGAGATCCTGTAGGGAAGCGAGCTTGCCCTTTTTTCCAGCACTGTCATGCATGCACCTGTGGCTTTCGTGGGCTTGCTTTGAGTGTGACTGCATGCCCCTGGCCCCAGGAGGGGCAAGTTTCCCTTCCTTCCTCACTCTCCTCTTTCCTCCCTTCCAGCAAAGGCTACCCCTGGGGCTGGAACCCCCAGAGGCTCTGTGGTGCCTCTTCCGGCTGATTCCCACATGGCCTGTTCCAGGTCAGGATCCTGCAAGAACATGGTGCCCATAGGGTCATGCTCTTGCCTAGACAGGAAAGGAAGGGGCCTCTGGGGTGGACACTGTCCAGATTGTACACCGTCACTCCTCCCCCAACTTACACCCTGCAACCGCCACGGGAGTGTTAGAGTGTGTGTGCGTACACAGGTGGGTGTTCCACCACAGGGGTGGAGAAGTGGAGCACACTTGCTGTGGCCTCAGGAAAATGAAGGACACCTGGTAAAGCTCTAGCTGCAACTGTGAGTGAAACCTGAAGACTCTGGACCCCAAGGACAAAATGTAACATGATAGGGGGAAATGATCATTTCACAGTCAGAAATAGAACCCATTTTTAGCAATGTTAGTACAAGATTGAAGCTTTTGGAAGCTAGAAGACCTAGAAAGAGATGCTAGTGAGGATGATGATGATGATATTAGCAGCTAATGATTCACTAACACTCTCTACAGGCTGAGTTTCCATGGAAACCCTCGGAGGTGCAGCTAGTTGCCTCCTGTTTCACAGGTGGGGTTTAAGCGGTTTATGAGGCTTGCTCAGCATTCCAGGTGCGTGTGGAGAGGGCTGAGATCTCAGACTAGCGACTCGGACCTTGGGGTCTGAGCACTCACCCTGCACCATGTAGACCCTGTCCTTGCTGAACGAACTCCTGTGAGCAATAAACGTTAGTGCCCAGCAGTAAAATACACTCACGTCATCTGCTTGCTGCTCTAGCTTGACATTTATTTTGATAAGACCATTGACCTTGTCTTCTTCAACCTGAAGGTCATCCAGTGTTTGCTGATGAGCTTCCTGCAGAGATTTCTTCTCCTTGGTTAATTTGGAAATGTTTTCTTCAAGGGCTGTCATTTCTTCAGAGAGATTCTTTACCTAGTAAAATACCAAGACTAATTGAATGTTCAAACAATTAAACCAATTAAACTTTGCTAGAAGCTTCTAGCAAAGGCTATTGATTCTTTTATTGGAGGACATTGTTACTTGTTATCCTTTTATTGAAGGGCACTGTTAAATGCAAATCTGCTGCCTCTGAAGTGTAACCCATCAATCTGTAGTCACCATAACATATCCATGGACATTTGCTTATTAGGTTGGCTGACTGGCATTTAAAATGAGACAAGAAGGGGAAGGAGAAGCCTGAGGTGCTCTCAAGAAAACCCAGAACAGGAGTTCTGAGAGTGAGGAAGCTGGGCAAGGGTTCCCTACACAGAGCTTCAAAGCACTCAGTTGAACTTTTCCCCATGTACCATATTCTTCCAGATCGGAGATAGCTTACTCCTGACACACAGGCTGAATCTGGCCACAGGCATCTTTTCTTTAGTCCTCAAGTGGTTTACAACTTTGGAATAAGTTAGCAACATTGAAAAACTTGAGATTTCACATAAAAGTGAGATTTCTGGCTTCTTACAGAAAGTTGGAAGCTCTGGCAATGCAGGATTCCCATTTCCACCTGGCAACAGCTGGCTGGAGCTGAGTCATGGCTGCCACTGATGGACAGAGTAAATGCTCTCCAGTTTGCCATAGTCTTTACCCCTCGCTATCGTCTCTTTCCATTACTCCCAATTGTTCACCCAGCACTGACTGAGTCATCTCACACCTGGCCAGCCTCATCCTTTGTTCTACCTCATTGGCAACCATTATGAAATGAGTCATGTATTGTGTTCTTCATTTATTTTTGTAAACTATTTACTATTTTGTACCCATGTTATTTTAGTCTACATAATGGCATCATGCTGTGTCTTTTGTTTTCTTCTCCACTCAGCAGTAGTTCTTTTCTACCCATCTTGCTGCTCTCTGTGCAATAGCCTATGGCTCTGCATGGCTGTATAGTACTCCCTGGGCTGCACCCTCCAGATCTCACCTCTCCATTCCCCAGCTTGGACCCTGATACTGCCTCCAGCCCTCCCCCCCCCAAGCACTGCTGCCACAGACATCCTTGTATAGGTCCCTGTAGCAACTGCAGGGAAAACCCCCTGGTCTATACATGGAGGAGCAAAAACACTGGATTGAAGGCTCTGTGGGTTCTTAATTTGACTGATGCCAGATGGCTTTCCTGAAGGCTCATCAGCCTATACCCTACCAATGACCCATGAGGGTCCCTGTACCCCACCTCCTTGCCAATCCTTACCATTACCTAGTTTTCTGCCTCCTTTCTCTCCCCTCCCCCCCATTATCTGCCTGGCCCCTGCAGGCATTCTTGTTTGCTCTTCCTGTGTCAAGTGGGGTGAAAAGCAAAACCGGACAGGACTCAAGATCTCCTACTTTGTGGAGGAAGTGTTGGGGCTGGAAGTGTGGTACAACCAGGCAGGCAGCAGGAGGGTAGAAAAGCCTGGAGGGTGGAGAAATCCTGCAGGGTGGAGATCGAGGCAGAGGACAGAAGTTGGTGGGACTGAACCACCATCTGCTCACTCCTGCCTTTCACTGCCAGGCAATGCTGCCCCGTCTGCTCCTTACTGAGAGTGAGTCAGGGTTGTTCAAGACACTGTGGGCATCCCCTGGCTTTGCCCACCTTGTTCTCTGTGGCATGCTTCTCCTTTTCCACTTTCATCAGGGTCAGCTCCAGGTCATCGATGTCTCTCTTAAGAGAGGAGCATTTATCTTCCAGGTTCCTCTTCTTGGCAACAAGTTCAGAATTTATTTCCTCTTCCTCTTCCAATCTCTCATTCAACTCCTTGACTTTGGCTTCCAGTTGAATCTTGCATTTGATGAGCCCTTCACACCGTTCCTCAGCATCCATCAGATTTTCCATTTCCTGAAAGAACCAGAGCATTATGTTCTGATCGGCTTCTTGATAAATCCTAGACAAGAAGGGCTTTGTGCTCCAAAAGCCCATGAACAAAGCCTAAAGAAGGGCTTTGTTCACACACTTACACACACATGCACATATACTGATGTGCACACACACACATATCATTCACATACTTTTCTTTTAAACCATTAAGGGCATCATCCACCTAATAACTCACCTAAAATAATTTCAAGCAAAGGCATTCATGGAGTTTATAAGGATCTGCAAACCTGCCAGTTTTGGATGCATGGCCATATCACTCTTCCTGCCACCACCATCTAAACAGTGACTCACCTCCTGTGTGTAATCACAAGCTAATGAATGTTTTCAAAACATCACCACCTTTCACCTTTTAACAGAAAAGTGCAGCCTATGTCTCCTTAGCCCTGTTTCCTCAAGCCACAGAACAGAAAATTCAAAGTAGACAGGAATAAGTGATGAAATACAAACATGTCCCAGAACACTCTGTAATGAGTCTCTAAGACAGACCAAGATAAGTTCTTAAACTGCATCAGGCTATAGCTTCTCACATAAGAGTATTGTAAGGACTGGATGCACCTTTCAAGGTCATGAATGAAAACAGACTGGCAAGAATAAGTGTCTGTGTTTATGGAACATGAGCTATGTGCTAGGCATTTTACCTGTATGGACTCACCCAATCCTCCCAGCAACCTTATGATGTGGGTATATTTACTATGCCCATTTGATAGATAAGAATACCGAGGCACAAAGAGGATGAGTATCTTGCCCGAGCTCACACAGCTATCAGATGGAGCACCTTGGGTCTAAACCCAGCAGTCTGGTTCTAAAACTTGTCTTCTTGCCCACTATGCTTGGGACAGTCTTTCTAATAACCACAATATACTGACTGGGAAAGTGAAAGGGGAGGAGAAAATGCTTTTCACATAAGGCAAAAGGTAAATGTATTTGGGAGTTTTAAAAAGGGCAAATGATGCCCTGGCTGGTGTGGCTCAGTAGATTGAGTGCAAGCTGGTGAACCAAAGGGTCACTGGTTCTATTCCCAGTCAGGACACATGCCTGGGTTGTGGGCCAGGCCCCCAGTAGGAGACATGTGAGAGGCAACCACACATTGATGTTTCTCTCCCTTCCTTCCTCTCTCTCTAAAAATGAATTAAAAATCTTTTAAAAAGTATTTTATAAAGAGCAAATAATAAATGCTTTAACTTTGTGAAATGATACAATTACACAGAGTATTATGCACAGTATACATGGCTTTTTTTCTCTTGTTTCTTTGATAAAATGCATATTTTTAAAGCATGTTTGGCTATAACCATGGTATTGAAAATTCCTACATTTACTTTGAATTGTTTAATTAGTGTTTTACTTTTACTCACAAAAGTTTAAAATGCCTGGTACATTCCTGAAGGCTTTTATTATGATGAGACATACCGACAGCAAACTAGGTCTAACACTGCCATGAAAGGCGGGGAGAAGTCAGGGTGAGCAGAATTCACGTTGCAGACGTGTTTTCCAGTCTTCTCTGCTTTGTTGAAGCCAGGACCAGACCCTCCTTTTACTGGCAGTGTGGTGCTGCTATACTCTGTGTGAGCACTAGGTGGCACCAATGTCCCTTCAATAGACACCTTGCTAGGGCCTCCAGGTTGCTCCTCCTTTCTATTTTTAAGAAGGTACTTACAGACTGGACCTGCAACTGGAGGTCATTCTTTTCCTGCAGCAGGGACACCATCTTCTCCTCCAGCTCCTTCCGGCGAGCCTCAGACCTGGCCAGTTCTTCCTTGGCCCTCTCGAAGTCTTCCTTCATGGTGGCTATCTCCCTCTCTGCCTCCGCACTCTTCAGCAGTGGCTTGATCTTGAAGAACAGGTTCATCCAGGGCCAGTGCTTGACGTTCATGAATGAGCGGATGTTGTACTGGATACAGAAGATGGACTCCCTGTACATCCGTTAGGGTCTTAGGGTTGGCATGAATGAACCACAACCAGGTCTTGTCTCCCTCCCCATGCAGCCCATGGGCCCTGGGGCCTGCACCATTCCCTTAGGTGGGAAGGAGCCACAGCTAAGCTGTGTGGATACTATGGACTCCAGAATAGGTTCTGCAAAGGGGGGCAGAGGAAACAGCGCGGCAAAAGTTGGGAGGAAAGGGAGGGAGGGAGGGCACAGGCCTTGTGTGGACGGCCCATTCACCAGCTTCTACCTCCCCACCCCACAGAAAATGCTCTGCCTGAGCATGCCAGTGCCCCCTAATTACCAATGTGAGGGGCATCTTTTATTCCTGTTTTATTGGGTCCTTCTCCCACATTTGAGATATCAACTCTCACCTTTTTGAAACTCCCCTCTACCTTTGATTTCATGATAAAACAGGTTTCCTGTTTCACAGTATTTTGCTATATGGGCTCCCTGTGTATGCATAAGTGGTGGTGTACATCCAGGAGCTGCCTCAGTTCCCGGTCTCCCAGACTCCTGCCCTCACTGAATTGACCTATTTTTCTAATTTTGACCATTGCCTCCATCTCAGTGACACCCTCCCTGTTGCCTATTCGCCATCCTCTGCACCTCCCTATCACACAGCTCCTGTGTACCTGAGAACTTACTTTCCTCTCCTTTGAGCTGAACCCTTCTTTGGGATATTTTAAATTTCTGTGCTGGCTTCCATTCACTTCACCAAGCTCTATGCCTGGGAGATATTCTTGACTAATACATTTGGTGGCCCATATGGCAACGACAATGTCAGAGCTATACAGGTATTGGAGCATCTGGGAGAATGGGCTTCCACCCAAATGCCCCACTTCCTGAAATTCCCATGCCTAACCAGCCACCAACGCTATCATTCCTTCTACTGAAGCATGGGGGAATAAGAGTCTTCTTTATTCCTTCAACACCCCTGCTCCTCTCTTACCCACTGACTCTTACCCTCTCTTACCCAAGACCCTAAGTTACTTAGCGTCTTGTCACTTATTATTTGGACTTCTATCACAGCCTGGTCTTGGCCTCCCTTGTCCTGTCGGTTCCACTCTCCTTATAGCTGCCAGAATGACCTCTCTGAGCTGCAAACCCAAGCCTCTCACTTGTCTCCTTACACACTTTCTGCAGCTCCCCATCGACCAGATGATCCAATATGGGCTCACTCATGTTGCTTCAAATATTGTGAACTGCTTGTTGGTTTCCCTCCCAGGCCATACCCTTTCAAGCCAGGCAAAACTTCTTTCAGAAAGATTTCTTCTTATTGACCCTTTCATGCCAACCACAACCCCCTACAAGGCTGGAGACTGATTCTCAACAGTCCCCCATTGTCCTGAATGTAACTCTGACCTTGTATGGATCATGGGCATTGACATTAGCCATGCATGTAAGTGCTTCCCACTGGCCTTGAGCCCCTGGAGGGCAGGGCTCCTTTCCATAGCCCCAGGACCAAGCAGAGACCCCAGCATGGAATTCCTGCTCAGGAAATGTTGGTTAAGTAGATGAACAAGTACGTTAATATCCTGAGACTATAAGCAGAAGTGGTATTCAATGCCCAAGCAGGAAGGCAGGGTAAGGTGACAGGAGGGGGGCGGGTCTCCGTCACCTCCTCTCCATCATCTTCTTGAACTCCACCCTCATCAGGTACCCTCGGCACAGGGCCTGCGTGCGCGTCATCAGGGTCACCAGCTTCTCATCCCTCATCTCCTCCAAAAGTCCCAGGAGCCCAGCTTTGAAAAACACCTGTATTAAAGGAGAGACAGCCCTGCTCTGTTTCAGTAGGTGATCAGCCTGTCTCTGTCTGACTGCAGTCCTTGACTTTTAGGCCCTGGATAGGGACTGACAGCCACCTGGCTCCCAGGACTCAATGCTCAGCAGCTCTGGGGTCCTCAGCAGCTCTTCCTGTGTCTTGTTCCCAAGCACGTTCCAGGCCCCACCAACCCACATGGACAAATTCTGACAAAGCCCAGATACAGGGAGCAAAAGTGTGCCTGAAAAGTGACCTCAGAGCTCAATTGTGCCCAGATCAGGGGAGATTCAGACTTCCACCTGCCCATCCTCAAAGGGTGTATTTTGCTACATGGGCTCCCTCTCTGCCCATCCAAGAAGGGTGGTCCCACCTCAGGCCCATCCACCTGCTGCCCACAGAGGCAGGGCTTCCTTGGCCCCCATGATGTTCCAAGGAAGCAGGGTTCCCTTGGGGGCAGCAGGTTTCTCCCTGGTGGGGTGGATGCTTCTGGTCCCGGTCTGTCCCTTTTCCGCACATGGAGTGTTGGGGCCAGGATTGGAAGCCAGCCTTTACCACTCACTATCCATGTGACCGTGAGTAAGTTTCTTGTTGGGAAGCCACACTTTCTCACCCTCCCAACAACCCTGTGAGGTCTGCATCACCTCATCAGGTTATTGAGGATCAATAAGATGTGTACAGAGGACATGTCCCAGGCTCAATGCACATGTGCTCAATAAGTAGCCTTTTTATGAGTTATAACAATTCTTCTCAAGTGCTCACTGTCCCTGGGATTCTTTCTGTGTTCTCCTTTCTCTGGGGCTCCTTCATCACCTTTAGCATCTTTACTATGCTGCCTCCAGGACACCAAGCTCCCATTGCTTTCTTCTATGGCTGGTGGGGCTCTGGGTGCCAATTAAGCCTCTAGACTCTTAAAAACCAACACAGAGACAGAGCCCTCTGCACCCAGTCACAGGGCTCCCTCCACCTGGGCTATGGACCAAGGGGTAGTCAGGTTGACTAGGTGGGGAAGGAGATCCCTTTCTTCCACTCAGCTAACAAGCAGCCCTGGGCTGTGGTGACACAGGGTGGGGAGGGGGTATAGGGAGGTGTGGGTGTCCCAGCTCCACCTGTTCTCACCTTGGTATGACCAAACCTGAACTGCTCCCGGTCCACATCGATAGAGTTCAGAAGCTTCTCAGAAGCATTTTTACTGTCAATAAACTGCCCTTCTGGGATGGCGCTAGCATTGAGGATCCGGTACCTGAGGAGGGAGGACAGCAGGTCAGTTCCAGGGCTGCTGGCAGGGGCAGCCGGTCAGTGGGCCTCAGAGGAGAAGAACTGCATCTGTTCCTCACTGCTCAGCCCAGCACCCTCAGTGCCCTGCGAGGGCCCTGGCCAGCAAGCCCTTGGGTAAGGCTGGAATGGGAGGAGGTGGTCCATTGTGCCTGCGATGGGAGTGGGAGGCTGAAAGCAGATTGCAGAGAGCCACTGTGCCATGGGTGACGAGAGTCTGCCAGCTGTTGGCCCAGCACATGGGAGGCTGAGGCGACACCTGGCCCTCAAGGAGCCCTGCCCTGGCAGATGTGTCAGGCCTCACACCTACTTAGGTCCCCTCAGCAGCCTGGAAGTGTGGGTTGGGGTGGTCGTTTCAGCAAAGGGATGAGATTCCCTGGCTGAATTCACACCTTAAGAAAGGTCCCATACCTGAGACCAGGCCTTCTAGAACCTTCTCTTTTTCCAGCCTTAGGAGGAAATGGAATATTGCACAGCTGGTCTGGCAGAAGGGGAATCTAGGGATGGTTCTACACAAGCAGGCTGTGGCAGGAGGGAGAAACAACAGGAGGAAGCCCTGCCAAGTGCATGGCAGAAATTTTGCTTTCAGGGAAAACGTTTTTGTTTTGTTTTGTCTTATTTTAAAGCCTTTATTTACTTACTTTTAGAGAGAAGAGAAGGGAAAGAGAGAGAGAAGGAAATATTGATGTGAGAGAGAAACATCCATAGGTTGCTTCCAGTGTGCACTCCAAGTGGGGACCAAACCTGCAACTCAGGCATGTGCCCTGACCGAGAATCAAACCAGAACCTTTTGCTCTGCAGAATGGCACCCAACCAACTGAGCCATATTGGTCATGGCTTCCCCCCACGCCTCAACACACCCTGAAATCAACTGTGCCTCTGGGAGGTCCCTCTCCCTCCTCCACTCTGGGTGCAGCCTGGACTTGTGGGGCCAGATGGTAGCTAGGAGGAATTGGTCTAGAGCAGTGGGTCTCAGTGGGGGTAGGGGGGTGTTTTGTCTCCTCAGGGGACATTTAACAATGGAGACATTTTTGATTTTCACAGCTCTTGGGTTTGCTACTGGCATCTGTGGATAGAGACCAGGGATGCTGCCCAAATCCTATCAATGCACAAGCAGCCCTGCAATTAAGGATTATCTAGCCCCAAATATCCAAGTGCAGTAGTTGCAAAACTTTGATCTAGAGTCTCAGTCAGGCTACGTGGTCTGGGCTTTGACCTTGGAGCCACTTTGGGCAAGCCTGGCATTCACACTGGGCAGAGGATCACCCCTCCACCACAGCCCAAGATGAAGCCTGTGGACACCCTGGGGTGAGCCCTCCACACACCCAGCCCAAAGAGCACTTTTGGGGAAGTCCAAAGGTGCCCCCAAAAGACAGATGCAAAGATGAGACAACCTACCGCTGTTTGAAGTCAGCGTAAAGGATGCGGCTGGGGAATCCTTTCCTGCAGATCCGGATGCCCTCAAGGACCCCGTTGCAGCGCAGCTGGTGCATGACCAAGTGGTGGTCCATCACACCTGGGGAGAGAGCATCCCGGAGGCAGGTCAATGGCTTTCTCATTGCTTTCCTTGATGGTCTGGGCACTGTGAGGCACTCTGACACACCCAGACTTGAATGGAAAGGGTTTGTGCCAGCTGTAGGGTTGGCAGTGGCTGGAGCCTGCCTTCCGTCTTCATGGACATAATCCCAACCTCTTGGGTGGACTCCAGCATCCCACCATGGAAGTGAGAGCCAAATATCAAATATTGATTTTTACCATGGCCATGGTCCTTGGCTCTGTAGCTAGGCTCCAAGGGAGGGCAGAGTGAGTGTGGAGCACCCTTTGGGCTTCCCATTAGATAACTTGAGATGCCCTTCTGCCTCTACTCAAGGACAGGGATGCCAAATTTGCAGGCTGTGCCTTCAGTGGGAGAAGAGAAACAGGGAGAACAAGGATGGCTGTGGCAGGGGGTGTGGGGGGTTGAATGCAGGGCAGTCATCTGTTGACCATTGAGCACCTGCTCTGGAAGGTAAGTGGGGGCACCAAGGCAAGGGTGCAAGAAGAGCCAAGGGGACAAGACCCTGTGGGGAAGCAACATGGTCACTCTTGGTAACTGGCCTGGGTCAGGCACAAATCAAACAGGGACCCGGGAAATTCTGTCTTGGGACTATGTGAGGGCTCAGAGGAGAGGTACTATGGCTATGTAATGGCTTCTTAGTGTGAGTGCCCTATTTTTCTGGGGAGGGGCTAAAGCTGGTTTTGACTTAACCTTATGGAAACTTCTAGAATGCTCCCAAGTTCCCCTGGCTGCTGTGAGGAGAGATAATTATACATTTACACAAATTTCGAGATTCTGTTGGAGCTGCACTACTGTCTGACCCAGAAGTTCTGGGCCATGAGTGGCTATTTAAATTGAGATTCATTCAGATGAAAGATGTCATATAACTAGTGGCTATCTCACTAGACAGCTCAGATATAGAACATCTCCATCATTCCTGTAAGTTCTAGTGAATAGTGATTCTCTACAGGAATAAGTGAGTAAGAGCAGGGAGAAAATGTATCAGAAATTCAGAGAACCTCTGATATGAGAGAACCTTAGGAATCATCTAGTCTAAGTCCCAGCCCCATTATTTCTCAGATGAGAATTCTGAGGAGTTCAGATCCTGCTGGACTATTTACTAGCCATGGGAACATGTACGTTTCATGCTACAATGTCCTCATTTGTAAAATAGGGATAATGGCAGTATCCACTTCCTCAGGCTGTTGTGGGGATTGCGTTCATATGAGTGGAGATCTTCAAGTAGCCCCTGACACACAGTGAGGGGTGCATTAGACACTTGCTGCTTCTCCTTGTGGTGCCCCAGGCTGGGTTAAAGACATGGCGAGGCTGCCATTGGCACGAGAGGCGAGAGCAGACAGAAAATGTGTAGTGGACAACTGACCCTTTCAGAGACAGAAGAAACCTTAGACTATCATTTTATGATGGGGAGACCAGAGTACCATTTGGCTTGCCAAATGCATCCACTCAGGGGCAACTTTGAGTTCCCACAAAGCCATTCTGTAAGATGGAGGAGTGTGAGGGTGGCTGAGCACAGAGAGGTGAAGTGCCTCCCAGGGTCATCGCAGAGCTGAGGCTGGACTCCTGTCCCTCCTGGGCCCCTCCTGTGGGTACAGGCTCAGAATTCTTTCCCTTTGTCCTGCTCCACCCAGCTGAGACAGTTCATAGAAGGCCCATAAGAAAAATCCTCCTTTGCCTTTGTACCAATATGCAGAACTTCTACAAAGTTCCCCAGGCAATTGCTTCATCTTTCTTATGTCATATTTGCTGCAGGACTTTCTTCCTCTCTATTCTCCCTTTACTTACCACTTCCATCCCACTCCTTCCTCCAGCCATTTTGACTTTCACAGGTGGTTGCACCCATCCTGTCTCTTATTCTCTGTATTTTATGATGCTTTGACACCTTGGGGCTTGCTGGCCCTGGTGAGACTGCCCTTCTCAGAGCTGACCATTTCCTAGAGATAGAGATTCTTCCCCTGTGGACACACAATTCACATACAACCCAACCAATCCAGAGCCCATCGCCCCCAGCCGCTACCTGTATCATCATGCTGTCCCACTCAGGGCCAATATTCCCAAGCCCTGATTCCTCTAGGGCAGGGCCAGGTGCCAGACCAGTGGGCACAGCTTCTACCGCCTAGAGCCCGTGGGAATTATTCAAACTAGCCAACCCTGAACCCGCTCCTCCTGCCTTGCCCATTCTTTCCCATGGAAACCACAGTGAAGGCTCTTGTCTATGGTTCTGCCCACTCCCCTCGCCTCCTTACTGACGTCAGAGGTCCCCCAAGTGGCCCTGCATAGTGAGGGGCTCCTTGTCCATTTGGGCACTGTAGCTATCTTTTCAATGGCAGCCATCTGCTGATCTGTTGGCCTCACCATACTAGAATAATAATAAAAGCGACATTTTGAGCAGCAGCACTCCAACCACTGGCCAGTCAACAGCAAACATTTAGCAGGATCCAGGCTCGCAGCAGAGGAGAATGGGAGGACGGGGGACTGGAACCCTGTCCTGAAGGGCTTCTATTCCAGCTGTGCCCATGAGCCCTGGAGGACAGCCGGAGAACAGCTACAGAGCACCAAATGTGACTAGGGCTTTGATGGCAGCCCCAGCTCTGGGCGCCCTGGGGCGAGGCGTTGAAGCTGCCTAGCCCCAGTTCCCTCTTCTAGAAAATGAGCAGCCCCACCAGCTGCTCTTGTGTGTCAGTGTGTTAGTCTATTCCCAGAAACCGGAAAGAAAATGGAGAGTGCGAGAGCAGAGGAGATGCAAAGTGGGGAGGAAGGGACAGAGAGCCTGCCAAAATTTACCTTCGAAAAGAAGGAGTGAACCAATGGATTACCAAAACCTCTGGGGCCCTGGAGGCACAGTGTGAACCCACAGAGGTTCAGCCCACCCTCCTGTCACCTGGCACTTGCAGGCCATGTGCCATATACAAGAGTCATGGCACATGTGTGTTTGACTTGTACAAGCACATGCTCTACAACAACAGTGGGGATCGATTTTCTTCATGACAGAACACCCGCATCCAAGCCAACCATCTCCCCTGGTGCTTAACCAAAGGAGCGGCTCTGCTCCTGCCCTGGAGGGGACCTGGCTGCGCTGGACTCCCAGGCAGGGCGCCACCTGCCCCAGACACGGAGCGCCACGACAGCGTGGTGCATTTTGCCTTCAGCTTAGACTTGAGAACCAACTTTCACAGAAAATAAACTCCACTAAATACAGTGGACCAGGTTATTTTGGGCCTTAAAGTTTCTGGTTTTAAGTGATAGTAATGATAACAATTCCTTTATTATTATTATTATCATTATTATTATACATACTATTATTCTAATAATTATACTCATAAGTTTTATTTAATGATAATAATTGACAGCCAACATTTATGGAATGTTCACATTCAGCCTTGTTTTAAATACTTGACTTGTATTCATTCATTTAATCTCCACAAGCCTCTATAGCAGGTTAAATGTGTTAATGTTTACAAAGTCAGTGTACATTTTATAAGAGCTCATTGAATAAATAAGTGAATGAATAACTAACTAAACAAATGAATGAATGAATAAACACAAATTTTCTGCTTGTTTATAGAGCAGAAAGTTAAAGTCCTTGGCTCAGGGTCCCAAGGGCAGTAGTAGGTGGAGCCAGGATTTCTCTCCTCCGCCCTTCAGCTCCTCCGCTCACCTGTAAGGATGCCAAAAGCAGGCATTCACTCGGGTACCAGCAACCCACGTCCGAGGTAGGACGGCCTGACTGGGGAGTGAGCTGCTCTGTAGCCATAGCTCTGTGTGACAGTTTGTTTTGCTCTTTGTGACAAATGGCCCCAAAACACAGCTATATGGTAAGAGTATTTATGAATCCAGGATGGGGTGGTGGCTAAAGCCCTACTGTACTGCACAGCATTCTGTATGCCTGTGGTCTCATCCTCAGTTTTCTCATTTGTAAAATGAAGTCGTTACACTTGTCTCACAGAGAACTGCTGTCAGCAGTACAGACGATAGAATAGAGTGACTGACATGCAGCCTAGGCTCGGAAAGCAGTTGCTACTGATTCTGTTTTTATTGTGGAATACCTAAGATGATTATTTGCCAGTTCTAGTGGTTCTTCATGTTGGGGGAATGGGAACCAGAGCCCTTTAAGAACTGTATGAAAGTGATGGATTTAATGTGTCCGTGAATGTATACACAATACTTTGGATACAATCTCATAAGAGTGCCAGATAAACCACGCAAGATGCCCAGTTGAATTTGAACTTCAGATAAGCAGCAAATAATTTTTGAGCATAAGTATATC
Organism: Phyllostomus discolor; assembly: GCF_004126475.2. Taxonomy (NCBI): domain Eukaryota; kingdom Metazoa; phylum Chordata; class Mammalia; order Chiroptera; family Phyllostomidae; genus Phyllostomus; species Phyllostomus discolor. Next base: position 68,845,815 of record NC_040910.2, on the reverse strand, counting down.
CCCAAATATGGCACAAGTCATACTTACACTAAGACATTTTTCATTATCTGAATTCAAATTTAGCAGGTTGCGTGGTATTTTTGTTGTGCAACCTGGCAGCTCTGTTTCATAGACTACCTAGCGAGGGGACAAGGACCCGGCAGCTTTCCTCAGGTAGACACACATGTGTATGAACACACATGAATGCATGTGCATGTGCACACACAGAGTTTTGCATGTTTCAGAAGTTCTGTTCAGGCAGATCCTCACTCACCAGGAGTCTTGGTTTCATTGGGAATCAAACATCGCACAAAGTGGGGATGAGTGCTCCTCAGGTTGGTCATCAATTTGTTTAAATTTTCCTGGGACACAAACCAGAACAAGCACATTTACCTTAGCAAATGTTCTTTCAACAGGCAAAAAAGACAACCAAAGGTGGAAGGTGCCAAAACACGAACCCTGAACACCGCCGACACGGTCTGGAAGGAGGAGCCCTTCTTCTTCCCGCCTTTCTTGCTGCTGCCAGAGTCACCTGAAGACAGATACAGACTGTGTCAGAGGCAGCTCTGAGGACTTCGCCTCTTGCAGCCCTGGAAGTCTTGGTTTTCTTTTTTTTTCCTATTTATTTTATTGTTTATGCTGTTACAATTGTCCCTACTTTTTCCCCATTTGCCCCACTCCACCCATCCCCACCCTGCTAGGCAATCTGTACCCCTTGTTCATGACCATGGCTCATGCAAATATGTTCTTTAGCTGAGAGTTTTTATTTGTTTTGTTTTTTAATGTGCCTTCGAACTACTTAGATTTGGGGATGCACATGTCTATCACAGAGGGAATGGGGTAGGGTGGGATGGAGGTGGCATTTAACTGGGAGAAAAAAATTAGATTCTAGTATCCAAGGAGAATTTTTTCCTTTAGAAATCAGATGTGAAGTTCAAGCAAGTATTTGGCAAGACTGAAACATTCCTCTTGATGAGAAAGTAGATGAGAATAATACAACTGAAAATTCTTAAGAATAGTCCACAATGTCAGATTTAGTCTCTGACATATAATCAAGATTTGGTCCTGTGGGAAATGTTATGCCTTAGTTTCCCCCACACCCCTCTCATGCACTCCCTTGTCCCCAGGGGCCACCATGACTCCGAGCCTGGGAAAAGGGGAGAGAGGCAGGAAAGCCACTTCCACAGACCCACACATACACAGGACTTTGTTGTTCGAGTCCTGGGGTTATCTCTAAGCGAGGTCACAGAGAGCCCTGATTAGGTTAGAAGAAGATGGTGTTAATTGTTTAAACTTGTGTCCATTGTTTATACCCCACTGCTCAAAGTATGCTAGACATTAATTTTTAAAAATGGTCTAATTATAGAATGAATTATTATACTGCATATATTTTCAAAATAAAAACATATATTTGTCAAATTTGTGCATTTAAGATAATCCATTATTTTTAAACCCTATTTTGGGTTAAAAATAGGAACATTATTTAAAATATATATATGATTAACCTTAAAAAGTGATACTTTTTATATAGACACTTTGGACACTTTTTATATAGACGCTTATATAGACACTTTGGAAAACAGTCTAGAAATTTTTCAAGAAAGTTATACATAGAGCTATCATACGACTCAGTGATTCTACTCCTAGGTATATACCCAAGAGAACTGACAACATATTTACACAAAGAAACTTGTATGTAAATGGTGAAGGCAGCGTTATTTATAATAGCTGAGAAGTAAAGGCAAGCCAAATGTCCATCAATTAGTGAGTAGATGGACAAAATGTGTAACACACATACAATGGAATATTATTCATCTTATAAAAAGAAGTGAAGTACTGATACATGCCATGACATGAACCAGGAAAACATTAGGCTAAGTGAAAGCAGCCAGGCACAAAAGACCATCCAGTGCATGACTTCATTTATGTAAAATGTCCAGCGTAGACAAATCCATTGAGAGAGAAAGTAGATTAGTTGTTGTTAGGGGCTGGGCAAAGGGTGAGTGAGAAGTGATTGCTAATGGATTGCAAAGGTGATGAAAATTTATTGAATTAGATAATGGTGATGATTTTACAACCCTGTAAGCATATTAAAACCACCGAATTATTGAAAAGATGAATTTTATGGTATATGAGTAATATCTCAATTAAAAACTGTTAAAGAATGTGGCACTGGCTCTCACGTCCACTGAGAGTTTTGGTTTCATTCCACAGAACCATCTCTTAAGGAAGAGGATGAACAGGAGAAAGGAAAACAGGCATTAGAGATGGACAAATAAGGCAAGCTCAACCGGAAGTTTGTGCTGACTACTGAGTCCTTATAAGCAGCTTTGGGTTATGAGTAATTACAGAGATATTTCTACTGGTTAAGAAAAAGAAGAATTTCACCTGCTTCTGCACCAGCATAGTTGGAAAAAAGGAAGGACAGTAGCTTCAGTGATGACTTCTGGTACAGCCCAACCACTGTCTCGTTCAGGGGGTCCTTGTTCTTGTCAAGCCAGCCAGCAATGTTGTAGTCCACGGTGCCCGCATAGTGCACCAGTGAGAAGTGGGCCTCAGCTTTGCCTTTGACAACCTTAGGCTTCTGGAAGTTGTTGGACTTGCCCAGGTGCTGGTCATACAGCTTGTTCTTGAAGGAGGTGTCTGTGGCCTTGGGGAACATGCACTCTTCTTCCAGGATGGAGAAGATGCCCATAGGCTAGAAGGAGCATAACAGGCTATACTTCAGTATTTGATGCTAGTATATTCCAATGACTCTGTTGTCTGCAGGAGCCAAAGATGATCTCTTTGGTGCTGTCACTCTGTTACTAGGAGCACTGGACTGTAAGTGCTGAGAGAGCAAGGCTCTTGGCCTGTTTGGTGCAATGACAGAATAGTGCTAGACATATAATAGGTGCTTAATTTATATTTGTTGAACAAAAGTACACAGAATGAAATTGTGTGTATATAAATGTAACTTGCTTTTAGCAATAGGTTTACAAAAACTGTAGCTATGTACACAGACATAAAGTAATACAAGGGGGGGGGCCCAAAATGGAATTATCTTCTGGAGGGCAGGCCCCTTGTAGTACAGGCTTCCCCTGCTAGGTGAATGTTCTAGGAACCCATCTGTATTAGTGCACCAATTGGCATTGTTGTGAGAGCCTGCATTCAGCTTAAGTGAAGATTTTTGAAGAATCTTTCAAGTGTTTTCCCATTTCATGATGGGTGATTTATGAGTGCACCTACCCACACCATGCTCAGTGTTCAGCAATTTTTGACAAAAACATCATGACCCTTGTGTCCCACCCTCCCTATTCACCTGATCTTGCCCTGAGCAACTTTTTTTTATTTCCCAAATGAAAAAAGGTCTCAAAGGGAAACATTTTGCCCATGTGGAAGAGGTGAAACAAAAAATGGCAGAAGCACTAAAAAGCATCAAAATCAACAAGTTCAAAAACTGTTTTGAGCAGTGGAAAAAATATCTCAATAGGTGTATTGCATCAAATGGAGAGTATTTTGAAGGTGACTAAAGTTTAAACATGTAAGAATAAATACACATTTTTATAAATAAATTTTGTTTTTTAAGTAATATTTTCAACAATTATATCTGAATTTCTTAGTAGTCACTTCCTTCCAACATAACCAGTACTCAAAACACTGTGGAATTCCTTTTTGTAAAGTTAATGTCATTTACTGTTTTCAGAGTAACATTCCAAGGGCCCCACTGCTCCACAGTCCCTCCTCCATGGGTTTTTGGACAAGCCAGAGAGGTATGACATGCCACAGTCCCTGCTGGGCTCCCCATCACATTCTTAGGGATAACTGAGCCCTGGGATCTTAACCACCCATGTACCTCTCTACATGTCTGAACAGGTTCTGGGTGCTTTCTAGACCCTTAGGCTTTGTACATGAGGGGTCCTGACTCTCTGAGGGTTCACAGCCTGGCAGTGAGTGGTGAAGGGCAGCAATGTATTAGCAGGAAAGAGAGGAAAGAGGTGATGGTCCCAACTAAAGAGCAGCCATCCCTGGGGAGTGCAATGACTTCTTTACCTTCTCAATGAGCTCAATGCAGGCAGCCAGGTCCATCCCGAAGTCAATGAACTCCCACTCAATGCCTTCCTTCTTGTACTCCTCCTGCTCCAGCACAAACATGTGGTGGTTGAAAAACTGTTGCAGTTTCTCGTTGGTGAAGTTGATGCACAGCTGCTCCAGGCTGTTGAACTGGTTGTTTCAAATAAAAAGCAGCTTGAGTGAGTTTGGAAAATTCAGTGGGAATTCAGCAAAGCAGACATGAACTGGACAGGCTTTTTTAGGCCAGTCATTTACCCAAACAACTCACGTCAAAGATCTCAAAGCCAGCGATATCCAAGACTCCAATGAAGTACTGCCTGGGCTGCTTGGTGTCCAGCTGCTGGTTGATGCGGGTGACCATCCACAAGAACATCTTCTCGTAGACGGCTTTGGCCAGAGCACCCACTGCATTGATCACCTGGAGGAAGGATCATGCACTCAACCCTCAAATTAGTGTTTTTATGGTTGTATTCAGTTGAAACATACTAAGGTGTTGTCTTGAAGATTAAAAGCAGCTGGAAACTGACAATTTCATGGAGTTCAACTGAATATTAAATAGTTTTTGAATCTCATCATGTTTCCCCTTTTCTGAGAACTATCCCATTTTAAGATAGTTTTCTAGCAACTATGGCTGTAACACATGACTCTAGCCCCTGGCCACACTTAATTGAACCAGACTTTCATGTCTGTTCCAGGTTGGGTTAAAAACGTCTCTCCTGAAAATCTGGAATTGAGATTAAAAAAAACCCACTGGTCTCGGTCTCAGGGTGAGGCTGAAACCAGGGAGACACAAAGCTGGGAGCTATGGGGTGGCTGTGGACAGGAGAGGTGAAGAAAATTGATCTACCAATGAGGCCATGACAGAAAAGAAGAGCAAGAACATCCCTTGGAACCCAAGAGAAGGAGTGCAGAGAGGGTGCCCAGCTGCAGAGGGCTCTGCAGTTCCTGGCTCCAGGTCCTCGTGACACCCAACAGGCACTCCTCAATTTTCATCCCTTGATTTTACCCTTGAGACATAAGAATGAATTTTCCCTTAATGTTGAAACTAGTTTCATATGTATTTCTGCTACCTGCAACCAAACAACTTTAAGGTGATGGTTAAAATAGCAAAATACCCAAGTGATCTACGTTCAGAACATCTCCGATACCTGCTGGACATTTTGCCCTTTGGTGACATATTCGTTCCCGACCTTCACCCGTGGACAGCACAGGCCTTTCAGCATTTCTGCAGAATTCAGACCCATCAGGTACCCAACTTTGTCAGCCACTGGAGGAAGAGGGAAATGACAACACACAAAAACGGCAGCTGCTAAAGTGTTCAGCCGGGCCCTGGCTCCTCCCAGAAACGTTCTCTATAACCCTGCTTGATGTTTTTATGTTCTCTTATGTGCACCAGGCCCAGATTTGTCCGATGAAGCTTAAACTCCATAGTCCAGAGCTCTAGGTTTAAAAAATTTTTCATTGGCCTTCTAGATGCAATCTTTAATGATAGGTTGATCTTGATCTACTAATATTTAACTTTTATTTCAAAATATGGTAACATAGAATTATTGGAGTCTGATAATACAACAAAATGTTAAGCACCTTTTTAATGTGCACATAACACACCGTACTAAAAGCTGAGAGAGAAGTAAAAACCTTGACCCAGTTTTTAAGTGTTTGAAGATGGTCCAAAGTACTTGACAATTGGCAATTTGTAGTTCATTGGGAGTGCAATTAACTTCAGGGTGAACCTGGCTCTTGACATTATGCTCATGAAAAGGCAGAGAAATGCTGCTCCCCAGCGACAGCTCCTCCTTGGTTGACACTATCACTTCATTGCCGATTAGGGACATGTGTTAATAAAAATCCAGGGCAGTACTTAAGGCTGACTGCTTTCTTCCTTGCTCACACTACCCTTTTTTCCTGCTGTGTGCATTTTGGCAGATGGTAACATTATCCTTCTAGTTACTTAAACTTGAAAGTGTGGGGTGATTGTATCCTTCCTCCCCACTTCTGGCATGCCTATACCAGGCAAGCAGTACACCCTGTTCACTTCACCTTCAAAATAGCTGGTCTTGCCCTTGTTCCCAAGAGTTGTGGAACAGTATGGTGACAGAGAGCCTGGGTTGTAGAGTCAGGCTGCTGGGGTTCAGGTTTTGTTTGTGCTTCCTTATGCCTCAGTTTTGCCATTTGTGAACTGGGGGATGGTGATGACACCCCATTGGCTGGGTTGCAGTGAGGGGGCCTGGTGCAGAGTGAGCACTCAGTGTGGGTTCACTGGGATGGGTGTCATCATCAGAGGAGTTCAGGCCCCAGCCTCAGTCCCCACTTTCCCCTTTTCCAGGCCCTTCCTGATCCTGAACACCGAGCACATGGCCACCAGGGCTGGAAGGGGCCTGGGCCCCTGCTGTAATATATGTCAATGTGGTCTGCTCTTGTCAAGAAGCTTGACACTTTTTTCAAGGTTCCACACTTTTGGTGAGTCTGACTGCTTACAGAGTAATTCCAGGTTGTCACATATATGTCCCCTGGTACTTAGAGCAGCCATGGCTTCTGGTGCCTACCACATACATTCTAAACCACTTACCCTGGCACTCAATGCCTTCCCAAATGGATGGCCTTCCCAAAACCATCACTTTTTATTCTCATCTCTTACAGATCCAGTACACATACCCTCTCCTGTAGCTGGCATGACCACTGTTGCTTCTCAGTCCCCATCACACTCCTTCCTCTGTCCCTTGGCTCACGGCATTTCCTCTGACTAGACAGCCCTCTCACTCTCACCTTTCAGAGCCCTATCCACTTTACAGAGTCCATGGCAGCACCTTGCTCCCCCAGGAGGCCTTCCCTGACTACCCCTATCAGAAGTGTTTCCTGCTCTGATGCTCTGAGTTTCTCTCCTGGTTCCTAGCACGTGCTCCATGTGATAGGCAGGATTCCAAGATGATGCCCAAGATTTGTGCCCCCTGGTGTACATTCCCCCTATAATCCCCTCTTTTGCTTGTGGGTGAAACCTGTGAATGTGGCAAGATACTATTCCTTGGGTGAGGTTACTAATCAGCTGACTTTGAGTTAATAAAAAGAGAGATTTACCTTGGGTGAACCTAACTTACTCAGCTGGGTCTTTACGGGCAGTGATAAAGTCATATCCGTATTTTTGGCCTTTAATTGAAGGCTGTTGTTCCCTTCTGTCACTTGGGGTTTAATACATACTGCATTTGAGACATGATGACACATGAGCAGGGGCATGTGGTAGGTGGGTCCTGTTGCTGCCATCCCCTCCCACTGCCCTCTGCTCTGTTTCCCGGCCTCTTGGGGATGAGGTAGAGGGGAATGGTGAGATCATTCATATGAGAGTCATGGGCAGGAAGATTTGTACACTGGTCCTTTGCTCAGGGTCAAGTTCAACAAATGTCAGAGTGCAAGAGATGGAAGGATGACACTTAGCTTACACCTTGCTAAAGTCTTTGTTTTAGGTCTATCCAGGTGATTAGGAAAGCATTCTGGGTATCAATCATGACATGCACAGAGAGAAAGTTAAGTTCACTTAACCATAGCCTCTCATAAACATCCACCTTAAAATAATAGTTAAACTGTGATGGGGAGAGATAGCATGGTGGGTAGTGATTATTTATGTAAGAGAATTATGCTTTTCATATTCCAAGGAGTCCCCACTACAGGATTCCTTGACTGAGAGAATAAACTTTCCCGGCATGTGTACAGTGAGCTTCAGACAACTCAAATTAAATTTGTATAATTTTTGAAGAGCAGCTCTTTAAGATGAACAAAAAGTTTATCTCACCTGTGAACACAGGTGAAGGGTCAAATCCCAGTCCCCTTCCCAGGTGCGGTGGGTTACCTTCAGTGCCATCTGGCTCTGCCTGCTCCTCCCGCTGTTTTTGCTTGAACTTCATGTTTCCATAGTGCATCACGGCGCCTGTTAGCTTATAGATTCCAACCTTCTCCTCAGAGCTGAAACCCAGGATGTCAATGGCATTCTGGGAATTAAAAAAGCACAGCATCACAGTAGGACTCAGGGATCCAAATACAGTTTTCCCCTGGCAAAGCCCTCACCCTTTTGTATAGCATGTCATCTGCCCAAATAGTGGATGACAAGTGGGCAACAGTTTGTTAGGAATTAAAACTATTTCTTTAATTTAACATATTTGTGTGTGGGGGGGTGGAGGTTATGGGAAGAAAATGTAAATAACTGTTTTCTTTCATTTACTAAGAACTGATTTAAATCCTTTTCCACTGTGCATAGATTTGGGAAATATGTACATAGATTTTGGATGAGGCCAGTAGGAGCCATTGTGTGATACAGGGAGAAGGAAGTCTCATGGATAGGTCTGAGAATTAGTGTCCAATAGCTTGAGAGCTTGGCATTGTGATCCAAGAATTCCAGTAATGTTCAGTGTGGCATCATGGCATATTAGAACTGGAAGGGGAAATCATCAAAGCGAGCACCCTCATTTTCCAAATGAAAAAGAACCAACTTTTGCAGAGCCTCTCCCTGTATTAGGCATGGAGCCAGGCGCCATCCATGTGTTATCTTATTAAGTCCCTGTGAAAACCTTGTAGGTGTAGGGATTTTTCTAAATTTCCAGGTAAAGAATAGAGGTTCCAAGAATGGTAAGTAATCTGCCCCAAGTCATATAGACAGGATGTGATAAGACTGGGACTGGAGATAGCATGGGGTCACTTCAAAGCTTATAGCAATAATTCTAAGCTTAAATAAGTAAGTAAACAATGCTTACATCTGTCGCCAACAGTTCTTCGCTGTCATCAATGCTGGCCACAGTGACCTCTCCTTGGCTCACAAAGGGGAAGTCAAAGGGATTGGTTGTGATCAGAAGCAGGTCTGCAAAACACAAAAGTCCCTTTACCATCTCAGGCACAACTTACTCTGGTGTTTTTCAATGTGACTGATTTGGAAGATGAGAACAATATTCTAAGAACTTACCAATTAGTTCTGGCTTTTTGTTTGACATGATTTGGTAAAAAATATGATAGCTCCTCTCACTGGATAACTGAAATGTCACTCTGGATTTTTCTAAGAGATCTAAGGTAACAAAAATAATGTGATTTTTGGCTCCTGAGAGATGGCTATGTGGCCAAATATGAAGGTACCAAATAGAGTGTTTAGACTCACAGGTTTCAATGTCTGCCGATGCCAGTTTTCCTGTGGCTCCAAAATGAATCCGAATGAACTTCCCCTGTCCAATGGCAGGTGGACAAACATCACAATTATTTTATTTCAATGTTGCTGTGGCTAGCCTCTACTAGGTGCTACCACAGAGGGGTGGGAATTGTAAGGTCAGGGAAGAAGGAAGGCCAGAAGCATGAGAGCTTCCTTTCCCTCTGTTTGCCTGGTACCCAGAGTCCTGAGCCTGGGCCAGCCAAGGCTCTGGTAGCTCTACCCCAAGTGCCCGACCTTGTACCTATAGTGCTGGGGATCCCAAAGGCTTCCTATCCAGCTCTCTGCTTGTTACCACCTCCCTTCAGACTTCTTAGTTTATCCTACTCTCATGTACCTGGATTCTCAAACTCTTTTTTTAAAATTTAGATTTCATTGAATTTATTGGGGTGACATTTGTTAATACAATTAGGTTTCCAGTGTACATTTCTATAATACACCATCTGTATATTTTATTGTATGTTTACCACCTTAAGTCAAGTCTCCTTCAGTCACCATTTACCCCTTCCCTTTACCCTCTTCTACCCCTTTCCTTCTAGTAATTACTGTACTGCTGTCTGTGTCTATGAGTTTTTTTGCTTAATCCCTTCACCTTTTTCACCCAGCCACCACCAAACCTCTCCCTTCTGACAGCTGTCAGCCCGCTCTCTGTCTCTATGAATCTGTTTCTCTTTTGTTTATTTGCTTGTTTTGTTATTAGATTCCATATTTAAGTGAAATCATATGGTATTAGTCTTTCTCTGACTGGCTTATTTCACTTAGCATGATACCCCGCAGGTCCATCCATGCTGTCACAAAAGGTCAGATTCCCTTCTTTTTATGGCTGAATAGTATTCCATTGTGTAGATGTACCACAAGTTCTTTATCTACTCATCTACTGATGGGCACCTGAGCTGCTCCCAAATCTTGGCTGTTGTAAATAGCACTGCAAGGCACATAAAAGTGCATATATTCTTTTTGAACTGATGTTTCAAGTTTCTATGAATGTATTGCCAGAAGTGAAATTGCTGGGTTGTAAGGCAGTTCCATTTCTAACTTCTTGAGGAAACTCTATACTACAGTGGCTGCCAGTCTGCATTCCTACCAGCAGTGCACGAGGGCTCTCTTTTCTCTACATCTTCACCAACACTTGCTGTTTGTTGATTTATTGATGAGAGCTACTCTGACAGGTATAAGGTGATATCTCATTGTGGTTTTAGTTTGTATTTCTCTGATGATTAGGGATGTTGAGCATCTTTTCATATGTCTATTGGCCATCTGTCCTCTTTGCAGAAGTGTCTATTCCGGTCCTTTGCCTGCTTTTTAATTGGGTTGCTTGTTTTTCTTGGTGTTGAGTTGTACAAGTTCTTTATAAATTTTGGAAATTAATTCCTTATTAGATGTATCATTGGTGAATATATTCTCCCATTCAGTGGGTTGTCTTTTTATTTTGTTGATGGTTTCTTTTCCTGTGCAAAAAAACTTTTAGTTTGATGTAGTCTCATTTGTTTATTTTTTCTTTTGGAGATATATCAGAAAAACTATTGCTATGGGAAATGCCCAGGATTTTACTGCCTATGTTTTGTTCTAGGATTTTTATGGTTTTGAATTTCACATTTAAGTTTTTAATGCATTTGAGTTTATTCTTTTGTATGGTGTAAGAAGGTGGTGTAGTTTCATTTTTTTGCATGTATCTGTCCAATTTTCCCAACACCATTTATTGAAAAAATTGTCTTTAGCCTATTGTATGTTCTTGCCTCCTTTGTTAAGTGTTAACTGACCATAAAAGTGTGAGTTGATTTCTGGGCTCTCTGTTTGGTTCCATTGATCTATATATCTGTTTTCATGCTGTTTTGTAACAGTACCATGCTTTTTTGATTACTATGGCCTTGTGGTGTAGTTTGATATAAAGTAGCATGTTACCTCCAACTTTGTTCTCCTTTCTAAAGATTATTGAGGCTATTTGAGGTCTTTTTGTGGTTCCATATAAAATTTTGGAATATTTGTTCTAGTTCTGTGAAATATGCCATTGGTAACTTGATAGGATTGTACTGAATCTATAGATTGCTTTGAATACTATGAACATTTTAATAATGTTAATTCTTTCTATCCATGAATACAGCATATGCTTCCACTCATTTGTGTCTTCTTTGATTTCTTTCTGTGGTGTATTATAATTTTCTGAGTACAAGTCTTTTACATCCTTGTTTAAAGTTTCAAACTCTTCATAACACCTTTGACAGCCTGGTTGGACCATCTAACTGACTTTGGTTTTTTGCCTCTGGCTATTAATTCTGAGGTTTCTTACCTCAGTTTTCCTTACTGCTTCCTATAGGCACACCTATCTCTCAGGATCAGGCCAGACCCTCTGGTACCCCAAAGACCCACTCAGAGTCTGAGTTCTTTCCCTTTTGGAGAGCAAGAGGTAAACTTGTGTGTGTGCATGTGTATACTCCTTGCTTACCTTATTTGCTTAAGTAATCTCTGCCACACTGTGAGTAAATTTGAGGGCAAAAATGTTGCCTTCCTTGTTTACTCACAGACTGGCATGCAGTTGGTACTCAGAGATATTCTCAATATTTTCTGAATAAAAATTAAGAAGATTTAGTGAGGCCCTGGCCAGTAGCTCATTTGGTTAGAGCATCATCCTGATACACCAAGGTTGCTGGTTAGATCCCCAGTGAGGGCACATATAAGAATCAACCAATAAATACATAAATAAATAAGTGTTAGTGAAGGGTCAGTGGAGGTATGTTTGATTGTGTTTGGTCTTCAGTACTTTTATCTGTGTAATGGAGGATGATGGAAATTTTTGCCTGCACATGTTTGTTTGGAGGGTGAGAGGTGAACAGAATAACAAGAACCATTGCGACTTCTGAGTCACAGTCTCCTTTTGTCCAGAGGCCAGGAGGAGAGGCCTCTGGACAAAATAAATGGGAGTGAGACTGGGGAGTAACTGAAAGCATTGTCTTCCACTTTAAGCTGATGCCCGGTTAGTGCAATAACTAACTTGGTCCATGCATGTGTAGCACATCTCTGCTGTGTACATGTACCTAGATCCCCTACAAGGGAGAGTTTAGTTGTGCCTCAGGAAGAGAGACATGCAGATGGGCAATGTACAGAGGACCAAGGGAAAGAAAGCAGGGTCAGAGGTTAAGGCCACAGTTTTCAATTCAAGCATCTACTGTCTCATCAAATATGATTTTGTCTTAGAGAATCAGCAATAAAATGCAAGCCTGGTATCATCCAGCTATTGACATATATGAAGTTTTGATGTGCTTTTGCAACTATAGGCATAAATGAAGGCTTCACTTTAGGGTTCTTGCCCCACTAGTCAGTGAAATTAGGTAAAAAGTTGGATTTTTGTGTGTTTTTTCTAATGTGGAAGTAAATACTTCTTCAGTTGAGCTAATCCTAAGTGAAATATTAATGGATGAGCATATCCTTCAAGATCTTCAACATCCACTTATTCCCAACTTTTGAGCTCTTATGCTTTCAACAGGTTTTCCCTACTCTCAATGCCTCCTGATATGGAAGAGTTTAAATCTGCTAGCTTACTTCACACTAAGGGTTCTGTGGCTAATAAGTCAATGGATATTGGTCAGTGGACTTCTGCATTTTAAAATGTTTACACTGAGTAATACCAATTTTAAGCACAAAGGAATTGCTCTCCACTTGTGACTCAGAATGCTCTGAGGTGATGCTGACTAGTTAGGAAAATAGTTAAATCCTCCCTCTGCCATAAAGAAGCCAACACTGTTTGCAAAATGTATGGGAACAGCCCAGTTGGGTAGATTGATCTGAATCACTTGGGGAGAGAATAAGGGCAGGTGTATTCTAGTTTATGTGATAATTTTCATATCCAGCATCAGAAGAAAGGGTCTGGTTTAGGGGGATAGTTGAAAACTGGACTGGCTCTTACAAATCTCGAGGAGTTGTCATTCCTCACAGTCTTGGCATTTCCAAAGGCCTCTAGCAGGGGGTTGGCCTGGATGATCTGATCCTCCAGGGTTCCCTAAACATAAACAAGACAAAGAAAAGAGAGGACATCGAATATCTTCTGAAGCAATGCCTTGGTAACACAAAAGTGTGGATGCTCTGGGCATGGTCCAGAGAGAGATGCAGACCAGCCCAGCCTGGTGGCCTGTGCAGATGTTCAAAGTTACCTACAGCCCCATCCCACCTGAGGAGACTTCAAGGTCCCACCCTAAAGAGGCTTTTATTTGAACAGCCTGAGACTGCCTGTTGCCATGCCAGATTCCAAGCTCCATCTTGCTTTCTCTGGATGCCTTTCTTCTCTGATAACATTTCATCATAAATCTTGGATTTTTAGAATATATACTTCTGTTACTGCATGCGTCATGACTCATTGAATATAGACATGTGGGTTCAGAAGTATACATATAAATAGAAAGTGAGCCATGAAAGTGATCCAAGAGATTATATGATAGAAGAGTGATTCTCAAAAAAAAATTTTAAGTATCAAACAATATTTTATGAGGATGATTCCTCAGAAGTCCACTTGTAAAAAGTAAGGTTTTTACCCCCAACCCCCTCCATGATTGTTTATCATCCTGGCTCTGGAGCAGTTTAGAAAATACCATACAGCCCAGTGGTTCTCAAAGTGTGATCCCTAGACCAATGTTGGGAATATGTTAGAAATGCAAAGTATCAGGATTGTGAATGTGAAGCTGAAATTTCAATCAGAACTTCTGGGCCTGGGCCTCGGCCTCAGCCATTGCTTGTTAACAAGCCCTCCTGGTGATTCTGATGTGTGCCTCAGTTTGAGAACCGGGGCCCAAACCATTCCTTCTCCAGAGGAGGATGTGCAGTTGCCCAAGATCACTCAGCTGTTGCTGATGGAGCCAGTGAAAGATCCTGAGTCCACTATGCTGAACCCCATAAGTACTGCTGGGGTGAGACCTTGTGCTGTGCATCACTGCCAAGCACAAAGCCGTGTGTGCACTTGACCCTCATCCAGCAAGCAAGCCTCTGGGTGCAGGAAATCACTCACCTGCATTTTGCCTTGCTGCTGCTCTTTCTTCTTATCTCCAGTAACTGCAATTGTTGCAAAGTACTGGATGACACGCTTGGTGTTCACTGTCTTCCCTGCACCAGATTCTCCGCTGTTGATTTAAAATTAAGTGAGAAGACCTGGCTGGCATAGCTCAGTGGATTGAGCACAAGCTACGAACCAAAGTGTCGCAGGTTTGATTCCCAGTCAGGGTACATGCCTGGGTGGCAGGCCGTGAACCCCAGCAACTGCACATTGATGTTTCTCTCTCTCTTTCTCCCTCCCTCCCCTCTCTAAAAATAAATAAATAAAATCTTTTAAAAAATTAAGTGAGATAAAGGAGAGTGGAAGGGGCAGCACTGGCTTCCAGGTCATCGTTCAAACACAGGTTACTCACGTGATGAGAATAGACTGGTTGTCTCGATCTAGAAATGCATAGGGAAGCAAAACAAAATAAGTAAGCAATAAAAACAGAGGATGTAAAAATTGGGCAATATTGGGGGTGGTTAGAGCCCATAAGTTCTAGTTCTGGAAGTGTGATGATTTGGGTTTGTCTCATTTTTTTGAGATAATTTGTGCAGATTCCCCAAATGTGGGATGTGCAACATGGACAGCATGGGAAGTGATCAGTGGATCCCGTGGTGTGGCAGTTATTTGTGTTCACAAGAGCACTTCTCATCTCCCTTTTAAACAAAGAAAGTAAGTATCAGACTCAGAGCTTATGAGAAGCCACATTTTCTAATTAGAATCTGTGGATGCTGATGGATTATCATTGCATTTTTCTTTTATCTTTACCTTCTACTTGTGGAAAGTGATGTTTTTCCATTTACAATAGTGTTATGGATTGAATTATGTCTCTCTCCCCAACCCACCCAACTCATATGTTGAAGTGCTGACCCCCAGGACCTAAGAATGTGGAGCTTATTTGGAAATAGGGTCATTGTAGGTGTAATTAGTTAAGATGAGGTCATACTGGAGTAGGTGGATGCCTAATCCAAGATGACAGGTGTCCTTATACAAAGAGGAAATTTGGAGACAGATGCACACAGGGAGAACACCGTGTAAACATGAAGGCAAAGATCAGGGTGATGCTTCTACAAGCCAAGGAAGGACAAAAATGACTAGCAAACCACCAGAATCTACGAGAGAGGCATGGACCAGATTCTCCTTCTCCACTCTCAGAAGGAACCAACTCTGCTAACACCTGGATCTCAGACTTCCAGCCTCCAAACTGTGAGACAATACATTTCTGTTGTTTAAGCCACTCAGTTAATGGTGCTTTGTAACAGCAGCCCTAGGAAACTATTACAAGTAGTGATACTAATCTTCCTTTTAAAACTGATGTAATTTAGTCAATCTGAAGAAAAATATTAAGCATGCAGAAATAGCTAGGGTTGTGAATGTGAGACAGGAATGACTGATGTTTGGACAACACTGTAGTAGGTGACTTTTAAGTGTTGTCAGATCTCAGATGCTTCCTTCTGCTTATCTCTGTGCCAAGTCATGTCAGGCAAAAGTTGAAGAGACAGAAGTACTATTAGGCATGGCAGAGTGATGGTATCACCACATTTCTATTTCTTGTGGTATTCTGGAAATTTAGTGAAGAGAAAGAGAAGCCCGAGTCTGGGGAGGAAGGCAGGTGAAGGGAAATTGCTGTATCCCTTTCTCTGACTTTGCATTTCTAAGTGGCTAGTAACAGTCTCTCTTTCAAATGTGCCCATGTTAGTGGGGGTGGGGGTTCTTTGAAGGTGAGAGGAAGGCATCTCCTTGTGTTCCACATTCCCTTAAATAAGCCTGTGCTTAGTGTGACCTCAGTCTCTGCACCATAACTGGTAATGGAAGATGTTGCACCCCTGGCTTTCAATCATGAAATCATCTGAATCTCCAATCTCCTAAGATCACATTGATTACTGAGCCATTCAGATAACTGAGGCCTATGAAGGGCTTGAATAATTAATTATAAACTATTTTTAAAAATATAGATTGAAGAAATCACTCACCGGTCAGCATGAACTGATAGGCATTGTCTGAGATGGAGAAGATGTGGGGTGGGGCCTCTTGGCGCTTTTTGCCTCGGTAGGCGGCCACCACCTCAGGGTTGTACACTGGCAGCCACTTGTAGGGGTTGACAGTGACACAGAAGAGGCCCGAGTAGGTCTGAGAAAATCAGGAAACACAACATGTGGATGTTGTTTTTACTGAGAGAGAGAAATGGAATGAACAGATGCTCACATAGATCATCCAGGCTGCATAGCGCTCTTTGAGGTTGTACAGCACTCCAGGCTCGTGCAGGTGAGTCATCATGGCCATATCCTCAATCTTGTCGAATTTTGGAGGGTTCATGGGGAACACCTGGTCACTGTTCAGAGTGAGTGTCTGGGTATTGAGAGGAGAGCACACGATGAGTGTGGAGCCGATGATTTGTACCTCACTCTACTGGTGTGGAGGAAGCAGGAAGAGATTGTGTGAGATTGATGGATAAATTTGTGCATCATTTCCATGCCCAGAGACTAACTAATTCTGGTCAAACTGTATAACTAATTCAGGTGTGATGCGTCCAGTCAGCATGCCATTCTATGTGCCAAGAGTGCCTAGAGGTGTGCAGAGCAATAGACTGCTTCAGCTCTTGGAGTCCAGGTGGGATTTAGGACATCCAAGGCCAGGACAGGTTGCCTCTGTTTACCCTATTTGCTGTGAGCACTGGGATAAGACAAAGTTGGAAGGTTGAAAAGAACTACTCCAGAATATTCTGTGCATCTGTACCTCAATATCTCTGCTCACATGGGTTCTTTTGTCTGGAATGTCTTTATTGAAATGATGTCTAGAAAACCTCAAGTTCAGCTCAAGTACCATCTGTTCCATGATGTGTCTCCCCTCTCTCCTGTCTTTTCAGGGCTTTCACAATTATTCTGCATCACGGTCCATGGCTGAACAACATTTCGAGACTATTACTTAATTTTCTCCTCTCTGTGCTTTCTCCACCTTTCTCCCCCATTGAAGCATACCACTGATCATGCACTCCATTACAAGGGAGAGGTAAAATTAAGACAGAAGGGGAAAAGAGTCTAGAAGACATTCTGGCTTTTGTTTTCCAAAAGCCTAAGTCATTAGAAAAACATTGAGGGTTTTACAGAAGAGATAAAAGACAGGGGATATATTGGTGTAGATCAGGTGTCTTGAGGAAAGAAGACTTCCACCTCACCACCCTAAACCAGAAAGAGACACCCAAGGTAGCACACAGGGAGATGAGATGTCTGAATCCTGAAGCTTCAGGCCCTGGGACTTGTTCCTTAACAGATCCTTCAGGGAGGCAGTGAGACCTCAGTGTAATTCTGTGTAAACTTCTGAAAATGTAGCACAATCCTGGGGGGTCCCCAAGAACAATTGGAGAAAATTTATTTCTTAAATTTATAATTTCCCAGTGAAAGGAGGCTGTAATCAGAGATTAAAGATAATAATTTTAAAAAAAGATCTGTCTGAAATGCCTGCATTTGTGACCTGATATTCACATTGGCCATGGGTATCTTGACTTCTACACCAGATGATAAATTTTGGGAAGGCAGGTGATGAGATTTGTTTACATTTGGAAAGTGACAGACACTGAGACCTGATATGATGGAAGTCTAGTAGATAGTGAATTGAATGGTGCACTGTAATGCTCTACATTAACCTAGGCACTGTCTATGGAGCTTCCTCTGTAAGTCACCCTGGAGCCTAGAGAGTTACATTTGGTCATCCCACCCAGTAGCAATAAGCATCAATCTCTTTCTTCATAATCCAAGCTCTCTCCCCTCACTTTCCCTTTTCTCCAAAGCAAACATCACAAAAACTCTCAAAGCCCAAGTCCTTAGAGAAGCAAAGAAGCAGGAGCAAAGGTGTGTGCAATGGTAGTTTGCACCTGCTACTTCACTGCAGAATAGATAAATGTCAGATTCCTGTGGATCGGCATGCAATTTCTAATATTCCACCCCAAAGGAAAATGAGATCCCTTTATTATCAAGGACATCTGAGAGCAACACTTACCCGGTCATCGACGGTCTTGACTATGACCTTGTCATCTTCCCTGCTCTGAATCATACCCTTCACATATAACTCCTTATCATCCACTGCAAAACAGGCTTTCTTAGAATCAAAGGGGCGATTTTGTGCTTCAATTCTCTCCTTCTCTGGTTTCCGCAGATAGGGAGCTGCTTCTCCAAAAACGGCCATTTCTGCATCAGAACTCATGACTGCAAGGGGCTGGGAAGGCCAAAGGTGGACTGCTGAGTCTGAAGTCTCAGGGGGGGAGGGGGCAACTGAATCTGAAGGGCCCCACCCTGTTGTTTCCATTAAATAAGTCCTAGGATTAACCTAGGTCCTGGGGAATCTAGGACCAAGCCTAGGGGCATAGAGTGGGATAGCAGGAATGAGCTCAAGGAGACATTTTACCTAAAAAAAAATGTTGGACAAATGGTTTACATTTCTGAGTGTTGTTTCTGGGAATCTCTCTTAGTTCAGCTCCATGCCTAGAAGTCTGAACTAATTAGAGGAAGTCAAGGTGAGCCCAATAAAGGAGGTCTTCCTTAATCATGCGTCGTGCTTGAGGCCTGTAATTTCGGTGTCATCACCAGATCTTAAGTGTGTCTGAAAAGAATTGTAGAAATGTTGATAATTCCTAGTAGAAATTTCAGACAGCCCAGTGAAAATAAGTGAGTTGTACATAAAGTATTGCCACACTTATTTAGCTAATTACAGGTAACAATGTGATGGGAGGCATTACGGCCAAGTGCAAGGGTTCCAAACTTCCACATGCACTGGAACTACCTGGAGGGCTTATTAAAACACTGACTACTCAGTCTTGACCCCAGAGTTTTGATTCATCAGGTCTGAGGTTGGCCTGAGAATCCGCATTTCCAGTGAGTTCCTGGGCAGTGCTGACGTTGC
This sequence comes from Phyllostomus discolor, assembly GCF_004126475.2. NCBI lineage: Eukaryota > Metazoa > Chordata > Mammalia > Chiroptera > Phyllostomidae > Phyllostomus > Phyllostomus discolor. Next base: position 68,826,688 of record NC_040910.2, on the reverse strand, counting down.
TCCTCCAGGGACCACTCTCTGAGAGAAACCTGCTGGCTCAGAGCCTTCCCACTGCAAGTGTGGTCCTTGAGCTTGTTGCATAAGCATCACCAGAAGCTTGTTAGAAATTCAGAAGCTCAGACCCACTCCAGATTATGGAATCAGAATCTACATTTAATAAGATCTCCAGGCAACTTCTATGCATAGCAAAGTAGAGAAGTGCTGGGCCCAGTGCAGTGGTCTTCAAACTTTAATTGTGTGTTACAGTGTCAGAGTGTGACAAGGAGTGTTCAAGTAGATGAGTACCTGCCTCAGAATTCACTGTCTGGTGTGTGTGTGTGTATGTGTGTGTGGTGTATAAGTGTCTATTTCCCCCGTTAATCCTTCTCCTCAAACCATCCCCCTTTCACTGGGCCTTCTCTCTACCTATTGTCCCCACTTGTGAATCAGAAAACCTGGCTTCAAATCAGAGCACTGAATTTGGTCAAAGCACTTAACCTGTCTGGACCCCCACCTACTTCCCCCCAAAATGAAGAAGAAAGCCTAGCTCATTTCTAAGGTCCCTGCAGGTTGCGTGGCTTCATGATTCCTTTTCTTTATCTGCATACTGACCACAAAATGGAATTACATTTTACACACACACACACACACACACACACACACACCCATGCCTCTCTTAAGAAAAGTCCACATTTTTTAGAATAAGGGCTTTTATGTCCCCTATTTAAAGTGGGAAAGCTGAACATTTCTTAGCTCTCTCCTGGAAGTCACCTTCCCCCATCTCACTCTTTGTGAAATGGCTCTTCATTGGTAACTGCTCTTTCCATACCCTTTCCTGCAATTCTTCGGGGTTCTGTTCCTGCAGAAGGGAAAGCACATGCTTCTCTCTGGGCTTTATTCAGACAAATTGTGTTTCAGTTTTACTTTGGTCCGTGGCTCTGCTCAACCATCTGTGACTCATGGTTTTCATAGTAAGAGACTAGAATTCAATATACTGCCCACCAATCCTGCTGGCTTCAATTTTCTCCATTACCACCTGGGGGGTAAGGGAGAATTCATCCAGGCTGTTTTCCCCTCCTCTGGACTAGTGATAGGGTCATGGTTTAGGTGGATTTACTAGAGCAACAGCTCTCAAACTTTCTGTTCTCAGAACCCCTTCACACTCTTAAAAGTGAGAACACAACAAGCTTTGGTTTTGGTAGGTCTTACCTACTAATATTTACTATATTAGAAATTAAAATGGAGAAAATTTAAAACTATTTATTAATTCACTTAAAAATACTATATAACCCATTACATATTAACATAAATAACATCTTTATGAAAATGGCTATTTTCCAAAACTGAAAAAAATTAATCAGAAGAACAGCATTGTTTTCCATTGTTGCAGCTTTCTTTAATGTCTGCTGTATAAAAGATGGCTAGATTTTCATGTCTGCTTCTATTTTCAGTATGTTGCTGTTTTTGTTGTTGATAAAATAACTACAGAAAATTGGCCGTATACAGTTATGTTATTTGAAAAAAAAATTCAAATTATTGTGAATATTCATCTTAGATTTTATGCCGAAACTTGACAAGTGGTAGCTTCTTCAATGTGGAATCTGAAATTATATCCACAATATTTGTACTCTATTGCATTAAAACCCATTGGTCTGTATTTGAACTTTGACTATCTCCTTTCTCCCATATAGGAACATCATACATTGGTTATTTGAAAAACACTGGTTCACTGTAGAACTTACTAGTGTTGACATATTACATTATAGAATATAAAACAATCACAATCATTAATATCAACACTGATCTCAGAAAATTATTCAACCATTAGGAAGTTGTTTAGCCAGTGGAGGCAGATGAAAGTTTTCCAAAATTTGAAATTTTGCTTGAAAGCTCAAATGAATCATTAGTAACAAAAATTATCAGTTGTTGTCCTTGAAATGACAAAGCGTACTTCATCTATTTTGCAAAAATGTCTGCTAAATATCGAAGCCTGAGTAACTATAGTTTGTCCACTAGCCATTTTTTTCAAGTAAAAATTGTGCTTCATATACAAAGTGGCTAGTTCATCTTGCAACTCAGACAACTGTAATGTGCTTCACCTTAAGACAACCAGCCAACTCTGGAGTGCAGCAGGAGTACCTATGTGAATGTCTCATTTCAATATGTAGAATATTATAAAGAAGGATATACTAGAATTGAAATATAGAGCTGACCTTGGACCAGTGAAGGCGTTATGGGTACTGACTCCCATGAAGTAAAATCTCCACGTGTAACTTTTTACTCTCCCAAAACTTACTCTCCCAAAACTTAGCCTACTGTTGAGTGGAAGCCTTACTTATAAACAGTTGATTAACATATATTTTATATATTATATTCTGTAGTCTTACCATAAAGTAAGATACAGAAAAGAAAATGTTATTAAGAAAATCATAAGGAAGAGAAAATACATTATGATATTTATTTTTATAAATCTACATATAAGGGGACCCATGGAGTTCAAATTATGTTGTTCAATGGTCAGCCGCATTAAAATTAATAAATTTTACTGCTTCTTGCACATTTTAAGTCATTTTTAAATGAAGCCAGCTTCTTAAATTGAAAAAAGTTTTTTCAGTGCCAGTACTTGGTGTGAAGAATGCAGTGACTACTTGTCCAATTTGGTGCTATGCCTTAATTTATAATAAAGCACCAGATATCTACCCATTGTTGCTTTTGCATCATTAGATCAACACAGTGAAAAGGGTGATTAGCATCTCGGTATTATTATGAGCATTGTTTTGACCTCATGTACTTCCTGAGACATTCTTAGTGCTCTCCAAGGCCCCATGGGCCACACTCTGAGAACAGCTGCACTAAAGCATTGGGGGGTCTTGTCAGGTTACAGTTTTCTAACCTTATTATTACTTAGCTTGACTTAGTGTTAAGCATGGTACCCCAAGCTGGGAAGATGATCTGATCATCCACACAATAAGCATGGTACCCAAAGTTGGGAAGATGACCTGATCATCCATACCAAGATCATCTGTGATCGAATCTCTGTGGTTGGAACCTGGGAATCTGAACTCTCCCAAGGGCCTCAAACACAGTGATGGCTTAAAGCATTATTTTGCTTTCCTAAAGCCACTCTTTTCAAAACCATAGTATGGTCCTATTGCTCATATACAAAATGATTTTAGGCAAATATTTCCTAATTTTAATAATTATATGTTTATTTCAAGTCTATTACCTTATTTTATCAAAACCTAAGATGACATCGATTGTAAGATAGACAATTTTGTGTTCCAGAAGTAAAGAATAAAAACAAAGCTAATCACAACATTCCTTTCATTGATCGTTGAGATGGATCTCAAGTTCAGAGATAATTTTTTAAAGTATGAAGAAAATTAAAGTGGATAAAATAGGTATATATGGTTTCCATTTAGAGAGTGTGCTATATCTGTTTATACTATTGCTATAAGGCAGTTTTTTTGAAGTTTAGTATGCATATGCATCCAACCAGATGTCTTGCTAAAATACATATTCTATCAGCAGGTCTAGGTAGTGTTTGAAATTCTGAATATCTAACAAGTGTCTAGTAGATGGTCCACACCTACATAGCAAGCATAGAACATAATAAAAAAAAAAAATCTAGCCCTGGCTGGTGTGGCTCAGTGAATTGAGCACCTGCCTGCAAACCAAAGTGTAGCCTGTTTGATTGCAGATCAGGTTCCCAGTAGGGGGTGCATGAGACGCTACCACACATTGAAGTTTCTCTCCCTCTCTTTCTCCTTCCCTTCCTGTCTGTAAAAATAAATAAATAAAGTCTTTTTAAAAATCTAAGGAAAAAAGAATCAGCATAAATAAAAATATTAAGTGAATTAATAGTACTGGTGCTAAATGGATATTGTAAACTTTGCAAAGGTAGTATAGAAGAAAGCCTGAGTTTAGGGAAAGGCTACTCATGGTTAAACTATATTTTTTATTCTATTATTTTAGTCCTAGAAAACCTAGACTTTCCACCTGGGTTTCAAGCCACTACCATTTTTGAGGTGGAGATTTCTCTCCTTTCACCATTACTCTCAGCATTACTTTCACCATTACACTCAATATTGACTCAGCATCCTGTATCTTTTAATTTTACTACTTAGATGGGGCAGGAGCTGTCTCAGCAATATTCTTGCAAGGTGTTGTTTGTCCAACCTACTTGACAGCTTCAGGGATAATTCTTTTCCATATTGAGCTTATTTCACAGGCCAAACATTCATGCTGCTTTAAACTGAAATCTGGCTTTCTGTACCTTCGGGATGACTGACTCTCATTCCAGCTCTTGGTAACCACAGGAAGAGTTCAAACCTTCTTCCCACACAACACCTCTTCACCTACTGGAATGGCTTTGTTTTATCTTCTCCATGATAAACAGCCCCAGCTCCATCTTCATCTGCTCCTTTTGAGATGTGCTTCTGAATCTTTACTACCTTGGTGAACCCACTCCTGACAATCTGTTGAAGTGTGACTTCCAAACCTCGCATTGTCTTCTACCAGCGTTCGCCCTCACCTCTCCCAACCTAGGTGCAATGCTAGGGTGACAACTGCCTTCTGGCAGCCTCAGTGCACTGCTGACTCACTGCTCACTGTTCAGCAAAGCCCCTCAATCCTCCACTTGCGTGCGGTTGCTAAGTTAGATCTTCTCCCCATATTTATGCAACTGTGTTCTGGGACCCAACGGTAAAACCATTTATTCTTGGCTAATAAACTTCACCTGCTTAGGCCTGATCCAACTCTTTAGGCATGATTCATGATACCCCTGTATCCCACCCCCAGCAGATCCCCTAATTAGCCTCTTCTCTGTTCTGAGACCTTGACCTGCTTTCAACCCTGCAGAGCGTGTGTCCCTTCAACCACCAACTCTGCTCCTGTCTTTACCAGTCTTCCAATTGAGATGGCCACACCAGCCCACCTAATCTCCATCCCTACTTCTGAGTGCTCCCGGCACCCATGTGTGCTGTCAGTGAATCATGGCACTGTCCTTGACTTTCAGCCCTCTCCTGAGATTTTCTCAGCCACTGTTATCTTATCAATGATGGTGTGGTCATGACTCAATCATAATTTTTTCTTAGTCCTAATTGATCTAGAATTGCCTGTAATAAACAGAGGCAATTTGTAGGAGAAGGGGTGGTGGAAGGAAAGGGTTGTTATTACCACCTGGGAATGGATATGACTGAATTTCTCTTTATTCTCTCAGCATTGCTTGTGAGTAAAAGCACAGCTGGATGGATTCAGGGGTGCAGACTAAGCTCAAGGAACAGTAAAGTCAGCCTGTGTGTGAAGGCTGAATCTTGACCTTATGAACATCATGTTCTGGGCCAACTAACCTCATGGACTAGAGCTTGCATGTCAATGTTCTGCATTGTATTTTATACTTTTTACTGTAATGAGAAAAGTTGGGGAATCATTCTTATTTTGGTATAACCTGCATATTTTCATAATCTGCCCTTAGGAATACCAAGTCATTGGTTTCCAGTTCATCAGTTTCACTTTCTTATGAGAACAGTAGGAATGAGAATGTGTAAAACAATGCTTGCTCATTTCAAATATTGTACTCCCAATCAAGCTGAGAGTAACTCTTACCTTCTTACTTCCCAAAGTGATGGTCAGTGTCCTTCAAGAATAAAGTGTCTTCTTGGGGGTTATTTCAGAGTCCAAAACAAATAAAAACAAAGAAAAAATGAACTACAAATACTTTAAATAAATATAGAGACTGTTCCAAGTTTAGCTACATTTAAATAGGTACGCAGTAGATGGTGTGGGATGGAAATAAGCTTACCATTTTCCTTTAGTTAAATTATTATTCTTTAAATGCTTAATTACAGCATTTGATTATTGCTCTTTTTTTTTTTTTAGTATCTCCTGCTTGTGCAAAGTAGCCTGTCAGTTTCTTAAAGGGGTACAAAGTAGGAAAAAAAGACAGCCTCTACCTATAGATGTAAAAACTTTAGTAAGGGCTCAGAAAAATGCTCAAACAAATCTTTGAACAAGAAAGGATAAGACAATTCTGTAAGAGACTAAATGAAGCTCCGTGGGGACTTAGACTCTGGTTCTGGCCGAAACAGGGATCAGGACAAAAAGAAAGGAGGGAAGGGAATGATTCAGATTGTAACTTGGGTGCTCAGAGTCAATAGTTAAATTCTTTTGGAAATAGGAGAAAAGTTGTGAGTTGCAGATGAAATTTCATTAAGAGGTCTAGGAAAATCATTCTCTTAAATATCCTAAATTCTCCTGGAGAAGATGAAGGTACATAAGGCAGCTGAAAACTCATCTAGGACTAAGGGATCTTAGGTCTCTGAGTTTATAACCTATGCAATGATCTCAAGGGGCCTTGAGAATCTGAGAATTTTTTAATATCTGATTTAATTCAAACAAACTTCCTGTTTACTATGCAGTACTTTGATGAAATTGAGGAAACATTCCACAACATGCCATTTAGGCAGGAGGACACATTTCAATGCTTGGTTTACTATTTTCCTCACCTCCTTCCCTCTCTTTCATGAGTCAAATAAGTCTCCAATTATAACTGAAAATTCTCCCAAATTTCTCTGGAAAAAAATGAAGTGATTATGTATTATATTCTGAATTATTACCTCAAAAGAAATAAGACTTGGAGGCTCAACCTCAGTTTCCCAGTACCAATTTTGTTAGGTAGCTGTTGTAATTTCTTTGGGCTTTAGTTTCCTTCTGTAAAATGAGACACATGGACCAGAAAACTCTCTAGGATTCCTCTTAGCTCTGTAAGTCTATGATGGCAAATATTCTGGTAGAGATAATGAATGACCTGAAATTGAAGTGTCACCAGTCTCCCAAGGCTGGAGTCCCTCTGAGGGACACTACCGCAGCGTCAGACATGAGCCCAAAGTGCACAGGGCCTGCTATGCAAGCGCAGTCTGGAAACCAGTCACTAATAACCAGACTATAATGGATAAGATGGATAAAAGGCTTGGGACAATGTCTTCCTATGATCATGTTCCAGAAAACTGGAAGTGGAGAAAAAAAACTGAAATAACCATAAAACTTGCAGATAATAGTTTAAGATAATTACAGAAGAGATATTGCCAATTCATGTTTACTTGCTAACAGCACGGTTTAACACCAACCTAAACAATTAGAGGGGAATTATGAATCATATTCAGTTTTATTCTATAGGTTAAAATTTTTTGCCTCATAAGTGCTTATATTCTTGTCTTTTTACTCCTTGTAAAAAAACTTCTTAAAAGGCAATGATCTTTCTTGCCATATTGCCGCCCATATTGCCCTTAACACAGGACTCAAAAGACCTTCAAGTAAAGGCTACTGTGTTGCCTTCCTTTCTTGAGAACTTCATCATGTTTAATAACAACTTCATGAAACAAAAAAGTGGGCACTTGGTAGCACTTACCTCGAGATGCTGCGGTCGGAAGAGTTTCATGAGTGTGTCCCCCCGCTCTCTTTATACTTCCAAATCTGCCAGCCCAGCACTCTAACCTTGCTATATTTGGGGGATCACCATTTACTCCTTACATGTAAATGCGTCGTTGCCCTGATCTCTCACTCTTGTTAAGTTACTTGGATAAATGATCAGCGGAGGCTGCATAATGCCAAGTCAGCTGCGTAGGGATTTCGACGTTGGACACAGATCTTTGAGACTTAGAGAGTCCTAGGGGCTGAGTAGAACTGGGGCAGAGTGTGCTAAGAAGGTCGGTAAAGGGCAGAACCACAGTATGAATTGTCAAGCAATGGGTGATCAATAGTGTGGACAGTCACTACATGTCATCTACCCAGCATTGATCTGGGATGTGGGATGGTGTGTGCCTCCTCTCAGAAATTTCTGGAAAATTAAAGATTGACCATTTAACACATCCAGTGTTATTGAGTTAAAAAAATCCATTGATGAAGAAAAGCTTTCTATAATGTGTTTGATATTATCTTGTTTTATTTAGCTTAGTATCTTGAATAGAATTTAACTTTTTCTTTATCACTCAGGACTCTGGGAGGTGATATAATAAAGTTTTCAGTTTACCTTCATGGCCAGCTTCTCAGGTATGATTCTTTCTGTGGTTAGTATATTTGCCTCTAATATCTTGATTTTGCTTTTCCTAGTCTTTAATAGACAGGAAAACAGATTAGAAAGTTAAGATCAGGCTAAAGTAGGACTCAAGAAGTTCCAAGTGACATTCTAGAGGGTTCTAATGAAAATAAATGGTCTTTGTGACAATTCTTGTTGTTGCTTGGGGATTTTTTTTTTTTTTGCTAAAACCTAAGTGCTGTTTGAATTTTAAGAACAGTCATATATGTAGAAGTTAGAGCCATTTATAACAACACAGTCTGACATGTTTAAGTTGTATATGATCAGTGTTTGCTGAACCAATATTCCCTACCCAATCCTCCAGGGGGTAGTCTCCTGGAGGTGGGGCATTTCCAAAGAACAGTTTGCATTAGTCAGAATGAAATGTGGGCAGAGGAGAAATAGATAGTAACAGGACTTCATGCAGCATTTTCCAGAATAACATTTGACAGAATGCTGATGGTTAGAGAAACTGTGAAATAAATGATGTTGTGACTGAATGTGTTTATGAAAGTGACAAATTCTATTCTCTGCTGTTGAAGATTCATCATAAATATTAACACATTAAGGGATATTAACACATTAAGAGAAGATCCATTTCTTTTTGTAAAGTATGAAAAACTTTTTTGTACCTGGTGATTTGAGGTTAGAAAAACATCTTATTCCCTGTTCCAGGAAACAAGAGGGGAGGCCAAAAGCTGTAATTCACATAGATGGGGTCTCTGTTTCTTAGCACTGTTTGGCATAGAAGAAAGCAGCAGAGAGATATCAGGCATAAACACGGCTGCTTTTATTTGACAGATTTTGCATGTAACAGATAGTTGGTAAACATTTGGTGAATAAATGAATCAAGATAATTCATGAGAAATTTTGTCAAAAGAGAGCTGAACTAATAAGGTAGAAATGAATGGAATTGGAGTTAGTTTCTCTTTATAGTAATAGTTTACATTTATTAAGAACTCATCACATGCCAGGCTTTATCCATATTGGTTCAATGAAGTGTCTTAACAGTTCTGTGAGGTATATTCTAGTATCATTCCCATTTTACTGTCGAGGAAATTGAGTCACTAAGAATTTATGTAATCTGTTCAAGGCCACACAACTAGTAAGTGGCAGAAGTGACAAACCCTTTCTGGGTCTAGATCCCATGTCTATAACCTTTTACTTTTGCAAGCACATCACTTTGCAGTGCCTACGTGGTATAGGGCTCTGTGCTGAAAGTGGGGAATGGGTATATGAAACAAGATTACTGCCCCAAAGAAAGTGATAATGGATATGGCAGGAGAGCACATAGACAAGAAAAGAATAAATTAATTTTTTGAGGTTAAGCTAAGAGCCAAGATGAGTGGGATGCACAGTAGATTGTATGTGTGTACATGGAATTTGAAACCATCAAGTATGCAGTATAGGTAAATTATTATCAGAATTGTTCCCTCTCTTTCTCCCTTCTTTCCCCCCTCTCTAAATAAATAAATAAACAGACAAACAAATAAAACCTTTTTTTAAAAAGCCCTGATTGGTGTGGTTCAACTGGTTGAGTTTCATCTGCAAAACGAAAGGTTGCTGGACTGCAACTGGGGGCGTGTGAGAGGCCACCACTGGTCCATGTTTCTCTCATACATCAATGTTTCTCTCCCTTTCTTTCTTCCTCCCTCTCCCTCTAAATAAATAAATAAATAAATAAATAAAATTATCAGAATTATATTGCTTTGGAGGAAAGAAGTGATCTTTCCAGTTTACATAGCACTTTGCATATTTTTATGTTTATATAAGCATGCGGGGTTATAATATTTATATTACTATTGTTCTTATTGTCCATGTGGGGAAATTGAGGTCTAAGGAGGTTAAGTGATTGGCTAAGGGACCCACTGCGAGTAGGCAATAGAACTGAAATCCAGAGTCTGACTCCAGAGTCTTGTTTTTCCCTTTACCCTCCACTCTCCCTTAAAGGAGGCAGACTTTACATGGGTGAAAGGAGCAGGGACAAGGTTCTAAGGGATTTGACTTGGAAACAAGACTTTCCATGGTGTGTGTCAGGAAGGTGGAATGGGCAAGTCTGGAGTGAAGGGTTGGGGGGTTGGCAGGTAGTATGCAAGTGAAGGCTGGGAGGTAGTGTACAGATGAAAGGTGGAGAAATGGGCCAGGTCTGTTTGTGAGGGGCTTCCAGTGCCCAGTGAAGGAGTTGAGACATTAGTCTAAGATCACTGGGGAATCTTTGAAGTGCTTGAGAAATACATAAATACACACACAAACATGCACACACACATATATTTATGATAGGATACAATGGAGAAGGGAGAACCTAGGGGCCTAGAACCACTTATCAACTCTATAAAAAATATCAACATAAAGCTTTCCAAGATGATTCCACAAGCACTGATGTCTTATGGGGCAGGTGGGAAGCTAGATAGAATTAACTCCTGGATGCTCCTATGACTTCAGATCTGTGTTAAAGCTCTCCATGACACCAGAGAGCTGGGTTTCACAATGGCTGTGCCCAGGTGTCTCTGAGTCCACCCTGCAGCCTCAAAGAGAAGCATGTTGTGTGGGCTTCAAGTGTTCTGCCTCTCTGTCTCATTTAGACACAACAAGGCAAAGAGAACTTTTAAATCTGAGGCAGTGGAAAGACCTCTGTGAGCTGTAGCCTTATTTTTTGAGGCCCTACCCCATATTATATTAATATATTAAAGTCTACTTAATATATATTAAAACCTACTTGCAGTGAATATAAAAAATAATCACAGTGTAAGACAAAGATGAAGAGAGCCTTGATTAAGTAGGATAGAATGAGATTGAGAAGGAAAGAGAACAAGTGTGCCCTGAAGGTAGGATCTGCAGGATTTTGATGAGTGCTGGGTTTCAGGGGGAGCAGGAATCAGAGAATCCTGCCTTCTGTCCAGCTCTTATTTCAGCCTGGGAATCTAAGGGCTTGAAACCAAGGAAGAGGAAATGCTGAAGGGGGAAGGATGAGCTAAAAGTTTAGACATATTGTGGATGAGAGGATGGCAAAGTCCAGTTAGCAGGGAGAGATAAGGATTCAGAATTTAAAGCAGAGGTCAAGGCTGGAGATATAGGCTGGGCATGTGTCCACACATGTATGTGGTGTCATTGTATGGAGGTAACACTTGAACTCATCGAAGAGGTTGAGTTCTCAGAGGAAGCCTGTATGTTTAGGAAGTGGGAAGAGAAAATGAAAATACAAAGAGTGAAAAAAGGTCATTCTGCAAGCAAGCAAATACCTGTGTGAGATCTTGTTGGAGCAAGTAAAGCCAAATAGGTACATATTTTACTTCTGCTATATACTAACTGTGGTAGATTACATCAGCTCTCTCAGCAACTGTGGTACTTTCCCTTTAGTTGAAAAGTGAGAAAAATAATTGTTTCTGCCCAATTCATGAGGATGGTGTGGGAATCAAAAGAGACACTAGTTTCACCATCCAGAAGTCACAGTCTCTGCATGGCAAACAGTATGTTTTAATCTATATTAACCTTGACAAACACCTCAGAAAATAATCCATTAACACCAAAAACATAAGTGAGCTATGTGAACTTTACTAAAGATTTTGTGGGGAAGGCATAGAAGAGGGGTATATTACACAACTTACAAGTATACAAAGTTTCCATCAGAAATGTCAGCTCTAAAAAGTCCATTTGCCTTCATATTGATGTTGGTGGTTCATTTTCTTTCTTTTCCTGAGTTGTTTTTCTCACTCCTACTGGTGCTCAGTTGTTTCTCTATTACTGGGAGTCATTTAGTGCTGCCATAGACCTGCATTCTTACTCATCTGATTATGCAATAAAATAAAAGCCCTCAAGTAAAGAAGACCACCTGGATCCTTAGTAAGTTTGGCAACCACTTACATTTTCTCACATACACCCTTTAGGGGCCTCATTTTTATCTCACAACTATGCCCCATAGTCTATAGGTCACAGCCCACATTGTCATTCCATCTTTCCCAAATCTGAAAGGAGTTCTGTGAATGACCATTTTCTCCAATCTTGTTACAAAATTATTTTGCTGACTCTAAAGCAAAGGGAACGTTATTATTAGTATCAAAAGAAGTCAGGGGAGGTAATATTTTCAAGAGAGAGGATGTAATGAGGAGCACTATGCAGAAGATGAAAAAGAGGAACATGAACAGGGCACTGATTCCTTAGGGAGGTGATCCTGACAGCAACTTCAGCAGGATGGTGGGGGTGGCAGCTTTGAAGGTAAGGGATTAAGGAGGGAGCAGGTGTTAAAAAGGAAGAGAAAGTTTTTCTGATTTTCCTTTCCTTTTAGAAACAAATTTCTCCACTAATAACTTTATAAGATGCATCCAGAGGAAATCTAGATTTGGATGGTGCAAGAAAGAGAAGGCAGAAGCAGGGCCAAATAGAGGACTAGGAAACAAGTGTGACTAAGGTCATTCCTCAGAGGGCTACTTGAGAAGAAAGGTCAATTAACTGTACTGATAGCAGGATCAGACCTCACCCCTCAGAGCTATCTAAGAGCTTATGTAAGAGATGAAATTTCAAAAAGCAGCAGAAAGTTCCCTAGTCAACAACAAAAACTTTTGGGTGAAAGTCACAGGACAGGTACGTTAGTGAATGACACAAATTCATATTTGAATTGAATTAAAGATTTAAGTCTTAAGTAAGAATATCAGATTCTAGAACTAAAAGGAACCTTGAATATTTTTTCATCTAACCCTCACACAGAATCAGAAATTGAGGTTCTGTAAAGGTAATCTAATTGATGCTAAAGGTAGAAACTGACCCCTTCCCCTTTTCTTCTCAAACCCAAGGGAGCTAGTTCAGAACTCTTTCAAATGCAATACATAACCTTCTTCATTGCTGGCATTTATACACTGAAATTTTGCAAAGTGAATGTTGATAGGGGCTTATCAGTATTATTTAAATTGATTCTCCTTGAATCACAATGAAGAGAAAGATTTATCAGTATTAAGAGTGGGAGAAATGAGGCTTGGCAAGGTTAAGTAACTAGTCATACAGTGAGTAAGTAGCAGAGGAGGAACTAGAGCAAACATCTTTGACTCCAAGTCCGGTTTGTCTTTTCACTTTAAGACAGCTGCTTCTGGCTTTGCAAGATCCCATAAGACACTAATGCCCTCAGAATTATACACGCTTCTCGGAATTACACACAAGCCAGGCATCCTTCTCCACAACAACATGGAGGGGTTGGCTGGCCTGGGAACACTGTGTTCAGAGAAGAAATCCTATTAGCTACGGCTGCTCAGTAAACCGGATACTTCCCTACTTGACCTCATAACCTTGACTGATTCCTGTGAGACTTAGGGCCTCTGTCATTTACTTTTTTCTTTCTATTAGCTGCATTTTGGTTATGTTCATTGATTAAGGCCTCATTAGAATGAAGAAAAGCATGAATAATTACTTTTAATTACTATTACTTGGCTCTTAAATGATGTATCTTAAATAAATACAGTGTGGGGCAAAAATATGCTTATAGTTGTGAGTACATAAAACACAGTTCATTCTTGTATTGTTATTCATTAATTATTATAGTGTTTTCCATATGAACAACTGTTGACCTACTTTTGCCCAACCTGTATATATATTCTTTACTGGACAACTAACATATGCATACATTATTAAAATGTGAGTGATAATGTAGTAAGAACGGACCTTGAGAGAATATTATGGTTCAAATTCTGACTTCACCATTTAGACAATTTGAATTTGGGCAAGTTATGTAACTTTTCTAAGCCTAAATTTCTTTGTCAACAAAATGGATTTATAAAAATACCCAGCTCATGTGTTCTTGTGACAATTGAGTTTGTGAATTCATGGCAGGGTTCCATTTGGAACTAACATGATAGGTGGGGAGAAGAGAAATTGAGTGGGGCCATGAGGACAGGAGAACTTGAGATTTGGAGATCAGAGCTTTCTCTAAAGAAAGCACCAACCACTGCTAGTGCCAGAGTGTTCTTGAAGGCAGAACAGCATCTTCTGTGTGTTTTATGTTGCTGTTTGGTGAGCCCTGTCAGCTGACTGCAGCTTGACCATTGTCCATCCAGTACTCCCATCCTACTCACTGCATAGAACCAATTTCCTGTTCAGATGGCTCAGAATACTCTTTGGTCAACTCCTTAACCCCAACCCATCCACCATACACACTCACACACAGAGCAATTAAATAAAACAAGGAAAATGCAGCATGGATACCTGAAGTAGATTGACTAACCATCCTAGTTTAACTATTATCAAAGTAGTTCCTATGGCTTTCAGTTTTAAAATCAGGAAAGTCTTGGGCAAACCTAGATAAGTTCATCACCCTACCTGAAAGGTTGTTGGAGCATGATGACAAAATCCTCAAACCTAACCAAGAAGAGGCTAGATGGAACCAGCTTGAGATCTCCCACTAAGCCAGAGTGATGACAAAATTTCACACTTACTGCTAATTTTAAAGCTGCAATGCACAAAGCCAACAACATTGTGAGCATGCACTCATTCAACTGTTCATTCATCAAACATTCATTGAGCACCTATTATGTGCTGGGAGGATTTTAAGTGCTGGGAAACAAAACAGGCAACACCTCTGCCCTCATGGAAATTCTATTCCCGTGTGTGTATCTGAGACGGACCACAAACAGATTATCTAATGCCAATAAGTGATAAATGCTCAGAAGGAAAGAAAAAGCAAGATACGGAAATTTTGGCTGTGTGGTATCTAAGTAGATTGACCAGGGAAAGTTTCTCTGAAGAAGTGATATTTAAACACTTAGTGAAGGAGCGAGCTACGAGACTATCAACAGGGGACAGTGTCCTAAGCAGAGGAAACAGATACAAAAGCTTTGGGAGGTGAGGATGCCTGCCTGGGAACACAATAGCAGCAACAACAGTGCCAGCAGAGCAGGAGTACAGGGAGCGAGGTGAAACAGTAATAGGAAATGAAGTGGCAGAGGTGGCCAGAGGCCAGTTGGGCAGAGCCTGGCAAACTAAGAAAAGGATTTTGGGGTTTAAATGTCAGCCGTTATTATAAAGGCAGCTTTATTTTTTATTATGTGCTGAGGGTTGGTCTTATTATCCGCTCTTTTTCTAGTCATCTTTGCTTCGTTCTGTCAAAAACAATTTGTGTCTGCTTTCCATTTAACAAATGGCTTACAAAGACAATGTTCCGGACATTCGGGATAAAACATTGGTTCTCCCAAACAGTTTTATATTTAGTTAGGGCTGGGTGGGTGGATCACGCAAGAAAAGACAGCAGCCGTGCACTTAGACTACCTGAAAGAAACAAGGTTTCAATTTCCCCGAGGAGGGAGGAGTCACTTCCGGTGTGCTCCAGAGCATGATGGGAGGAGTGAGTCGGCGGGAAGGAAAGGCGGGAAGTGACTGCGCCATGTTGGCACCAGCCTGGTGGCGATAGTGGGGCCCGGTCGGTAAGCGTGCATCTGTCAGTTTGTAAGGAGGGCGTTGCTCTTCCTCATGATTTTCTGGGGCTGTGTGATTCCAGAGAGCAATGGTGTGAGGCTGTGGTGGGGAGTATGAAATTGGACCGGGAGAGGGAATTGGAATGTAGGGCTCTTGACGAGACTGGGCTAAAGGAATAAAAAAAAAAAAATCCTTACAGGAGGATATATTTATTGGTTTTAGAGAGAGGGAGAAAAAGAGAGGCAGGGATATGGAGTGAGGGAGAGAAAGAGAAACACTGATGTGAGAGAAACATGCATATGAGAGACACACCCCTCAGTGTCCTGCCTCAGGACATGGAACTGCCACCTAGGTATGTGCCCTGACAGACTCCAACGCGCAACCTTTCCGTGTGGGGATAACAATGCAACCAACGGAACCATCCCGCCAGGGCGCAAAGGAAATTTTTGAAAAGTTCTGAAGTTGCTGAATTCCACTTGAAGTTTTTCAGTGTATATGTAGGTATGTCATTATATTGCATATACGTATATATCATGCAAAATTCATCTTGGTTACGAAAATCTGTTGGTATCAACTGAATTATTTTTAAGAATATTGGAAAAATGCTCAGAAAAAAACATTCTTTTGCTCAAATGGTACTACCTTTTCTACCCATGTTCTTAACAAAATATCTCATAATTTGAGCCCTTGCACTACATGGTACCTCAGTTTTCCCAAGAAAGAGCCATGAGCTATAGTTTCTGTGAGGGGCTGAGAAAATAAATGGCCCTCTTGTGCAGGTCAAGCTACTGTAATTTAAGGGAAGCCCTTTTTTGGGTACGTTCCCCAAGGGGAATGTTTTTCTCCGTTATCACCAGAGAGGCTCTATTTTTCCTTGTGAGCTCCGGAAGCAACATCTTGGTGGCCCTTGGAGGCAGGAGGGAGGAATCAGGCTGGTGAATTCCATCCTTAAGTAAGGTTCTTTCCATCTGCCCACAGCTGATGCCTCTGCTTCCCACTTAGGAAAATATGACCTATGAAGTCTTCAGTGAAGGGGCCTAGAAGCACTGGTATGTGTGACATGTGCCCAAATCTTTGCCACAGCCAGGAGGCGGAATTCGAGTTTGCTCACTGGCAGCTGCTGTTAGCCCTGGAATGTTAATCCTTACTGAAAGCTTGGATGAAAGGCAGCAGCTTTTAGCAGCTGTGCTGTGTTCGTCTTATCCATCAAATGACCCTCTCCTCTTCACCTTTCTGTTGTCAGTGATTTCCTTTTCTTTGAAGAGAAGTGGATATAATTCTTAAGAAGCAGTTTACTTTTATTTATTTATTGAACAAATATGAGCCTTTTAAAAATTCTTAAAGTAATATACATGTTGTAGAAAGATTAAAAAATATAACCAGACATACTGAAGAAAAAAGTTAAAATTACTCCTAAAATTTTAGCAAAGAGGTGATCTCTACCTAAATTTGGTTTACATCTTTTTACACCTTCTCTTCCATGTTTCCATAAACATATACACAACTTTTAAAAACACATGTTTTCAAACACAATTGAAATATCGCCCTATAGGCATAGTTTTGTGTTCTGCCTTTGAAACTTAACAAATTATGAAAATTTTCTCATAGTCTTAACTCTTCTACTTCATGGTTTCATAGCATTACTTAACTTATTTAACCAGTTTTCTATTGTTGGACATTAAGGGTGCCCAACTTTTTTTGTTCTTTTAAATATTCTAGTAAGCACCTGCATGTAAATGTTTATGCATATCTTAAAGACATTTATAGAATGGACTTTCTGGGCAAAGGCTCTGGATGGTTTACACAGGGGTGTCCAATCTTTTGGCATCTCTGTGCCACACTGGAAGAAGAGTTGTCTTGGGCCACACATTACATACATTGCAACACGTAATCACACACAAAAAAATCTCATAACATTTTAAGTAAATTTACAAATTTGTTTTGGGTTACATTCACAGCCATCCATCCTGGACTGCTTGTGGCCCACGGGCTATAAGTTGGACATCCCTGGTAAGGTTTCCAATAGTGGAGTTCCTATTGCGGAGTCCTCATAGTAATGATATTGCATAGGAAAACAAAATAATTCATTAATGATAGATATTGTAAATATACAATAATCAATGCAACATGACTGCAAAATAAAATGAGAAGTCTTGCAAAAGTTGCAGAATTTAATGAAATTAATGAAAGTGGTATTAGAAATGTACCTGAATTTTGCAAAGTCACTGACTAGTGTGTATGCAGCAGCATCAAACTAGTAGTAAGTGTTTCAAGAGAATGAGTTCAGGATCAAAGGATTAGGAAGGCACTTAAAAATATCAATGAATCCATCAGCATTTCTTTTTTGCAACAAAGGACATTTTTAATGATTGCATTGCAAAAACTTAATATAAAAGATGCCACATTATATAAGATTGTATAACTATGTCCCTTCCTTCCAACTCTAATATTGATTTATTCTTTGTTCTTAGAATTAGTAGAGAGTTGTAATTATAACTTAAATTTTGTGAAAGGTATCAGAAAATAATATTTTTTCAGTGCTTCTGGCTTTATTTTTAAGATAAAATCCCAGTCAGACTCCCTCCCCCATTATTCACTGTAATTTGGACCTCATTTTAACTTAGATTCACTTTAACCGGTTGCTTTCCTAGATGACATGATTGTCTATGTAGAAAACCCCAAAGAATTTATAAAAAAAACCTCAGAATTACTGAGTTTAGTAGGGTTTTAGTATAATAAGGTAGACATACAGAAATCACCTTTATTTCTGTATGCTAGCAATGAATGTGGACACCAAAATCAGGAATAAAATACCATTTGCAATGGCTTAAAACAAAAAGAAAGAAAAAAATTATGTGTAAACCTAGGACTTATTTGCTGAAAATTACAAAACACAATGAAAGAAACCAAAGAAAATTGAAATAAATGGGGAAACATACTATGTTCATGAATTGGAAGAATCAGCATATTAAATATCTTTTTCTTTATTATGATTGTTCTGTTAAGTTGTCCCACCTTTTTCCTCTTGCTCTAATAAATATCTTAATTCTCCCCAAGTTGATAGATTCAATGTAGTTCTATGAAAGATTATTCCTGTAGCTTTAAAGTTTGACATACAGTATCCTAATTAGTATTTCCTAAAGCACTGTAATTATAGTATTTCTCCCATTTAAATTTTTTAAACAGCTTTGTGGAGGTATAACTGACATGTAATAAACTCTGCATATTTAAAGTGTATTGACCTGTATACACCGTGCCACCATCATCTGAATCAAGGTAATGAATATGTCCATCATCCCCAAAAGTTTCCTGGTGCTTCTTTGTAATACTCTCTACTGTCCCTTGACGCCTCCTCTAAATTCTCCCTCTCCATCTCTGGGCAACCAGACATCAACTTGTAGTCACTATAGATTAATTTTTATTTTCTAGAATTTTATATAAATGTAATAATAGAGTCTACACTTTTTTTTTTAGGTCTGGCTGCTTTCACTGAGCACAATTATTTTGAGATTCATCCATGTTTTAGTGTGTGTTAATAGTTTGTTTCTTTTTTATCACTGAGTAGTATTCCATTATATGGATTTACCTCCCTGTGTTTATTCATTCACTTGTTGAAGAACATTTGGATTGTTTCCAGTTTTTGCTATTACAAGTAAATATGCTGTGAATATTTGTGTACAAGTCTTTGCAATGTTTTCATTTCTCTTGGCTAAATACCTAGGAATAGAATTGCTGGAATAAATGGACAATTTCTTAAGTTTTGAGAACCTGTCAAACTGTTTCCTAAAGTGGTTGTGCCATGTCACATTATCACTAGCAGATATGAGAGGTCCAGTTCCTCCACCTCTTGGCAAGCACTTGGACTGTTAGCCATTGTAATTGATGTATAGTGATATCTCATTGTTTTAATTGTTACTTTCCTAAAGACTCATGATGTTGAATGTTTTTCATTTTCCTGTTTTCTATCTGTATGTCTTCTTTGGTGAAATGTTTGTTTAAATCTTTTGCCCCTTTAAAAATCAGATGATTTTTTTTCTGTTTTGAATTTTTAGATTTCTTTGTATATTCTGGAAACACATCCTTTATCAGGGAGAAATATAATTTAGAAATACTTTTCTTTGGTCTTTGGCTTGTCTTTTCATTCTTTTTAACAGTGTTTTTCAAAGAGCAGGGACTTAAAATTTTGATGAAGTCCATTTTATCAATTTTCTCTTTCATGGCTTGTGCTTTTGGTGTTGTATTTAAGAAATTTTTCCATAAGCCAAGGTCACAAAGCTTTACTCTTAATGTATACTTGTAGAGGTTTTTGTGATTATAGTTTTTGTTTCCTTTGTACTCTGAAATTTTGTTTAGGAGAATATATTGAGGTTTTTTTTTTGTTTTAAACTTTGTTATTCATTTTAGACATAGTTGAGATTGTGGCCTGTACAATTTATAGTGTCAAAGATTGAGACTGAAGGGGTTGGGAGGTGGGAGAGAGTAGATGCTAGAAGGTGGAAGAGGGACAGGGGTGCATAATATACAAATTTTGTCTAGATGCATTTTTGGTCTACTGCCTCCTCTCTTTCCGGAGACCAAACTCCTCATGTTTGTACTCTACTAGATCTTTCTTGTCTTATCCGTCTTCTTTTCATAAGTTCTCTGTCTCTCTTTTTCTCTGACCACTCATTTGCCCAGTCTATGGGAAAATTCTATGTGCACTATCTTCACAATACATCTAGAATCCATCTACTTCTCGTCATCTCCCAATACTATTTTTCTGGTCTAAGCAACTGTCATTTTTTAATCTTATATTTTAGTATTTTATTATAATAGACTCTTTCCTGGTCCCCTAGTTTCTACCTTTTCCCCTTAAGTCTATTCTCAATACAGCAGCCAAAGTGATTCTTTGAAAATGTGTGTTAGTTTTCGTCCCCTGCTCAAAACTCTCCAAAACTTTCCTGTCTCACTCTGAGTAAAGACCAAAGTCCTTCCTTAGGTGCTCCTTCATCCCTACATGATCTCTGGGTCCCTGGTTCCTCTCTTGCTTCATAACTCTATCTTGCTCATTCCAGCCCTGCTGGCCTTCTTTCTGTCTCTTGTGACATGCCAACCTGCCCCTGCCTCAGGGCCTTTGCATTTTCTGTTGTTCTCTCCACCCTCATATACTCACTTGGCTTACTTTCTTGCTTCTTTCAGGTATCTGCTCAAATGTAATCATATTAGAGAGGCCTTCCTTGACTACTCTACAAAAATACTGTTTCCTCCCATACTTTTTAATTTCCCATTAGCACTTATCATTTGACTTACTACATTACTTCTTATTTGTTGATTTCCTTTCTCTCCTTGTAGAATATAAGTACCCAGAAAACAGGAACTGTGTTCACTGCTATACCCACAGAACTTAGAACAGTGCCTGGCACATAGTAGATACTCAATAACTATTTGTGGAGTGGATGAATGAATGGGTCTTGTCTAAAGGGGCAGCCTCAGGGAGTATTTTCTTTAGTAATTTTTAACAATTTAGAAAGATTTAATAAAATCAAGACAAAGAAAAGATAATTATATAGTGGGAGGATGGGAAAGGGGAAGCTGGGTATTGATGGAGGTACAGAATATTGAATGCTCTGCAAAGTCATATATAATATTAAAAATAATAGCTAGATGAGAACTGTATTTAAGAGTAATTTTGGAAATAAAAGTGGCAGTCTGGTTTAATTTATAAGTTTAATGTAGTTTTTATTTACTTAATGTTAAGAGAAGAATAAACAACAAAAAGTAAGTGACCAAATATACCACATTTTGTGCATCTATTCAGTCATTCCATCGCATCAGGGCATGATCACTCTTATCACTCTTCACTCATGACTTTTGTGTGAACCTCACGGCTCTTTACCCGCAGCTTGTTGACCTGGGACTCAGCAATGTCAGCGCGTTCCTCAGCCTCCTCTAGCTCATGCTGGAGCTTGCGGAATTTGGCAAGATTAGCATTGGATTGTTCCTCCTGAGAACAGAGATAAAAATGTGAGAATTAGACCATGTGTTTCTCATTGTACTTGTCACCAAACAGGATTATTTCTTCACATCACATATTTCCTTCTACGGTCAGTTTGCCTTATCTGACTTCAAATCTGGACAGAATTTAAAACTTCAGTTAAATTTTTTGCTTTAAAGAATGAGAGAAGCCCTGGCTGGTGTAGCTCAGTGGATTGTGCATGGGCTGCGAACCAAAGTGTCGCAGGTTCGATTCCCAGTCAGGGTACATATCTGGGTTGCAGGCCATGACCCCCAACAACCACACATTGATGTTTCTCACTCTCTCCCTATCTCCCTCTATCTCCCTCCCTTCCCTCTCTAAAAATAAATAAGTAAAATTAAAAAAAAGAATGAGAGAAGAAATTATTTTGAAATGGAAGGGACAGTCTTATTATGTCAAACCCATACAAACCTGAAATCCATTTATGATGTATGGGCTGGGTAGAAAGGAGAAAGAGACCCAGGTGCTCTCCGTTACAGAGTTTAGTAAGTAAATGTGAGGTCAAATTATAACTTTGGGAAAATCCCACTTTAAAATATTGTGCCATATATTTTGACTCTGATATATAAGAAAGGGGAAAAGTGGGGCTAGGAAGGAAATATGCCACCGTTGGTTAAACTTACTATTTGTGCCTCTCCCTTTCTTCTTTCCTTTCCTTACTTCCTACCTACTCCTGCCTATTATGATGTGTCTGGAAGAATGGGAAACAAGTAGGGAAAGTGTAGATGGAGAATCTTCCAACATGCCCTTATCACTCCATAGCAATGTGGAAAGAGGAGTCCGTAATAATGATACTGGTAGTGAATGGATAAGTCAGTTGGGGTAAAAGATTTAGGTTTGGCTTTTGAAAACACTTGAGTTTGTGCATTTCTAGAGGGAGAGGAGTATTTACCATGATATTAATTACAGCTTCTACTGTATATTCTTTGCAGATATTAAGTAAGGTGGGTTAGTTAGAACTTCCTCCTGCCCCCCAAACCTTACAAATTGTCTAATAATAAAAATATCTCCTCTTGATGTCTTACTGTGTAATTAAGATTTAGGGGTAAATTTATATTTATAAAATCATCTCTCTTAAAATATGAGTTGTATATTCTTTATCTTATTTTCATTAATACATTCTTTTTATACACTTACTACCCCCCAAAAGTTCTCTTCTTCCTCCAAAGGCTTAAAGAT
Organism: Phyllostomus discolor; assembly: GCF_004126475.2. Classification (NCBI taxonomy): domain Eukaryota; kingdom Metazoa; phylum Chordata; class Mammalia; order Chiroptera; family Phyllostomidae; genus Phyllostomus; species Phyllostomus discolor. Next base: position 68,804,048 of record NC_040910.2, on the reverse strand, counting down.
ACTTACAGCCTCCTCAGCTTGTCTCTTATATGATTTCACCTTCGCCTGTAATTTATCTACCAAGTCCTGTAGCCTGAGAACATTCTTGCGGTCCTCCTCAGTCTGGAAGTTTGAAAAAAAAAAATGATCTCCATTTAACCCAATGAAATAAGTCTGTTACAGATGGTAAAATAAGTCACTTTGGTATGATGGCAGTGGGCGTGGGTAAACTTGATCAACTTTGATGCTTCCTTCACAGTAACAACAGTTATCATTCTGATTAAATGTCCACTTTGTGCAGGCACTATGTTTGGTAAGTATGTAAGGTGGTGCAAAAGAGGTTTACAGTTGTTCATTTGGAAAATAATACAATAATTAATAAATAATACAAGAATAAATCTGTTTCACTATTCACAACTATAAACCTACTTTTACGCCACTTTGTTCACATCTTTTCCAACCCTTCCTACTCTGGAGAGATGTTATTATTCTATTTTATAGGTGATGAAACTGAAATTCAGCATGTTAAGTAATCTACCCAAGTTTAAAAAATAAGAGAGGCCAAATTAGGGCTGATACCCATTTATCTGGCTTTAAAACCTATATTCTTTCTTCTCTTATGCCATAATCTAAAGGGCTTCCTTATTTTCCAAGCTTAGTATAGATCTGTGACAAGCAACTGTGTCATTTGCCTCTTTTATATACCAAGTTAATGTATATCTATTTGTGAGTGACACATAAATGGTCACCAGATTTCCAATTTCCTACTGGGCAGGAAGTCTAGATATTCTAGAAAGCTATTTCCTTACCTGGTAGGAAAGTTCCTTTACTCTTCTCTCATGTTTCCGCAAACCTTTAACAGCTTCAGCATTGCGTTTCTGTTCATTTTCAACTTCCCCTTCAAGCTCACGTACCTGCACCCAAGAAAGATACTTACAGAGTCAGTCTTGAAGATTATTAATATAGAATATTAGAATATTAAGACCTACTGAAGATATCAGGTGGATGTCCCGATAGGAGTCAATATATAGGAAGAAAGAAGGGTAGAGGGAAGGCCCTTTACCCCTTGCCAGATTTGGAGATATTGAGATACGTACTCTGGCCTCCAGTTTCTGGATCTGCTTCTTTCCACCTTTCAGGGCCAGCTGCTCAGCCTCATCCAGACGGTGCTGCAGGTCCTTCACTGTCTGCTCCAGGTTCTTCTTCATCCGCTCCAGGTGGGCACTGGTGTCCTGCTCCTTCTTCAGCTCCTCAGCCATCATGGCTGCCTAATTAGCAAATAAATCAAGAAAATAAGGAACGCTGGTAATGGCAGATAGTATGTGTGTATCAGTAAAACAAATGCTTATCTCACATCAGTGATGGCCTTCTTGGCCTTCTCTTCTGCATTGCGTGATTCTTGAATTACTTCTTCCACTTCACTCTGTAGTTGTGAAACATCATTTTCTAATTTTTTCTTAGTGTTGATCAGGCTGGTGTTCTGTTAAAAATAGGGGGAATTAGTAAGATTTGCAGTTTGCCCCTCTGGGATTTTATAAATGTCTTACTTGTTGTCTTATGCAAGAGACTAATGGCAACATTTCACTAAACTTTAAATATTTGTTCAGTGCAAAATAATTATTTGCAAGGTTGGAACCACTCTCCTCTTCCACTATTGCCCCAAGGTCCATCTGATTTATGCATAAGACTTCAGAGATTTAAGAATGTCTGTATTAATCAGACATTCTTAAGGTTGTCTGATTAATACAAAATAATTATTTATAAGGTTGGAACCACTCTCCTCTTCCACCATTGCCCCAAGGTCCATCTGATTTATGCATAAGACTTCTGAGATTTAAGAATGTCTGTATTAATCAATTGCTCTGTCAGTTATATTTCAACTGGACATTACTAGTATTCTATTTTTAAAAGGTTGGAAATATTAGAAAAGAATAGATTTTTTTTGTGAGTGCCTGGCACTGGGAGTTTCTGAGTTGGAAGGGATCTATTTTCTGTGAACGTTCATGCTTTGGTCCCTTGGGGAAGGCTGGATTAGCTTATGAAAACATTTTCTGAAAATTTCAACCCAGTGGTTCTTAAAGGGAAGCTACTGCCTCAGTGGGTATTTGGAAATATTTGGGCATGGATATGTTTGGTTGTCAAAATGGCTGGAAGATGCGATGCATTTAATGTCTGGGAAAGTCAGGGATGCTAAGTGTCCTGCAAGGCACAGGGACAATAAAAACAACAATGCTAAACGCTGAAGTGCCCCTGATGGGAAACATTTTCAGATTTGGAGTCAACAGATATCTTTATTCATGTTTAGTCCACATGATGGTTTTTGAAATAAAGAACCAAACTTCATTTTTTAAATAAAGAGTAATACCCTCTTTTTTTGGGGGGGGGTAGGAAGTCTAAAAAAGACACATTGGAACACACACAAAAAACTTCTATACACCCTACACTCCAAGATAACTATAACCAGGTGTGTCCAACCTGCAGCCCACAGGCTGCATGTGGCTCAGGATGGCTACGAATGCGGCCCAACACAAAATCATAAATTTACCTAAAACCCATTAGGAGATTTTTTTGGTTTTCATTAGTGTTTGTGTATTTAATGTGTAACCCAAGACGACCCTTCTGCCCAGAGATGCCAAAAGGTTGGATACCCCATACCACCCATCCTTTTAAACATACATATATTTATAAAAATGGAGTGCTTTTCACACTATAATTCTAATTCATCACTTAATAATACACTGGCATTTGTTTAATGTGAGGGTCCCACCTGGGTGTGCAGGAGCTGGACACGCTCACTGGCATCCAGCAGCTCCTGTTCTGCGATTTTCCTGCCCCTCTCCGTCTGCTCCAGAGATGCCCGCAGCTCCTCCACCTCGGCCTGCAGCAGGTTGGCTCTGCGCTCAACCATCATCAGCTGCTCCTTCAGGTCCTCCTGGCCTCGGAGAGCATCATCCAGGTGTAGCTGGGTATCCTGTTTGGTTAAAAAAAAAAAAAGGCCTTAGACATTCTGAAGAGGATATGAACATCCTTGCAGATGAACTGGAAGAATGTACTGGTGCCAAGAACAGCAATGACAGGAAACAGCAGGAAGATGGTGATGTCACTAACTCAGATAAGAAAGACTTGTTAGGAGACAGATTCTTGTTCTATTTATGGCATTAATTGGTTATTTTTTCGTGTGCAAGTTCTGATGTGTATCATTATGGAGCATTTTCCATATGCTCTACCCAGTACTTGATATCTCTTGTCTCATTTGATCCTCATAATAACTTATGAAGTGGGTATTTTCACCCTTATTTTGTAGGAGAAGAAACAGAGGTTCTGAGAGGTTAAATAACTTGTCTAAAATCAGACAGCTAGTAAGTGACAACAAAATTGAGACTCAACCTCAGGTTTATTGAGGTGCCAACGTCTTGCACTTGCTTTCTTTCATATTATACTTTATCTCTGGGCTTCTATTTGTTCTTTTATATAATATTCTTTAAAAATATTACATTCTATGTGTATTTAATTTAGTTACCTACATATTATGAGCTATATAATTTATTTTTTTAAAAAAGGATGGTTTAACAAGAAGGCGTTTTGAGGAATGGAAGACCAGTAACTTGCTTGACTTATCTGAACTGTTAAATGTGGACTCAGTTACCTTCAGGATCCCTTGGGTGTTCCTGTAGTTCCTCAAGCTCTCTGCAGCCAAACGGTTGGCATGGTTCAGCTGGATTTCCATTTCATTCAGATCTCCTTCCATCTTCTTCTTGACTCTTAGAGCATCGTTCCTGCTCCTGATCTCAGCATCCAGCATGCTCTGCATTGATTCCACAACTCTAACATGGTTTCTCTTCAGCTGGTCAATTTCCTCATCCTTTTCAGCAATTTTCCTGTCAATTTCAGACTTGACTTGATTCAATTCCAGCTGGATACGCAGGATCTTTCCCTCTTCATGTTCAAGAGATGCCTTAACAAAACAATGATTAATTAATAATAGAAAATAACTTGAATATTTGGAATATATTGTGAGTCAAACTCTTATTAAAGTATAATGTGCTATACAAATATTATTCATGTAAGTACTAACCAAAATTATATGATTAAACTTATGTGAACTGTTCATCTGTTTTATAAATTAAAATGTCCATGTATAATCTTATTGAAGTTCTCATCTTTAAAATATGTTATTTTCTGATTATATAATGTTCACTGTAGAACACAGGGGTGATATATAAAAACAGGAAAAAAACCCATGTTGTGCCCTCATTCAGAGATAACCATTTTAATGTGATACATTTTTCCTATTTATATATAGTTCTACATAATAAAATTATATTATATATGTAAACATGTATATTGCTTTAAAAATTATCTACCATAAGTAAATATTTTTCCATATAACAATAGTTATATTAAATCTTTGTATAAAATTTCATCTTATGATATTCCATGATTTTCTTAATTTTCTTCTTGGGCATCTTTGTGCTTAAAGCTTTACTTCCATTTAAGATTATTTTCTTAGAAATGGAATTGATGGGTCATAGTATTTACATTTTTAAGACTTTTGATTACTATTACCAAATTACCCTTCATAAAATTTATACAAGTTCAGCCTATTGCCAGCTTGGTAATAAGGTATATATTTTATCCTTATGTTTTCACTGATGTTTATCTTTGATTTTTTTCTCCTTTACAATGTAGTAATACGTACCTCTGCTTCCTCTAAGGCAGCTTGAATGTCACATTTCTCTTGTTCCATTTGCTTCTTTATTTTCTCCAATTCGTGGATTTGCTTCCCGCCCTCAGCAATCTGTTCAGTGAGGTCAGAAATCTCCTCTGTGGGTGAATAGACAGGGGAGAAGTAGTGAGCTGACAACAAGGAAAGGTCCAATCAGGCTATATGGGGTAGGTAAATTCAAGAGGACTCACGCTGCAAGTTCTTATTTTCTCTCTTTAGGGTTTCAAGTTGGTCCAGGGATTCCTCATAGGCATTCTTGATCTTGAACAGCTCAGTGCCAAGAGAACGGGACTCTTTCTGAGAGGCCTCAAGTTCAGCCTGAGTTTCCTCATGCTTCTGTTTCCATTCTGATAGGACCTGAAAATCAGTAAGTCATCAGCCAATGCAAGGAGAAAGGGAGACCTAGTGAAATGTGGATAAAGTTTAAGCAGGCTGGGCTACCTTGTCAAAATTCCTTTGCTTCTTATCAAGAGCTGCACAGGCAGCATTAGATCTCTCCACATCGAGCATGAGGTCCTCTACTTCATTCTGGAGCCGCTGCTTTGTTTTCTCAAGGGAGGCACACTTGGCATTCACAGCTTCTACATGCTCCTCAGCTTCCTGCAAACGCTGGGCCAGCTTCTTCCTGAAAAGTTAGGCATTTAAGGAGAGTGGGCAAGCAATAACCTCTTTCACCTCTCCATGGGAAATAACATGGTTTACAAATATGGTAGCCAGAACTCCTTTCTAGATTGATAAACTGTATGGAAAGGTCCAAAGTGGTGAACAGTTGGATTCAAGTCTTTGGTACACTGTTGAATTTTTAGAGACTGCTGTTAGTGCTCCATGTATCTTACTTCATAAGTAATTCAGAATTTTCAGGACTTCTGATCGAGGATGATTGTGGAGAATGTGTGGCTAGGACAATTTCATTGATTGATTTATATATCTCATCTCATTCCAAAATTATTTGAGATTAACTAGATAATTTCATTGGACAGAAATATACTGAACATATTTGCTTTCTTAAAGTTTTCATTTTATTTTATTTGTTTCTCTGAAGAAAAATAGCCAGTTTCTTCTAATCATATTTGAATAATCTTTCCAGAGAAAGAAGTTGATGGAGATAGATCAGGAAAACTCATGCAGTTTAAGCAAAGACAGTTTTTTTTTTCCTTCTGAATCATCTACATTTTTAATTCCCAATTATGGGCCTACTACACATTCTTAAGATTTAGACAAGTCTTTAGCCCTGATGCCCAAGAAGATCTACTTGAAGTTTCCCTTTGACTTGTATACAGACTAAGGCTTTACTTCGTTTAGACCAATCCTGGACATTTTGTATTGTGTGATGGCTTATAATATGAGTTTTAAGTCCTCTACCTTTCTACTGCAATGCTTTAGGTAGGCTCTGGAGTCAGAACATCTGGTTCTAATCCCAGCAGTACCATTATTAATCATATGCCCTTGGGTTAGTTGGTTAACTCATAGCCTCAATTTCCTAATGTGTAAATAGGGATAAGAATAATAATATTAACATAATGTTGCTATGAAAACTAAGTGAGCTAATGTATGTATAATACTTGACACATGCTGTGCACCAGCAAATGTTAGCATCTGCTTTTATTGTGTTACTATGATCATCAATATCATCTCAACTGTTTCTGTGAGTTGCTGAGTTGGGCAGCTAAGAAACCATGTCATTTTCCTCCCCCAGGGTTCACAGTACATACTTGGCCTCCTCCAGCTCCTCTGTGCGCTGGATGGCGTCCGTCTCATACTTGGTCCTCCACTGGGCAACCTCACTATTGGCCTTGGACAGTGCCCTCTGCAGCTCGGCCTTGGATTCCTGCTCCTCCTCATACTGTTCCCTCAGCAGGTCACAGTCATGGCGGGAGGATTGCAGGGCATGGGCCAGAGCATTCTTGGCCTGGGGAAGTACCAATTCAGCAATTTACATTCATTTATTTAGTAATGTTTAATTTATACATCCGAAGTAGAACCTAACTGGACAGGTTTAAATTTGACTAGCCAAGAAGATCTTAGATAAAACTCACTTTAGTTTCTTCTTCTAGCTGACGTTTCATGTCCTCAATCTGCTGAGTAGATGTTAGTTTGCTCCTTGAAAGTTGAGAGACTAAAGCATCTTTCTCATCTAATTGTCGGGAATATTCACCTAAGAATAATAGGAATAAAGGAATTTGTTAATGGCATTAAAAATTAGCCCAAAGCTTTTATATTTATATGTATGAGGTCTGTTCAGAAGGTACCCAGCCATGTGATATGAAAAATAGAGGCATTTATTGAAGAAGATACAAGAAACAAGAGACATTGTACATAGGACAACTACATCTCAAAGTAGGTACCCTGGGACCTCACACAAGTTCTTCCAATCACCATCAGCTGCCCCAGCATATATTCCTGAATCTCATCAAGAGTCTGAAATCTCTTCCCTTTCAAAGGTGATTTTAGTTTTGGGAAAATCTAGAAGCCACAGGGTGCCTAATGTGGGCTGTATTTGGACTGAGTCCCCTGGGTGATTTGATGTTTTGCCAAAAAGCTCTGCACAAGATGTGATGCATGTGCAGGCATGTTTTTGTGATGAAGCTGCCAATCACCAGTTGCCCATAGTTGCGCCTTCTGAATCATCCGAATAGTTTCTACAGAGTAATGTTCAAGCTTAACCCAAAATTTAATGCAGATTCATTGCTCTACTTGCTCAGTTATTTAGAATGTGACAGCCACACAGTACACATGCTCACTCAACTGTGGTAGTTGTTCCACCCACTAGTACCATGAAGTTGTCATTGTTAACTCATGCGTGTTCCAATTCACTCTCTTTGGCTGCCAGGTTACATTGATGTTGTGCAGTGTTCTCATCATATTAACAATAGCTGGACTTTCTCTGGAAAGACCTTGTATACATATATACCAAATATATACTTCCAAATACTGTAGAACGGCTTAGAACTGGAGATTAAAGAGCACAGTTTCATAGGAGTGTAACTTCTGTGAAATGAGTATACTTGCTTACTGATTCTTGCTTATTATTTTTCTTTCTGGTCTGCTCAGCAAATTCAGAGTTTGTTTATTCCCTCTCTAAAATGGGAGTATTGCAGTTAAGAACCTCTGGGATTGGTTCTGTCTAGTACAAAGTTTCAGGATTTATAGAAAGGTCTTTACCTGCTTCTGTCTGCAGGCGAGCTTTTTGAGCCGTCAGGTCATTGATGAGTCGCTGCTGCTCTTCTTCCTTTGATTTCAGTTCACTCACTTGATCTTCTAGTGTACGACACATCTTTTCAAGGTTTCCCTATGGGACATGTGGCAGCAAAGGATGAGACATTGTATGCAGTAAAAAAAGTTAAAACTTGATTCTTACAATATTTTTAGAGTGAATAAATTTATGTTGTGTGAATAGAGGGTTATGGCACCAACTCTATGAAACATGCTGGGATTCAAGCATGGTGAGTGCAATGTCCCTAAAGAGGTTATTGTTGGAGCCCATTCATTGGTCCCAATAAGACTGACACTTGCTTAAAGTGGATTGTGAAATAATCTTAATGGGTCATATCTAGCATTTAAAAAATGAAATAGAATGGAATATATTAGAATAGAAAATATTAGTGCTATAAACTGTCTGCTAACAATGTTTAATGACAGAGAATGTGGGTGTTCTTATAGGCTATTATTTAACCTCATTTAGAGACAGTATTGGGTACCTTAGATTTGGAAATGGCCTCTGAGTTACTGCTAAGGTCATCAATCTCCATCTTCAGCTCACTTTTCTCCTTCTCCAGCTTCTGCTTGACTCTCTGCAGGTTGTCTATCTGCTCCCCAAGTTCAGCCACACTGTCTGCATGCTTCTTCCTCAGGGCAGCTGCTGTGGCTTCATGCTGCAGGGTGGCCTCCTCCAGGTCCCTGCGCATCTTCTGGAACTCAGCCTCCCTCTTCTTGTTCATCTCAACCTGGGCCGAAGTGGCCCCTCCAGCCTCTTCCAGCCGCTCACTGATCTCCTCCAGTTCCCGGGAGAGGTCAGAGCGCTGCTTCTCTGCTTTGGCTCTAGAGGCCCGCTCTGCCTCAATTTCCTCCTCTAGCTCCTCCGTGCGGGCCTGGGAATGACACAATCACATTAACATAAGTTCATCTCAATTTTGGGTTTATTTTCAGGGTACATAAAAATGGAGGTGAGATGACTCACCTGCAGCTCTTTGATCTTTTTCTGTAGTTGAATTTCTACTGCTTGCTCATCTTCAATTTTGCTTAGTAGGTTGCTGATTTCAAATTCTTTCCTTTAGGAAGAAGAATAAGACATATTAGTACCCATATGAATTTAAAGATGATGTCACATAGAATTTTTTTCTGGAGTTCCTACTTTTTAAGTTTTTCATCAAGTTGCTGTTTGTCATTTTCTACATCCATTGTGGATTCTTGGGCCAATTTTAGGTCTCCCTCCAGTTTCCTCTTTGCTCTTTCTAGGTCCATCCGGATTTTCTTTTCTTGTTCCAGAGACCCTTCAAGCTAGTAAGAAGGTAAAATATGTTAAAAATTGAAAGTATACTTTAAAAAAATCTTTCAAATGATTATTAAAAATATGCTTACATCATCCACTTGCTGCTCTAGCTTGGTTTTGGCTTTGGTCAGGGCATTGACTTTGTCCTCTTCTGCCTGCAGGTCATCCAGGGTCTGTTGATGGGCCTCCTGGAGGGCCTTCTTCTCTTTGGTCAGCTTAGCTATGGTTTCATCTAGGCCTGCCATCTCCTCTGTGAGGTTTTTAACCTAGAAAGTCAAGGAAGAGAATGTTTCTACTATCAAGCAGACTATTGGATGGTAGAATCTCTACAGAGTATAATAGAATATGTTTCAGACCTTGTTCTCTGTGGCATGTTTTTCCTTTTCAACCTTGGCCAGTGTCAGCTCAAGGTCATCAATGTCTTTCTTCAGTTCTGAACATTCATCCTCCAGTTTCCTCCTCTTGGCTGTGAGCTCAGCATTGATCTCTTCCTCATCCTCAGCTCTCTCAGTCACCTCTTTGATTTTGGCCTCCAGCTGGATTTTGTTTTTAATCAGCTGCTCACACCTTTCCTCTGCATCAGCCAAGCTATCTGCTTCCTATGGGGAGATTCCGTGAGATATTTAGAGAATTTGTTACTTATTTTGAACTTGTTCTTGCACAAAACTGTAGTGTTCATTGAATTTTGATGAATTTTTCAGTATGAATATAAATTAAACTTAATTGAATATTACTACATGGCCTGGAGAAATGCAGCTAATTACAAGTAAGACTAGATTTAGAAGCAAATTAGTCTGAAAAGTAATTGGACTGAAGCAATTGACTGTTTTAAAGAGCAGCGTGTAAAAGATTGAAATGACCAAAGGAAGTCTGGGTTTTTGTCCCAAAGTTGCTACAATATGTATGACCTTTATTGCTTTATTCCTCTTATATTTACTTATCTCATATATAAGTAAGGTGGTTGGAATAAATCATTACTAAGAACTTTTCAGCTATAATATACCCATATAAAGATTTTGACTTAGTCAAATTGGTTAGTTTTGTTTTTGAGCATTTCCTAGTCACTTACACAACTAGTTACTAGATTGAATTTAAAAAAGAAAGGAAAAAACTTATGCCTATGAATACATTTCCATGCAGCATTTTTAATACTTTCAAAATCTTCCTGATAGTCCACAACAGTGCTATAATTATCCAAAATTTTCATTTCAATTTTTAGAATTAACTTAGTCTCAAAATGAATTTTAGAAAATATTAGCTTAATAACATGTTTGTAAATTGTTGGAGGACTCAACTAAGAATTAGTTTAGCCACTAATTTACTAGATTACACTGGCCTGGGGAATTTCTTAAGCTTTTCAGTGTTTGTCTTATTCATATCTTAAAGTTTTTAAATGCTTAAATGGATGATAATGGGGACTTCCCAGGGTCCTTTTGCATCTGTTTTTCACAATGATACACACAAGTATTTACTCACTGATTGAAAATAATGTACACCAAAGAGGTTAATATGAAGAGACTGATCCTATGCTTTTGGGAAACTATAACTTTCATATAAGTAAAGTTATCAAAAGGAAAAGTTGAAAATAGATAAAAAATTTTAGGAGGACTATTCTTTTCACAGGTTTCTTCATGACGTTGTTGGGCTTGTTGGACCAAGTAAAGTTGTGTTTAGCCAGAGTGTAGGTGCCAAACCTACTATCCACTGTGACTGCAACTATTTCCTGACCTAATAAACAGAGGCTTTAAGAACTTGGCATCTGTACTGAAGGAGGAATCATAGAGTACACTTAGTTCTACCTTATACTCTGGTAGTTCAGTACCAGTACTGCATATAAATTTATGGAGTTAAATCCTGGGGGCCGAGAAAAAGAGACACAGAGAAGAATAAGAATAACTGTCTTGAATTTAAATACAATCTTATACACTCGCATTAAAAAAATAGGACTATATATTAAGGCAGGGATGAAGCACGCAAGGCAAATGGATAAAATGAGATTGGGGGCTTGCGTTTAAACTGCTTTCTTTATGTTAAACTTGTGATTTGTTATGTACATTCTTTGATCTTTCCTTTTCCACTTTTAATTTGGAAGCAATTGTGTCTTCCTCATAGAAATATTGTAAGTTGAGTGAAATACTAAAAAACAACTCAAGGTTTTCTTTTTCATGAAAACGTCATTTGTAAATCTAAAATATGTGAATTCCAGAAAAGCTTCAGTAATATGATACATTCAAAATACAGAGTACTCACAGCTTGAACCTGGAGTTGCAGGTCATTTTTCTCTTTTAAGAGAGTGACCATTTTTTCCTCTAATTCCTTCCTTTTTGCTTCTGACTTGGCCAGTTCATCTTTGATTTTCTGAAATTCTTCCTTCATGTTGGCCATCTCCTTCTCAGTCTCCGCACTCTTGAGGAGGGGCTTGATCCTGAAGAACAGTTTCATCCAGGGCCAGTGCTTGACGTTCATGAATGCACGTACATTATACTGGATGCAGAAAAGGGCTTCTCTGGAATGACATGGAAATAGCATTGTACATTGATCTAGTAGAGACAGTGTTATTATTTTTATATACAAACTCCCCTTTTGATGACCCCTCATATATAAATTATATTTCAGCCCTGGCTGGTGTGGCTCAGTGGATTGAGTGCTGGCCTGTGAACTAAAGGGTCGCCGATTCAATTCCCAGTTAAGACATGTGCTTGGGTTGCAGGCCAGGTCCCCATTTGGGTGTGCCCAAGAGGCAACCATACATTGACATTTCTCTTCCTCTCTTTCTTTCTCCCTTCCCCCATCTAAAAATAAAATAAATAAAATATTTTTAAAACCTTTAAAAAATAAATTAAATATCAAATTCTGTATATGTTATATGCAGGCTTTACACACACATGTGCATGCATGCACACATCTTCACACTCACTCATAGTAAACCTCAGTGTAATCACTTTGCTAATGTGTGCTGATCATATTGAATGATTTTGGGTTTTCAAGTTCCTATCACATTAGCAAAGAAGCTGATTTTAGAGGGGGATGCTTTACATGTATGAACATCATTTTAACATCATTTGAGATATTACAATATTAGTGATTTGGGAGTGAATGTGGCAATTGTAAATTGATTGTGTGCTTGGCTGTTGGCATATGGATGTGAACTATGAAACAGCGTAGGTTGCTTTCTGAATTGCCTCACCTAAATTGAGCATATTATTTGTTATACTGTGTCATCCTTGAAGCCTTTCCTCTTATTTAATTCATCACTGCATTATTCATGCTATAAGCTTCTGTTGGCTTCTTCAGGAAATATACTGGCTTTTATCAAATTCTTTCAAATGCCTCATTCTTACTTGCTCAGTTTTTAATATCTGCAGGGTATTTAGCATGGGCTGAGCTCCAAAATTTGATTTATTTAAATAAAACTGTAAAATAGTAATAAAAGAAACCCCTTCTGCAAACTGCAGTAATAGACTGGCAAGGCTTGACTGCCTTGTAGCAGTGTGTATTTTCCTCAAGCTTTCTAAAATGGAAATTATATCCTTATAGGTCCAATTTATAACCATAACTCTGAAAAGGCAGATACTATGACACAAATCTTAATGGAGACACATGTGAAAGACTTGGGGCCACTTATTATGCAGACCTAAATAAGTGCTTAATAAACAAAATGAATGCAAAATGGTGTATAAAGACAGGGAATGCAGTAGTGAAATATAGGTAGAGCTGAATGAGGTTAATTAGAGAAAGGAAGAATGGAAATTTTGAACTCATAAATTGATAAATTAGCATAAAGGGAGAGGGTATATGCAAACCTGTAAATAGGACATAAGCAAATTGTTTAGCTTGGCTGCAAAGGCTAAGCTAAGGATAATCTGTCACTGTAGTTGGCAATGATAGATTAGGTGAGGAATAGAGAGGGCTTGACAGCCACGCAAGGTAACTTGGATTTGATGTGGGAGACCTTGGGGAACCACAAACAGATATTACATGGTGAAAATAGTGCTTACTGTACATTATTCCTGCAGCTCTATGTGAGATGGATGGGAAGGGAAAAATTGGAGGGAGGGGAGAAGTTTTGGAGGGAATCAAAGTGAGAGAGGATAAGCAAAAACTGATGAGTTGTAGGAGCAAGTTCTGAACCGGGTGAAAAGCACATATTAGTCAGAAAATGAAAGAGTTAATGAGCAAGGGAGGCTGACTGATAGTCTCTAAGGGATCTTACAAATCTGATATTCTGCATAGTTGTTACCTCCTTTGCAACATCTTCTGATATTCTACCCTCATTAGGAATCCCCTACAGACTGCTTGAGTTCGTGTTATAATCTGGGCCAATTTGTCATCTCTCATTTCTTCCAGAAGACCTAGAAGGCCAGCTTTGAAGAAAACCTTTGAAGAGAGAAGGAGAGTCACAAAACATCCCCCATACTACAGGAGGCACAGACATGGTAGAAGGTACTTGGACAGTTGCAAATAAATAACAGCTATACCTTTGTATGTCCAAATTTATATTGGGTGTGATCAATGTCAATAGAAGCAAGAAGTTTCTCAGAAGCCTTCTTGCTGTCAATGAACTGTCCCTCTGGGATAGCACTTGCATTTAGAACTTTATATCTGTTCAGTCAAAGAAAGAAAGGTTAGGAATGTGTGATTGTATATGAAAATAAAATTATTTGAAAGGAAATATCAATAAAATCTCAGAGAAAAAGTAAAATTAGAAAATCCAGATAGTAAAACAATATGATTTAAGTTCAGATAGTAAAACAACATGATTTTTCTGTTGTCTAATGCATGCCTCTTTCCTCTTTTTAAGAAGTGCCACCTTTTTGAAACTGTTATTCTGTTCTACCACCACAAGTCTATTTTATTTGGCTTCTTAATTTTGTAATATTTACAAAGCAGAAGACATGAAATATAATAAACAGAAGATAACAATTAAGATGATTAAATATTCACAGCTTTCAGTGAAATACAACAAAGATAGACTGACCTTTGTTTAAAGTCCCCATATAAGATTCTGCTTGGGAATCCCTTCCTGCAGATTCTGATGCCTTCCAGCACGCCATTACACCTCAGCTGGTGCAGGACAAGTCCGTGCTCCATGGCCCCTAAAAATATATTAAAGTACTTACTACTGGGCATTGAGTTTTCAAACTTGTGCCTGTTTGATTATTTCATGCTCTTATATCTTACCAGGAGTTTTAGTTTCATTGGGAATGATACACCGTACAAAGTGAGGATGTGTGCTTCTCAGATTGGTCATCAGTTTATTTAAGTTTTCCTAGAAAACCAGATAGAAGAGACTTAATGAAAAAGTTCTATTTCAGATTTCTGTTTTGCAATTATATAGAACTAGGCTATAGTTCTCTTATGTATTCTCTTAACTATTAGGTATAATTCTGAGGCTTCAGTTGCTCTGTATTTTAAAGGTATTAAGATCCTAGCCTGCCAAATAACCAAAAGGCCAAAATACTGGGAAGCAATGCAGCTCTCCAAAGTAGTAATGTATCTTATAAATAAACTGAGAATTCAGTAGCCTTGATGCACAGGAAGTGTTCTCAGCTGGGAGTCAGAAGATAAAAGACTGGCTTTTCTCTGCCACTAATGAACTGCTTGACTCTACAAAATTATTTTTGTCTTTCGGACTTCATCTGAAAATAATCGAGATTACTTCTGAGGTGTCTTTTATCTCTCTCAGTGTTAATAATTTTCACAGTAGTGGTTTACCTTGATGATGTAGGATAGCAATTGTTCCAACTTTTGCCAATTCTTCCTTGAGTTTATTATTCCCTGGGACCTGGAACATCTTTTTTTTTTTTTTGTATTTTTTTAGGAGCCTAAAATCATGAGACTATATAACCTTGTGTGGGTGGATCTTAGGTACCTGAAAATCATCCACAGCCTGAAACATTTAGGAGGGAGTTATTCCAGAATTAGAGTAATTACTTATGAAAGATAATGGTGTTTTACTCAGCCATAGAAAACTCACAGGTAAATATTTCTCTGTATTTCCTAGATATACTCTTTGAGAAGGTTAAGTTGCTGCCCTCCCCCCATCTCAGTTAATCATTAGGAAATAAAAGTAATGAGTTTCTAATCTTGAAAACATGTATAAGCATAAGTTGAAACAAAAATCTGTTGGGTGAGATAATGCAGATTTGTATTGAGAAAGAAAAAGAACAGGGCAGTTTTCCTGTTTAGGTCACAGGTTAGATCTGCATTTTAGTTTTAAAAAGAATGAGGATTAGCCATACAAATTCATACAAAGCAGCCATTAGACCAGATATTTAATATATTCCTCTTTATAAGAGCCTGTTTTTAAGCCACCTAAGACAGTAACATTATTTGTAGTAAAATTATTGTTATGTTAACCTCAAGAAATATTTTCTAGCTCAATCATCCATATAAGTCACTAGGCTTGGCTTTAGGTTATTTTTCATTTATTACAGAAAATTAAATCCACCTCAGATGACAAAGATGTGTTTTGGTGGAAGGATGTTTTAAAGTGTATCTCAGGCTAATTCTCAAAGAGGGACTCAGGAACATTCTCAAGGACAACATTAGGTGAATAAAAGATACAGCCTTTCACAGGGATAGCTTTGAAGTTCAGCTATGTTTCTTTCAAAATTAGCCTTATTGTATAATGAGAAAGCTTCTCAGGATTTTTTGGTATTCTTGAATACATCAGGTGATCATAATGGGGAGTAATGGGGAAAGCACTGACCCTACAGGAGAACTATTGCTTTGGCTGTATCCTGATAAGAGTGAATATTTGATGTGATTTCTGTTAACATTCCATTCCCTCCTAATTTATTCTGAATCCTATAATTGTGATAATTCATAGAAACTTAATAGGTTTTTTTTTTAATTAAATTTGTACTTTACCCTGAAAAGAGCTGACACAGTCTGGAAAGAAGAGCCCTTCTTCTTAGCACCTTTCTTTGCACCACTCTCTGAGGTTAAAACAAAAACAAAAACCATCAATTAAAGTAGAATCCCAGAGGCTGGAATGGTATGTGAGCATTATGTGGGAATAGGTTTAAGAGAAATTAAGGGCACAGAAAGTACCTGATTCAGCACTAGCATATGTGGAAAAGAGACTAGCCAAAGTCTTCATTGAAGACTTCTGGTACAGCCCAACCACTGTCTCATTTAGGGGGTCCTTGTTCTTGTCAAGCCAGCCAGCAATGTTGTAGTCCACAGTGCCCGCATAGTGGATCAGTGAGAAGTGGGCCTCAGCCTTGCCTTTGATAACCTTGGGCTTCTGGAAGTTGGCAGACTTGCCCAGGTGCTGGTCATACAGCTTGTTCTTGAAGGAGGTGTCCGTGGCCTTGGGGAACATGCACTCCTCTTCCAGGATGGAGAAGATCCCCAGTGGCTGGATTCAGAAAATTAGACATTGATGTCAACCTATCTTGTCTCAAAAGATACAGACATAGTGGCTGTTATTTGATCAAATTATGATCGTTCCCTAATTAATTTTATTTATAAAGTAAAACAGTCACAGCTCAATTCCTTTAGTTAACACTAGAATGATTTTTCTACCATTTTCACATTTGATCCCCAGCATCATTTTTTACTTTAAATAATTTTTATTTTTAATTATAGTTGATATACAATATTATATTAGTTTCAAGTGTATACCCCAGGGATTAGACATTATATAACTAAATGACCATACCAATAAATCTCATACCCATCTGACATCATACATGGTTTTTATAATATTATTGAGTATATTTCCTATGCTGTACTTTACATTCCCATGACTACAGTAATTACTAATTTGGACTGATTAATCTCTTCACCTTTTTCACCAACCCCCGCAACATCCTTCTTATCTGGCAACCATCAAAATGTTCTCTGTATCTATGAGTCTGTTTATTTTCTGCTTATTTATTTGTTTTGCTTTTTAGATTCAGTTTGATAGATATGTATTTATTGCCATCTTGTTATTTATATTTTTAGTCTTTTTTTCTTTTTAAAGAAGACCCTTTAACATTTTATGTAATATTGGTTTGGTGATGATGAACTCCTTTAGCTTCTTCTTGTCTGGGAAGCTCTTTATCTGTCCTTTGATTCTAAATGATAGCTTTGCTGGGTAGAGTAATCTCGGTTGTAGGTCCTTGCTTTTCATCACTTTAAATATTTTTTGCTAATCCCTTCTGGCCTGTAAAGGTCTGTTGAGAAATCAGCTGACAGTCTTATGGGAGCTCCCTTGTGGGTCACTAACTGCTTTTCTTTTGATGCTTTTAAGATTCTCACTTTGTATCTAACCTTTCACATTTAATTATGATGTGTCTTGGTGTGGGCTTGTTTGGATTTATCTTGTTTGAGATTCTCTCTACTTCCTTGATTATATGTGTAGTTCCATCACCAGGTTAAGAAGTTTTCTGTCATTAGTTTTTCACATAGGTTTTCAATGCCTTGCTCTCTCTGTTCTTCTGGCACCCTCTTGATGTGAATGTTGGTATATTTGTGGTTGTCTCAGAGGCTCCTTATACTTCCCTCATTTTTGAGTCCTTCTTTCTTTTTATACAGCATCATCTTTATTAAAAGAAGAGCTGGATACAAACTCCAGATGTCAGCACACCATGTGAGGGGTGATCTGTTAAAAGGTCCTGTATTTATCATACTTTTTTCCTATTGAGTGATTTAAACTATTGTCAAAGTTTTATTTTGCTATGAAAAGGACTTAGTTAGAATGATGTTTACTTTATATGCAATAATTAAACATAATAAATAACCCAAACCTTATTTAAGACATTTTGTGTGTCTAATCTCCTTAAACATAGACTATGAAGAAGCATAAGCAATTTGACTTTTTGATTCCAAACAGATTAGCATAAGACCTAACTGTGTTACCTGTGCATTCATTTTTATTTAGGAAAAAGACTTATTTCTATTAGATCATGATTGTTAGATCTAGGCAGGCCTAGGATGAATGAAAATCACCAGGCAAGAAAATGGCACTGTGGGAAGTTGCCTGCAGATGCTACCCAGGAAGATTAGGGTCTGGGGTTGGCTTATCTGTCATAACAGGATGCAGCTTTCACCCAGCAACCAGCTCTAGCCAATCAGACTCTAATACCCCAAACACAGGTTTTTGTATTTAAAAACCCTGATCTAAGAACAACCTAGTGAGTCCCAACCTCCCTTGGTTGGCTCCACTTTCCCCCATGAGTCCCAACCTCCTCCCTTGGTTGGCTCCACTTTCCCCCATGAGTCCTAACCTCCCTTGGTTGGCCCCATTTTCCTCTTAACCTCCCTCCATCGGCTCTACTTTCCCTCTTATTCCCTGCTAATAAACCCTGCTCTCATTAGCTCACGCTGTATCCGTCTGGTTTCTTGAGTGACTCTGACCTAACAATGATGGAGATAGATTTAGAATAAGTGAGGTAGTTCTAGTGAAGCAGACCATCAATAAAGACTTCAGTGCTGCTTTAAAATTGGATTTGAGTATTAGAAGAAAACTTGTTGGAACAAAATGAAACTAAACACTCTGTTCCCTCTTTTGTAACAATTGAAAAGAAAAAGTTATTTTTAAATAGTAGTTTTCTAATTGGTTCTGAAATCAATCTATTTAAGATTAAAATAATACTTCCTAGAACTGCTTAAGACATTTGGAAAAGTTATCCTTACAGTTAAGTCATTCTTTAGAAGACAGACAGACCTTCTCAATAAGCTCAATGCACGCAGCCAGGTCCATCCCAAAGTCAATGAAGGTCCACTCGATGCCTTCCTTCTTGTACTCCTCCTGCTCCAGCACGAACATGTGGTGGTTGAAAAACTGTTGCAGTTTCTCATTGGTAAAGTTGATGCATAGTTGCTCCAAGCTATTAAACTGCACAAAACAAAATTTCCAACATTAAATGGATTTTATAGCAGCTAAGTTCATCACTGAAAAATATTTTATTGAAAACATGTAGAAGATAGTAATGAAATAAAATTTAAACTAATTGTTTTTTTCCTTAAAAAACCTAGGGAAAAATTATTATTTTTGGCATGAACCCCTTTTTGTGAATTCTGGGTATTATTTAAAGGCATAATTATTAGTCACACAGCAAGAGTTCTCATAGATGGCCCTGGCTGGTGTAGCTCAGTTATTTGAGCACAGGCCTGTGAACCAAAGCATTGCCAATTTGATTACCAGTCAGGGCACATGCCTGGGTTGCAGGCCATATCCCCAGTATGGGGTGTGCTAGAGGCAACCACACATTGATGTTTCACTCCCTCTCTTTCTCCCTCCCTTTCCCATCTCTCTAAAATAAATAAATAAAATCTTTAAAAAAAGAGTTCTCATAGAATGTACCCCCTTCTATCTCTAAGATTGCATCGACAATAATATCCATTAAAAGTACAACCATGATCCTATGAGTTATGATTCAGATTTAAGGGTGAAAGTAATTTATTAGAAGACTTCACTTCTTTTACCACCACTCTCTCCAATACAAGATAAAGTTCACATTTTCACTTTTGACTGTCACATTATTAAGGAAAGATTGTCTAATTTCTGTTCTATTCATATCAAATATTTGGAATATCCTCCTTGACAGGTCTGTGAAAGGAGGGATATGATCTAGTAGCAATTGAAGACCTGAGTCTTTGTTATAGTTTACATCTTCATTTTATAGATGATGAAGCTGATTCCCCAGAAGGAGATGTTATGTGTTACCTCAACCTGGAAGAGAAAACTATGATCATTCTCTATGCTTGTACCTGTAGGCCCTTTCTCTTCCATGGGAGATGCCTTGGGTATGGACCAGATGGCACAGAGCTGGATTTCTGTCCTGGCTTTGCCTGATATGGCTGTAGGATCTCTAGCAAGTGTTTTGACTTTCTTGATCTCAGTTCCTCCACATGTAGTAATACTAATTACTTCTTGATAAGTTGTTTTGAGAATTAAATGTAATTTTTTTTTCTCAGTAAATTTTGTTTAAATGGGTCTCAAAATTTTGTGACAGATTTTTGGTCAAGTTGTTTCTATTAAAAAGTACTATTTAAAAAACTAATAACTTAAAAACTGCCACACATACAAAAAAAACCCCAAATGGTCCACAGCACATTCTCCTTTCCTTTCTAAAGGTTTTACGATGCATTGTAACCATTAACTAGTCTTTTACAGTTAAGTGGCCAATTGAGACAAACAGTTCTGTCACTGTTCTTCCATCCTGATTAAGACTGGGGTGGTAGGTATTGGGGATAACATTTATTTAGCCTTCTGAGCTTTCTGGGCAGACTTGGTGACACCTTGCCAGCTCCTTGAAGAGCTTAGTATAGTGACAGAAATACCCTGACTTCTCAACAAATGCCAGCTACTATTATTATTACATTCTCTTACCTCCTAGATATTTTGGAGGTAAGTCTAGGAGCAGTGTTAGAGAAAGCAATGTAAAAACCACAAATGTAAGTGAACAATGATAATTCTAGTATATCAAAGTCTGAATTACCTTCTTCCTACTTTTTATTAATATGGAGGTAACTCACATCAAAGATCTCAAAGCCAGCGATGTCTAAGACCCCAATGAAGTACTGCCTGGGCTGCTTGGTGTCCAGCTGCTGGTTGATGCGGGTGACCATCCACAAGAACATCTTCTCGTAGACAGCTTTGGCCAGAGCACCCACTGAGTTGTACACCTTCATGGACAGAGTAGTGTTTTTGGTGTTATTAAAGGAGTAATGTTTGTTGGTGTTATTAAAGGAGTAATGTTTGTTGGTATTATTAAAGGAGTAATGTTTGTTGTTATTATTAGAGGCCTGGGACGTGGGTGATTCATTGGAGTCATGGTACTAACCTGCTGTACAGTCTGGCCTTTGGTGACGTACTCATTACCGACCTTGACCCTGGGGTAGCACAGGGCTTTGAGCAGGTCAGCAGAGTTCAGACCCTGGAGGTAGGCTGCCTTGTCAGCAACTACAGAAACACAATTCAAGAAATGTTTAATGACGGATATCTTCTTCAACCTATCTTTCTATTTTTCTCCATCCATTTTTTATTATTTAAATATAATCTATAAATAAATCTGTAGAGAATCAGATGAAGCCTCTGTACATTAGAGGGTATATTTGCTAATAAGTGGTCAATGAGTTACACTGGTCTTTGGTAATTTATTGCAGGCAGTTTTTTGAGTAATTCATCAACTTTACACATATGCTCAGTGTTTATGGAAATATTTTTAAGTAAGGCACAAGCCATAATCACAGCTCTTAAGACACATTAGGTATAGTTATAGGGATAAGATAAATAAATCTTAATATTCAGTGTTAGGGATGGTTAAAAGAATATTTGGATCCTTATCTTAGTTTTGTTCCTTCCAATTTCATCTTATTGGTTCAGCGTTTTTATCTGAAAATGTGGGAGTTAAATTTTACTACAGAGTCTCTAAAATTCTGTCAGTGACTGTAATATAAATGCCATGTATCAGGTATAAGATAACTGCTGAAAAGTTTGAGGGGAAGGAGAGAATGCTAAGCTATCAGGCCAGGAAGGGCTTCAAGGAACAGATAACTAGCTTTCATGGTAGGTCCTATATGTTCCATATCCTTTACATACTAAGAGTATATGATTTTTTTCTAAGTTCTTTTTTTATTTTATTTGCTGCCTAGACTATCTTCAGGTTAATATATAGACAACATGCACATGCACACAGGTGTTTAGGAACATCTTTCACCCTGAGCTGTGTTTGGATATATCCTGTGTTCCCAGCCACTCGGTTTACCTAGGCAGTGCTGAAATAGACCACTAGGTCAAGTTAACTTATATACCTACACATGGTTGCCAAGGTAAAAGCAGGAGTACTATTCCATCTTATTGTCTTTCAAATGACCTGACCCGTCAGGTTGCACTTTTTAAGCTACCTCCTTATAAGTGGCTTGTTAGGGTTCATTTTAACTTACTTGGGCTGGATAGAAATTTTGGAGATATGGAGATGTGAAGGAAAGGAGGTGAAGAAAGCATGCAATGTGTACCCTTCAGAAGTCCAGCTACAAAGGAGACTTAAGTTTAGAATAAGCTTTTTTTCTTGCCATGTCCCCTAATTTGTACCCAGATGGAGCCTCATTTGGTACCTTCAGTGCCGTCTGGCTCAGCTTGCTCCTCACGCTGCTTTTGCTTAAATTTCATGTTCCCGTAATGCATTACTGCCCCTGTGAGCTTATAGATGGATACTTTCTCTTCAGGAGTAAAGCCCAGGATGTCAATGGCACTCTGACAGGAGAAATGAAAGGACAAAGATTAGGACAAAAGAGACTGACTTACTTAGGAGAATTTATACTACATTCTAAGGCAACCACACCTACAGTGGGTTTGTTATTGTCATTCCCATATATAACGGATTTTAAAAATAAGTATGTATGTACATATGTTTGTGTATAACTTACATCTGTGGCCATCAGCTCTTCCTGGTCATCAATGCTGGGGACTGTGATCTCCCCTTGACTAACAAAGGCATAGTCATATGGGTTGGTGGTGATCAGGAGCATTTCTTAGGTACATGGAATTCAAGGGATACATTTTACATTAGAAGTTGTTAATAAAAAATGTTAACTTTCATCGGTGAATTTAACATCTTTCTTACCAATCAGATCTGGCTTCTTATTGGAAGTGATCTGATAAAATATATGGTAACTTCTTTCTGCCTTTAGCTGGAAAGTAACTCTGGACTTTTCTAGAAGATCTGGAAAGAAAGAAAGGGTAGTAGATACTGAATTAGAATAAACCATAAATGCTGTTGAGATATTAAATGAACTCAGTGTCTTGACTACAATTGGGGGTATTATATAGGCTCCACTAAGATTTCAGTTTGGAGATCAATCCTCGTGTTGCTACGTATATGCATTTCACACGTGTATGGCAACTACCTGAGTTTCTTACCATCTAAGATCAAAGACTGAAGCATACCTGCTCTGGGAAAAATTAACTTTTCTTATGGGGACCTATGGCCTCTGTATTATATTTAATCCTTAACATCCCTCCCTTCCTTAGGTCACCTCAGATTCTGTGGTGACGGGCCTTCCTTAGAAGCACCAAAGCTCAGGTCAAGAGCAAATCACAGAGATTTATTGTAAACCTATAGGTAACTTGTTAGAACCCATAAATAGTCCTAGTGTTTGTCTTGAAAAAAAAATGTCATAGCTGATTCTGAGGCATGAATTCCTGAATGTGCTACAGAACCATCAGTCTGAGATTGAGGTAAATGGAGCACACAGTGGATTATGGATAAATCTGGCAGCAGGCTCAGTGCATACCAACTGTTGCAAAATATTCCTGCAAATGAAATAACTTGCCTCTCTGTCTTAATTGTCGATGATCCTGTTACTCACATGTTTCAATATCTGCAGAAGCCAACTTCCCTGTTGTACCAAAGTGGATTCTAATGAATTTACCCTTGAAAAGAGAATGATTATTTAACTTTAAAAATTTGAAGCACACAGTGATGTAACTGAAATGATAATTCTGGCATTTAAGGGCTGAGAAAGCCCTTCTGTGATCAAGAGACTTACAAAGCGAGAAGAGTTGTCATTCCTCACGGTCTTGGCATTGCCAAAGGCCTCCAGTAGGGGGTTGGCACTGATGATTTGATCTTCCAGAGTCCCCTGGAAAGACAAGAGCAGTGCTCATATCTGAGGCTCCAGACTTACCAAGAACTCCGACAGTCTTGTTTCTGACTCTGGCTCTCAGAATCACCTTCATTTTGCCAGGTTCCTCCTTCTTTTTCTCCCCAGTAACTGCAATTGTTGCAAAGTACTGGATGACACGCTTGGTGTTCACAGTCTTCCCTGCACCAGATTCTCCACTGTCAAATAGAAACCAGAGAAGAGATCAGAACTGCAGCTCACATTGTCAACATCTATGATGATCACCACAAACCACAGAAGAAGAAAAATATCACATACGTGATCAGGATGGACTGGTTCTCACGATCTGTGAAAGGGAAATCATGACCATTAAAAAAAAGCAAAAAAAAAAGTAAAAAACAAACCAGTATGAAGATTTTTGAATCAGTTTAGATTAAATACATCTTGCCCTCTGCCTGTAATTTTTGTACTGTGTCTAGCCCACCCAAATAACACTTGCATCTTACAGTGAAAATGAGAGGCAAAGAATCACCTATTTTTTGTGTGTCTTATTAATGTTTGTAACTTTTGTCATGGGAAATTTCAAACATATACAAAGATAAAGACAATAAAAGTAGATAAAATAAAGAACCCCCATATACCCATCATACAGCTCAATTATCATTTGGTCAATTTTATATAATCTATACCCCCATCCCAATCTCACTGGATTGTTTTAGAGAAAATCCTAGGCACCATGTAATTTCATATGTAAATACTTCAGTAAGAGTCACAGAATTTTGAAGTTTTAAAGAATTTTGAAGAAGCTGAGACACAGACAGGAATAAGTGACTTCTGATAATTATATAACTTGTTAAGGTCAAAGATATTCAAGCCTTTTGACCTCCAATTTATATATTTTTCTGTTAGCTGCCTCCTTCCCAGTTCTTGGTATCATTAATTCGACGCTGGTGATATTAAATAAGAAAGAGTTCTGGAAATATAAATGTTTGTGTTCATTTACTTTTCTTTTGAAGGCATTTTTTTAAAGATTCACTTCACTTTTATTATGAATAAACACAGTCTCAGATCAGTACAACTGTTTCAGAGCTGACATTAGTAGAAATTATTCCAAAATTGTTCTTAGGTCACAAATAACTAGTATATCACATAAAAGGAAGAAATTCCACCCAATAATGGAAAAGATATCCTGTGTGTTTCTGTGGCAATGAGTATATGCATTCTCAAATTTTGTCTAATTAGTTATCCACCACTTATCTAAGGATTCAGTCAGTTTCTTGGAGAGAACTATATAGACTAAGGAAAGTATCTAGAACATATGGGCGTATCAAGTTTATGGTGTATACTGCTACTAGAAAAGTACTCAGGATGTAAGAGAATTCCTCTGCAGAAGGATCCCAAAATGCTTTATGAAAAGCATTATCATTTATTTCCCTTTCTATTTCTTATATATTTTTAATTAATAAAAACAAATTTTCACTAGTTACAAGACTATGTTGATTTATACCAGTCTTCTGATATGTTAAAGCTCTAATTCTATACTGATATATTAGAGATTTTAGAGAATTCTCAAATCTAAAAATCTATTCAGAGAAATAGATAAAAGTCTGGATATTATTTAGATGTAGATACAGATTTTAGAGAACTTTAAAGTTCTATGCAGTGAAGTATGCACAGGTTTTAGAATGTATTCAGATTGATTTTTTTTTTTCAGCAGAAGAAAAATCTCGAAAGATCATTATCACATTTAATGGGAGCATAGATATAAAAACAATGTTCTAATTTCTTTTGGAAAAGCTAAAATAATATCATCCAGGTCCATTGCCACAGTTTTGCCTGGTTTTATATGTAAATCATGTTTGGAAAGCACAAATAATCTTGAATTTGGAGCAGTTGCAAAGCTTGGGTAGGCCTTGGTAAGGGTGGTGACAGTGTAAATGCAGCTGCCGAGTATTAAAACTTTTGAAATGAGCCAGCATTTGGATAATTTCTGAAAGGTAGTTAGCTTCTGTTGACAACGAAAGAACAGTTTCCTGGCATGAAATCCTCATAGAACTGGTTGGTTTGTAATAGAAGATTCCTATTCAATTCCTTTCTTTTCTCTCTCCTCCTTTAAAGGACAATTTAAAAACAAGTGCAACAAAGCAAACAAAAGAACAAAACCCTATCAGTTATAAAACACAGGAATTCAAAATATTTCCAAAGGCAATAAATTTGTTGTGTGAAGATGAAAGATTTTAATGCTATATTTAGGCCTATAATGTGTATCAAAGCTTTTTGTTTATATTTTGATAATGCAGGAATAATGGGCTTTGAAATAATTTTTAAAAAATATTTTCAAAGAAAGAGTTTTATTTTCTTCTATTGTAACGGAAAAAAAAAGTCCTTCAAAATCTTTGGGAGGAAAGTCATAGCTTTTTTTTTTTTAACTCTTGTATTACTCCAAAGGTTAACAATATTAGCTGTGTCATTTAAAGACAAAGGTAAGAATTCACAAAGCTTTCCAGCTATAGCTGGTTGATTATTTTCCTTGATTGCTGTGGATGTGGATATTTTAAAAGAATCTGTTTGAACATTTTTCTACCCAGATTACAAAGTAAAAAATATGGGAATGCAACAGACATGTTTACAGAGTTCTGTTAATTGTTTCAGCTAAGCTTCCAGTCACTAGCTGGGTTAGCTTGGGCAGGTCAGTGAACTTGGTGAGCTCCACTTCATGCATCTGTAAAATGGAGATTGCTGGCTGCTGTTAAGTATATGTAACATAAGGGCTCTGAAAGTGTTTTGAAAATAGTGAATCCCATGTGGCTGCAGTGTAGTATTATAACCAAGGCCCAGACAAAATCTGTTTGTTAAATATTCTGTTGTCACATTTCTGTAAACAGATGACTCATTCACTCACCGGTCAGCATGAACTGATAGGCATTGTCCGAGATGGAGAAGATGTGGGGTGGGGCCTCCTGGCGCTTTTTGCCTCGGTAGGCGGCCACCACCTCAGGGTTGTACACTGGCAGCCACTTGTAGGGGTTGACAGTGACACAGAAGAGGCCCGAGTAGGTCTGAGAAAATCAGAAAATACAATATGTGGATGTTGTTTTTACTGAGAGAGAGAGATGGAATGAACAGATGCTCACGTAGATCATCCAGGCTGCATAGCGCTCTTTGAGGTTGTACAGCACTCCAGGCTCGTGCAGGTGAGTCATCATGGCCATGTCCTCAATCTTGTCGAATTTTGGAGGGTTCATGGGGAAGACTTGGTCATCTTTCACTGTCAGAGTCTGGCAAGTAAAGTAAGAGACGAGTTTGTATTAATGGTTGGAGGTAGGGCTTATGTTTATCTATTTTGGCTACACTTCCAGATGCTGTCCTTTAAAAAAATATATTCATTTCAGAGTTTGATGCTAAAAAAAATCTGTTTCCTATGACAAACTTGGAGCCTACATATTCAAAAAGATTTTTCCTTCCATATCTCTTCTCCCAGGTTTAACAGTTTATATCCATAGGCTAAATTTCTTATTTTTTCTTCCCATTCATTTATAAGAAACTTCAATTTCGGTGGGGGAGTTATGGGGGGTGTTAACACATTATTTAACTTAGCAGATAATACTTCTGATAGGAGAAGTTAGTTTTTATTACTCCCAAGTTTGGGATTTAGGCTGGGAATTGGGGAATTGAAGGGGTTAAATGGTAGAGGCCAATGCTAGTGGGTTCAAATCCTGTGGGGAGTTGGGAAGGTGAGAAATGAGATTATTCCCGAGAAATTCTTTTGCCTTCCATCTGCTACTCATACATGGACTAGAAAGGTGCTTGTATTGGCAATAGGCTTAACAATTCTTACCAAGGAAGGCTTCAACTGGAAGTGAGGAGATAGAGAAATAAAACAGGAAGGATTTTATGTTTATATTTTTACTTACTGCTCCACTGTCTGTCTTTACAGTTACTTTTCCTCCTTCCTTGCTTTGTATGATGCCCTTCACGTAGGATTCCTTGGGCTCCACAACAAAGACTGATGTTTTAGCATCAAAGGGCTTGTTTTGGGCCGCAATCCGCTCCTTTTCTGATTTTCGAAGGTAGGGAGCAGCTTCGCCAAAAACAGCCATCTCAGCATCTGAACTCATGGCTGCCACTTATTTAGCAGAGGACTCTGCCTTGGGAAAGAAATGGGAAAATAGAAACCAGAAGTCATACATGTGAGTTAGCATTTAAAATGAAAGAAATGCTGAACCTATTGCCTAGAATGTACCTATTTTTCCAAACTGTCATTACCAGTGTTCTAACACAGAAACACTAACACTGGACTGATTTGGAATAAGATTGTCATTTGAGTCTTCATTTTTGGCACTTTGACATTCCCTTCCCAGATTGTATGTATTTTGATCCTTTGGGCTAGGGTACCTACAATTTAATGAAAATGGAATCCTTGCATGTTCTAAAATGTAACAATATCTATATCTAAAACTGTTTGGTGGATTGTTATATAGCAACTTTCATTCTTTAATCCCCACTTTTGCTTCTGCATACTGTTTTCATCTGCCGTAAGCTAGGGCAATCATGGAGTGAGGAAGGAAAGTATGGTGCAAATTAAGGCTGACGTTTTCAGTGGTATCAAAAATATCCTTGCCTGTTCAGATGGCCCTTTTTCTTAACTCTCAAATCAAAAAATTATTTTTAACATCTACTTTATGTTAATATTTGGTGTTATGTCTCTCAGTAGATTGTTAAAAGACCTTGTAATAAATTCTTAGTTCTCTGGATTTGTTGTCATTTGGTTTGTTATCAAGAGATAGCATTGCCTTAACTCCAAAGTCTCTTTGACAGTCTCTTTTTGGCATGAGAGATTTTAACTGTTAGTTAACAGATCTAACCACAGAGAAATGAGAGCTGCAGCATGAAGAAGGCCTCTTCTCACATATTCCACAGCTGCTGTTCTTTCCATCCAGAAAAAGAGACAAAAAATTTAAGGGTTCATCACATGCATGTAAGCCATTGTCTTCCGATTGACAGATATGCCCATATAACAGTAGTGTGCTACATCGATTGAGTCTTTCCTTTACTTTCAGGTATACTTTACTTGGGGAAGGGCCAGGAGCTCTTCCAACTTAGGTACTATATTTAGCACTCTGTGATTGTAATACTTGTACCTTTTTGATGAACAATAATATTTAAAAGAACAAGTAACAGTGAATCTTTAGAAAGTAGCTGAAATATGGTTTTAACAAAATATTTGTTTTTTAACATTTTTAGATGAGAATTTTTCTGGGGTGTTTAAAAAATCTTGGTAAAATGTTTTAAGTGTTTAATGTTTTACAGTAATGGGAGGTCTAAGTGCAGCTGAGAATTCACTGTCAAAATTCACACTGGCCTAAATGGCCTTTAATCCTGGAACTCAAATGAGGGCAGTCTCTGAGAATAAGATGTTCTGAAAAAATTTATAAGCTTTCATTCATTTGGAAGCACCATCTAACATAATTGCAAAAACATAGAAATGGTGTATGATTAAAAGCTGTTCCCAGCTTCATTAGACTAAATCCCCTGTGTCATCAATAACTGAATAAATCTGAGTCTTACCTCTGGAATTCCAGATGAAAATGCAGGTTCAGAAGTGTCTAACGCTGTAAAAAAACAAGTTTTTTAGGAAAATTTTTTATTAGCTATACTCTGAAATCTAGTAAGATAGTTACAGACTTAAAATTTCCCTGATCTAAAGTTTAGCTTATGAAAATAAAAGTCAAAGTTGGGTGGAACAGTTTCGTGCTGAGAGATGGGTCATGGGGTAAGTTCTTCCTGCCTCATTGGGGTCCTCAAGTCCCAAGGCCCCCATCACTTACCTCTGGGCTTTTGGAGATAAGACAGTAGGGATCTGTTGTGCTTATATAGGAACTAATGTGCTGATGCTGCAGCTATCTTCTCTTTGTTAGGGCAAGACATTTGGCAACATGAACCCTCAGTATAATTTGTACTGACATTTGGCATGTTTGGATATAATTAGAACTATTCATATCATTTTGAGTATGTGAACCAATCTCCTATAAATAATTTTACAGGGGCCAATCTGCTGGCAGAGAATGCTTTCTAGTATGCTGGGAAGGTAATCTTTGACAGTGCCTGGTGGGGCCTCATAGTAAGTTCCTAAGAGCTATATTCGTTTGGCAAATTCTTGCATGCATGCCTGCAGCAACTTAATGATCAGATACTCAGTAACACATTGCTGTCAGGGCCCTAACCCCTTTTCCTTATTTGGTACAACAGGAACCCTCCAATTCATTCCTTTGGGTCACTGCCAAGATTTACCCTTGGAGTATGGACAATGTGAGAGGAGATTCTATACTGAGTTTCTATCACTGGGGCAGTGCCCATCTCAACATTGAAAAAAATTATTTCATTAGAAAACAATATATATTCATTTTAGAAAAATAAGCAAAGAGAAAAAATGTCTGTAGTCCCAGTATGCAGCAATAATATAACATATATGCATATTTAGAGTAGGGTCATACTGTATGCACATATATATATTCTCATATATGCTTATAATCTGCTTTTAAAATTAATATTCATGTAATTTATACCCAATTCTTTAAACAAATTATATGAGGTCTATCTGGAAAAAATCCAGCCATTGTTAATACAATGACAATGATTTACATGACTTCATTGTAACTTGGCAGCCAAGGAGAGTGGACTGGAATGCACATGTGTGAACAATGACAGCTTCACTATAGTAGTCAGTGGGGGCAGTAGATGCCATTGAGTGAGCATGTGTACTGTGTGACCATTGCATTCAACATAACTGAGTGAGCAGAGCAATGAATCTGCATTAAATTTTGCATTAAGTTAGAACATTCTTCTGTGGAAACTATTTGGATGATTCAGAAGGCTGCAGCTATGGGCAGCTGATGATTGGCAGCTTCATCATGAAAATGTGCCTCTCATGCATCACCTCTCATCCTGAGCTTTTTGGTGAAACATCAAATCACCCAGGTGACTCAGCCCCCTATAGCCCAGAATTGATGCCCTGTGACTTCTGGCTTTTCCCAAAACTAAAATCACCTTTGAAAGGGAAGAGATTTCAAACTATGGGTGAGATTCAGGGAAATATAATGGGACAGCTGATGGCAACTGGGAGAACTGTGTGAGGTCCTAAGGTACCTACTTTGAAGGGAGCTGAGGCATCATTGTCCTATGTACAGTGTTTCTTATATCTTGCATCTTCTTCATTAAATGTCTCTATTTCTCACAGTACATGGCTGGATACTTTCTGGACACACCTTGTATCATAATCATAATTTTTGAAATCTTTTAAAATTTAATTTATTGGGGTGACATTGGTCAATAAAATTACATATGTTTCAAGTGTACAATTCTGCAATACATCATCTGCACATTGTATTGTGTGCTTACCATCCAAAGTCTAGTCTCCTTCCATCACCATTTATCTCCTGTTTACCCTCTTCCACTACCCTCACCCCCCTTCCCTCTGGTAATCACCATACCGTTGTCTGTATCATTGAACTTTTTTTTGCTTACTCCCTTTACCAATTTCACCCAGCCCCCAAACCACACTCCTCTCTGACAGCTGTCAGTCTGTTTTCTGTATCTATGAGTGTGTTTCTATTTGTTTATTTATTTTGCTCATTAGATTCCACATGTCAGTGAAATCATAAGGTATTCTTATTTCTCTGACTTGCTTATTTCATTTAGCATATTACCCTCTAGGTCCATCTATGTTGTCATGAAAGGTCAGGTTTCCCTCTTTTTTTCTTTTTTTTTTACAGGTGAGTAGTATTCCATAGTGTAAATGTACCACAGCTTTTTTATCCACTCATCTGTTGATGGTCACTTGGACTGCTTCCAAACCTTGGCTGTTGTAAATAGAGCTGCAGAGAACATAGGGGTGCATATATTCTTTCAAATCAGTGTTTTGGGTTTCTTCAAAGATATTCCCAATTGTGGAACCGCTGGGTCACAAGGCACTTCCATTTTAATTTTTTTTGAGAAAACTCCATACTGTTTTCTACAGTGGCTGTACCAGTCTGTATTCCTACCAAACAGTGTATGAAGATTTTATTTTCTCTACATCCTCACCAATACTTGTCATTTGTGAATTCAGTCATGATAACTATTCTGTACGGGTGTAAGGTATTATCTCATGGTGGTTTTAATTTTCATTTTTTGATGATTAGTGATGTTGAACATATTTTCACATATCTACTGACCATTTGTATGTCCTCTTTGGAGAAGTGTCTATTCAGGTCCTTTACTCATTTTTAAACTGGATTGTTTGGTTTTTTTTTGGTTTTGAGTTGTTTGAGTTCTTTATAATTTTGGATATGAACCCCTTATCAGATGTGAATATGTTCTCCCAACAGTGAGTTGTCTTTTCATTTTCTTGATGGTTTCCCTTGCTGTGCAAAACTTGTTAGTTTGATGTAGTTTCATTTGTTTTTCATTTGTTTCCCTTGCCCAAGGAGATATATCAGAAAAAACACTGCCACAAACAATGTCCAAGATTCTACTGCCTATGTTTTGTTCTGGGATTTTTATGGTTTCAAGTTGTACATTTAAGTCTTCAATGTATTTTGAGTTTATTCTTATGTGTGACATAAGGATGTGGTCCAATTTCTTTTCTTTCTTTTTTTTTTTTTTGCACATATCTGTCCAATTTCTCAACAGCATTTATTGAATAAACTATCTTTAGCCCATTGTATGTTTTTGCCTCCTTTGTCAAATATTTATTGACTATAAAAGTGTGGGTTTATTTCTGGGCTCTCTATTCTGTTCTGTTGATCTGCATGTCTGTTTTTATGCTGGTGCCATGCTGCTTTGATTTCTATGGCCTTGTGGTATAATTTGATACCAAGTAGCAAGCAACTTCCAACCTTCTTCTTTCTCAAGATTTCTGAGGCTATTTGGAGTCTTGTTTTGGTTCCAAATAAACTTTTGGAATATTTGTACTAGTTCTGTGAAATACAGCTTTGATATTTTGATAAGAATGGCATTGAATCTATAGATTGCTTTCTGGCCTATAGAAATTTTAATGATGTTCATTCTTTTTATAAATGAACACAGTGTATATGCTTTGACTTATTTTATCTTCCTCAGTTTCTTTCCTAAGTGTCTTATAATTTTTCCAAGTACATGTCTTTTACTTCCTTGGTTAAATTTATTCCTTCATACTTTATAAAGTCTTTTTTTTTAAGGTTAGGTATATTGAGCTATAACTTATACACAGTAAAAATTATCCCTTTCAGGTGACAGTTTTATGCAGCTTTTTTGGATTCTATTTGAAATACAATGTAAACTTTGCAATAAAATTTACCTTTTTTTGTTGTATAGTTCTATGAGTTTTGACATGTGCATCATTTCTTGTAACCACCACCACAGACAGGTTGCAGAACAATTACATTTCCATGAGTTTTGATAAATATATGTAGTTATGTAACTTCTTATATTTTAATTATGTGAAAAATCAAAGCTCAAAAGATTAGGCTCAGATTCCCTTTTGATGAGCACTTAAAATGCAGGCACCTTCCTTTTTTCTAGAGGTAACCACCAATCTCAGTTTGATTTGTAATATTCCTGACCTTTTCTGGGCATTTTTTTTCTGTAAAAGTGGCCTAAGAAAAATGATCACTTAGAAAATATATAATACAGATAGTTAAAATGTTATAAATAGCATTATAGTTTACAATCTACCAACTTGCATTTATCATTCTATACTCTTGGGTCATGTTATATATTAGTACATAAATAAAAATAGGAAAAATTCAAAACTATACATAAGTAGAGAGAATGGTATAATGACCCCATTGTACACATTATCCAAGAGTAGTAATTATCAGTTCGTGGCCAGTCTTGTTTCATATATACCTCTACTCATTACTTTCATTCCTGAAGTATTTTCATATTACTCATTTAAAAATTTCTGTGTAGAATTCTGTTTCTTCTAGATTGTAATAATTTTTAATGCAATTTTTAAAGGGTTTCTCTTGATTTAATAATGATCTTAACTTTGCATGTCAATCTTACAGAAGTTTAAAATTTTTATCTGGTCAAAGTTATAAAAACTTTTCCTTTATATTTTTGCTTTTTTGTGTGTATTGTAAAAAAGGCCTTCCCCAATGCATGGTCGTAAATATTTTCTATAGTTTCAAACTTATGTTTTTAAAGAAAATATTGAGATTTGTAATCTAGGTTAGAGAGGGTGAGGGAGACCCAGGGAGGGAGGGGGAGAAACAGAGAGTTGAGGGAGAAAAGAGAGAATGTAATCTGTGTCTGGATTCCATATTTTGTACCATATATTTGTGCCAATAGCACATATGTTTTGATACCTAATAGGGCAGATTTTCCTTAATTTATTCATTTATTTCAAAGTTGTCTTGACAATTCTTACAGTCTACTCTATGAAATGTAGAATCAGGTTATATTAAAAATCCTGTTGGGATTTCGATTTGGATTAAATTGAATTAATTTGATGAGAGTTAATACCTTTACAATAGTGAGTCTTTCAATCCATAAGTATGATATATTTTTGCTTATTCCAAGTCTTTTTAAAAATGTTCTTCATACTTTTTCTAGTTTTTAAAATTTGTTACATTTATTGAGGTAATATTGGTTAATAATATTATGTAAATTTTAGGTGTACAACTTGATAATATGACATCCGTATATTCTATTGTGTGCTCACCACCAGAAGTCAAGTCTCCTTCTGTCACCTTGTATTTCAAACAGTTTACCCTCTTTGTCCTCCCCTCACCTTCCTTCCCCTCTGGTAATCACTATTTAGTTGTCTGCATGTATGAGTTTGCTTTTTATTTGTTTTGTTACTTTTTGTTTTATATCCCACATATAAGTGAAATCATGTGGTTCTTGTCCTTTTCTGTCTGACTTACTTCACTTTGCATAATACTCTTAAGATCCTACGGGGTTTTTTTATGAAAGTCTTGTATATTTCCTATTAGGTTTATTCCTAAGAATTTATAGTTTTTTTATTGTAATGGTGCATAGGATTATTTTTCCTATTATACTTTCTACTTGATGATACTGGCATGTGGCAGATGAGTTCACGTAGTCAGAACCTCAGCTTTGTTTGTGGCAGCAGCATGCCCACTAAACTTTATTTCCCATATTTCTTTGAATGAAGTAAACATGGACACTAATGGCTAATGAAATGCAAGCAATTGCTGGGTTGGGCTTCCAGAGAATCTCTTTTATCAAAGAGAGCAGACTCCTCTTGTACCACCTTTCCCTCTTCTCTCTTATCCTTCTTCCTGTGTAGAATACAGATATAATGGCTGCAGCTGTAGCCTGGAAAGGAAGATCAAAAGAATTTCAGACCTTAGCTTTGCATTTTGTTATGTGAAGAAAAATAAACCACTAATATTTATAAGGTACTGTTCACTCAGATTTTCTATTACATACACAGTCTCTAACAAATATGTGGTGTGTTTGAAAGTTATTGGTTTTTCTGTTACCTTATATCTGACCCCCCAATGAACTTCCTAATCATTTCTAAAAATTTATTTGATTCTCTTGGGGTTTTGATGTATTGTGCACAAATAATCACAATTCTATATCTTCCTCTTTGGTAATTTATACATTATCTTTCCTTCTCTTATTGCATTGTCTAAGATATTTAGGACAATATGAATAGTAGTAATATATTATTGACATTAGGATACTTCTATATGTATTCTATACAAGTAACTCTTATTTTGTTCCTGACATTAATTGGATTACATCTAATGTTTTACCAAGTATAATATTTGCTATATACTTTATATCTAGTTTGCCAGTAATTTTGATCATAAAAATGAATTAAGGCTATTAAAAATAATTTCCATTCCTAGGTATATGCCCAAGAAAATTGAAAACATACTTATACAAAAACTTATACACAGATGTTTACAGCAATAGTATGCATAATAATCAAAAAGTGGGAACAGTCAAAATGTCCATCAATGACAAATGGATAAATAAAATTTGATATATTCATTCAATGAAATATTACTCACCATAAAAGGAATAAAGTACTAATACATGATACACCATGGATTAACCTTTAAAACACTATGCTAAGTGAAAGAAGCCAGATGTAATGTGCCCATATTTGATTATTTCATTTATATAAAATGTTAAGAATAGGCAAATTCATAGAGACATAAAGTAGATTAATGGTAGTCAGAGAATGGTATGAAGGGAGAATGAAAAGTGACTTCTAATGGCTTTCTTTCTGAGGTGACAAAATGTTCTGGAATTAGATAGTAGTTATGGTTGTACAACTTTGTGAATCTACTAAAACCACTGAATCATACATTTAAATGATGAATTTTATGGTCTATGAAGTGTATCTAAAGATGCATTAAACTATCAGTGTTTTTCTGCATCTATTGAGATTACTACCTATATATTTTTCTCCTTTAACTTGTTAATGTGAATTTTGTAGTAGGTTTTCTCACTTTTTCCATTCTGGATTTCATGCAATAAAACCTATTGATATGATATTGTTTAATTTCCTACTGCTTTAAGTTTACTAATTTTTATGTGAAATTTCTCCATCTGAATTCATATGTGACTAGGCCATAGTTTTCTTCGTTTTGATATCGGGATCATTCTAGTCTTGTAAAATGAGTCAGTTCCTATTTGCTTCTATTTTCTGCAACAGTGTGTTTAGGATGTGAATAATCTGTTCCATGACGCTTTGGGAGAGTTCCTTCAGGAACATTTTTGGCATCATGAATCTTTGGAGGATAAATATCTTAACTATTATTTACTTGTTTTCATGACCATTGATTAGGCTGTTCAGAGTTCCTACTTTGTTTTGTGGCCTATTTGGAAAATTTCTGTTTTCTAGAAAATTGCCTGTTTCGTGTAAGATTTTAGAGTTTTTGACATTTTTGTGCATACCTTTTACAATTAAAAACTTTTATGTAGTCATCTATTCCTTTTTATTCTTTATATAATACTTATTGTATGCTGCTTTTAATTTTATTCATTCCTTTTATTTCTTTAGGTTTATTTCATTGGTCTGTATCTAGCATCTTCAATTGAAATTTTCATTTATTTTCGTTCATACTTAATGGTCTTACAAGATTATTTATGATGATAAATTTTTCTTTGGTTACTGCTTGGACAAATCTTACAGGCTGATATGTAATACTCTGAGAGTCCTTCAATGATAATTATTTTAAAATTTCTGTTTTAAAAGAGTGTTCTCTTTTAGCTGTTAATTTTTTATTGTGTCTGTCTGTATGTATGTGTGTGCAATTTGTTTTCTAAAGGTCCCACTAGTAGTAAGGAATGTGGTTTATATGTCTGTTTGTATGTGTTCATGTAAGTAGTAAAATGATTTAATAGCATCCAAATATGAATATTATTGGTATCCCATAAACCTCTCATGATCTCCCTCATTATAACTCTTATTTTTCTCCCTTAAAGGTAATTATGATTTTTACTTTATGATAATTTCTCAGCTCTTCTTTATAGTTTTATTATTTGTGTATACATTCATAAACAGTACATATTTTTGCCTGTTTTTGAGCTTCATATGAATAAAACTTTATTTATTCTTTAGCATCTCACTTTTTTTGCCCAACATTAGTATTGTAAAATTTTTCCATGAAGTCATATATAACCTTATTTTCATTACTGTACAGTATTACATTGTATAGTAATGACAATTCTACTGTAGATAAAATTTGGGGTTGTTCCTAGTTTTGCCTATTTTCTAATTTTATGTATTTATTTTTCAGCATGAGCAGTAAGTAGCTCTCGCTTCTGTGATATCTTGTTCTAGAAATAGTTGATATTACTTTTGCAGCTTTGTACACAGGTTGGTTGTTGTTGTTCTTCTCCTCTCCCCTTATTCTTTTAACAGCTTTACTCAGGTAGAATTCTGCATACCTTAAAAGTTATATATTTTAAGTACACAGTTCAATGAGTTTGAAAAAATTTAGGCAGTTGTGCACTATCACAGTCCAGTTTTATAACACTTCCTTGAATCCAAAAAATTCCCTTGTGCCCATTTGCCATCAATTTCAATTTTTAACCCCCAAACCCTATGCAAACACTATTCTGCTTTCTCTTTCTCTCTATATAGTGTTACCTTTTGTAGAAATTTAAATGGAATCTTTCTGTACTATGTACAGTCTCTCGTGTCTGGCTTTTCTCCCTTAGCCTCTTTTGAAGTTCATCAGTGTTGCTGCACATAAGAGTAGTTCATTTATTTTTATTGCTTAGTAGTATAGTCCGTTGTATAGATGTGCCACATTTTGTTTATGCATTCACCAGTTGAAGGACATTTGAATTGCTTCTAGATTTTGGCTATTATGAATAGTGCTGTTAATAATACTTCACAACATTTGTTTTTATTTCTCTTGGGTATGGAACTAGGAGTTGAATTACTAGGTTATATATGTTTAACTTTTTCAGAAATTGCCAAATTCTTTTCCATTGTGGCTGTACCATTTACATTTTCACTAATAATATAGGAGGGTTCTCGTTTCTTTACATCCTCACTTATACTTGTATTGTGTTTTTTTATTATAGCTATTCTATGGGTGTAAAGATGGTAACTCATTATGGTTTTAATTTATATTTCATTAATGAATAATAATTTTGATTACTTTTCATGTGCTAATTTGTCATTTATATATTTTCTGTAGGTGAAGTATCTTTCCAATCTTTAGCATTAAAAAATGGATCATTTTTTAAAGTTTTTTAAAGGTTTTATTTATTTATTTTTAAAGAGAGGGAAAGGGAGGAAGAGAAACATCAATGTATGATTGCTTCTCACACACCTCCTACTGGGGACCTGGCCCACAACCCAGGTGTGTACCCTGACTGGGAATCAAGCAGGCAACCCTTTGGTTCCCAGGCCAGTGCTCAGTCCACTGAGCTACAACAGCCAGGGCCATTTTTTATTATAGACTTGTTAGAGTTCTAAATATATATATTCTTCATAAAAGTCCTTTATAAGATACAGGATTAAAAAATATTTTCTTCTGGTCTGTGCTTATTTCATTTTTTGTGTTTTTTTTGTTTTATGTTTTTTAGTTCTTAAAAATTTTATTT
Source organism: Phyllostomus discolor (assembly GCF_004126475.2). Lineage (NCBI taxonomy): Eukaryota > Metazoa > Chordata > Mammalia > Chiroptera > Phyllostomidae > Phyllostomus > Phyllostomus discolor. The sequence goes on along the minus strand of NC_040910.2, from coordinate 68,765,220 downwards.
TTTGTTTGTTTGTTTAATTGTTCAAGTACAGTTGTATCCATTTTCCTCCCACCACTCACCCCCACCTCAGCTATCCCTACCTCCCACCCTCAATCCTACCCCCCTTTGGTTTTGTCCATGTGTCTTTTATACATGTTCCTAAAACCCCTCTCCCCTTCCCCTACATTAACTCCTCCCTCCTCCCCTCTGGTTACGATCAGTTTGTTCTTTATTTTACTGTCTCTGGTTATATTTTGCTTGCTTGTTTGTTTTGTTGATTAGGTTCCACTTATGGGTGAGATCATATGGTATTTGTATTTTACTTTCTTAACGGTATCTTTTGAAGAACAGAAGTTTTTAATTTTGATGAAGTCCAATTTATTATTTTCTTTCATAGAGTATGTTTTTGGTGTCATATCTTACAAATATTTTCTAATGTAAAGTAACATATTTTCCTTTATATATTTGTAATTGTAGATTTTACATTTATGTGTATATTCCATTTCAATTTAATTTGCATGTATGATTTGAAGTAAGTGTTTAGGTTCATTTGTTTTTAAATGTTAGTATCCAATTATTTCAGTGTTATTTGTCGAAAAGAATATACTTCCTCTACTAAATTATCTTGGTACTTTTGTTGAATATCTTTAGTGATTTTACTTATTTTAAAATTGAATCTGCTTTTTATGTAGTATGTAAAGTCTATCCAGCCATGTAATATGAAAAATAGAGACATTTATTGAAGAAGATACAAGAAACATTGTACATAGGACAATGATGCCTCAATTCCCTTCCAAGTAGGCACCTTGGGTCCTCACACAGTTCTCCCAATCACCGTCAGCTGCCCCACCATATTTTCCTGAATCTCATTGACGGTATGAAATCTCTTCCCTTTCAAAGGTGATTTTAGTTTTGGGAAAAGCTAGAAGTCCAGGTGCCAAATCTGGGCTGTAGGGGGGCTGAAAGTCATTCATATTATCTCACTGTTGACGGTAAAATGTTATATTCATCTTTACAGTTGAGCTTGTTATCTGCGTTATTCATCTGTTTTTACTTTTGTCTATTTTATCTATTATCTTTCTAGTACATGTAAGTTAAAATCCTCTACTATGATGGTTTTCAAATCTGTCACATTTTTGTTTGTATAATCTCTGCCACTTTTTTTATTGGTTGGTCTTGAATTCTACTTTTGCTAATATTCTGTTATATTTGCTTTTACTTTTTGGAAGCATATATAGTTCATCTTTTCCCATATCTTTATTTTCAGACTTTTTAAGTTAATTTATTTTACATTACACTTTTAAAATGCAAGCACCTCTGTAAAATCCATTATGAAATCCTATTTTAGTAGGATAGTTCTTGAAGCAGCAGACTGGCTGGCATGCTTTTTCTGGTACACACAATGTTTTAAATATCAATGTAACTAGCAGGATGTTCTGTTGTTTGATTTTAGGCAAGTCACCTAACCTCTACAAGCCTTAGTTTGTTTTTCTGTTAAAGGAAAATAATATTTTTTACCAAGTCACAGAATTAATATATTAGTGAGCAATATATAAAAAGCATCTAGCATAGTTATCTGGCAATATAGACAGTATTTGTTAAATATTGGCTATTATCACTCTTTAAAATTATGTAGAAGGTAAGGTTCTATCACTGTGAGTCATGGGATATTACTGGAGTCTTTTAAACAAGGAGCTGATATCATAAGATCTGCATTTTTAAACACAACCATGGTAGCCGTGTGGAAGATGAATTGGAGGAGTGAGACAGAGATAAAGAACTCACTTAAGCAGTTGTTGTACTATTTTAGGAAAGAGTCGAGGACCTGAACCAAGCCAACAGCTCTTGGAAAAGAAAAGAAGGGGATGAAATCAAGAGGTATTTAGGTTGTAGACTTGACTTTGCTTGTTGCTGGTGAAATATAAATAATTTTAGATGTTCAACAACTACTTAAACTTATTGTACCCCAACACAGCTAAAAATAAACTGAATTTCTTGAGGTTGGGGTAATTTTTTTCATGAAACGGGGATAGACTTGAAAGTAAGAGAAAGGTTAGAGATATAACTTGATGGAGAATTGCAGTATTAGAATTTGTAGTAAAAGATTGCAAGTTTACAGGAATAATAAGCTTTTACCAGACAATGAAGTAACAAGCCATCCTACCTGCCATCAAACATTTTAGAAATATGGTGATTAGAATAATATAAAATTAGTGGAGGTGAAGACAAGTAGATCAAAATGGGTTCTTGCGGGGATGGCAGTTTAGTGTATTATAAAGGTGGCATTTCACACCATTTGAGAGGGGCAAGGACTATTCAATGAATGGGGTTGAGACTTATGAAAGAGGCAATACAAATAGCCTATAAATTTAAAAACATACTCAGCTTCAAGAGGTGCAAGATCTATACCAGCTAGTATATTTCACCCATCATGTTGACAACAATAAAAAAAGTTCAGTAGGCCCTGTATAGTGTAGCTCAGTGGACTGAGCGTGGGCTGTGAACCAAAGGTCACCAGTTTGATGCCCAGTCAGGGCACATGCCTGGGTTGTGGGCCAGGTCCCCAATGGGGGCCATGTGAGAGGCAACCATACATTGATGCTTCTTTCCCTTTTTCTCCCTCCCTTCCCCTCTCTCTAAAATAAATAAATAAAACCTAAAAAAAATTCAATGGTAGTAAATGATGGTGTGGGAGAGTAGATGGTCTTATATGTTATGGATAAGAGTGTAAAATTCCAGGGCAATTTGTTGCATCTTTTGAATTTCAAAATTTCAGTAATTTCCCTTTTTACTGTCTTTTCTACAGAAGCACAGTAGAAAAAGAAGGCATGCCAAGGTTCTGCGTTTAGCATTTACGCTAATAGCAAAACTCTGGAAACAGATGTCCGTTCAGTTACTTTGCCTGTATTAAGTGGCCACCTGTTAAGTGATGGTGATCTGATTATGGGTCAGTGGTTGAAACCTGACACCTGCTTTAGTCTGAGATTTGGATCAACATAATGCATTTTCCACTTGTTTTCTTTGAGGTATAACCCTGTAAATGAAAAACCTTATTTAAAATAATAAACAATTAAGTACAGAGTTTTAATAGACAATATACATATTTAAATAAACTAAACTGTGAGATATACTTTGCTAATGCTTATTTATTGGTATATTTCAATCTTTTTCCAATGCACAAATATCTCTTACACAATTCTTGCGTGACAACTCATTTCTTTTAACTTAGAGTTAAGCTCTTCCAAGGTCTGGCTTATATCCCTTGTCCATGCTCTTCTTGCTAGTATCTACTTACATTTAAGCTCAGGGGCAGCATTAAGTTACTGTTTTTAATGATCCCTTTGCTCTGTGAGTCCTTGCCAAAAATTAGGTTACAATTCCTAAGATTCCCTTGGCCCTAACAATTTCTCTTTTTTTCTCTCTTCAGTGAGGAAAAGCAGAGGAATAACAGCTGTTTAAGGCATCCCTATCTTTTCTAATATGAAACTGTAATTATCTTATTTTCAGCTAAAGGATAAAACTTGCCTTTCCTAAAATATCAAAGAGGAATGTTATTTAGATTCATCTATGTTATTGTACACAGTTCATTTCTTCTTCTTGATGAGTAGTGTTCCTTTGTGAAGATATACCATATTGTATTCATCTATTCTTTTGCTTACAGATATTCTTTATTTTGTGGAAACATCTTTTATTTATTTTGGTTAAATTCCAAAGGAGTGAAATTGCTATATCAAAAGATATATAGGTGTGTACTTTATAAGAATTGGTTAAACAATTTAACAATAAGAGTTGAACCATTTTACATCCTTACTAGCAATACATGTGAGATGTAGTTGCCCAGCATCCTCACCAACATTTGTTATTATCAGTCTTTATGACTTTAGCCATTATTATAGATGTGTAGTAGAACCTCCTTCTGGTTTTAATCTGATAACTGTAGAATTCTCCAGAATCCTCTAGACTAGCTATATTGAACATCTTTTAATCTTGTTATTGGACCTTCACATACCCTCTTCTTGAAATCATCTGCCAAAGTCTTTTGCTCCTTTATACTGAGACATCTTCTTTCTATTTATTTATTGTTTTGTATGTGTTCTAAATATACAGTAAAGTCATTTGTTGCATTTATGGATTGAATTTTTTTTCCAGCCTGTGGTTTGTCCTTTTATATTATACACAGTGGTTTTGTTAATAGTAGTTTTAATTTTGAAGAGGACAAGTTTATTTGTTTTTTGTATTTAGTGCTTGTTGTGTTCTGTTTAAGAATTTTTGTTTAAGATCACAAAGATATGCTCCTCTGTTTTCTTTTAGAAGATTTATAATTTTAGGACTTAAATATAGGTTTGTTATCCCAATTGAGCTAATTATTGTATATGGTATGACTTATTTTTTCCATACAGTTTTCTAATTGATCCAGCATTATTTGTTGCAAAGACTTTTCTCTCCATGTTGAATGGCATTGGCAATTTAGTAAAAAGTTATTTGACTGTATATATAGAGGATTTATTTCCAGATTTTCTATTCCTCTCTACTGTGTTTCATTTACCTATATTTTTTCTACCTTTATGCTAATACCATACTGTCTTAATTACTGTGGCTTTATAAGTTGAAAAACCTGTTAAGTCCATTAACTTTGTACTTTTTTTTAAAGATTGCTTTGGCTACTCTGTCCTTTATACTTCATGTGCATTTTAATATCAACTTGCCAATTTCTCAAAAATTGCCTAATGAGAATTTGATTTGGGTTATATTAAATATTTAGATAAATTTGGGAAGAATCAATAAATTTGCCATAATGAGTCTTCCAGTCCTCCCAAAAATAGTGTCTTTCTTCTCTCATATGTATATATGGTATGTATATGTACCATATTGTGTTGTGTATAATGCATACCCATGTTTTTGGTCCACACTTTCAGGAAAAAACTCTTTTGTTTTAATTTTTTAAACTCAATTATTTATTTGTTTATATTTAGAAGTAAAACCAATTGTCATATTCCAGGGTATTATTTTGCATCCAGATATTGTTATTGCTTCTCTAGTCACACTTTTAATGCATAAGGATAAATAAAAGAATTAAAAAACACTTTTATAGTATGGAATTAGTACTACCCATGCATGTATAACGTGCATCCTTATTTTTCCTTCAAAAATTTGAGCAAAAGTGCACATATTATACACAGCAAAATACAGTACATATATGTGTATGTATAGTTTAATTAAATCTACTTTGTCTCAGCAATAATTTGTGGTTTTCATTGTAGAAGTCATTTACACTTTTTGTTATATTTATTCCTAAAATACTTTGTGTTATTTTTGAGGCTGCTGTAAATGATACTGATTTAAAATTTTTTTACTTTTTCAATTTTTTTGTAATATAAAAATAGTTTGACACATGCTCAGTTTACTTCTTGGGTTAAATATTTTTATAGGTTTATTTAAGTGTTCTATTTGTACAATTTTGTCATCTGCAAATAAAACCAATTTTACCTTTTTTTCTTAATCTTTATGCCTTTTCTTTTCTTGCCGTATTGTGTAAGACATCCAGTGTAGTTAGAAGTGGTCAAAGTGAATATCCTCTTCTTAGTCCCAGTTTTAAACAGAAAGTCTCCACAATTTCATTATTAAGCATGATATTTTAGTTGTACCTTTTCTTGTAGGTGTCTCTTATTAGATTGAGAATGTTCTCTTTTATTGCTAGTTTGCTGAGAGTTTTTTTAAAAATGTGAATGGGTGCGGGATATTGTCAGATACTTTTATCACATCTATTGAAATGATCATATAATTTTCTATTTTATTCTGTGACTATGATGTATTACCTTGAGTTTCTAATGTTAAACTAACCTTGTATTCCTGTGATAAATTTCATGTAGCCATGATTTATTATTATGGTTATAATTATTATCATCATCATGTATCACTAGCTATTGTTAAATTTGATTTGTCAATATTTTGTTAAGGATTTTTGCATCCATGAGGAATATTGGACTGTAATTTTTCTTTATTGCTCTTTTGTTCACCATTTCATTTACTTATATTCTAATATTATTTCTCTTTTTTCTGCTTGCTTTAGCATTAGTTTGCTGTTTTGTTTTGTTTTTCTAGTGATTTATGGTGAAAGGTTAGGTGGAGGAAAGGGGGGAGAGAAAGAGAAAGAGAGGGAGAGAGAGAAAGAGAAGGAGAAAGAAAGATCAATTGGTTGCTTTTCCCACTGGGGATTGCAACTGCAGTCTTTTTGGTGCACAGACAATGCTCCAGCCAACTGAGCTGCCTGGCCAGGGCTCTTTCTTTTTTTTAATATAGGCATTTACAGTTGTAAATTCCCCTCTAAGCACTGCTTGGGATGCATCCCATAAGATTTGCTATGTTATATCTTCAATTTCATTTGTCTCAAACTATTTCCTGGTTTTTCTTATGATTTCTGTTTTGACCCAGTGATTATTTAGGAGTATGTTATTTACTTTCCACATAGTCATGAGTTTTTCCAATTTTTTCCTACTTCTGATTTCTAATTTCACTTAATTGTGACCAAAGTACATATTCATACTATTTCTGTCCTTTTAAATTTACTGAGGTTTGTTTTATAGCCTAGTGTAAGTTCCTTCAGGAGAACGTTCCATGTGTTCTTGTGAAAATGTATATTTTGTTGTCGAGTGGAGAGTTCTATAGAGATCTGTCAGGTTTAATTGGTTAATAATGTTCTTTAAGTCTTCTATTTTCCTGTTGATTTTCTGTCTAGTTATTCTCTTTTTAAAAATGGGATATTGAGGCCTCTATCATTGTTGAATTGTCTTTTTCTCTGCTTATTTCCATCAATGTTTGCTTCATTTGTTTTGGTACTCTGTTATTAGGTACAAATAAATATGTACTCATATATTGAGAAAAAAATACCACAATAAGTTTAGTTAAAATTCATTCTTATGCATAGTTAAAAACATTTTCTTGTGAGAAGAAAATGTTTTATACCTTTTTACCACCTTTACCCATTTTGCCCACCCTTTCCCCACCTCTATCAACCACCAATCTGTCCTTTATATCTGAGTTTGTTTTATATAAGACTGCTGGCTAAGATGGAGGCATAGGTAGACATACTGTGCCTCCTTGAACAACCAAAAGAAGGACAATAACAATTTAAAAACAAAAAACAACCAGAACTGACAGAAATCGAACTGTATGAAGTCCGACAACCAAGGAGTTAAAGAAGACATATTCATCCAGACCTACAGGAGGGGCAGAGACGGGCAGCTGGGCAGAGAGGACTTGTGGCAAGGCAGTGGCTGGTGGACACAGTGAGGTGGTGGATTGTTGAGTAGGGCATGCAAGGCTGCAGCTGGTTCTCAAGGCAGCAGTAGATGGACCCAGTGAGGCAGCAGATTGCGGACTGGGTGGTTCTTCATTTACGCACAGAAAAACCAGGAGAAACAACTGGGGAGCAGGTTGGACTGTGCAACCCAGGGCCCCAGCTTGGGAAAATAAAGTCTCGAACCACTGGTTGAAAACACCTGTGGGGGTTGAGGCAGCAGCAGGGGAACTCCCAGTCTCACAGGACAGTTTGTTGGAGACCCGCAGGGTCCTAGAATGTACACACACCCACCCATACAGGAATCAGCACCAGAAGGGCCCAATTTGTTTGTGGGAAGTGGCGGAAGCGACTGAAATGCGGCAGAAATCAGAGCAAATGCCATTGTTCCATCTTGGACCCCTCCCCCACATACAGCTTCACAACCCAGCTATGGATGTTTCCCAGCCAGGTGAATACATAAGGTTCCATCCCTTACTACATAACAAGCATGTCAAGACAAAAAAAAATGGCCCAAATGAAAGAACAGATCAAACCTCCAGAAAAAATACAATTAAGCGATGAAGAGATAGCCAACCTATCAGATGCACAGTTCAAAACACCAGTAATCAGGATGCTCACAGAATTGGTTGAATTTGGTCATAAATTAGATGAAAAAATGAAGGCTATACTAAGTGAAATAAAGGAAAATGTGCAGGGAACTAATAGTGATGAGAAGGAAACTGGGACTCAAATCAATGGAGTGGACCAGAAGGAAGAAAGAAACATCCAATCACAAAAGAATGAAGAAACAAGAATTCAAAAAAATGAGGAGAGGCGTAGGAACCTCCAGGGCATCTTTAAACATTCCAACATCTGAATTATAGGGGTACCAGAAGGAGAAGGGGAAGAACAACAAGTTGAAAACTCATTTGAATAAATAATGAAGGAGAGCTTCCCCAATCTGGCAAAGGAAATAGACTTCCAGGAAGTCCCGGAAGCCCAGAGAATCCCAAAGAAGTTGTACCCAAGGAGGAACACACCAAGGTACATCATAATTACATTAGCCAAGATTAAAATAAAGGAGAGAGTCCTAGAAGCAGCAAGAGAAAAGCAGCAAGAGAAAGTTGTGTTTCAACTTTCTGTTGCCCGTTTTTTTCAGTGTGTAGTCATAATTGTTTCTTTGTATGTTTCATCATTTTTATTGTAAACTAGATGTTTTTAGATGGTATATTATAGTAACTGTGGGTACTGACACCCTTACCAGGGCTTATTTGTTTTATTTGTTTCTTTACTTTTAACTTCCTAGCTTATTTTAGTAGTTTATTTTCCACCCATAGTCTTTGATATATATATTCACAAGTAATCATTTAATCAAATATTTCCTTATTCAACAAATATTTATTAAGTATTATATCTGTGTTGGGCACTAGTGGCTATGGCAACAAAAGCAAGTAAGTCAAGGTCTCTACCTGTAAGGGGTTCATAATTTGGTAAGGAAAGTGGACACTATCTCAGTCAGCTTTAGCTGCCATAACAAAATACCACAGAATGGGCGACTTAAACAACATAAATTAATTTTTCCCAGTTCTGGAGGTTGGAAGTCCAAGATCAGGTACTGGCATGGTTGAATTCTGGTGAGAGCCGTCTTTCTGTCTTGCAGATGGCTGCCTTTTTGTTGTTTCCTCACGTGGCCTTTCCTCAGTGTCTTCCTTTTATAAAACCACCAAACCTACCAAATTAGGCCCCTACTCTTTTTATCTCATTTAATCTTAATTACATCCTAAAGATCCCATATCCATGTACAGTCAAATTGGGAATTATGTTTTAACACATGAATTTTTGGGGAACACATCTCAGTCCATAGCAGAAGCATACACAAGTCCTTGCAGTGCATCAACAGGAAAACACAGGATGCCTAGAGCACACGCAAGAAAAAGGTAGTCTGAGGAAGGCTTAGCTAGCCCAGGCCCTTCCCGAAAGGAATCAGCATTTGGATCAGTGATTTGGGTCAGTGATGAGAGCCTGACAAACTTCCCACCCACAGTCTTAAGCCTCTGATGTTGCTCCCCTGGGAAGTACAGCTTGGGTATGCTCATCTTACAATGACAGTAATTTTGATAGGGCTCATTATTCTTTTTCCTTGGCCATATTCAACTTATACACTCCACTAATTGCTGGCTGATTGCTTTATAGTTTTTAATAATGTCCTTGGATGTAAATTTCTCCACAGATGAATCCAATAAAATTTTAGCTCCTTTGAAAAAATGGTTTCTGAGGTCAGTGTTTGATATTTGTTCTGATTCCATGAGGGATTCTCCTGACTATCTTATTCTGTGGTTCTATCCTGAGTATTAGCTGGTCTGAAGTTTAGCCTGTATCTTGAATCTCTTCCAATTTCCTTTCACTACAACTTCTGTTGTCCTTGATAGTGAATTTAGTCTGGAATTTCTCTGCCTTTTGTTGCAAATGAAATTAGTTCCTTTGGGAAAAGATTAGAAGCTCTCTGTTTTGACCTGCTTCTCCCTCAAGGCAAAATTCCTGAGCTAGGGCTTTGTAGCTGTTAGTGGGGACAATTACAAACTTCTCTTTGAGTGATACCTATACCCTTACAGTTGCACAGTAGATGGTGGTGGTCAGGAACAGCTTTTTTTTTTTTTTTTTTTTTTTTGGTTTGTTTCTCCTGGTGTGGAATCACCACCCAGTAAGCCAAGAGAAGTTTTGATCAGGACCCCAATACTCTAAGTACACTATATCCATTATAGAGCCTGCACTTCATGAATGGTAGCTGGGAAGAAGAACAGAGCCTCCACCTCTTGACCAGTTGCCAAGGACTTTGTCTCAGAAACAGGTAGCTGGGGCAGAATGAGAAGTAGTGATTATTTTGCTATTCCTGGGAAGAAAGTTCTCTGGCTAAAATGAGATGGAAGAGGGAGCCCTGTGTTCTTTGACTAGTAATTTGGAATGTGGTCCCTGTTTCTCTGAGTTGGGAGGGTAGGAGAGAAGAAGCAATTTTAATTCAAATACCATAGACCCTTACCTTTCTTACAGAATGTCATAGATTGCCTTAAACATTTCCTCTGTATACATTTAGAGCCATATCAGACAGTGATATAATTTTTGCTTCAATCATCAAACACAATTTAGAAAACTTGAGAAGAAAAAGCCTATTGCACCTACTTCCTATTTTTCATTACTGGTTTTTCCTTTGTTAAATATGTTATCAAGCATCTTTTTAAAAATTAAATTTATTGAGGTCACATTGGTTAATAAAATTATATAGGTTTTAATATCATCAAGCATCTTAATAAGTGTTCCTTGAAGCATTTTTATATCAAATGCTTTAAAATTGTTTTCAGATCATTCTAACATCTCTATCATCTTGGTTTTGACTTTTTCCATTTACATATTTATCGTTTTTCATTCAGTGTGAGGTCTTGGAGTGGTTTTCAGCTGAAGCCTGGGCATTTTTGTATTACGTTCTGAGACTCTGGATCTTATTTAAACCTTCAGAGGGCTTCTTCTGACACTTCTTTGTCAAGGAAAAGGGGGGAGTGCCACTTCATAACTACCACATGGAGGTACAAGTCTAGGTTTCCTTCTGTTGACACCTGAGAGAGAAATCTCCTTCTTACTCTTACATAGGGATTGGAGTGATGGCTTCCCAGATGCTCTCCCCTGACACCACAGTTTTGGGAAGGTAGCCTCATTACCACTGGGAAATTGTGAATATACTGACTTTCTACTGGCCTCTTCTGACAGTGAGAAGGTCAAGAAGTACCTTGTTACTGCCAGGTGGTTGGGAGTCAAGGATCCCTATATTGTCTCTAACAACACCATGTGTGAGGTCCCATTACTGGCTGGCAGGCATGAAAGTTTCATCTTCCTACTTGCTTTCTTCTGACACTACCTCAGTGGGGATGTTGGGCACCTGAATACAGCGTCATTAGGGTAGAAGCATAAGCTTCCCACTCAGATTTTGCTGGTGATGGAGTGGGACCATATTTTTTTCTGTGTCATTTGGCTGGTATAGAGCAGTTATGATCTAGAAGTTTTTGCCTTGCTAGGCTGCCCAATACTTTGTCCTTTAGCTAGAGAGAAAAGGCTTTGGTGGAGCTTTATTGTCTGCATCCATTGGTGTTTCTGTATTGTCTGCTTCTTTAGCTCCAAGATTGAGACATATGAGGCAAAAAGAAAACTCAGGGAACTTACCTACCTTGTCCACCTCTTCTCTGCATCTTCAGAATCTCTTTTGTTAGGTTTATGTACAATGTCCAGGGGTTTTAGTTGTACTTAGTGGGAAGGATAGAAAACTTGATCTTCCTGGAAACAGAAGTCTCCTTACTAGATTTTTTTTTAGCTCTGTCAATTACTTAGTGTCCTCTGCTTTAGGATTTATTTTCGGGTAATACATGTAAAATACCTCACACTGTGAACAGCACATATTAAGTTCTCATTAAGCTATTATGCATTGCACAAATTTTCTTGAGCACTTGTTACATGACAGGCAATATCCAACTCCCTGGAAATTCAACAGTGAACAAAACAAAGTCTTGCCCTTGTGGAGTTTATATTTTATAAGAGGGAGATGAATATTATATAAATTAATGGTCATTTGGTGATCAGTTGTCTGGACAGATTTAAAGCAAGTCAAGGGGATAAGAAGTATATTTGTCACAGCAGGGATGAAGGGTTGCCTCTAGATATTGAGTAGCTAGGGAAGGCTTCTTTAAGGTCTAATATGACCAGAATCTAGATATCCAGGTGAACAACAGGTGCCTTTCCTCTCTTCTACTGCAATGACAGATTACTGACTTTGTCATCAGAAACTTTCACTGGTCAGGTTGGCCTAGAAATCCAGGATAGTACATGACTCCAGGATGAATAGTTAGAAGATCTTGGTCTAGGTCTTAGATTATCATTTATTAGTTATATGACATTTGACAAACCATTATCATCTTTGTATTTCAGTTTCCAAAAAGATTATGTTTAGCTCACATGCTTTTGAGTATCCAGTGACTGGGAAATTGTACATGGTAGCATTTTGCAAATAAAACAAAGGGTCCTACAGTTGTAAGATATTAAATTATATTTATTGACAGTGCTGACCAACTTGGACACAAAGGCATTGGATTTTAGCAATTATTTAACTCAGCTTCATTTTATGGATGAAGAAACAGGCTCTGGGAGGTTTGGCTGATTTTACGGGTGTAAACATGAAGCTATAGAATATGATATGTAATAACTTTGTAAAAGATTTGGTGATAATATAGAGCTGTGGTTTTCAGAATGTAGCGCTTTGAATAGCAGCATCATTATCACCTGGGAATTTGTTAGAAATGCAGATTTTGGGGCCTTAACTTAGGCCAACTGAATCAGAAACTCTAGCAGTAGGGCCCAGCAATCGGTGTTTGAATAAGCCCTCCTCATGATTCTGATACATGCTAAATTTGAGAACTACTGACATGGAGGTTCATAATCCCGAGACTTGTGAGGAACAATGCTGGATGTCTTAATACCCAGAATCAACCCTCAGCAAAACTGTGAGTAAATGGCTTTAAAATTGCATAAGATGCATTTTCTTATCTCTCCCCGTCCCTCCCTCAGAGACGCCATCCCTTTAGGCATATCTTAAGAGACTTCTTTATTTAGATACTTTCTTAGTTGGTTAGCCAATAATTCTACCTGGGGCATTAGTTGAGATTAATACATTTTAATTTAATAAAAAATTAAATAAAGTGAATATCCTCCATGATGTCAAGGATTTAGTCTATAATAGAAGGATATGTAGATGTAAGGTAGACAGAAGGGGCAGTAATAATTTGGAACACAGAGAACTTGAGATTTCTTCTTTTCTTGATATCTGGTTATTGGACATTTATAAATTGAGTCGAAGGAAAAGATTCATGATATTTCTGAGTATCAGTATGTCGATGGTCCCAGAATACACTTTCAGTAACCATAGTCTTTAAGTCTTCAGAACATGGAAAAGTAAAGAAACTGGCCTTATTACAAATTCTTGGGCGATTTTATTAGAGTAATGATGTCTGGCTAGGTGCCAAAGCACTAGGGCACGGTCATCTCTGCCTCGTTCCCTGTGCATAAATTCTAAATAGGTTTATCTACATTAGAAAAAAAGATTTTTGCCTTATTAACATTTCACAATATTCTTCCAGGCTTAATTTTTTTCTTCCCATCACAGTAAGCCATAGTGACACTTATCAGGGAGGAATAAGACTTAAACTACCTCCATTATTCCCAATGCAGTGTTGGTCTTGGAGATAGCCTCGTGCCTTCTCCTTGCATATATCCTGTTTGAATTTTCATATCCAGCATCAGTACATTAGAAACAGTTCTCAAATCTCAGAGATCCCTCATATCTATTAAAGAAAAAGCAAAGAATATTATAAGTGTTTCTAGATTATTGTGAATAGTTTTGTTGTAGGAGATAAGGAAGTAAGTCTACAAATCACCTAATCTTGAGGAACAATATTAACCAAGGTAGCTGTGACTCTAAATCTTTTCTGCTTTAATCAGGGACCCCAGAATAATTGACTCACATAAAATTAAATATACTCTCAACTGTCTACATAAGCAATTATTTAAATAGTTAGGTGACAGAATAATAAAGCAATTGCCAAGCACTTTTGAGGTCAATAGGTTAACCCTACAGAGTTTAATTAAAATCTGACAATAAATGCCTGCTCTGGGCAGGTTATTTCATTGATCTTCATCCTGGCCTAGGTGAAATATTCTTTATAATTATTTTCTATCCCCTTTAAATACTCTCCTCATGAAGCAGCCTTCTTATTACTAATTAGGATTGCCACACTGGGGAAGGAATTTCCCTCAAGCAGCCTCCTCATTAGAAAGGTATATCCACCACTGTAAAAGAATAAATTGGTATTCTATTATCTTATTTTCTAAATGCCCACACAGTGAAGCCAAATTATAAGGTTTAAGAAAAGTATCAAAGACAAAAAAAAACAAAACAACACTCTGGCAATGGCTGTGTTAAATGCAGTCTACATTCTTTTTGCTATTAAGAAATAAATTCTTTTTCTGGTTCCACCTTAAAATATGAACGGTATTAAGAAAAACGTGGTTCCTTGGTAAGCAAAATTGTATGTAAAACTTAGAAAGTTAATAAGAATAATTATTTTAAGAGTTCAGTCCTCCTCTTTTTTTTTAAGAGGGATATGGTTCAGAGGAAAATAGTTTCCCCAAAAGGAAGTAAAATCTATAACCACAAAGTACCTGGGAGGTTTGAATGCTGTGAAACTGTAACTTCTTCAGTGCTCTCCCAGTCCTTTCTTTCTACTAGTATTGGAACTGTGCTTTCACTCTGCATTCTTAAGAAATTCATTACCATCATTGTCATCTCTAATTGATCCATTTTATAGTCTTCCTAAAGTCTTTCCTGTCCTACTCTATCCTCCATACCACTGCCAGAATTGTGTCAACTGTCCTCTTCACAGAATATGACCAGTTTGATGCATGTCCTAATTTCACAACACTGCATATGAGGCAGTGAGGTTTTAACTTCACAGTCAGGTTTTACCTTCCATCTTTGGCCTCATCTGATGCCCTTTGCTCATAAACTATTCTGAAGTCTCAACCTCATTTTCTCTTTTTCAAATGATCATCTCCATTTCTCTTTCACCTAATAACTCTTCTACTCCTCTTTTAGGAACTAGCTCAAGTCTTCTTGGAGAAGTCTTTCAGGATTCCCCACTTTAGCATTAGTTTCTATAGCACTATAGAGCTTATAATTGAGACACATGTATTTTTAGGTTGCAAAATTCTCTGCAGATTTTATTTTATTTTATATTACAGCAACATGTGACAGTGACAAAGAACTTCACATTTTGTGTATTTCTTTGATCGCCTTTCAGCATTTGGATTCAGCATTACTCTTCACTTATGATTTTTGTGTGAACCTCGCGGCTCTTCACCCGCAGCTTGTTGACCTGGGACTCAGCAATGTCAGCCCGTTCCTCAGCCTCCTCCAGCTCATGCTGGAGCTTGCGGAACTTGGAGAGGTTGACGTTGGATTGTTCCTCCTGAGAATGAATGGAAATTCATTTGAGAGTACAAGAAAAGTTGATGTTTCTGGTTCTTACTGCATTTGTTACTAGAAGCAGCTACAGGACTTGCTTCATGAATGAGAAAGCAAAAGGTTCTGCCATTTGGTGATGTACTTATTTGGCGGTAGGGTATTTCCACATACTAGCCTCAATGAATGAGTGGGCTTACAACCCCTCTGTTCAGTCTTTCTTACTTAACTTTCTTCCTGGCAAACTTAAGATGCTACAGTGACCACAGGGAGATCAACATAGCAGGAATAGGAATTGATCTTGTATCTACAAAACAAACTTTTAAGAGTAGGAACAGTAGGTAGTATTGGGTGCAGAAAAACTTGAACATTTCAGAATTAACAGGATAAGAAACATAACTGCAGTCAAATTAAAAAGAAATGTCCTGAGATGGATTTATCATGAAATTAAATAAAGCTTGAACTTCAGAGCCCTCATTTGCACAGTCCCTTTGTGTGCTGGGAATATAGGACTTCCAGGCAGGAGTTGCAGAGTGTTCCAGACAGGGAGGTTATTGGGTTGTAAACAAGAAGCACTTCTGTGTGAACATGTCTGGAAATTGCTTAAAGATGTCTCAGAAGAAGTGAACCTAAATCTTAAAGGCTCTAGTAACTCATGGTAAAATTTTCCCATTCTAAATAAATACCTAAACAAACCTAATTCTTTATTTTCAATTTTATGTTCTTTGCCTTAAAGAAAGTCTCTTAAATTCTAAAAACGTCATGGATGTGAACTTTTCTCTCACTCTGAAGATATACTCACAGCCTCTTCAGCTTGTCTCTTATAAGCTTTAACTTTGGTTTGTAATTTGTCCACCAAGTCCTGCAGCCGGAGAACATTCTTGCGGTCCTCCTCAGTCTGAAATGAAAAAGATACCAAATAGATGGTGTCATGATTTTAAAATAATTCATTTTATTTTCTGGAGAGTAAAATTCGGAAAATATGGAAATATTGGTCACCTGGTAAGTGAGTTCCTTCACTCTTCTCTCATGTTTGCGAAGACCCTTGACTGCCTCAACATTTCGCTTCTGTTCATTTTCAACCTCATTTTCAAGCTCCCTCACCTGGAAAAGAACAAAGGCATTTAACAGTTGGCTGTATTTAGCTGTGTGAACAGGCTGGGAATTGAATGGAGTAGTGAAAACCCACCCTGGCCTCCAGTTTCTGGATCTGCTTCTTCCCACCCTTCAGGGCCAGCTGCTCAGCCTCATCCAGACGGTGCTGCAGGTCCTTCACTGTCTGCTCCAGGTTCTTCTTCATCCGCTCCAGGTGGGCACTGGTGTCCTGCTCCTTCTTCAGCTCCTCAGCCATCATGGCTGCCTAATTAGCAAATAAATCAAGAAAATAAGGAAAGCTGGTAATGGCAGGTAGCATGCATATATATCAGCAAAACAAATGCTCATCTTACATCAGTGATGGCCTTCTTGGCCTTCTCTTCTGCATTGCGAGCTTCCTGGACAATGTCTTCCATCTCTCCCTGGATTTGGGAAATGTCTGTCTCCAGCTTCTTCTTGGTGTTGATCAGGCTGGTGTTCTTGTTAAAATATCACATTTAGAAACATTAAGTACATGAAAGCAAAATCACAGTGCCTGCTGTTCCAATGAAATCACAAACTAATTAATTAAGTTAATTAGCATCTCAGTTGACAATGCATTTTTAAAAGTCACTCAACTCTGAATGTCAAAATTCAGATAAGCAAAAATATTGTTAATGCAAAATATTAAATATTTGAACTGTATCCTCCATGAAACATTATGAATAAATTTTTAGATAGCACCAAGATATGAGCAAGAATTTGATATTCGTTCCTCTAACTTTTTCACTCTTCTCTTCCTATCTACTCACCTGGGTGTGCAGCAGCTGGACACGCTCACTGGCATCCAGCAGCTCCTGCTCTGCAACTTTCCGGCTCCTCTCTGTCTGCTCCAGAGTGGCCCTCAGCTCCTCGATCTCGGCCTGCAGCAGGTTGGCTCTGCGCTCAACCATGGCCAGCTGCTCTTTCAGGTCCTCCTGGCCCCGGAGAGCATCATCCAGGTGGATCTGCGTGTCCTGTGGCATGAATAATCATTGAGACATCTTGTTCTCAGGGCTTCAGTCACCCCAGTGCCCAAGGACCAACTCCTGAACCCCTTTACCTTGAGAATGCCTTGGGTGTTCCTGTAGTTCCTCAGGGCCTCAGCAGCCATGCGGTTGGCATGGTTCAGCTGGATTTCCATTTCATTCAGATCTCCTTCCATCTTCTTCTTGATCCTGATGGCATCGTTCCTGCTCCTGATCTCAGCATCCAGCGTGCTCTGCATTGACTCCACAACTCTAATATGGTTCCTCTTCAGCTGGTCAATTTCCTCATCCTTTTCAGCAATTTTCCTGTCAACTTCAGACTTGACTTGGTTCAGCTCCAGCTGGATGCGCAGGATCTTTCCCTCTTCATGTTCAAGTGATGCCTTAATGACAGCAAGAGGTGACATTAGCAGGGAATGAAAGTGTATAGTATCCTTGGAATAGGAATTAGTTCTTAGTTTGGGGCTGCCATTACACATCATTATTCCATTGTTATAGAAATTTCTACATGTTATTGTTGGTTTTGTATACTTCTGTCTCCCCAGCTAGGTAGTGCCCTTGAAGGCAAGGCCTTTAACTTCATCTTTGTTTTCTCAGTGTCTAGCAGTCTGTCTGACATACAATTCCGTCAGTTGTATATGTGGTCATTTTCCTATTCCCAAACTCGTATGCAGAGTAAAAATTATTTGTCTTTTCTCTTGATTCGCAGTTCTTGCATGCAATAGGCCCTAATTTTTCTCAAAATTGTTTTCTCAAAAGTGTACAATAATGTCTACCTCTGCCTCCTCTAAAGCAGCCTGAAGTTCAGACTTCTCTTGCTCGATTTGCTTCTTTATTTTTTCCAGTTCATGAATACGTTTCCCTCCTTCTGCAATCTGCTCAGTGAGATCAGAAATCTCCTCTGTTGGTGAACAAAAATATACAAATTTGTTCAGTGAGGAAAAGCATTCTTTCAACTCTGTTGTTAAAGAAAAGGTAAAATGTACTCACGTTGCAAATTCTTATTTTCCCGCTTCAAGGTTTCAAGTTGGTCTAGGGATTCCTCATAAGCATTCTTAATCTTGAACAGCTCTGTGCTGAGGGAGCGAGACTCCTTTTGGGAAGCTTCAAGTTCAGCATGAGTTTCTTCATACTTCTGTTTCCATTCTGCTAGGACCTGAGGGGCAAGGAATAGTCAGGAAATTTAGTGGAGAAAGTTTGATATAATGAAACCATTTATTCTAGCAACTCTCAAACAGAGTTGAGATGTCTGGGACTGAAAAATTATTGTGAATGAGAACAGTGAAAATCACAGGAACTCTCCACCTCATCAGTGAGACAAGAGCTACTGAGAACAGTCCTGAGATGGTTGGAATAAGGCACACTGAGTAGCAGGCTATCTCTAATCATATGTTGGATGCTGAGGCAGAAACTTCTTCAGAAATTACCTTATCAAAGTTCCTCTGCTTTTTGTCCAGGGCTGCACAGGCAGCATTAGATCTCTCGACATCGAGCATGAGGTCCTCAACCTCATTCTGGAGCCGCTGCTTCGTCTTCTCTAGGGAGGCACACTTGGCATTCACAGCTTCTACATGCTCCTCAGCGTCCTGTAGCCTCTGGGCCAGCTTCTTCCTGAGAAGTGAATTAGGGACAATAGAAGTGAATAGTCCTCAGTGGAACTGGGTGTTCAGAGTGGGTACAAGAGAGTGATTTCCACAGTCAGACTCCATAATACTTTGCGTTTCAAAGTTGTTTTCTAGGTGTAGTTCTGCATTAATTCACTCCCACTCTCTCAGCAGCCAAATACTGAAAACAGCCCAAATTTCAGTATGGCTGTGCTTCATAGTCTGGCTTTAAGAAAATCATGATCAGCCAAAGCCAACATTTTGCCCTTCAGACTAGCTGGTTCAGTCCTTCTTTAGAGAATGTTAATGTGTACCTTGAATTACTGTTATTTATTGTTTTCTGCACTGAATTTTGATCTCCAGAGAGTAGAGTCTGTATTTTGCTAATCTTTGTGTATTCTTGTAGGCTGTCATACATATTATTTACTCAGATGTTATCTTAATTGTGTTCAAGTAAGGCATACTTGATTTTGTCTAGTTGTTTAATTATATCCCGTATTTCTAGCTTTTCATAAGTCGTTTAATAATAAGCTTTCCCAAATCTACATAAATTTTGCTCTGAGAGCTCTACTAAGAGTCTGTTTAAGGCATTCACCAAAACACTGTAATTCTAATGATAGGGATGTACCTCGGCTGTAGGCTAAATGAATAAATCTCTTCTTAAACTTTCTGTTGAATAGGTAGGTCCCTTTCTGTCCAGTTTCTCTCTCTTAACAGTTAAGTCTTGAACTTTTGATTGCATTGTATATTTAGTCCATTATAAAACAATTTTATTTTGTATTACAGAATCTTATGTCTGTTTTTATTTTATTGTCTGTTACAATATATTTATTCCCCCTCCCTTTTCAATATAGCCATATTTTCACATCTCAAAAGGAGGAGCTGTACTTTAAAGCCCAATTATTTTTCTCTCACATATGTGTCACCTTGGACTGATATTTTGTTAGTTGCTGAGAGAGAGGGGAGGCACAAGAAAGTACAATTAATTCTTATTCTATCTACACTTGTATAGATAGAATGATGGCAAAAGTCTCCCCTTTTAAAAACAATCATTCAGCTTCCTCTTGCCTTATGTCTTTTCTCTTTCTACTCTCTGGCTTAATTTCTTTCTTTGGACAACCGAGAGATTTTTCTTGCTTAGTTTTATCTTCATGCATATTTTTCCTGTATTTTTTTTTTGTTTTGGGAGAAGCGGACACTTGCCCATTTCATAGTGGTAGCAGAAGCTCTTTGTTAACAGAGATACTTCATTTTAACTAAGTTTCGAACATACTTGGCCTCCTCCAGCTCCTCTGTGCGCTGGATGGCATCTGTCTCATACTTTGTCCTCCACTGGGCAACCTCGCTGTTGGCCTTGGACATTGCCCTCTGAAGCTCGGCCTTGGCTTCCTGCTCTTCCTCATACTGTTCCCGCAGCAGGTCACAGTCATGGCGGGAGGACTGCAGGGCGTGGGCCAGAGCACTCTTGGCCTGAACCAACCCAAAAGGGTGTAATGTAAGTTTATGTTGTGATCATCAATATTCTCTATGTGAAGTTCAATAGTGTCTCATGCTTTAAAGCTCAACTGATTGAAAGTATCAGCTGGAAAATTCTCACCTTAGACTCCTCTTCTAGCTGCCTCTTTAATTCCTCAATCTGTTGTGTAAATGCTTGTTTGCCTCGGGATAGCTGAGAAACCAGAGCATCTTTCTCATCTAGCTGTCGTGAAAACTCACCTGTGAAAGACAAAACATGAGTGATATATTTCTCTGGTCTGAATGAAGAAAAATTTAAAGGATGAAACATTAGAACTCTCTTATTTCATATGATGGA
This sequence comes from Phyllostomus discolor, assembly GCF_004126475.2. Classification (NCBI taxonomy): domain Eukaryota; kingdom Metazoa; phylum Chordata; class Mammalia; order Chiroptera; family Phyllostomidae; genus Phyllostomus; species Phyllostomus discolor. Next base: position 68,744,390 of record NC_040910.2, on the reverse strand, counting down.
AAGAATAGCTCAAGAGCTTTGATGCTGTTGAGGAGGTGAGTTCTTGCTCTTTCAAAATGTGTGAGCACTTTGATATTTTAGGATTTGCGTTTTAAAAAAAGTTTCTATTGTATTTTTTCCATTACACCCCATCCCAATGCTAAAGCAATAAAAATTTTCTCAGCCCAGTGATCTTAATTTTTTTCCAGTTATAGCTTATAAATCATTTTTTACCATCTTACAGTGAAAATATGAAAGAATAACGAGTCAGTGGTAAATGGGTGTACATGGCCCGAGAAATGATTTGTGTTTGATAGTTATATACTTTTTGAGGCTCACCTTTCATTCTTTACCTCTCTATACGATGATCATATTTATTTACTAACCTGATTCTGTATGTAAACGTGCTCTCTGAGCTGATAATTCATTTATTAAGCGTTGTTGCTCCTCCTCCTTTGTCTTCACTTCACTAAGCTGGTCTTCTAGTGTCCGGCACATTTTCTCAAAGTTTCCCTGTGGTAGGATGTACAAAGCAGTAAGATGATACATTTCTATGTGTGAGTCTGGTGTTTGGAGATCTGTAAGTAATTGTGGAAAGGGATGAGTTTCATCTACCTCAAAGCCCTGTGTGGTGCCTTGGATGTAAAGGTACATAATTTTGCCTGAGTGAATGAATAAATGATTGTGTAAAGGATATTGGAAATGATTGGAAAACATAAGCATCATTTAGATTCTGCATCATGTTTTAGAGTATGATTTTTAGACTTTTTTTTCTATAATTGCATTCTTTCATAGTGTTAGTGACAAAGTTTAAAGTGATTGCTATAGCCCTGGCTGGTGTGGCTCAATGGATTGAGTGCCGGCCAGTGAACCAAAGGGTCACCAGTTCGATTCCCAGTCTAGGGTATATGCCTGAGTTGCAGGCCAGGTCCCCAGTGGGGGTTACACAAGAGGCGACTACACATTGATGTTTTCCTCCCTCTCTTTCTCCCTCCCTTCTCCTCTCTAAAATAAATAAATAAAATCTTTTAAAAAATGATTTCTACATATAAATCAAGTAATTCAATATAGTGATGTCTATTGAGAATAATTTTAATATTTGAAATAAGATCTAAAGTTAGATAAGATTGTCACATATAAACTTGATCACTTTTGAATTGTTGTAAACAAGGATGAAAGAGTAACAAGTTAATAAAGACCTTGGCTTTGGTGACAGTCTCCATGTTGCTGCTAAGGTCATCGATCTCCATCTTCAGCTCACTCTTCTCCTTCTCCAGCTTCTGCTTGACCCTCTGCAGGTTGTCTATCTGCTCCCCAAGTTCAGCCACGCTGTCTGCATGCTTCTTCCTCAGGGCAGCTGCTGTGGCTTCATGCTGCAGGGTGGCCTCCTCCAGGTCCCTGCGCATTTTCTGGAACTCAGCCTCCCTCTTCTTGTTCATCTCAATCTGGGCCGAAGTGGCCCCCCCAGCCTCTTCCAGCCGCTCACTGATCTCCTCCAGTTCCCGGGAGAGGTCAGAGCGCTGCTTCTCTGCTTTGGCCCTAGAGGCCCGCTCTGCCTCAATTTCCTCCTCCAGCTCCTCAGTTCGGGCCTGAGAGTGATGAAAAACACAAACTTAGTTCATGTTAGTAATTTCATTGTGTTGAATTACACTGATGGAAACCATGTACTTACCTGTAACTCCTTGATCTTCTTCTGCAGCTGCATCCCAAGGGCCTGTTCATCTTCAATCTTGCTTTGCAGATTGCTCATTTCAAACTCTTTCCTGTTAGAAGAGCATCACATTAGCTCACATTCAGTTCTCTTACCATTCTTCTTATCTAGGTATAATTGAACATCTATTTGTACTGTTAGTGGTGAGGAAGTTAGATACATGTTTTACAAGTCAATAGTCTCCTGTTTTCATTAACTAAAAAGTGAAAGATGTCTTTTTTCCCATATAAAATGAAGTAATATTTTAGAGATTTTTAAAGCATGTATTTTGTCTGAACTGACAGACAATAAGAAAGTTACAATTGAATACTCACTTTTTGAGTTTCTCATCAAGTTGCTGTTTGTCATTTTCTACATCCATTGTGGATTCTTGGGCCAATTTTAGGTCACCCTCCAGTTTTCTCTTGGCTCTTTCTAAGTCCATTCGAAGTTTCTTTTCTTGTTCCAGAGATCCTTCAAGCTAGATTTTTAGTGGATTTTATTTGTTTTTGTTCTTAATCACTTTGATGGCCATGTTACTAGCCCTCAAAGATACACAGGAGAATTTTAAAAGACACATTAAATAGCCTGAACTTTAATTATTATTCCCAAACCGGTAGTTAAAACTTTATGAGCATCATTAATATTTACATGTTGTAATTGATTATTTTATTTTAAGAGACAACACTGTGTTTTTCACACTTACATCATCCACTTGCTGCTCTAGCTTGATTTTGGCTTTGGTCAGGGTGTTGACTTTGTCCTCTTCTGCCTGCAGGTCATCCAGGGTCTGCTGATGGGCCTCCTGGAGGGCCTTCTTTTCCTTGGTCAGCTTAGCTATGGTTTCATCCAGGCCTGCCATCTCCTCTGTGAGGTTTTTTACCTTAGGAAGTAAAGACACTTTGTATTACATGCTGTATTTTGGTGGATTCAGTTTTATTTAATAATAATAACATAAACTTTTCTTATATATGTTTCATACCTTGTTCTCTGTGGCATGTTTCTCCTTTTCAACCTTGGCCAGTGTCAGCTCAAGGTCATCAATGTCTTTCTTCAGTTCTGAACATTCATCCTCCAGTTTCCTCTTTTTGGCTGTCAGCTCAGCATTGATCTCTTCCTCATCCTCAGCTCTCTCAGTCACCTCTTTGATTTTGGCCTCCAGCTGGATTTTTGCTTTGATTAGCTGGTCACATCTTTCTTCTGCATCAGCCAAGCCTTCAGCTTCCTATAGGGGGGAATGAAGTGTTTTCGTTTGTCTAAACTATATCTGCAAACTCATAGGAATTTATTAAAAGGTGGAAATTTCAGAGACTCAGCCAGTTTGGTGAATGTATATGCCAACTACCTTGTCAACTTTCAAAAATCAAAAGGACAAAAATATCAGTATATACTAATTAAATATATTGAAAAAATTCTTCCAAATATCCATACGTGGAAGGTCAAATCAGGGAAATACGCCTTTGGCAAAATCTGTACCTCTGCTACTTTGGAAATTCACTTATTCAATCTAGGACTCAGTTTCCTTACATTTGAGGGTGATTGATTTAAACTTTTTTTCTGTGCTGGTGAAAACAACATAACTTCTCTATTTTATTTATTAAAATATTAACTGAAAAAAGAACATTATAATTCAAGAGAAGGTTCTATAAAGAAAGGAAATTGTCTGCAGATATTTTTGTGACTTTGCTTACTGATCATCAAACTATGTGTGAATGCACACATGAACATAGGCAGCATAATTTGTGACTTTGCATTTATTACTTCTTTAGGTCTGAATCCTAATATTTTTGAAAGGCAAACAATTACAACAAATGTTTTGGTGGAAAGCATTTATTAACTTAAAACATTATTCTATCAAGTCAGATAGTGATAGGATGATAAGATGTGGCTGAACTGTGCAATGTATGATACTCACAGATTGAACTTGGAGTTGTAGGTCATTTTTCTCTTGCATCAGAGTTACCATTTTCTCTTCAAGTTCTTTCCTTTTTGCCTCTGATTTAGCCAGGTCTTCTTTGGTCTTCTCAAATTCTTCTTTCATGTTGGCCATCTCTTTCTCTGTTTCTGCACTCTTGAGGAGGGGCTTGATCTTGAAATACAGCTTCATCCAGGGCCAGTGCTTCACATTCATGAAAGCACGAACATTGTACTGGATGCAGAAGATAGACTCTCTATAGGAGAGACAAAAAGATGCAAATGAAAAAATGTGGAAAGTGACCATTCATCAACAAATGCAATGACTGCATTGGATTCAACTATTAAAATGTGGACAAAAAGGACTTGTTCTTGGTCCCTCACCTCCTTTCCATCATCTTCTTGAACTCCACCCTCATCAGGTATCCTCTGCACATGGCTTGAGTGCGTGTGATGAGTTGAGCCAGCTTATCATCTCGCATCTCCTCTAGAGTTCCCAACAGGCCAGCTTTAAAGAAAACCTTGCAAAAGAACAAGTTAAATATGTTATTTTCATTCATGAGAAAGTCCAAAGGAGGTGAATTTATGATAGAAATTTGTATTGGTGGTACCTTGGTATGACCGAATTTGTACTGGGTGTGGTCAATGTCAATGGAGCCTAGAAGTTTCTCAGAAGCTTTCTTGCTGTCAATGAACTGACCCTCTGGAATGGCACTTGCATTTAGAACCTTGTATCTGTCAGAATAAACAAAATATTAAAATGTAGTTTTCTTCACTGTAATAAAAAGGTAGAACTTTTAGTAGCTGTCATTGACAAAATTATAGATTGATTTTGTATTAAAATAATCAAACTGTGCTTTATGTAAAACTTGCAAAGATATAATGAACAATTTATGATCATATAAACCAAGACTTCTTTCTTTTATGATCACCTTTCAAATAACTGCATTTCAGTGTTCAAGGAAAAGTTAAAAAAATGTTTGAAATATGTGGCAATTTTGATATAGACTAGCACACTGAAAGTCATAAATAATGAGATACAAACCTCTGTTTGAAGTCTGCATAAAGGATTCTGCTTGGGAATCCTTTCCTGCAGATTCTGATGCCTTCCAGCACACCATTACACCTCAGCTGGTGCAGGACAAGTTCATGCTCCATGGCCCCTGAAAAGAAGATGTGTTTTTCCCTCTAAAAGTCTCACGAAAAGTTACCCTGGAGTCTTACTTGGATATCAGAAATATCTTACCAGGAGTTTTAGTTTCATTGGGAATGAGACAGCGTACAAAGTGGGGGTGAGTGCTCCTCAAGTTGGTCATCAGCTTATTTAAATTCTCCTATAAAACCATATGAAAGGTTTTAAAAATAATTTCTAGTTGTATTTACATTAGAATCCCTATCAATGGTCTGTAGTTAATGTACTTCTGTTTCATATTTCAATGAGCTGTCTCAATGAAGAACAAATCATAGTAACAAAAAGAAATCACATATGTGGAACATAGAAAATTAAGGTTACACAAAACCAGTCAATCTCAGTATGTTTCTTTAATCACTGCCAGTCAGAGACATTTTATATTGAGAATTTGGTCATATGAAATAGATGTGACTAAATACAGTGGTTGCTTTTAAGTGAGCATTTGATTTCATGTGAAATATGTTTAATACCACATCTTTCAGATTTGGGGCTTAAAGAGGATGTGCTTAATTTAGTATGAGGTTTGGTGTGAATACACATGTCTGGGTCCTCTTGTTAATTTTTCCTCAGACATTTTTTAGATTACTTTTAGTACATCTCTACCTCTTTTTAACTTCTTTTCTGTTTCACCATAGATTTCTTTTAAAAAATTTTTAAGTTATAATAATTTAATTTCTTCACAAGAGTAATAATTTGGAATTCAAGAAATATACTGTACCCTGAAAAGAGCTGACACTGTCTGGAAAGAAGACCCCTTCTTCTTGGCACCTTTCTTTCCACCACCACCACTTTCTGAAAAACAATATAGAGAAATTACAGTTATTTGCAATAGCCTTTTAACTACTATCCATAGACACCAGGACTGCCAAAATACCATTTGAAATTTAAATTTACACTCATTCATTTGTATCATTCCTATTCTTTTCATATCTCCCCTCCTTCAACTCTAGATTTGGAAAATATAAGCATTAACTTGCATTATAAGCGTTCAAGAATACCACCACCACCACCACCACCACCACCACCAACAAAATAACTGTGTATGTAAAGTGTAAATTTGGGGAAGGGATGGGATTCCTGTAATTCAAATCAGCAGGAGCTTCTAGGAGACAGAGAAAGGCCTCAGTGCACACAGTCCCCAGAAAACAGGTGAAGTTGCATGTTTGGTCCCAAGTAGGTGAGCCTTTGCTAACCTGCAGGTTAGACCTATATTCTATTTGCCTGTGCTTTTGTCTGTTACTTGTACATCCAGTCTTAGGTGGCTTAACAGAACTTTAATTTCTGAAGCACTAGTGCTCTAACAAAGAATTTTCTCATTCCAACTTAGCTGGATCCTTGAAGGAATCAATACTATTTAAATGGTAGAAACGAGCTGTATGATTCTGAGCAAGTTACTTAACTCTCTGAGTTTCTGTTTTCTTAATGGTGAAAGGGGTCCATACTAAATGATCCATTGTGTCCATTTTAGTTCTGAAAGTGTATTATTGTAAGACTGTACCACACTTATTAATTATACATCATTTTATTAGATCCATATTGGCCAGTATTTTCATGTTAGGTTTTGCTATAACTGTGTCAATCTCTGATAAATAGTATATTTCTGACTTCTCGCTCTAGGAACATATTGATGAAATTAGAAATATCCATCAGTAGATGAGTGGATAAAAAACCTGTGGTACATTTGCACAATGGGATACTATTTGACCATAAAAAAAGAAGGAAGTCTGACCTTTTGTTACAGCATGGATGGACCTGGAGAATATTATGCTAAGTGAAATAAGCCAGTCAGAGAAAGAAAAATACCATATGATTTCACTTATAAGTGGAATCTAATGAATGAAATAACAAAATGGAAACAGACTCATAGATAGGGAACAGACTGGTGATTGTCATAGGGGAGGGGATGGGCTGGGGAGCAAGGTGAACGGAGTAAGTTAAAACCACCCAAAACTCATAGACACAAGCAGAATGGTGATCACCAGAGGGAAGGGGTATGGGGGGAAGCAGAATAGGGTAAAAGGGGGATAAATGGTGACAGAAAATGAGTTGGGGTGGTGAACACACAATACAAATACAGATGATGTATTATAGAATTGTATGCCCAAAAGCCATATAATTTCATTAGCCAATGTCACCCCAATAAATTGAAGGAAAAATTACCTGCTTCAGCAGTTTGAGCTCCAGAAAAGAGGAGAGACAGAGTCTTCATTCCAGACTTCTGGTATAGCCCAAGCACCGTCTCATTCAGGGGGTCCTTGTTCTTGTCAAGCCAGCCAGCAATGTTGTAGTCTACGGTGCCCGCATAGTGCACCAGCGAGAAGTGGGCCTCAGCCTTGCCTTTGGCAGGCTTGGGCTTCTGGAAGTTGTTGGACTTGCCCAGGTGCTGTTCATACAGCTTGTTCTTGAAGGAGGTGTCTGTAGCCTTGGGGAACATGCACTCCTCTTCCAGGATGGAGAAGATGCCCATAGGCTAAGAGTAGAAAAAAGGGTATAGGAATGATAAGTCTCTCCAAAATAATATTCCAGTAATTTATGTGCTTGGTGGAAACCTGTACAAAAGAAGACTTGGAATGATAAGGAGTTAATTAGGCATGATACTACTGGGCCTCTACTACTGAAATGTGAAACAATCATATACCAAGGACATATGGGAAATATGTTTACTAGAGAGACTCCATTAAAAAAAAAGATATTTGTGCCACGATAAACATTATGTTCAGAGTATAAAATTAAATTCTGAAACTGCCATTTCAAAGCTGAATTCTTTCTTTCATAAATGTATATATCTAAATACTTTCTTCCCTACTGGCAGTGTAACTTCCTTCACTTCAAATTTAGACATGACAAAAGTATGAAGAGAAGAGAGAAGGATAATGACTAGGAATGATCCATTGCCAGGAAAAAAGTGTGTCTCATGTTGTATCATAAAACTCTTTGTGCTCTAATGTGTTTCTGCCACTGTGGGGTTAAGTGATGCTTATTTGGTTTTCCTTTATAAGTAGATTGACTCTTTTCGGTGGCAAATTTTGTATGAAAGCCTGATATAAAATTCAACATTCATGGCTTTGCTTTAGTCACAAACTGTCTTCCAAAAACTATTTTGAGTGTTCCAAGAAACTGAAATACTATAGAAGAAAACAAATGCGTTTCCTGAGGACTATACAGTTTTAATGAATAGTAAAGATTTCATATCACCACATTATAGTATCTTTTTCCCAAATTGGGCAGACCCAGTCTGCTTTTACACTCTCATCTCTCATATTTTTATGAATTTTGACATTAGTATTTGAAGTTTTCCTACACAGCAGTTGGACTTACTCTTCCCACTGAAAGGGTATGGTTCACAAATAACAAGCCTTATTGTTATCAATAGATACAAGATGAATTCCCACTACACTTTTGAAAGTGTTTAACAATTGCTTGATGAGTTTTAACATCTTCTGAACTGATATAACTCTTGCTCTACCCCCTTGATAACGAGGAATTCAGGGTTCATATTCCAGGTAGGGCTATGGAAAGTTTTACTTATTAGTCATCAGTTTACTCAAGTGACTATAACAATTAAAGAGTTAACCTTCCAAAGTTTAAGACATCTTGACATAGCCTACATAGATACACATGAAGGATGACAAATGCACAATACACAATCATAGGTTCACTAGAGTTAATTACCATACTCAGAAGACTAGTCATACTTTCATTAATTTCTCCCATATGCATGAAATCATGCATGAATAATGGAAAATGAAGTGATTAGAGGGATAAATGTGACTGGGTATATGTGTTGTAATAATTTTTCTACAAATTACTTTTTTCATTAGTAATAGGTCACTTGTGACACATCTCACAACTGATCAGGGTGCACAAGTATATCATAAAATTCCACTGCTTTTTCTTTGAAAATTGCGATTGCAGTTAAGCATAGGAAAGTAGACTATTTGTTCTTCATGTTTCAAAGGCTTGAAAAGTCATACAAACCTTTTCGATGAGCTCAATGCAGGCAGCCAGGTCCATCCCAAAGTCAATGAACTCCCACTCGATGCCTTCCTTCTTGTACTCCTCCTGCTCCAGCACAAACATGTGGTGGTTGAAAAACTGTTGCAGTTTCTCATTGGTGAAGTTGATGCACAGCTGTTCCAGGCTGTTAAACTATAGGAAACAATAAATATGTAAATTACTCATAACTTAAGTATTTGTATCTATGGAGCAGCTACTAATATTTCCTTCTAAATCTAAGGCATTTGATTTATTAAATTACAAAGGTTCAGACTGTTTTTAAAATTTATGACATAATTCTAAAACAAAGGAAAATCGACTCCTCTATACTTTGCTCTCCAAATAACTGCATATGAGGCAAAATGCTATTAAATGAGGAGATCTTTTAAATATTTCCTTAGAGTAATTTAGGAAAGTGTTTCTGTACTCATCTGTTTGGATCCAAGATTGATGTTGACTATCTTAATCATTCATGGAACATTTTTGAGACTTCTAGATTTGAAAGACTAAAATTCTTTTCTATTTATACCTATTTACTAGATTTTATATCTCTTCCAAGGCCTTTCTTTAGCACGAATTCCATTTTGTACTTTTTTGATAGTTGAAGATTTTAATACCCTTCTTTCAATAATTTACAGAAAAAGTAGGCAGAAAATCAGGAAAGATATAGTAGACTTAAATGACAGTATCAACTCACCTGATTGATACTCATAGAATTCTCCATTCAACAATGTTTAGCAGAGTTCATGTTTTTTTTCTTTTATCATATAAAATTTGAAATCTTTAATATAACAAAGTACTTTATAATCTAAACAACCATTCCATAATTTTAAAGCCTTATCCCTTAAAAACCTACCACTTACCACATTATGCATCATTTAAAAAAATTTTATTTAAATTTATTGTGGTGACATTGGTTAATAAAATTCTATAGGTTTCAGGTGTACAATTCTATAATACATCACCTGTATATTGTATAGTGTGTTCACCATCCCAGGAAAAGTCTCCTTCTGTCACCATTTATTGTCCCTTTACCCTGTTCTATTTCCCCCCACCTTTCTTTCCCTCCGGTAATCACCATACTGTTGTCTGTGTCTGTGAGTTCTTTGTTTTTTTTTCCTCAATCCCTTCATCCTTTTCACTCAGCCCCCAACCCCCCTCCCCTCTGACATCTGTCTGTCTGTTCTCTATCTATGAATCTGTTTTTATTTTGTTCATTAGATTCTACATATGAGTGAAATCGTATGGTATTTGTCTTTCTCTGACTGGCTTATTTCACTTAGCATGCTCTCCAGGTCCGTCCATGCTGTCACAAAAAGGACAGATTTTCTTCTTTTTTTTCCAGCCAAGTAGTATTCTATGTGTAAATGTACCATAGCTTTTTTATTCACTTATCTACTTATGAGCACTTGGGCTGCTATTGTAAATAACATTGCAGTGAACATTAGGGGTGCATATTTTTTTGAATTGGTGTTTTGGATTCCTTTGGATATATTTCCAAAAAGTGAGATCTCTGGGTAATAAAGCAATTCCATTTAAATTTTTTGAGGTAACTCCACTCTGCTTTCCACAGTGGCTGCACCATCTTCATTCCCACCAACAGTGCATGTGGGTTCCCTTTTCTCCACATCCTCACCAACACTTGTTGATTTTTTATTTTTAAATTGAATTTATTAGGGTGACATTGATTAATAAAATTATATAGCTTTCAGGTATACAGTTCTACAGTATAGCATCTGTAGATTGTATTGTTTGTTCACCACCTCAAGTCCATCACCATTTATCCTCCCGTAACTTTTTTTACCTCCCCCCACCCCCTTCCCCTCTGGTAATCACCACATTGTTGTCTGTGTCTGTGAGGTTTTATTGTTTGTTTGTTTTTTGCTTAATCCCTTCACCTTTTTCACCCAGCCCCACAACACCCCCACTTTTTGTTTGTTGACTTTGTATGCTTTAAATGATCAGGATTTGCATTTGCTAGCTTTCTGTCAATCATAACTCACATCAAAGATCTCAAAGCCAGCAATGTCCAAGACTCCAATGAAGTACTGCCTGGGCTGCTTGGTGTCTAGCTGCTGGTTGATGCGGGTGACCATCCACAGGAACATCTTCTCATAGATGGCTTTGGCCAGAGCACCCACTGAGTTGTATACCTTCAAGAACAATGGTAGTTTAGTTTTTGAATTGAAAACAATGATGGACCCTTGAGTCTCCTTTGGCTCAAATGAATCAGGAGGTTTAAGTCATGTTTACCTGTTGCACAGTCTGGCCTTTGGTGACATACTCATTGCCGACCTTGACCCTGGGGTAGCAGAGAGCTTTGAGCAAGTCAGCAGAGTTCAGACTCTGGAGATAGGCTGCCTTGTCAGCAACTGCATGAACAAGGTGAGGACAGTGAAACCAGTCAAGGCTTATATAATTTAAGGTGTGAATGACAATGACATAAGAAAAAATTTTTGCTTGAGGAGAATATGTGCAAATGTAGCAAAATCTATTCACTTGCTGATATTGCTTCAAAATTATTGCTACCTTTTGTGTTCATTTTAGTCATTTTTTGAGGTGGTAATTTGAAATTTGAGGAATTAATGCTCTGTGTGATATTCAAAACAGCTAAAGTGGGCCACAGACAAAAAAAATTTGAGAAATTCTAATTTAAGGGAGTAGTGACAGTAAAATTTAGATTTCTTTTTTCCAGTGCACATGGGCACACAAAATATTCACTGAAATGAAAAATATTTTAATCAAATTGCAAGTACTACCTTGCCATAAGTCAATGAAAGATAGAATGGGCAGACATCACATCACCACAGATCTGCTCAGTCATATAAAATACTAAGCAGTGTGTCATTTCTATTCCCATCATAGGGTAACTCAAAGTAAAAACATGGTCTGTGCCTCTGAGGAGCTGACGGGGTCAGTTCTGTCAATTGAAAGAAGTCAACAGGGAGTGGTACCTTCAGTGCCATCTGGCTCGGCTTGCTCTTCCCTTTGCTTTTGCTTGAATTTCATGTTCCCATAATGCATCACAGCTCCTGTGAGCTTGTAAATGGCCACCTTTTCATCAGCACTGAAACCCAGGATGTCCACAGCACTCTGTGAAGAGTTGAATTTAACTAACCTCACAATTATTACCACTGCAGACTTAGAATATACCTCCCACTTTTTTTCTTACCACACTTTGGCTTATATTTGATTAACACATTTTCATTTCAAAAGGCACTCATATTCATCACCATTTTGTTTCACATAACAACACCAAGAAGTATGTATCAGCCTTCCCACTGAGTCATGTGGACAGTAAAGATACTATATGAGTTGCCCACACTCACTTAGCCAGGACTTGAGCCCTTGCTTTGGATACCAAGGCCAGTGCTTTTCCCATTTCCCCACGTTATTAGCCTGGCCTTGCTGTGTATACTTATTGTCTCATGGCTTCTCTTAAATCTTTTCTCCAGCCTCACTAATCACTCTGTTTGCTCCTTCTTCTTCTACATTGTCCTGAACTAATACATAATCAAAGTCTACCTTTTCACCCTAGTGGGCATGACAGATACTATTGGGAAGAAGATATGAAGACAATAGCAATGGCCTGAGTTTTTTTCCACGTTCCTCTCTAATACCAGGTCATAGCTTAGCTGATCATGACATACCTGGCAGTGAACTTTACCCGATCATTATCAGTGTAGGGAACAGATATTTGTGGAAAGAACTTTCTCAGTATATTGAAATATGTTTGTCATTTTTCCTTGTCAGATTTTGATTACCTTCTTAGTTGCCTAGGCTAGGCTTTGAAAAGGTTTTCACAATGGGGGCAGGCATCAGGGAAGAAAGAATGTTTATTTACTAGTCTTGTTTCCTAAGACTCTTTCCTCAGATTGTTGCCTTCAGTTCCAGCTCACTGACTCTACCTATTTACAGAACTTAGATGTTATTACAGAAGTCCTAGAGCAAGACTGCTACATTTTTTAAGCTCTGAAACTAGGAGGTGTTTTTCAACTCCATATCACATTTGGGCATATGAATATAGTAACAAGATATAGAGAGTAAGAGCTGATATTTATAAGATAAAGGCATATAAGTAATTCACAGACTCTTTGAAAATAATATTTGAAAAGTATATTTACAAGCAATTTTAAATCCTATCTTAAGACTGTTGGAGTATTCCTAACAGTCTTGATTATGGAAGTTAATCAAATAAAATTGATTATTCAGAAATTCAAAAGAAAACACAAAATATGTACATATAAAGAAAATAAGTCAGAGAGCTCTTTAAAAAAAGAGGAGGGAGGGAAAAACTATAGTTGCAAAAATAAATGTAAAAGCCTCATGGAGTCTCAAAAAGAATAGTATTGTGGTAGACAATTCATTGCTTCTCACACTGCATGGGGTGGTGAGGCTTATATTATTAGCCCATAAAGGTATACTCAAAACAGATTTTGTGTTTACATCTGAGTGTAGAGGAACTGTGGGGATTGCATATTTCATTATAAAAATTTTAACATATTGTAGTTTTTTCTCATGTTCTTGGGTATAGGGTCTGACAAAAAATAGAAGAGAAATATCACTAATGGAGTACAAAAATTGACCAAAAATGACTGATAAGATAACAAAACTAATCAATTAGCCAAGGAATGACAAAGACCTGACACTTTAGACATTTAATTTATCTAATACATATTGGTGGTCAGGGGCATTGAAATATCTTGTACTTTTATTCCAGAGGTAGAAAAGCTGAAAAGGTAGTATGGCCTACTTGTACTTTTTTTCTACTAATGCTATCTACCCCAATAGAGGAGAATGTTGTATAATGGAAAATGAATTTGCCTTTTCCCATTTTTCCCCATGTTGTATCTATTACTTACATCTGTGGCCATCAGCTCTTCCTGATCATCAATGCTGGGCACTGTAATTTCACCTTGACTGACAAAGGCAAAGTCATATGGGTTGGTGGTGATTAAAAGCATTTCTGAACACATGGAAGAGAATAATTATAGATAGAGTTACTTTGGTCATCAAAAACATTTCAGAGGGACTTCTTAGAAGGGCTGTTATTATCAATCAAAGATATTTTTTTACCAATGAGCTCTGGTTTCTTATTGGACATGATTTGATAAAATATGTGGTAGCTTCTTTCAGCCTTTAGCTGGAAAGTAACTCGGGACTTCTCTAGCAGATCTAGAAAGTGAGATTAAGCACATTTAAAAGAAAAGGCTGTGGTGGAAAATAGATAAAAATAAGATTTTAAATATATATCTCAAAGGGAGACATACTCTGTAACTAATATACATTAACTTACATGTTTCAATATCTGCAGAAGCCAGTTTGCCTGTGGCCCCAAAATGGATCCTGATAAATTTACCCTTAAGGAGGCAAAAAAGAAGTTATTGTTCATATTAAGGTAGATGCTAGCTCTTTATCTATGGAATGAATAGATGGAAAATATATTATTATCAGATGTGTTGAAGAGGCAGTGCTAATTCTCACATGAATAGGAAGACCAAGAAACTTACGAAACGAGAGGAGTTGTCATTCCTCACGGTCTTGGCGTTGCCAAAGGCCTCAAGTAGGGGATTGGCACTGATGATTTGATCTTCAAGGGTCCCCTTAAGAGAATTGAATAAGACAGATAAAGAAACTCTACAAAAGAGGAGTTGCTGTTTGCTAAAATAAGTTCTCATTGATCTTTCCCCTTCTCCTTTCCCCCTTTGCAATAATCTGTAACTTTTGGGTAAGATTTTCTAAAGTGAACGAGGAGGACAATTGTGGGGAGGGAACACCCCATTGACAGGGTCTCGATTTTTGTATCCTTCAGGACCAATTTTTCTTCCTAATTAAATGGTGGTGAGAACTTTTGCATATCGAAGCTGCCAATATATTTCATGCTCACAAGTGCTTCCAAGAGTTATCCCAAATGTAGCATTGCATGCAGTTAAGTTGCCCTGATTCTGAAGTACTGTGGTCACATTTTAAAGCCTTTTAGTTCTTCCATACTGAAATGAACATCATGCCCACCTGCAGTTTGCCACCAGGAGCAGATTCCTCTTTTTTCTTCTCTCCAGTAACTGCAATTGTTGCAAAGTATTGGATGACACGCTTGGTGTTCACAGTCTTCCCTGCACCAGATTCTCCACTGTAAAGTCCAGACAGAATAAAAAGTCAGAATCTAAGGCTGTAGTAGTAACTACTGCAAGAATCAAAACTCAACAGAAAAAAAAAGACAGGAAATGTGCATACGTAATCAGGATTGACTGGTTCTCCCGATCTGTGAAGAGAAACCAAAACCCAAGGTATTTTAAAAAACTTATCACAAAGATTAACACAGTACCTGTAAACTCAAAATTGTCTTAAAACTACCTCCTCACACGAAAATAATAACTGTATAAATTGGTACTTTGCTTTTTTCACAAGATACTTTAAAAAAATAACTAGCAAAAGATGTGCTAGTTAATCAGTGTATTAAACTTCCATTACCTTTAATGTGAAAAATATGTAATGCATCATTTTACCATATTAGTTATGAGAATAAACTATTGATATCAGATGAATGAATAATAATTTCATGTTTAATATCCCATTAATTACCTACTTCGTCATTCAGAAATCCTGCTGTGGTATTAATGTACAATCCAAAGTTTAATATAGTAATTGTCATAACTTCTTAGCATGAAATTCAAAAGTTTGCTTTTTAGAAGAGACAATATATTACTTATAATTAAAATGCATAGTTGGCATTTTGAGCTGGAATTTGCATGAATTAATTTGGATTTTAGCATAGAAATATAAGCAAAACTCCTTTTTTTGGAACTGGTACCTTTTTTTCTAAATATACTCTTTAATTTTACTAGTGCTATTATTATGTCTGTGGTAAACATATTATTCTCAAAGTATTGGCTCTATGTCTTCTATGTTACCAGTATACAAATCTTTTATTAGTGGCTATAGAAATTGTAATTATGGACTTGCTCACCAGTCAGCATGAACTGATAGGCATTGTCTGAGATGGAGAAGATGTGGGGCGGGGCCTCCTGGCGTTTTTTGCCTCGGTAGGCAGACACCACCTCGGGGTTGTACACCGGCAGCCACTTGTAGGGGTTGACAGTGACACAGAAGAGGCCTGAGTAGGTCTGTGGGAAATGACAAGATTGCTCAATCAGTAGTCACCTCATTAATCTGCCTGGGAAATATATAGATAGGGACCTAAGGATTGCATTTAAGGACCCAAGCCTTAGGTTCTCATAAGGCATAATGGTTTCATTCATTTGCTACCTCCCTCTAAGCACCTTCTGCTGCACAAAATGCTGCAGTTTTCCAACTATCTCAGTATTAAGTAGATGGTTTTCCACATGCATATTTTCAAATATATCAGAATTTACAATGCTAACCAAATGATTGGACTTAAAATAATGTTGAGTAGGAAAATCTGAAAATAAAGTTTTGTTTTAGCTAACATGGTACATGGAGTTATTGAAAAGTAATGTCTATGGGGGCACTCACATAGATCATCCAGGCTGCATAACGCTCTTTGAGGTTGTACAGCACAGCGGGCTCGTGCAGGTGAGTCATCATGGCCATGTCCTCAATCTTGTCATATTTGGGAGGGTTCATAGAGAAGACTTGATCATCCTTAACTGTGACAGTCTTAAGAAAAGAAGGAGTCAGTGTGTGTCAACTAAGTAGTAGAAAAGTATCAATTATGCTTTTCCTTCCTTTTATTTACATATTTATTTTTACTCACAGTTCCACCTTCAGTCTTGACTGTCACTTTCCCTGTTTCCCTGCTCTGCACTGTCGCTTTCACATAGGATTCCTTAGGATCCACCACAAAGACAGAATTCTTGGCATCAAAGGGTTTGTTCTGGGCTTCAATTCGCTCCTTTTCAGATTTTCGGAGGTAAGGAGCAGCCTCCCCAAAAACTGCCATCTCGGAGTCGGAACTCATGGCTGTGGGTTATTGATGGCAACACAGCACAGCACCAGGTGTAACTGGAGGGAAGAAACAGAGTTGGACAATGACCCAGGCTGCAGGTAAGCATGGTCCTGTTGCTCTCCTGTTTGGTAAATGGACTTCACTAGCCATGCTTATTTCCTCACCCCTGCTTTTAGGAGTCACTCCTGTGTGTTTTGTACAGGTTTGGAAATATTAGATCCTTGAGTTGAAAGCCTTATATTGGTAGCTTAATTTTTGTGAAATTTCAAGCCCCCATTGTATCTTTTGTATCAAGTGAGATATATGGAGGAATTGATGTTTTACTCAGCAACATTTGTAATACCCCAAGTGTGTTCAGAATCTCTTCTTTTTCTGCTTGTTTTTCTTTTCTTTCCTTTTTCTACACATCCCTTTTTTTTGACATTGTGATGATACAATGAATTGGAAAATAACTGTTAACAATGGCTTTACAACCTAAATGAAACTTTAAAATACTCAATTATTTAAGCAAATTTTCTTGCTGCCCAAATTAGTAAAGATGGATATGTAAACTGCATATAAAAAGATATTAAAATTGAACATATGAAATATACATCTGTTCTTTGAGAACATAGTCCAGGTCAAAAACACCTGATAAACACAAACTCCTAGTTAACTGACAAGCATTAGGTAATTAAAGGGGAAAGTAAGTACAATGATAGCTGAAAATCTAATAAATGATATTATCCTAACTCAAAATTATATTATATCAGTTCTTAAATTATATAAAAATCAGAAATATTATCTAAACAGAATATAGCTTTAAAAGTTTCTTGGAAAATATCTGAATTTTTAACAAAATATTTGTAGGAGTTGCATACTTTTAGTCTATCCTTCTCTTTGTTTTTAGCTGGACTTTAGCATACATAGCCTTTTTATCTGATTCTTATTGATTTAGGTCTCTCTTTCTCTCTCTCCCTCCTCCTCTTATTTAAAAAAATACCAATCCTAGCCCTGGCTGGCGTAGCTCAGTGGATTGAGTGCAGGCTGCGAACCAAAATGTTGCAGGTTCAATTCCCAGTCAGGGTACATGCCTAGGTTGCAGGTCATGACCCCCAGCAACCGCACATTGATGTTTCTCTCTCTCTCTTTCTCCCTCCCTTCCCTCTCTAAAAATAAATAAATAAAATCTTTATTTAAAAAAATAAATAAAAATAAAAAATACCAATCCTCTAAATATATCTTCTGAAATGAATAGCCAGTATAAGGTTTCAAGCCAAAATAAACTTAAATTTTCCCCACTGTCATATTAATTGTGAGAAAATAAGTTGTCTCACTCTTGTGACAAGGACAGAATGTTGCCCAGAGTTAAAGTAGGTGACCTTTGTGGAGAAGAAGAGGGACTGGTTTTGTGGAAAGCAGTGCCTTCGTTGTTAGCAGCCATACAACATCAACCTTTTATCAGCTTTCCAGGAGTCTTGGTCAAAACCTCCTCTCAACTCATAATCTTAGATATGGAATTTGCTACCTACTAATCTCTGAAATCAGTGTAATTCATACTTGTAAAAGTTTCTTGATAGTAAAGTGAAATTTAGACATTTTCAGAGGACAGATATTGAAACATTTAATGTTAGGTGTTTTTTTTTCTTCAAAGAAGAACTGTTATTGTGTTATATTATTTTTTATTTCTGTGCTTGCTTTTAAACCAAGAAATTTTGAATTAACTACCATGTAGAGATTACTATGTCCAGTGTATCCACAAAACACAGAAATGATGTAACCCTCCCCATTTCATGGCTGAAATCAGTTGTTTCCCAGCTTGTGTGTCACAAGCCCTCAAAGATCCTCAGGCTTGTTGAAGCAAGTTCTTAAATTCACCTGCACAGTGACAATTGCCTCAAATTCAACAAGCAACATTCCCACACAAGCAATATGTTTTCTTTTCTAAATGAATGCTGCTGTATTAAATATAAACTCATTTAAAATAATTATTACATGTATAGTAGGCTTTCATCATTATGTGTATTCCTAACATAATGCAAAAAGTACAGGTTCTGACACTTAGAGTTGGGGGAGGTCCATTAAATGTTTTTGGTTCTATGGGAGGGGTCCTAGGAAACCACTGACTTAGATCATAGATGGCAAGAGCTGGAGGGACCTTAAAGGCCACCTAGAATCCAGTCTTGTCATTTTACGGATGAGGAGACTAAGGCTCAGAAAGATGAAGGGTCATTCAGTGACAGAGAGGTATAAGTCGTGGTGCTTGGACATGAGTCCTATTCCCCCAAGTTCACTTTAGGACTTATTAGTGCTAATTCCACTGCAATACACCATTTCAAGATATATAAATGCCAACTGGCTTCACCAGGCAACTAGAGTTAGTGTAAAGCCTGAACTGGCACCTAGGCATTTTGACTTCCAGATCAAGCCATTGTTGCTATTACCATTCCATCTCTCTGATATATCCTTACGGTTTTAAGTTGCACTAGTAGTTTACATTAAATGTTACATGTCATTGTTGCATACTGTCTACAGTTCTAACAACATGTAAAACAGAAGAGTCATTAAGTTTTTTGTGATTAAATGGTCTGAACAGTCAAGATTTTATGAGAAGCCATTCTTAGAGAGTGTGGCTTATATCCTATTCCCAGTAATAAACTAAGGTATAAAATGGTAGCTCTTTAAGACATAGCAATATAGAGATCCCTTTGTTCTTTAGACTATAATAATAGATTATTCTTACCTCTTGTGTTACCAGGTGGAGAAGGTGGCAGTCTCAAAGCAGACAACTACTGTTGAGAGAAAAACAAACAAAAGAATGTGGATTCATTTATTTTTTTCAATTTAATCTATTTAATTCAATTTTTAATTTAAAATACTAGTAATTGTCGTGCAGCACAATGTCACCCTTGGGAATGTTATGAAGAAAAATAAAAAATTGGGAAACAAGAACCATCTCCCTTAAGTGAATAATAATTCAGGAGTGTAAAACTAGCTGAGTGTTCTTCCATGTATACATACCTTAAAGAATTTTGACAAAGGACAGGACACAGGCATCTCGGTTCCACTTTTATAGAGACCATTCTGCAAACACAGCAGCCGCCTCAGCTGTCCTAGCTGGGAACCTACTTGGCAATCTCTTTGCACAATATGCACTGACTGTGGCTGTGAATGGATATAATTAGAAATATTTGCTGTCAACTATAAACAATTTGACAGAGGATAATCTAGGGCTTTTTTAATAGGCATTTGATAGGGATGGGGATTCAGGGCTTCTAAGGCTACTTCAGCTTTGGTGTTGCGTCATTCATCACAGAACTCAAAGCCAGGTTCCCACTTATTCTCCTGCCTATAAAATTGGTCTGGCAGAATGAGCCCGATGTGAGGCGTTCAGGACTAATTGATTTGTTAGTGCTTAGAGCCATTGAAAAGTTGGGATGAATTCTAGATCTCACACTATGATTGGAAGCAGTGAGTGATGGATATTAAGGCAGAATTCCTAGCCTAGGTCTGGATTTTAGAAACAGTGGCGACAGATTCTTTTAAAGTCTGAAAGTCTAAACATGAAGAAGAAAATTAACTCTTAGATTAGGCAGTGGTGATGGACCATAAGGAATTTAGAATGGATATAAACACTTCTGATCCTTTTCTGGAGGACTTACCATGGATATCTCCAGCTCATATGTTTTCATTGAGGGGACAACAGAATGCTGTGTGATGTTCCATGCACGTTTCCACTGCATAATAGAAGGAGATACAAAACATGCATTTCTAGTTCATGGGCAAATCCTCACGACTAGCTGTAGCTCTAATGAGGTGGGTACTATATATTTTAATTTAAGGTGGGAGGAAAGATAATACTCTCTTTGTGAACTAAGAAGATGAATGGGCCATAACATATGAGCATGATACTTTTAAATTGGATTTTGGTGGTTTTGCCACATACACAGCTGTTACTGAATGTGACAGGAAATCTATCTACCCTAAGTGTGTCCCTAAGATTGGGCGTGATATTTTCTTTTCAACTGTCATCTGCTAGCTTAAGTTACTGATAAATGTGATTACAGTTTTTATATATCCTATTGACTTAGAATTTCTTTTTAACATGTAACAGATTGAATCTTTTCTACTTTTTATTTCTTTTGGTACAATACTGTGGAATAGTTGGTCAGACTTTTTTTTTTAATCTCCGTGGTAATGATTCTTAGAAGTCTAGAGATTTACCCAAAATATTATGCTCTAAGCCAGAAAGAAGAAACATCTAATTTGTCTCTAATTTAAGACTTTCATGACTCACTTTTACTTCTTTTGCAACTTAATGTCTAAATTATAGACATAAATGTTATCAAACACATGTACTACTTGTAGAACTGGAAGATAAAATAAGGAACTGTGAATGAGACCAAGATGCATAGGCTGAGTTATACAGTTCTGGCTGATGAGGACTCTGCCTCAAAGTCAGAACTTTGACCAATCATAGATAGACTGAGCATTCAGATCTTGAACACTCTAAAATAAAACAATGATATTGTGGTGGAGACTGGCATGGTCCACTGTGGCGGATCCTGGCCAGCAGGATCCATGTATGTTGTGGCTGCTCACGAACAAATACACACGAACAGCAGAAGTCCTGTGGAGAAAAAGGGATGGCATGGCCACTCTCAGAGAGAGGGTGAGAGGGCCACAGAGCCCAGTCCCTGCCTGAACAGGCTTTTATTGCTTTTCTGGGTACATTATGGTAGAGGGTAGTCCTCATTTACTATGCACAGGTTCACTGTAGGGGATTACCTTTTATAGATAACAAAGGAAAGAATGTTGCTAACTACTTCAAAGAGAAGGATGTTGCAGATCAGGGGGAAAAGTGGTTGAACTGGTCACACTTCATACTTGGGAGGTTTAGCTCAGATTTTAGGAAGTTGCAGTAAGCACCCACTGCCTGAGTTCAGGGTGAGGGAATTTTACCAAAAGCAAGTCTCATAGCAGTGTAGGTACAATGCAGGCCTGATTCCCCACAGGAAAACCTCTCCATGGGCATGGTCCTGCATGCCACTCATTCCCCACTGGTTTTCCACGTGAGTGCTGAGCTACAATTCCACGCCATGCAAAGCAGTTCCCTACAGTCCACCAGGAGTGGCTCAGAGAACCTTGCAGAGCTTGTAAAGGGAGAAGAGAGCCAACACTGAATGAGGGAGGAGTCATTTCCCTTATACTTGCTTTTCTACGGACTGTCTAAATAGGAAATACAGGAAATTAACACTAAGCCTTCTTGTATTGTGTGGTTTGTTATGATTAGGTATGGGTGGGAAGGAGAGTGATTTTGAATGCTATACTTCAGCAGTCTGTATAAAAACTCTGTCTAGCATTTCTCCCTCATTATCCTCAAGATTTGGAAATATGATAGTCTTCTGTGACCTTGTACTTCTTTATCAGTTAAAAACACAAATCTGGTAAAAAACCTAATATTCACTTCACCTAATAGAGTTGTAGGATTAAATTAGATTATATAAGTAATTTATAATATATAATACTTATACTTATATAAGTAATATATGTTATATATATTATAGATTATTTTACTATATCATAAGTGGAAATTATACATAATTATATGTAATCTCATTTAATTTATATACACAGACACACATATGTACAATGCTTAGAATAGTGTCCACCAGGGACTGCTAAAATAGACATTTCTTAATTAGAGGTAGGTTGCAATAGCATGCTGATATTTCTCCCAAATATACACAGGGAGTCAAAGTAGTAGTAAAGGGTTGCAAATAGGTGGTAGTTAGGAAATGTCAACAAATAAGATTATTTTATTGTTTTTATGTTTTTCTTATGTAAATTGTGTTAAAAATACAGTTGGGAACTAGGTTGGAGAAGATGTTTATATCCTAGCTTCTGTGGTGTACAGCCTGACAGTATAACTGTAATAAAACCCCTTGCTATTTGGCAAGTCAGATTGCTATTTGTCTTCTATTAAATTTCTCTGGGGCTGTACTGGGTCATCACTACTGAAAAGAAGTTGTGTATTCATTTTTAAGTCAACTGCTAATTACACTTTAGTGTTCTCATTCTACCATCTGGGTACAGTCATTTACTCATTTGCCTATTCAATACATATTTATTGAATGTCCACTATGTGTCAGCCACTGTTTTAGCACAGGGTGTCACTATAAAAGTTGGCCAAGCCCATGCCCTCATGGAAATTTCAGTTAATGGGAGTGGACATACACAAACTAATGAACAAGTCAATACATAGTGTGCCAGATACTAGTGAGTGCTAAAAATAAAGCAGAGTAAAGGGGAAAGGGAGTACTGTACCAAAGTTAATGATACAGAATGGCTTCTAGAATATGGTTAAATTTGGGTAGAAGATTGAGGGAAGTGAAAAAGCAAGCAGTATGGATATTAGAAAAAGGGAACAGAAAATGCAAAGTCCCTGAGGCAGGAGTACACCTGTTTAAGGAGCAGCAAGGAAACCTACAATCACGCAAAATGTTCAAGGGGAAGAGTAGTAGGAGATGAGGTAGGGAGGACCATGTAATGTAGGATCTTGTGGGGACTTTGGTTTTTAATCTGATTGAGATAAACCAGAAAAGAAATTTGGGAAGTGGATCAATGTAATCTGACTGAAGATTTAAAAGAACCACTCAGGTATTGAATGTAGATTATAGGCTGCAAGGGAAGGCCAAGTTTAGGGAGCAGGCTATTGCTACAGTGTAGATGGAATACAATGGTAGTTCAGGCCAGGTTCCAGTTACAGTAACTACATAACAAATTACCCCAAACATAATGGCTTAAAACAACTTTTTTATTATACTCATGAATTCTATGGGTCATGAATTTGGAATCTCATAGGGACACAGCAATCTTGTTCTACAATATCTGGGACCTCTGAGAACCCCAAGCCTGGGGATGATTCAGCATTTAGGGACAAGTATTATGTCTCATAATAAAGGTTAGAGAAGAAAGGATTGTTTAGAAGGGTAGCTAGTGAATAAGCTGGTATTTGGAGGTAGACATGAGGCCAAGGGAAGCTTTGTTAAAAGACTGGAGAGGCTAAGCATACTTGTGTTGATAAGATGGATCCTGTGGAGTTAGATAAACTGATGATGCAAGAGAGGGAAGGCATAATTGTGGGTCACTGGCAAGAGGGTCTGGAGTCCAGAGGCCAACTGGACTCTGACAGAAGCAGGGACACTTCATGTATGAGGCAGGAAGACAGAGAGTGAGGGCAAGATGCAGGTTAGAGGTTAGTTGGTAGATTTGCTGGTAGAAAGATATGGGAATTTCTATTTCCTTGCTTCTATTTTCTCAGTGAAGTACTAGGCAAGATCACTGGCTGAGAGTGAGGGCATTGAAGGAAGTATAGCGCATATACAGATAGAAGATGTGAAGTGTTCATTTTGGAGAGTAGGCATCCCAGGCTTGCCCAGAAGTATTGAGTTATAATCATGAAGTTAAAGTAAGACCAGTTTGGGTAGATCTGTATGTTTTTCTCCAGCAACTTTAGTTACTTGCATGTGACCATAGAAAATATGAACAGTGAAATATAGGGAGAGAAAGGCAAGGAGTTAAGAATCTTTTCAAGCAAGGGATTATAATACTAGGCCATAAAGTTTAAGCTTAGATAAGGAAGAAAATGAGTAAAAGGGCAGATATCAAAACAATGAGAAAGTGGCATGGGTCAATGAATAAGTGGTCTCAATGATGTCAAAGAATTGCAGGGATAGACTCTCTGGAGTAGGTGAGCTGGAAGAAGAGGAGATAATTTATAGAGACTGAATAGAATAAATTTCTTCTGGTTGTGGTATATAATTCTTTTTAATACACTGTTGTGTTCAATTTGCTAATATTTTGTTGGGGATTTTTGCATCTATGTTCATAAGATATACTGGTCTGTAGTTTTTCTGTCTTAAAATGTCATTATCTGGTTTTGTTATTAGGTCATGCTCGTCTTACAGAATGAGTTAGAAAAATGTTCCCTTTGTTTTTATTTTCTGGAGGATATTGTGGTGAATTGGTATTATTTCTCCTAAATGTTGGTAGAATCCACTAATAAAGGAATCTGGGCCTGGTGCTTTTTGGGGGGAAAGCTCAGTAGTTGTTGATTCAAATTCTTTAATAGATATATGCCTATTCAGATTATTTATTTCTTCTTGTATGCTTTGATAATTTGTGCAGAGACTGAATGGGATGCCTGGAATTGAGGTTTTATGAAGGTACATTCAAATGATGAAGTCAGTGATGACTATATGATTTATCACTCTAAAATTTGAACTTGCTTTGAATAACAGGTAAGGTAAGACAGATGCAATAACTGAAGAGGAAGGATAAGACAGGGTACATTAACTAAGTAGGAGACATAAGACAGGATGGAATAACTGAACAAGAGAGATATGATGTGTGGTAACTGAAGAGGAGGGATAAGAAAGGATGCAATAAATGAGAGGGAGGGAGGGAGAGAGAGGGAATGAGAGAACAAGATGTCATAACTGAATGGGAGAGAGAAGACAGGATGGAATAACTGAAAATGATAAGAAATAATGCAATAAATGAGAGGATATGGCAAGGACAGAGGAGAGAGAATAAGATGTAATAATGCAAATGAGAGATAATAAAGGAAGAAATAACTGAACTGCAGAGGTAAGACAAGATATAACAAATGAGCAGATAAGATAATACAAGGTGCAAAATGATCAGAGACAAAAAAGGGTGGAGTAACTGGAAGAGATGAGACAGGTTGCAATAAATGAAACTGACAGGTAAGATAGGATACAATAAATGTGCAGGAGAGATAAGAAAAGATGCAGTAGCTGGAGAGAGAGTTATGACAAAGCATAATAACTGAGCAGGAGACATGGACAGGATGCAATAACTGAATGTAAGAAATAAGACATGATAGAAAAACTCAATGGAAGAAATAAGACAGGAGAGGATAACTTAACAGGAGACAGTATTAGGTAATTGCTCAAGGGAGATTCTTCTTTCAACTAGGGAGGGCTTCTTAGAGCTGGTGCTCTTGAAGGATGAATAGGGTGAACTTACAAAGAAGGGGAAGGAGCATTATGGTCAGAGGCAAAAGGACCAGGAAGCATATGACAGTGAAAATGAAGGTTTAAGCCTATGTGGGTGTCATAGATCATGTAGGGGTGGATGCCTGACTTCCAAAGAAAGTATTAAAGGGAGTACCATTTAAACCAAGACTTAAAGGATAGGTAAGTATTTGCCAAATGGAAAGATTGAAGGGCATATAAGGAAGTAAATTCAGAAGTATGGAAACATCATTCTTTCAAAATACGATTTTTGAGCATGTACTATACTCAAGCATGATATAGAAATGAATGAGACCCCTTATCTACACTTACGTAGCTTACATTTTAATGTATGAGACATTATTTAAGGTTTGGTAAATGATAAGTGAAAAGACTATAACAGGGAAATCTGACCTATTCTAGAGGTCTAGGAAGGGTTTCTTAAAGAAATGAAATTTAAGCTGAAATTTAGAGGATAAGTAGGACTTCTCTAGTCAAAGCATGGAAGTGAGAGTTGAGAAAAGATTCCGGGAAACTGAGGAACAACATGTGTTAAGTCACTGAGGTGACAAGGCCTACAGTATATTCATGGAACTGGGAGGAGGTCAGTGCAGCTGAAACCTGAAGATAGAGAAGGAGAGTATCTCAAGATGAAGCTTGCTAGGTCAGCAGGACAGTCTTTGGGATTTCAGTTTTTATAGTAAGAGCAAAGGAGTGATCTTAAGCTAGAGAGTGATGTGATCAGATTATTGTTCTTGAAAAGATCTCTCTGGCTATAGTTCAGATTTTGCCAGAATGGTTTAGACTTGGGAAAGAAGAATAGATGTGTGAGAGACCAGGCAGTAGATGATGACAGTCTGGATGAGGACTATGGCAGAAAAAGAGAGAAAAGTTGATGGTTTTGAAAGATATTTAGGGGTAGTAAAGAAAAAACATATTGATTGGATATGGGTGAATGAGGACAGGTAGATTTCAAGGCTGATTCCTAAATATTTAGCTTGAGCAACTGAATCATTACTATTGCTATCCACTTTGAGGAACAGTATAGGAATACAAGAGAAGTTTTAAGGAGGGTAAAAGAGAATCGTTAATGCATTTAGTTTGAAGTGCTTATTTGCAGAGATATCAAGTCTGGATCTCAGAATAGAGAACTAGGATTGGGATGGAAATTTGAAATTCTTGGGTTATAGATGGTAAAGAAGCCAAGAGAGTGGATGAGATCATCCAAGAGCAAATGTAAAGTGAGAAAAAAGGGGCTTGAGATGGAAACTTGAGTCACATCACATTGAATTTACAAAAACATTTGATGGTTAGGCAGAAGCAGATGAGCTGATGGAAGAGAGGAAAAGAGAATCTGGAAAGCCAGAACTATAAAGAAACCCAGGGTAGGACAGAGTTTTGGAAATCAAGGGAAGAGAACATTTCCAATAAGAGAGAATGGCCAGATGTGTAATAGGCAGTTAGAAGGTCAGTTTAATTACGGATTGAGAAGTGTTCATTTTTTTTTATTTAGCAAAAAAGAAGTGATAGAATCATAGTGAAATCCATTTAGGTACAGTATAGGAAGCAGAAGCCAGATTGAAGTGAGTGGAGGAGTAGGTGGGAGATAAGGAAATGGAGACTCTTGTGAAATTTTATTGTAAATTAGGGAAATGAAATAATAACTAGAGAAAAAAATGGATAAAGGGAGAGCTTAAGAAAGGATCCAGTAGAGTAAGAGAGAATGGAATAAAGGTGGAAAAGAATGGTCCATTTTATAAATATTTTAAGGTGGGCGGAATGAGTTTCAGAGCCAGGCGGGAGAGGTGGCTCTAAATTGGAGGAGAGACCCACACAAGGAAAGGAAGAACATGACTTGGCAGTAGAAATGTAAGGCAATTTTCATCCAGTGGCATCTACTATTTTTCTTTCAAGCAGGATGTGAGATTATTCTCCAGTGCCAAAGGGCAAATGGAAATTTGGGCAGAGTGGAGATTTCAAATAGAGAGAAATAGAGTGTTTGAACAAGTCAACAAAATAACTACAGCACTGAAGGCCCAGTGGGTTTGGTGGTTAAGAGTTTATAGTGGTACCATTTTCTCTGAAGTGTGAAGTAGTAAATTATCTAATTCATTCAGATTTAGTGTTTTTACACTCCAGTACAATAGAGGGATAGGAAATGGCAAAGGAATTCTCTGGTGTTGTCCTGACAGTAGACAAAAAGATAGATGATGAGTTTTTGCTTAGTTGGGAGAGAAATAAAGGTAGAATAAGGTCTGATGAAAATGAAAGAAGCAAAATGCCAGAGTACTGGAAGTGTCAATGGTGTTGAAGACCTGTTCTGTTGGGTGTAGTTCAATAAGCAAGCTAGAAAATTGGGAAGGAGTTGCTTGGTTTGATGACTTTGAAGATGTGGCATTTTCTGGAGTGAGGCTGCAGAAGAGGTGGAATGGAAGTGAAGACAGTGGAAGGAGGGAGTCATTGGATTGGAAGAATGATTCATGAGGACATTGAAGTCTCCCAGAAATGTGACAAGAATTGGGTGACAAGGGAAGAAGTGCCAAACTCTTTAATAAATAAAAGAGTCAGTAGATAATAGCAATAGATATGGGGAATAGCCGAATAGTGTGAATCTCAAAACAGGAAGAACTTTTCACAAGCATGTAAGCAGCAATGGAGGGCAAAGGTGAAGAGGGGATTTTGTGTGTAGCTCAGAACTAAGGAGAGAATAATTGTTGCTACTTAAGAGAGCTTCCAAGAAGCGTTGTTTTCAGGGAGAGGCAGACTGAAATTTAAGCCAAGTGGTAGGGGAATGTTCCAGGGACATAAGAAATCTCATGGTTTTCAGGAGGGTCAGTATTAGGTGAGAGTACAACTAAAATTGGCTATTGTTATGAGACCCTATCCTCCTTTCCTATATCTTTGCTTAACATTTGTTTGTTTATTCATTTTCTTATGAAGTGAATAGCCAAATGAAATGGCAATGTGGAACTAGATGAATAGGTTGTAAACTTTAGCAGGATATTGGATAATATATTGAGGACTGTTAACTGTTTTATAGATTACTTTAAAGTGAGCTCAAGATGTTGTATTAGAGTAATCAATCCAATAATCAATACAAAATAAATGAAGGTGCATCATAACCCAGAGGGAAACTTCCCCAGGCACAAAAGTCCGGAAGTGTGTAGCTGAATAATTTAACCTACTGGATAACAAAATTAAAAACTTTTAACTTTGTATTATTTCTCTTAAATAGGTTGTATACTGTTCTTGTAAAGTCTTTGTTATAGTCCTAATAAAATTCTTGCTTGCTCCCTGTCTGTAAAAAATTAGATAAATAGAAGGCACATGCTACTCTCAGCACATGTAAATCTGTAGTAATAACACTACATACAGATTATACCTTATAATTATACATATAAGGTACACTATACATTATAATCGTGATGCTAATTACCACAACACTATAGAAAGGCACAATGTAGCAACCTAAAGACAAAATAATGAGAGTAGGAAATGGACTTTTTAAAAATATTAATTGACCTTCTCTTTGTATCAGAAGTACTGTGGGGAAGCCTTGTAAAAGGTACAGAAGCTTCCAAGGAGAGAGAAGAACAAATACTGAAAATATGTTTATTCTTAACTCTTGTTTACCATTCTAAAGTAATAACAAGGGAGGAGGCTCAGTAAAACAAACAACTAAACATCTGTAGGTAACAAAAAACTCAGAATCTCATATTTAAAAAGGACCAGAAAAGATCTATAGAACATATTTCCTCCTTAAGAGACTCTAATCTCAATAGTTCATATCTTAATAGTTCATAATAGGGTAGAGTTTGCATTTTAAATGTTTTTAAGTGCCTAACCAAAATTGTTTATTTTTTCTACTATTTTATGTTGGTAATTAGTGTTTCACTATATTTTTACTCTGCCTTGGTATCAAGAATGTTAACTTCATTAACAGAAGTCTGCTTTTCTGATGACTAGCTAGGGTTTTGCTAACAGGGGTTTAACAAATCCTCCATGTTCTGTATGGCTAAGGCCCACCTCTAGGCATCCCCTGTGCACCTTTGGTTTAGGGCACTGACTAACTGGGACTGACCTGGGTGCTCCTCTCACCTTTTATTTTTGCTGACTAAATTATTCTTTGTAGGATAGAAGCAAAATGTTTTTTCTTCATTTAATGAATAAAAAGGTAAGTTGACCCAGTGGGGGAAAAAGAGACACAAATTCTTTGCAAATAAATTTTTTATCTGCAAAAACTGTAAGTACAAAACAGAGTGACAAAGATTTTCACATTGTGTGTATTTCTTTGGTCACTTTTCAGCATTTGGATGAATTACTCTTCACTAATGATTTTTGTGTGAACCTCTCGGCTCTTCACCCGCAGCTTGTTGACCTGGGACTCAGCAATGTCAGCCCGTTCCTCAGCCTCCTCCAGCTCATGCTGGAGCTTGCGGAACTTGGAGAGGTTGACGTTGGATTGTTCCTCCTGGGAATGAATGGAAATGCATTTTGGACCAAAAAAAGTCCAGAATTTCTAGTTTGTTAGATCAGTGGGTCTGGAATTCCTGTTTTCTTCTTGCAATACTGATATGTTCTTCTCTTAGTTCTTTTTAGTAATATGCCATCCACCTGTTTACTCAAACCATAACTTGACAAATTACCTTTGATTTTCTTTCTCTCATCTCCAAAGTACAACCCGTTAGTATATCTTTTAGTTTCTACCTCCAAAGTATCTCCACTTCCTTCTGTATGGTCCACTACTATCCTAATCTAAGCTGTGGGACCACCTAAAAAGCCTCGTACAATGTTTTGCTGTACCAACCTATGTTACCCAACAATCATTCTCCATATGGTAGCCAGAATACTCTTTTTAATATATGTATATATTGACTGGCCTGACAGAAAACCATCGTGTGGCTTCCCAGTGTCCCATTGCACTTAGAATAAAAGCCAGACTTCTTATTATGACCTAGAATACCCTGCGTTGCTTCTCCCACCCAGCTCTTCAGCTCCATTTCTACTACAATTCCCTTGTTCTGCTTCTTGAGCAAGACTCCTTTCCACTCAGAAGCTTTGCATTTGCTTTTCCCTACCCCTAGAACATTTTTCCCTGGCTCATCAAGTGGTTGGTTTCTTCTCATTCTTCAGACCTTCATTGAACCATTTCTCTTTAATATTTCCTCTTTTTACCCTTTTTATTCTTTCATCCCTTTAACCAAATTGGTTTGGACATATCTGAGACCTGGAGGCTGCCCAATCCCCCCAAGGGATTCTGTACTCACCGCTTCCTCAGCTTGTCTCTTGTAAGCTTTCACCTTTGCTTGCAGTTTATCTACTAGATCCTGGAGTCTTAGTACATTCTTACGGTCTTCCTCAGTCTGAAATAATATTTTAAAGAGTCAGTTTCTTGAAAGTACAAATACCATCATATTTTGTTTTACATTTGGTTTCTAATCCTTTGCAGACTGGGGTGAAAACCTAGACAGGCCATTTTCCTAACCTGATAAGTGAGCTCCTTTACTCTTCTTTCATGTTTGCGTAGACCCTTGACAGTTTCAACATTGCGCTTCTGTTCACTTTCAACTTCGGCTTCAAGTTCACGTACCTGCAAAAAGATGGGCATTTTAAAGACATTTATTATAATCCATTCACTGAATTTCTACTCTTCATATGGCCTGTAGTATTCCTTTTAGTCTGTTTTATATGTACCTTTGGATGCCCTAGCCTAATCTCCCTGATGATAAGCTTTTGGCAACAAGGAATGTCTGTCATTCACCTCTGCATTATTTAGTAGAGGTATTCAAAAATCATGTGTTGCATTGGAATGAGATGGAAAATATGCTAATAAGAAGACCCACCCTGGCCTCCAGTTTCTGGATCTGCTTCTTCCCACCCTTCAGGGCCAGCTGCTCAGCCTCATCCAGACGGTGCTGCAGGTCCTTCACTGTCTGCTCCAGGTTCTTCTTCATCCGCTCCAGGTGGGCACTGGTGTCCTGCTCCTTCTTCAGCTCCTCAGCCATCATGGCTGCCTAATTAGCAAATAAATCAAGAAAATAAGGAAAGCTGGTAATGGCAGGTAGCATGCATATATATCAGCAAAACAAATGCTCATCTTACATCAGTGATGGCCTTCTTGGCCTTCTCTTCTGCATTGCGAGCTTCCTGGACAATGTCTTCCATCTCTCCCTGGATTTGGGAAATGTCTGTCTCCAGCTTCTTCTTGGTGTTGATCAGGCTGGTGTTCTTGTTAAAATATCACATTTAGAAACATTAAGTACATGAAAGCAAAATCACAGTGCCTGCTGTTCCAATGAAATCACAAACTAATTAATTAAGTTAATTAGTATCTCAGTTGACAATGTATTTTTAAAAGTCACTCAACTCTGAATGTCAAAATTCAGATAAGCAAAAATATTGTTAATGCAAAATATTAAATATTTGAACTGTATCCTCCATGAAACATTATGAATAAATTTTTAGATAGCACCAAGATATGAGCAAGAATTTGATATTCGTTCCTCTAACTTTTTCACTCTTCTCTTCCTATCTACTCACCTGGGTGTGCAGCAGCTGGACACGCTCACTGGCATCCAGCAGCTCCTGCTCTGCAACTTTCCGGCTCCTCTCTGTCTGCTCCAGAGTGGCTCGCAGCTCCTCGATCTCGGCCTGCAGCAGGTTGGCTCTGCGCTCAACCATGGCCAGCTGCTCTTTCAGGTCCTCCTGGCCCCGGAGAGCATCATCCAGGTGGATCTGCGTGTCCTGTGGCATGAATAATCATTGAGACATCTTGTTCTCAGGGCTTCAGTCACCCCAGTGCCCAAGGACCAACTCCTGAACCCCTTTACCTTGAGAATGCCTTGGGTGTTCCTGTAGTTCCTCAGGGCCTCAGCAGCCATGCGGTTGGCATGGTTCAGCTGGATTTCCATTTCATTCAGATCTCCTTCCATCTTCTTCTTGATCCTGATGGCATCGTTCCTGCTCCTGATCTCAGCATCCAGCGTGCTCTGCATTGACTCCACAACTCTAATATGGTTCCTCTTCAGCTGGTCAATTTCCTCATCCTTTTCAGCAATTTTCCTGTCAACTTCAGACTTGACTTGGTTCAGCTCCAGCTGGATGCGCAGGATCTTTCCCTCTTCATGTTCAAGTGATGCCTTAATGACAGCAAGAGGTGACATTAGCAGGGAATGAAAGTGTATAGTATCCTTGGAATAGGAATTAGTTCTTAGTTTGGGGCTGCCATTACACATCATTATTCCATTGTTATAGAAATTTCTACATGTTATTGTTGGTTTTGTATACTTCTGTCTCCCCAGCTAGGTAGTGCCCTTGAAGGCAAGGCCTTTAACTTCATCTTTGTTTTCTCAGTGTCTAGCAGTCTGTCTGACATACAATTCCGTCAGTTGTATATGTGGTCATTTTCCTATTCCCAAACTCGTATGCAGAGTAAAAATTATTTGTCTTTTCTCTTGATTCGCAGTTCTTGCATGCAATAGGCCCTAATTTTTCTCAAAATTGTTTTCTCAAAAGTGTACAATAATATCTACCTCTGCCTCCTCTAAAGCAGCCTGAAGTTCAGACTTTTCTTGCTCGATTTGCTTCTTTATTTTTTCCAGTTCATGAATACGTTTCCCTCCTTCTGCAATCTGCTCAGTGAGATCAGAAATCTCCTCTGTTGGTGAACAAAAATATACAAATTTGTTCAGTGAGGAAAAGCATTCTTTCAACTCTGTTGTTAAAGAAAAGGTAAAATGTACTCACGTTGCAAATTCTTATTTTCCCGCTTCAAGGTTTCAAGTTGGTCTAGGGATTCCTCATAAGCATTCTTAATCTTGAACAGCTCTGTGCTGAGGGAGCGAGACTCCTTTTGGGAAGCTTCAAGTTCAGCATGAGTTTCTTCATACTTCTGTTTCCATTCTGCTAGGACCTGAGGGGCAAGGAATAGTCAGGAAATTTAGTGGAGAAAGTTTGATATAATGAAACCATTTATTCTAGCAACTCTCAAACAGAGTTGAGATGTCTGGGACTGAAAAATTATTGTGAATGAGAACAGTGAAAATCACAGGAACTCTCCACCTCATCAGTGAGACAAGAGCTACTGAGAACAGTCCTGAGATGGTTGGAATAAGGCACACTGAGTAGCAGGCTATCTCTAATCATATGTTGGATGCTGAGGCAGAAACTTCTTCAGAAATTACCTTATCAAAGTTCCTCTGCTTTTTGTCCAGGGCTGCACAGGCAGCATTAGATCTCTCGACATCGAGCATGAGGTCCTCAACCTCATTCTGGAGCCGCTGCTTCGTCTTCTCAAGGGAGGCACACTTGGCATTCACAGCTTCTACATGCTCCTCAGCGTCCTGTAGCCTCTGGGCCAGCTTCTTCCTGAGAAGTGAATTAGGGACAATAGAAGTGAATAGTCATCAGTGGAACTGGGTGTTCAGAGTGGGTACAAGAGAGTGATTTCCACAGTCAGACTCCATAATACTTTGCTTTTCAAAGTTGTTTTCTAGGTGCAGTTCTGTATTAATTCACTCCCACTCTCTCAGCAGCCAAATACTGAAAACAGCCCAAATTTCAGTATGGCTGTGCTTCATAGTCTGGCTTTAAGAAAATCATGATCAGCCAAAGCCAACATTTTGCCCTTCAGACTAGCTGGTTCAGTCCTTCTTTAGAGAATGTTAATGTGTACCTTGAATTACTGTTATTTATTGTTTTCTGCACTGAATTTTGATCTCCAGAGAGTAGAGTCTGTATCTTGCTAATCTTTGTGTATTCTTGTAGGCTGTCATACATATTATTTACTCAGATGTTATCTTAATTGTGTTCAAGTGAGGTATACTTGATTTTGTCTAGTTGTTTAATTATATCCCGTATTTCTAGCTTTTCATAAGTCGTTTAATAATAAGCTTTCCCAAATCTACATAAATTTTGCTCTGAGAGCTCTACTAAGAGTCTGTTTAAGGCATTCACCAAAACACTGTAATTCTAATGATAGGGATGTACCTTGGCCGTAGGCTAAATGAATAAATCTCTTCTTAAACTTTCTGTTGAATAGGTAGGTCCCTTTCTGTCCAGTTTCTCTCTCTTAACAGTTAAGTCTTGAACTTTTGATTGCATTGTATATTTAGTCCATTATAAAACAATTTTATTTTGTATTACAGAATCTTATGTCTGTTTTTATTTTATTGTCTGTTACAATATATTTATTCCCCCTCCCTTTTCAATATAGCCATATTTTCACATCTCAAAAGGAGGAGCTGTACTTTAAAGCCCAATTATTTTTCTCTCACATATGTGTCACCTTGGACTGATATTTTGTTAGTTGCTGAGAGAGAGGGGAGGCACAAGAAAGTACAATTAATTCTTATTCTATCTACACTTGTATAGATAGAATGATGGCAAAAGTCTCCCCTTTTAAAAACAATCATTCAGCTTCCTCTTGCCTTATGTCTTTTCTCTTTCTACTCTCTGGCTTAATTTCTTTCTTTGGACAACCGAGAGATTTTTCTTGCTTAGTTTTATCTTCATGCATATTTTTCCTGTATTTTTTTTTTTGTTTTGGGAGAAGTGGACACTTGCCCATTTCATAGTGGTAGCAGAAGCTCTTTGTTAACAGAGATACTTCATTTTAACTAAGTTTCGAACATACTTGGCCTCCTCCAGCTCCTCTGTGCGCTGGATGGCATCTGTCTCATACTTTGTCCTCCACTGGGCAACCTCACTGTTGGCCTTGGACATTGCCCTCTGAAGCTCAGCCTTGGCTTCCTGCTCTTCCTCATACTGTTCCCGCAGCAGGTCACAGTCATGGCGGGAGGACTGCAGGGCGTGGGCCAGAGCACTCTTGGCCTGAGAACGTAGAGATTGGCTTTTTAATTTTATATACTAAAGTGCTATTAAGTACCTAAGCTCTTGTAGGTTACCAGAAGAAAATTTGTAGAAGTAAGTAGAAACAAGGATAATAACAACAGCAACAACAAGTAGAGCTTACCTTTATCTCCTCTTCCAGCTGCCTTTTCAGTTCCTCAATCTGTTGTGTGAATGCTTGTTTGCCCCTTGAGAGTTGGGAAACTAAAGAGTCCTTTTCATCTAGCTGGCGTGAATATTCTCCTATAAGGATCAAAATCCAGAAAATGCAACTTTACTTTGGAAATCAAAGCTGTAAATTAAAAATGGAGCAGGGAAAGGGAGCTGAGTCAAAACATGATGGAGATCATGGATTACAGCAAACCACCAACATCCACTTCAACCCTGACAAGAAAATCTATGTAAAACTGAAGTATGAAAAATGTTGAGGCAGATTATGTGCTATGAACAACACAAAGATTTTGGGAGGCATTTAAAATTATTTGATTACCATAGAAATTGTTAAGAAGCATAAAAAGAATATAAGTCAAACCAACAAAACATTATCTAAGGCAATAGTGTACTAGTTTACTTTTCATTGAAAGTTGATTAGAAACAATTATTCTGTAAAAAATAGGAGACTTTGGGCAATTCCCTCTGTAAGTAGAAGTGATGTTCAAAAGAAAATTGTGGAATCCTTTTTATACTAAGAAATGATCAAGTATTCTTCCACTCCCCAAGGAGTTGATTTATGGGATTACTAATCAGTTCATAAAGTAAATGGCATTTAAGTTGATCTTCAATTCTTTAAGCATCATAATTCAGAAAACATATTAAATATAGAGAAATACTTTTCAACACCTTTTTAGAGATAAGGTTACCTGGAAGCCTTATCTCTAACATTTCATAAGAATCACAACTTGCTTTTTTTATATACCACTAAATTACTAGGTGCAAACATGTATTGAGGAAGAAAAAATACAAGGAGTATTTTGATTCTTTTACAATACAATTTTTCTTTTTCATAAAGTGTACTTACCATTTATTTGTATGATAGTAATAAAAACCTTACTTTGTGCTGTGTTCTAGAAAGAACAATATTTGAATGATCATGAAAGAGTCAAATGGTTCCAACACTTTGATTTGCCTATTGATTTAATAGTTCAGATGACCTGTAAATAATTTCCATCATGCTACTTCTCCTTAGGAAATGTACAACTGTGGTCAAAAGGTGGACAAGTCGATAGGGGGAGGAATGAATGCAGAGACTCCCCACTTTGGATATTCAAAACGCTAAAACCCTCACTTGAGTGCTCCTGGGTTGGGTTGTGATCTTGAATATTTCCCTACTTCATGGTGGTAGCTACCAGCAATTGGAAAAACTTCAGGAAAATGACTGGAGTAAGCATTCTTAGACAAGTCATTTTATCACTACCATAATTTGTCATCTTTAAAATGGTAATAACATTATATAGGCTATTAAGAACTGAAGTATAAATAACTTGCAGAAGCATTTGGAAAAGTGAAAATAAATATTGTGAGGATATACTTTTTATTTAATAACTTTTTGATTAGAGTAAAATCTCCTTTAAAATGTTTTAAAAAAAAAACAAACAAAAAAATCCCCCAGATCTCTTTATTATAAAAAACAAACAAAAGTAAAACAAAACAAAAAGAAAGTTGTTCATGTTCATGGTCAATAATGTGTTCATATGAGTGGGCATCTCGAGGAAGGTAATATGTGATCTCAAATAGGTCAATGCAGGGTTTTCCAACAAATTGAGCATCCAAGTAAATTTGTCATTTAAGGTCAACACTGGTAAGTGGCCCACCTGCTTCCGTCTGCAGGCGAGCTCTCTGAGCCGTCAGGTCATTGATCAGCCGCTGCTGCTCATCTTCCTTCGATTTTAGTTCACTCAGTTGATCTTCTAGTGTACGGCACATCTTTTCAAGGTTCCCCTGCATTCAAAAAGTCGTAGAAGATACCTCAAACAAATATTTGGACCATAGAAATTTTTATTAATCCCAAGCATTCCATAGGAGCTTCAATTCTCATTTATTCTGAGAATCAACTATTTTTACAAACAAAAATAGCAGGCCTTAGACTATGATAGGAAGAGTAACAAGATACATAGTCTATTTGTGAATGTCTTCACTCAACTGGCTTATCTTAATGTAAGAATAATTTTATTCAGCTCATAAGATTTTTTTGAGAAGCAAATTATGTATTTGTGCTTAAAAGAAAACAAAAAGTTTAATCAAGGTGTAGTGTTTTAAAAATCTCAAAATGTATAGTTGAATTGTTTTTATTTGAAAGAGCTTAAGTTTTTACTATGAATATTCTTTGGGTATAACTCTTCTCCCATAAAGAGTAAGTGCTTTATCCCATCACACCCAAGTCGCCCCTCCTTCTGACCAGTCTCCTGTCTTGTCCTTCCATAGTCTCCCTCCAGTTACTAATGATTCTTGAATGGCTCACTCACACCTGTGTTATAGAAACTGTGACTGTACCTTGGCTTTGGTGACAGTCTCCATGTTGCTGCTAAGGTCATCAATCTCCATCTTCATCTCACTCTTCTCCTTCTCCAGCTTCTGCTTGACTCTCTGCAGGTTGTCTATCTGCTCCCCAAGTTCAGCCACGCTGTCTGCATGCTTCTTCCTCAGGGTGGCCGCTGTGGCTTCATGCTGCAGGGTGGCCTCCTCCAGGTCCCTGCGCATTTTCTGGAACTCAGCCTCCCTCTTCTTGTTCATCTCAATCTGGGCCGAAGTGGCCCCCCCAGCCTCTTCCAGCCGCTCACTGATCTCCTCCAGTTCCCGGGAGAGGTCAGAGCGCTGCTTCTCTGCTTTGGCTCTAGAGGCCCGCTCTGCCTCAATTTCCTCCTCCAGCTCCTCAATTCGGGCCTGGGAGTGACACACCAACATTAATGTGAATTCATGGCAGTTTTGATTCCTAAGTGCTTAGAAAAGGTGTAATTTATGACTTACCTGTAACTCCTTGATCTTCTTCTGCAGCTGCATCCCAAGGGCCTGTTCATCTTCAATCTTGCTCTGCAGATTACTCATTTCAAACTCTTTCCTGTTAGAAAAACACTTTATGTAAGGCATAGAAATATTAATAGTAATTTCCCCATGATACTTTTGTCCATGTTGCTTACTTTTTCAGCTTTTCATCAAGTTGCTGTTTGTCATTTTCCACATCCATTGTAGATTCTTGAGCCAATTTTAGGTCTCCCTCCAGTTTTCTCTTTGCTCTTTCTAGATCCATCCGGATTTTCTTTTCTTGTTCCAGAGACCCTTCAAGCTAAAAGGTAATGATCCGTGAGTACAGTTCCTGGCATGTTACCACCTTTTGTCCCAGGTTGAACTTGTAAACATTAAACTCATATGTAATCAACAAATTATTTTGATTTTTCTTTGAACTTGACAAATTTGTCCAATCTATTTCATTTTAGTTACTATTTATGTAGTCCAAAAATTAATCATTTAAAGTTGAAATGTACCTTATTACCATATTTTTACAGTAAACTACTAGGGAGGCATCATGTCTTTTCTGTCTCCCTAGTGGAATTGATTGTGACCAATGCTTTACCACATGGGATGAACACCATAGCAATATTCCTAAACTGTGACCTTTGTCAAGTCTTCCCTTACTCAGACATTCACAGTGGGTTCCTACTCAATATCAGGACATGTTTCAAGCCAAATTTATTTTCTACATTTTTTATTTGAAATCCCCTTAGTCCCTGTGAGAGGAAACCTTATGGATCATTATTGCCTCTTTGCTCGTGTTACACTTCCCACTTAGAGAACCCTCTTTCTTCTATATCTTCCCATAGCCTCTCTTCTTTCAAGCCCAGCAAAAGACCCATTTTGTTGCACAGCTTTCCCTTCCATTCTTCCCTCTAATTCTTTTTACCCATTTTACCCATTACCACTAACTTTCTTTATTGATTTTTTGGACTTATATATCCATCTTAGTTCTTATAGCAGGAATAATATCCTATACCATTTATTCATTGGAAGCTCTTGAAAATACTCATTTCATCATAAGAAAGGCAACTCATGCTACTTAGTTTGTTAAATTATCTAAAAAATATTTTTTTACACAATGTTGGGCTTACATCATCCACTTGCTGCTCTAGCTTGATTTTGGCTTTGGTCAGGGTGTTGACTTTGTCCTCTTCTGCCTGCAGGTCATCCAGGGTCTGCTGATGGGCCTCCTGGAGGGCCTTCTTCTCCTTGGTCAGCTTAGCTATGGTTTCATCCAGGCCTGCCATCTCCTCTGTGAGATTTTTCACCTTAGGAAGTAAAAACACTTTGTATTACATGCTGTATTTTGGTGGATTCAGTTTTATTTAATAATAATAACATAAACTTTTCTTATATATGTTTCATACCTTGTTCTCTGTGGCATGTTTCTCCTTTTCAACCTTGGCCAGTGTCAGCTCAAGGTCATCAATGTCTTTCTTCAGCTCTGAACATTCATCCTCCAGTTTTCTCTTCTTGGCTGTCAGCTCAGCATTGATCTCTTCCTCATCCTCAGCTCTCTCAGTCACCTCTTTGATTTTGGCCTCCAGCTGGATTTTTGCTTTGATTAGCTGGTCACATCTTTCCTCTGCATCAGCCAAGCTATCTGCTTCCTGAGAAAGAACAATAGACACATTTATATTTTAGTTCTCCAGATATTTTCCGATGTCATTAATATTCTGAAACCAAAAGATTAAATAGTGTTTTAAAGCCTTAGGTTAATTTTATTAGCTTTCCATCATTTAGGAAATATATATTGGACACTTATGACATTGAAGATAAAATAAAGGAGTTTAAGTCGTGGTTCCTGGTGAAATTATGACACAATTATATTTGAGTGATGGGGTTCAGGGTACACTCTCAAAATATGGCACTTTGGCATATTAAAAATGTTAAGCTGAAGGAGTTTGAGAAAAGAGCAGAACAAGGAAGGTCACTCCAATCACATCCCCTCACCATTTTTCCTGAATTAGGTCAGTCAGTTGTATTTAATATTTATTTCCAGGAAAATTTAGTGTATGAAAAACAAACATAATTGTTATGTATTTATCAGGTTGCCAGGAGGGAGTGATAATATCAGAAAAGTGACTTAAAGGGAAGACATTCCCTACAGTGACAGTGTAGCTGAGAACTAAAGGAAGCACCTGGAAGAACTAAAGGGAACTAAACAAGTTAAAGTTGGTTCTTAGAAAAGAAGTAAGCATGCTTCTTGTGAGAAGAGACAAGAGTTGGACTATAATCTTTATGAGAGCAGAGGCCATATCTCTTCCTCAGAGTTGTATACCTTATATCTAGAACTTCAACAAATATTTATTAAATGGATAGTTGACAATAATGTTGAAAAGAGGTCATTCTATATTCAAAGGAGAAGAGTATGCTTGGATACAGCATGGGTACCCCCTATAATTATCCTTTGATTTTTGAAGCTATGATGAACCTCTCCTCAATTTAATTTAGGAAACCTTGATGTATGTAAACTATGAGGAAAGTCACAAGGCCAGCCTAGGTTAGATTCATCTTCCTTTAAATTTTTTAGTTATGTGTCTAAAACCTATAGTTCCAATATAGATTCCCTTCTGAATTTACAAAACAAACAAACAAACAAACAAACAAACAAACAAAAAACTAACTAAAGGATAACCTTTAATGTTTCAGTTGTTGATTTCAATGGTAGCAACTCAAATTCTCATGTCATTTGGGTCACAGAAATGGGTTAGGCTGTGACATTTGATCAAGTATTTCTTCCCAAGTCTCTGAATATTTATTGGGACATTAGAACAAGAATATCAACACTAACTGTCATGCTTTGCATAAAAAAATGATAGTACTTATAGATAGTGTTGTCATTTTCCTTGCAATGATCCTATTCTTTTAGGTACTAGAGTGTTTCTAAAGAGATTTCAGAGGACATCCAGGCCAGGAGGGCATAGATATAAAATTTCTGAATATTTGTTATAAGTTGATGCATTTGCATCACAAAGTCTCTTCCTTCTCCACTGTCAATATTGTTCTTTTTTCACTGCTCCTTTTTGCATTTTTAGTAGGGAGAATCTTAGGCAGCAGAGATCACCTTCCCCTGCCTATATTTTGCCAGGAGAAACAATAGTTGGAAAGGAAAAACACTTGTGTTTCCCTTCTCAACAGCAAGGGATCCTATCACAGTTCTTTTCAGTAATATTGCATATGAAATTTTATAGCACATTCTCAGGAGTTGTGAATCAAGAAAGATTGATAGTAAGTCCATCAGTTAGGTGGAATCTAGACTCTCCCCTAGAATTGCTTAAATAAAATTTTAGCATCAGATGACAAGAAATGGGTTCTGACACTCACAGCTTGAACCTGGAGTTGTAGGTCATTTTTCTCTTGCATCAGAACAACCATTTTTTCTTCTAGTTCTTTCCTTTTGGCCTCAGCCTTTGCCAGATTTTCTTTGGTCTTCTCAAATTCTTCTTTCATGTTGGCCATCTCCTTCTCTGTCTCTGCACTCTTGAGGAGGGGCTTGATCTTGAAATACAGCTTCATCCAGGGCCAGTGCTTCACATTCATGAAAGCACGGACATTGTACTGGATGCAGAAGATGGACTCTCTGTGACAAGAAAAGAAATTTTCGAAGTCCGATTATAACAGAAATCAGAATTTAAAGCCATGGCTAATGGGGTTTAGTAAATTATTCCTATTAATACCTTCTCTCCACCATCTTCTGGTACTCCACTCTTGCCAAGAACCCTCTGCACCTGGCCTGGGTTCGGGTAATCAGCTGGGCCAGCTTGTCATCTCGCATCTCCTCTAGGAGCCCCAGAAGACCAGCCTTGAAAAAGACCTGTGCATGGGGAGAGTTGTAGATTAGGAACTTTACATCAACTTCAAAGGGACAGAAATAACATCAGGTAGACTTTAGAGACTATTACCTTGGTGTGGCCAAATTTATACTGGGTGTGGTCAACATCAATGGACCCAAGGAGCTTCTCAGAAGCCTTCTTACTGTCAATGAATTGTCCTTCAGGGATAGCACTTGCATTTAATACCTTGTATCTGTTTAACAAAGAAATGATATAGCTGGTATCATAAACAAGAAGTCTCCCTGCCTTACTATAGAAACAACATAGTTGTTGGGTAGTCTAACAAACATAAGAAATCATATCTACCATTTTATTCTCCATATATTCAAAGGGTGTCAAACTTGGTATGTCAATACAGTGTCAGTTAAATCTGTTTCTCTTCAATTTTAATAGAAGATACAAATATTTTTCTATTGAAAATTTAAAGTAGATAAGAAGAATCTCTTAAAATAATTTGTAGTGAAAAAGCCTGACCTCTGTTTGAAGTCTGCATAAAGGATTCTGCTTGGGAATCCTTTCCTGCAGATTCTGATGCCTTCCAGCACGCCATTACACCTCAGCTGGTGCAGGACAAGTTCATGCTCCATGGCCCCTAAAAGGAAGAATATGCATGTCTAATTTCATGATCTAAAGCAAACACACTGGAGCTTGTCTGGATATCAGAATTGTCTTACCAGGTGTTTTGGTTTCATTGGGGATGATGCACCGTACAAAGTGAGGGTGAGTGCTCCTCAGGTTGGTCATCAGCTTATTCAGATTTTCCTGTGGAACCATATGAATATTTGTCTTTAAAAGTATACTATTTCATGCATTCATATATAGAAGCATAATCATTGTGATCCATGACATTGATTTAAGTTTTTAATTATTAATTTTTAATTGGTCAATTACTGTTTATATTCAATATTATTTTGTGTTATTTTCAGGTATACAGATTAATGGTTAGACAATCATATACTTTACAAAGCATTCCCCCTGATACTTCCAGTACCCATCCAGATTTGAATTTGTAAAAAGTTAGCTCTGCAATTTCCACATTCTTAAAATGATCTTCTATTTCCTATTTTTGTGATATATATATATTTTTTTTCTTCTACTAGATGTTGAAGTGTTGTTCACTGCTGTTGAATGGGATAGCATATGTTGTAAATTTAATAATATACTCATATGGAAATAATCTACCCACATTGTTTTGCCTAGATATGTGGTCTGGTTTTACAAATAATTCAATGTCTTTCTCAAAATCTCCATTTCTTTCTTTTTAAAAACTTTTTAAAAATGTATTTATTGATTTTAGAGAGAGGGAGAAAGAGAAACAACAATATGAGAGAGAAACATCGATTGGTTGCCTCCCATATACCCCTCAACCAGGGATCAAACCTGCAACCCAGTTATGTGCCCTGACTGAAAATCAAACCCCCAGCCCTTTCGTGTATGGGATGATGGTCCAACCAACTGAGCCACACCAGCCAGGGCTCCATTTCTTTCCTTACCTGACTTGCCATTGTATTCGCTTCCCTATCACAAGCTTATTCCTTATCATAGTTAGACAGCTGTGTCCTCTTTCTGGTTCCATAGAAAGTGGCCTTATAATGCCTTATTCTCGGGACTGGCAGAAAACTGACAGTTATGTTACCAAGTGTGAGATGTTTTCCAAGGAAATCCTGGCTTTTCAGAATAACTGGAGCTTCAGTTTTTTACAGATTGGATTGCCAAAAATAAATTTTCCTTAAAGGACTATTTCTTATCATATTTAGGTCAGCTTCCGGTCCTTATTATTATTCTATACTCAGTCTTTGAAACCTACTCATTTCAGTTCTATACCAATATATACCTAAGCACTTAACATCATTTGGAGGTTCCCAACATCTCAAGTAAATCTATCACAGTAGAAACTTTTAAGTGTCAAATGACCTAATCTCCTGGCCTATGAATTGAATTTCACCATCTCATACTGATTTCTGCCATTCACTCTCATCCCTCCTGAGACCTGTGTTTCCTACCTTATGCTGAGTATCTCTTCCAAACTGCAACAAACCTTCCTGAGACTCAGTTCTACCACTACCTACTGACCTATCTCTCTCCTTGAGTCATACCTAGTTCTAGAACCTTGCAGCATTACTTCCCCTTCCCCACGCAATAAAGAAAAATTTAATTTCCTGCATCTAATTAGAGAAAATGAAATTTGTACCCTGAAGAGAGCAGACACAGTCTGGAAGGAAGAACCCTTCTTCTTGCCACCTTTCTTTCCACCACCAGCCTCTGAGGAGGACAGAGAAAGCACAAGAAGTCATAGTGTAGGCTTTCTCAGTTTAGGTTTTAAACATTCAGTAAAAGATTAATTCTATTGAAAATTACCTGCTTCAGCAGCTGCTGCTGCCCCAGAGAAGAGGTAAGCTAAAGTTTTCAGTGATGACTTTTGGTACAGCCCGACCACCGTCTCGTTCAGGGGGTCCTTGTTCTTGTCAAGCCAGCCAGCAATGTTGTAGTCCACGGTGCCCGCATAA
Organism: Phyllostomus discolor; assembly: GCF_004126475.2. NCBI lineage: Eukaryota > Metazoa > Chordata > Mammalia > Chiroptera > Phyllostomidae > Phyllostomus > Phyllostomus discolor. The sequence goes on along the minus strand of NC_040910.2, from coordinate 68,699,471 downwards.
TGCACCAGCGAGAAGTGGGCCTCAACTTTGCCTTTGGCAGGCTTGGGCTTCTGGAAGTTGTTGGACTTGCCCAGGTGCTGTTCATACAGCTTGTTCTTGAAGGAGGTGTCTGTGGCCTTGGGGAACATGCACTCTTCTTCCAGGATGGAGAAGATGCCCATAGGCTAGAGGGAGCATAACAGGCTATACCTCAGTATTTGATGCTAGTATATTCCAATGACTCTGTTGTCTGCAGGAGCCAAAGATGACCCCTTTGGTGCTGTCACTCTGTTACTAGGAGCACTGGACTGTAAGTGCTGAGAGAACAAAGCTCTTGGCCTATTTGGTGCAATGACAGAATAATGCTAGACATATAGTAGGTGCTTAATTAATATTTGTTGAACAAAGTACATGGAATGAAATTGTGTGTATATAAATGTAGCTCGCTTTTAGCTACAGTTTACAAAAAATGTAGTTAGGTACATGGACATAAATTAATATAAGTAATATTTTAAATGATCATATCTCGATTTCTTAGTAGTCACTTCCTTCCAACATGACCAGTACTCAAAACACTATGGAATTCCTTTTTGTAAAGTTAATGTCATTTACTGTTTTCAGAGTAACATTCCAAGGGCCCCACTGCTCCACAGTCCCTCCTCCATGGGTCTTTGGACAAGCCAGAGAGGTATGACATGCCACAGTCCCTGCTGGGCTCCCCATCACATTCTTGGGGATAACTGAACCCTGGGATCTTAACCACTCATGCACCTCTCTACATGTCTGAACAGGTTCTGGGTGCTTTCTAGACCCTTAGGCTTTGTACATGAGGGGTCCTGACTCTCTGAGGGTTCACAGCCTGGCAGTGAGTGGTGAAGGGCAGCAATGTATTAGCAGGAAAGAGAGGAAAGAGGTGATGGTCCCAACTAAAGAGCAGCCATCCCTGGGGAGTGCAATGACTTCTTTACCTTCTCAATGAGCTCAATGCAGGCAGCCAGGTCCATCCCGAAGTCAATGAACTCCCACTCAATGCCTTCCTTCTTGTACTCCTCCTGCTCCAGCACAAACATGTGGTGGTTGAAAAACTGTTGCAGTTTCTCGTTGGTGAAGTTGATGCACAGCTGCTCCAGGCTGTTGAACTAAATAAATGGAAAATACAAATTAACATTCATCTTATAATAAAACCTTCTATTTGATAGGGGTTTTTCTTAGTTGGCTAGTCTAACTGGCCTCTTGGAATGGCGTGGCTTCACCTCGCCTCTGGCAAGCCCCCATCTCCTTCCTGCCTGTTTTGCTGCTGTAGGCTAGAATGTGTCACCACCCTTGTTGGAAGGTTCCCTAAAGAGGAATAAACAGAGTCTGAATGATGCTTCCCTATGTAATAAAACAATTATTTGGTTTTCACAATATCTATTTTCATTAGTTAGGGATTTCTTAGTAATTTATCTCTTTATGATTATGTTGTATAACTAGCTAGGGTGATACATGTGAGCCACTGTGGTCTATATGTTACTATTAATAATAAGAATAAAAATTCAACAACTAACATTTGTTGAACATTTACTATGTGCTAGACACTGTGGTAAGTGCTTGTATAAATTACTGCATGTAATCCTCACAGCCTCCTGTTTAAGGTGGTACTATTTCCCTGTTTCATGGAGGAGGAAACACTATTAGAAAGGGTAGCAGGATCCTGCTAGTAAGGGGTATGGCAGGGGCTCCAGTGCTTTCACAGCAGAGCCAGTCTTTTTACTCAGTATTAGAACTCAAGATCTGCTCTGCTTTACTATTCAGGATGCCTAGATCTAAAAACTATTGTGAATCCTCGTTTTTAGGAACAGTGTCACCATACACAGAAGTCAAAGACATTTTACCACACAGATGAACCTTGCAAACACTACACTAAGTGAAAGAAGCCAGTCATACAGGACCGTGTATTGTATGGTTCCATTCCTATGAAATGTCCAGAAGAGGTGAATCCATAGAGACAGAAAGATTAGTGTTTATCAAGGGCTGGGGGACAGGGAAGTGAGGAATGACTTAATGGGGAATGGGTTTCTTGTTGGGGAGATGAAAATGTTCTAAAATTGATTGTCGTGATGATTGCACATATCTATAAATACATTTAAAACCATTGAGTCAAATAGGCAAATTTTATGGTATGTAAATTATATCTCAATAAATCTGCTTTAAAAAACCTCAAAAGACATTGCAAGTATGCATTGTTCTCAGGTTTCTTATTTGAAAAAAGAGTGAATTGCTCTTCTTCCTACTTGGTGCCAAATTATTCCTTTCTTCCCATGTGGGCTTGGGACTTTCTGGAGTTGCCCTTGCCCCTAAAATTCAGAAAGATCCCTCCAGTGTCTCTCAATTAACTCATAGGAGAAGGTGTAGAAATGCAACTTGGGGATCAGACACATCAGTGAGGTAGAGGGCTTTGGTACACTGTTTCCTAAGCTGTATAGCAGGTATTCCTTCTCAGGCAGATGAATCTGAGTTACTTTATGATGTCACATCCATCCTCTATACCTGGATATTTCAGAGCAGATAGGAATCTTGAAGTCTTCCTTTGAATTTGTCATTGTTTCCCCCACTGTCATCTTTGTCACCGTCATCGCCTTCTTTATCATTTACTGAGTACTATATTCTTGGGGTTTGTGCTTGGGGTTTTAAATACAGAACTCGTTTAACTGGCAGAATAGTCCAGAAGTAAGTGTGTTATTTGGAATGCTAGGAATACTTATAGGTTGTAGTTGAATTAGCCTCATGAATGGTCAGATACCATTCACCAGTATCCAAGCTTACATAAGCAGGAATTGACAGAGGTGGAGTTTGAGTCCCCATGTGTATCATTCCAAAGTTCCTGCTCTTTTATGGGCTTCTGGTCTTCTTTCACATATCTGTTTAGTTTAGAGGACAGCTATTTTTTCATAGACCTTTTCTAATATTGATTGTAGCAGCATGATTTTTAATTTACTGCTACAAAATTTCTGTTAACTCACATCAAAGATTTCAAAGCCAGCAATGTCCAAGACTCCAATGAAGTACTGCCTGGGCTGCTTCGTGTCCAGCTGCTGGTTGATGCGGGTGACCATCCACAGGAACATCTTCTCATAGACAGCTTTGGCCAGAGCACCCACTGAGTTGTACACCTTCATGGGCATAGAAATAATGGTTGGTATTCTAAAAGACATGTTCTGAGGTTTAGGGTGTGTGTCATTCACTGGACTCATGCATTTACCTGTTGTACAGTCTGGCCTTTGGTGACGTACTCATTACCGACTTTGACCCTGGGATAGCAGAGGGCTTTGAGCAGGTCAGCAGAGTTCAGACCCTGGAGGTAGGCTGCCTTGTCAGCAACTGTAGAAACACAGTTCAGGTACCCAACATGACCTACAGTCCACCCCACATTTCACAGGGGCAGGCTAAGTAGTGAATCACTTTACAGAGAGTCTGTGTGGGGGTGACCTTGTGCATGTTCATCAGAAGCTTCATTCTAAAGGAGACATGAGTTTGGAATGGGCTTTTTTTTTTCTTGCCTAGATTCTCTTATTAAACACAGATGGAGCTTCATTTGGTACCTTCAGTGCCATCTGGCTCAGCTTGCTCCTCACGCTGCTTTTGCTTGAATTTCATGTTCCCATAATGCATTACTGCCCCTGTGAGCTTATAGATGGACACTCTTTCATCAGAAGTGAAGCCCAGGATATCAATGGCACTCTGCCAGGACAAAAGAGAAGTAAAACAGTTAGGACAGAAGACACTAATTTATTTAGGAGAATGTATCCTATCTCCTTAACCACACACCTATGGCAGATTGCTATTGTCATTCCCAAATATAATGGATTTTTAAAATAAGAGAGTGTGTGTGTGTGTGTGTGTGTGTGTGTAACTTACATCTGTAGCCATTAGCTCTTCTTGGTCATCAATGCTGGGGACTGTGATCTCCCCTTGACTGACGAAAGCATAGTCATATGGGTTGGTGGTGATCAGGAGCATTTCTGAGTACACAGAATTCAGGGGATACATTTTATATTGGAATATATTAATAAAACAACCCCTAGCTTATAAATTTAGGTTCTTTCTTACCAATTAGCTCTGGCTTCTTGTTTGACATGATCTGATAAAAAATATGGTAACTTCTTTCTGCCTTTAGCTGGAAAGTAACTCTAGACTTCTCCAGAAGGTCTGCAATGCAAAGTAGACAGTGGATTATAGGGAAATTGTAAAGTTTCTGGAGTGGTTTTGGCACTTGGAGTCATTACCTAAATTTCATTGGTCCCCTGAGATTTCAGCTGAATGTTACCATGAGGTACCACACATTACATCTCTACAATGGCAGTTGCTTTTCCATCTCCAAAAAGAAGCTAAAGCATGCTGGCCCAAAGCATATTCATTTCTCATACAGAAGACCCTTAATGTATGACATATAATTGCCTCTTGATAAGCTCTCTGTCCCCAGGATCTCTTCTCACTTTATAATACAGGGAATACAAAAAGCAAAATTTATCAAGGCTCTGACTAAGAAGTAATTGCACATACTCAACCCAGAGGCAACTCATTTAACCCTAGTGTTAGTTTTTTTTCTTAGAAAAACTTGACATTACTTCTGAGGCTGGAATAATTCTGACAAGCCCAGCAGCTCCTGGCAGTTGCTACAGATTCATTAGCTCGTGACTGACATGGATAAAGCACACTGTGGACTCTGGGTAAGATTGGCATTAACCGTGGGCACGTTTGGCAGCAGACTGGTGTTTCACAGGCTCCAGGCTCAGCGGGAGCTGCAAGATGTTCCTCCAAACCATCATTTGTCATCTTTGGATTCCATCTAGGCAGTCCTGTTACTCACATGTTTCAATATCAGCAGAAGCCAGCTTCCCTGTGGTACCAAAGTGGATCCTGATGAATTTACCCTTGCAAGTGAAAAAAAATGGTGTTATGTACAAAGCTGGGAGCACACAAGAAAGAGGAGACTGAAATAATAACTCAGACATGCTTTCTCTGGCATATTGGGCTGAGAAAACCCTTCTGTGACCAAGAGACTTACAAAGCGAGAAGAGTTGTCATTCCTCACAGTCTTGGCATTGCCAAAGGCCTCCAGTAGGGGGTTGGCACTGATGATTTGATCTTCCAGAGTCCCCTGCAAAGATAAGAGCAGTGCTTACATCTGAGGCTCTGGACTTTCCAAGAGTCCCGGCAGTCTTGGTTCTGACTCTGGCTCTCAGACTCACCTGCATTTTGCCAGAAGTAGCTTCCTCCTTCTTCTTCTCCCCAGTAACTGCAATTGTTGCAAAGTACTGGATGACACGCTTGGTGTTCACAGTCTTTCCTGCACCAGATTCTCCACTGTCGAACCGGACCAAACATATGTGAGAAATTAAGTCATGTGACAAATGAAACTACTTCCACAATCAGTACCTACTACCTATGCATCCATTTTTATGTGTCTATGTCAGAGTCTCCTAGATCTTTTTCTTCAGCCTACACATAGCTCTGTACTTCTGTTGCTTATCACTGACAAGACATAGGGAAATTCATGTAACACACATTTCTTCAGTGCTTCAGATATGCCAGAATTCCTTCTAGGTGCTGAGGCCTGGGCTTGGGAGCTACAAAATGTAGCCACTCAACAATTAGGTAGGAAATTAAACAATTAGTAAAAAACTATGAAATAATGCAGTGTTCTTCATTTCTTTTAAACCAAAGACGTGGCTCAAGTTAGGTCTTTGAAGAAATAGACATTCCTCAAGTACGTCTTAAAAATGAACCACTAGTGCATTCTGAAACCACTTAACCTACAGAAAGCTCTGTGTTGCTGTCTGCCCTGTACCAGGTTTGGGCTATATCCAAGAATGGGTTTTATATCTCCTACTCCCTTGTGAGTCCTGTGGAACTTTCAAGACTAGACTAGCAAATGTTGTAACTTGCAGCATTGTTTTTTTACATTCTGATGAAATTTAAACCCTGAGAGTGAAAACAGTATTTAGTTTTAGGCTGATTATGCCATTGCTTTAGTATGTGGACATTAACTAATTTCTTCTTTTTGTTTTTATTTTTCCAGTGAAAATAAAATACTAATAAGGCTTAGAATAGTAATACATACGTGATTAAGATAGACTGATTCTCCCGATCTGGGGGGGAAGAAGACAGTGGCCAATCAGCATATATACTAGTTACACAAATAAAACTTTCTATAGGGAAACACTTAGGGCATTTAGTATAAATATTATATACAATGGAGTTCTTAACATATTTTAAACTTATATATCATATTATGCTCAAGTCTCTGAAGTTGGGGAAGAGAAAAATAAAATGTTGTCATATCTTAAATTCCTTAAGCCCACATAGGAAGTGTGTCTTTCTGGCTTAAAATGAAGAGCAGTATTTTCCAAAGGCAGACACATTCCCTAGTTATCATGTGTAGATTTCAGTATCATGCTGAGTGCTAATTAATGCATATAACTGAAAAATGCACAACATACTAAGGTTTTGGACTGTAGTTTAGTAGGTTAAAATAGTACTAATCAAGCCAAGGTTGAGATTTACTTTCTAAATCGATCAACTGGCCACACACACACACACACACACACACACACACACACACCTATGTCTCATGGCCACAGACTGCAACCTTAACTCTAATCAGTCTTCCAAAAAGTATGACATTGGGTCAAAGAAAGAACAGGTGAAAGGAGGCAATTTAATCAGAATATAATCCTTTTAAAGGGGGAAATAACAACTTCTGCATATATGCCTATACCCTCTATACACCACTTTATTCAAAAGAGGATATTATCTGAAATGAGCTCTGATGGCTAAAAGAAATAAAAGTATCTCTAAAATATCTAATTCAAAATCAACTAAAGACTTAGGCACCAAAATGATTGAACATATTTATTATTTCTACTCAGACAATACAGTTCAGTTTTTAATCTTACTCTTCTTACTTAAATATATAAAATAAATTTTGGTTTTCCAAATAGGGAGACTAAACAAACTTCATAAAGGATGAGGAGGAGCATGTTCTGGTAAAGTCATGGAATTGGAATCAGGAGAACGGAGTTTTAGTCCCCACTTTGACTATATGTACCTTGCTGTGTTTTAGTCACCTTTTCTGCACAACTAGGGGGTTGGATTAGATTATTTCTAAAGGTCTTTTTAACTTAACATTTTGTCATTATATAGGTGGTAAAATAATTCATATGAAAGACATTTGAGCTACTCACCAGTCAGCATGAACTGATAGGCATTGTCAGAGATGGAGAAGATGTGGGGCGGGGCCTCCTGGCGCTTTTTGCCTCGGTAGGCGGCCACCACCTCGGGGTTGTACACCGGCAGCCACTTGTAGGGGTTGACGGTGACACAGAACAGGCCTGAGTAGGTCTATAACAAAAAGGAAAAAGGAATATAATTTGTTTATAGGGATCTTAATAATCTACTCTTTTTCAGAAATACTAACTACCTGTATGAGCATGCCATGAGAATGGACTCACGTAGATCATCCAGGCTGCATAACGCTCTTTGAGGTTGTACAGCACAGCGGGCTCATGCAGGTGGGTCATCATGGCCATGTCCTCAATCTTGTCATATTTGGGAGGGTTCATGGGGAAGACTTGGTCATCTTTCACAGTTACAGTCTGTCAAGTCAAATAAGAGAAGCCAGATTAAAAAAATGTAGTGTCAACTCACCTAACCCAAAATGAGGCAGGGCTTAATAGTGTCCAGATGTATTACTCACAGCTCCAGCTTCAGTCTTGGCTGTGACCTTCCCCGATTCCCTGCTCTGCACTGTTGCCTTCACAAAGGATTCCTTAGCATCCACCACAAAGACTGATGACTTGGCATCAAAGGGCTTGTTCTGTGCCTCGATTCGCTCCTTTTCAGATTTTCGGAGGTAAGGAGCAGCCTCCCCAAAAACTGCCATCTCGGAGTCGGAACTCATGGCTGCAGGTTATTGATGGCAGCCCAGTCGAAGACTCTGCCTGGCGGAAGAAGAAAAGATATTACAGAAATTCAGAAAGTGGACCATTAGATCTACATTGAAAAAAATAAAGCATTGCATGATTTTCTAATTACTTTGTTGTCTAAAACTAATTCAGAATAATATTGAATGTTAACTATAATTGAAAAAATAATAAAATTAAAATTAAGAAACATAAAACATTCTTTAGTCACGGACCAGTTCAGTGCTTAGCCCTGCATTGAGTGTGACCATGTCCCTGGCTTGGCTAGAGGTAAAATGTCAGTGCCCATTCTCTGAGCCAGTGCTGACAGACACTTCATCATGTATTTGGAAAGAACTATTGTAACCTGGCTCACCTACTGTAGGATATCGTAGCTGCTTTCTGAGTTTCATTTGTTATATATATTCATTTGTATAACTGCCTGTTATGGGCTTATGCAGAACACAAAGCTAAGACGATGGTAGGAGTTCTCCATCTCTCATTTATTGTTCTTATCTTCCAGTTGGATTATGAGTGCCTTGCAGGCAGGGGGCGTTTTTTCCTTCTATGACATCGTTCACACCTCTTGGAACACAGGTTAGATATGGCCAATAAGCTTAAAGCTGGCTTTGTGAATAAAAATAACAATAGAAATTTGTTGCTAAAGTTATAGGAAGTATTTTGTATGTGGTGAAAATCTTTTCATCATAAATTCGGATTTTCATAGACTACCTAATAAAGGAAAGCAAAAATGTGAGAGCTTTGTTTTATTAAAATATATTCTATTATTCACCAATTTCTCTAGTTTTTGTGTCGTAATTTTGACAAACACAGCTTTTTCGCCTGTTTTTAGTATTTCTCAAAGACTTAACATGTTATTACCTATATTTTCTTGCTGTATTACTAATATTATAAAAGATGCACAAAATTTTCTTCAAGAGTCACATTTTGCCACTTTAACTTTCATTAATCTTGTTAATTATGATTGTAACTGATAATAAACTTATCATTTCCAGAAAAACTTAAAACACTCGGGCAAACCTCCACATTTCCATTCAGACGACAGTGATTAGAGTTACACAATTAAAATGCTTTGTCTTGCTGAAAATGCTCATAATCATTCTCCACATCATTCTTTTTAAAATTTCCATTTTACAATTATGAAACAACATTCAGATTTAAGTCACTTTTCAAAGCAAAGGTTCAACCCATTTAGATAGCATCTCAAGGTTTTTTATGTTATATATTGCTGAGTAAAAGCTATAGTATAGGGAATTTACATTTTCTCTATAAATTAATAACACAAAATGTTGTACTGTGTGCTGTAATTCAATTATTTAAAAGACAAACTGCAATGTTGCAAATAGCAAAAATATGTATGAAACTCCTGAAGGCTCTGAAAAAGCGTTTTCACATGTGACAGAGGACATAACTGCATAAGAACCAGTTTCTAACATCCCCCTCAGAATTTTTCAAGGGAAGCATGATCAGCCATGAAATTGAAATGTGTTTATTTTCTGATCCCCTGAGCACTCCCCAAGCCACTGCAGAAGATTTCTCATACCTTGCAAGGAATGAGAAAAAGTCAGTTTCTTACCGTAGAGCTGCAACTTTGAAGTGGGTCAGAGCTGTAAGAAAAAAGACAAATTTCTTCTGAACTAAATTCTAACAATTCCCAATAATAGCATGCATAATTTTTAACTGAGAACCAGGAAATGACTGGGAACACCGACACATCTAATTAAAATTGTTCTGGAGTAAGTTGGTGCCTCATGGCAGGGCTGCCAGGGACTATGGGAGCCAGGATGTGTGGCATGTGTGAAGACAGCCACACATCCCTTACCGGCCGTCAGACAGAGCCCTGTCCTCACACTTACCTTGAAGCTTTATGAGGAAAGACAAGTCATACTCATTCCAAGGGTACTTTTATAGGGTCAAATATGGAAAACACGTAGCCTCCTCCTCTTTCTTAAAACATATTTGGCAAAACATGATTTTGGCAATGAAGGTCTCCAAGCATTAATTCCCTTCATATTAAAGATGTTTGGATATAATTAGAAATACTTCCTCTCACATTGGGTTAAGTATATGAATCAATCTCCTATAAATAATTTGAGTCGTTGGCAATCTGAAAGTGATCTGCCTTTGGAATAATGTAAGGTGATTTTTCAAAGGCAGCTCTGTTCTGGAATCCCTGGACTTTGTTGCCTGCTGCTCTTCTGTTTCACTGAGTTGACTGTGTCTGCTGCCCGCACAATTGCAGATATTATACTAGGGAAGGAAGTTTCTGATTTTTAACAGAGTAATGAAAAGATTGTTTGCTCTTTCCAAGAATGCATAGTTTGTTTTTGTTTTTGCAATTTACTGTGCTTTTTCAAGAATGCTTGGAAATTGAATTTTAAAATTTGCTCCATGAAGAGCAGCCAAAGAGAGGTTCTTTTGTTTTCCCTGGTTAGTCGCCTCTGATTCATTGTCACTACTCCCACTTCAAACTTGCTCCTAGATGGGATTGCATCTCCAGGCTGAGATATCCTGCTTCTCTTGTTGTTATTTTTATTGTTGTTTGGTTGTCTTGTTTTGTTTTTAGTGAAAGTTGCTTGTGAAATTGTGTTTCTTCTCTGAAACTCAACATAGGAAAATATTAGAAAACATGGATTTTCTCTAAAAATGCAGCAACTATGACTTTTCTTCCCAGCAGCTACCCATGGGATATATTTCACATTTTGCTTACAAACTATCTGAAAAGTGTTTTCTATTCTAATTTTTAATTAAAAGAAAATTTGCTTTATTGTTTCTGTGGACTTGCATCTCTCTATGTCAACATTGTCTGGAACTGATACCAACTTTGCTTAACATACCCTGTTTTGCGATCATCCCTGTGTTATTGTATTTGTATTTCAATTGGTTTAATGGTAATATGTTGCCTTAAGCAGGTATCTGGAGATAATGGTTGTAATGGTCACATGATAATGTTACTGTGAGACCATCTAATTCATATCTCTCATCTTACTAATAATGCAACTGAAATCCAAAGAAGAGAGGAGAATCTTCACAAATCACATAGTAATCTAGATCCTGGTCACCTGGAGTAATTTAAAGCCACCAGAAGGGGTCTCAAAGGAGACATTCTTCTGAGACAGGCTTCCCTAGCCCACTCTTAACCTGCTTTGTTACCACAGGTACATCATTTTACTTATTACATGTCCATTTTTTTCACTGGGCATCCAGGAAATGTGGGAAAATGATTCTCTGGAAGAGAAATCATTTTCATGATGCTGACAATAGGATTTGGTGAGAATTGTATGAGCCTTTTAATCTGCCCTGAATAGATTTTCATTTTTGGTCATTATTACCATGTTATGAGACACATAAGCAATTACAGGTGATGTGTGAACAAAATGAAAGAGGAGCCAATGCAGTGAGAAGGGCAATTCCACACCCTCCCTAAGTTCAGTGACACTGTGAAACCTAACTACCTGTTAAACTGCTCCTACACATCCAATTTAAGTTATTGTCTCATGGTGCCATTTAAACCAATGTAACCTTGCTCCTTATTCAGATGGATAGTTACCTTTCAGGGGTATACAACCTTTTGGCATTTCTGGGCCACACTAGAAGCTGAAGAGTCATTGTGGCCACACATTAAATACATTGCAACACATATTCACAAAAAAATCTCATAATGTTTAAATAAATTTATGATTTTGTGTTGGGCCACTTTCATAGCCATCCCGGGATGCATGAGGCCCATGAGCTGCAGGTTGCACACTCTTGCTTTAGCTTTTCCTTTATGCATCCAAGAAGGTCATATTTTTGGCTGTGGATCTTAACTGAATCCAATTGAAAAATCGGTCCTCTAGGAAAACTGAGCAACTGAGAATGCTACCATATCTGGTTTTTGCACCAAACTCATACTCCTCATTATGTGTGTTGAATATGTAACCTATGTTGAGATTCATATTTTAATGATTATACAGGAGGCCACAAAGTCTGGAAACATAGGCTAATAGCTTATTGATATTATAATATATAGAATGATATTCTCTTTGTATCTAAACTTTATAGCCACCCTATAACTTTCATAGGGAGGTCACATCTCTTTCATGTCATACTCATAACCCAATGCATGTGTTAATACCACAGCCTGATTAATGATGAAAACCTCATATGCTAATAATAATACTTGGGATTTATACTCTTGATAACAGTTACTAAGCAAGAGGATTTAATGATCTATTTCAGTCTGAATCCCCTATGTGAGAATACAGCTAGTGGCATCGTTCACATAGACCTGGAAAATTATGTTCATGGCATGAGAAGCAGGAGCTTTCTAAGATCCTACTCTACCCCAGTATTAGGGGAAGGTAAGAAAGAAATACAAATGACTGTCAGGTTTCTGCTCATCAGAACTGGCTTCCTTAATAAGTGAAAATTTTATAGTGTTGAAGTATTACTACAGATGTAAGATAAGAGTGAGTACATAACTACTTCTCAGTGGTAGGTTGAATATGGTTATTTGACAGCCTTTTGACTCAAGCTTTGACATCAATTTAGGAGAGTGAGAAAAGACCAGTCTAAGGATTTTGTTTGCAAAGTACCCTATGCTTTTATTTCCTTTGCAATAGGCTAGCATAGACAATAATTACAGATAGACATGACCAAAGACTTCACATTTTGTAACTCTCTTCAGTCATTCCATAGCATCAGGACACAATCACTCTTCACTGATAACTTTCGTGTGAACCTCACGACTCTTCACCCGCAGCTTGTTGACCTGGGACTCAGCGATGTCAGCCCGCTCTTCAGCCTCCTCCAGCTCATGCTGGAGCTTTCGGAATTTAGATAGATTTGTATTGGATTGTTCCTCCTGAAAATAAAAATGGAATTGTAAGGAACCCATGCTGTTTGTGCATCTTCCTAGACTACCTGGGCCTAAGGGAAGAAAGGACTTAGTATCTACAGAGAAGTTAAAATACTCAACAGAACATGATTGTCTTCACTTCTTCTGGATTGTGATAATCATTGAAGTTAATTTTATGATTTATTGGGGGATTGGTGTCTCATAAAAAATCACATTTTTAAACCAAAATATATTAAAAGATACATACCACAAGTAGAACAAGAAAAAGTGTAAGCACAGAGAAGAAGGCAAAAATATTAAAGTCATGCTTGCTAGTGCTTGCTATAAGATGACTGTTTCCTCAAGATAGATATTCTTTATCATATTAAGAAAGAATTTCTTAATAGTGTCTTTTAAAAATGTTGAATTTCATAATATATCATTTTGTCACATTTTTACCCAATTACTTTTTTTCTTCTTCTTAGGATATAATTATTCTATTGACAGATTCCCTAATATTAAGTCGTCCTTCCATTGTAGGAATTAAGCTTATTTAGTTACTGATGGACATTCCCCTGAATAATGAAGTAAGGGTTTCATCAGCTTAGTAATCTATTTTTACTATAAATACAGTCATCAATAAAACTGCCTTTAGTTTTTTTCCTCCTTTCTCTCTTGGACAGGTTTTGGTATGGGGATTATATGAGCTTCTTAAAATAATTTGGAAATCTTTCCATCTTTTCCCATGCTCTGCAATGGCTTACATAGCTTGGGGATTATCTGGTACTTGAAGTTTTGAAAGAACCATCTGGACCTGAGTTCATTTTCAGAAGTAATTGTAAAATAACTTATTCAGCCATTAAATAAGTTATAACTTATTTAATTTATATTCTTCTATAAAAATCACTAAGTTCTAGATTTCAACTTTGTTGACAGGTTTATAGTTTACGTCTTAAAAATGTAAACCTGCTTGTCTACTTTCTCATTTCTAATGTTGAGAATTTGCATTTTCTTTCTCTTTTTCCTCTATTAAGATACATATAAGTGTATTTATTTTACTACTATTATTTTATTAACTCCCTAGATATTACCAGATATTACTGACATTAGCAAATTAAGAGATAGTACAATGTAATTCATCAGTTTCTACCTTTATCTTCATGTGAAACAATGAACTGTCCTCCAAGGACAGCTTTGACTATAACTTTGTAAAAATAGCATCTTCCTTAAAATTTTATTTACAATTGATAATTATTCAGTAATTATGTTTTAAATTTCCAATTTAACACAAAAATATTTGAGAATGTTAGTTTCTTAATGTTTAAGTATTTGGATTTTTAAAAATATTTATCATCACTTTGCAATTTTGTCACACTGTGGCTAGAAAATGTGGTCTGTATCATTTCTGTTTTGAATTTTTTGATGTTTCTTTATGGATTGAAAATTTACTTTTAAAATTATGGCTTTGATATTACAAATAATGAGCAGTGAGTATAAAAGGCACAAAAGTTTTTAAGAAGTATGTAATCTCTATAAAGCAAATAACTTATTTACTACAAGGAGTAGTAAATCTAATTATTTATTAGCTTTTCTTAACGGGAGACTTGTCTCTTCCCTTCTATCTTAAGGATACTTACAGCCTCCTCAGCTTGTCTCTTGTAAGATTTCACCTTTGCCTGAAGTTTATCTACCAAATCCTGAAGCCTGAGAATATTTTTTCGATCTTCTTCTGTCTGAAAGATTATAAAAAGCATAGAGCTTTACTTCTAAAGTATATGACCATTGTATCATTGCTATGAGGTTTTGCATATATATGAAAAAGAGCTTAGCTGATAAGAGTTAGTGCTATACCTGGTATGTGAGTTCCTTCACTCTCCTCTCATGTTTGCGAAGACCTTTGACAGCTTCAACATTACGCTTTTGCTCACTCTCAACCTCTCCTTCCAGCTCACGCACCTGTGAGTAAATAGGCTCTTAAGAACTTTGATCCAATGAGGCACTGGGAGCAAAATGGAAATAGATATTGAGATACACACTCTGGCCTCCAGTTTCTGGATCTGCTTCTTCCCACCCTTCAGGGCCAGCTGCTCAGCCTCATCCAGACGGTGCTGCAGGTCCTTCACTGTCTGCTCCAGGTTCTTCTTCATCCGCTCCAGGTGGGCACTGGTGTCCTGCTCCTTCTTCAGCTCCTCAGCCATCATGGCTGCCTAATTAGCAAATAAATCAAGAAAATAAGGAAAGCTGGTAATGGCAGGTAGCATGCATATATATCAGCAAAACAAATGCTCATCTTACATCAGTGATGGCCTTCTTGGCCTTCTCTTCTGCATTGCGAGCTTCCTGGACAATGTCTTCCATCTCTCCCTGGATTTGGGAAATGTCAGCCTCCAGCTTCTTCTTGGTGTTGATCAGGCTTGTGTTCTGGTTAAGTATAAGTTATAATTCTTTTGTCATGGTGCATAAGAACTTAGTGGTACTATTTTTTGAAAAATTTCAGATAAAAATTTGCAAATCAAATGATCTTCAATATTATTTTGTTATGTAGAACAATTTAATAAAATAGAAATCTTATAGAATATTCAGCATCTTCAAATACATAGTTAATAATTAGGCCAAATATTTCTAATTCTATAACTGTCATTCACCACTGAGACCATTCACAGGCATAAAATTATAACAGATATTCAAATATTCCATTTCTTCATAATGCAACTGTCAGTACTGATAACTAGAGTCCATAAAGATAGTGACACAAAATAACATGTATAGCCTTAGAATATTATAGGAAGTATATCAAGAACCTATGCAAAACAAAAGATTTCTCAATAATACAATGAAAATTTGGTACAGGTATAAAACCTGGTTGTCAAATATAAATTTAAGCTTATATTTTTCTGGGACATACAAACATTTATTAAAGGTGAGGTTTTTGATGCTGAATCCTACCTGGGTGTGCAGCAGCTGGACACGCTCACTGGCATCCAGCAGCTCCTGCTCTGCAACTTTCCGGCTCCTCTCTGTCTGCTCCAGAGTGGCCCTCAGCTCCTCGATCTCGGCCTGCAGCAGGTTGGCTCTGCGCTCAACCATGGCCAGCTGCTCTTTCAGGTCCTCCTGGCCCCGGAGAGCATCATCCAGGTGGATCTGCGTGTCCTGTGGCATGAATAATCATTGAGACATCTTGTTCTCAGGGCTTCAGTCACCCCAGTGCCCGAGGACCAACTCCTGAACCCCTTTACCTTGAGAATGCCTTGGGTGTTCCTATAGTTCCTCAGGGCCTCAGCAGCCATGCGGTTGGCATGGTTCAGCTGGATTTCCATTTCATTCAGATCTCCTTCCATCTTCTTCTTGATCCTGATGGCATCGTTCCTGCTCCTGATCTCAGCATCCAGCATGCTCTGCATTGACTCCACAACTCTAACATGGTTCCTCTTCAGCTGGTCAATTTCCTCATCCTTTTCAGCAATTTTCCTGTCAACTTCAGACTTGACTTGGTTCAGCTCCAGCTGGATGCGCAGGATCTTTCCCTCTTCATGTTCAAGTGATGCCTTAATGACAGCAAGAGGTGACATTAGCAGGGAATGGAAATGTTTGGAAACTTTTCTGTATACCTTTTCTTTCACAAATTATGTGCTTTTTATCTTTTTATTCAATCTGTGTGATTGGGCATAATTCTTTTCTGAATTTGTTTATAATGCACAATTTGACCTGTACCTCTGCCTCCTCTAAAGCAGCCTGAAGTTCACATTTTTCTTGTTCCACTTGTTTCTTTATTTTCTCCAGTTCATGGATACGTTTCCCTCCTTCAGCAATCTGCTCCGTGAGGTCAGAAATCTCCTCTGTTGTTGGGATAAAGGACAGGTAGAGATTTGGTCAGATGGGAGCATAAGAGAAACGTTCTTTCAAGGCATGGATATTACTGAAAGTGAAATGGACTCACGCTGCAAGTTTTTGTTTTCCCGTTTCAAAGTCTCTAGCTGATCCAAGGATTCCTCATAGGCATTCTTCATCTTGAACAACTCAGTGCCAAGAGAGCGGGCCTCCTTCTGGGAGGCCTCAAGCTCAGCATGGGTTTCCTCATACTTCTGTTTCCATTCTGCCAGGACCTGAAAAACCAAAAGTGGTTACTTGCTATAAAGGGTGGAGGAAAATAGTGGAGAGCAGTGGCTGCTGCAGAAATTACCTTATCAAAGTTCCTCTGCTTTTTGTCCAGGGCTGCACAGGCAGCGTTAGTTCTCTCCACATCGAGCATGAGGTCCTCAACTTCATTCTGTAACCGCTGTTTGGTCTTCTCAAGGGAGGCACACTTGGCATTCACAGCTTCTACATGCTCCTCAGCATCTTGTAGCCGCTGGGCCAGCTTCTTCCTTGAAGGATATACATATTTGTAGAGAAAAGTGAACCAAAACAAGAACTATGAACTATTACTACACTGAAAGGTATTAAAAAGTTTATATTAAAATATTCATATTAAAAATACCCATTCATTCACTTGACAAATATTAATGAGTTCCTTTTATGAACCAGACACAGTATACAGCAGTGAGCCAGACAGAAAAGGTCCTTGTCTCATGAAGCTTCCAAACAATAAGCGAGAAAATGCATTAATAACATATTGCTGATATAAGTGCAATGAAGAAAAATTCTTTGAACAGTAAGGGGTGAGAAACTGTTCTAGATAGTCAGGAAGGCCCCTCTGAGGAGGTAACATATAAGTCAAGATCTAAAAGAAGTCAGAGAGTGAGCTAGTGGGAGAGCTGGGGAAGAATATTCCAGACAAAGGAACCAGCAAGTGCAAAACCCTGAAGCATCGATGAGGTCCATGTGCTGGACCAACAGCAGTAAGGCCTAATTATCTGAATAATTATTTGTTGTTCTCTATTTCCTTAACTAGATTTTAGGTGAAGAGGGCAGAGATCATGTTTGCTGTATTCATGTGTTTTCAGATGGCTTGACAGTGCCTGGCAAATAGGAGCTAATTATGGGTTCATTCATGGGATCCTCAAAGGTTGTGTCTTTCTGATTAAAAAAGCAAAGTTTTCTGCACATACTTGGCCTCCTCCAGCTCCTCTGTGCGCTGGATGGCGTCCGTCTCATACTTGGTCCTCCACTGGGCAACCTCGCTGTTGGCCTTGGACAGTGCCCTCTGAAGCTCAGCCTTGGATTCCTGCTCCTCCTCATACTGTTCCCTCAGCAGGTCACAGTCATGGCGGGAGGACTGCAGGGCATGGGCCAGGGCATTCTTGGCCTGTGGAAAAATTACATCTTAATTTTACTGTATATTTAAGTGTTTTTAATTATTAGTTTCAAAATCTTTGAAAAGTTAATGGACTCCAATTAAGGTCAGATCATGGGGAGGGGTAGTGAATCTTAATAATAAGTTACCTTTATCTCCTCTTCAAGTTGCCTCTTTAATTCCTCAATCTGTTGAGTAAATGCTTGTTTGCCCCTTGATAACTGAGACACCAGAGCTTCTTTTTCATCTAGCTGACGTGAATATTCACCTGACAGGTGAAAGAAATAGCACTATTTTGTTAAAGTGAAAATTTTGCAAGCCCCTATTTGAAATAAATTTTAACTTTTAACTCTTCCCCAGTTGAGTGTTCAGATGGTTGAATTATTTATTGGCATCTTCATGTTTAATGTTCATTTTCCGATTTATATGGTGATAATTATGTGAACAAATAAATATAGCTTAAATTCTTTTTGTTTTCTCCATAATTTATTCTATCAGGTTATATGACATTGTGTAAAATCTGGTGATAACCATCCAAGAAGGGAGCTAAAATGCCTAATTCTACATAGTCTCAGTTTTATAAGACTTGTTAGACACTGGGTTACCCATTAGCCTGTTCAGGGATTTGGTTCACTGTGATACAGATTTAAAAAAAAAAAAACTTGATCTAAAACAAGAGCCCTGGACCCAGGTTGGAGTTATCCCCAAGTATCCTCTCACTGTGGCCAAATACTCAAGGTCTTTTTGGAGCAGAGCTTGTTGCTGTCCTTTACCTCCAACATTGTCCCCAAGTGACCTGGCAAGTAGGTTGAGAATCTGAGCTTTTCAGTGAATCACCCATGTTCTCAGTGGCTTTTATTAGGCTTTCACATCACCAAATCAGGTGTTTTGAACCACATCACCCCCACTCTTAGGCACCATAGAAGAGGAGGGAGCTACCAGATTCGGTCTGCAAGCGGCCCCTCTGGGTAGTCAAGTCATTGATTAGCCGCAGGTGCTCTTCTTCCTTCGATTTCAGTTCACTCACTTGGTCCTCTAGAGTGCGGCACATTTTCTCTAGGTTTCCCTGTGGGACAAAAAGCAAAAGGAGTAAAATGAAGACATTTTAACATAATTTTACTCTAGCTACAGTTTCTTCTAAAACAGAAAAATATGTATGTTGACATATGAAATAAATTATGTGCAATATGATATAGACAATTTTTTCTTTATACTTTATGACTGTTGTCTTAAGTTGAAAGTATACATTGGGATTTTTAAAAAACTAATCACGAAGCTCTGTTCAATATTATAAAATATTTAAAGATTATGTTCTAAATTTAAGACTTTGTAAGAATTTTATGGTATATTTTTTAAAGCATGTTGATAAATATTTCACTGCCTTTATGTAGAGACACTTTGCTCATTGGTTAATCGAGAATATTAGAGACCTATGTTCTTCAATTGGGGACCTAGAGAACACAGACAGCCTATGTTCAAAGTTGGTGCTTTTGTTTATTAATAATATGAAGGGGGCAAGGTGCTTAACTTCTTTGATTTAAAATTCTTTATATGTTCAGTAGAAATAATACAAATACTAATGTCTTTCTTACTAACCTCCTGGATTACTGCACAGAACAAATGACATAATGTGTGTAGAGTGCTCTGTGCAAATGAGCACTTTACACACATTATGTCATTTGTGTGTAAATAAAAGGTTATTTTTGTTAATATACAATAAAGGATTATTGTTAATATACAGTTTCCCAGACTCTGTAGTACCTTGGCTTTAGAGACTGTTTCTACATTACTAGCAAGGTCATCGATCTCCATCTTCATCTCACTCTTCTCCTTCTCCAGCTTCTGCTTGACCCTCTGCAGGTTGTCTATCTGCTCCCCAAGTTCAGCCACACTGTCTGCGTGCTTCTTCCTCAGGGCAGCTGCTGTGGCTTCGTGCTGCAGGGTAGCCTCCTCCAGGTCCCTGCGCATTTTCTGGAACTCAGCCTCCCTCTTCTTGTTCATCTCAATCTGGGCCGAAGTGGCCCCTCCAGCCTCTTCCAGCCGCTCACTGATCTCCTCCAGTTCCCGGGAGAGGTCAGAGCGCTGCTTCTCTGCTTTAGCCCTAGAGGCCCGCTCTGCCTCAATTTCCTCTTCCAGCTCCTCAATTCGGGCCTGAGAGTGATGAAAAACACAAACTTAGTTCATGTTAGTAATTTCATTGTGTTGAATTACACTGATGGAAACCATGTACTTACCTGTAACTCCTTGATCTTCTTCTGCAGCTGCATCCCAAGGGCCTGTTCATCTTCAATCTTGCTTTGCAGATTGCTAATTTCAAACTCTTTCCTTTTTGAAAAGTAGCAAAAGATAACAATTGGGTCCATATCCACCTCTGGAAGCAAGTTTATACATAAATAATTCATTTATACTTACTTTTTGAACTTTTCATCAAGTTGTTGTTTTTCATTTTCAATGTCCATTATGGACTCTTGGGCCAACTTGAGGTCACCTTCAAGTTTCCTCTTGGCCCTTTCTAGGTCCATGCGAAGTTTCTTTTCTTGCTCTAAGGACCCTTCAAGCTAAACATAAATAATGTTGAGTCAAAAGGTTTGCTTAGACTTCTTTCAAAACATTTTCTTTCTTGATAATCCTAGACTTACATCATCCACTTGCTGTTCTAACTTGGTTTTGGCTTTGGTCAGGGTGTTGACTTTGTCCTCTTCTGCCTGCAGGTCATCCAGGGTCTGCTGATGGGCCTCCTGGAGGGCCTTCTTCTCCTTGGTCAGCTTAGCTATGGTTTCGTCCAGGCCTGCCATCTCCTCTGTGAGGTTTTTTACCTTAGGAAGTAAAGACACTTTGTATTACATGCTGTATTTTGGTGGATTCAGTTTTATTTAATAATAATAACATAAACTTTTCTTATATATGTTTCATACCTTGTTCTCTGTGGCATGTTTCTCCTTTTCAACCTTGGCCAGTGTCAGCTCAAGGTCATCAATGTCTTTCTTCAGCTCTGAACATTCATCCTCCAGTTTCCTCTTCTTGGCTGTCAGCTCAGCATTGATCTCTTCCTCATCCTCAGCTCTCTCAGTCACCTCTTTGATTTTGGCCTCAAGCTGGATTTTGGTTTTGATCAGCTGGTCACATCTTTCCTCTGCATCAGCCAAGCCTTCAGCTTCCTTGGTTTGGAAACAAAATCAAAATTGGGAAGAAAGAATGAAATATTTCCAATGATAACAGTATAAATTTCTGCTGTTCTTTGAAATTAAACTTTTATGAGCCCTCTGCCTATGGAATGTAGGATACTCCACATTATAGGAAAAATGAAATGTATCAGATATTGTCCTGTTCCTTTAGAACAGTATATACACTTGTTGTTTGGTACCCATGGGGGACTGGTTCCAGGATCCCCTCACAGGTACCAAAATCCACAGATACTTAAGTCCCTTATATAAAATGCCCTTATATATATGCACAGTTATATAAAACTGTGCATATAACCTACAAACATCTTTCCATAGTGTTCAAATCATCTCTAGATTATGTATAATGCCTAATACAATGTAAATTTTATATAAATAGCTGTTATATTATTTAAGCAGTAATGACAAAAAGTCTGTACATATTCAGTACAGACACAACCTTGATAAGCCTATTCTATATAGTACATGTCAGCAATAACAACATTTTTTCTAATATTTTCAATTTATGGTTGGTTAAATTCATAGATGAGGAACCCATGGATATGAAGGGCCAGCCATATTCTACAATAGATTAGAAAGTCTAGCTTCCAAAATATACCATTAATTCTGAAAGTAAATGGTGACATAAGACTTCAGAGAAATTTAATCAGAGATTGTTTCATGAATGAAATGGCATTTGAGTTGGGCTTTGACAGATAGATAGGATTTGGTTTTTAGAAATCAATTTATGGAGGGAGGAGCAGGAAGAGAGAAGGCATTTCAGCAGGAGAAATTTTGGATGCAGCTGCTACTGAACTATTTCTCTTTGTGATACTGTAGAACAATCTTGGTCATGCTTTATATTCAAGTTGAGGCATAAGGTAATCAAGAAATTCCTGGCAACCTGCTATGTTTCCAATTAAGAAGTTTGAGGGTGTAAAAGAAATGAGAGAAATCAATATATACATTTATCACTGATCCTCCATATCGGCTTTTGAATACATAAAAGAATAAAATGTGCTGCATATAGCTATGCAGTGGATATAGTGGTGTAGGACAGATTCTAAGTAATCCTCTAGGGACAACAGAAAAAATTCAGGAGGGATTTGAAGAGGGATTTGGGGGAAGAAAAAAAATATCTTTTTCCTTTTATAATCTAGAAGGAGTTGTTACACATCCCAAACTTGACAGAAAAGAACAATCTTAATCAACAGGAAAAAATATATGATTTTGTGATGAATAAATTATGCCAGACCAATTCAATTCAAACCAAATGAAAGGCATTCTTAAAAATTACATATTGGAGTTGATGGAAGCAGTTCTAAAAGGACTGGCTCAGGAGTGATCAGTGAACAGGCTGAATGGAGGAGGAATGAGTGGGGGTGGGGGCAGGCAGAGCGACTTAGTGCTGCTGCAGCAATCTGGGTATGAAGTGATGGGGCACTGACTATGCAAGAGGTTGGAATGAGAAATTCTGAGTTTTAGGGATCAATAATAAGCAATAATTCAATAAAATTCGATGTAGAATACTGCCATTTGTCAGCTGTACATATTGCAATTTAAGATGCACGGACAAGTAGAAGTTGAAGGAAGTTTCAAAGAGAAAAAATCAGTCTCTCCATGCTATCCTCCCTTTAATATTCTGTTTAGGATAGTTTCATATTCAAATCACTTTCAAGGATTGTCTTCAAAGGGAAAATAAGCTACAAATCCTGTAGTCCGATGAAATTTTGTAAAAATGGAAGACAACATTCTACCTCAGTTCAACCTCATTGCCCTGGTGCTGGTTTAGGGGTGTTTATTAGGCGATGAAGGAATATACGGCTTTATTAGTATGATCAGAATGCTCTCACTTTCTCCCTACACTCCCTACAGTGAGTGCCTCCCATATTGACTACCTGACTTAATGTCCTTAATGACCAGACTCCTCTGCACTTGCATCCTGATTAGCAGTACCCAGGATAATACCACTACATACAGCCTGAACTTGGAGCTGCAGGTCATTTTTCTCTTTCAAGAGTGACACCATCTTTTCTTCAAGTTCTTTCCTTTTTGCCTCTGACTTGGCCAGTTCTTCTTTGGTCTTCTGAAACTCTTCCTTCATGTTGGCCATCTCCTTCTCAGTCTCTGCACTCTTCAGCAGGGGCTTGATCTTGAAGAACAGTTTCATCCAGGGCCAGTGCTTGACATTCATGAAGGCACGGATGTTGTACTGGATGCAGAAAATGGACTCTCTGGAATTGCACAGAAATATTAGTGTAGATTGATTCAAGTGAGAATGTGTGGATGATGAAATTAGATGAAATCTTGGCAGTGAGAGTTGGAGGTGCTGCCCCCACTGTGTTTCTCCTACTTTCAAAAGCACAAAGAAATTGATTTTGTTGTGATGGCCAAGGACTTGTCAATCACTCATTTCTCTAATTCAGTGCTTTTCAAACTTTGCTGTACATAAGAATCATTTGAAGGGCTTGTTAAAATATTGGTTCTTGGACCTTATCTTCAGACATTCAGGTTCCGAAAATCTCAAGTGGGGTCTAAATATTTGCATTTTTATTAAGTTTGCAAGAGATGCTGATGATGCAGGTCCAAGGACAACCCATTCAGAAGTGCTGCTCTCCGTCAGTGCTTCTCAGAGTTTTCTATGAGAACACCATTAAGAACAGTGAGGGGAAACTAGCCCCCAGGGATATGAGACATGGGATAAGGGTACTCATTAAAAACTTAGAATTTCTTTGAGAATCTCTGGTTTTATATTTTAATATTGTATGAATGTTGCATTCTACTCTATAATATCAAATTTGTTTTAATCTAAATTATTTAAAAAGTTAATTACCCTCATATTTAGGCTGTTAATTGTCCAAATATGTATCTACTAGATCATGACTACACTTATTATTTTTAATTAAATAGAA
The DNA here is from genome assembly GCF_004126475.2 of Phyllostomus discolor. Lineage (NCBI taxonomy): Eukaryota > Metazoa > Chordata > Mammalia > Chiroptera > Phyllostomidae > Phyllostomus > Phyllostomus discolor. The sequence continues at coordinate 68,675,403 of NC_040910.2, read as the reverse complement.
TACAATACAAAATATTACCATAATACAGGTGATACAAATAAAATTTGTTTTATGTAAATCACTTATATAGTTACATATACATACATACATATGGATATATAGGTGACAAATAGAAAATTTATTTCTCACTACGAGTCTCATTCTCACTATGGGTCCTGTAGTTTGAGACACCTGGCTCGTTAGTCTCAGTACTCTATCCCTGCATTATATTAGATGATGAGAAAGTTATGTACCTTGGGGACATTATATTAACCAACTGAAAGAATCTTTTAATGTCCTTAATATTTTAAATCTTGATAGTTTGGTAATGCAAATGATTAGATGGAAGAAGTTGTTTCCATGTCTTGTATAAGATCACTATTTAAAAAAACTGTGTGCAATGCAATTCAGTGTATCTTATTTAATTATCCACCCAATAAATTCATATTAGAATCAAGTGCTAGGATAAACTTTATTTCTGCTTATTCACTGGTAGGCTTTTTCTTATTAGATAAGAACTAGACACACTCTATGCTTCTCTCTCTCTCTCTCTCTCTCTCTCTCTATATATATATATATATATGTATCACTCTCACACACACACACACTATATATATATATATTTTTTTTTAACCTAAACACTCAAGATGTATTCAATTATGATGATCTCTACCTAAAGTTTTCTGGTACATGTATGTCTCTACTTCAATGCAGGACTCATGTTTATTCCTTATTACTTTGGTGGACTTACCTATCTGAGTCTTAACTGTAAGCCACCTCAAAAATGTTTCTGAGGAAGAGAGATGTGAATAAACAATATGTTTATATACCTTCTCTCCACCATCTTCTGGTACTCCACTCTTGCCAAGAACCCTCTGCACCTGGCCTGGGTTCGGGTAATCAGCTGGGCCAGCTTGTCATCTCGCATCTCCTCTAGGAGCCCCAGAAGACCAGCCTTGAAAAAGACCTGTGCATGGGGAGAGTTGTGGATTAGAAACTTTACATCAACTTCAAAGGGACAGAAATAACATCAGGTAGACTTTAGAGACTATTACCTTGGTGTGGCCAAATTTATACTGGGTGTGGTCAATGTCAATGGACCCAAGGAGCTTCTCAGAAGCCTTCTTACTGTCAATGAATTGTCCTTCAGGGATAGCACTTGCATTTAATACCTTGTATCTGTTCAAATAAGTACTTTTTTAAAACTTGATTTAATGATGATACAAATAGTAGCTAAACATTAAGTGATCCATTAAAAATCAGAGTTTTTTAAAAAGGTATATTTTTTACAGGAAGGACATTGTATATATTGATAGTTAACCTAGCATTGACTATTTTTATTCCATTTTACCTTCTTGCATGGTTGTAACTTTCTGCCTCATCAGACCTTGTTCTCAGGCAAGGATTCTATAATCTTGTTTACATTAAGGTACAGATAACCAATAAAATATAGCATGCTATCCTTGTTAGATGCTTTTGTTTTTTAAGATTCTGAATCCAAGAAAGCAAATTTTAATGAGGAATCTGGTAGAAAGTACTCTTTAGGTATGAGGAACTATTCTAATCACCTAAGAGGAAACTTAAGAGTGTTAGAGGTCTTGGACACTGGAGTGCTCTATCAATTTCCCCAGACTCAGACTTAGGAAAGACCAACTACTTATGGCAGTTACCCAGCCCCTTATCACTTTGCCTCTTATTTGATTCTTAAGATGAACTTATCTAGGGAGGAGAAAAAGGAGCTGAGGAGCTATTACTGTGATATGGTTCTGGGAAACTACTGTGTGAGAGGAAAAGATAAAGTGACAGAAAATGACTTGATAGTTACAGATTCATGAGTTCCTAACTCAGCCACTTAATACCCATGTGACTTCTGATAAGTAACTTAAATTTCTTATAGCCTCAGTTTATTTGTCTATAAAATGAGGTATTTGTAGTACTTGCCTCTACTGATTTTTTTAAGGATTAAATGACATAATACAAATATATTAAGCACTCAAAAATGGTAGTATTCATAATTATTAAAGTTTATGTATACATCTATGAGCTAACCCAGAAGCTTCATAAATTGAATGAAAAGTCTGCAGAATGCTTAATATATGGTATATTTACATTTTAAAGGTGTTTTGATACATAATTTTTTACCTTTCATGAGGCATTAAAATAATGAATAGAAGTATATTTCCCCAAAATTGTTTTGCTTGCATTAACTATATTTATACTAAACTTTTGGGTAGATGATAATTAGGAGAGTCTGACCTCTGTTTGAAGTCTGCATAAAGGATCCTGCTTGGGAATCCTTTCCTACAGATGCGGATACCTTCCAGCACACCATTACACCTCAGCTGGTGCAAGACAAGTTCATGCTCCATGGCTCCTGAAAATACATGTTTTTTTCAATGCAGAGTTTGTTAAAAAGGAGGTATGCCTATCATACATTGTTTTCTTTCTAGAACTTCTTACCAGGAGTTTTTGTTTCATTGGGGATGATACACCGCACAAAATGTGGATGGGTACTTCTGAGGTTGGTCATCAGTTTGTTCAAATTCTCCTGTAAAATCAGGAAAAATCCTGTTATCTCAGACTTTAGACATGGTTATTAGCATTCTGGTGATGTCTGTAAAAGCAGTATCTATGGTTGAGTTGAATGACCAGTATGGAGCATTTTCACTTAAGGTTACACCTTGCCCTGGCTGGTGTGGCTCAGTGGATTGAGCACTGGCCTGTGAACCAAAGGGTCACCTGTTCAATTCCCAGTCACAGCCACGTGCCTGGGTTGCATGCTAGGTGCTTGGTTGGGGGCACATGAGAGGCAAGCACACATTGATGTTTCTATCTCTTTCTCCCTCCCTTCACCTTTCTCTAAAAATAAATACATAAAAACTTAAAGAAACAACTTGATGTTTCTTCTGAGATGCAGTTTCTGCCCTAGTACTACTTCTTTCTCCACTTGAGTGAGCAGGAGTTACACATATAAAGCAGCCTGACACATGATTCTTTGTATACAAGTACTATCTTTCTTCCTATCCCCTGGCCACTCATTTACATTTACAAAGCCGTTGCCTTCCTGTACTAGGTGGTCACACTTTCTTCCGCTAAACTCCACGGCTTTCCAAATAACAAAATATAAGCCTGTACCACATTTGGGCATTTTTCTCATAAATATGCCCCCCCTTTCCAACTGTATCAATGTTTAGGGCATAAATATTGTCTATAAAGGAAATAATTCTACCAGTTATGATTGACAATTGACTGGATTAAGAACAAGGACACCACATTAGGTTCCTTATAGACAAGCTATTAGATTTCTATTAGTCTTACTGATTATTTTGTGTCTTTGAGTGCATGTCATTGCTTATTTTTATGACTCAACTGAATTAAGAATGGCAGGGCATTAAGTTTTATAAAATCTCCTATAAAATATTGTTTATTATTTGGCTTAATATGAAAGATGAGCTAATAATTCCCACATAATTTAAAGCTCTTCTTTCCAAAGCCAGATTAACAGATGTCACTAGTTAATATCAGCCCTAATCTAAATGGCAGTGAAAAGAAGACCCTATGATTTTAAAAACAAATTCCTAGAGTAACTGGGAGTGTTGAGAACAGTTTCTTCCTTACTCTGAAAAGGGCAGACACTGTCTGGAAAGATGAGCCCTTCTTCTTACCACCTTTCTTGGCACCACCACTTGCCTCTGGAGAAAAAATAAGAATTTAAGGTGTCATTCAAATACAGTTATAAGTCAACAGGGCTATTTCTTGCTTATTTGCTGGTTTCTGCACTAAAGTGAGCATTTTTTGACACCACTGGCTTCTCTGTTTGATCCTGAATGAATCTTATATACACTAAGTTTGCATCCATTTTTCTGTGATTTTTTTTACTCCACTAGGAAATGAAGAGAAAGGCTTTCATCTCACTGTACACAGATGGACTCCTTAATATTAGAACATTTGGGGACACTATAATTTCAAAAAATATCAATAAAGGCTAGAATTAAGAGGCAGAAGTTTCTTATTATATTACCTTAAATATCCCCAGATACTAAATAACCAGCAGATGTGGACAGGGAAGTAGGAGAGAATCAGAAGCCAAGGCATTTCTTTGGTTGAGCTCCTGACGGTTCCTCCTATCTGACCCTTTGCAATAGGGTCTCTGTCAGTGCTGGAGTGAGCCACAGATGTACAGTGATTACAGTGCAGCCTACTTACTCAAAACCTGGAGACACAATGGGTTTGGCCTAGCAACCTATGAGATCATCAGCCTGAATGTAGCCCCACATTTTGTAATATCCAGAGAAAGTGTTGGAGTTTTTGAGCACTACCTGCTTCAGCAGTTTGAGCCCCAGAGAAGAGGTAAGCTAAAGTTTTCAGTGATGACTTCTGGTACAGCCCGACCACTGTCTCGTTCAGGGGGTCCTTGTTCTTGTCAAGCCAGCCAGTAATGTTGTAGTCCACGGTGCCCGCGTAGTGGATCAGCGAGAAGTGGGCCTCAGCCTTGCCTTTGACAACCTTAGGCTTCTGGAAGTTGGCAGACTTTCCAAGATGCTGTTCATACAGCTTGTTCTTGAAGGAGGTGTCTGTGGCCTTGGGGAACATGCACTCCTCTTCCAGGATGGAGAAGATGCCCATAGGCTAGAAGTAGACCACACACAAAGTTATAATTTTATTTAAATATTTTTTTGCATAGAATTAAGATGCAGGGAATAATTTAGTTGCCACAAAACATGATTTCTGAAATGTAAAACAGACCTTCTCAATGAGCTCAATGCAGGCAGCCAGGTCCATCCCAAAGTCAATGAACTCCCACTCGATGCCTTCCTTCTTGTACTCCTCCTGCTCCAGCACAAACATGTGGTGGTTGAAAAACTGTTGCAGTTTCTCGTTGGTGAAGTTGATGCACAGCTGCTCCAGGCTGTTGAACTAAATAAATAGATATATTTACTTTTCTCTTTAGCAAATTGAACATTCTTAAATATAGGACTTTTTAATTTAAAAATATATGTCAAATAGCCTTTAGATATCCAAATCATTGGGGGCTTATGAACTCTAATGTTTTATCTGCTGCCATTAATGCACAATCCTAAATCATTGTTAATACACTTTTGCTGCACTTGCTTAGGTTTACCCAGGTATTTTCCTGAGTTCCTACTTTTCCTTTCTTTTAAAAAAATTTTTTTAAGATTTTATTTATTTATTTTTAGAGAGGGAAGGGAGAGAGAGAGAGAGAGAGAGAGAGAGAGAGAGAGAGAGACATCAATGTGCGGTTGCTGGGGGCCATGGCCTGCAACCTAGGCATGTACCCTGACTGGGAATCGAACCTGAGATGCTTGGTTCGCAGCCTGCACTCAAACCACTGAGCTACACCAGCCAGGGCAAGTTCCTACTTTTTCATATCATGTTTATTCCCAGTAATGTTTGCATTTTCTGTTGACTCATTTAAAAGCTCATTTGTGACCCATTAGAAGTGAGCTGAGAGGAGCCTCTGTTGTATGGAAAGCATCATGGTAAGCATGACAAGTGAGCAATCATTGCCACTCATGTTCTTTTTTAATTTGAAGAGAAAAAAATTGAGATACCAAATATTATGTACAGTATGTTAACACACACTTGTATTTTTTTTAATGCTAAAATGTTAACATTAGCTAGATTAGCTAGATATAAATAATGGAATTAATGTGAATTTTTTCCCTAGATTTTCTATGCTTTCTTCAATGCCCAAGCTTTACTTTTAGAATTTGAAAGAAAAAGATAATCTCTTCAAAACTATAAGCAGGAAAAATATATTTCATATTCACATGTGAATTTTTATCCCCTGTTACTACATTAATGAGAATTAAGAGTTAATTGCACTGAGTTTATTAATGCTGACTCGAACTTACTAGCATTTTCTCACCTCTTACTATCAGCCTACATATTTCTGAATGATTTTTCCACTGTATGTATACTCGGGGCATATTATGCACTACACAGGCTTACTTTGATTTCTTCATGTTAACTTCATTTTGTATTACAAGATATTTAGAGCCTTCCTCCCCACTACACCAAGCTGACTTCTAACTCCCTTTGGTTTATGTAGCCAGTTAAAAGTCCCCATCAAGGGCATTGTTTCTCGTAGAAGTAAAATTGCCACTACAGTATATGAAACAATCACACTCTTTTAAGTTTTGGCATTGTTGACAGTGTTAAGAAAAGATGATAATATTCATAATTTCTTCTCATCAGTATTTCCATTGCCTTAAGATAAAACTCAATAACCAACCAGCTCCATACTCACATCAAAGATCTCAAAGCCAGCAATGTCCAAGACCCCAATGAAGTACTGCCTGGGCTGCTTCGTGTCCAGCTGCTGGTTGATGCGGGTGACCATCCACAGGAACATCTTCTCATAGACAGCTTTGGCCAGAGCACCCACAGCATTGATCACCTTAAAAGAAAAGGATATATCTCTTGAGGTTATTAGAGGATGGTAAAATGCTTGCATCCCTGGCAGTGAATATGAATTATGTACCTACCTGCTCTACAGTCTGGCCTTTGGTGACATATTCATTGCCAACCTTGACCCTGGGGTAGCAGAGGGCTTTGAGCAGGTCAGCAGAGTTCAGACCCTGGAGGTAGGCTGCCTTGTCAGCAACTGTAGAAACACAGTTCAGGTACCCAACATGACCTACAGTCCACCCCACATTTCACAGGGGCAGGCTAAGTAGTGAATCACTTTACAGAGAATCTGTGTGGGGGTGACCTTGTGCATGTTCATCAGAAGCTTCATTCTAAAGGAGACATGAGTTTGGAATGGGCTTTTTTTTTTCTTGCCTAGATTCTCTTATTAAACACAGATGGAGCTTCATTTGGTACCTTCAGTGCCATCTGGCTCAGCTTGCTCCTCACGCTGCTTTTGCTTGAATTTCATGTTCCCATAATGCATTACTGCCCCTGTGAGCTTATAGATGGACACTCTTTCATCAGAAGTGAAGCCCAGGATATCAATGGCACTCTGCCAGGACAAAAGAGGAGTAAAACAGTTAGGACAGAAGACACTAATTTATTTAGGAGAATGTATCCTATCTCCTTAACCACACACCTATGGCAGATTGCTATTGTCATTCCCAAATATAATGGATTTTTAAAATAAGAGTGTGTGTGTGTGTGTGTGTGTGTGTGTGTGTAACTTACATCTGTAGCCATTAGCTCTTCTTGGTCATCAATGCTGGGGACTGTGATCTCCCCTTGACTGACGAAAGCATAGTCATATGGGTTGGTGGTGATCAGGAGCATTTCTGAGTACACAGAATTCAGGGGATACATTTTATATTGGAATATATTAATAAAACAACCCCTAGCTTATAAATTTAGGTTCTTTCTTACCAATTAGCTCTGGCTTCTTGTTTGACATGATCTGATAAAAAATATGGTAACTTCTTTCTGCCTTTAGCTGGAAAGTAACTCTAGACTTCTCCAGAAGGTCTGCAATGCAAAGTAGACAGTGGATTATAGGGAAATTGTAAAGTTTCTGGAGTGGTTTTGGCACTTGGAGTCATTACCTAAATTTCATTGGTCCCCTGAGATTTCAGCTGAATGTTACCATGAGGTACCACACATTACATCTCTACAATGGCAGTTGCTTTTCCATCTCCAAAAAGAAGCTAAAGCATGCTGGCCCAAAGCATATTCATTTCTCATACAGAAGACCCTTAATGTATGACATATAATTGCCTCTTGATAAGCTCTCTGTCCCCAGGATCTCTTCTCACTTTATAATACAGGGAATACAAAAAGCAAAATTTATCAAGGCTCTGACTAAGAAGTAATTGCACATACTCAACCCAGAGGCAACTCATTTAACCCTAGTGTTAGTTTTTTTTTCTTAGAAAAACTTGACATTACTTCTGAGGCTGGAATAATTCTGACAAGCCCAGCAGCTCCTGGCAGTTGCTACAGATTCATTAGCTCGTGACTGACATGGATAAAGCACACTGTGGACTCTGGGTAAGATTGGCATTAACCGTGGGCACGTTTGGCAGCAGACTGGTGTTTCACAGGCTCCAGGCTCAGCGGGAGCTGCAAGATGTTCCTCCAAACCATCATTTGTCATCTTTGGATTCCATCTAGGCAGTCCTGTTACTCACATGTTTCAATATCAGCAGAAGCCAGCTTCCCTGTGGTACCAAAGTGGATCCTGATGAATTTACCCTTGCAAGTGAAAAAAAATGGTGTTATGTACAAAGCTGGGAGCACACAAGAAAGAGGAGACTGAAATAACTCAGACATGCTTTCTCTGGCATTTTGGGCTGAGAAAATCCTTCTGTGACCAAGAGACTTACAAAGCGAGAAGAGTTGTCATTCCTCACGGTCTTGGCGTTGCCAAAGGCCTCCAGTAGGGGGTTGGCACTGATGATTTGATCTTCCAGAGTCCCCTGCAAAGATAAGAGCAGTGCTTACATCTGAGGCTCTGGACTTTCCAAGAGTCCTGGCAGTCTTGGTTCTGACTCTGGCTCTCAGACTCACCTGCATTTTGCCAGAAGTAGCTTCCTCTTTCTTTTTATCCCCAGTAACTGCAATTGTTGCAAAGTACTGGATGACACGCTTGGTGTTCACAGTCTTTCCTGCACCAGATTCTCCGCTGTGAAATAGAAACTCAGTCTATAAGCTTCCAAAGCTGGCAGCTATCCCAGCAATGAAAAGAGAGTGTAAAATCTACTTACGTGATCAGGATTGACTGATTCTCTCGGTCTACAAAAAAGAAATTATAGAATTTAATACTGTTTTCTTATGTATTTATAACTGGTAAGTAAAGTAATATGGAATGAATTTAGTATTTTTCAGACTTAGTATCCTTCAATAGTTACTAGGGCATGATGGGCCCTAGACCTATTACCTTTTTCTGTACACTTCTCCCTGCTCCCTAAGGCTCCCTGCATTCCCCACCTACTTGAGCATACATGCAACCATTTAAGAAGAACATTGCAAGGAAGCACCTGATTTTTCTGTTTATACTGTACCACTAAATAAATATCAAACATGGGATAGGTTCTTCAGTTGGATTTTGATGACAGGTTAATGACATTTGTAGGTACAAGAAATAATGAAAATAGGTATTGGAGATCTTCAGCATGTGGAAAGGAGTAAATATTGTAAAAGTAGTAACTTTGGAAGTAATCATGGCTTTAGTCATTCTTTTAGGAAAAGGTAAAAATTTGTTTTGATGTTTTACTCTAGTTGAAGAGGAATCCTGTAAGCTCTTTCCCCAAGGTGCATAGTACCTCAGATTGGTCTAGCTGACACAATGTTCTAGAAAGAAGATTCAATGGTGTTGGGAGGTCTGGACAGCTACATCAAAAAAAATGAAACTTGACCACCAACTTACACCATACACACAAAAAACCCCAAATGGGTAAAGCATTTAAATATAAGTTTTGATACCATAAAAGCCCTATAGGAGAACATAGGAACGAAAATCTGATAGTCCATGCAACAATATTTTAACTGGTATGTCCCCTAGAGTAAGGGACATAAAAGAATGAACAAATGGGAATTCATCAAAATAAAAAGGGAATCCTAGTACATTCTTGGTGGGAATGCCGACTGGTACAGCCACTGTCAAAAACAGTATGGAAAACAGAAGTGGAACCTAATCAACAAAATAAACAAGCAAGCAAAATATACCCAGAGGCATGGAAATAAAGAACTGGCAGTAACCAGAGGGAAGGGAGGAGGGGATAACAGGGGAAAGAAGGGAAAGGGTCATCAAAGAACATGTATAAAGGATCCATAGATAAAGCCAAAGGGGGGAAAGATTGAGGGTAAAAAGCAGGGGGATTGGGGGGAGAAAGTGGTGGTGGGAAAATGAACTCACATGACTCCACTCCAGAAAGACAAACAACCAAATTAAAAAGTAGGACAAGGACCTGAAAAGGAGTACATACAGAGGGCCCAGAGACATATGAAAGGGTGCTCAGCATCACTAGCCATGAGAGACATGCAAATTAAAACCACGGTGAGATACCACTTCACACCGGCCAGAACAGCCATCATAAACAAATCGATAAACAAGTTCTGGCAAGGTGGAGAAAAGGGAACCCTAGTACACTGTTGGTGGGAATGCAGACTAGTGTAGCCACTGTGGAAAAAAGCATGGAATTTCCTCAGAAAACTAAAAATAGAACTGCCTTTTGACCCAGCAATACCACTGCTTGGGTTATACCCTAAGAATTGTGAAACACTAATTCAAAGAACCTATGCACCCCAATGTTCATAGCAACACAATTTACAATAGGAAGTGCTTGAAGTAACCTCAGTGCCCATCAGTAAATGACTGGATAAAAAAACTATGGTACATTTACACAATGGAGTACTACACAGCAAAACGAGAGGAGCTCCTCCTACCCTTCACAACAGCATGGATGGAAATGGAGAACATTATGGTAAGTGAAGTAAGCCAGGCGTAGAAGACAAATACCATATGATCTCACCTATAAGTGGAACCTAATCAACAAAACAAGCAAGCAAAATATAACCAGAGATGTTGAAATAAAGAGCAAACTGATAGTAACCAGTTTGGGAGGGGGAAGGTGATAATGGGGGAAAATAGGAGAAGGGGCATCAAGGAATATGTATAAAGGACACATGGACAAAGCCAAAGGGGGTAGGTTCGAAGGTGGGAGGTGAGGATGGGTGAGGTGGGAGGGGCATGGAGGGGGGAAATGGAGACAACTATACTTGAACAACAATAAAAGTTTATTAAAAAATAAAATAAATTTTGATATTAAAATAAAGAAAATGCATGGTATAACTCTTCTTATACTAGAAACACCTTAAAATCTGGAGTATGTTCAGATTGCCTCTGGGAAAAATATAATAGCATTTTTCCATGCTTAATGTAAAAAGACTGTTTATTAGTCATAATTTTGGTTATAGGATAAGACCACAGAGGCAAATTTTACTCTTCTGTTTTTTGGCTCTTGGTAATGGAAACATAGTTTGTGTGTGTGATTGTGTGAGTGAGAGTGTGTGTATATGCATGTAAGACATGCATATATGTAGGTATGCTTATATTTTTGCTCAAGCTTATTTACTTTCAGAGTTATTCAAAAGTAAATTATGTAGCTATGGCCAACCTCTGTTGATTTTGAAAAGTTTAAGAGATTATTACCAATTATAGCAGGGATTGCAAGTCATCCTTACACTCTCTCCTTTCTAGACCATCTCCCTCACAAATACATCAGCCTCAGCTACAGGGGACCGTCTCAAAGAGAGTGTTGAGGTGGTTCAAGTCTCTTTCTCATACCGTTCTTCTCTAAGAAGATGCACATACAGAGCATTCAGCTCACCAGTCAGCATGAACTGATAGGCGTTGTCAGAGATGGAGAAAATGTGGGGCGGGGCCTCCTGGCGCTTTTTGCCTCGGTAGGCAGTCACCACCTCAGGGTTGTACACTGGCAGCCACTTGTAGGGGTTGACGGTGACACAGAAGAGGCCTGAGTAGGTCTGTGCAAAAGAAGAAGAAAGAATAACTACTCAAAGTCTTTGTCTATTATTTGTACAATTCACTTATTCATGAATTATAACCTAAAGGAACATTTTAAGTAAGTAAAGTGCTGATGCCTTACTTCTTCAAGACTTCAATGTGAAAACTAGTTGGAAGGTATAACAATGAGATAACAAAATTTTTGAGGGAAGAGACCACAATTTAAGTTTATTCCTGTTCAGATTTGTCAGTGATCTTCACATAGCAGAAGCTCCAAAATGATTTTTATATGTAATATGAGACAGTTTTACTGTACTTTAGGAAATACGCATATTTCTTTTATAATGTTAAGATAGTTCAAATTCATAAAAACATAAATTTGGACACAACCTAATTTATTGTTTAGCCCAACAATCAGGAATGTTTAAGTGAACTCTGATAACTCTTCTTAGGAAATATGATACAAACATTTAAAAAGGTAAATATTCAGCAAAATGCTATTACATTATAAAGAAACAGAACTCAAAATATTGTAAATACATTATGTTTAAATAGGATGATTTTCAAATCTTTGACAGCTCATCTAGGACAGGCACCAACCAATGAGAATGGATGCTGACTCTAAACAGTAGTTTGTATAGGTGTGGTCCAGCTGAATATCAGCTCTGGCTACCTATACAAAATATCAGCGTAACCTAGTAACTGCAGTTAGAAAATATGTACTGAGTGTGTATTATGTGCCAGGCCTCTGTGAGGCACTGGGAATGAAACATAAATGAGACAATGTTCCTTGAGGAGCTCATAGTCCACCTAGGAAATGGACATATAAATGAATGATGGTCAAAAAAACATGACCAATGTTACTGCGGGGCCAGAAACAATAGGACGGAAAATGCAACTCTGCCCAGGGAAGTTGAAAGGTTTCATCAAGACATTCCACATAGAAAAGACAAGAATACACAAATGCAAATTGTTGTTATTTTAGAGGAGTGAAAATTGGTGAAATTTGGTATTTAAAAACATTATGTTTAAGTGCTATCATATAAGTTCATCTTTTCTCTCTGGATGATTCTGCTGCTGGAATTAGGAGGTGGGGTTGAAATGTAGGCCGTGGCCGAGACATAAGTAGTAGCTGCTCCAAGATTCTGTGGTAAACTCAGTATGTGGACAATGGCCTTGCTCAGCTTTGTATTAGAAGACAGGATAAAGTACCACCTACTGGGTTGCAATTTACAATAGCGATAGTCAAACTTTTAACTAGTTATCCTGCTAGTGAGAGCAAAATGGGTCACTGTCTGTGACCCAATGATACTATAGTGGAGGCAATGGGCTGGTGGGGTCCAGGTCATAGTCACTCCAGGAGGGGCACTCACATAGATCATCCAGGCTGCATAACGCTCTTTGAGGTTGTACAGCACAGCAGGCTCATGCAGGTGGGTCATCATGGCCATGTCCTCAATCTTGTCATATTTGGGAGGGTTCATGGGGAAGACTTGGTCGTCTTTCACTGTCAGAGTCTGGTAAACAGAAAAAAATCACTGTTTATGTTGATTGAGTGACCAAACAAAGAAGTCAATACAATGTCAGCTGCTGGAACTTTACTCACTGCTCCCGCTTCAGTCTTCACAGTCACTTTCCCTCCTTCTCTACTCTGGATAGTCCCTTTGACAAAGGATTCCTTGGGCTCCGCCACAAAGACAGATGTCTTGGCATCAAAGGGCCTATTCTGGGCCTCAATGCGCTCCTTCTCAGACTTTCGAAGATAAGGAGCAGCCTCCCCAAAAACGGCCATTTCCTGGTCTGAGGAACTCATGGCTGCTGAGCACAGAGGTCCTACGGAGAAGATGAAGCATTTCACACTAGAGATTCTGGACTGTTGTACATATCAGTAATTTCTATATTGATATTTCAAGGGTCTTATTAGAAATTCTACCAGCCAGGTCCACTGTACACTGTGCTATAGTTATTGAGACAAACATAATCACAAAGACTCCCATGCATCAGGGGCCCTGAGTACCCAACATTGAGCTGGGGGCTCCACACCCATTATCTTCTTTTATCCATCAAGACTGGCATTCTAATCAGGGAGCTGGGTTGTAGTCTCAGCATGCTGCTAAGGAGCTTGCAACCTTGGGTAAGGAACTTGGTCTTTCTGAGCCTCAGTGTCTCCATCTTTAGAATAGGAATTATAATATCTACCTTTCTTAATTCACAGTCTGTGACATATAGTGTACATACTTTGAAAATAAAATGATGACTGAGAAAGCAATTTGGAATAGTTCAGGCTACCATTTAGATATAAAAAGTCATTTAGTATAGTGCAACAACAGTTTGTTTTTTGCCAGGTGATGTAAGAGAACTTTCTTTCCTCCTTTAGATGTTCATTCAGAACTGCTTATATTCAGTGGATTTGGGGGTATTGTAATCTTATTTACCTTTGTTCACTTGGGTGCTTAGTAGACTTTCTCTAACATAATTCTTTGCATATTAAATACAATTAATGAGTTCCAAGTAAACTAACTGAGGATAAAGCCATAGCAAATGTCATCTTATTCTTCTACATTTAAGGGCTCCCTTTGCTTTCCCAAATTTCCTCCTTGAAGAATGCATGCTAGGCCGTGCCATTCTGTGTCACCTCCAGGTTGCCAGTGATATCAGTAGAATAAAAGATTGGGCAGAGGATGCTCCTGTAGTCATTACACGATCCAATTACTTGAAATTCATTTTAATCAGCTATCCACCAGTCTTTCTTTTAGAAATGCAGTGTGCAGTAGCAGGGCAGATTAATATCTTTACAATAGATGTAACAAACATTTCACAGTGTTTTTGTTTCATACAACACTCAGCACTGGGTAAGGCAGCGATTTTCAACCTTTTTCATCTCGTGTCACACATAAACTAGTTACTAAAGTTCTGCAGCACATCCCCCCAAATTTTTTTGCCAACCTGACAAAAAGAGATATAATTTTGATTCATTCATACCAGATAGCTATTGTGTTGGCTGTTGTCTTTTTTTTTTTCTTACAATCTCAGGGAAAAGAGGTCAGTGTTTCTCTAAATAGTCAGGTATTGTATGTTTTAAAAGTTCTTGTGGCACACCAGTTGAAAATCGCTGATGTAAGGTAACATTTTAAAAAGATTTTAAAGAAGTTTAAAGGACTCATTTTCCTAGGTACTTCCTTTCTTATTTATGAGATATCATGTTTGCTAAATGAAGACTAGTAGCAAGATACATTTTTATCAAATTTGAGACTTTTAGCCAGGGAATCTTAGTGCACACTTTTTTTCCTACAGAAACAAATTTTTATTCTATTAACTACTGTCCTTTTGCTAAAATGTCACCCCATCACAAAGGATATGTGCACTGTTCTTCCTCTCTGGAGAGGTCCAGCACCTTTCCTGAAGTGCAGTTGTTAAGGTATTTACTGAGACAAGCACTTTTTGAAAGGTTGCTAAGTGACATAAATCCATCCCATAGTCTCTTGCATTCTCCTCCAAGTCTAAATCTGATTAGTCTAAATCTTACCTCGTTAGCAAGTGAGAAGATGTAGCCTGAGAGTGAGACAGTTCTGTTAAAGAAAAGGGAAAAGCACTTGATTAGTTAACCAAAACCAAACCAAAACAGAATCCCATTTGTTGCATTATTTGCTATTGCAAACAGAAGGCAACAAAAATCATGGGTGGGAAACGTGCAGTATCAGAAGGAGCAGTACCAGAGCGGGCAGCTGCAGCCGACACTGGGTAGCGTGGCCGGTGTCCCTCTTGAAAGTCCTGTCCTGTTCCCACTTACCTTGGAGCTTTTTAAAGCAGGACGAGTCAGCTTCATTCCAAGGGCTCTTTTATATGGATAGCTATGGAAACAATGCAGCTGCCTGTTTCTTTCTTAAGTCAAAAGAAATTGTTTGGCAAAAAAGTCTTGGCAGTCTTGCTTCCCTGCATAATTCTATTCATATTAAGAATGGTTGGATATAATTAGAAATACTTTTCTTATTGAGTATGTGGATAAATCTCCTATGGATAATTTGAGAAGATGGTCTGAATGAGATATTCATGCTGATAGATAAAGAGAGTGACTGAGCAGTCACAATACCTGGCTTCCCTTGTAAATTCTTTCTGGCCCTGCTGGGCATGCCATTCGCACTTACCTTGCATTATTTTTCTTATTTAACATGGTAAATGATAAAAATAAAATACAAATCTTTATTTTCATTTTGTGAGGATTAATTTTTACCTGTTAATTTGTCTTTTTCTGCCCTGCAATACTAAGCTATGTGCCTTTAACAGAAAAAAAGAAAGAAGGTCCTCTCTTTATAATGTTCCAATATAGTTGTAGTTTTGGGGAACATCCTTACTTTCTTACTGTTTTGCTTTAGCCCCGCTGGTTCTCTGCAGAGCGCAGTTTCCGTTCACCTATTTGTTTGACTTGGCTGCAACAAGAAAGGCTTAATAATTTCTAGTAGTAAATTTCTAGGTGTATTAGGAGTACTTCCAAACATTTTTTCATGTCAGCGCACCTAGAAAAAATGATATATTTGAGTAGTATGCTAGAGTAATGTGAGTGATTTGGCTATATCTGTAAAGGGCTTGGTAAGACCATTTCTTTATATGATATAAATATAATATATATAGCCAACATTGAGGAAAATATTAAATACTGAATGTATCTAAAACTTCCAAATAACATCATTTCTAAACTTTTAAGGAGCAATTTTAGCTAGACTGACAGAACAAAATTCATTTATATCTGGCTTTATACTTGAATAATGACACACATTTCCTCATTTAAAAATTTTAAAAATGACCACATACAGCATTTGTATTCTTGATAATTACCATCATGGGGAAACTGCACAAGAAGGCAATAAAAATATGAAATCATGTTGTTTAAATTGTTGAAATTATATTTTAAAAGTT
Organism: Phyllostomus discolor; assembly: GCF_004126475.2. Lineage (NCBI taxonomy): Eukaryota > Metazoa > Chordata > Mammalia > Chiroptera > Phyllostomidae > Phyllostomus > Phyllostomus discolor. Next base: position 68,659,052 of record NC_040910.2, on the reverse strand, counting down.
TATCAGCCCCTTTTTTCTCCTCTTTGACAAATATGTCAAAATTTCTAGGATAATGAGAATAAATTTTAAATCTACTTGATCTGTTTTTCATATCAACTATTTCAAAAGATGGTAAAGCTCTAATCTTCAAAAAGTCCATGTGTTAGAGCTGCCCCACTGCTGGGTTGGTCACCACTAAACAGGCACATCAGCCATAAAACACAGAAGTGCCTAATATGTTCAAAGTCCAGGATTTGGAGCTCCCAATCTGAGCTGTCTCCACCAGGACAAACTACTTGGCCTTCCGGGCTTCCCACACTGGCTGGTGGCACTCTATCTGCATGCTCTGCTTCAGGCATCCTGAAATGCCAATCCTCCCAGCAATCCCCAGGGGTCTCTTGCCTACAGCTGGCAGCATCTCACTCTCAGCTGGCTGCTGAAGTAAATGCTCTCCTTGGTTCCACTCAGCACATGGTAAACACCACCATTTTTGCTTGCCTCCTTTAGGGACTGTAAGGTACACTGTCAAACACTAACTCAGCCCAGGCTACCCTCTGAGGAACCCCTGGCTAAGCTTCTCACAGCTGGAGACCACATCCAAAGGCTCTGGCTTCCCCTACCCAAGATAGAAAGGATGCACTTTTCATGGTACATCTATAACCTTTTTGATGCCAAGGCACACTGGCTGGGCAGCTCTGCTTTAAGGTGAGCTGTAGTTCTATTTCCCAATACTATTTCACTGAAAACGAAGCCATTTTTAGTGTACAGACTAAACTGTTGTTTTTTCTTCTGCATATTGGTACTTCCTTTATACTTTATTTAAGTATTTCTTATTTATGTTCTTTATAAAATGTCCTTCACTTTTAAGTCATGTTGTGGTTACATTTTTTTTTCTCAGTTTTTCAATTCCTTCAGTGAATATGAGGGCAGAGGCTCTCCAATACATTATTTTTTGATGTAAAGAAGAAAATGCAAAGCCTCATTCCAGTGGTTGAGAATTACACATTCATTGTTCCCCATGCCACTTGGTATGGTAAACAACTTTTTGGTAAACAACTTGTGATTGGTAAATATTATTGGAGACTTCACTTATGTTATGTAAATGTTCCAAGTGATTTGCTCTTCTACTCTGCAAATAAAACAAACATATAGAGTACATTCACTTCCAACATTTTTCTTGATTTCACCAATATTTTGACCACTGCTCTAATGAGCCAGGGCTTTCTACTTTCCACTGCTTACCCTTTGGGATATCTGACACATTTAGGGTTAGTGACAACTCAGGAAAAAAGGGAATTCGAGAATAAATATTGATCTGTGCAGTACAAGGAAGTTCAAAGTGTATAGAAGCAACTGACCCTCTCTTCAGGAGGTTATAATCTAACTGAAACACCAAGTGAACACTAATGAAGTAGCTCAGCTCACCTCCCAAACTATCATCTCAGGTTTAAATATATACAATGTACATGTTCTTTGCAGTAAAAGAGCCATATTTTATGCATATATTAGATATTTGTAGATACCTAGAATTATGTGAACATATAGAAAGTGTCCCCTAAATCCTAGTTTGCAAATTTCAGATGCTCCAGGTTTCTTTATCCTAATCATTCAAGTCTCTGACAACTGAAATTGGATCTTGGATTTGACTTTTTATTACACATCAGCTGAATATCCTTGGAAATATACCAAACCTTCCCAAGACAGTCTCCTGATCTATAAAATGGATAATAAAGTGATACCTCATGAAGGTTTCTAAGGAATAAATAAATGAATGCTTAGAAGCTGAGAAAACCCATTACTAATTCAATAGATATTGATTGTGATTGCTATTTCCCCTGTCTTTTATTAGTTCTTACAGTGATCCTTCATCTATCATGGGAGTTATGTTCCAGAGACCCCCTTGATAGGTGAAAATCCGCAAAGCAGCGGCGTTATATTTATTTTATTATTTACATATATTTTAAGGCTGTATAAACCCTTCCCACACTTCTATAAACCTTTCCCACACTCTTATAAACACTTCATATGCTCTTAAACACTTTCTACACTCTTAAACCTACATAATTTTAACAACACATAAAATTCTATATGGGTACTCACCAGTGAAGTATACTACAACTTGAATGATGAAGATCGTGAATTATGTAGCTGTTCAGTACTGATGGCAATTAAAGTGATGATGATGAGATGAATGTACTGTACAGCCGTGAAGAGCATTACAGCTCTTCTGAAGGCACCACTTCATCAGGTGCTTCATCAGGTGGTGCAGTATCTTCACCCTGGTCTGTAGCTTCTATTTCCGCTAAAGGCATAGGCGTAACTGATCTCTTCGTCAGAGTGATGAACATAGTTATGGGGAGTTGCTGGCAGTGCTTTTTATCCACAGAGGCAGCTTCTCCATGCAGAGAGACACTCTTGAGTCCAAAGCATCTCTGAAATTGGTCAAACCAGCCCTTGCTGGGGCTGAATGGGGTTGGTCTGGTGGGAGAAACACTCCATGGTCCTGCTTCTGTGTCATCCTCATCTTCATCCTCATCACCATCATGAATGTTTATGCTTTCTGCAAAATTATCATAAAGTTTTTTTACCTTCATCCAGATGGTGTTGGTATCTAGTGAGATATTCTTCTTCTTGCAGTCATTTATCCACAGAGCCAATGCAGACTCCATCCTCACAATGGCCTTATTGCGGGAAGTGACCACCCTTTTTGCTGTCTTGTTAAAAGTCATTGTTGCCATAGACCTAATATTCTTCTCGTCTTTCTTTATGTAGCGAACAGTAGATTCATTAATCCCATAATGGCGGCCTACAGCCACATAGCTTTTGCCTTCCTTTAACATCGAGAAGTTCCACCTTTTCTTTGATGGTAAGCATATTCCTCTGGCGCTTGGGTTCACTGACAGAAGCCTTAGAAGGCGCAGAATGTTTGGGCGGCATCGTAGGGCTTGAAATCAATTCAAACTTTTACAAAAATTTCTCAAAAACACAACACTGCAGAGCAACTCTATGCACAGCGATCAGACGTCAATGTGAAGTGGACAAGGAGAGATGCTGAACATATGGGCACAGTGTGGGAGAGCAAACAGACCAATGCTACAGTCACTGAGCCAATCAGCACCCAGGATACAGAACACAGTGCTGTGGTTGGTTGCCTTCCATTCCATCAGCCAATAGTGTGCTGTGTACAATCTCACATTGGCAAACTTGAGCAAGCGGTAGTGGCATACTGCATTTCCATTGTGTACAGTATGGTATTCATCCACTGATGAAATATATACTGTATTTTATTTCGATTTAATATACTTTTAATGTGTTTGAATTAACATTTTTAAAATTTTTAGATTGCTTTAATTTTTTAGGCAAAAATAATTAAAATCATAAATATTATATAAATACTTATATACCACAAAATCCTGCATAGGGCAAAAACTCCACGACACAGAATTATATGTATTTTTTTAAAAAAACCCACGATACAGTGAAGCCACAGTAAGTGAACCGCAATATAGTGAGGGATGACTGTATTCTAAACTCTGTGGCCATGAAGCAGTTTCCTTTCTGATTCTTATAACATGACATGCATGTTTCATTGATCATTTCAATTACCTAGTAAACAGATTTACAGAGAATCACTATATGCCAGGATCTTAGGTAAGCTCCCCACTGCCAGTGTGGAACACCCTCCTCACTTTTGTATCATTTATATATCATATGTATATCAAACTCCAGATTAGTTCTTACCCAGGCATTGTTCTCAGTTATTCTGCGAACAATGGGAGATGGGAGAAAGATAGTTTGGCTTGGAAAGGGAATAACTGATGTTAGCTGTTACATGAAGATTGGCATGAAGATATGAGGGAGCTGGTCATGGAAATGAAAAAAAAAGTGTTCAAATAATTGGTTGACTAATTATCTCCAGAGAGAGGAAGTGAATGTTTGGCAACAGGGTCCCAGAGAGACTGGCACTTCACACTAGATTCTTTTGTACCTTTCAAATTTTGTTTCTAGTATGTATTACTACTTTAAAAATAAAAAGTAATGATTTATTAAATGAGGATCTCTCTAAAAATTAAAGAACAGATGGAATTGAAAGAAGTAAGACCACAAAATTAAAAAGAAGAGATACTAAGCTCTAGAGGAGTTGGGGTGGAAGTTTCCCAGTAGCCACTTCTCTGTCTTTTCCATGGACTACATGCCAGACCCATCACTCTGCATGTTGAAAACTATGGTTGTTGATATGGTTTTGTAGGAATGTGTTGATTTTCTGGTTCAAACTTGGTATCTTTGCACCAGCAACTTACACGTTTGAAGTACCATCAGTAGAAATCTACACTTCTAAACATCCAGACATAGAATTTCCTGACAATTTGTTTTATAAAGAAAAAAGAGAATGGCTAGCAAGAGGCCTATGGCAGTGCTCATAATTTAAAGTCATGGAGAGAATGAGAATTTTTTGAAAGCTAGATATAATTTGGTTTTGTCATATATTACATGGCTCTTTTTTAGTATTTGCAGGCAGATTGAGCTTTCAATAATACATTATTTAGTCCTAATTTGAAATAGGTGTGGTGGGGATCTGTGAGCACTCATGAACGGAATTGTTCAGTGAGTTGCTGAAACTGTGCCATACTAAAACACAAGAATCTAAGTCCAGTTGCATGTAAAGCATCCTATTAAGCACTTGGGAAGATGGACCATACTTGATACATAACATTCAACAGTTCTGCCAGCATGAAACACATAATCTCTATGTAGATAAAGGAGTTTGGTGACCCTTCATGGAGAAATTTGGGAAAAGCAAAACTACCAAAGGTTGTTTTCTTAACTATGAAAGTAAGAACGGGAGTAGGGGGGAGAAAACTGTACTTGAACAATGATTGAAATAAAAAAAAATTAATGTAGTGTTGTTGAAGAAAAAAAAAAGAAAGATATGTATATAGATATCCTAGAAATTTGGAAAAAGAACAATAAAAAGTGAAAGTCAAGAGAAATTATTTAATGGTGGATACAGAGAAGAATGCATTTACTTTTACACATCTCTACATTCATTTAGTGCATTTTATTGGGTTAATTTGATTATGCATTTAAGAAGTATAATCAGTATGTACAGTAAGTTTTCACTTAACTTCATTGATAGGCTCTGTAATGTTAAGTAAAGTGATGCATAACAAAACCAATTTTATTACAGGCTATTAGACACAAGTAAGAATTGAGTTCCTACAATGTCCTATCAATGTTATAACAAAACAACACTGAACAAAATGATAATATTCAAGGATGTGTTGTATATGGTCTCTGTTATTCTCCTGCTTATTAAGTAGTAGGAACCAGTACATATAAGTTGATTGATTAAAGAATAAATGGACAATATCTTTATAATTCCACTATTTATGTAACATTATATAGCCTGTAAATAGTACATGGGCATTATCTCACTTTTTTTTTCAAAAATGTGCTCTGTGAATAGGGCAGATAAACTCTCCTCACCTCATATTTGAAAAAACCATGGTTCAGAGGGGTGCACTATGGCTGGCTGAATCAGACTGGAACACAAATAAAGATTTCCTGCTCCACTCTCCATTGCTTTAATGACTAATACATGTTACTCTGACTGTGTTCATTTAGAATTGTTCTACTCCTCTAGGTTTACTATTAGAGCCTAACTTAGTAAACTACTAGCCTTAAATGGACATCTTCCATTATTGTGGGGAAGGTAAGATAATATACCAATATAAATATACTAAAGATTATTCCAGAATGCAGAGCATTTTAAGTGTAGAGCCCCAGAGGAGATGGGATGAAATGGCTGTTCCCTCTTCACCTTTTGTTACCCTGTCCTCTCAGTTGTCTCAAAATTACCACACTGAGTGTAACAGCACATTCAAATTTCTTTAATGAAGAGATGGCATGTGGTTGAGGAATCTGGGAAGGTTTCCTAGAAATGACATCTGAGATGGTCTATGAGGGAATAGGTAGGATCTGACAGGTGGTGATCCAGGAAGAAAGAAATGCTAGGTGCAAGAATGGAAGCAAAAGAAACAAAAGTAGGAAGAGGGAAAGTGTGAAGTCTGTTTGAGGAAGAGGGAGCTCTCTTGTCTGACTAGTCTAACACATGTGTAAGGGAGAAGTGTAGGGAGACAAATTGAGACCAGATATGTTAGAAGCTTTTTCTATGACTAATTCATTAAAAATGAAAGGTCCTGTCCCTAAACTGCAAATGAGGCTGACTAGAACATCTATTGCAGTTTTTTGCCTTTGTTCCCAGACCATTGACTTCCCAATTTCCTTATTTTTCATTCAGTTTTGCACTTTAGTTTTCCATCCCCCACATCCATACTCACTGTATTCTCCAACATTGGACTTCTCTTCTACCATTGACCTCTTCCTCCCTTGACCACATTTGATCATATGTCAGGTAACCTAACCCTTTGCCTTCTTCCTCAACCATGATCCTTCCTCCCACCATTGCTTCTTGAAGGTGGAAACAGCTGTGACTTCCACCCAACTCCTACACTGTCCTCCCAAGCCCACTCACAGCATGTGACAGAAAAGGGCATTGAATGCTAGGTACAAGAGTTTGACTTGAATAAAATGAATAGTTACTCATTTAAATATGAGGCAATTAACCAAGAAACACTGCCATGAATCTAGAATGCTCTGCTACTGAGAATCAAAGTAATCTTACACATGGTTTAAAATAAAACCTATCCAACATTTGTCTGAGAAAATTTTATTTTACTTGACTGTGATGAGACTTGTAAAGTCAATTTATAGGAATAGAAATATTCAGTTAACACAACTCTGTTTTTTATCCTAGCTGCAAGAATAAAAATTAAGTTAAAATAATTTTTATTTTGTCCTGCCAAGATCATCCACCATCTCCTCCCTCCCAAAAAGGAAAATCTCAAAAAAGAAAAAGAAAAGGAGAGTGTGAATTGGAGGTGGGAATGGGATTCTCATGGTTGGGCAAAAGGAAATATTTGTGCTATTTCTGTGAGCTGGACATTTCAAGGAGACCCAAATGTGGATCAGTTCCCTCAAACAAATGATCTAGGGGACAGGCGTTGATGAAAACAAGGCTGTGCTCCAAGGCTGAGGAGTATTTTTAGATCATGAGGAAGAAGGGTTTTTTTATTTGAAGGAAAGGATGGTAATGTCATCCAAAACCCTAGTCCTGTGCAGAAACTGTGACTTGGCATGACTCAAGAATCATACTTCAAAAGGAATGCAGCCAAAGGCCAAGTTTCAAGACACCAAAGGCTGTGGAGACCCAGTTGTTCTGCTTGTTTATCTGAAAAACTTGACAGAAAAATTTTGAGTGGATTTCTCATTCTTTGTCCCTTTTATTAAGTGTCAATGAACACAGCACATGCTCAGTCTTGATTGCCTTGTAGGAGACTCAAGGCTACATCCTTTTTCTCCTTTGAGCAATAAAACCAAAAATTACTATTGAAATCCCCAAGATGTATCATATCCTTAGGGGAAAATATTAGCTGGCCAATCTTGAACAGCCCTCAAAGTAAAAGTTATATGAAGAAATAAAGGATTGAAGATTAGGTGCCTCTATGTGTACATACATGGTGTGGGATGTGTTTAGGTGTGCCCAGCACATGTGTATGTGGTGATTAGGAAAAAGTGCCCCATGCAATTAGGAGAAAGGCAGAAATGAGAGAACTACCCATTTTTCTTGGGTGCTTTAGACTCATCATGGGTTAGCTGAGTATTGAGATCAAGCCTCCCCCCTAAGGTCTTACTAGAAAAAAAATTAGTGTAAGTTAGCATTCATGAAAATCAGTAACTTAGATGAAATAAGGAAATTGCACTTCTGGAAACTGTCTTCAATTAAATCTCGTGATGTTGTTTGAGCTACTCAGGACTTGTGAGCAAAGGCTTATAAACAATAGTCTTCTTTAAAATACTGCTTTTAATCATCTCTGGTATTGGCTTTATGGGGAAGTTCTTTCAAAGTTGTCATAGACCAGCTTTCCTCAAAATGTGTCCTCTGGACTTAGTTCTGCACAGCTGATGACAAAGGATTTTTTTGGTCACCTAAGCTTAGGACACACTAGATCTTATGTCCTCCTGAAGAATGACTGTGCACTTTGGTATGATGTAGGGTCTTAGTTTGTCTGACTTTATTGTTCTAGGTTTTTCACATACTTACTTAGTCATGGGACTTTTTTCTTTCCTTTCTGTACTTACACCATAATAACAAATGCAGGAAAGCATTAACACAATGTATAGCTGTCTCTTAACTGTATTTTTCTGTGCATGCTTCATTAAGTACATCATTGGTAATCAAAGTGAAGTCTGTGTGGACAGGTTGTTCTGGTATCACCCAGGAGCTTATTAAAAATGCAGATTTGGAGCCCTGGCTGGTGTAGCTCAGTGGATGGAGCTCGGGCTGGGAACCAAAGTGCCCCAGGTTCGATTCCCAGCCAGGGTACATGCCTGGGTTGCAGGCCATAACCCCCAGCAACTGCACATTGATGTCTCTCTCTCTCTCTCTCTCTCTCTCTCTCTCTCTCTCTCTCTCTCTCTCCCCCCCTTCCCTCTCTAAAAATAAATAAATAAAATCTTTAAAAAAATGCAGATTTGGGGGCCCCACCTGAGGTTTACTGTATTAGAATTTCTGCATATGGGGCCCAGGAAACTATGTTTTCAGAAGCTCACCATGTGACTTTTATTCATACTAAAGAGAAGTCCTGATGTAGCTGTTTAGTCAGAACTAAGGCCAACAATTACATTTCTTAGATGATAATCAATCCATCAAAAATTATGGATTCTATCCTTGGTTTTTAAGTCTGCACCCAACCAATCCAAACTTAATTTACTTTTATACACAGCCCTACATACTGCTTACTCTCTTACATGCATAATCCATTTCACTGCCACTATGCCTTGCTAGTCTTTGTGGCATAGACCCTTCTCAGAATAATGTTTTTAATTGCACACAATGAAACTTGTAATATTTTAAAAGGGAATGAAATACAATTATTAATATATTTTAAAAATTGTCTTAATAAAAAAGTAAGAATAGTGCATTTCACATAAGACCTAGAGGCAGATCTGTAACTGTTATACTTTCAAAGTGGTGATGCCTATAAATAATATTTAAAATATCTACGAGTACTGAGGTATGATTTGAAAATACCCATAATTCTTTTGGTGAAAAGTCAGTTACTGCTACACTACTGGGGTTTGTCATCCATGTCAAATTTAAAGGAAATGGACTGACTTTAGGTTAATTTTCCCTGAATAATTTCCCAATTTCCAGCTACCAGTATAAACACTGTTCATTTTTCAGGACCCAGCAGATTTCTCCACCTATTCCAGCCTCCACTGAGATTTTACATTTCTGGAGACTTTGTGTCCACATAATAATAACACCCAGCAAAACATTTCAATTGTTTATAAAATTTTGACTTTTTATATTTTATTGTTCCTATTTCATTGTGGGTTTTATGGAAGTAGAGACTGGACTTGCATTCATTTTGAAACTCTCTGATCAATGCAACCAACATAGTGATGGTCATACCATACTCCATTAACTTTCAACCTTGGACAGACATCAGATACTGGCAGATGCTTGGGTCCTATGCCCTATGTTGGTGGTTGTCAAAATGTGGTCCTCAATATCACCTGGGAACTTGTAACAAATGCAAATTGTTAAACCCTATCCCAAATCTGCATCAGAAACTCTGGGGGTAGGGGGAACACTAATGTACGATTTTGATATGCTCTAAAATTTGAGCATCACTGTCCTAGGGATTCTGATTCAGAAAGTATGGGGTAGAATTCAGAAAATATGGAGAGAGTACCATTATCCAGGAAACTCTATCAGGTCAGGGGTACGGTCTAGTTTTGCTTACCTTTCTATTTCCAGTGCCTGTCTCAGTGCCTGACATGTGGTCAGGACTCAAAAATATTTGTCAAATAAAAAAAATGAGACTTTTGAGGCTCACTTCTTAAGTAATGTCTCAGCATCTGCTGACTTTTACAGGAATTAGGTGCACAAGCCATTTGGAAGATGGATATTCCCTTTGAAGGTGCCACTTAGTACAGGGCATCAATTATTTAATAAATTACATACTGTGGCTCAGCTGTGGGGTCATTTTCAAAAACAAGCCAAAATGTCAGACTTTTAAAACCTAAAAGCCTTCACCAAGTTAAATTAAATTCTGAATTTTTTAATCAAGAGAACTTGAAATTTCTGGGGGTTTCTGATCATCCTGAGAACATTATGATGTGAGCTCTTGCACCTTGCAGAATGAAGAAGCAAAATCCTTTCTTTGACATTTCCATCTTCAAGTATAGGTAGAATAAACAAAAACTACAAAGGACTACAATTTCCAGAAGATTGTGATTTACATTCAGATAAAAGGTTGTTAAGAGAGCACACTTGGCTCTTTAAATAGCATGTCACTGACTCAGTAATCATACTATGAGCAAATAGTTGTTTAAGATGAATCAGGGAATACCGAAAAGAATGCCTACTCCAAGATCTCACAATCCAGGAGAGAAGGTGCAGCAGGAAGAGCAGGAAGAAAAAAAAAAACAGGCATATCTCCTTTTATTGTGCTTTACTTTATTGTGCTTCAGAGACATAGAATTTTGTTTACAAATTGAAGGTTTGTGGCAACCCTCCGTTGAGCAAGTCTATGGGCACCATTTCTTCAACAGGCTCAGATGATGATTAGCAGTAAATTATTTTTAGTTAAGGTATGTACATTTTTTGAGACATAATGCTATTTCATATTTAATAGGCTATAGTATAGTAAACAATTTTTATATGTACCAGGAAACCAAAAAAATTGTGTGGCTTGCTTTATTGCAATATTCTTTTTATTGTGGTGGTCTGGAATGTAACTCACATCCCTGAGGTCTGCCTTTAACTAGAATCCCTCCTTGTCTAACTATTTAGTGCCCAACCGATGTTTTTCTTTTGTATTTACCTATCTGATGTTTTTCTTTTCTATTTACCTATTCACTTATGAGTTTATTGCCTTTTCTCATCACTGGAACATAAGCTCCAAGAATCTCATTCACCGCATGTGACCAGACGTTGGGGTATTACCAGGAGCCTGGTGCATACAATAAATTTTTCTTGAACAATGTTGATGAACAAAATACAAAGTTAAACCTGTGTGTTAACACTTTTCAAATGTTAGATACCACATCATTTAGGTCTTTATTTTCATGTTCTCAGATGAGGAATCATGCTCTGGATTCATATGGTTCAAGGTTCAAGTCTTTGTTCTTTAATTTATACTGTGTGGCCTTGACCATGTTGCTTAACTTTCTCTATTTTTGCAACTAAGAACATTTATTTACTTATTTAACTCTTTAATTTTTCAATTACAGTTTACATTCAATATTATTTTGTTTTAGTTTCAGGTGTACAGCATAGTGGTTAGACAATCATATACTTTACAAGTTGATCCTCCCAGATATTTCAAGTGCCCACCTGGTACCACACATAGTTACTACAATATTATTGACTATTTTCCCTATACTGTACTTTATATCCTCATGACTATTTTGTAACTACCATTTTTTAAAAGATTTTGTTTATTTATTTTTAGAGAGAGGGGAAGGGAGGGAGAAAGAGAGAGAAACATCAATATGTGGTTGCCTCTCGCATGCCCCCTGCCTGGGGGGTCCTGGCCTGTAACCCAGGCATGCACCCTGACTGGGAATCAAACCAGAGATGCTTTGGTTTGCAGGCCAGCACTCAATCCACTGAGCCACACACCAGCCAGGGCTATAACTACCAATTTTCACTTAATCCTTTACTTTTTTTACCCAGTCCCTCAAGCTCCCATTCCTTCTGTCACCATCAGTCTGTTCTCTGTATCTATGAGTCTCTTTCCATTTTCTTTGTTCATTTATTTTGTTCTTTAGATTCCACATATAAGTGATAGCTTCTGTTGCTTTGTTCCCTGTGATATTGTGAGGACTAAAGGACAATAATGCAGATAAGGCACTTGGCACAGTGCATGGTGTTAGCTATCATGGAAATATTTTTAGCCTTGTCTTCTTCAACAAAACTTTAAAAAATATATATGTATAGCAGAACCTTATAACTGAAAACACAACTACAGGCCCCAGGTGGCAGTGTTTAAAAAACCTGGAGGGGGCTGTCACTAAGGTTCTGTGAGAAGATGGGCACTCAGCTAGCTATCCTATCTGTTGAAGGAAAAGATTACCATATATTTACATAAGATTTAAGATAAATCAATAGTTACTCTGCGTTAATCCATTTGAAGTTTAATTTCTAAGTTTCTTTATTAAGACGAACAAAGACATTTCCTATGATATTAAAAAAAATGTGTTTATATGTTGAAGGGACTATTGACTTATAACCATAAAGCTACAGTGTTTTTATAAAAAACTATATATGTTACATTACATGTTTTTCTTCTCATTGTTTGTAGAAAGCTGTGTTAGCTCCTTTAAAGTGGTACATTAAGACATTAAAGCATGATTTTACTCAACCACTTTATGATAATTACCTCACCATGACTTCCAAATATAGCTGCAATTTAAGCAATATTAAAGGATTTTAAGATTAGCAGCATAGCTAAAGGAATTCCCTCCTTGTAGCAATGTATTTTACAAGTAGATTAAAGTGGCTGAGAATAACTTTAAAACACAAGGCATGACTTGATTTACCTTAACAATATTGTTTATTATATTGAAGTAATTTTGAATTCTGTTATTATTGAGGAATCAATAATTCTAACTAAAGTATGTGTGTATATAAATATGTGTTGTGTTTATATACTCAATGCATAAGTATTTTTTAACTTTTTATTGAATTTATTGGGAGACATTGGTTAATAAAATTATATAGTTTTCAGGTATACAATTATATAATACATCATCTTGTATTGTATATGTGTTTACTACCCAAAGTAAAATCTCCTTCCATCACCATTTATTCCCCTTTACCTTCTTCTTCCTCCCCCCAGCCCACTTTCCTTCTGGTAATCACCATACAGTTGACTGTGTCTATGAGGGCTTTTTTTTTCAAATAAGTATTTTTTAGAGCTATATTTTCCTTTTTTTGCATGGGGGGGAGTATATGTGTCTTTATTTATTCATTCATTTTGTTTCCAGAAGTTTTTTTCCATTACCATTTAGTCCCTGCATATACCCTTGCGCTGCAGCAATCACCACACTGTGGTCCATTTCCATGAGCCCATTTTCCTTTTTGCTCAATCCTCCATCTCTTAGCTGTCATCCTGCTCTCTATCTATGAGTCTGTGTCTATTTTGCTTCTTAGTTCATTTTGTTCATTAGATTCCACATACAAGTCAAATCATACAGTGCTGGAGTTCAGCTCCAGCAGGTCCAGGGATTCCCAATGGATGGACGGCGTCGGTGAAGGAAAGACACGAGAGGTGCAGTTTCAAGCTCAGTGGCCAGGCATCTTTGCCAGGGCTTTTGAGTTTTTTATTTTTATACAGTTGGATGTGTACATGTGGCATATGTGAAAGCAATAAAAAAATGAGGTTTTTAAGGCATATTTGCTTTATCCTTATTCTGTAGAAAATACGAAGCAGCTCTCTATTGCATATTATTGTGTAAGCTTTAGCTCCTAATCTTTGCAACTAATAAGTAACACATTTTACCACACTATATAACACCTTAATTTCTTAAAGCTTAACTTAAGTTTGATCTATATATTCTAAAGTTGCAAGCTGGGCACGTAGCTGGGCTCAGGGCTGTCTTAGCTCACTGGCAAAGGCCACGTGGAAGTCTTTCGTGGTCAATGTGGTTAGTATCTGTCTCTCACTTCTCACTTCAGTGCCAGAACCCTGTCATCTTGTGCAAGTAATAATCTTTGTTTTGCTCAGTCTATTTGGCTGCCTGCTATCTACCTTGGTGTTGATGTATTTTTATTATTCGTTTCTATCTTAGATGTCTGACTTTTTAGGCAGTAAACACCATGGGAGTCCCAATCGCTTAAGCATTCATAGAAAAGGAGTGTATAATAATCTTTCCAATACCCATTCTTTGAACTCTCTAACCCACTTAGGAGGACACGCTGGTGGGGAGTCACTCTCCAATAAGCTGTCATTTTCTTGCTTACTTTCAAAGAACTGTATTTCTTCTGTGGAATTGCCATTTGTCCCAGTCCCATGGTAGATCACATAGACCCTAAGCATGGGCAATAATACTATGATTAAGCAGAGGAGTGCCAAGTACTTTCCCCAGCCATGTCTGCTGTGCGGACGTACGGCTCCCTCTGTGGCTGTGTCAGACAGCAGGGCTGGGTTGGCTCTCGGCAATACAGTACTTGTCTTTCTCTGACTGGCTTATTTCACTTAGCATAATGTTCTCCAGGTCCCCCAATGCTGTTGCAAAAGGTAAAATTTTCTTTTTTTTTTATAGCTGAGTATTATTCCATTGTGTAAATGTCCCATAGTTGTTTTATCTACTCATCTGCTGATGTACACTTGGGCTGCTGCTTCCAAATCTTGATGATTGTAAGTAACATTGCAATGAACATAGGAGTGCTTATGTTTTTTCAAATTACTGTTTTGGATTTCTTCAGATACATTCCCAGAAGTGGGATTGCTGAATGAAAAGGCAGATCCATTTTTTGAGGTATCTCTATACTGCTTTCCACAGTGGCTGCACCAGTCTGCATTCCCACCAACAGTTCAAAAGGGTTCCCCTTTCTCCACATCCTCGTCAGCACTTGATTTTTAATTATTGATGATAGCCATTCTGACATGTGTGAAATGATAACTCACTGTAGTTTTAATTTACATTACTCCAATTATTAGTGATTTTAAGCATCTTTTCATATGTCTATTGGCCCTCTGTATGTCCTCTTTGGATAAGTGTCTATTCGAGCCCTTTGCTCATTTCCTAATTGTTGGGGGTTTTTTTGTTTTTGTTTTGGTGTTGAGTTTTGTGAGTTCTTTATAAATTTTGGATATTCACCCATTATCAGATGTATCAGTGAATATGTTCTCCTAACTTTGGGTTGTCTTTTTTGTTTTGTTAGTGTTTTCCTTTGCTGTGCAAAAGCTTTTGAGTTTGATATAGTCCCATTTACTTTTTCTTTTGTTTCCCTTGCCTGGGGAGATATATCCAATAAAATATTACTATGAGCAATGTCCAAGATTTTGCTGCCTATGTTTTCTTCTATGATTTTTGTGGTTTCAGATCTAACATTAAATTCATTTTTAATTTATTCTTGTGTATGGTGTAAGAAGGTGGTCTAGTTTCATTTTTCTGCACATATTTGTCCAATTTTCTCAGCAGCATGTATTGAATAAACTACCTTAAGTCCATTGTATGTGCTTACATCCTCTGTCAAATATTACTTGACTATAAAGGTGTGGGCTTATTTTTGGGCTGTCTAATTTATTCCATTGATCTATATGTCTGTTTTTTTTTTGTCTGTTATTTGTCTTGTCTGTTTTTTATGCCAGTACCATACCATGCTGTTTTGATTACTATGGCCTTGTAGTATAGTTTGGCCTACTATAGTTTGGCCTTGTAGTATAGTATAGTATAGTGTAGTATAGTTTGATATTATATATCATGATTCTTCCAACTCTGTTCTTCTTTCTCAGGATTGCTGTTGCTATGTTGGGCCTTTTGTGGTTTCATATGAATTTTGAAATATTTGTTCTAGTTCTGTGAAACACATTGGAATCTTGATAGGAATTGCATTGAATCTATAGATTGCTTTGGGTAGTATGGACATTTAATAATGTTAATTCTTCCTATCCATGAACACGGTATGTACTTCCACTTATTTGTATCTTCAATTTCTTTCTTCAGTGTCTTACAATATTCCAAGGACAGGTCTTTTGCATGTTTGGTTAGGTTTATTCTTAAGTATTTTATTCTTTTTGAAGCAATTGTGAATGAGATTATTTTCTTAATTTTTCATTTCTGTTAGTTCATTATTGGCATATAAAAGTACAACTGATTTCTGGATATTTATTTTGTATCCTGCCATTTTGCTGAATTCTTTTATCAGTTCTAGTAGTTTCTTGGTGTAGTCTTTGAGATTCTCTATGTATACATTATCATGTCTTCAGCAAATAAAGACAATTTTACTTCTTATTTTCCAGTCTGGATGTCTTTTTTTTTCTTGTATGATTGCTGTGTCTAGCACTTCCAGTACTATGTTGAATAAGAGAGGTGAAAGGGGACATCCTGTCTTGTTCCCAGTCTTAATAGGAACACTTGTAGCTTTTGCCTATTAAGTATGAAGCTGGCAGTGGGTTTGTCATATATGGCCTTTATCATGTTTAAGCATATTCCCTTTATTCCCAAGATCATACACCATGATCAAGTGGGATTTATTCTGAGGATGCAAGGTTAATACAAAATTCACAAATCAATAAATGCAATTCACCACATAAACAAAATGAAGGATAAAAACCACATGATCATATCAATAGATGCAGAAAAAACATTTGATAAAATCTAGCACCTATTTATAAGAGCCATGTTTTTCTTTTTTTTTAAGGTTTTATTTGTTTATTTTTAGAGAGGGAAGGGAGGGAGAAAGAGAGAAACATCAATGTGCAGTTGCTGGGGGCCGTGGCCTGCAATTCAGGCATGTGCTTTGACTGGGAATCGAACCTGCAACACTTTGGTTTGCAGACCACACTCAATCCACTGAGCTACGCCAGCCAGGGCTGAGGGCCATGTTTTTCAAACTGCTTCTTTCCATTTCTGAGATGAGATGGACCTTTCTATGTGTTGTTCTAAAGAAGTTGCAAAGTCCCCTCTTGGTGTGTTTGAGGTGTACCTTATAGTGGCGCAGGTGCCTCAGTTGTGCCTTGGCATGCATGGATACAGTCATGAGACCTAGCAAGATAATCATTAGATATGAAACTTTCCAAGTTTCTAGTTTCCTGTCTGTAAAGTCAGGATAATATACCTGTCCTTCTTTAAGGATCAAATGCAAAGTTGTGTATACAGGGTTTTGAAATGGCAAAACACTACATGTAATACTATATGTATCTATGTATGTATGTATGTAAAGTTATTACTGCTGATGTTCTTTAATGGATTGCTTTACAGATTTAACAGGAAATGCTTATCAAGGGATTTCAGTGGATCTAGTAGTTTTTAGCTATTCACTCTCCAAACTTTAGTAACAGTGAATATGACTGGCCATTATATTTATGAGCACAAGATAGAGAGTATTCTTTCCACAGTTTAACACTGCCTTGGATTTCTTTTCTTTCTTTCCTTCTTTTTCTTTTTGTTTTTATTTTTCTTGTGAACATTTTGGAAAATGAAAATCAGTAAACACTTACTAACCCTGGATCTTGGCCAGAAGAGTCTTCTTTTTTTATTTTTATTTTTTTATTAAAAATGTATTTTACTGATTATGCTATTACAGGTGCCCATTTTCCCCCTATACTCCCCTCCACCCTGTACCACTCCTCCCACCCACATTTCCCTATCCCCCTTAGTTCAGGTTCATGGGTCATTGATGTAAGTTCTTTGACTTCTACATTTCTTATACTATTCTTGCTGCTTTTAAGATTCTCTCCTTATCTTTAATCTTGGGTAATATAATTATATGCCTTGGTGTGTACTTCCTTGGGCCCAACTTCTCTGGGACTCTGAGCTTCCTGGACTTCCTGGAAGTCTATTTCCTTTGCCAGATTGGGGAAGTTCTCCTTCATTATGTTTTCACATAAGTTTCTTCCTCTTCCTCTTCTCCTTCTGGCAACCCTATGATTCAGACACTGAAACATTTAAAGTTGTCCCAGAGGCTCTTAAGCTTCTCCTCATTTTTTCGAATTCTTGTTTCTTCATTCTGTTCTGGTTGAATGTTCAGTTCTTTCTTCTGCTCCAAACTGTTGGTCTATGCCCAGGATTCCTTCCCATCACTGTTGGTTCCCTGTACATTTTCCTTTATTTCACTTTTCATAGCCTTCACTCTTTCCTCTATTTTGCAACCATAGTCAACTATTTCTCTGAGCAACCTGATTTCCAGTGTTTTGAACTCTGAATCTGATAGGTTGGCTATCTCTTCATCGCTTAGTTGTATTTTTTTTCTGGAGCTTTGATCTGTTCTCTCATCTGGGCCTTTTCTACTTCTTCTTCTTTTTTCTTTCTTTTTTTTCTTTTTTCTTTTTTTTTTTTTTGTGGTCTGGGAGTGCCTGTTACATAGTAAGAGGTGGAGCCTTAGGTATTTGCCAAGGCAGGGCAACCTACATCACTGCATTATGGCGCTGTATGTGGGGGAGGGATCCAAGTGGGAACGATGCTGCTCACTCAGCTCTGGTCCGGCTTTCAGTCACTTCCTCCACCACCCAGAAGCAAATTGGGTCCTTCTGGTGCTGATATCCAGGTGGGTGGGTTTGTGTACATTGTAAGACTCTGTGGGTCTCTCCAATGAACTCTACTGTGAAGCTGGGAGTTTCTCCCACCACTGCAACCTCCACAGGGTTTTTCAGTCAGAGGTTTTGAGACTTTATTTCCCTGTGCTGGAATCCTGGGTTGTGTGGTCTGTCTCACTCCCCACTTTTACCTCCCAGTTTATCTATGTGCAAATGTGGGACTGCCCACTCCAACAGCCACTGTCTTGCCCAGTCCACCAGCTGCCACCTTGCCCACCCAGGTCCTCCAGCCACCGCCTTGCCCATGGTCCTCTCCATCCCACTACCTGTCTCCACCCTCCTACCAGTCTGATGAATGTTTTGTTAACTCCTTGGTTGTCAGACTTCCATACAATTTGATTTTCTGGCAGTTCTGGTTGTTTTTTGTTTTTAAACTTGTTGTCTTTCTTTTGGTTGTTCGAGAAGGCACAGTGTATCTACATATATCTCCATCTTGGCCAGAAGTCCAGAAGAATATTCTTATTGCTCCACAACTACTTCCTACTGGAGAACTGGGGCCTTAGATGGCAAAGTCTGGCAGCCACCCAGCACAAATGTCCCTTCACTTGTGACAGCTTATTGCAGACTTGATGAGCTTTTCCCCAGACTTCCGTGGCTGTGTTCATACTCCTTTCCCCCTGCTGATCACATGGTGGTAAAATTCAATTTTAACAGTAAATAATATATTGTTATGTAAGTGATAAACTTTTAAAAACTAAATATATAGAGTAAAATGTGAACATTCCCCTTTCCCCCAATCCTTCTAGCAGCAGCTGGGAATATAGCCCCCTAGATCAATTGGCATGCAGCTTTAATCAAAGAAATCATTCTGTACATTTTGCTGTACATGTCACTATATTTATTGATATAGGTATTCCATCATGTAAATATATAGATTTAACTTCTGATAAACATTTATTTCTTTCTATGTGTTGTTCCTTCTTTCTCTTTGCAATTATAGTGCTCCAGCAAACATTCTTGTACACACACACACAGATTTTTCAAGAACACTTTTATAATCTTGTTTTCTCAATTTAGTTATTTAATGTAGCTAAAATTTATTTTAATATGTAATGTGATAAAACTGTTCTTTAAAAAAAGATATTCATTAGTTCCCAAACATTTATTCAATAGTTCATCCTGTTCCTATTGGTCTAAAATGTTAAATGTATCATAAGCTAAATTTGCATGTATTCTTGCTTCTGATTCTTCCATTAACTTATTTGTCTTTCTGCAGAACTATTTGTCCCTACCAACCATACTTTTTATATCATACAGTCATTTTAATTTTATAGAATGTTTTCAAATCTGGTAGGACAGGTCTTCAAGCACCATTCTTTTTCAAAATTGTTTCATTATCCTTGTTCATATTTTCTTCTGGCTAAGCTTTAGTATTTGCTTGTCAAGTTTCATTTAAAAATTACATTGGAAACTTGAAAAAATTAACAAACAGTAAAATTGACTTTTGTAGAACACAGAGTTCCATTAGTTTTGACACATGTATAGATTTGTCTAGGCATCACAGCAATCAGGATACAGGAGAGTTTCATCACCCCAAACTCCCTCGCTCTACCTCCTTGTTGTCACACCCTCCTCCAGCTCTGGCAACCACTGCCTGTTCTCTGCCACCAGAGTTTTATAGTTTCCAGAATGTTATATAAATGGAATCATATGGTTTTCAGCCTTCTGAGACTGTTCTTTCACTCAGCATGATGCCTTGAAAGTCATCCAAGTTCTTAAGTTTGTCCTTTTTATTAAGTGATATTCCATTGTATGGGTGTACTACAGCTTATTTATTCTCCCCTGTAAAAGACATTTAGGCTGTTTGCAGTTCAGGGCCATGTGAATAAAGATATCTTAAACACTCATGTACAGATTTTTGTGTGAACATAAGTTTTTATTTTTCTTGGATAAACACCAAGAAGTGGAATCACTGGGTTGTACTGTGAGTCTGTGTTTAACTTTGTGAAAAGCTTCCTGTTTTCCAGAGTGGCAGTACTATTTTGCAATCCTACAAGCAATGTATGAGAGTTCCAATTCCTTCTTATTCTCTCCAGTACTTGGTATTTTTGGCACTTTTTATTTCAGTTCTGATTAGTGTAAGGTGGTGTCTCATCATGATTTTAGTTTGGTTTCCCTAATGGTTAATGATGCTGAATGTCTCTCATGTGCTTATTTCCCATTCTTATATCCTCTTTGGTGAAGTATCTGTTTAAATCTCTTGCCCATTTTAAAAATGGATTGTTTCTGTACTATTAAGTCTTGAGAGTTCTTTATATATTCTGGATACAAATCCTTTATAACAGGGATGGCTTCATGAAAATGTGACCTGTGCAGTCACAGTAAGTCCCATGCTTAAAAGGGTCCCAAACTTCATTTAATGTTCTTCTGTCACGGTCTTGAAATTGTTAATTTTCAGTCTGTATTGAGCCCCCAAAATAATGTAGCTTGTCTTGTTTGTTGGATATGTTATTTACAAATATTTTTCTCAGTCTGTAGTTGGCCTTTTCATTCTCCTAACAGTGTAGAAGTTTTACACTTTGATAAAGTCCAGTCTGTTATCTGTTTTTTCTTTGGTGAATTGTGCTTTTGGTGTCATGTCCAAGAACTCTGATTACAAAAATTTTCTATTCTGTTATCCTGTAAATGTGTTATAGTTTTATGTCTTATATTAAGTTAAAAATTAACTGAAAATTAATTTTTATAGTATAGAGGTTTAAGTTTTATATTGGAAATTCCATTGGCAATATATTTAATTTATAGATTAACTATGTCTTTACAATGTAGTGTCTTTATATCCAGGAACATGATAATTTTTTCAATTTATTCAAGTCTTCTTTCATATCCTATAAAATTTTATAGTTTTATTCATATACATCTTGCTCATTTTAGTATTTTAGTTTATTCCTACATATTTTGTAGTTTTGTTGCTATGTGAATAGTAGCAAAAAGTAGATTTTTCATTATATTTATTAATTCATTATAATTGACTAATATAGTTGAAAAGAAAACTGTTGTTTCATGTGTTGATCTTAATAAGTGTCATAACTACTTATGAAAGGGTCTGACTAATTGCTTCAGCAGGTTTCCAAAGAGAAAACTTTTTCCTCCTCACTCCCTTTACATAGGGAAAGCCCTATGTAAACTAGGGGTGGGAGTGGAGTGAGTGTTGGTCCTGCAGATTCTGCTGAAATGACAGATACTGACCACTGCTGAGGGTAGGGTACTGACCCCTTGCTGCAAGGTACTTAGTACCGTTGTTCTCAGCTGTGGATATAAAGAACTAATTGCATCAGACAAATAATAAACATATTTTATTAGTTTATATTTATTCAGCTCAAGTAATGGACTAGTTAAATGACACTTACTTTTAACAATGTGTTTTATTTTTCTTATGTAACAAGAAATATGGAGACATTCTGGGGACCACTCTGTGTGGTTTCAAAGATTGCAGCCCCTCAAGACCAGTCTCTGAAAGGGGCTAGTAAGTCTCCCTGGAAAACCAGATAATGCAGATGGCAGACATGACCCAACTCTAACACCAAGGGTTCCTGTGGGAATCAGGCCTGATAAATACATTGTACCCTTTGAAGCTTGCTTTGCTTTAGGTTGTATGACTCTGTTGATACAAACCAGATGTTTAACTTCAATGTATAAGGAATAAATTCCTTACCTCATGAAACAGTCTTAAAGACCCTTTGGCATTAGCAGGACTAATAGACCTTGACCTATGACAAATCTCTGTGTTCCTTCAATTGTTATCTGTAGATAATACCTGTTTTTCCATGACTATAGACTTTGACATTGATTGATGAGCTATGTGTGTGTGATGTGTACACCTACACATACCATTCCCAATAAAAGCCATTTGGGAGAAGGGCTCAGGACATTCTCCACTAGAGGGAATTGCCACCCCCTTTCCCACCAGAAGATTGTATTTAGGACAACTCATTTCTCACCACAGCAGAGGGGAGGAATTCTGCAGGACAGAGTTCCTACCACAGAGATAGGCCATTGCTGGTGTTGGTTCAGTTTCAATATTTGGGAACCAGAATTCTTTTCTTTTAAACTTTTTTCAAAATAAACTTTTTATTTTGGAATAATTTTAGGTTCACAGGAAAATGGCAAAGAAAGTACAAAGAGTTCTCATATACATTTTACCCAGTTTCTTGTAATGTTAACATCTTACATATTAAAGTACATTTGTCATAAGTGGGAAATTAATATTGGTATACTAACTACTGTTAAGTAAACTACAGACTTCATTGGAATTTCATCAATTTTCCCATATGTCTGCTCTGTTCCAGAATCTCATCCAGGGAACAATATGTCTTCATGTCTCCTTAGCCTCCTCATAGCTGTAACAGTTTATCAGTCTCCACTTTTTCATACCTGTTTTTCATGGCCTTACATTTTGTGAAGAGGACTTAATGGTCATGTATTTTTGTAGAATGTTCCTCAATATGGTTTTTGTCACCCACTTTCCCAGCAGCCCCCACTGGGTGATTTTGAAGCAAGTTATAGACATCACATTAATCTACAAATATTTCAGCATGGATCACAAAAGATAAGGACTCCTAGAAAAATAGCCACAGTACAATTAGCAGTCATAAAAATATAACTATGATTTCAAAGCTATTCAGTTTTCCCATTCTGCTCTTCCTGATGTGTGGTTCTTTATTCTTACTGTGTAATGATTGCAAGAGACCTTTTCTGGCTTTGGCCATTGCAGCTAAATTTAAGGCCAGACACTGAGAGGCAAAGCAGCAAGAAATCAGAGACTTTCCTAGATCTCTCCTCCCTTCATTCATACTAATAGACTTCAAAATATGTTTCAGTGGCCAAACCTGTGCAACGTGGCTACCACAAATAATGGGGGAAGTTGGAAAAGATAGTTTTTGACTTTCCAACCTCTATAATAGAGAATGACATGAAATAACAAGGTTCGGAGTAGACACTAAGTAAGCTAACACATAGTATCTTTCACAATAATTTTGGGAGAAAACAGATTTCACTTGTCACCTATCTCCATTCTGTGAAAGTAATCATAAGGACTGCGCAAGGACAGAGTGGGATTGGCAGCAATAATAGCTGAGCAGCTGAGCCATGGCAGTGCTAACGCTTGCCCTGCTGTTGGCTTGATGACACTGTAAGCCTGAGACACAGCTGAGCCTATTAGTTGAGGCTGAGGCCCCAACTGTACATGCTGGAGCCTTTTGAGGCTGAGCCAAGCAGCTATTTTAATTTGTCTTCAAACTACTGAAAGAAGTGGCTGTTAAAGAACATCATTTCATAGGACATAAAATTGTGACAGTCCTAAATTACTCCATAGACTGAGTTTGTACCTAGAGCACTAGGAAAGTAGGGAGTCTATGAGAAAAGTTTCATTTTGATGACTTTAACAAGAATTTTACAAAATAAAACAGTTAGAAAGAAACTATATAATTTTTGATGAATCAAAGATGTATCATTATTTTATGTATTTGTAGGAAAGAAAATATGCTGTCAATAAACTCTAACATGCCATTTATTCTAAGGCACATCCTGACTTCAGAATGTTAAAACGTAGGGAAATGTGTCTTATGATTGATGAAATATGGTATTTTTATTATATTATACAAGTAAATTTTGTATTCATCTATGTAACGACTACCTAGATTATGATGTAAAACATTTTCACCATCCCAGAAAGTTTTCTTATGACCTCTGCAACCAATCCTGACCACAAATGTGGCTGCTTTTTTATTTTTTATTTTTCACCACTAGTTTTGTTTGTTTTGGGACTTCATGTAAGTGGAATCCTTCAGATTGTAATCCCTGTGTCTGGCTTCTTAAATCAGCATAATGTATTTGAGATTTATCCACCTATGAAAAAACATAACAGTTTATCCATTCTCTTGTTTATGTCCATTTGGGTTCTTTCTATTTTTTTTTAACTTTTATAGATTAAGCTTCTCTGAGCATCTGTGTAAAAGTATTTCTATGTTGGACTTGTATTTTCATTTATTTTGGTTACATACCTAGAGTGGAATTACTAGATTGTAGGATGGTATATTTTTAACTTTATAATAAACTGCCAAACAGTTTTTCAAAGTGGTTTTACCACTTAAATGCCCATCTCTCAGGTATGAGACCTCCAATTTATCCATATCCTCACCAACATTAAAAATTGTTAGTCTTTTAAATTTTAGTTATCTGGTAGGTATGAGGAAGTACCTCATTGTGGTTTTAATGTGAATTTCCCTGATGACTACTCATGTTGAGTATATTTCCATATGCTTATAGGCCTCTTGGGTATCTTCTCTTGGGAAGTTCTCATTCAAATCTTTTTTCTTTTTTAAAATTGAGTTATTCGTTTTCTTATTGACTTTTAAGAATTCTTCATATATTCTGGATACTGAGTTCTTTTTTCAGACATACATTCTGCATGGAACAATCGCTTACATGAAGGAAAACCATTAGAGCTGATGCAACTGTGAAACTAAAGTCAAACTAATATTCACTGAATGACTGTGTGACCAGATACTAGGCTCTTCACATCCAATATTTCCCCTAATCCTCACCAGGCAGCAAGAGACTTATTTTCTTGACTTTTGCCCTATGATCCTGGAGCCCAGAAAAGTTCAGTAAATTGCTTGATGCTGCCCAATCTGTAAGGGTGGAGCCAGAATTCAGAAAGGACTGCGTGAATCCTTCCCCTTAAAAGGAGCAAGCTTATATTGGGTAGCCTCTATTTCCCCTTTTACCTTGATATATATGGGGGACATTTAGTGTTTTCAATGCTTGGTCCTCTAGAATCTTTTTCTGTCCCTGAGTTAGGGTTAGCATTCATAGAATCACATTATGGGCAATGGTGGATTTATAAAAATGGCAATGATCCAGGGTAAGCAGAGTCAAGAAAAAATATAGGAAGAGGATTCTGAAGCAAGTTGAAAAGACAGTTTGTAAGCAGCAAGTACTGGGGCAGAAGGCCAAGATGGAAGAGCAAGTCCAAGCCAGGTGGGAAGGTGGAAGCCAGCAGGGCTCCAAAGGCTAGAGGGCAAGACAGAGCAGGGCTAGAAAGTCAGTGGGGAGAGACAGATGTTCAAGGATAAAAGGACCATGGAGTTGTCAGAAGCCTCCTTAAAACACACTTTTCCTGCTTTATCAGGACCAACTATAAGCACCCCCAAACATGACTTGTCCCAGATCTAGACTTTCAAGCTCTGCTTCAGTTCAAGCATTTGCTGTACAAAGCAGGTCCCATCAACATGGATGATCTTTTAAGTCTACAGCCCTGGCTTTTTAACCCACCTGTTAGTTGTCAACAGATAGAAATGCAAATCAAACTGATGCAACAAACAAAAAATGTATTGGTTCATATTATTGAGAAACTCCAGGGAGCGAATCTGGCTTCTGACAAGGCTCAGTTTTGGGATTCAAATGCTGTCTCCAGACATATCTCTTCTTCTCCATTTCATGGCTGGGCTTGTCCCTGTGGTGTCTTCTTACATAGGCAGTTGTCCCTCTATGGTGAGAAAGGTGGTGAGTGGTAGCTCTTTCTCGCTGCCCTTCTGGTTAGAGAGCTCAGAGGAAAAAGAAAACCCTTTGCAGGAGTCCCAGTTCTAATTCTGATTAGCCTGGCTCATGTCATATTTTCATCCTAAAGTAATATTGCCTGATAAAATATAGGATTACCACTTAAATCTTAATTTCAGATAAACAAAGAATAATTTTTAAGTATAATTAGGTCTCATGCAATATTTTTGACATACTTATATAAGACAATCTTTTATTTCTCTGAAATTAAAACTTAAGTGAGCATTCCATGTTTTTACGTGGTAAACTCAGCAAAGTTTACTTGGTAATGCTGTTCCTACCCCAGTCATTTGTGACCAAAGAACTTGGAGCTGAGTTAGACACTGAATCATGGGGACCAGGAATGGGGGAGGGCTAGTTGTTTAAACAGATTCTGGGCACACACAAAAAAACTGTGTCCACTATACCTTTCTGGCCCGCACTGCCAGTTGTGTGCAGACTTTGCCAGAACACCCATCTCATGTTAGAACGGAGATCATCTTCATCTTTACTTTAGTGAGTTTTTTTTCTTGGTTTTGGTTTTTTCAAAACTGCCGATTGCTAACAATTGCCACCATTCCTCTGGTCCTTAGGTACAGAATTTTAAAGCTGGGTGTTCTTCATGTCTTGATTCACCTTTGGTACCTATATGCATAGTTTGAAAGCCCAGCAGCTACCTCTCCCCATCTCACCAAATGGAGTCCTATGTTGTATTGTCTGATTCAGTTCCAGTCTAGCCTGGCTCAGAGGGGATCAGACCAGTACCCTCAGTGTCAGCAGGAACCTGGGGATTTGCATGCAGCACATTTGTTGGTGAGAGCAATCACTCAAGGATTTAAAATAATTCTAAATGTTATTATTTTGTAAAATAATATACAGTATCATAGGAACAAAATTTGCACCTTAGCTAGAGGAGGGGAACTGAATTCAAGGAGTTTTTCTATTTGTCAAAATTACTGTTCACAGCAGTTTTTTAAATCATTTTGTCTTATTCTCACCTGTGTTCCTCAAACATGCGTATGCATAGCTGGTAACTTTCAGAAGACATTATTTTATGTCTGAGTATGTCATTTAATAACATTGGCAACTCTTCCTTCAATATGATCAGAATTCTTGGGAAACTGGGTTTTCTCACTTGGAAAAGTCTGTGTGACATATGCTGAAGGACCAGGTTTTATATGGAAAAGTCCTTTTCCTCTGGGGGCTATTGTATTTCAATAATCTCCCATGTCTTCTTCTGCAGCAGTCACTTAAGAAATTGGTTGACCTTTAAAAGAAATGTCTCAGTAATTTTCCTCTGGCTTACGTTTGGCAATCAAAGCAAATAAAATTGAGAGCTAGGGAAACACTGATCACCCTTTGAGTTCTTTGGTTTATGTTCAGAGGCAGTATAGGACTCTGAAGCTTCATATTAGTCTATGGACATGTGCTCTGACAAAAAACAAATAACAAAATATAGGTGACATCCTGTCTCAGCACTGTCTGGCTGGTGCGTCTGGTGAGGTTAGGACAGCATGAGCTCTGTGCTAGGTGTTTGTGTGGCCCTGCATGGGGCTGAGGAAAAGACTAAAGATTGGATTGTAGGAAAAGAAAAACAGAAGCAATGTTTCAAAGGCCTGTATTACAGGTGTTTCATCAATTTGTAAGACATGAGTCTGAAACAGTAAGCAGCTTGGTCCTTAAAAGAGCTCTGAACTGTTTGCAGTTACTTGGGTGAGTGGGTCGTGACTCTGTCATGAGACAAGCAGAAGGGAAAAACCCAGTCACGATATTCTTTCTAGCCACAAATGAGATATGAAAATCAGGAGAAAAGGAAACATACCAAATGGGGGTTGTCGGTCAAAAGGCAACGTGGCACAGAATTTCAGTCTTCCAGGCCTCAGAGATATGGCATATCAGTATGTGAAAAAGGGGTCTCAAATTTATGTGGAAGGGAAAGTAGACTATGGTGAATACATGGATAAAAATAATGTGAGGCAGCAAGCAACAACAATCATAGCTGATAACATCATATTTTTAAGTGACCAGACAAAGGAGAAGGTATAGAGTGGATCGTTCTTCTCTGGCCAGCACTTGGTACAGTTACTTTTCCAAATCATGTATAGTCTTTATAGTTCTAAAGACAGTAATTAAAATATTCTTTTATATAAGAAAAATATAGGTGACAAAGATGGAAAAGAAAATAGACGAACATCAAGAAAAATGACATTCTGAATTTTGAACTCAGAGAACTAGTCCCTTATCTGTGTTCCAGGAATAATAGAAAATGACATATTTCAAATACAAATTAATTCTTTCCTAGAGTTAAATTATAATAACTGTGCAACCCTTTTATATGTGAAGAAAACAATCCCCTCTCTCCCTGATCTTCCATTGAAAACAGTGGGACAATTGATTCTGCCTACCGATTAATCTGAAAATACAGACTCTTAAATGTGTGGAACCCAAATTTAGAGCTTCTTGTAAAGATCAAATATTTAAAGGAAGTATAATCCATTAAGGATTTTCCTTGGGAAAATAATGGTTAAAAGCTCAGACAACTCTAATTAGCTAAGTACAATAATCATGGGTGAAATGTTACATTAGAACCGAAAAAGGTTTTAGAAAGTGTAGGATAATGAAGAGGGGGCTATGGGCAGATTAAAGCATGAGAATTGGGTGGCTATGCCAATGGCAAAAAGAATTTAAAAGTACACGTTTCAAATTAGTCAAGGGTATATGGTGGAGAGGGTACAAAGGGAACAGAGGTCGGGGCCACTTTTACAAATATTCACTGTGTTTTCTTTTAATAGAGGGCCTCAAGGAGGAAGAGTAAGCTAAGGCTCAAATGGGTAAAGGGGAGCCCGCTGAATTCACTATGACTTTAGGTGCCCAGTGGAGCTCATGACCTTGGCTCAGTAAATAACAGAAGCCACTGAAGTTCTTGAAGGGGAAAGGCAGGCAAGGAAGACGGTATGTTGGAGAAGCAAATCTGGAAGTAGAGTGCACACTGGGACAGAGAGCAGAAGTTGAATTTAGAGGCTGAGTTTTCTTATTGAGTGTGTGGGCAGGGCTGAGATGAGATGAATCTGAAAACAGTTTGGAAAGAGTGGAGAGTTCACAAAAGGGGAATTCTAATAGGCTAGATGGTGTTTGGAGGTTATCTGGTCTAAAATGCTGCTCAGTACAATCTATTTCAATTTAACAAGCATGTTTTGAAATGCTTCTTTATGCTGCTATATCCAGGGGCTCAGGGGGTTCTCTAGCTACCCTCTTAGGAGAAAAGCATTCTCTAAACTACAGAATTTCTTTTATTGCCTCTCCCTACAATATTTTAATGTCCTTTCCAAAATGTTCCTGTAGCACTGTGAGTGTTTCTGCTAGCTTTGCCACAGGTCAACATCCCTACCTGAAACTTGGTCCTATAAACCCCTTCAAAGGCCAACAACATTCTCTGTGGAGTAGATGGGGTGGAAATACCTATTCCTTCACTCAACTCTCTGCCATCCTGCTCCTCTAGTCTCCTCAAAACCCACACACTATCACCTATGAAATTGCTTTACTGAAGCTCTAGAAGAGTTATAATGTTGGAGGGCAAAAAGCTACTAAGAGCCATAACCTTCACTGAGTGCTTACTCTATGCTCACCACAGTGCCGAGAGTTCCACATGCATGATTATGTTTATTCTTTACTAAAGATCAAACCTATCCAAAAGGGTAGGTGACCTTTATTTTACAGAAAAGGAAACCATGACCCAGAGAGATTTAACGACTTCCTGAGAGTCACACTTCCACTGAGTGGTACAGTTAAAATTTACAGCCAGGGAGTGTGACTTCAGAGCCTGAAGCCTATGCCCTGTGCTAGTCTATAGAACACTTGAGATGCAGACCTTCCCGAGGAAGCCTTCCATGTCTCCCCACTCCCTAAGGTGGCTTTCCTGCACTGCTGCTTGGGCCTTTTCTTCTGAACTCCTTCACCTTTAGCACTCTCCATACACGCCCACTCCTTTTCCCTGGGAAACTTTCCATGTCCCACCAGAGAAGCCCACCCCTTATGTCTTTGTTCCACATATGCTGTCCCAGAGTGAGTCCCATGAGCCTGAATCACGCCCAGAGCTCCAGGCAAACAGGAAATGATGTTCACCACTGCTCAGGCTTCGGGAGGGAGGATTTCAGCTCCACAGATAAGGTGACGCACATCTCCATCTCCCCAACCCCAACCAAATTTCCCTTTCACTGTGTGCCTACCACTTCCTTTACTAAATAATTTCTTAAAAATAGGCATATCTCTCAAAATATACATTAAAATTTTTAAATGAAAGAATAGACTTTAATTTTTAGAGCATTTTTATGTTTATAGAAAAATTGAACAGAAAGTTCAGATTCCCCTTAGGACCTCTCCTCACCACCCACCCCACCACCCATAGTTTCCCCTGTTTGCTTTAGTGTGGCACATTGGTTAGAATTTATGAACCAATAGAAATATTTAATATTGATATGAGTGGAAGTCCATATTTTACATTAGGGGTCACTTTTTGACAAATGTATAATGTCATGCATTCACTATCACAGTATCATACAGACCTTAATTTCTCTTTCAAGGACAGTATAGATTAATACCATATTGATGAAGGAATTTTTCTTGACCACTGAAGTATCTGTCCCTGTACTGAAATCAGTAGGTTCCACTGTTATGGTGAGGACTTTTGAATGTCCTTCCTGCTTGGAGATAGTTTCTCCTGGCATTCTTAATGAATTATTGAATATTACGTAATATTCCCACAGGGTTATATGTTGTTATATGCACTATAAAGATTCCTGAAATCATAAAAAACACTGAGTTCCAAATACACCTGGCCTAAAGGTTTTAGATTTTGAGTTGTGGGCCTGTATTACCACCTGGCATCCCCAGCTTGGTCTGTAACAGCACCTCAGAACCAAACACTTTAATTATAATCTCTGCACACAAATATTCACATCAGTTTATACTGAGTTTTTTTCTTTGCCAAGTATAGATCTATCTATTGATCTATTCATCTATATAAAAGTTTTGGTCTTTTCAAATCTTTTAGATCTCAGAATTGCAGGTAAGGATGGTGGATCTAGATAATACACGATAGAGTGGAATAAAATGCCATTATAAGAAGGACTGTGAACACACATAGGGATAATTGGCTCATGTATGTACCCCTAGCTGAAGCTGATTTCAGGGGAGGAAGTGGTAAGGGAATGGAGGCAGTGGGCATTGACTATTTGTACAAAAAATTTTCTTGAAGTATATTAGTATCTTTTTTGTTAAAAATAACAAAAATTCCAACTTAAAGCTGAGACAATAAATGTGTCAGCTAATATATTTAGAAAAGCCACAGAGGACTAATATAAGCAGGGCTTAGTCCAGAAGTTCAGTGATTTTTATCAAGGGCTCAGCTTCAGCTTCATTTTAGTCTCTCTTCTTTCCCTGTGAGTTGTTTGCTCTGAGGTTAGCTCTCCTCATGGTTCTAAAAGGGCTGCCAGCAGCTTGCAGATCCATATGCTTCCCTACTCAGGTCCAGAGGTAAGAGAAGCATTTCTCTCTTGGATAGGCTTGTCATATGCTCATCTCTGTGACTGGGGGATTAGAATGAGGTGATTTGCTTAGCCTAGGTTAGTAGTCTTTAAACTTGCTTTGCATATTCCTGAGGGTAATTGAAGACTTCCAAAAAGGTGCACAAGCTTGGATATTCTAAGGCAATCTATTTCATATATTCACTTCCATTCTTACTCTTGCCTAAATTGAGAAAAAGCCCAAGAACCTGTCTATAGGTGAGGAATTGAGCCAGTTCTTGTTCATTCCCCCATCACAATTTGTTCTTCTCCTGTTCTGCCAGAAAAGGAAGTATGTCTCACCCATCACTGTCACTGTGGAGCACTGACCTAGGGCATAAAAACTTCTAGGGCACACTCAGAAAGGATGATTTTAACATGTTACTGTTGACAAGCTCCTTTAAACCGAGTTTTATAACTTTTCCTGTCTTACGCATATGTCTCTTAGGAGTGAAGCATGACTTACAAAGCAAATATTAGGGCACCTTGGTATGTGGAACAATTCCCATTTCTAGCCCTCACATTTTCTTGTCCTCAACTGTGCTTGAAGAAAGCATTGTTCTGGAGGGAGAATTTCAAGAGATCAAAGCAAAGTTGAATGGATCAGAAAGACTGACAGTGGAGGTGCCTGATTTCCTGTTGTATCCTCTGTCAGTCTAGAATTGAGAGGTGACACGAGTAACACTTGTGTTTGAACTGAAAAACAAAACAAGGCTTTTCTGACAGAAAGTAAGTCTGTTTGCCTGCAGGTTTGCCAGTGAGGTCTGGCTTTATTTATCAATGATTATATGACATTTTCTATAAATTCAGTAAGTGAAATCTGCTGTTCTAAGTTTTCTATGAAATAGATTTAAAGCTTGTATTTTTATTTTTAAAACATATTGGTAATGGTTTATTGATATTAGCAATATTTCTATTTTCCACACCCTTTCTGAGTATCCCAAATTAAATAAAGTGTCTTTTAGTGAAAGAATAACAAGTAATTAATAAGCATTTGCTATCTAGGTAAAGGCTTTTTGATGTAATTCCCTCAAATTGAGAAGGGTGAAGATTCTAATGGGTAAACAAATCCATTAGCAAGACATAATTTCCTAGTCCTTGGTTTCCAACAAATTAAATACAAACCTACTGACTTACAACTGACCATTGAAAATAGTTTTTT
Organism: Phyllostomus discolor; assembly: GCF_004126475.2. Lineage (NCBI taxonomy): Eukaryota > Metazoa > Chordata > Mammalia > Chiroptera > Phyllostomidae > Phyllostomus > Phyllostomus discolor. The sequence goes on along the minus strand of NC_040910.2, from coordinate 68,626,416 downwards.
ATATACTACTGTGTAAATTTAGGTATATAACTTTTTGTGCTAATAATAAAATATTAATTCCTATGACAAAAATTTCCTCTCTGCTATGAATGGGTTCAAAAGTTACATATAACAGGAACAAATATGAAGGACACATGGACAAAAACAAGGGGGAGGTGGAAATGGGAGGAAGGTGGGGAGGGCTGGGGGGATTGGCTGGGATAGGAATAAAAGGCAGAAAACTGTACTTTAACAACAATTAAAATTTTAAAAATTACATATAAGAAAGAAAATAACAATAGATTAAATTCTGAAAACTATTTCTCAAAATTAGTAATATTTATCCACAAATTTATATGTTAATTTATATGTTAATTTATGAACTAATTAACATATAAAGGTAGCTCTATTATTCCATTTTAAAAAGGCCTTTCCACTATAATTTTACTATTTACATTTGGTGATTGTTTGTTAAAATCCATCATATATTTCTATTTTTGCATCAAACTTTTACTTGTAATAATTGTAATATAACTCAATGTAGAAAGTTATAATTTAGAACCTCATGTTCACAAGAAATAAGAAATTAATCTCAAATAATGAACATATTTTATAGTATGGAGGAATAATAGCTTTTTAAAAAACAAAACATTATATGATCAAGTTCTAGGGAGGAAATAAAATAAAAATTCAATTTTTGAGTAATAAAAAAGAACAATGGAGCACTTGGCCTGTTAGAGATGACCTGGTTCATGTATTTTTATTTCTTCTATTGTAATCATTTTTATTTTTAAATACAGTTAACATGCAATGTTATATTAGTTTCAGGTGTACAACCCAGTGATTAACATTATATAATGTACTAAGTGATCATCTCAATAAATCTCTCACTCATTTGGCACCATACATAGTTACTAGAATATATTGACTATATTCCCTATGCTGCATTTTACATCCCATGACTATTCTGGTACTACCAACTTGTACTCCTTAATCTCTTCACCTTTTTGATCCAACCCCCCAAATTCCCTCCCATCTGACAATCATCAAAATGTTTTCTATATATATATGAGTCTGTTTCTGTTCTGCTTGTTCATTTATTTATTTATTTGTTTGTTTATTTATTTTTAGAGAGGGGGTAATGGAGGGAGAGGAAAGGGAGAGAAACATCAGTGTGCAAGAGAAACATTGATCAGTTGCTTCTTGCACACTCCCAATGGGGGACCTGGCCTGCAACCCAGGCATGTGCCCAGACTGGGAATGGAACTGGTGACCTTTCAGTTCACAGACCAGCACTCAATCCACTGAGCCATACCAGCCAGGGCTATTTTGTTTTTTAAGTTCAATTGTTTATAAGCATGTATTTATTGCCATGTATTGTTCATATCTTTTATCTTGTTTTTCTTTGCTTTTTCTAAAGAAGACCTTTTAACTTTACATGTAATATTTTGGTGGTGATGAACTCCTTTAGCTTTTTCTTGTCAGGGAAACTCTTTATATGCCCCTCAATTCTAACAATAGCTTTTCTGGGTAGAGTACTCTTGGTTTTAGGCACTTGCTTTTCATCACTGTGGATGTTTCGTGTCACTTCCCTTTTGGGTCGCAAAATTTCTGTTTATAAGTCAGCTGACCATCTTATGGGAGCTCCCTTGTAGGTAACTACTTTCTCTGCTACTTTTAAGATTCTCTCTTTGTCTTTAACCTTTGGATTAACTTATGATGTGTCCTCATGTGGGCCTCTTTAGGTTCATCTTGTTTGGTACTCTCTGTGCTTCCTGGACTTGTATGTGCATTTTTCTTTCACCAGGTTAGGGAAGTTTTCCATCATTATTTTTCCACATAGGTTTTCAATGTCTTGCTCTCTTGCTTTTCCATCTGGCACTACCATGATGCGAACATTGGTACGCTTGAAGTTGTCCCAGTGACTCCTTATACTATCGTAATTTTTTAAAATTCTTTTTTCTTTGTGCTATCCTGATTGGGTGTTTTTGCTTCCTTAAATTCCAAATTGCTGTTTTGATTCTCTGCTTCATCTACTCTACTGTTGATTCCCTGTAAATTCTTCTTCTTTTTTAATCCTCTCTCAAGGATATATGTATTGATTTTTGAGAGAGAGAAAAGGAGAGAGAAACATCAATCAGTTGCCTCCCATATGCACCCCAACCAGGTACTGAACCCAACATAAGTATTGTGCCATAACCAGGGATAAAACCCACAGTCTTTTGGCTCCAGCCAACTGACCACATGGCCAGGGCCATAAGATATTCTTCATATCAGTTAGTATATCCATCATTTCTGACTGGTCCTTTTCATGATTTCCATGTCCTTTTTTATGCTGCTGAAGTTCCCTCTAAGTTCATTTGCCCTTCCCCTAAGTTCATGGACTATATCCCTTGCAATCAGTGTTTTGAACTCTGCATCTAGTAGATTATTTGTCCTCCATTTTGTTTAGTTTTTTCTGCAGTTTTGTTCTATTCTTACTTTGGATATGTTCTTTATTTCCTCATTTTGGAAGTCTCCCTGTGTTCTTTCTATGTATTAGATAGAGCCTGCTATGTCTCTCAGGCTTTGTAGAGTTGCCTAGTGTAGTAGGTGCTTTGAAGGGTCCAATGGCACAGCCTCCCCATTCATCAGAATTGAGCACTCTAGGTGTGACTCCCCCTACTGTCTAGGCTGTGCACAACACTAGTTGTAGTTGAGCCTTGATTACTGTTGGCACATCAATGGGAAGGATTACCTCAAGGCCTATGGCTGGGAGGACTGGCTGTAACCACCATAGAAGATCAGCTATGCAGGGGCCCACAGAGCAGGACTTAACTTCAGTGGGGCTCTGGTGCCTGTTGAGTTTGTCCCCTAAGTGTGTCACTGTGGAGGTGTTTGGGTGGTGCTTTGACATGGTCTGCAGCTGTCTATTGGGTGCACTGGCTCTGGGACATCCCAGGAGGTACAGGCCAAAGTCAACTATCACCTGTGTTCTACCCAGCATGACCTACAAAACAACCTTCAGATGGCTACTACTTGTGCTAGGCTTGTAGGTGCTCACAAGAAGCTAACCTGTGAACTAAGGCTGGCAGCTCTGGTGCCAGGCCTGGCACCACTTAGTGAGAAGTATAGGGCATTCCAAGGTCAGATGTTCCTTGTTTGAGAGATTTGGGAAAGTCTGAAGCATGAGCCAAAATAGACCATTCTTATGGCAAAGCCACTGGAAACAGCTTGTGTGGGCCCACAAGTTGGATGCAGCAGAGTCTCAGGGAATATCAGGGTGGGGAACAGTGATAGCAGTTTGATGGAGACTCAGATATGGAGCCCACTTGCAGATACTGTGGGGGAAGTGCTCAAAAAAAGAACAGTAGGCTTGACCAGAAGGCTTGTTCATGTATGTATGTATGTATGTATGTATGTATGTATTTAAGGGAGAGAGAGAAGGAGAGAAACATTGATTTTTGTTGTTCCTCTTATCTATGCATTCATTGGTTGGTTCCCATGTGTGCCTTCACCAGGATTGAACCACAACCTTGGTATGTCAGGACCAGATTCTAACCAGGTTGTTCATGTATTTTTAAATGTTGAGAACCAATTATCACTAATTTTAGATTCTGCTGTATACATGTAAAAGAGTGAATTAACAATTTTATTTTAAAATGTCAAAGTTACATGAACAAGTTTACTTCTTTTGCAACCATCTAAAACTGATAATGAAAGATAGGGATGCTAATGTTAAAAAATATGTAAGGGGCACATAGTTTTTTTTCAAATTCTTTTAGGTGTATATGAACAACAAAAAATACACAATTGAAAATGGTAGCTTGGCCATGTGCCATATCCATATCTGAAGATAGCAGGAGCAGAAATCACCTTCCCTGGAAATGTCTAGATATCCATCCAGAAATCACAGAACATTGGGGAGGGGTGAAAGGGGTTACTGATACAGAGGCAACAATCAGCAAGTACAAGGAGGGAAATCATTCAAAGGTCCATGTAAGTGAAATCATGCAGTATTTTTTTTTTCTCTGTCTGACTTAGTGAAATAAATAATTTAATTTATAGGAGGAATTTTTTAAAACAAAAAATGAACATACAAAACAAAAATAAAAAACAGATTCATAGAAACAAAGAATGAACTGATAATTGTCAGAGGGTAGGGGTTTGGGGTATGGGTGAAAAAAGATGAAGGGGAATACAGTCAAATAATAGTGTGACTTTGTACCATGACAGATGGTTAGTGTGGCAATCACATTGTAAGGTATATACATGTCAAATCATTATATTGTACACCTGAAACTAATATAATATTGTATCCCAACAATACTTTAATAAAACAACAACAACAACAAGGTCAATAAACTCAAGCTATTCCCTTCTTCTTCAGTGTGGTATATATGTGCTTATTTGAAGGCAGGAGAGAAGAACCAGTGGTGAGATGGAGTCCAGAGGTCCAGTGGAGATGCCCTGAGGAAGGAAAGGAAGAGAAGGGATTTAGACAGAGACAGTAGGTGTGTGGCTTTGTAAACAAGTGGAGGCATCTGTATCTGATATCTCTGAACTTGAACTCCCTGATAGATGGACAGGCACAGCTGGTACCGCTGAGCGTAGTCTTTTAGAGATTACTGTGGTCACAGAGAAGATTTTTTTTTTTGCAAGGTCTAGCCACAGCTCTACCCCCACACTACCTAAGAGCAAAATCCATTTCTTTAATCATTATTAAGAGCATTTTTCAGGGGGTACAGATTTCCATTTATAAGATGAATAAATTCTGAGGATCTAATATATAGCATGGTGATTATAGTTAATAGTACTCTATTATGTCCTTGGAAGTTGCTAAGAGAGCAGATCGTATATATTCTCACCACAAAAAGAAATTATAATTATGTGACATGATGATGTTTAAGCAATGCTGGGTGGTAATCATTTTACAATATATAGAAGAATCAAATCAACTCTTTGTATACCTTAAACTTCTTAAACAACCTTATATGTCAGTTGTATCTCAGTGTAGCTGGGGAAAAAAGGATATTGTTGTTGACTGTGTTCAGACATGCCCCAGAAATAAAAATGAACTTCCAGGGCACATGATTTTGTCCCTGGATTTTCCCCTTTCTTGGTTCCAAGCAGCAACCATTACAGTAATTTAAACAGATGGACTGTTGGTAAATTATATCTGTATAGATGCCCAGCTGTCCTGTATCTTTTTTTTTTTAAGAATTTATATTTGCTTTGAAACTCTTAGTGGTCTTAATTGCTGAGCTCCAGTTGGACTTGGAAGCACAATTTTTAAAAGATTTTATTTATTTATTTTTAGAGAGGGAAGGGAGGGAGAAAGAGAGAGAGAGAGAAACATCAATGTGCGGTTGCTGGGGGTCATGTCCTGCAACCCAGGCAAGTACCCTGACTGGGCATTGAACCTGCGACACTTTGGTTCTCAGCCCGCGCTCAATCCACTGAGCTACGCCGGCCAGGTATTCTGTATCTGTATATGAAGACAGCATGTTTATTTTTAAAAACAATTTATTGAAGGTAGTATAGATACAAAAAAGTAAACGTGCCATAAGATTATGGTTTGATAAATTTTTGCAAACTGAACATACCAGGTGGTCAGCTCCCAGGTCAAAACAGAACATTACCACAGCACCAGCACCCAGCAGCCCCTTCTACATGTTAATCTGATGTTTAAACTTAATCCAATTTAGGCATAAGGCAACCCCCAACTCTACCCCCAAAAAAAAGTAGTCCTGCCTTTGGAATAATATAATGGCAATTTTAGAGTAAACTGTTAACTTGGTTATGTGAATATTTCACTACTGGAAAGCTGATTTCAGACACATTTTGTTTTCTAAGAACCACATGTTTAAGCAAAAGTCTGAATTTCTCAGAGTGATTGTATTTAAAATGTTTATTGACTTAGAGAGAGAAGAAGGGGGAGAGAGAGAGAGAAACATTGATGTGAGAGAGAAACATTGATTGGTTGCCTCCCATATGCACCTTGACTGGGAATCGAAACTGCAACCTAGGTTAGTGCCCTGACTGGGAATTGAACACCCATCCTTTTTGTGTATAGCACAACACTCCAACCAACTAGGCCACAATGGCCAGTGCTCATAGCAATAATTTTTATTTTTGGTACATCAGCAGAATCTATCAAATTAAATGGTAAAACTGGTGGGTAGAGGATGTGGGTCTTCAGTAAGCATCAATGGATGAGCAAAAAGCAAACACTAGATAGCAAAAAAGTGGAGACTGTACCTTAGTAATTTGATTTAGGACTATCTTATATACACTCTGTGAATGATATGACTCTGTTAATAGCTTTTTAAGGTGTTTCACTTGTAAAGGTGATGATTATTGGTGAAGAAACTGGTTTTCTTTTACTCCATTTATACTAGTATAATGTCAATAATATCTAGTCAATAGTATCCAATTTTATGTTTTTATAGAGCATTGATATATTCATTTTAATTATCCTATTTTAATTTGTTTTTATTATCATATCTATGTAGATCTGACAACTATCTGTCACCTTTTTCAATCCAACCAGCACTATTGGAGACTGTTCTGCATGGTGTGGGCCCAGCTCATACTCAGAAAGGCTGGTGGAAATCGAGGTCCAATGCACAGGACCCACACCCACAGATCAGTTCTCCTGTGGGGAATCAGGCCTGCATTGTACCTAGACTGCTATGACACTTGCTTTTGCTAAAACTCCCTCACCCTTAATTGAGGCAGCAAATGTTACTGCGTATCTTGAAAGTAACTTCCTAAAATCCATGCTAAACCTTCCAAGGACAAGTGTGATCAGTGCAACCCCTTTTCCCTTTGCATTTGTAAATATCCTTCTTCTGTGATGTGATTAGTGGCATCCTCTCCTTTGCTTTCTATAAAAGGTAATCACCTAAAGTGAACCTGTGCATAGTAAATGAGGACCCTCCTCAATATAATGTGCCCAGAAAAGCAATAAAAGCTTGTCAAGGAAAGGGCTGGGGCGCTCTCCCCTTGAGAGAATGGCCAAGGTGCTCCGAGACACTCTCCTCTTGAGAGTAGCCATGCCATCCCTTTCCCTCCACAGGACTCGGTAGTCCATGTGAATTTGTCTCGTGTCTCATCCACAATGTCTCAGACAACATGAGCTGGAGCCCACATCACAGCACAGGTATGCTTGTGTAGGTGGAAGGTGGGGCATGTGAGTGTGGACATGAGACCTATGTTTAAAACATTAGTGGATAGCTGCAGTTTTATAGTTATTTGTTTTCTGTGGTAAGCTAGAAGAAGCATTTGAGGAATGGAATGGGAAAGGGTAGGATTGGAAGGGAAAAGACAGGAAGCTGAACAGTCATGGTGGTTACTTCTGCTGAAGTCATTTATCAAAACAGAGGACCAGATGGCCAAGCTGAGGTGGAGGAGGCAGACACTTTCCAGTGTCCCTGGCTCCCTTAACCCCTCTGGCCTCTGCTGTGACTGAAGACTGGAAGAGTGGTTATCTCTGGCTCCCAGGGATTCTGCATTTTCCTGTTCCCTTTCTTCCAACCAGGCACTGGCTCCCGAATCAGGCCATGAGTTTGTATACATATGTTCATTCGTAAGTGCACATCCTCATTCTCCCAGACTATTTATTTATCAGAGGAAAAGCAAACACTGACCTTTGTTTGGATGAATATCAGCAGTAGCCAAAGAAGTCTGGTGAATGTTAACTATTTTTTTAAAATTGTAAGAATAGTAACATGAAATCTACCCTCTTCTTAGCCCAGTTTTAAATTTATATGATACAGTATTGTTCATAACTCTAGGCATGATGTTTGTATAGCAGATCTCTAGAACTTATCTTCCCAAACTAAAACTGTATACTTGTTAAATAGCAACTCGCCATTTCCTTTCACCCCAGCTGCCAGGAACCTCCATTTTCTTCTCTGCATCTTTAAGTTTGACTCTTCTAAATTCCTAATGTAAGTGGAATTGTACAGTACGTGTCCCTTTGTGATTGGCTTATTCGCTTAGTATGATGTCTTCCAGGTTCATTCATGTTGCCGCATATCACAGGACTTCCTTCTTTTCTAAGGCTGAATGATATTCTATTCTATGCATACACCACATTTTCTTTGTCCATTCACTCAGCAATGGACATTTATGTTGTTTCCACATCTTGACTATTGTGAAGAATGCTACAGTAAACATGGGAGTGCAGATACCTCTTCGAGATGTTAATTTATATGCCCAGAAGTGGGACTGCTGGATCATACAGTTGTTCTATTTTTAATTGTTTGAGAAAACTCCATACTTGTTTCTAGCCAAACCATTTGTGAATATGTGATATGTTCACTTAAGTTATAAAACTTAAGTAACTAGCTCACTGCAATAGCTCACCATGGGTACAATTTCTACTTCTTAAGAAATACCTATGCCAGTAATTGTGACATTCTAAGATTTTCTCTTTTCATAAGAAAGGAACTTGAATATATGAAAGCAGCTTGTATGTTGGGAAGATTTTGCTCTTTGATTCTAAAACAAAAATGATTTTTTTCAGTCAAAGATAATTTAAATCTACCTTTCCCTTTTTCCTCCCCAATGTGTTTTAAACATAACACTTTAGGTTTACTACTTCTTGCCTTCATTTAAATTTCCATTCAAGGTAACTGAAATGTAATGAGTGGGGTTTGACACCCTGCCATTCTCTGTCAAAATGGACTATTGGAAATTCAGCATTTCAAGGGGGAAAGTTTGCACCCACAGTAATTGTGGGATTATATTAGCACTCTGTGAAATAGAAACAGTAGGTTTCAGAAGTGTGGGTTACTGACATGCAGAGATCAAGAACGTTGTAAATGTGTATCTGTTAATGGAAAAGTGTGAGGGTGACTGGTCATTGGAGACCAAATAAAAGACAGAGGGAGGAGTTAAGGCAGCCAACTGGAAAAGTTAGAGGGAGGAGACCAGTGGGAGTAGAGAACCAGAGTAGATTTTAGGAGTGAGGTTACTGGTGGTGAGTGTAGGGCTTGCAGAGTGCAAGGGGAAGAGGAGGCAGACAGGAAGAAATGAGAGAGTGAGATAAGATGAGAGGTGGTCCCTGGAATGTGATTGAAGAGGACCTTACAATATTGTTGTATGCAGTGATGGAAAGGGAGCTAAGGTCAGGGTGGGCAGGAAAGAGTGAAGGAGGCAGTGACATTAGTCCTCAGCAGACGCACCAGCCTTCTACCTGCCTGTAGAATTATGGCCTTGAAATAGCTCCCATGGAAAGCTAGCATGTCTAGAAAAGTAATTGGATACAGAGCATCTGTCAGTTTACTGAGTCTTGGTAAAGGTAAGAGCTTGATTTCATGATTTGTGAATAAACATTTATTAAGGAAAATTAATGGACTCTATCTCATCCACTTAAGTCTAAATCAGAAAACTGAAGGCAAAGTCCTGCTCCACAGCAAAGTGAGCCCCCCTTTTTGGATCAGTTTAAAAGAGTATTTCTATTTGTCAAGTGTTCCAAAAGTAGTATATAAAAATATTGGTATTGTATATTTTGCTAATAACTAGTGATAATTATATTAGACAACCACATTAATAGAATAATAGGTCTGGTGCAGAGATTTCTTCTTTATTAATCAATTCATCAAAATATAAGGGCCTTAGCCCAAAACTTAAAATATCCCAGCTGAGATGTTCCCACTCTCATCTTTCCAAAGAATGAATAGATTGATATGAAGAAGAAACACCTATGGTTAAGAAATGAAATGTGTTTGCTAATAATGACAGGAGAGTATCCTTATTTCTCCTGAGACTTTACAGTGCCAAGAAGCCACTGGGCCACCGAAATGCTAAGTGGATTGTTGCCCTTGGGAGTCTTGCAACCAACATGGTGAAAGATGATTTGTGTTGAAAGACAAACCACCTTAATCTGGAACTGGTAAATTTGAGCCAGGGACACATTTGTCACCTAGCGACCTTGAAGTAAACAGGGTGGCTGCTCCCCCAGAAATAGGATTTGCATTTGCTAAGGGGTTTAGATTAGGTGATCTTTCTGGTCTTGCACAGCTCCAGTCCTCTGCCTTTTATTTTATTTTATTATTAAATTTACTGGGATAACACTGTTTAACAAAATTATACAAGTTTCAGGTGTACAATCCTAGAGCACATCATCTGTACACTGTATCGTGTGTTTACCACCCCAAGGCAAGTCTCCTTCCATCACCATTTATCCCCTCATACCCTCTTCCATCTCCCCCCACCAGCAATCCCCACACTACTGTCCATGTCCATGAGTTTTTTTCTCTTTTTTTCCTTTTTTTTCTCAATCCCTCCACCCCACCCCCACCCAGTGTCCCAACCCCCCTGCCTTCCTGACATCTGTCAGCCTGGTCTCTCTCTATGGGTCTGTCTCTATACCTGCCTTTTAAATACACCTCTGGTAAAGAATTCTTAGCTTGTCTTGGTGATATATAAACTGAGGCAAGATCTGTAAGAGGGCAATTTGGAACTCCCTGTCAACACTAAGAACACACAAATCCTTTGGCCAAATAGTTCTAGAAATTTAACTTGTACACTTAGTTGCACAGAGGCACCAATATATACACATAAGATTCATTGTAGCAATATTTGTGACAGAAAAAAGGGTGGAAAACCTGATAGTGGGAGAATGAATGAATACATCATGAATATCTCCATTCAATAAATTACTAATCACTATTTAAAAAGTACAAGATAAATCTGCAAGTATTCGTCTGCAGGTGCTCTTACCTCTGTGAGAACATACATTTTTATCTTCTTTCCTTCCAGCACTTAAAACCATACCTGAAGCATGATAGGTGGTAATAAATTTTTAAAGTGAATAAAAGAATAATGAATGAGTTTTTTTATGAGCCTAAACATGCCTATTAAAAAGGCTTGAAGAGCACTCCACATTTCCCAAGGCACCTCATAATTGGATCCTTGGTCTCTCCCAGTTGCAATTGCAGGAGATATGAATATTTTATATCACCTTGCCTTTGAAGAGTGGATGGTTTTGTAGGGTAGTGATAAGGTTTACTCCCAAGTCCAGATGACATCCCTGGGGCTACACAGGTGGAGGCAGGGAAAGGACCACTGAAGAGCCACCACAAACACTGTCCCTGTTTGGAGCCCTCCATAAAACAAGGCTGATGGCTGCAGGCAGCTTTGGCTGTGCTTTAGAACTGACTAGGAAAGAAATTGCCAGCTGTTCCATTTGAGAACATTTGACCTGATTCCTTATTTTTAACACAAATTCTATAGCTCAGCAAAGTTCACTCCCTAAGTCAGACACAGTATTTCAAAAGAATATATGTTTGCAATGAACTTGATGGAGTTTTGCTTTTTCACATCAAGAAGTTTGAAGATATAATCCTAGTGAAAAGAGAGTAATTTTTAAAATGTTCTTTTTCTAAATTAATAATGTAAGATACTTAAAAATCCTAACATAAATCTAATCATTACCTGTATTTTGATGGATTGGAAAGCATGATTTCATTCTCCTTTGCTATTTTCTTTGCCTCATGTTAATTTTTGTTTTCCATTCTATTTCAATAAAATACCTGGAGATATACTCTTAAAAGAATTTGAAATAGCCTGACACTTCCAAGTCCTTTATAGAAGAAATCATAAAACCTAATACGTATAACCACACCTATTGGTTAAACATACACATCACAGAAAATAAAACTGCCACTCATTTTCCTTTGCGTGTCCATGAGAGAGCATTTAAGGATTTGTTTTGAAAGAAGTGCTGAAAATATGAAACTTGACATCAACATAAAACTTGCTGAGATGCTGGGCGCTGGATTTACAAGTACACTCCTTCAGCATCCTCATTGCAGTATGTAACTCAAGACTTGGCAGCCTGGTATATAGCCACTCAAATTCATATGAATTTCACACAGTCCAATTTAGAAACTTAGAGGAGTATAGCTTTTGATTGATAGTGGTAGGGCTTGCAGGAACATGGTATTGATGCTCTACATCCCTCTTATTTTGGGGGACAGGATTGAAGGTGATTAGACACTTTGTGTACCATTAGTTAGGTCCTGCTTCCATCTCTATAGCATCTCAATAGTCTAAGAAGAATGTGGAGAAACGTATTGGAAATTTGGATTTCTTTTTTTTTTTTAATATATTTTATTGATTATGCTTTTACAGTTGTCCCATTTCCCCCCTTCTCTCCCCTCCACCCTGTACCCCCCTCCCACCCACTTTTCTCCCCTTTAGTTCATGTCCATGTGTCATACTTGTGAGTTCTTTAGTTTCTACATTTCCCATACTATTCTTGCCCTCCCCCTATCTATTTTCAACCTACATTCTGTGCTACTTATTCTCTATACCTTTTCCCCCTCTCTCCTCCTCCCACCCCCCTGCTGCTAACCCTCCATGTGCCCTCCATTTCTGTGGTTCTGTTCCTGTTCTAATTGTTCACTTAGTTTCTATTGGTTTTGCTTTAGGTGTGGTTGTTAATATTTGTGAGTTTGCTGTCCTTTTACTATACATGTCTTTTCTTTATCTTCTTTTCTTAGATAAGTCTCTTTAGCATTTCATAAAATAAGGGCTTGGTGATGATGAACTCCTTTAACTTGACCTTATCTGAGAAGCACTTTATCTGCCCTTCCATTCTAAATGAGAGCTTTGCTGGATAGGGCAATCTGGGATGTAGGTCCTTGTCTTTCATGACTTAGAATATTTCTTTCCAGCCCCTTCTTGCCTGTAAGGTCTCTTTTGAGAAATCAGCTGACAGTCTGATGGGAACTCAAAGGAGTTGAGGTGAGATAAGGTGACTGTCCCCTTATCTCTTGCTGCTTCTAGGATTCTCTCCTTCGTTTTTACCTTGGCTAATGGAATTATGATGTGCCTTGGTGTGTTTCTTCTTGGGTCCAACTTCTTTGGGGCTCTCTGAGCTTCTTGGATTTCTTGGAAGACTGTTCCCTTTGCCAGATTGGGGAAGTTCTCCTTTATTATTTGTTCAAATACGTGCTCAATCTGTTGCTTTTCCCCTTCCGATTCTGGTACCCCTATAATTTGGATATTGGAACGTTTAAAGGTGTCTTGGATGCTCTTAATCTTTTCCTCAATTTTTTGAATTCTTATTTCATCTTGCTTTCCTGCTTGGTTGATTCTATCTTCCTTCTGGTCCACTGTATTGTTTTGAGACTCATATTCCTTCCTTTCACTATTGGCTCTCCTCCTCGTATCTTCCTGCATCTCTTTTATGGTAACCTGCATCCTTTCATCTAGATTTCGTCCAAAATCTACCAGTTCCATGAGCTTTCTGATCACCAGTGTTTTGAACTGCGCATCTGATAGATTGGCTAATTCTTGGTCACTCAAAAGGATGAGTCCTGGGGGACTGATCTGCTCTGTTGAAAACATATTTTTTTCTCCTATCTCTCCTTTTTTTTTTTTCGGTCTGGTTGCTCTTGTTATGGTGGGGGGCGGAGCCTTAGGTGCTCACCAGTCGCTAGATTGTGACGTTATATGTGGGGGCGGGGTGGGAGTGGGAGCGGGACGGGAGAGGGGACAGGAGAAAACAATAGCAATAGTTCCGTTCTCCTGGACTCAGACCCTTGTCTGGGCTTCCGGGCGCGCGTTCTGCCCTGGTCCACAATCGCTACCCCTCTGAGTCTGCCAGCCGCAGCTTGCATACTCAGGGATCACCGCTGCCTTCTTGCGCCCCCGGATGGCTTTTGCGCTGAGTTCGCACCAAACTTTCCCCCCTGACCTCCGCGCGCTGCCGACCCGCGCCAGCCCCACGCCCGCCCCGCGCCCGCCCGGCTTGTCTTCTCCTACCAGTCTCGATGAACGCGTCTACTTCAGCTTCTTGGCTGCCCGACTTCCATTCAGATAAATCCTCTGCTGGATCTGGGTGTTATTCTGATAGTAAATTATTGTTGTAAATTATTGTTTTTCTAATCTTGGTTGTATGAGGAGGTACAGTGCGTCCACCTATTCCTCCATCTTGCCGGAAGTCCCCCAGATTATTTTATATAAAAGGAACCAAAGGCAACATTTGTCAGTTTATTCTGTGGTAACAGTTTTCCTTTCTAAGGCTTTCACATTTTATTTTATTTAAGTATATTTCATTTTTAAAAACCTTTAGATTTACTGAAAAACCGAGAAGATAGAGAAATCCCATATACCCCATGTTCAGTTTCCCTCTTATTAACCTCTTAGGATGGTACATTTGTTATAATTAATAAAGCAATGTCGATACATTATTACTAACTGAAGTCTACAGTTTTCACCTAATAGTTATTCCTATCCAGGATTCCATGTCACACTGGGCTGTCCATCTCCCTGGGCTCCCCTTTGGCACCTCCCACAGCCAGTCAGCGTTCCCTTGCTCCTTATCAGCTCTGAGCAGCACTGGCTATGTGTTTTAGAGGATGCCCTGTAGTAGACCATCCTGCGTGGCATGGGCCCAGCTCCCACTCGGAGATGCACAGGGCCCACGCCCACGGATAGGTTCTCCTGTGGGGAATCAGGCCTGCAAAGTACCTAGGCTGCTATGACTCTTGCTTTTTGCTAAAACTCCCTCACTCTGAATTGAGGACATTTACTGCAAAGCAACTTCCTAAAAACCATGCTAAACCTTCCAAGGAAGGGTGTAACCAGTCCAACTACTTTTGCCTTTTCATTTGCAAATATCCCTCTTCTGTGATGTGATTAGCAGCATTGGCTCCTTTGTTTTCTGTGAAAGGTAACTACCTAAAGCAACCCTGTGGTAGTTAATGAGGACTGTCTTGTAATATGTCCAGTAAGACAATAAAAGCTCATTGGAGCAAGGGTGGAGGCTTTTGCTCCCCTGAGAGAAAAGCCATGTTGTCTGTCCCTTTTCCTCCGCAGGATTCCATAGCCTGTGGGAATGCCTCATTTCATCCATAATGACGCAGACCCCACAAGCCCGGGTCTCATCAATGCCCCCTATCACCTGATGTTTTTCTTATGATTAGAGGGTATTAATATCACAAAGGTAAAATGTCATTTCCTATGAATGGTTTCTGGTCACCTCTCTGAGGTAGTATTTGTCAGGTTCTCCACTCTCAAGTTACTCTTTTTACCTCCTTCCCATCCTGTATTCTTTGGAAGGAGATTACCAGGGGCAGCTTACATATGAGGAATGGAGAGTTATGCTCCCCGCACCTTGAGGCATAAATTACTTGGAATTATTGTGCATGGGAAATTTGCCTCCTTTCCCCATTTATTAATCAACCATTTATTTATATAAGTATGAATATTCATTTCATACTTTGCATTATCTAATACTATTTTATTTTATGGCTCATACTGTTCCAATTTTGACCATTGGGAACTCTTTTAGTTGGTTCCTGTGTATCTCTGGCATACTCCCAATATTGTATGTGAGTGTGTGTGTGTTGGGGATTGTTCGTCTTGTCTTAGCACTTCCTTATTTTCTAGCACCCTAAGATGCTCCAGGCTCGTCTCCTATATTTCACTCCCTAATCCTTTACTTGCCTGTTTCTCCAAGGAACCCTGGTTCTTCTATTGGGAAATAGCATTGGAAGTCAATATCTGGGCTTTCAGTGTGCTTGTTGCTACTGGGGTGTTATCTCTTTTAGGCCTTTTCAGCTGACAGAGCAAAGAAATATATGTATGAATAGTAACCTGTGTGTGTGTGTGTGTGTGTGTGTGTGTGTGTGTATAACCATCTATGCATTAAACTAAACATGAGTTAATCCTGATGAACTTTAATCTATTACCACATTGATCTTCCTAGCTTCCTTCCTTGCTTGTCTATAAACTCCCACTCCAAATGTGAGAAACCTGGATCCCGACATTGGTCATTCACTTAATTATTTAAATTCAGTGTACCTGTAAAGCAGTGTCAGAATGATTATCCTGTACCCCATGGGAAACAACTTTATCAACTAGATGCAATGGTCCCTAACCTTTTGGCACCAGGGACCAGTTTCATGGAAGACAATGTTTCCACAGATGGGGAGTGGGAACAGAAGTTGGAACTCAGGCAGTAATGCGAGCAAAGCTTCAATGGCAGGCTCACTGCTTACCTCCTGCTGTGCTGTACCAGTCCGAGGCCTGAGGATTGGGGACCCCTGAACTAGAGGGCAGTGCTTACATGCAGTCCTTGTGCTTTTAGTCTTATAGACTCTGTTTATTCCCAAAGTTACCTAGGTCACCACCAACTCTTCCTCCCCTACCTCCCTTGGGTGAGACTATTTCATAGATTTGTAATATAGTTATATTCTCTTGTTATAGTCCACATTCCTTACTGGGATCCCCTGACCTCATGAATAGTTTTTAAAACTTGCATACATTAAGTTTCACTCTTTGTGCTATAAGTTCTATGGGTTTTGACAAATGCATAATCTCATTCATCCATCATTAGGATATTATATACTGAATAGTTTTACTGACCTAAAAATCCCCTGCATTTCACCTATTCATGCTACCTCTTCTCCCTGAGCCCCTGGCAATCACTGATCTTTTTACTCTCTGGTTTTGCCTTTTACAGAATGTCACATGATTAAAATTATATAGTATATAGACTTTTAAGACTGGTTCTTCTGTGTCTTTTTGTGGCTTGAAAGTGCATTTATTTTATTGCTCAATAATACTCCATGGCATGTATGCACCATAGTTTGTTTATTTTTTCACTTTTTATTTCCTTGGTTGCTTCTAGTTTTTAGTGATTTCCAATAGTTTTTATAAACATTCATGTACAGGTTTTTGTGTGGACATAAGTTTTCAAATCAACTGGGTAAATCAATTTCTTTCTGACATGAAACTCAAAGAGAAATGTGAACTTTTTTATATCTAACAATGATGGGAAAGGACAAAACACTTTTGAGTGGTTTGGTTTACTATTCTTTTAGTTTGTATTTACCTTTTTTAAAAATTCTTACCCAAGCACATGTTGTATTGATTGTTAGAGAAACAGGAAGGGAGAGAAAAAGAGACAGAGAGAGAGAGAGAGAGACATTGATGTCAGAGAGAAACATTGATCAGTTGCCTCCTGTACATGCCCTGACCAAGGATAGACCTCACACCCTAAATATATGCCCTGACTGGGGATCAAACTCGAAACATTTTGGTGTACAGGACAACACTCCAACCAACTAAGTCACCCAGCCAGTGCTCTATTGAACTCCTTAAAATTTCCCTGTTATCAACATTTATCCAATTCTTGTACCCAGCACCACCCTTAGTCTTAACTATGGGCAGCTGTACTAAGCATAGGGTTCATGCCAGGTAGTTTTCAATAATACCAATTTGAGTATTAGCACCTTGAGTACGATTGACATGATGATGGACAAAGTTGGTCTTTTCCTAGCTACCCCTAGGCAAAACATAGCAGGTGTAAAGAAGCATCAATGAAGAATTCTCCCGTGGAAATGCTATGGGGTCCTAGTTAAAGGGATCTGAGTTCTGCCAACATTTTGAGCTCACCTTTGTTAGCATTCCCTTCCCTCTAGTCCCTTGAGTAAGTGCTGTCATCTTTCCAACACCCAGTACTACCTCTAGTAATAGGCCCCTGTCGTGACTAAGAAGAGAGAGGTGCAGTTCTTAACTGGAGAGGTGAGATGTAGGACCACCAGATCTGACTGAGGACTTTTCTAAACCAGGGAGTATAGGCTACATTTGCAAGCTTATTGTCCCTTTATTTTCTGATATTCCTACTGTTTGTTGTAATTAGTGATATGTTGTAGTGATGGAAAAGTGTAATTTGGAATATCTTGTGCAGTAATGATTATACAAGGTCTGGCAGAAGTAAGGCCTGCTTGAGTGTGGTTGGTAGGGTAATAATATGGGTGTAATAATTTATAGTTTTAATTTGACCATTTCACCTAAAATGTCAGATGGTGTGCTTGAGTGTGATACTGTTATGTTAGAGAATTACATGCTTATGATTTTGTAATAAAAGATTTTATGAAAAAAAGAAGCATTATTTGTGCTGGACCCTGCATATATGGGTTTATGTAAGTTATGAACCTTTTTCCTTAGGCATCAACAGATGTCATGTTGTAAGAAAAGTTTTTAAAAATTCTTTGTGTCAGACTGATTTATGGAATCCCTAGCTACCAAAGGCTGGAATTCCCTAAAGTTCTACTATGGAAACTTTCATTCCAAATCTATATCAGATCATGATTTGTACTCTACATTTATAAGCACATAATTTGCTAACTTGCCTCATTATTAACATATATATCTATGAGACATTTAAAAGCCCCTTTATACATACTTGCCATGAGGTACATGTTTGGCAAATACCAGCATCCTTGGTCTATAGGAAATTGCAACGGGTTCTACTTACAGATTAAATAAGACATTAAGCTAAAAACAGAACATCAACCTCTAACTTCCTGTTGATGACATTATTTGACTTTTTAAATAATAATATTATAAAAGATATCATACAAAAGAACATATATAAGATATTTGTATGTTTAAATAATAATAGAATTGTCTTCCGCTTAGAGTGATGGTCTTTCAGGACTCACAGGGACCTAGTGCAGTTCTTGCTGGGGCCCACACAGGCTTCCTGGTTCTCCCCAAGACCCAGCGGCAGGACCAGGTACTGGGTCCTGCTGATTCTTCATTCAGTGGGTTTCCACTGTTCAGCTATAAAATGTTGTTTTCTTTTAAAAAGCAAACATTTAAAATTCATTTTGAATAAAGACCATCTTTCAGGTGGATAGCTAAGGACTATTACCTACACCTACCCTCTATTACTTTTCAACTGCTATCTTTCTAGACCCTCAAAAGGGGAAAGGCCCAAAGATTTCTATCTCACTGTATAATGAAGGACATGAGAGAATAGAAGTGATTTCTAAATATTAGATGTTATGACTCCATGACTTTTAAATACAGACATATCCTAACAAAGTACAACTTAGAATCCTCTATATCCTGCTGCTGCACCATGAAGGTGGTTCATGGGCCAGAAGCATCAGTATCACCTGGGAGCTTATAAGAAATTCATAATCTTTGGCATCAAGATACTGAATCAGAATCCACATTTAAAAAGATTCCTGGGTGGTTCATATGCATGGGAAAACATGCTTTCTAGTCTGATGTCCAGGATACATAGTTAGATGTTCAATTCCCATCCCACAATTAGGACAGAGAAATTCATTTTCCAAATCACAGCATCTCATAAGGAAATAGGAACAGAGTTTTCTAGAAGGGTTCTATCTCCTAACATATTGCTTCTTATATATACAAAATTTACATATCCCTTAAAGAGAATAATCAGCCTCTATACTTTACCACCCTCTACTTAGCTTCCTGAAGCTGTCCTGAGATAAATGCCTGAGAGTGGGAGTTAGTGGTATCTCACCTACGCAGGGCTGGGGGGCTGAGGTATCAGTAGCATATGAACTGCCAATTGCATCAAATGAGCTCGAGTCAACTTCATTCATTGTCATTGCTAAATTGATAAAATAGTAAATATATTGAGTCAGCAGTGCAAGTCTTAAAAATGAAATGGTACACAGTGTAACAGAAAATATGAATCTCTAAAGTGAATTGCTATGTCTGGATTTTTGATTGCTAGTCACATGTCAAAACCTAAGCTGTAAATCAGGAGTTTGATGGGTAAAGGCCTGTCAGCACGTTGACTTGAAGTCATAATTGAAATACATTTCAGTATGTTTTAAATGTATTTTGAACCAGATTTTACAGCAGAACAAACAAAGAAACTTTGATCTCCTTATTCCAGGGTTCCTGAGCCCCTGCACTGGCAAAGTAATTCTTTGTTGTTGGGGTATACCTGTGCATTGCTGCGTGTCTGGCAGCATCCCTGGCCTTTCCCCACTAGATACCAGTAGCTCCTTCCCTCCCCTGAAGTGTGACAACTGCAGATGTCCCATACATTGTCAAGTGTCTGTTGAGTGGCAAAACTGCCCCAAGTTGAGAACCACTGCCTTATGCCAAGGTAAATACTCACCAAAAAGGTAATATCTCTTCTTTGGCAGTTCTGCTGTGATCACAGCCACAGTGTATCAGACAATGAGGCTTCTGCACAGTGCTGGAAATATCTATTCAACAGAAAGTTGGATTTTGAGGATGAAGTCACATAGTTATTAGTCTTGGTGTCTGATAACATCTGCATTCATGGATGTTCTGTTCTACCTTTGACATGCAGTTATGATTTGTATAACAGCTTTTTACAGATCTGTGGAAGCCTCTACTGTCTTTGGAATTGGGAGATCCTGGGAGACACCGTCATGAGCCAGGCCAGTCTGTAGCAGGGACATAGAGCCAGAAAGCAAACCCCTTCTTTCCCACTGTGTTAAGCAAAGCCCTCCTGTCAGGAGTGCTGAAGGAAGAGGATTAGAATTGAATTCAATCACTATTCTAAAATCCTTTCTCATTCTAAGATTCTACTTCCAATCCAAAGATCTTCTCTTCCATGTAGCTATAGGGAGGACTGATAATAACAATAGCCCCTAAAATGGCCTCTGGGAACTTTGCCCATCTTAAACAGAGCTGCTGTGGCCCCTAGCATTCACTGAAGCACCGGTTCAGAGGCAATTTCTTTTGTGGCCTTCTCACCAGCCCAGGATTTGAATGTTTCCTGCGTAAAAGATAATGTCTAAACATCAAGTTTTCTTCTTAGATATTAGTTGGATCACAAAGGTCATCCCTCTAGTCCCTTCCTCCACCACATGTCCCTCCAATTCTTTCAAGTTCACAGCTATGCCCTACTTCATTTTCCCACCTGCTGCTTTTGTTCCTTGCCTGCCATCTGCCCAAGACCCAACTTGGTTTTAATTTGCCAGACTGCTCTCCCTTCGACACCCACTCCCAGTCCTTCCCAAGCTACTTGTGTGGAAGGAGACACTGTGACCCCCACTGCCCCATCCTCCCATCTTCGTAGCACAGCTGAGTCTCCCTGTGATCCAGCTGTGGACATTGATGTCATTGTCCACTTTCCCAGCACCCTACACCTTGAAAGTGGGGACTGCTTCTAATTGTACTTCTTCACCATCGCCGTACTTATTATCTTTTGTAATCATGGCTTTCATCGTTTGTTTGAAAATAGAGTGAAATTACATCTCTAATAGCTGGTATGTATAGTTGATTCTCATTATTCAATGATTCCACGTTTGCTAATTTGCCTAGTTGCTAAAATGTATTTGTAACCCCAAATCAGTACTCACAAGCTTCTGCGATCATTCATGGACATGCTCACGGTGGTAAAAAATTGAACCATCAAACTTGCATGTCCCCAGCTGAGGGAGAATAGGTGACACTTTGCCTTTTTATTTCAGCTTATACTGTAAACAAGTGTCCTTTACTAGTGTACTTGGTGCTACATTTTTTTGCATTTTTGTGCTTTTTGTTAATGATTTTACTATTTCAGATGGTCCTCAAGAGCAATGATAACATCTGTTTAGTGTTCCAAAGTGCAAGAAGACTGTGATGTGCCTTATGGAGAAAACGTGTGTTAAATAAGCTTTGTTCAGGCATGAGTTAAAGTGCTGTTGTTCATGAGTTTGACATTAATTAGTCAACAACATATATTTAATCAAATAAGGTATCTTTGAACAGAAACACACATAAATAAAATTATGTCCTGATTAATTGATAAAAAGTTGTGGTCAGAGGTTCACAGGAACTGAACCCTATATTTCCTCTAGGAATGCTTACTCAATGTGCACTAATTTAGCACTCAGAGAAGCGACTTTTAGAGTACATAACTACCATTAGTAATGAGAATCATATATATATAGATATATCCTTATATATATGTATAAGGCGTATAAGGCATAAGTTTTGCTCTCTGTGTTACCAGTTTTTTGTATATCTTTGTATGTATCCTTATACATATATATCCTTTTATATATCTTTGTATATATATATGTATAAGGATATATCTATATATATACAAAGATATACAAAAAAACTGGTAACACAGAGAGCAAAACTAAGCAGCTGAGGGATAGGGTGGGTGGAGACTTTTTACTATAGTACCTTTTGTGTTGTGCCATACAATTATACCCATCAAAAGTTAAAGTTTTTTAATCAAATAATAAATGAAAAAATACAGTTAATTCATATTTCTCTTCCAAAGCAACTCCTGCTAAAAATCCAATGTCACCCAACCCCCTACTGGTCTTTAAGGCTCTGCACAAGCTATTCCCAGTACTCCCCTCATGAACAGTTCAGGCTCTCCATTGGTCCTTGCTCCTGCAAATTACTTCAGTGACTTTGTCACTGCTTATGCCACATTTCTCTTCAGAAACACTTCTCTCCCCTCTACCTAGCAACATGCTGCTTTTCCTTCAAAGTCCTTACCACCCCCTTAAAGAGATCTTTCTCTTTTCCTTGTTGAAATTCCTTAGAGTTCACTGTCACCTACTGTTTCCCACCTGATTTTGTTAGTTGTTTTTAAGTTTCAGGCCTCCCCAAATCCATTAAAAGTTCTTGAGGATGGCATGGGGTGGAGAGGGAAGGTCTTATCTTTGAACCCCTTCAATGCGTTGCATTTAATAGACATTTAAAAGATTGATTGATTGATTGTCATTTTTCATTGAGTACCAAATATATTTTTTATCAAAGCCTTTATTTCTAAGGAAATTTCTATTCAATTCTGTAAACTTGAGGCAACCTGGGTGGTTACATGTTAAGAATATCATGAAAATTTTATCTAGAGTCCTGGGAAAGATTGCAATTGCTCTACACAATGGGTGAAAATGGGGTTATTTCCTCTGAGAGGAGGGAATTTAGAAACCTGGTTTTTACCTCAAATGAGTCACAGGCTGGAAAGGGTTAGGGTTAGGGTTAGGGCTAGTGGAAGGGTAAACCAATATATCTACACAGAAATTTGGAAATTGAATTGAAAATTTAAAATACCCAGAAATTTCTCCTCTCAGCCTCTCTCCTAGAGAAATGACTTGTTCCAGTGCATAAACAGACACATACAATGCTTCTAAAGCTTCTTCTAATAATGGGGGAAATTAGAAACTACCTAAATGGTCATCGGTTAGAGGAACGCTAAGGACACCAAGTTCAGCCTTACTATGAAGTGCCACGCAGCTCTCTCAGAGACACTGTGGAATTCAAAGGCAAGTTACAGAAATATACATGTGGTACCATTTAAGTTAAGAAAAACACACACCCAAATGCTTGAAACTTTCTCTGGGTATGTAATTAGGAAGATGCATAGAAAAACAGAACAATTATTACCTCTGTGGGGAGTAAAATTAGGGGGAACAGATCTGGAATGGCAATGTGAAAGAGATTTCAGACCTATCTATAATTTAAAAATATCTAATAAGATTTGTATATTTCTGGAGCAATGAAAACAATGTTGAGAGTGAAAATCGTATCTATGGAGATAATATACTAATTTGGTGGTTCTTAATCATTTTTGGTCATGACCCCTGAGAATCTGATGAAAGGTACCCCCCAAAAAAAATTTCCACAAAGTCATGAAACTTTTTGTTCAATTTCATGGAATTTCTAGATGCCCTGAAGCCCTCCCATAGACCCCTTAGGGCTTCTGGCCCCCAGGCTGAGAGTGTCTGGCCTGCCTGATCTTTGAGGATCCTAAATAGCTTTACTTTTTTGCCCTGGGCTCCGTGACCCCTTTTTCCAATGTGTCCCGGAGGAGTCATAATGTCTGAAAGCTATTTTTATGAGTGTCAGCAGCTCCTCTCCCGCAGATTAAATTTCCCCAGAAGGTAGGTTTTCGCTGACATCTTAGTACTTGGAAAGGAGCGATGATCCTTGAGGAGTGAGTGAATGCAGCATATGGGTTGCTGAGCTGCAAACAGAAGCTGACCTGTGTCAAGGAAGCTTCAAGTGTCACCCATTTGCCATTAGATAGCACCAGGTTCTTTTTTAAGTTCTGTAAGGTCATTCGTGCTTCACAGGCACACAGACCCTTTGTCAAGGTTTTCCACTTGGCCATCCAGAGGAGAGTTCTTTCTTTTATGTTTTGAAAGAAGAAAGGGGCAATAGGGTATCTTTTCACTCCTAAAATTTTAATCAGTTTTCCTTCTGACATTTTTCAAAATGGTACAGAATGATGGTTTTTACTTGTCCTTCTTTAGTTTACTATACACTGTCTTAAATGGCAGTCAGTCCCCTTTAAAGTGAAGCTCCGTAGTATTAAGTCTCCAAGCTGCCAACAGATTTGTGGCCCTTCTGTACAGAGCCTGATCCCAAATGTGCTGTGCACATCTTTACCATGAACACCTGCCTCACAGGCTCCCCAGGGGAGCACTCCCCCACCACCACTCTGCGCCCTCCCCATGTCCCCATCTCTCCCCACACCTTGGCAAGTTTGAGAGAGCCTGGAGGAGCCACCTATGAATGGATGTATTCATCCTGTTTCTAGCTTCCCACTGATTTACTTACATTGTAACTAGGAAATGGGATGTCTGAATATTGTATGGCATTTTCTAAGAAATGTGGATTGTTATTCTTTAAACAACAACAACAAACAACTGTTGGCTTTGTTCAATGGGGATGCAACTGAATGCTCTTGAGTTCTTTCTCCTCTTGAGGAATATTTCCTGCAGCTGTATTTGAAGCCTCTCCATAGGCTGGTCCAACCTATCCTTTTAGACTGCTTGCTTCAGGAGCTCTGGGTCCAGCCACTCTACAAAACCCTTCCTGCTCTGACTCCTTTGCTCATGCCCTTTTGACCCACCCTCATATGGTCCAGCCACATTACCTTTTCTTTATTCATCATGATCCAGATCCCAATCTAAATTTTTCAGGTAGGTTTGCTAGTCAACCTGGCTGACCACACTCATTCTCTTTTGATTGTTTACAAAACTTTCTCTCTTCTACTCATAAGATATTTCTCTGTGAAATGTTGCACTGTACCTGCCCTCAGTAAATGTGTGTTGAGCAATTACTGTATGCCAGGTGCTCTTTATGTTCTGGGGATACAAACAAGGTTCTGTTCTGATGGAGCTTATATTCAAGTGTGTGAAACAGAATGAACAGGTACACAGATACATGCAATAATTTCAAAGAGTGAAGAAAATGAAGCAAGGTGATGTCATAAAGTGACTGAGGAGGAGAGAGGGATAACATGAAATAAGATGCTCAAGGAAGGTTTCTGTGAAGAGAAGCATTTGAATTGAGATCTGAATGATAGAAGGTACTAGTCAGGCAAAAGTAGAAAAAGAACATTAGGCAGAAGGAACAGCAAATGGAAAGGTCCTGAGGCAGGAAGGAGCTTGGCAAGTGGGTAATCATATATTACCTCTAAAAAAAAAGGCATTTTTTAAAAGATGACTGTATTTCCCCTATAGCACCTAGCACACAATAAGGCTGACAGGCTGTCATCTCCATGAGGGTGGATTTCATCCCTGTCTTGCTTTCCATGACTAATACATTGATTGGCATATTATAGACACTCAAATCAATGAAAGAGTGGATGGGTGCTCATTCAGTAACTGAATGACTTATATTTGATCTGATAGCAATTTTTCAGCAGAGTAAGAATGGACAAAAAAACTCTTTCATTTCCTAAATGTTAACCTGTGCTGAGCCAGTGCACTCCTAATCTCTGCTACCCTTTGTGCAGTGAAGTAAGAATGTGACACTCACTTCCTTTTTGGAGAAACATTGTACACATGCGTGAGACCTCATATATGAAATGTTTGGAACTCTTGGAAGCTACCCAATAAATTCAGGCAATTCCTATGGCATGGCTCAGCAGGGGGAAGCCCGAGTCATGGTATGTTGCATTTTACCCAGGCAGCACTAGAAATACTATGCACTATGACCAGTCCCTGCCCTCACTACTGTAGTAGGATCACAAAGCTGGCACTTCTTTCAAGCTTTTGGAATGTGGACAAAGCATTCCATCAAGTTAGCGGGATGTTGTTTTACTTTCCCCACTGCTGGGTTTATTGTTGTAGTAATCCAGGGCTCCTGCATTCTCTCATGGAGAAGGTTGTGCTAGAGTCATTCAATATAATCCCTAGTGGAGTGATGTTTTTAGTATATTGAGGAGACCGTCCATTCCTAGAAGCAATAATGTAAAATCAGTATAGAATACAGAATATAATCAAAAGCTTTGTTCAAATAATGAACCTCCATAAAACCTTCATCTCAAACAACAACAATAGTTGAAACTGTAGGCCTACTTCAGCTTTCAGTGGAACTCTAAGAAACATAAACTATCTAAACATTTTTTCATTTTTTATTTTTTATAAGAGTTCAGTTTATTTGAGCAAAACTGACAATGTATGTTGGAGAGCAAGATCTTAAATGCTCTTATTCTAAACACTTTTTAACTATGAAAGTGTTCTACTAATTTCCAGTGTCACTGTTCAGGGTTATACAATAGTAGAGATCATGGCCACTTGTTCACATGGGGAAGTGGATGGAGCACTTTGATGCTCTTTTTCCAGTGAAACCAAGATGTTATAGTTGACCCTACAAAAAGGTCAGTTTTTCTAAGCAATAATAAGTGGGTACTTTAGGAGTAATATTTCCTAGAAAGGATTCTCAGCCTCTCTTCAAACCCACTCTGCTACTGTTCCCCTGCGGACGGCAGCCCACACCTGGATTGGATGTATAGTGAACATCCGTGAGCCAACAATGTGTCATGAGTCATGGGCCAAGCTAAACCCACAGTTAGACTTTCTTTTCCAAGAACAATAGGTATCCTGAGCTGAGTATTTCTTAGCACACAACTTAATTGTTTTCACCACTCAACTTAAAATATCAAGTTCGACAGTGACCCAGCATAGTGGCCAGCGTTTAATATGTTGTGTATAATAATTCTATAGAACTGATGAGGGTGGGAAGAAGAGACAGAGGATAAAATGGCAAGGTCCAAACCTCCTGGTTTAGCCCCATTTTACCAGCTCACTATTACTCTCTGAGAGGGCAATGCCTGGCACACAGTTTGAGCTTAGACAGAAACACATATTAACGCTGACTCTAATCAGTTGACACACCATTTTACCATTTGAAGTGGGGGCCAGTTTGGCAGCTGAATCCCCTGAGTATTCCCTGCTGCACAAGTCCAAAACATTGTTCAGCCTCCAACATCAGCGGGCTTCTACCCTCCCAGAACCCATAGTCCAGATGGCCTCTGGGCCAGGCAACCAATGTGCCCTGGTATAAGTACACTTGGTAGTCTCTCTGATTGATGTAGAACCCAGTTTGGAAGAAACTGGAAAGACCCATTCAGCAGCACAAAGGCACATTGTGAAGGACTATTATTTGCTGCATAGTTATAGTAAAATTTATTTCTAGTTGGTTTCTACTTATTTCCAAAAGAAGCAATTTCCCCTCTTTCTCAAGAGGTCTGAGGAAGGCATGTTTGACTCTTAGAAGTCAATAGATGAGGAAAGTCTCCTTGAATCCTTCTGAATAAAAAATCTTCCCATTAGACCTTATGTAAATAAAACCAATTTTCAGAATATTCTTTCCAACTTGATTAGTTTTCATAAGAACATAATTCACAACTAGGAGGATACAAGCTAAGACAGAGGGTTTGCTCAGTGGACTAACACTGGTTCTAATTTAGCTTTTGCGTTTAATTCTTTTGTTATTTTGATACTATGACTCTGAGTCAATAACTGTGAGCTCTAGGGTCTGTGAATGCAAATGCAAAACAAGAATCTCTAAAGTCCTAATTATATTTTCCAGTTAAACTCACTTAACACATTCACTCATACAACAGATATTTTGAGCACCCAGTATTCACTTAGTGCAATAATACTAGTACTTACTTCAGAGATGAGTAAGATAAGGCAAGAGATGAACAACTAACCCTCCCCAGAGTCTAGTGGGAGGGACAGACATTATCACAAATGATAAAGAGCAATATGCTAGGGGCTAGATTCAACAGTCTAATACAATGTGGTGAAAACACAATGGGGAGAGGAAAAATAATTCTTGCAAGCTAGGAAAGGTTTCTCTGATGAGGAGACAACATTGGAATTTATTCTTGAAAGGGGGCTTTGCCAGATGGAGAACAGAGAAAGCACAATCCCAGCATGTGGAATCATATTAGCAATATATACTGATTGGAGATAGAGGAAAGCTTGATAAGTATGGAGAAAAGTACATTGTCCAGGGTGACTATTGTATGGGGTGTGGCAGGGAGAGTGAGCACAGAATAATGTGGAGAGCCATGCAGAGGTGAAAGGCAAAGAATCTTCAATTAGGCCAGTTCTACACACTCTGAAACAGATAAACCACTACTAAAACCCAAATGGCTCTTCTGGTCATCCTTATACCTGTTGTATTACTGAGACCCAAATATCATGACTAGGTGGTAAGAATGTAGGCTTTAGAGTGTCACAAACCTGAGCTTTTTTCTTGGCACCAAAACCTACTGTAATTGTGGTTTTACAAAATTATTAACTCTCCCTAAACCTCAGTTTTATTATCTGTAAAAAAGAGATAAGAGTAGTACCTTCTTGACCAGAAACATAGGAACAAATAAGAGAATGTGTTACCCACTTACAAAATGTTGACCAGCACACACTGAGTACTCAACGAACGTTGAGATCATAATAATACATAGTAATAATACCTTATAAATAACTGAAGAATATGATTGATAATAATGTTTCCTTTGTCAGGGTCAGTGGAGAAGCCCAGGGTCAGGTAGATCAACTGAGGTGAGATGACCCCATCACTTGGTTTCTGAGAACAGCCTCGATGGGATTTGCAGCTCTGACTCAATCTCTCAGCCAGATTTGTAATGTCAGAAGAACATGCCCAGCAAGATCATTCTGTCCTCAGATTTCTTTCCCCATGGGGTTTAAGGAGGGGGAGACCAAGCCTTGGATTATGAAGACATTCTTGCATCTCCCTTTGTAAAATGATAATGCCAAAGGTTCCTGGCACCAAGCAAGTGAATGTGTCCCCTGTCCAAGGCTCCTTGTCCCCACATGATTATTAGGTGTGTGCTGATATTAGACCTTGGGGACTGTCTTTAAAGTTCTTGTTTCTTTCCCCTTTTGTCTTTGTGTGTTTAATAGCTAAATTGTACAGGTGGGTACAGGGGTGTTTCCACCTCCTAGCTGTAGTCATTGACTTTGAGATTTTTTAATAGACTTTATCTAGAGAAGTTTTAGGTTCACAGCAGAATTGAACAGAAAGTACAGAGAGTTCCCATGTACTTACCTTTCCCCCACATACAAATACAGCCTCGCCACTATCAACATCCCCCACCAAAGTGCCACATTGGTTACAGTCAATGAACCTATATTTATACATAATCATCACCCAAATTCCATGGTTTACATTAGGGTTCACTCTTGCTGTTGCACCTTCTGTGGGAGTTGTTGGCTTTTTATACCTCCAATTGTCCTGGGAAAGCCTATCCAAATAACTTGGGACAAGGCTGGTGAAGCTAGCCCATTTCCAAATAATCCATTTTGTAGAAGAACATTTAAGATTAAATAGAACTATGAGAGAGAGGCAAACAGAGAGAGAAAGAGAGATGGAGGGGGAGAAGGAAAGGAGGAGAAGGAGGAGAAGGAGAAGCAGCAGCAAGAGAAAGGAAGAAAGAAAGAAGAGAAGAGGAATGGCCATCAGCTCACTCAGGTAGGTCCTACTTCCAATTTCTGATGCTCTTTATAGGGAGGGATTAGTGATTTTTGCCTAGAATGTTCATATTATTTTCTTGTTTCCTAAATTTGTGTCTGCCATCCTGCAGTTGTCTCTGGACCCTCCTCTTCCTCAAGAGATAACACTGACTTTGAATCTTTTCCTTGTAGCTCCCCCCACCCCATACATCCTCCAGGGCTACATGATGAGGCCCCCAAACTATAATAGGGGAAAGATTTATTGTGAATATAGGTCTCAGAAAGGGACTGGACAATTCTGGAGAGATTTTTTAAAGCACCTAAGATAAGCTTTTAATTACTCTTGCAAATTCTTGTAAGGAAATCTAAGTCAGCCTCCTGCTTTGACAGATGAAGCCTTGTGGGAAGTTGGCTGTACCAGGAGCCTCAAAAAACACTGAGATGTCCTTCCAAACAGGGATGTGAACAGCTGAAGGGCTCCAGTTACCCAAAAGGGGAGTGACATGGACCCTTTGCCAGTTGGAGAAAGGAAGGGAGTGGGGCAAGGAAGGAGGTGGAGAGAAGGACAGAAGAGAAAGGACAGTGACAGGAGGATGGGGGGAGTGAGGAGGAGTGAAGCAGGATGAACGGGCCACAGCTGTCAAGCAGCCTGGCGGAATGAAGTGGGAGCATCCTGTCCCTGACCACACCCCCTGCTGCACTTTGGGGGACAAAGGTGGCACTCCACCTTGGACCTCAGGGTATGATTGGTGACTTACCAATACAAATTTTACCTTGCTTGAAGTGGAAACCATCCTGGCTGACTCCCCCAGGATTATTAGGGTCTCTCACAGCAAACAACTATTGTAGATGAAGCTAGCCATCTGCAGCTGGCAAGTGGCATTTGTCCCAAACTTTGGATTCAGGATTTCAATATATACTAAGTGTTTTCAAGCTGAGTGAAAATGAACATCCATTTAAATGTTCTTATTTCACTTTGCTTTTGCTCATTTGCATGTTTTATATTTTTCTCAAATGAATATGGATTGCATTGGTAATAATAAAAACAAAGTATTTTCAATTATAAAAATTGAATTAGTTTTTAAAAGTTCACAAATGATTTTTTAAACACATAGAGAAAGGGGGAAAGGGGTATATATCGAACTGTTAATCTTGGTTAACTTGTGGGGTGGGGGTGTCATTAGAACACAAGATGGAGCTTGTTGACTTTTGTAACTGTCTCTATGCTCCTTGACTTCCTAAAAAGAGTGTATTTACTGTTGTCATTTTTTTTAGTTAATTCAAGAAAAAAAAGAAACTAAGAAAAAAATTTTGCCACATGTTTTTAAAAAGCAAAACTGTTTCATTATGTGAAATACCTTTAATTCACTATTATTTAAATTGTATAAAATTTTAATTGAACATTGTATTCTTAACTTTATAGCAGATCCTTTATACCAATTTCACATGTGTCAGCCACCTGACAAAAGTTTAGGTTTGTATTTGTCCCTCAGTATGGACCACATGGGCCTGTTTTTATATATATAACTTTTTTATTTTTTAATTACAGTTCATATACATTATTATATTAGTTGCAGGTATAGAGCCAAATGGTTAGACATTATATAATCTACCTAGTGATCATCCTGATGAATCAGCACCCATATGACACCATATATAGTTATTACAATATTATTGGCTATATTTTCTATGCCGTACTTTACATCCCCATGACTACTGTGTATCAACCAGTTTGTTTTTCCTAATCCCTTCACTTTTTTCACTCATCCTCCCAACCTCTCTTCCATCTGGTGACCTTCAAAATGTTCCCTGTATTTATGAGTCTTTTTCTGTTCCGCTTGTTCATTTATTCTGTTTTTCAGGTTCAATAGTTCATAAATATGTATTTATTGCCATTTTATTGTTCATATTTTTATCTTTTTTTCCTTTTCTTTTTCTTAAAAAAGACCCTTTAGCATTTCATGTAATTTTTGGTGGTGATGAACTCCCTTGCTTTTTCTTGTCTGAGAAAGCTCTTTAACTGTTCTTGAGTTCTAAATAATAGCTTTTATGGGTAGAGTAATATTGGTTGTAAGTTCTTGCTTTTCATCACTTTCAATATTTCATGCCATTCTCTTCTGTCCTAAAATGAGTCTGTTGCAAACTCAGCAGGAAGTCTAATGGGAGCTCCCTTGTAGTTAAATAACTGCTTTTCTCTTGTGCTTTTCAGACTCTCTTTAACTTTTGTCATTTTAATTATGATGTGTCTGGGTGTGGGCCTCTTTGGTCTCATCTTGTTTGGGACTCTCTGTGCTTCCTGAACGTGTGTGTGTATTTCCTTCACCAGGTTAGGGAAGTTTTCCATTGTTACTTTTTCACATAGGTTTTCAATTTCTTGCTCTCTCTCTTCTCCATCTGGCACCCTCATGAGTGAATGTTGGCACTGCTTGAAGTTGTCCCAGAGATATCTTACACTATCCTTGTTTTATTTGGATTCTTTTTTATTTTTGCTGTTTTGATTGGGTGTTTTCTGCTTTCTTATCTTCAATCTCTGATTTCATCCTTTGCTTCATCTATTCTACTGTTGATTCCCTGTAATGTATTCTTCATTTCAGTTAATGTATTCCTCATTTCTGACTGCTCCTTTTTTATGTTTTCTGGTTCTACTTTTACATTTCCTATCTTTTTGTTGAGGTTTTCACTAAGTTCATCTGCTCTCTCCCTAAGTTCATTGAGCATCCTTATAATCAGAGTTTTGAACTCTGCATCTAGGAGATTATCTCCATTTGGTTAGTTCTTTTTCTAGAGTTTTGTTCTGTGCTTTCAGTTGGGACATTTTTTGGTCCCCTTATTTTGGCAGCCTCCCTTTGCTTGTTTCTATATATTTGGTAGAACTACTACATCCCCTGGGCTTGACAGAGTGGCCTAATATAGTAGGTGTTTTGTAAGGTCTAGTGGCACAGCCTCTCCATTTACCAGAACTGGGTACTCCAACCCCATGTGGGCTGAGTACACATTCCTGTTGTAGTTGAGCCTTGATTGCTTTTGGCATATCAATGGGAGGGATGTACCCCCAGGCCAATCAGCTGGGAAGACTGATTGCAACCACTGGGGGACATCAGCTGTGCAGGGGCCTACCCCCATGGAGCAGGACTTATTCCAGTGGGGCTCTGGTGCCTGCTGAGGTCACTCCTTGACTGTGTTGTTTGGGGAGGTGTTTGGGTGATGCTTTGACGTGATCTGAAGCTGACTACTGGGTGCACTGGCTCTGGGACCTCCCAGGAGGTACTCACCAAGGTCAGGTACCACCAGTGTTCTACCCAGCATGAGCTACAAAAAAAAATCTGTAGTGGGCTGCTACTTGTGCTGGGCATAGAAATGCCCAGGAGAGGCTAAGCTGTGAACCAAGGCAGGCTACCTCTAATACCAGGCCTGGGACCACTTAATGGTGCACACTGAAGCCAGATGCTGCTTGTCTGAGAGATTTTTAGGAAAGCCTGAAGCATGAGCAAAGACAGACCATATATATGGAAAAGCCACTGGAAACATATTGGGTGGGCCCACAATTTGCATGGGGCCAGGTGTCAGAGGATCACTGGGGAGGTGAAAATGTTAGCCAGGTTGATAGAGACACATATGGTGTGCACCTGCCAGCCCTGTGGGGAAGGGCACAGCAAAGGAAAAGTGGCTTCTTTCTACACTCCTGTCTGGGAGAAAGCTGTCGCTCTAGCTCTTGCCCTGATGCCATACACTTCAGGTCCTCCTCATATGTCTCTGGTGCTTTTTGAGCTGCTGCCCCAGAAGGGGAGTTCAGGGGGAGTGAATCTGAGTGAGTCTGTGCACAGGCCCTTTACATGTAACACCTGGGACATCCAGCAGTTCTCTGTCTCACTCAGCTACAAACCCTGCTGGATTTTACAGCCTAAAGTCATGGGGGCTTCTCTTCCCAGCACAGGAACCCTGGTCTGGGAGGCCTCATGTGGGGCTGAGAACCCTCACTCCTCCAGCAACACCTCCACAGCTGAGATAGGCTTTCCGATTTTTATCTGCCCTACCTGAGTGTAGGACTAGCCCATTCTGCATCTCTGCCTCTCCCTACAGTCTCAGTGTGGCTTCTTCTGTACATTCTTAGTGGTAGGACTTCTGTTCAGCTACATTTCAGCTGGTTCTGAATGATGATTGTTATGTAGTTTAGTTGTAATTTTGATGTGGCTGTGATGTGGGAGGATGTGAGTAAAGCTTTTACCTATGCTGCCAGTTTGACTGGATTCAGGCCTTTCTGTTATAAAGCAAATTTTTCCACCAAATCGAATGATCCGTATGTGTGTCTTTACTTCAGAGCTTTAATAGCTTAAATAACTTTTTTCCAAGTATGGAGTTTCAAGCTGATAGAAAAGTCTGGAAAATAATTTAATAAATGTTCAGACCAGACCCACTATCTAGATTTAGCAAATGTCATTTTCCATATTTGCTTCAGATCCTTAATAATAATTGCAATAAATAATAAAAAATACCATCTTCCTGTACAATGTTTTATACTTTTATTTTATGTGTGTATCCTTAAATAATGTGTATTATTACTTTATATTTTAAATCTATACCAAAATAGTGTGGCATTGTATATATAATTACTTTTTGCTGCTTCTTATCAATGATTTTTTTGAGATTTATCCAAGTTGATACATGTGGCTGTGGTTCATTCATTTTAGTTGCTGTATATCATTTCTTGTATAACTCTACTGCAACTTATTTATTTATTCTCTTATTGATGGATGTTCAAGACATTTCCAATTTTTCCCTATTATTAAATAATGGTGCATTGGGCATCCTTGCCTGCGTCTTCTTGTGCACTCAGATCACAGTGCATCCCAGGGACTCTCCTGGCAGTGGAGCCGCTGGGTCACAGAAATGCCTTTTTAAATTTAAGTGAGAGAGAAAGAGAAAAATGTACAACATCTTAGGTTTTCTTCAGGAAGATTAGTTGTAATAAGGATTTGGGGTCACTTTGTTTCATCTGAGGATGTATCCTTTACTTCCTTTCACTACTTTTCTCCCAAATTTGAAAACTGGGAAACCATTTAGTCAGAGCCCTGATGAGGAAGAATTTGTTAGTCAGAACTCAAAGACTCACTCATTCTGAAGCAGCGCTGATGGTGAGACTGGTGAATCCGTCATTTTTTCCCTCCTTTCTCTCAGAATATTGCTTATCAGCTGAGAGCTTGTTAAATGAGATATCAAGATCAGTGAGGTTATTCAAGAAAGAAAACTCTCTGGGTAGGTAGAATGATAAATTGAAACTTCTGAACCTTCTGAACCCAGAACGAGGCTGCCCCTGGGCTGGGACTTGATGAGTATGCTGTAATGATATTTTTTCACTCCTTCTGGGTCATTTTCAGTGTGTGTGTATAGTGGATTCCAGGTGATGGATAGGCAGCTTCATTTTAATAGTCTGTTGGTACAGAGTAACCTATGACCTTTACTGAAGGGGTAAAATAAATTCTCCCATCATGGCTCCCTTCTTCTTCACACCAGCCCCCTCAGAAATCAGTTCTCCCAAGCTGAGTGCCACCGAGGACTAACCCGACAGACTCCATGAGGAGCGCTGCAGCCTGCTGCCTGCAG
The DNA here is from genome assembly GCF_004126475.2 of Phyllostomus discolor. Taxonomy (NCBI): domain Eukaryota; kingdom Metazoa; phylum Chordata; class Mammalia; order Chiroptera; family Phyllostomidae; genus Phyllostomus; species Phyllostomus discolor. The sequence continues at coordinate 68,591,356 of NC_040910.2, read as the reverse complement.
TCACCTGAAGGTCTCCTCAGCCCCACACGTGAACAGCTGCTGCTGAGGTGTGCAACACCTGCCCCAGTCCTTCCCAAGGCTAGCCAGAGCCATGGTACTTCAGGCCTGTTTGTCCCAAAGTGTGCTCGCCATGATGTGATACATGAACCAAGGTGGCTAAATCTGCTTCATTTTAACAGTCAGTAGTGGGTTTTTTTTTGGCTTATTTCACAAATTTCATTGTTGAGAATGGGCTAAAGTAGCATCTAAGTTTAAAAATCATTAATTTTCATTAAAAACGTAAGGGTTTAAGCATGTAAAGGTGAGTGCGTCAAAAAAGGTGAGAGCAGGACCATATACAGATGAATAGATTTAGGAGATGTTTCCTGAACCAAAGCATAGTCTGGCTTAAAGCGTTACACTGATGTGCGTGTTGCTTCCAGCACACCCCTTCAAGTCCTGGAGTCTGCTTACACACCTGGAAAACACAGGGGTTGAACTAAAACAGTGATTCGCAGCCTTGCCTCCCCCTTTGAATCACCTGGGCAAATTTAAAAACACAGATGCCCGGAATTCTCTCCAGACCAAGTCAGTGAACATTGCTGGGGGCTGGGCCAGGTGTCAGCATTTTTTTCAAAGCGTCTCTCTGTGACTGTATTCAGGCGAGACTGAAAACCACTAGGCATGGTGATGTCTGAGGTTTCTCCCAGATCTAAGATTAGTTCATTTTCTAATCCCATGGGTAAATGGGAATGTAAATGCAAATATTTTTGCTGATTCATTGTTGGTGGAGGAGGCTCACTGTCCCTTCTCTGGGTTTATCAGGTCCTGCTGCAGTGTGTGGTGTAGAGCGTGTGCTGAAGGAATGTTGCATGAAAGAATGAGAAACTGAAGTTCAGCCACATGATCTTCTCAGGGCATCCAGGACTGATCAAGGGGTCAAAAGTTAGTGACCAAACTCAAAAAAGACTGATTTTTTTAAAACCAGAATGCTAGTTTACTAGTTTCTAACAGGAGCTATTTTGGATCCAAGACATGGAACCAGTCTTTGCCCCAATGCAGTCTCCTCTTGGTGAAAGGGATCAGCAGGACACGTAGTGAGCACAGAACAAAAGCTGAATCTTATGTGCTATTTCTATCAAGTTCTACTGATGTGCTGATGGCCTGGTGTCCAATTCTTTGAGTCTATTTTTAAAGGGTCAGGATCAATCATCGAGATGCAGATTGCCTGCTGTGCCTCCTGGTGACAGAAATTTTCCTTCTGCAACTCTTCTTCTCCAACATTGATGCAGACCACCACCCTGCCATTTACACCCACTTGTTACCACAGCACACAGTTCTTAAGGGTCAGATTGTTTTGCTTTGATTTAGGCAGCTTGCTAATGACATGCTTGGGACAGATACTTTAATCCTCTCAGTAAGGTCACTCCAAATCACTGTGTAAGATGTGTTACTTCTGGAAAGCTGTCCTGTAGACAGCTAATCCATCCTTCTTGCCGGCTTGAGTTACAGGAGTGGCATCTGTTGACCTTATGTTTTGGGAACCATCTTATTTTGAGGGCTCTAGTGCTTTTTATCCACCATCTACAATTACCTACATTGGAAGGTAAAGAATCTACGAGGGGACTTTGCACCCTGGACTGTACTCCTCATATTTCAAGGTAATAGCCTTGTTACAATGCTAAGCTACATATACCTGCTTGACCAATATTTCCTGTTATAGTTGGTTGGAAGCCAATTTTTATGCTGAATGTTGTGATGACATCCATCACTGTTTCCCTGAAAATGTATTCAGTAACCATGTTGCCTTGGATTTTCCTGACTACACCATCACCACTTAGCTTCAATATACAGAATTGTCTACCTTCCCAGTGCAGATGCCAACGCTTCATTTTCCTCCTGCAAATGTAAGTACCCATCCATGTGCATCAGCCACAGCCCTCCCACATGCCGCCTCCATCTCCCACCCCGACAGTACCATCTGTGAGCTTCCACCTAAACACAAGACCAGAGAACAGAGATGGACTTGCATTGCGTGGGTGCTGGTGTTTGTCTAGAAAGAAGTCTGGAATGTGCTGCCGCAGATTCCAACTGAACTATTTGTTTCTAAATCTTGGTATGCCACTGACCTGATGAGTTACGTGAGCAGCACTAAGAGGCGGGCAGCTCCTGATTTTGGGCAGAAACCTGTTAGACTCCACCACGTGTACTTTAGTGTGGTTAAATAAGAGGGAGTGCTTCCACCACAGGAGAACATTCGGGTAACTCTGAGGATGTACTCTCATATTAAGGAAGCTCTTCCTTAAGGTTAATTTATATTTTTCTTCCTACACTTTTAGCCTAATTCAGCAATTTTCAATCTTTTTCATATCATGGCACAACATAAACTTATTACCAAAGTTCTGAAGGACACCAAAAAGAACTATTTTTTCCAATCTGACAAAAAAGTAGGTGTAATTTTTTATTCATTCACAGCAGACAGCTATTGTCATGTTGGCTGTTGTCTAAGGGAAAAGAGCTCAGTGCCCCTGACTAAGTGGTCAGGTATTGCATGTTTTAAAAATTCTTACAGCACATTCATAGAAAATCGCTATTCTGATTGAACCAAAAGCAAGTGAGTGTGTGCTTGCATGTGTATATTAGTGTGTGATATACACAAAGGCATGTGCATATTAGTGTATGTGTGCATGTACTTGCACACAAATAGAACATTTATGGAAGGAGCTACAAGAAACTGGGAACAGTGATTACTTGAGGGAAGGGAACTGATGAGCTGGGGTAGGAAAGAGGCATTTTTAATTTTAAATCCATTTGTGCTATTTTAGATTGCTCCTTCATCCATTAAGAGATTATATCTCAATAATCATGTGATCTTCTGAGTCACTTCTCTAAGTGTCTGTAATTCTCATGAGTTGGGGGTATATTTTGTACTTTCTTTCTCTAATCTCTTTACTGAATTTCAACTCTGTTGGTTATTTAGAAACGCCTCGCCTTTCCAGCATTACCTGAGAATGAAATTTTCACACCGTGAATTGTCCAGAGAAATGAATCTAATCCCTTTAAATTCCTGAAGTTTGGAATCATGTCTAATATGCTATTTATAAGTTGTATTACATACCTTCCTATCTTTTTTTTACAGCTTATCAAGATATGTTTCACATATCATAACATTCACCTATTAAAAGGTAAGTGGTATTTAATATATTCACAGAGATGTACAAATATCACCACAATCTAATATTAGAACATTTCAACACCCCCAAAAGAAACTTCATCCCATATAAAGTCACTCCCACTGGTCTCTTTCTGTCTCTGTGGATTTGCCTATCCTGGACATCTCAGATATGGAATTACATGATATATGAGTTTTGTTCCTATCCTCTTAAGTAGAATAAAGACCATTTTCTTGATAATTTAGGCTATTATTATTGATGGTATGCTCATGAAGACCTCAAGAAATACTGAGGCAGGGTGGCTGTTTTCCTCTAGATTCCATGACCCATTCAAATATGTGACTTTGTCAGAGCTTTGATGCTCTGGTCATAAGGCGAGTTCTTGAATACCTTATCTTACAACCTTTGACTGTCCTATCCATCATCCCTTTTCTGGTCCTCCCATTTTTGCAAAGTTGGACCATTAGTATATCATCTAGGTCAGGCCTGAGTTCTTATGTCTTCTCTTGACCCAGGCCCATAATGGAACTCAGCCCTAAGTCTCTGCTGTGTTTCTTTCCTTCTCCTGAAGTGATTAAACAGACTGAAATCTTCCCTTCTCTACTGCTCTTTTCAGCATCTCATATGACTCAGGCAGTTAAATTTCATCTGAGAGATAAAACCCACAGGTATTTTATGAGCTTTCTGGTTTGAGTGGTGTTAAAAACCCTATGGTTCTTTGTATCCTTCCTCCCCCCTTTCTAAAATATTCTGTAACTCTCATCAGGGACTTTGTTGACTTCCCTTTCTCTAAAACTGCATGAGGGCAAAAGAACGTTTTCCCTATTTCCCTTGAATCACATGCATTCTTAAAATATTCTCAAATGCAAACCTCCAGGCAGGTGGGGCAGGGCAACCCTGAAATCAACAGGGTGCATGTCTGCCAAGTCCAAGAGCGTTTGTATGTTTGGCAGGGGAGAGGATATTTGACATCTGAACTGTTCTAGGAAGTAGGGTCTCTGTAAGTATTTTCTTTACATTTTGCTAGGAATGGTGTGAAGGGAAGAGAGTCTAACTTGGGGCATTGTCTCAGGTCTGAGTCATACTCTTACAGGGGCTGTTGGGTGGTTTGAGTCAGCTGGACAGGGAGGGAGTTGTCGTCATCCTGCATTTGGCCAGAGCAGCATGGCAGGGTCTGGCCAGGAGCGTCATGGGAATCTAAGATTTCAGACCTTCCCCTCTTATGTCAGGCCCAGAAATTTGAAGTACCTTTGCTGAGCATATCTCTGACTTGTGAATCTGGAGGCCCAAGAATATTCAGTCTGTGTCAGAAAACCAACCCTTCACTGGGCCTGACTTGGGCAGAGAAAGGATGGCAAGTAGACAAGTGCCTAGCACACAGCAGACACTCAGTGAACACCTGCTGAATGACCCTGGATCGCTGGTGTCAAGTCTGAGCAGCTAGCACCAACTGTGTAACATGAGATGCTGAGAAATATCCTCAGGCACAGGTAGGCTGGAAATGCTATAATTTAGGATTTATCTGCCACAGGTGCCCACAAGCAAGTGGAGAGAAACCCAAGAAGTCTTATGGTGGTGGGAAATGAGAACAGAAGCCCAGCTTGAAGACATTGTAGTGGCCCTAAATTGCAGGTGGGTACCAGAGAAGCTGACCTCATACCAGGTCACTCTGCTGAGCTCAGACCTAGCTAGACTAGCTGACAGGATACACCCGGGCTCAACACGAGATGGCCAGAATTGAGGCAGTCATGGGCCTGCCTTTCACTGACCAAGACAAAATCTCTCCATAAGTGACCCCGCACTGCTCTCTGGTGGTCATTGCTATCAAATGCACACTGGCTTAAAAGGATGCCTTCTGGAGCCTCTTAAATTTACAATCTAGCAGATGCCCTCAGCATTTGGGCTTTAGGGCTAACTTAATGGACCTACATGAACCCAATACTGCTGTGCTATAAGTATAGTGATCATGAAAATTAATGTGCTTTATGCCTGTGTCTGGTTCCACCAATAGGCCTAGACAATTCAGTTAGCCTTGAAGAACTACCACTAATAAACTCTTAAAATGTGACAGGCATTGTGATTGGCCCTTTGGGTCATACAATTAATCTTCAGAAAAGGTGCTATAGTTATTTACATGTTAGAGATGAATAAACAGGCTCAGGGAGGACGTTTCACCCTTGCAAGAATCTGACATTCAGCTCTGGGTGCCACTAGCCTGTTCCCATTGGTGCCCCACCCCAGACAATGGGAATGAGAGGGGAGTAAAGGAGGCCGGGACACTTTCTTTGATGTTTTAAAAATGTTTTTTAATAATTAATATTGATTACTTCTTGTCACACTTTAAAATTTAGACTAAATTCTGGCATCTCACAGGATGGAGGGATATTACCAGTCAAGCATGTCCAGAAGAGGACAACTAGGACACCGGGTTCTTTCACCCGGAGGGGCAAAGACTCCTAGGACTATGGTAGCTGTTTTCTGACCGACGCAGATCCAGGAGAGTGAGTTTGTTCTGTATGTGTCTCCAGGGTGCAGACCCAGGGCCAAGGGAGCAGAGTTCTCAAGGCAGATTTCAGCTGCATGTCAAGGCATTTGGCTAGCCAGTCAATAGGGGCCGTCCCACCAGTGAAAAGGGTGGCCTGTGGGGCGTCTCTAGGAGGGCTTAGACAGGAGGTCACTGGGACGTTTATACAGGAAATCATTTGTGGGTAGAAGACAGGTTCTAAAGCCCTACCAGCTCCTATGTCTGTGATCTGCCTGTGGGTAGCAGTACCGGCTCTAGCCTGTAGGTGGCAGGTGGCAGCCTTGCTCATTAGGAGCCCAAACCTGTTTGGTGCCAGAGTTCCCATTGGCTGGACACGTTTTCACTTGAGGGGCCTTACAAACTACTGATGCCTGGCCAGTAGAAGGAGAAGAGGAGGGTGGACTGTATCATCAAGGATTCTGACTTAGTTGATCTTGGGTGAGGCCGAGGCCTTGGGACTTTTAAGAGCTCCCAGGTGGTTCGAAAGGGAGTGACTGATTGAATGCTTTAACCCTGCTGTTTCTCTTGGTTCAACAGGCAGTTTGTTTCACTTTTTTTTTCTTTCCCTGTGCTCTGTAGGGGAAGCCTGGGCCCACAGCCCCTCCCTGCAAAAAACTAGGAGCATCAAAAGATATGTATGCCACCAGAAGCTGCAAAGAATACTAGCTCATTAAAGGAAAGAAAATAATAATGTTCCTCTTGAAACAGGAGGGAAAGAAGAAACAAGGCCCCAAACAGTGCACATGAAGAGTGATAGGCATTCGGTTCCCTCAGGAAATGAATTAAATCAAGTCATGCAGAGGGCAGGGAATGCTCTAGAAGGCAGGGTGATATACGGGGTGGGGTGGGGTGGGGGCAGGAGACCCATCTCCTCCAGTAGCAGGGGCTTCGACTTGTGGCCAGGCAGTGGTGGTTCTGGGACTCGGGACTCTTCAGGGACCTGGGACATGGGCTGGCCAAAGTGGACTCCCAGGGAGAATGAGGGACCTCCTGAGGCAGAACTTATCCTGAGAGGCATTGGGTTTCTGCCTGTGATGGTGAACTGACCCAGCCCATAGCCTCAGTCCCACGTGTTGCAGCTGCCCTCAGACCTGCCCCAGCCCAGCATCAGGACCTCACAGAGAGAAGGAGCTACCCTGAGCACAGGAATGGCTATTTCCATAATGCTTGCAGATGCTGGAGCACAACCCATGCTGCTCTGGCCTGGGCAGGGACTGGGGTGAGGCAAGTAAGTACAAAATTTAAGGGGACAATAAAAACTGGGTAATTAATAACATTAATATTCAATGCTATATTTTTCAGTCAAAATTAACACAAAAGAATCCATGGTGAACAAATGTTTAAATTAAGACAGGATGGTATTAGTGGGTTTTCCTTTTGCTTTGGCTCCATTATGGCCTGGTGCTATCAGGACTTCCCTGCCAAACAGCAGGCAAACGCAGAGGGGAAGTCTTCTGCAACTTGGCACCGTGCTTCTCCTGAGCATCAGCTCGGGCCTCTGGAGAACTTGATTACTTTGGCTCCTGGTTGAGGACAGTGGTGGCTGGCAGAGCAGTGGTGCCACCTAGTGGGAGACTCCAGGTGCCAAGGAGTGAAAGGTAATGCCAGGCAGAGCAACAGAGTCGCCCAGAGGCTGCCTAGGAGAGCTGTTGGTGCTTTGGGAGATACTCCTGGTGGCACCTGAGGTGGGGCAGCCGGGGACTGGTGAACAGACAGGCCAGGGGGCAGGGAGTGTGGTTCTCACAGTTCCTGAGGGCTGGGTACTCCCAGGGCAGGAAATTCCCATTCTAGCTTTAGCACTGCCATGAGCAGGTGGGGTGACTTTGAAACAGTCATTTATCCTCTATGTCCTTCTCTGGGAAGTCAGACGGTTGGTGTGGACCATCTGTGTGGCTCCTGTCCTCCCCAGTGTTCTGTGGCCATGTCTCTAGTTCTGGGACTAGTGTGAGAAAGCCAGCTCTGGGAGAAACTAAACATCCTCCTGTCTGTCAGGAGCTCTAGGCAGCTTCACCAGCAGTGTTGGGGAGTGCATATCCAGCCAAGGCATACCCCATGTGCGTGCTGGGGGATGATCACACCCACCACACCAGCCTCAGTGAAGTGGCTTTTTCTTGAAACTTGTAACAGCCTGTGTCAAACAACTTAACACTTAAATAGTTATATTAATAATTAATTCATAAAATCATAGACTCAGACCCTCAGGGTAGGTGAGTAGCAGTTTGTGAGTGCCCAAGATTAGCAAGAAAAAAAAATCAGAGGGTTTGCTCAGAGAATTTTTTTAAAGAAAGATTTTTTTAAGAGAGGTGTAGGAAAACAAGATTCACCTCCTCATACAACCACAAAAAAAATTACAACTTAGCCTCAAAACGAATAACCAGAACTGTCAGAAAATTGAACTGTATGATAGTCCAACAACAAAGATTTAAAGAAACCACATTTATCCAGTGGGTAGGAGGGATGGAGATGTGGAGACGGGTGGTGAGGTGAGCAGATGCTGTGCGGCATGGAAAGGCAGCAGTGGTGGAATGTGCACAGGCAGTCCCCACATTCACATGTGGAGGATAAAAATCAGGAGGGATACTTTGGGAGAAAATGACCCCAGCCCCAGGCCAAACTGCATAGCCCATGGTTCCAGCACTGGGAGGATAAAGCTCCATAACTTCTGGCTATAAAACCAGTGGGGTTTGGGGCAGCAGAGGAAACTGCCAGACTTTCAGAAAACTCTGCTTAAAGGGCCTGCACAGTATTAAAATTTACACACACACACACACACACACACACACACATTGGGATTTAACACCAGGGCAACAGCTGGAAGGGCACCAGTCACATATGAGGAGTGGGTAAAGTGACTGGAAATGGGGCAAATGCCAGGCAAACCCCTGGAAACCAAGCAGCAGCACAGTCCCCTCTCTGAGCCATCCCCCAACACAGAGCCACAAAGCAGTATAGCAGGTTGCCCTACCCTGGTGATTACCTAAGACTCTGCCCCACACAATTTATAGGTGCCTTTTACAGGGAGTCAAAGCAGTTCCACCTAATACATAAAATCAAACACAGGGAGGCTGCCACATTTAGGACACAAAGAAATATGGCCCAAATGAAAGAACAGAATAAAACCCCAGAAAAAGACCTAAATGAAACAGAGATAGCCGACCTATCAAATGCAGTGTTCAAAACACTGGTGATCAGGATGCTCAAAGAACTCATTGAGTACAGCAACAACATGAAGAAAGAAATGAAGTTTACACTAAGTGAAATAAAGAAAACTCTACAGGGAACCAACGGTGAAGGGAAGGAAGCCAGAATTCAGACCAATGATTTGGAACATAAGGAAGAAATAAACATTCAACCTGAATAAAAAGAAGAAGCAATACTTCAAAAAAATAAGCATAGTTATAAGAAGACTCTGGGACATCTTCAAATGTGCCAACATTTGAATCATAGGGGTCCCAGAGGGAGAAAAGGAATAGAAAGAAATTAAAAACTTATTTGAAAAAATAATGAAAGATAACTTCCCTAATTTGGCAAAGGAAATAAACATACAAGCCCAGGAAGCACAGAGAGTCCCAAACATGTTGGACCCAAAGAGGATCACACCAAGACACATCATAATTAAAATGCCAAAAATTAAAGATAAAGAGAGAATCCTAAAAGCAGCAAGAGAAAAGCAGAGAGTTATGTACAAAGGAGTTCCCATAAGACTATTAGCTGATTTCTCAAAAGAACCATTGCAGGCCAGAAGGGGCTGGCAAGAACTATTGATGTAATGAAGAGCAAGGACTTACAATCTAGATTTCTTATCCAGAAAATTCTGATTCTATTCTGAGAATCAGAAAATGGGTATTGGGACCCAGTGATAGGAGTTATATAAACCTTCCTGAGGATTCTGGGGCATGTTAAAAAGAAGCCCCACTTCTCAATCCCTAGTGTGCCCTGGGGATCTTGCTAGCATGCAGATTCTGATTCAGTGCCTGATGACTGGCAGATGGGGAGGAACAAGAGAGTCCAGAGGTGTGTCAGGATTTCAACAAGTGGAGGTGGTCCTGGTGGGAGGTGGTCGGTGGGGGTGTAGAGGACAGCCACGTTTGTGGGTGTGTAGAAGTCTTGGGGGCATCATGGCATCTGGGCAGAGCAGCACTAGATAAATGTGGTGTTTCAGACAGGAGAATGAAAGAGGACTAAGCTTCATCTGCTCATTTGAGTGGATTTGGCTGTGACATTCACTGCCTTGACCCTATACACCCTTCTGACCAAATGGCTTGTGAACCATGTAGATGAGCACATCTTCCTATCACCAGCCTTAAAATCCAAAGAAGGGTTTCATGAACCGTGAGAGCTAGAAAGGAGACCTGTGAAAACTGCTTCTTACTTTTGCCTTAGAGCAATGATTAACATTCAAACCATCTTTTTATCTCAGGAGCTCAGAGTGATTTTTAAAACATAGAACTACTATAAATTTTTCTTTACACATGTGGCTCGGGCCACCAAAAAAAAAAAGGCCTGCATTTATCTTCAACCCCATATTCCAGATAATGAAACAAAACCAATATTACTCAGGATTACCTGACAAGACGGAATTTAAAGGAAGAAGGGTGGGTGGGAGCCCAGGTTGAATGAGCATTTTCTATGTGTCAGCATCCAGCCATTCAGGCAACAGAAATGCCCCTGGAATCAGAGTTAGGGATTTCAAACTCAGCTTGTGGGGCTGTTTGGGGTTCAGAACTTTGGGGGTCCTTAATTGCTGAAAGGACCAGTTTGAGGCGTGGGGGCAGCCTGACTGGTTCTGCCCTCTGACTCCTCCCTTGGGGGGACACAGAAGAAAGGGGGAGAAGCAGGTGGTGGGAGACACTTATATAAGGCCCCCTCTGATGGCAGCAGGACCCACTGAGGTCACAGCTGAAGTGCTGGTCCTCCCAGAGGGAATGGCTCTTATTCCACCTTGTCCCAAGGAAGCTCTCAAAAGGTGAGAATGAGCTCCCTGGGGCTGCACGCCCTTGTCATGGGAGATTAGTTGTAGCTACATCAGATGTATTCAGCATGTATTTATTGATCATTGATTACACACTACACATAGTCCATTTAGTGGTCTGAATATGCTGTGGGACTGAAAGAAAGTCACTTAAAAAGGCAAAAACCCATGTCCTTTTAATTTACTTTCCAACAGGGGTCATCCTGTGTGAAGTCTATGGCCTTTGCTGTCTCATGGGGCGGTGGTGCGATGACACTGGACACTATATGTTAGAAGAGCTCCTGCAACAGTGTCTGGCAGCACTCAGGCAAGCTTTAACCGGCTGCTGCTGCCATTCCCTCCCCAGCACAGTCGGGCACCCAACGCTAGTCCTGGGAGTGGGCAGCTTCTCTGCCTCAGTGACTTAAGTCTGCTCTGCGGACTTCTCACGGAGCAGAATGTAAATTGTGAGTAGAACATGTACCCTGCCCTCGTAACCCAGAGAGAGGCTCATGTCCCAAACCCACCCCCTTCCAGAAACCAGCAGCCTGTGAGGTGGAGATGAGACAGGTCAGATGGCCACAGTAGAAACAAAGAAGGAGAAAATTTTGTTTCTGGTGAGACCCATTATTTGAAAGGCTGTGTTTTTTCCCCTGGGAATGGTGCTAGGATACCCACATAATGAGCACCCACATGGTAATGTTATTATAGGTAGTTAGCTAAATATTAATAAAGAGAACAAAGGGATTTAGACATTGAGCTTTAAAAACTGGGGAGCATGAGCCTTGTTCTTCAGGTCTGCACACCTGTTGCCCATGGGACAGAGACCCTAGGCCCAAAATAGGGGCAGCTGCTTTGATGCTAATATTCTAGGACTGAGGATGAACCATATTTGGAAATTCCTGTCCCTCCACCCATTTGCTTGCCCTCCCCACTCTGAGTCTTGGGACCTCAACACAGGCTTTCTCTCTCCTTTTTCCTGGTCCAGCTTTCTTGGGGACTTGTTCTTTGTCCATTGCCTCTTCCTGGGCATGTAGTAGACAAGTAATAAATGATAGATGAGAGAGTAAATGCATAAAGAAACACAGACCTGGAACTTCCAGCAGCAAAGCAGGGAGGTGCAGGCTTTGGTACTGATGCACACGAGCTGACAGGTTCCTGTCTTCACAGGGCAGCACCTCACCCCCAAGGGCCTCCTCTCTGATACTTGATTCTCTCTTCAGGCTCATCAGCCTGTGTGAATTGCAAACAGGTGTGCCCACACCCATTGTTTCAGAAAGCCAAGAAAATCAACTTCATGGCTAGGATTGCTCACAAATTTGTGAAGAACCAGTTCTGGGTAATTATTGTCTGGTTATTACTGATACACAGAGGCAGATAGCATAGAAAGAACTAGTTTTCCTCAAGGGCACACAGTTTTCCCCCACCACTTTACTGTCTCTGCTAGGAATCCAGTCCAGCACATGCATGGAGCTCCTGCTGTGTACAGAGCACTGTGCTCATTGCTAAAGGAATCGACTACCTTTTGTTCTGAGACTATAAAAGCATTGCCACCCTGTCACGTTGCTGAATTTCTCACTAACTCTGTTTTGTTTTTCATCCTTATTATTTAGTACTTATATTTCCTTTATTGTCCTTGAGCTTCAAGGTTCTGTGTCATTTATTTTGTATTCCTGAATCACTGGGTTACCCTATGCTGGTGACAACAGTTCCTTTTCTTTATTTCAGCTGTCCTTTCTCTCAGAAAACTGGTGTCAGGGATCTTGACAAAGGTGCCCTTAGGGTACCTTTTACTTGCTCCCCTCAATCTCCTCAAGGCTCCTAAATGAGGGACACATCTCATTTGGGAGAACACGGAGAGGGCCCACCAATGCCTGGGTACTGGGGCCTCTTGCTCACTGCCATGGAAAACCTGAAACATCTTAGCTAAAAATAATCAGTGCCATCCTGGGCTCTGGCTGCCAATGGCCTGCTGCTGGGGACATAAGCACCTCCGGAATGTCTCGGCATCGCCCAGGGTAACCGGATCATGACTTGGCTCCAGCACGCAGCCTCAGAACCTCTTGGCCTCAGCTGTTTTTAGCAGAGGGATTATTGGTAGGGATGCAAATAGACCTCCATGATATGGGTGGCTTCCTCACCCCACATTCCTAGGCACTTTGTTTTATTAGAGCCCTCAGCTGTCACCATGATCCAGGCGTGGAGAAAGGAAAGGCCACCCTCAGCAGCTGGTGGCAGCCTGCAAGCTTCAAGTGTGCCCCTCATAAGGGAATGTCACCTCTTATTAGAAGCTGTGTCCCTCACATATCCTTAAGAAGGGGCCACCTGCCAATCATAAATCAAGATGCCATCTGTTCCAAATAAAGAAGGAGCCTACCATCCTAGCTGGCTATCCTTTTATGGTTGACAGGTTATTTTTTAATCCTGTAAATGAGCATGTATTTCTTATGTAATTAAAAAAATTTTTTTAAAGATTTTATTTATTTACTCTTAGAAAGAAGGGAAGGGAGGGAGAAAGAGGAGAGAAACATCAATGTGTGAGAGATACATCATTCAGTTGCCTATCACATGGCCCCATCTGGGGACCTGGTCCACAACCTGGGCATGTGCCCTGACTGGGAATTGAACTGGTGACCTTTTGGCTCCCAGGCTGGCACTCAATCCACTGAGCCACAACAGCCAGGGCTAAAAATTATTTTTAAAATAATAAATAGACATCTGCTGAGAGATTTGAGGCACAGTAAGTCAGAAAGTCAGATTTCTGGATAATATATGAATTACAGTGGAAAAATGAAAATACTAAAGGAGAAATGTGAGTCTATTTAGAAAAACAAAAAGTGATTTTAAATGGCCCTTTACTTGGAAACAGTGAGATTCCATCCAAAGAAGTTACGTGGAAGAGGGGGTACCTTACACCCTTTCTAGCATCTTGTTTGGGGGCTCAGGTGTAAAAGCACTAGTAGATAAAACAAAGGAGCTGAAGATCACCCAGGTTCCTGTTGAGTGATCAAAGGCCCGTCTGAGGGGACACCCTCTGAAGGCAGGCCAGGCTGAACTCAGCCTGGGCAAGAGAAGGGTTGTAGTGGAATCCCTGGAGGAAGGTAACATAAATGGTCAACAGTCAAAAAGAAAAGAAAGTGTGCCCTCTGCTTTATCTGGCCAGTTGCAACACACCTTTGCCCCATCCTCTGCCTCCCCAAGGTGTTTCTTGTGTCTGCCTGACCAGCTGCTCAGGTTGGCAGCACACGGGGTGTAAAGGAGTGGTGGGATCTAGAGAGAATCCCAGCCCTGCCATTTGGACTTTGAGCAAGTTACTCTGTGCTTGGTTTCCTTCTCATTGATAAAGCAGGGGTGACAGCCCTGTGTCATCATCACTGAGTTGTTATACCGATGACATGGGGCAGCGTGTGCTGAGAGGAGAGCCCTTGGTAAGAGTTCAGTAAACAGTGGCTGAGATCATCCCCCCTCCTTTCCAGAACACGGCTTCCCTCTGCTGCATGGGTGGCACAGCAGGTCCTTACTTGGAATGGAGTGGGGGATGATCTCAGCCACTATTTACTGAACCTTTCCTTTCATTCCCCCCATCCTTTCATTTTTCTTTCCTCAAAGTCAGAGCCTATATTTTCTGCAGTCATGGGCATCCTTTGTTTCATGGAATAAATGAACACTGGAAAAGGTGGTCATAATACTAACTCTTAGAAAGTGAATTTTTCCACTTGTATCCTTCACAAAATCAGAGCCTGATGGAGCAGGTCATGGATAGCTTCCAGAACCCAACCTCCCCCTTCTCCTTTGTGTAAAACATCAGGCTTTGCTGGTGAGTAAACACGTCAGGTCTTACAGCCTCAGAGGTTTTCTAGTTTGTGGCCCAGTTTTGCATACAATGCATCAGAGCCTTCTTTTATCAATTCTTCATGTCTGAGATTCTGTAACACAAGTTCATGTCAAAGATGGTCCCTCCTTTCTTCCTCCTGCCCTTTCTCTCTCCTCTCCTCCCTTCTTATCTGTGTTTTAGGATGTATTTTTAAAGGATAATCACAGTATCACACTACATCTTGAAAATGAATCATAATCCCATATCTTTGTGAAATATTCAGTAATTTTCAAATTTCACCAATTAGGAAATGAGTGTGTGAGTGTGTGTGTGTGTGTGTGTGTGTGTGTGTTAACAAGGTCCATGCAAGACAATTGGTGGATAGTTCCATTAAATCCAGTTGAATCTATAACCTATGGTCCCCCCTTCTATTTCTTTTATGTCTTTTCCTTGAAATTTATTTATTGAAAAAACTAGATGGTTTGTTCAGTCCCAGAGTTTATGGGTTATATCTTGCATACCTTGCATTTCCTATAAGTTGGTGGTCACATTTAGAGGCTTGATTAGACCCAAGTTAGATTGGAGGGCACAAATTCTCCCTGGGCAGTGGTACACACTCCTATCATGAGGCACGTAATGCCTGGGTCTCTATATTTTTGTGATAATACTCATAAATCATGTCATTCCTGATTCACATAAAAATGGTGATGTTCCAGTCTTTCACTCCTTCTTTACCAATTTGAGTACCTCTGTAACAAGAAAATACACTTGCTTTTTCAACCACCCACTTTCCACAGAAGGCAATGCCAGGAAGTTCCAAGAGGCTCTGGGTCTAGAGCCCATTGCTTTCAGCCTCAGGCCTGGGTCAGACCTGTTCTTATATCTGTGATTTTCTCTTAGGGACAGCCACCCCAGAAGGACATGCCACATTTTAGTCACAGTGTTGCCATGAAGTATTGAAAACAAGTTTAAAAAATGTGATTTTTGAGACAGAATTATCTGAAATCACTGATAGGCCAAATCTAACGTCAGTAGTGGCTCCCTTTCTATAAATGACAGATCCAGCAAGTGCTGAACTTGGTGCTGGGTGCTGAAGAAAACTCCCCTGGGTCTTTAATTCTCATAGAGTCAACCTGGTCATCTCTTAATCTTCTAGAATAAGAAAAAGAGGGGAACTCACAACTATTTCTGATAAGTTTAATTGTGACAACAAGTGATCCCAGGTTAGTAGATGCTAGTTCAGGTAGCAGATCAGCCAGAGGGTTATTTTGACATCCTGCCACATTTTGTCTTTAAGGAGAAGACAGGTTTACCCTGGGTAAGGTGTAAGATTTTCTATTGTGTGGCTTTGAAATAGTGTAGACTGAACCAAGGACTCAGTGGCAGATTATTCATTTATGTCCTTCATTTGTGTATTTCTAAGAGTTGGCATAGTGCTTGTTTGCCCAACAGACATTTCAGAGGTTCTCTTATAGAATTGGGGGTGGGTATCCCCTGCCTTATAAACTATTCAACTTGCGTTCCCCTCATACCATATTGAGATTACTCTTGACAAACTCCTCCTCTCTTCTCCCTGACAAAGCAGTGGTTAACCTAGGAGTATTTTTTCTTTCTGATCTCATCTCAAATTTAAATCAAGAGTGATCTCTCCCTATTCTCATGTGTACACACCAGTTGAATTTATCAAGCCATCTGCTTACTGAGATTTCAACATTAGGCATTAAAATCTCCAAACAATGAACCATTTCCCCACAGGCAGGAGGAAACAATGAAACAGTCCCAAATTCAAAACAAAGTTTATTGCATGTGAAAAGCAGTTAGGTGGAAATTAAGTAAAATGGTCAGGAACCATGAAAATATACATTTTGCATATTTTCTGTCCTGTCCCAGAAGAGGATCGCTCACTCTTCACTCTCATGGACCACCATCTGCAAAGACAGTGGGCATTTTTAGTTATGTCATATGACAGAGACACATTTCCTCCAGCTCCCTCTCCTGGAAAGCATCAGGGAGCTGCCTGCTTTTATGTTTCAGTAGGACATGGGATATTTTTTTGGATCTCAGGAGAATGCACAATTGCATATATGGAGAAACTCACCCATAACATGAAAAACTGGCACCCAGAGAGAACTAGCCCCATACACTGGGGCTTCCTACCCGCAAGTACCTATTTACATGCAGAGTGACTGAAACAGTACCAGTAGACGGTGCTTGACAGGTCTCAGTGGGAACTGTTCATTCCTTCACAGAACAGTGTTTGTCTTTCATTATGACTTAACAGGCCTGGGTTCTAGCAGGGCTGTTCTCAACTAAGTGACCTTAAGCAAAATCCCTTCCCTTTCTGAGCCCAGGATGGACCAGTTCTAAAGCTGATGGTTCTCTAAGGTTCCTTCTATTTCATAAACATCTACATCACACTGGGTTCTCCCCAGATTGTCCAGGGAGCTGCAAGTCCAGCCCACATCTGCTGTTCTCCATCAAGTTCCAGCAGGAAGCACCTACCCTGCTGGAGGTGAAGTCTCGGGTCTTAGCACGAAGCTTATTGACTTGAGATTCAGCAATGTCAGCACGTTCTTCAGCCTCCTCGAGCTCATGCTGAGCTTTTCGGAATTTGGTGAGATGAGCATTGGCTTGTTCATCCTAAAACCAAAGAGCCCAGGCAGGTGAGATCAGCATGCACCCCCTCTTAGAGCTCACCATGAGACAGACCAGGCTGCTGTTCTAATCACAAACATGTCTGACTCACAGCCTCCTCAGCCTGCCTCTTGTAGGACTTGACTTTCACTTGAAGTTTATCCACCAGGTCCTGTAATCTCAGCACATTCTTCCTGTCCTCTTCACTCTAAAAATGAGAACATGGGAATGTAGAGTTTCATGAGGTCTGGCCAATTTTCTGGTGCTAAAATGTGTCATCCTGTTGTCGGAAGAGAGACCCCAAGGTGGCGTTCACACTTTAGAGAGAAAACACATCTCCAGTTTTCTTTCCACTTACCTGGTAAGTTAACTCCTTGACCCGCCGCTCATACTTCCTCAGGCCCTTGACAGACTCGGTGTTCTTCTTCTGCTCCCCTTCAAGTTCAAACTCCAGCTCTCGGATCTGGGGACACAGTTGGGAAGTTAGTCTGGGGCTGTAGCACCAACAGGAGAAGCTGAAGAGCTCTGTTTATGCTAGAGTCCTTCCTGCAAGTACCCGTGTCTCCAGTTTCTGGATCTGCTTCTTCCCGCCCTTCAGGGCCAGCTGCTCAGCCTCATCCAGACGGTGCTGCAGGTCCTTCACCGTCTGCTCCAGGTTCTTCTTCATCCGCTCCAGGTGGGCACTGGTGTCCTGCTCCTTCTTCAGCTCCTCAGCCATCATGGCCGCCTGAAAAGCAAATCATACCCACTAAGAGCAGGCAAGGATTAAGTGCCTTGGAGCTGTTGAAACCTGGGTAACAGGAGGACCAGAGCCCAGCTACAGAAAAAGGACAGTAGGTGAGATGAGTGAGAACATCCTTCCACAGGGGAATGTGAAATGAGCTACACTGGGCACAGAAAAGAACCTAAAAAAGGAAACTTTCAAGGACTTGATGGGAAATGGTTTCTTCCTTTTCTTAAACTGGACTCCTTGGAACTCAGTCCATTTAAGAAAATTGTTTCTTTTGTTATCTCCATGATCACCAATATATTTCTTCAAAGGAACCTGAGACCTAGAGAAGACTGATTTGATGCCTAGCATCACAGGTTTGGAGATAGTGAGATTAAGGAAGGCCTCTAGAAAGTGAGCATGAATGGGCAGGACAGCAAACTAGTTGCAAGGTAATGTTCTCTATCAGGCAGCTGATGGCACTGTGGGCACCATAGCTGCTGGAGAAGATGTCTGAGACCCAGAAAGGTTAGGTGCTCCTGGGAGCAAAGCTGGCTTCATGTGAGGTAAATTTTGGTGGGATACTGACATCTGATGGTTTAGAATAAACCATATGTTGAAGGAAAGAAGAGCACAACTTCCCATGGGCATAAAACAGAATGTAAGCCATCCCAGTCTGTTTTTCCTATGCTCCCTTATTTCTCATAGCTACCTTTTAAATGTGCATGAGGGGCCACACTGACTTCAAGGGGAGTGGGCAGCAGCGCACACCATGTGTGCCCTGCGGGAGGCTCCAACCTGGCCAGCGGGAACTGTGTCAGGGTTGGGAAAGGGCTGGGGGCTTTAATGACACACAGTCTAGGCAGCTGCACAGGAGCAGGAAGGAAATGCCATACATCAGTGATGGCCTTCTTTGCTTTCTCTTCCGCATTCCTGGCATCCCTGCTGGCATCTTCCACCTCGCTCTGCAGCTGCATGAGGTCTGTCTCCAGCTTCTTCTTGGTGTGGATGAGGCTAGTGTTCTAGGGGGAGAGGCACAGGTATTGTTGACAAGGCAGTCTGAGGCTGAAACCCTTCCTCCCGGCCTCCTGGTTCCCCACCTGGGTGTGCAGCAGCTGCACTCTCTCGTTGGAGTCCAGCAGCTCCTGTTCAGCCAGCTTCCGAGCCCTCTCCGTCTGCTCCAGAGATGCACGCAGCTCCTCCACCTCGGCCTGCAGCAGGTTGGCTCTGCGCTCCACGATGGCCAGCTGCTCCTTCAGGTCCTCCTGGCCCCGGAGAGCGTCATCCAGGTGTAGCTGGGTATCCTGTCCAGAGGAAAAAGGAAGTCTAGCTGAAATTCAGGCTTTAGGACCATAAGCCTAGTTAATGACTTTGAGTGCTTGAGGCCGGGAGAGGTTTCCCACCAGGGAGTTATCTCAAACCTTCAGCTGGCCCTGGACACTCCTAAGGTGCTTCAGGGTCTCTGCAGCCTGGCGGTTGGCGTGGCTCAGCTGGATCTCAATTTCATTCAGATCCCCCTCCATCTTCTTCTTAATCCTGATGGCCTCGTTCCTGCTCCGCACCTCGGCGTCCAGGGCGCTCTGCATCATCTCTACTGTTCTCTGGTAGTTTCTCTTCAGCTGCTCAGTCTCTTCATCTTTCTCAGCAATTTTTCTATCGATTTCTGATTTCATTTGTGTTAATTCCAGCTGGATTCGAAGGATCTTGGCTTCTTCATGTTCAAGTGCAGCCTTTAAAGAACAAAAAACAGAAATAGCATCAGTGATGGTAAAGAACCTGCTACACTGCCCTACAGGGTAATAAAGCATCAAAGGAATATTCATAACTCTAATTCTGCAATTCAGAACCATCTTTAAAAAGCAAATCCCTAATTTATCTTCAGTGCAGAAAAAAATGTTTCATTGCTATTTGTTTAGATTATACTATCAAGAAATAATAACATTTAAATAATCACATTTCTTAGGAGTAAAACACCCTATGAATATTTTTAATTCATCTAAGATTTTATAAAATCTCATTTTTAGACCTATTGTAGTATATTGATTTTTTCCAATAAATTTAAGACAAATTACAGTATCATCTCATTCAACCTCACAGTTACACTGTTTGATAGGAAAGGAGCAGGCTTTGGGACTGTGCTTTTTAAAGAGGCAAAAATGAAAACAGAGTGGAGCCAGCTTGCCTCCTGGGGTGCAGCTGCAACAGGACCGCCTCTGTTCCTGCCAACGCCACCTCCCTAGCACCCTGCTCACCTCTGCTTCCTCAAGAGCCAGCTGGACATCAGCCTTTTCCAGCTCGATCTGCTTTCTTGATTTCTCCAGTTCGTGGATGGTTTTACCATTTTCAGCAATTTGTTCTGTGAGATCTGCTATCTCTTCTGCAAAGAAGAAAGTTACAGCTGCATTTGAACACCTCTGCACAGGTTTCCAGGCATCATAGGCATCAGCTGAATCCTTTTTAATGAGTTTATTATCATTGTAAGGGTGCTGTTTCCTAGAGATAAGATACTGTATAGAGAAAGACTCAAAAAATATAGTAACCCTTCAGATGATGAACATTTCTGTGCATGTGTTAATGCACATGGGTGGCAGGAATTTGAGCCTGAAGTCACACCCTCTCGTACTGGGAAGGGGATTTCAGATGCTTTAAAACTGCTTACGTTCCAAGTTCTTATTTTCTCGTTTCACGGTTTCAAGTTGGTCTAAGGCTTCTTCATAGGCATTTTTCAGTTTGAAGAGTTCAGTGCTCAGGGAGCGGGACTCCTTCAGAGATGCCTCCAGCTCTGCCTGGCTCTCCTCACACTTGGTTTTCCATTCGGCTAGCACCTGAAACACCACAAGAGAAGTTACCACCACTTATTAGCACTCTTTTTCCAAGCTTCTAACCAAATAGAACCATTAAAGGAAATCCTCGGAGTTTGTCTCTTGCCTAGCTCCTTGTTCTTGATTAATGGACTAGCCAGAATTTTGGTCTGTAAATTTACTCAAAATCCATGATTGATCAGTAACAACTGTCTCCAAAAAGCAAATGGATCCTGTGAGAAGGAATTAGCTGGGGATAACTGTCCCTTTCCTAATATAAAAATGACCCTATATTTTAAAATATTTCATTAAAACTTTGGTTCAAGTAAGCCTATCTGCCACACCAAAAGGGGGACTCCCAGAAAGCTCTATGGGACCCAAGTTATATTTGTGCATGTCAGCCATCCAGATAGACCAGCAGCATGGGGGAGGAAAAATGTTTGGGGATGAATAACATTGTAGAAATGGGCTTGTCCCCGCTGACAATGTTTGAAACGAACTTGCACCCCTATCCCATTCCCATTTCATTTCACAAATGAGGAGACTACAGGTCAGTGAAGTCCAAGGAGTTGCCCAAGCTAACAGTGCTGGTGTGCAGCAGGACGGGGACCGAGTATCCTCCTTCCATGACTACAAAGTACTCCCCACATCACAGCAGTCAGCCAGCGTGAAGCCAACCCCACACCTTGTCAAAGTTCCTCTGCTTCTTGTCTAAAGCCGCTGCCATGGAGTTGGCTCTCTCCACATCAACCATCAGATCCTCGACCTCCCCTTGCAGCCTCTGCTTGGTCTTCTCCAAGGAAGCACATTTCGCATTCACTGCCTCCACCTGCTCCTCAGAATCCTGAAGGCGCTGAGCAAGTTTTTTCCTTGAAGAATATGAAAGAGAAGCAGATGCTATTTAAGTTTCAATCCTCTTGAACATCACTATTCATTATGTTGGAATCACTAACCTTATGATTCAAATGCCCATTTGTTTTCATAAGCCCAGGAGAATTTCCTGGCTGCTAAAAAATCAATAATCAACAACCTGCCTTGTCTCTAACCAAGATCAAAGTTGTCTATCTTAAGGAAATGTGCTAAGGCCAGGTCCCTCCAATGGCACAGCACTGCATTAAAAGACATGGGATGGGGAAACATCTAGTCACAAAACAAGCTTATTCCCAAGTAGTTCTCAAGTCAATGCCCTTTACCATGTGATCATTAAAGGTAAATAGAGTTGCTCACTTGGCTTCCTCCAGCTCCTCTGTGCGCTGGATGGCGTCGGTCTCATACTTGGTCCTCCACTGGGCAACCTCACTGTTGGCCTTGGACAGCGCCCTCTGCAGCTCAGCCTTGGCTTCCTGCTCCTCCTCATACTGTTCCCTCAGCAGGTCACAGTCGTGGCGGGAGGATTGTAGGGCATGGGCCAGGGCGTTCTTAGCCTGAAAACATCAAGAAAGGGGACAGTCCCCAGGGGATTACTATTTTAATGCCATGTGCATGATGCAATCCAAGTACTCTCCTCTTATCATCACCTAATGAGTGAAGTTGCCCTGTCCTGTGGGTAGTGCTTGAAAATCAGACCACAGAAGCACTCCCTCAGGGGACGCACCTTGCTCTCTTCCTCCAACTGCCTCTTGAGCTCCTCTATTTGCTGGGTGAATGCTTGCTTGCTCCTAGAAAGTTGGGATACTATACTTTCCTTTTCCTCCAGTTGACGACTCAGTTCACCTGTGTCCAGAAAGAAACGTTTTATTAATTCATCCATGAATTCATTTGTTTACCAAACTCCTACTGTGTGTGAGGTTCTGTGCTAAGATCGGGGGAGAGAGCAAATTATGAGGTATGGTCCTTTCTTAGGGGTAAAGGAATGAGTCCTCGAGAAAGAAAGTGAAAGCACAACCTCATAAATATTGCCGTAAATGACTAGAACTGTGGAATGGCTTTTGTCAATAAAACCCATGAGGACAATTGTAAATGTAAACATGACCAAGAACACCTAAAAACTCCCCCAGACCTTCCAGTGGTTGGTGTTTCCAGCTGCTTGTTGATTCATCATCAAGAGAAAACATGCTTTCCAAAGACTTGATATCTCTAATAATCAGAACATGAACCCTTGGGTGAATATGGTGAGTTCAGGTTTACGTGCTTATGTGGAGGTAGGAGAGAAAAAGGTGGGGATGACAGGCTTTAGGACTCTTTCTCACACCAAGATTATTTTGGAAGGGCAACTAAACTTCTTGTCTTCATTGTCTTGGTTGTGGCTGCTAGCAAAGGATGGATGCACCAGTGACGATGAGGGGCTGCAGGACCAGCACTGGGTGAAACCACATTTCTAAGTGGAAGCCCCAAATAAAATAATGTTCCCCAATATTCTTATTACACACCAAGGGACTGTACAAATTGGCCATGTTCTTTTCTTTATTGTCTGGACTGTAGACAATCTGGAAACATGCACAGCAAGGAGAAGGGCCATGGGGATTTGGTTTCAAGGATGAGTCCTGCCTTTCAGACTCTTCTGAGGCACGGTCACATTAATTCAGAGAGTTAGAGCCAGGTGACACTTTGAGGCGCTTCTCTATCTAGTCTCCTTCTTTCTGTCTTGTTACTAAATTCTCAGTGTCCGTCTCCTTCAGGATATTTTGAAAGGCTCTTTTTCTGGGATATTCTAATGGTTTCTCTCCTAAAAACGTGCTTTAGTAGAAATTCTTCCCCAAACAAATAGTGCCCTTTAGTTTTGACCAATTGGTCCTCTTAGGGATCCATGAGGTGTTGCCTCCCCCCATGTCCCATCACTTACCAGCCTCAGTCTGAAGACGAGACTTCTGTGTCGTCAGTTCACTCAGGGTCCTCTGAATCTCCTCATTCTTGCCCCTGGCCTCACTTAACTGATCCTCCAGAGTTCGACATATTTTTTCCAGATTTGCCTAAAGGATTGAGAAAGAGAAGAAAATTAAGTCAGTGCTGAGATTTGAATGACCCAAAAGGTCTATTGAATTTCAAGTTGTGAGCCCCATTCTGCCCAAATACCTTGGATTTTGACACACTCTCCACGTTGCTAGAGAGATCGTCGATCTCCAACTTGAACTCGCTCTTCTCCTTCTCCAGCTTCTGCTTGACCCTCTGCAGGTTGTCTATCTGCTCTGCAAGCTCAGCCACACTATCCCCATGCTTCTTCCTCAGGGCAGCCACCGTGGCTTCGTGCTGCAGGGTGGCCTCCTCCAGGTCCCTGCGCAGTTTCAGGAACTCGGCCTCCCGCTTTTTGTTCAGCTCTATCTGGGTGGAGGTGACACCTCCCGCCTCCTCCAGCCGCTCGCTCAGCTCCTCCAGTTCTCGGGCATAGTCACTGCGCTGTTTCTCTGTCTTTGCTCGAGTTGCCCTCTCAGCCTCAATCTCTTCCTCCAGCTCCTCAATTCGAGCCTGTAGAGCCAATCACCCCCAGAGTGACTTGCTCTGAATGTCAAAAACAAGCTAGTTTCCATTCATATTAAACAAGCCAACCCTGGGACTTCTCCCAGAGAAATATGAGTATTGCTAATCTCCTTTGCTATGACTTTTTCCTGCACCAACATGATCATTACCCTGCAGTGATCAACCCAGGATGTTGTCCATTCAAAGAAAGGTTGACTCAAAATAATTCAAATATACATTTTATTTTAAATTATATTAAAAAATTATTCACACTGCTCTGTCAGCCTAGCAGAAAGGAAGCCACTGAGGAGGCAGACCCATGGTGCTGCCCACTGGCTCACATTGGCTTATAGCACAGAGAACCCAGCCCATGGTGAGCAACCCACATGTAAAAGAAAAACCCAAAACACCTCCTACCTGTAGCTCTTTGATTTTCTTCTGAAACTGAAGCCCCAGAGTCTGCTCATCTTCCACTTTGCTCTGCAGTTGACTATATTCAAAGTCCTTCCTGTGAAGGAAAATGTAGAATGTATGAAGAAAAAATACCCAGTAACTTGCAAAATTGAAATCAGTGGTCTTAGAGCATACTTCTTGAGCCTTTCATCCAGCTGTTGCTTATCATTCTCCAGATCTAATATGGACTCATGGGCAAGCTTCAAGTCTCCCTCAAGCTTCCTTTTGTTCCTTTCCAGGTCTACACGGAGCTTCTTTTCTTGTTCTAGGGAGCTTTCCAGCTGCAAAAGACGTGGTTTCCTTTTGAAAACAAATGCTTTGCAATAGAGGATTTTGGGAGTCTCTTCTAACCCAGAAGTCCTAAGACTGTCAACTAACAGCATTTACTTACGTCATCGACTTGCTGTTCCAGTTTGCTCTTGATTTTACTCAAAGAATTGACTTTGTCTTCTTCAGCTTGGAGATCATCCAGGGCCTGCTGATGGGCCTCTTGGAGGGCCTTCTTCTCCCTGGTTAACTTTGCAATTGTTTCATCCAACCCAGCGAGCTCCTCAGTAAGGTTTTTAACCTAAGAAGAAGTCACAAGCAATTGTAAAGGCAATACAATTTGGTTTGCAATGACAACATCAAGCTAGAAAGGCCCAGAAAGAGAGTACCTTGTTTTCTGTGGCATGCTTTTCCTTTTCAACCTTGGCCAGTGTCAGCTCAAGGTCATCAATGTCTTTCTTCAGTTCTGAACATTCGTCTTCCAGTTTCCGCTTCTTGGCCGTCAGCTCAGCGTTGATCTCTTCCTCATCCTCAGCTCTCTCAGTCACCTCCTTAATTTTAGCCTCCAGCTGGAACTTGGCTTTGATCAGTTGATCACATCTTTCCTCAGCATCCAACAAGTTTTCACTCTCCTTTAAAAAAAAAGAATCATGATTTCTTTTAATGACATAAGGTTTGTGACATTCCAGTATTTTCTTATATATGAAGTTCTTTATGAGGCATCTAAACTAAAAAGCAAAAGTCCCACCAAAATTCTAGTTTTCTTAAGTAACCAAATCTAGAAGGAAAGTGAAAACAAAAAGGTTTCTAAACACATACAGCTTGTACTTGGAGCTGCAAGTCATTCTTCTCTTGTACGAGAGTCACCAATTTTTCCTCCAGTTCCTTCCTTTTTGCCTCTGACTTGGCCAGTTCGTCTTTGGTCTTCTGAAACTCTTCCTTCATGGTGGCCATCTCCTTCTCAGTTTCCGCACTCTTCAGCAGGGGCTTGATCTTGAAGAACAGTTTCATCCAGGGCCAGTGCTTGACGTTCATGAATGAGCGGATGTTGTATTGGATGCAGAAAATGGACTCCCTAAAAACAAAATATTGGTTATTTCTAAGAAAGAGCCCCCACTTACTCAAAAAAGCACATGTTTAAATAAAGACCCTGTTCAACCTTCTCTGAACCATCTTCTGGAATTCCACACGCATGAGAAACCCTCTGCACACTGCTTGTGTCCGAGTGATCAGTTTGGCCAGGCGGTCATCACGCATTTCTTCCAGTGTTCCCAGCAAGCCAGCTTTGAAGAACACCTTGGTGGGGGGGGTGGGTGCAGACAGATGATGTGAGTCAGTGTTCTAGAGAAGTCTAAGAGGGACCAAAGGCCAGCATCTGTCAGAACTGATGCATTACCTTGGTGTGCCCAAACTTATACTGAGTGTGGTCGATATCGATGGATGCCAGCAGCTTTTCACAAGCTTTCTTACTGTCGATGAACTGTCCCTCGGGGATCGCACTGGCATTCAGCACTCGGTATCTGCCCATGTGGACACAGAAACAATCAGAGGACCTTGGAAACCATCTAGTTCATGTCTCTCTTCCTACAGGCAAGAAAGCCAAGGTCCAGAGAAGGAAAGAAACTTGCTCATAATCACACTGCTGGATAATAGCCTAGAATCAAGGCCTCTGGATTCTTAGTCCAGGTCTTCTCTGCCATGTGCAATATGTATACTGTGGCCAAGTGGTAGGTTATTTTACATCAAAGTCCCTAGCTATTCTGTTGAAATGGGTCTTTTCAATGGTATTTCTCACTCTTAAATTCCAGTACTTGCAGCTCTTATCAAGAATCGTATAAACCAGAGACATGGAAATAAAGAAAAAACTGACAGTGACCAGAAGGGAGGGAGGAGGCAGGCAACAGGGGAAAAAAGAGGAAAGGTCATCGAGGAACACATATAAAGGACCCAAAGGCAAAGACAATGGTGAGGGGGAGGATTGAACTAGGGAGGTGGGGGTGGGTAGGGCAGGGGAGAGTAATAGGAGGAAAATGGGACAACTGTAATTGAACAGGAAAAATGAAAATTTAAAACAAAAAATGACTCATACAGAACTTTTCATGACACACCTTTGTTTGAAATCCCCGTAGAGAATCCGATTGGGGAAGCCCTTGCGGCAGATGCGGATGCCTTCCAGGACGCCGTTGCAGCGCAGCTGGTGCAGCACGAGGCTGTGCTCCATGGCCCCTGGGTGAAGCCAGAACCTCAGCTCCACACACAGTCCCCCACAAATGGACCACACCCAGAAAACCAGTCAGTGTCCTACCTGGGGTTTTAGTTTCGTTGGGAATTATACAGCGCACGAAGTGAGGGTGAGTAGTCCGTAAATTTGACATTAGCTTGTTCAGGTTTTCCTAAAAGAAAAAGATTAAATTTGATAGCCTACTATTGACTTTTATAAACATAGAGGTATACTGTAATGAAAAGTAAGATATAGTGTATTTTAAACTTATCATGAATTCTAAGGAATAATGAAATTATTTAACTCATTCTTTTAATAATCCTATGGCTAGAGTCGTGGGCAAATAAATAAATAAATAAACCTGTATAATAGTTCTTTGTGTCACAGTGAACCAGAGACAAAGTAGAAAAGGCCCTCTGATCTGAAATTAACTCAAGAGATGTATCCAGCCCCACTGGATGAATGAGGTGCTTCTGCCTGAGTCCCTCAGACAGGTCAGAAAGTTCGTGCAGGGGTCTCACCTCCCAGGCCAGCTGACGCAGCTAGTTACAGTACAAAGTGATGCCTGAGTCCTGCTCCTTCGTTTGGTGGACCTCACTTAAGTATTACCAAATCAGCACTCAGCTTCACCAAGTGACAGAATCCGGTTAAGACCACATTACTGTTCTTTCATAAACAAGTTTAGAATCTCTACACTGCTCATTGTGCAATGACTTAAACCAGCTACAGGCAAATAAATTTGTATGTTTCTTACCCTGAAAAGAGCAGAGACAGTTTGGAAGGAAGAGCCCTTCTTCTTGGCAACTTTCTTCTTTCCACTGTCAGCTGAAAGAAACAACATTGTCCCATGATTGTTAGCAGATCAGTGGAGGTTTTTCAGTCCTATGGACTGAACTGGTAGGAGGAGGTGCAACTATAGGGCACTCTGGGGAGTCGATTACCATCCGTGGTGGCAAAGGTGGCATACAGGTGTGCCAGGAGCCTGTTGGAGGACTTCTGGTACAGCCCGACAACCGTCTCATTGAGGGGGTCCTTGTTCTTCTCCAGCCAGCCGGAGACACTGTAGTCCACGGTGCCCGCATAGTGGATCAGCGAGAAGTGGGCCTCAGCCCTGCCTTTGACAACCTTGGGCTTCTGGAAGTTGCTGGACTTGCCCAGGTGCTGGTCATACAGCTTGTTCTTGAAGGAGGTGTCTGTGGCCTTGGGGAACATGCACTCCTCTTCCAGGATGGAGAAGATGCCCATGGGCTAGATTTAGGTAAAGCACACTTGAGGTAAATAAGAGCTGCGGGGTGAACAGCAGAATACATGAGGAGAGGTCACCCAACCGATAGGATAGTATACCTTCTCAATGAGCTCAATGCAGGCAGCCAGGTCCATCCCGAAGTCAATGAAGGTCCACTCGATGCCTTCCTTCTTGTACTCCTCCTGCTCCAGTACGAACATGTGGTGGTTGAAAAACTGTTGCAGTTTCTCATTGGTGAAGTTGATGCACAGCTGCTCCAGGCTGTTATACTAACAACAAAATATAATGTTCATGTGAAAATTTGGACTTCTTTCAAAATCAAAGATTCATCCACTTTCATCCTCATTGCTCAGGCTCTAGCCAGCTCATTTATGCTTTCAAATATGGTCACGTTCTCCAGCACCTGGCTTAGAGTGCATCTCCTCTTTGCAGTCTTCTCCACACTTCCAGTTGGAAGGAAGGGGCTTTTCCTGCTCCCAAGGTCCCCTGGTCTGGGTCTATCCTGTGCACTGAGCACAGGCTGCCTTATTTTGTAGTTACTTTTCAATTTGCCTTACAAACTTCTCATCTTCCTCTATAGACTACAAGCTCATTTTTTATTTACCTGAATGTCTTCTATCTGGTAGACACCAAATATGTACTTTGATGAATAGCTATATGCTTCTAACCCAGAACCAATAGGACATTTATGTAAAATATTGCATAATTGGCTTATTATCAAATTCTCCATATGCCTGTTCTCTAAGTCAGTAATTACATTTGAGATTATTTTTGTTCATTGAACTATATCCTTTAAAATGGTACTTGGCTGAAGTATTCCCCCTCTTAAAATAATATAAATCTTCCCCACATTCTCTTCCATCTGATCCACCCTCCATCTAGATTTCCTACAAAATAATGACATTATGACATGCTGGCCACCTTGACATCTTCCTACAGAATTGTGAAAACCAGTCCCTGTGTGCAATGCCACATGAGAACACGAGCATAAGCACATGAACCTCAAAGATCTCGAAGCCCGCAATGTCCAAAACCCCAATGAAGTGTTGTCTTGGTAGCTTCGTGTCCAGTTGCTGGTTGATGCGAGTGACCATCCACAAAAACAACTTTTCATAAACAGATTTGGAAAGGGCATTCACGGCATGGTGGACCTGTTGGGAAAGATCAGCAGATGAGTCTGAAGACAGTGGCCATCATGTACCTGTGTCCCTTCCAGGCCTGGAAGTAGTCGCTTACCTGATCCACAGTTTGACCTTTGGTGACGTACTCATTCCCAACTTTCACCCTGGGGAAGCACAGAGCTTTCAGGAGGTCTGAAGAGTTCAGGCCCATCAGATAAGCTGTCTTGTCAGCCACTAGCAAGAAAAGAAAGATGATTACAAAGGGAAACCACTGATGCTTGGCAAAGTACAAGAACCACTTTGAAAGTCATCCAGGCGTTACAAAGCTGGGTGAAGTCTGTCTCATATCTATAAACTGTTTATATGTGGTCAATGGAAGCTAAATCACTCAGAGAACAGGACAGATTTTATGAAAAGGCAAGACTGGGTTCCAGAAAGCCCTGATCATTTCTCATTGCATCTGAAATAGGGCCACTCTAGTGATTCAGCAAACTCAGGTGCAACAGTGCTTATTAGGCGTCTGAGCCCTGGAGGGTTCACTTCTCCAGGTAGAAGGAAGATTAATCACCCTCAAAAGAGGCACCAAACAACCTCAGTGGAACACACCCACCCAACCTTGTCTTATACCCTGTTGTGGTGATTTTGATTTTGTACCTTCGGTGCCATCTGGCTCTGCCTGCTCCTCTCGCTGCTTCTGCTTGAACTTCATGTTCCCATAGTGCATTACAGCTCCCGTCAACTTGTAGAGTCCAGATTTCTCTTCTGGAGTGAAGCCCAGAATGTCAATGGCACTCTGGCATTGAAAGAACAACATGTCAGTGGGCTGACCCCAGTGACCAAGGACGGGCACCCCCCTTTCTCTCTGTCCTACTGACATCTGTAGCCAGCAGCTCCTCAGCGTCATCAATGCTGGCAACCAGGATTTCACCCTGGCTGATGAAGGGGTAGTCGTAAGGGTTGGTTGTAATAAGCAGCAGCTCTGAAAGTAAGTAGTGAGAGGAGGTCACCTAGATGCAAGGAAAACATCCACCCCGTAGATTTGAGCTCCCGTATTCTGGTTTGAAACTTTTGCTGCTGGAGCCCAGGTTGAATTGAGAGTTAGAAATCTTTTAAACAGCCTCATGATACTCAAGCTATGACTGAATATAAAATGTCCAGAGAAGACTGTGCCCATGCATTGTAGACTAGGAACACCAGAGAGAATACAGTATTTAAATTCTCTTGCTTTGCATGCAAATGGTGCTTATTGGTGTAGGTTCAGAAAAGTTAAAAGGGAAACTGGCTTAGTGTGGGTCAGGCAGGAGCCCCTGTTCCCACTGAGGGAAGCACGGTTTAAAAAGCTGCAGCCTATTTACAGACCTGGGACCAGAAGGCTAAGCAAACAGTCAAAGGGCATGGAAGACGGTATTTATAAGGCCCCTGTTAGGTGCAGAACAAAGTTCAGGGTGACTATCCACAGTCTGGAGTATTCTGATTTTGCCCTGGTCTCAGCTTTGGTGAAAGGTTGGTTTCTGTGTCAGACACAAGGGGGCGCTAAAGGACAATGAAATCCTTAGTCGTTCGGAAGGTTTTCATAAACCGATGATAATTCAGTAATGGTTCAATCTCGTCAACTGGATTCGTTTTGGTGTCCCCCCGCCCCAAATTGGCATGTCACTGTCAATAGGGCTACATCTCATTTCGAAAACAAACTTTGCTGCCTGTGGAGTCCCCTATGCCCTACTTGGTCCATCGATGTCAGAGCAGAAATGCGGAAGTGACCAACCCCGCTGGGGTCTTGCTCACCTATGAGCTCAGGCTTCTTGTTTGAAAGAATCTGGTAGAAGATGTGGTAACTTCTCTCAGCCTTCAGCTGGAAGGTGACTCTAGATTTTTCCAGCAGATCTGTGAACAAAAACACAGGACTGTCTTCCAAATTGCTCCCACCACCCTGAGACTCATCTGATTTCAATTATCTACTTACAAGTTTCAATATCTGCAGAGGCCAGCTTCCCAGTGGTACCGAAATGGATTCGGATGAACTTGCCCTTGGAGGGAAAGTGAGACCAGCATTTACTATGGCTCCAACTATTCTGCTAGACGCCTCCATCATGTGAACAGAAGATTTATTTCCCTATAATTTGAAATTAAATAGGCCCTCCCCTTTTCTCCCTTCTTCTCTTACCAGTTTGATATGCCTTCCTTTTCCTCATCCCCTTTATTCCACTCTGCCTCCAAACCACCCCACCCCAAGCAGTCAACAGAGTCAGAGACTGACTTTTTTCAAGTCACAAATCAAAGCATATCACTTCCCTGCCAAAAGAATCCTTCAGTGGCTCCCTGAGTGAAATCCAAACTCCTTCTCATGATCTGCAGATGCCTGCATGACAGGTCTCTTTCTGCCTCTTCCTTCACCTCATGGTGCACCCCCATCCACCTCTCTGCTCCCACTCATCTCCTCTTTAGGTCCCTCGACTAGACCAGGCCTTCCCCTGCTTCAGAGGCTGTGCTCTTGCTTTGCCCTTTGTCCCTCCCCATCCTTCAGAGCTCCGGTTCACAGACCCCGCCCCTACCTAGAGGCCTTCCCTGCCCACACTGTCTAAAGGAGACCCTGGCCTCCATTGCTCTATCACTGGCCCTGTTTATTGAACTCCATGTGAATGTTTCATTACCCGAAACTATCTTGTTGTTTTGTTTCATGCTTTCGCCATCTATGCCCTCTGGACTGTAACCTCTCTAAGGACAGAGACCTTGCCTGTATCGTAGGCCACAGATAAAATCCCAGCGTAATTGAACTCAGACTCACAAAACGAGAGGAGTTGTCGTTCCTCACGGTCTTGGCGTTCCCGAAAGCCTCCAGCAACGGGTTGGCACTGATGATTTGGTCTTCTAGAGTCCCCTAGTACATGAAATCAAGGGAGGAAGAAGCCACAGGATGACAGTAAGCAATGCTTCCCAGCTCTGCCACGCTTGCCTGGTGGTCACAGCAAAGCCAGTCCCCCCCCCCCACCCCCAACCCTGCAGTCTGAGGATGAACCAAACCAACAGCAAGTCTAATTCAAACACACCTTTGCCTTTTTGTTTTATTTGGCTATAGTTGAGTGTCTTGACTTAACATTCCTTTAAAACTTCCGTTCCTTGATTGTCCAGTCAGTTAGGTTGTCTGGTTCATCTAACTATTGCAGTGTTTTTGTTTAGAAAGGTAACTACAGGCTACAGTTCTCTCAAGTGGGTGGATGTGACTCTGCCGTAAAAGAAGCAGCTCTCTGATTCTCCCCAACTGACCTTTCTTAGAGCCTTATTTCCACCCCCCCACCTTCCACCTACCCGCCCTGCAAAAAAAAAGGTAGGATCTTGTCCTCTATACGGGATCATCTAAGATCACTAGTTGTCCTTGCAGATTTTCAATCCTGGACTGCTGTCCTCTCCTTGAAGAAGGGGAGCATTTACGGCCTCCCTCCGCTCCCCCATCCGGAGTTAAAGGATGGACGTGAGAGCATGGTGAGCCTTGCTCGGCTCCATACCTTCATTTTGGAGTCCTTCTTCTTGGCAAGATCTCCAGTAGCTGCAATTGTTGCAAAGTACTGGATGACCCTCTTGGTGTTCACCGTCTTTCCTGCCCCGGATTCTCCGCTATTTGGAGGGATGAAAAGAGAGAGAGGGAAAGAAACAACTTCTGTTAGTGTAACTGATGTCTGCAAGATGTCACACAGAGACCTGGACATACTCTAAGCCACGTCAGACACACATCTACCGAACGAGGGTGAGAGGCCACAGAGAGGCAGGGCCCAAGAGGGGCTCCACAGCTGAGCTGACCAAGGATGGGCACTTCCGGTTTTCTGGGGCCTTCCATGTATCTTCTTGCCCATGCCCCAATCTACCTTTTCTCTCTAGACTTTGTTCTAAATACTACCTAATGCACAGAACCGAGGTTGTGGTGCCTTTGCCTTCTGCAATGGGGACAAGGAGCCACAGCCATGAAACTGCTTTATGCCTTGGAAACTTACGTGATCAGAATGGACTGGTTTTCACGATCTGCCAAAGGCAAAAATAAAATAGAGTTGATGGCAATATAAAAAGAGCTTCCCATTTTTACCCCATTTCTCAAGCAGTCACAGTTCAATGCACAATCCCTCTCCCCCCGATAGTTTGTTTAGTCCTAGATGGGAGCTTGAGAATGAGACCCAGAGAGGCTGAGCCCCTGCTTAAACCTAGCCACTGGCTTCTGACTATATTAGGTTGAACCACATGAAATTGTCAGCACTATT
Organism: Phyllostomus discolor; assembly: GCF_004126475.2. Lineage (NCBI taxonomy): Eukaryota > Metazoa > Chordata > Mammalia > Chiroptera > Phyllostomidae > Phyllostomus > Phyllostomus discolor. The sequence goes on along the minus strand of NC_040910.2, from coordinate 68,557,823 downwards.
TTTGGCCCATAGAAATGTTACTCTCATAGGGTTTAACCAAGAGGGCTTGCAAGGGGCTTGGGGATCTGGCCTCTTTTCTGCCTCTCTGAGCAGCTTTGCCCCCTCTCCTTTGCATGGAGGTCACAGGCTGGACAGGCAGGCCCAGGACCATGGGGCGCTTCTCTGAGCCATGTGCAGCACCTGCTCCACCACTCCAGGCCTCCTCCTTGGAAACCTACCAGTCAGCATGAACTGATAAGCATTGTCAGAGATGGAGAAGATGTGGGGTGGGGCTTCCTGGCGCTTTTTGCCTCGGTAGCCATCCACCACCTCGGGGTTGTACACCGGCAGCCACTTGTAGGGATTGACGGTGACACAGAAGAGGCCCGAGTAAGTCTGTGGGAGAGTAAAAAAATACATATGTGTGTATATGTATGAGTCTGTAAAACCTTATGCCTTTTGTATTTACCACTTTTTTTACAGTATACTACTGAAAGAGGGGAGATATAATTTTCATTTATAGGTGAGGCAAATGAGGCTGGGGGCAGGAGGGCATATACAGCTGGTGAGTGACAATGCTGAGACCCAAGGCTTATCTTTCCTAAAAGGTTCACTCTTCCTTCTCCCAGCCCTCCTCCTTCCAGCCTATCTTCTTCCTATCTCATTCATCTCTCGCATTTTGTCTTTCCCTTCCCCCTTTTTTCCATTTCCCTTCTTTTGGTTAACAGCTTAGTCAAACACTAATCTTTCATCCACACAAACATCTGCACCCCCAGCCCAGCCAACACTCCAGGAAAGCACCGCCAGCGTGAGCACGGACATAGATCATCCAGGAGGTGTAGCGGTCCTTGAGGTTGTACAGCACAGCCGGCTCGTTCAGGTGCGTAAGCATGGCCATGTCCTCGATCCGGTCGAACTTGGGTGGGTTCATCGCATACACATCCTCTGGTTTGACCATCAGGGTCTGAAAGGGAAGCAGTGCAGTGCTTACCAAAGGTTCTCTGTGAGGTTTGCCCACTGCAGACACCTGCCACCCAGGAAGAGGCCTGTGAGCTGAGATCAGCGGGAGCGAGCAGAGAGAAGACGTGAGGGAGACAAGGTTGAGGGCAGCTGGCAGTGGCGGCGACAGTGTGATTTGTTTCTGTCGTGCGAGGCTTTAGTTTTTTCCTCTGTGATGGGTCTCAGGGGAGGGAGGGATGACAGAAATGAGGACCCAGCGCCTCTGCAGGTGGATGCAGGGGATGGTGCTGGACAGGTGCAGGAGGAACGTTTCCACTTGGGAACACTAGATGGCCCCAAACCCTGCTCAACAGGGGATGGGCTGTTCCTATCTACTCAGAGACCTACAGGTGCCCGGGGGTCCCTGAGGCAGGGATGGAAGAGAAAGAGGTGGCACTGGAGCAGCAGATTGGCACCCACAGTTACCTGTATTCAGAGCTGTCTGAAAGCAGCTGTTGTCCAGCCCCCCCACCCTGAATCTTGCCCCTTCACCGCCCTCCTGCCTACACTTGTGAAAGAGAACCTAGCCCCACCTCAACCCCTCCCCACTTCTCTGGGGTCAGAGTGTTACACCCAGGTAAGGGCCCCATGAGGCAGAACAGTGGTTCCAAGCACAGACAGTGTGTTTGTCCTTCCCTGGGGAGGAAAAATCCCTCGCCCTGTGCCCTGAGGCTCCCTCAGTCAGGCACAGGGGGTGTGAGCCGCCCTCCTCACCCTGGCCCTGCCCTCACTTCCTTTCTTGCTGAGACTTCCCTTGAAGATGAAGCACAGCCCTGTCCCATCTCTGGACAAGGCAGTGGGAAACCTCCCTTTTCCTGCCTTCAAGCAGAGATTCACTTAAAACACCATGTAACCAGCCCTCCTTGGGAATGGAGGAGACTGTCTCAGATTGTCATTCTTTATGTCTAGCTTCCATCTTCCCTACTGCTTTGTAAGCCCAATCTTAGCTCCGTTACTTAAATATACAGAGAGCCCCACTCTGCGTGGGCCAGTGCTCACTCGCCCTGGAGGGCAGTGAGTGTTCAAGGCCTTTTCACATCATGCCCAGCTTGGGCACGGCCACCGGGGAAAGCTGGGTGTCATTTCTTTTACTTTTCTCTCTCACATCTTCTTTTTCCTGCCTTTATTTTTAACTTTTCTTGGAACTTTCCAGATTCTTCTGGTCTGGATTCCAGAAATTAGTGAAGTCCAGAATTGCTCCTAGCACTCCCACAGTGACCCCCGCCATGGTGGGCACATTGCCCATGGCCTTCAGGACATGGGGAAGCTGCTGTTTCACACGGAGCTTGTGGTCACCTAGGGTCCCTCACCGCTCTCCTTACTTCCACAGTTAGACAGCCACTGCTGGAAGGATCAGGGGGAAACCTAAGCTACCAAGGGAGAGCATTGTAAACGAGGTCTTCCTCTGCTGGACCCCCAGCTGCACTGCCTTGGGACGCACCAGCCAGCCACCTCCTACTCAGAGCCGTGAGCAGAGACAAAGCGCCTGAACAGGAACTGCCTCGATCAGCCACAACCAGGCCTTCTCCCGTCCAGCAGCTGGAGGCCAATATTTGCTCTGCTTTCTCCAAGGAAGCCAAACAGTGACACTGGGAGAGGCCTTCCAGCGCCAGAGCCACATGGGGCTGGGACCAGGTCCAGGGCCGGGGTGGGGGGACGCAGGGACTAGGCCACTGTGGGAGCAGACACAGAGACAGTGGACCTACAGAGACTGGGGGCACGGACAAGGCTTACGCGGTTGTCTTCGGTTTCCACCATGACCTTCCCGTCCTGGGTACTCTTAATTTTCCCCTTGGCATATTCTTCCTTTGAGTCGACCACAAAACAGTAGGTTTTGGCATCAAAGGGCTGGTTCTGAGCCTCGATCCTCTCCTTTTCCGACTTCCGGAGGAAAGGAGCAGCTATGCCGAACACTTCCATTTCAGTGTCGCTACTCATGGTGCAGCTAGAAGGTAAACCCACCAGGTGAGTCCAGCCCTCCCCCAGTCCCTCCCCCAGCCCTCATCCTAGCAGTTCCACCTATAAGCCTTAAGTGCTGGGAAACTCAAAAAAGTCCACGTTTATGGGGTGGCTGTTCTGTGCAAAGGTTGTAGCCCCTGCCCTCCATCATCTGAGGCTCAGATTGATGAAGGGCCTAGAGGTGAGTGCAGCTCTCTCAGAACCTCACTTTCTTTAAAATCCAGGCATTGCTGAGGAAAGCATTAAAATACCATAAAAAATAAAGGCCATTCACCCTGGCTGGGTAGCTCAGTTGGTTAGAGCATCGTCTCAATACACAAAGGTTGCAGGTTCAATCCCAGGTATAGCACATATGAGAATTAACAAATAAATGCATAATAAGTGGAATGACAAATCATTATTTTCCTCTCTCTCCCTCTCTCTCCCTTTCTCTCTCTCTCCCCCCTTGCTCTCCCTCTAAAACCAATAAATAAAAATTCAAGAATAAAGGTCATTCTTCAAAGAGATTCTGCTCAATAGCAAGTAGCTAAGGAATTTTTCAATCATTTTGAATCAAGGTGGCTACCTCCTCATACAAGGAAACTGGCTGCGCTTCCTTCAGTGGGTGAAACTAGAAGCCGCACTTGACCCCAGAATCCTACTGAAAAGTCTCCTGAGGTGCTGCCTCCTCTGCTCCTCTCCAGCCTCCCTGGTCCTTGTCTGAGCTCCCTTAGACTCTGTGCCCTGCAGGGCCTGGGGAGATGAGAGGAACTGGTAACCTGGGACCACCTAGAGATGCCCACCAACCATGGGACATGGCCAGAATTCTCACCTGAGAGACACACCCACAGGAGAAGAGCAGAAGACAGCAGCAGCCGTGGAAAATCAGACCTACAATAAGTACGCAAAAAGAAAACTTGGGTCCTGGCAGGTCTGGTTCAGCTTCGAATCAGCGCTTGATAAATTAAGTAAATAAGGAGAAGGGACTAATAACTTAAAAAGAGCCTTACCCTAGAGACAAACTGGAGGATCAAGTAGGACATGGCCCACAGGGAAGACATTAATGTAGTAAAAGGCCACAAACCTGGCTCCTACCAGCTCGCCATGTAATGTCCTTCAGTCTGCAATGCCTCTCATTCAGAATTGGGCAATAAAAACAGAATTTCTGTTTAAAAAGCTTGTGGTTCCAGGCCTGGGTCAGGGAGAAATCTCTAAGATCGGCTAACTGACACCCAGACGGTATGATGATACTGGGCGAAAGGGCGGGACCCGTGACAGACATACAGCCCAGGTGGGAAAGGTGAGGACAGAGAAAGGCACAGAATCCCAGGGTGTCCTGCTCTGCTCAGAGAGGCAAAGGGAGAGAATGGGATCATGGGGGATAGGCCGAGGTCCACGGAGTGTCCAGGGGGACCCTGCCCATGGGGGACCCTGCCCATGAGGAAGTGGGAGAGAAGAAAAGGGCCTGAAAGATCCCTGCTTCGGTGGATGCTGGAGGCAAAGTGTGGGTGGCCATTTGGGTCTGGGGAGATGTAGCTCCACCTCTACCTATTCTTAGTGGAGCCAGGAAGGGCCCTGGCGCACAGCACTTGGCCCCATGGAGGTAAAGCACCAGCCGTGCGGGAGGGGCTGTGACTTACCTCCACCCACAAGAGCAGCTACAAAGGGGCTGCAGCTGGCCTGGGCTTTTATAGGCCCCGCTAACCTCATGGCTCATTCCTTTTCTATATTTGGAAAGAGAATGACCAACACCACAGACTGAGAAGCAGCTCCTTCCTCACGTTTTTTTTTGGTGGTTGTTGCCAGGGGAAAGGTATATATATAGAAATGAGCAGGATCGTAACCACTTTTCCAACAACTCTAGAGCGTTGGGAGTTTGGGATGCCTTTTTCTGAACGTGGGGCTGGTGCTCCTTCCCTCTCTGTGAGGGCCCGGCCCGCCGGCGGAGGCCCTGCCTGGCTGCCCCTGGCAGCCGCGCCAGGGCCTGGACATCAGAGTGAGCCCCAGCCCCGGGTCTCCAGCACAGGCAGCGATTACCTTAGAAATCTCCTCATGTAGGAAAATGATATGAAACAGAAAAAGTTCAAATCCTCCGGAGTTTTGAGTAAGACTTTGTCACAACACAGGGTTGTGGACAGAGCTGTGTGATTATAAGACAAGCCAAGAGCAACAGGAACAATAATAATTTTTCAGCCCTGCCTCCCCGCCTCTGCCCTGCTCTTCTTTGCCTTCCTTTTACTGCGTAACTTTCTGTTTCATTAGTATCATTATTAAGTTAATTCTTTCTCAAACACCAGTAAGACCAATAAGTAAATTAATGATGGGGAGCCATTCCACCAGCCAGTATGCACAGCAACAGCTGCTTAAGGCCCTGCTGTTATTAAGATACATCACCAATTAGGAAAGACCAGCTGCCAGCCTAGATGGGGGCAGGGAGAACAGTGGTGGCCTGCAGAGAAAGGGTGTGTGTGGGAGGGGGCGTCTAACAAATGTGGTTGTTTCTAAATCAGGTTTGGAAAAAGAAAGCCTCAGAGAAGAGTAAGGGTATAGTTGAAGCTTTTGCCCTTTCCCATTCTACTTTGTGTTTGTTTTTTTTCCCGTTTTTCCTGAACAAGACTTTAAGAGTAGCCAGTGGGCATGCTGCAATTGTTAATTCTGAATGGAACTGTGTGTCCACAGTACTCACTGGAGAAGAAAGACTGTGTCCTTCCACCTGCACCAAGCACAGCTGTGGAGCCATTCAAAGAGGTGAGGGTCCTCATGATGAAGGGACATTAATTCAACCCTTACTCTATGCTGGCATCTATACAGAGCACTTCAAGAAGATACAAAAGAAAAATATTATAAATGATGAGTTGATTGTTTTTAGTATGTAGGCAATTTCACTTCAAAGCAACATGCTCATTAAGTGCCTGTTCTATGAAGGCCAGGCAAGGTGAGTGGCCACCAGGGGCACCAGTGGGAAAAGGCTGCCAACCCACTGGCCTGCTATGGGATGCTGTGCCATTGGCCATCTCCTCAGGAGCCCTCATCAGGACAGCCACAGGACAGGTAAATGTCACCTGTGGGAGTAGATATGAAGAAGTCCCATGGAGCCAAGGGATACTGCAAGGGTCTCTGGCTACAACTCAAGCAGACCATGGGTAGAGAGCTCTTTCTGGAGGGGCTTTTTGAGAGAGTGGGAGAAGAAACATGGGTCACTTTGAAATTTTCCTTTTTTTAGAGAGAGAGAGGGGAAGGTGTTGGGAACCGCCCTGCCTGGTTTCAGAAGCTGTAACACCCCCATGGCTAAGGCTGAGTGAGTGACCTTCGACCATAAAGCCACTAAGGAGACAAAGCTTATCTCCCTGGCAAAGGCACCGCCTCTGCCCCTTTTACTTCACCCTGCTTAGCCCCCAATGTATGATTGGTTAGTCAATGATGGATAAGATTCCTCAAGGGAGGGACAACCTAAGACAGACATGGTCACAGGGGGCCCCCAGGGAAGGACTTGTGGGGCTATAGCAAAAGGAGGTGATGGACCCTTGCCCCTCAGCTTTGACATAGCCTGAGTCCTCATTATGTCTGTGGGGAGTCTCCTAATCTCTTGGCTGCCTTACTTCCCCTGCCTGACTTAAGCCTGAAACAGTGACAGAGGGTGGTGCAGCCCTGTGCTGGAAAGGGAGGGTTCCCCAGGCAATCAGGCCTAAGAAAGAGTACATAAAACCCTGTGAAACCTGCTTTGCTAAGAATGTCCTCAATTAAATGATAAGGGTCTAAGCAGGAAATGAGTTTTTTTCCCAAAGTTTTGTAGCCCTTTAGCTAACAGACTCAGAATAAGCCCTCGTAGTTCTTTGAATGTTATGTATTGTTTGATCCTTACTGCCTAACAATGATTAATGAGCTTTACCTGTATTCTTGTGCAAACTGAACCCAATAAAAGCCTATTGAGGAAAAGGGTCTTGGCCCTTCTCCTTTGAGAGATTGACCACCTTTCCTCCCCAAGCAGATCATGTCTTGGTAGACTTATTCTCATCCGTGGCTGCTGGGGGGCCCCAAGGGTGCAGGTCCCCCACAGGAAGGGAGAGAGGAAGATAAGGGGGAGGGGAGAGAGAACAACTGATGTGAGAGAGAAACATCAATTGGTTGCCTCTTGTATGCTCCCTGACCAGGATGGAACTCACCAACCTAGAGTATGGCCCTGACCCAGAATCAAACCGGCCCACATTTTGCTGTGTGGGATGACCCCCAACCAACTGAGCCACACAGGTCAGGGCTGGATTTTCCTTTCATCACCAGTTTACCCATCTCTCTGTGTAACCATATCCATACCCACTCCAGGAACTGAAGGGACATATTCCACCAGGATTTCTTTACGTTCCTTGTAGAAGAACACCACGTCCCATCATGGAGCCCAAATCAAGCTCTAAACTGTGGCTGGCCTTCCAACCCAGCTTCTTCTCCAATTTACCCATCCCTGCTTATCCCTCAGACTGCTTCATCCTAGGGTGTGCAGCTGGAAGATCACAGAGATCATTTGCTGGAACACCTCCACATCATGCTAAGAGAAAATGGAAAGGCTATAACAAAGATGTGGGGGGGGGCATTGAATTAGGGAGGTACTCATCTCTCCCAAGAAAAAACCCCAAGACAGACGTGACTACAACAATTGCCACATGGAAACAAGTTTAAAATACCTTGTTCTTTGGGAATCTATATTAATTAGGCCTTGGGGAAATTCTCTTAGGAGAGGAGGAGCAAACATCGTCCCAGGGCTGCTGCTGCTGGTGGCAGGAGGAGCAGGGCTGGGAGGCAAGACAGGCCCATCCCTGGGAACACACCAGGGTGCACTGTGCCTGACTTCTCTGTGCCTCTGTTTTTCATCTGTAAAGTGGGGTGATACAGCTGCCTCACAGGGCAAAAATTTACATTTTGCCTTGTATAATGCCTACTTTTTTGCCCAAATTTCTGAGGGAAATAGGATGTGTATTGTACATGGGTAATACTAATTCTGTATCTATATAAATGTTTTTAATTATTTTATTTATGTACTTATTTATGCACTTTAATTCTTTTATTTATGCTTATGCATTAAAAGTATAACTCTAGAAAGCAATGATGATATCAGTATGCAAAATAATGCCCTGGATTATTTTGTAATAATCAATTTTGTTTCTAAATATAAAAATAACAAGTAATTGAATTAAAAATTAAAACAAAAGATTTTTTCTGTGAAAGTTTGGGCCAAAAATGTGGGTGTGCATTACACATGGGAGCGCATTGTCCACTGCAAAATACAGTACATGCATTCAGCAGGATATTAGGATACCAGACACACCTCACCTGGTGCTGTGCTTGGCACGCTGTAGGGGTTTACATTTTCTGTCTGAAGGTTTCTGTGTGGTACAGCACAGTACCACTGGCTTTCTTGATGCCCTGAATAGATTATGTTGGATATTTGTTTTATTTAGATAAAGAGGGAAAGGGGACATACAATTTTTTTAAAGATTCCATCCAAAGAGAAATGTTAAAAAACCTCTTGTTGCTTTAAGAGACAGCCTTCAGGAGCCAAGTAGATACTCTCCTGCGGCAGAATTCCTCCTCGGAGCAACGGAGACAGATGACTTACCAGTGTGTTATTAGCGGGCTCTTGGGGAACAGGAGGAGCCCTTGTTCTTCCCGCCATCGCTCCACTAGAGCCCAACCTCCCCACCAGGGCAGAAAGTTGCATTTATTTTCTGATGAACTGGAAAGAAGATGTTTTATGTCTCGGAAATGCTCACTGGCTCAGGGTGCAATGAATGGGGGTCTGCTGCACTCTGCTTCCCCAACCGGGCTCTTCCTTCTGAGCTGTCTCCCTCTGCCTGCTCCGTCTGCTCCGCGTGGACAACCGGTGCTGGCGGCGTGCCTTGTGCTCAGCACCACCGTCAGCCAGAGCACGAAGTCAGCTTCTTGTGGGGTGGGGAGTGGGGTGCCTGCTGGATCAAGAGTCTTCCCTGGGCCCCACTGTGCGGAGAATCATGTGTCATTGGCAACGAGGAACTCTGTTATTCTGAGCCAAGACCTTTGCCAGTGCCAAGAGCCCCAGGTAGAAATTCAAGAAAAGAGGCCATACTCTCCTTTAAGTCAACTCACCAACACCCTCTTTGCCCCATTTTCTATCATGAAAAATTCCAACATGTAGATAGGTGCAAAGTATCGTAAATGAACGCCCCAGATTATAATGCAGGTGGGTGGACGGTAAAGCCGCGCTTTGAACCGTCGCGCTTTGAACCCCAGCGCTGTGTGTGAAAGTCGAGGAGTGATGTCAGGAATTACCACATGAGCCAGATGTTTTTGAGGATAATCAGAGCAAATTTCTTGCAAACGGCAAACCTCAATCTGTGAGTGAGAGGGACAGCTGGTAAGGAGATGATGAACACAAGCAGAAAATTAAGGAGAGGATTAAAAATGGGAGAGCAAAGGCTTGCGCGACACTCGTCTGTCAAGGAAGAGCTGAATCCCAGGCCTAAGGTGGGGCCCCGGGGCTGTGCTCCCAAGCCTGCACTTGGTTGGATGACTGATGTCCCCTTGTGCTTGGGAGCATGGGGCAACGTGATGGAGGAGGGAAGAAGGCTCAGAGCAGGACAGGAAAAGTCGGGCATTCCAAGGGAAGAGAGGTGGTAAAGAGGAGGTCATGGCCCCGGGCCTTGCCAGGGGATTTGGAGACAGAAATGAAATGTAATGCATGCGTCTGGACAATGCCATACAGAAAGAAAAACAGGTAAACTAGTCTACTGGCTGCCTGAGGGTGTGGAAGGTAAAGGTTACAAATCACCGGGGCTTTGCCGTGGGGAGGGGGGGGGGGGCGGGGGGAGGGGAGGGATGAAATGGAGATCAAATAGCACTATGATCACAGGGCCTCTGGAAGAAAGGTGGCCAGCGTGGGAGGAAGGAATCTACTAAGATCTGAGCCATAGCCAACTGAAACAAATTGAAGTTGTAGCAAATCGAAGGATAACACTGATATTTCATAGAAAGTTGTGGTTGTTCAGTTTAGCTATGCCTCAAAATCACCTGAGAGCTGTTTAAAAAGAAAAACACTTTGCATAACCAGTTGGAATATACGATGTCATGTGGAAGAAAAAGCTCCACAGCAGTAAATAAGATAAAATACTACAGAATAAATTTGACAAGCTATGTGCAAAACCTGAAAGTGATGCGGAAGACACGCAGTCGATTTTCTTGCTATTGGCTGGGATGATTCACAACATTATGAAGATGTCAGTTATACCAAATTAATTTATAAATTTAATGCAATCCCTAACAATATACCAACTTTTTTTTTCTTGGAGCTAGAAAGTTTGATTCTAAATTTCATACATGAATAGTAAAGAAACCCCTGAAAAAAGAAAAGTCACAGGCAGATTGGTCACCAGACATTAAAACCTACACTGTAAAGTCAACAAGTGGAGAATGTTTGCTGGTGCCTGAAGAGGCAGGCTGACCAAAAAACATGATGGAAACTCTGGAAAATGGCCCAGGCACACATGGATATTTGACTTAGGATGAAGGTGGCATCTCAAGTCATTAGAGCAAAGATAGACTCTTTATTAAGTGACAGAGGGACAACTGGATGGCCATTTGGAAAAAGATAAATTTGATCCATATCTCACACCACAACAGAATAAATAACAAGTGTTAGCTCCAAATGCAAAGAAATGAAAAAATACTAAAAGAAAACATGGGCAAATTCCTTTACAATCTGGGAATGGAGAGGACCTACTGTGACTCAAAATGCAGAGTAGTTGAATAAAAAAATAGCCAATGTCAACATAATAATTTTAAAAGCTTTATGGCAACAAAAATTAGCAGAGTATAAATCAATGACAACTTGGGAGAAAATATTTGCAGTTTACATCGCAAGGGATAATCTCCTTATATATAAATCCTAAAAGTGAAGAAGAAAAACATAAGAACCTGAGAAAGAAATAAATAGCAAACAAGCAGGCCAGCTCAAGATAAAGATATACAGGTGGCATTTAAACATATAAAAATGCTCATTATCTTAAGAGAAATGCATATGAAAGCATACTTCTTTGCCATTTGGAATGAAAAAAAACCCAAACACTGAGTAACATGTTCTGTTGGCAAGCTGTGATGAATTCATACTCTCATACTTTTCTGGTGGGTGAAAACTTGTGTAACTCTTGTGGAGGGAATTTAGGAAAAATTAACAAAAGTAAATATGTAATTTACTTTTACATAACCTCTTCCCAGCAAAACCTCTTCCAGTAATCTACCCCTGAGATACATGTCCACCAACACTAAAACATTGTAAGAACCGGGTTATTGTGGCACTATTGACAAACTGTAAACGATTGCAAATAGCCAAGTATTTACTGATAGGAAGCTTGCTGAATAAATTATGTATAGCCACCTGATGGAATATGTGGATCTATGGTTATGCAGCCATTAGAAAAAGAATTATGAAGATCTTTATGAACTGAGATGGAATAATTTTCAGGATATATCGTAAGTAAAAGAAGAGAGGTCCAGAACAATATATATAGAATCCTGCCTTTTGTATAAGAAAGGAGATGTAAGTATCTATACATATTTGCTAATCTTTGCAAAAAGAAACATAAGAATAACCCAGAAACTAATACAAATGATTACCTGTAGAGATGAATGAGAACCATGGGTGCTCTGCCTTCTTATGTGGTTTTGACTCCTGAGTCATGGAAATGATTTATATATTTATTCGAAACTAAATTTAAATTAAAAAAAGAAAAAATAACTTTCTAAAATGGAATACAAGCCAAACAAATAAACCTAAAGTACGCTGAATTGATAATATAACCACACTTAAAAAAGACTTAATTTCTGTCAATTTGGAAAAGTACTCTGAACATTCTTAGGGTGATGGATTAAAATTATAAAAGAACTGCAAAGAAACCAGGAACTTTTTTCAGTAGGTTTATGGTTAGTCATAATACTGGATTATAATTTAATATAATTTATATATTCTGGATAATGCAAATAACTAGATAAATATATCCATCATATGAGAAGCAAATAATTTCACTCTAAGATAAAAAAAAAGACAAGTATAAAAGAAGGTAAGAAAAATCCTGTAATGTTCATTTGAATTGTATTTATTAGTATGAATCATTTTGAGCATCTGAAAGAATAATGACTATATTTGAATATCTACACATTGAAGGGCAGGGCAGTGAGGAAGGCAAGCTTTTCTTTGTAGAATAATGCCACTAGCAAAGGTAGGCAAAATGAGAAAAGGAGAAAAATCATCACTTTGCCACCCCCATTATAACAGTCAGTCCAGGTAAGGATCATCAATGATGCTGAAACCACTGGGCAAAATGGTATTAGGGAGGAAGGGAGAAGGACCATTCACTGTTCTAACCAGGTGAGGAAACTTAGCACCACTAGTAATGGACAGCTGACACCCTAACATGGATGTTGCAGGATGAACTACCCAACATCCCCTATACAATCATCTTGCCACATGTTTAACTGAAGCTATGCAAGCCTCTGGACACAGCTTCAGGCTTTCAGAAAGTATAGAGGGAAAGAGGTAAATAATCAGTCAAATCCAGAATGTGGGACATTCTGCAAAACTGGCCCAGATAATTCAAAGTGAATCAATGTTATTAGAAGAAATTTGGAGAGACTGTTTTAGACTAAAAAAGACCACAGGGTAAAACCAAATGCAATACGTGAACGTTGGTTTGATCTTAGATTGACAAAAAGAAGGGAAAGTTGATAGAGAGGGGTGAAAAACAATCTGAAAAGGCATTTTTGGGAACCATTTGAGGAATTTGAACATAAACTAGATATTAGGTGATACTTATAGAATAATTATTAATTTTCTTAGGTGTGAAAAGGGAGCTGTGGTTGTGTAGGAGAATGTCCTTATTTTATAGGAATTTCATTCTTAAATACTTAAGGAGATATCATAACTTACAGAGAGAACTTCAAATGGTTCAGCCAAAAGAAAAAAAAGGCGTAAAAAAGCAAAGAAAGAAGTACACTTGCAGATAAAACAAAACTTTATCAGTGGCAAAAATTTAACAACAGATGACTCAGGGAAAAGGTAAATGTGTGTTCTATAGGTTTGAAAATATTCAAATAAAAAGTTATGGGGAAAATATAAAAGCAAAGAAACAAGCCTGAAGCTCCCTGTGTTGTATGTGACTGGGATTCGAATGCAGGGCCACCGCTGAGAACTAACCCTGTAGAGTTCCAGGTGGTGTGGTGAGGGCAAGTGGTTGAGAGGGAAGAAGGAGATTCAAAGATTAGAATGACTGGATTCTGAGGGGAAAGCCAGATTTGAAAGCGTACATGTACTCCCCAAATAGTGACTGAAATGGGCCAGCAGAGGACCCAGGGTTTAGTAGATATGCGTGTGGGAGGGTAGGGAGGGTGGAGGGGGTGCTTCTAGAGGAAAACTTGAGTCAGGACAGTCTCAAGTAGCAGTGACTGAAGCTGTGGAGTGAGGGATGATCAAATGCTTCCTCTGTCAACGGAAGTAGCTGAACTCCAGGAAGGTGTCTGAGCCGGTTTGGGGAACCCTGGGAAGTAAATTAGAGGTTTGGATGTTCGGACTCCACCCAAACCCCTGTAGATCAGAGTCTTGGGGGTTAGACTGGGAGTGCAGGGTTTTAACTGGCTGTCTGGGTAATTCTGGTGAGGAACTGCTGACAGGCAACCTCTTCAGTTCCTCTGGACTCTGGCACGATGGCTCTGTACTGACATGCCTGACCTCCAAATCCACGAGGGCTGGGGGTGGCCTTGCCCCGGACTGACCCGTCCTTGTCCTTGGTTTCTGAGAAAACCAGGAACAGGATACAAGCGGTGTCTCTCAAACATTTGAGCCACCCAGCCCAGAAAAGGCATCTGCTGCCCTCCAGGAGGTAGAATGGGGGAGGAGGCGGGCCAGGCCCCCACTGGGCCACAGCAGCCCTGGCCTGAGCTTCAGCTCTTCCTTCCCTGTCACCAGGCTTCAGTCTCCTCATCTGAGAAATGTCTCTCCAGTCTCCTAGACCCCCTTTGGTCTTTGCTTTCTCTGATTTTACCATTCGCATCAGGTACCTAAAAAGGACTGGCTGGGCTGCACAGTGTCACGATTCTCATTCTACCAACACAGTCCCGTGGGTGGGAGGGCAGCCGGTCGCCAGGTGGTCCCAGTCTGTGTCGGCCCTCTGCGGTGCTGCCCACACCCCTGGCCCCACACATCATCATTTCTCTTTAATTGATTTTGTCTTCGATTGCAAACTTCCACTTTCCCAAAGGTGGAAGCTAAAGGTTGCCTACTTCAAGGTAACTGAGTTGCTTCCAGCATTTTTTCAGTACTGTTGGATAAACACTAAATTCTAAGTGCTGCCTTTTGCCTCTTTCCCTCCCTGTACCCCTAAACCTGCTTTAAATTCAGGAGGAGGACCTCCTGAGGAGGACCCCTTAGGTTTCATCTTAGGGGGTGGTGGTAGAAGATACTTCTCGTCTATACTCATTATTTGCTCATGGGGTTTCTGCTGAGAGGAGGCCCTGTGCCCACCTATTCAGGAACCCTCCTGGTGGCCTGCAGACTTCAGGCAGGTGGACGCACTTCACCCCCTCACTGGAAACAGAGGCCCCTGCGGATGTGCCAGGCTTGTGCCAAGCAATGGGAGCCTCATGGGGGTAGGATGGACATGAGACATACACTGTGCAATTAAATAATTAATGACATACCTTTGTGATTCGTACCATAAAGGGGGCAAGCAGGGAGCTCAGAGAGTCACCCAGATGAGGCCAGGGGCCTCCCTACCCCCGGCACCTCAGTGCTGCCTCTGTTTACCCACACATCTGCTTTCCGAAGGAAATTCATTCGCACTGAACTTCTGTGGTTTGTGTGGATCTCAGTAAAGATAGGAGGGGAGATTGGGGACACATCACCATTCTCCATTTTATCAACCCCCCCTCCTAGATTCCACTCACTGCCCTCCCACCATGGAGCTGAAAACACCTCTCTGCCCAGCAGCTTTCCCTGCCCTCCAACCTGCATGCCAGTCCGCCGAGGACCTGGGTTCCCAGGTAGTGGGAGTAAGGTGTTTCCTTGCTAGGTGACTGAGACCGTCTCTCCACAGATGCCTCCCAACACAGCACCCCCCACCCCACCCCCAACTTGTCCATCACACTCCAGGGAGAACACCAGGTGCCACTGCTCTGCCCTCTGGCACCAAATGGCACTGGGGGCCTGCAGGTTGTCAACTCTGCACTGCTGTGACCTCCTATTCCATGTCATTGGTCAGTTTGTCAGTAACTTCTCCAGCTCCCATACATTCTCTCTAACAGGAAATGCTAACTGTTACATGGACTGTGGTCTACTGCAGGCTGAGCATGTCACTGATGCAGTGAAAGTGCCCTCTCGCCCTGCCCCGCTCCGTTTTCCAAATGGAAAGCACCAAGGCTTTCCCCAGCACTGGGCTGGGGTTGGGGCTCTGGTCAAAAACCCAAAGTGGGAACAGGGATTGCCATCCCTCTAGGAGAGCAGTCAGTTCTAGAAAAGTAGACTATGAGATAGTTCTTTAGGAAACTCAAAATGACAATGAAGAAGAGTTAATAATTTTTAAATTATTTGGCAACCAGGCCTTGTAGGAAAATGTTTCCTTTCCCAAGTTATTTTTCTGATTATACAATTAATATTCATATTAAATTTTATAGGACAATATAAGATAATGAAAATTAATCAGTCTCCCAGAGCTAACAACCACTAGTATTATATTATGTTTTTGTATGCCTAGTCATATTTTTCTTTTCAAAATAAAAAGGGCAGACATTTACATATTTTTTATTATAGCAACACATGCTGACTATAAAGATAAAACCATATTCTGTGAACATGTGTTTGGGAATGACACCTTCCTGTGTCAGGACCTTCAGACTTACACCATCGTGTTTAATGGCACCGCACAGCTCCAGCATGCAGATGGATCAGCACCACTCATTTACTAAATCCTGTTTTAAAAAACATCATAATGGCAAACGTTCTTATAACTTTGAGCATTTATCTAATTATTTTCTTAGGGTAAGTTATTTCTAGGAGTAGGGTTACTGAATTAGTACTTTTGGCTCATATAGCCATTCAGTCTCCTGAAGGGTCCTGTCTGCTTTCCAACCCCCACTCCCGACTCCCACACCAGATAAGGGTGATTTCTTCACATCTTTGCCAACTCTGGGTATCGCTGCTCTCAATTTTGCCAGTTTTAAGGTGACAGATGTAACTTCCTGATGTTTTAGTTTGCTTTTCTTCTATGAGTGAGACTGACCCTCACCTCAAATGCTGCTGGTCATTTGTAGTTCTTCTATGAATAGTCTTCATAAATTTTGTCTTTTTTTTCTTGAGATGTTCATATTTCTTTATTTTAAAAACTTTTATATATCAAAGATTTTAGTAATCTCATATAAATTGCAAATGTTTTCTCATGTGTTCCTGATCTCATTTGAGTCCCACAACAACCCCCGGGTGGTAGGCAGAGTAGGTGGAGTTATCCCCACTTAACTGACGTGGAAACAGTGACTCAGGGGAATGTTGGCCAAGGGCTACAGGGCGGTGGGAAGACATCTGTTTCCTTGCTGAGTTTAGTGACCAGAGCTGTCCTACTGCTCCCCAGGTCCCTGATGGCACCCATTAGGGTTATGGGAGAAGGAACATTTCCCTATACAAAATGAAATATCTTATATGTTGGGCCTCAGTTTCCTCTTCTGTTAAAAAAATAGAGTAGAATCAAATGATCCCTTACGTTCATTCTCTTCAGTTCTCCAATCTTCCAATTCTGTGATTTGAGGCACAACAGACCCACATGGATGAATGTATTGTCTTCACCCTTAGACAGCATATGTGGGGTGAGGGGCGGGATCACACAGCTGGGGTGTCCTCCATGCATGGAGTGCAGGCTGAGTATTCACGAGTGTGTTCCTGAGAGCATTTTCTTCTTGCTTCCCCAGCTAGAACCAGGAGCTTGTTTCTGGCTGTGCCTCTCCCCAATCAAGAGCAATCAAACACGCACGTCAACATGGGTAAACCCTAGAATTTCTATGTATGGCTGGAGAGTCCTGGATTAAGGTAGCTGCCACCTCCTCCCAGGATCCCGCAGACCTCATTAGTGCACCACGTACACACCTACCGAGCTGCTCATAGCGTGTGGTCCTTCCCAGCACCGTGTTTACAGGAAATGACTACTGTTAGATTAAAGTTGACACAAAGATAAACTACTCTTTGTCTTTCTGATACTGGGATATTTTTCCTAAGAATGACTTTTCCTTATTACAAAATTAATATATGTTCCTGTAGATGGGTTTAGAAAATAGATCCTCAAAAATAAGGAAATAAAAAATCATCCACAAGCATACAATCATTGCTAATGACATCTTGGTGTCTATTTTTTGTTCATACAAAAAATGAGATCAAACTTTTGCAGATTACTCAGTTAAAGTAGATATTGATATATTTCCATAATCATTAAACATTAATCAACTGCTCCATTTTAATGGCTCCACGGTGCTCCACTTACAGATGTGCCACGTTTGCTTCTCCTCTGGGCTGGTATCTCACAGACCCCATAGTGGATATGCAGGTTGCTTCATCCATTACCTGCCATAGAAAACGCTGCAGTGAACGGATCTCTGCGCACACCTGCAGTTCTGTCTGCACACATGTGCCGGACAAAGGAGCAGCAGGCTTGCTCTGTGTTGACAAGTCGCCACCCAGAAAGGCCACCAACCACACTTTATATTCTCCCAGGCCCCTGTGAGGGGCCATTTCTCCACACGCTCATCCTCCATAGGTAACCTTCCTTTTAGCGTTTTGTCAACCCTAGATGCAAAAACTCCAAAGTTTTAATTGGTGTTGTTTGATCACTAGTAATGGGTTTTGGGGGCGGGAGGCAGAGTCATGGCTACTTAACATTCTTTGTTGCTGAACTGCTTGTTTATGTCCTTTGTCCAGCTTCTTCTTGGGGTGTTCATTTTCTGTTTCCTTATGGAATTGTAAGCATACCTTATATTTATATTAGTGACCATAACTTTTTTTAATATATTTTATTGATTATGCTATTACAGTTGTCCCATTTCCCCCCTTCTCCCCCCTCCACCCTGTACCCCCCTCCCACCCACATTTCCCCCTTTAGTTCATGTCCATGTGTCATACTTATGAGTTCTTTAGTTTCTACATTTCCTGTACTATTCTTGCCCCCCCATCTATTTTCAACCTACATTCTATGCTGCTTATTCTCTATACCTTTTCCCCCTCTCTCCTCCTCCCACCCCCCTGCTGCTAACCCTCCATGTGCCCTCCATTTCTGTGGTTCTGTTCCTGTTCTAATTGTTTACTTAGTTTCTTTTGATTTTGCTTTAGGTGTGGTTGTTAATATTTGTGAGTTTGCTGTCCTTTTACTATACATGTCTTTTCTTTATCTTCTTTTCTTAGATAAGTCCCTTTAGCATTTCATAAAATAAGGGCTTGGTGATGATGAACTCCTTTAACTTGACCTTATCTGAGAAGCACTTTATCTGCCCTTCCATTCTAAATGAGAGCTTTGCTGGATAAAGCAATCTGGGATGTAGGTCCTTGTCTTTCATGACTTGGAATATTTCTTTCCAGCCCTTTCTTGCTTGTAAGGTCTCTTTGGAGAAATCAGCTGACAGTCTGATGGGAACTCCTTTGTAGGTGACTGTCCCCTTACCTCTTGCTGCTTCTAGGATTCTCTCCTTCGTTTTTACCTTGGCTAATGGAATTATGATGTGCCTTGGTGTGTTTCTTCTTGGGTCCAACTTCTTTGGGGCTCTCTGAGCTTCTTGGATTTCTTGGAAGACTGTTCCCTTTGCCAGATTGGGGAAGTTCTCCTTTATTATTTGTTCAAATATGTGCTCAATCTGTTGCTTTTCCCCTTCTGATTCTGGTACCCCTATAATTTGGATATTGGAACATTTAAAGGTGTCTTGGATGCTCTTAATCTTTTCCTCAATTTTTTGAATTCTTATTTCATCATGCTTTCCTGCTTGGTTGATTCTATCTTCCTTCTGGTCCACTGTATTGTTTTGAGACTCATATTCCTTCCTTTCACTATTGGCTCTCCTCCGCGTGTCTTCCTGCATCTGTTTTATGGTAATCTGCACTCTTTCATCTAAATTTCGTCCAAAATCAACCAGTTCCGTGAGCTTTCTGATCACCAGTGTTTTGAACTGCGCATCTGATAGATTGGCTAATTCTTGGTCGCTCAAAAGGATGAGTCCTGGGGGACTGATCTGCTCTGTTGAAAACATATTTTTTTTTTCCCCTGTCTCTCCTTTTTTTTTTCCGGTCTGGTTGCTCTTGTTACGGTTGCGGGGGCGAAGCCTTAGGTGCTCCCTGGGGCTGGGCACCCCAGTCGCTAGATTGTGACGTTATATGTGGGGGCGGGGCGGGAGTGGGGCGGGAGAAAACAATGGCGGTAGTTCCGTTCCCCTGGACTCAGACCCTTGTCTGGGCTTCTGGGCCGCGAGTTCTGCCCTGGTCCACAATCGCTACCCCTCTGGGTCTGCCAGCCGCAGCTTGCGTACTCAGGGATCACCGCTGCCTTCTTGCGTGCCGGATGGCTTTTGCGCCGATTTTGCACCAAACCCTCCCCCGACCTCCGCGCGCTCCGACCCGAGCCAGCCCCGCGCCCGCCCGGCTCTTCTTCTCCTACCAGTCCGGATGAACGCGTCTACTTCAACTTCTTGGCTGCCCGACTTCCATTCAGATAAATCCTCTGCTGGATCTGGGTGTTATTCTGATAGTAAATTATTGTTGTAAATTATTGGTTTTCTAATCTTGGTTGTACAAGGAGATACGGTGCGTCCACCTATTCCTCCATCTTGCCGCGGAATAACTTCTTATGTGACCATAACTTTTTGTTACATGTTTTTGACTGAGCCTAGCAATGACTTACTCTTTGCTTTCTGTATTTAGTGTCATGTTTACAAAAAGTTCTCTACTATTTTAGTCTATCTTTGTGGTTGCAAGAAACAGAGGCTGATTCAGAACCTCCAGAGAAAGGAGGTGGAGTGGGGAGGGCGAGTACCGGGAGAACAGATGGAGATGACGTGTGAACTGGTCGCCCAGGAACTCTAGAGCCCTGGTCTCCAGAGCCAGGGGCACGCACGGCATTGGCCTGTGGGAAGAAAATACTAGCCCTTTCATGTATATGCATATTTGTTTTTAATTTTTATAGGAAAATGGAGTAAACATACATAAGATATATAAAAATATGTATGTTGAGTTTATAGAATAAAACAAATACCCATATATCCATCCATTACCCAGACTAATAATACCACTTACTTGCGATCTCACCTTTTCAAATTTCTGCTTTTTTTATGTGTTACCTCTGACAACCACTTGCCAAATATATTTGGCAGTAGAATATGTTCTTTATATATAGGTGTATGTACATATATTAAAGGATGCATATGAAATTTTTGATTTTTCAAATTTATTGTTGGAATCAAGTAGTTTGGAACCTGTCTCTCTTTCAGGGCTCCTGATTATCTCCACCCCCGTTTCTCCCGTCACTCACAGGCCTTCTCTGCCTCCTGCTTTGCGCACCGGTCCATTTTGCATGTAGCTTCTGGTGGCCACTTCTGGCCTAGCTCTGGCCCTTTGTCATCATGGCCTTGCTTCAGCTGCCATTGCTCATTAGCACAGCCTTCCTCCACTCACATTCTAGAGAGGACCTGATTGGTCCGGCCTGTGAAACAGACAGCTCTGAGCCATGCGGGTGGGATGATACAGTACAGTAGATGGCCATTGCCCCTCTGTAATCTGCCAGAGGGAGTGCTGCTCTTAGGCCTGTGGACAAGGCATGCGCCGTAACACCTCAGGTAAACCTACCCCCAAACCAGGCAACTGTGCACATGTATAGTATTTCCTGCTGGTGCATTTATTGTTGAGTTTTAGTGGAAGATACAGTGTAAGAATCTTTTTCTCCATTTCATTAACCTCCTCTGCCTCCTGCTTTCCAATACAAATTTTTAGTAATCTTCACCAATACAATATACTGCCTTTGTTATATAGTAAAGTTTCATAAACATGGGTCTGTTTTCACACTTTTGTGATTTGACCTGCTAAATGTTGTGTACGCAGCACACTTTAAAGATATTTGTATGGCTTAGTCATATATTTAATATTGCTAAGGCAAGTCCTTTCTCCTTTCTCTTTTTTCTACTACTTATTTTTCACATTTATTTTTCCAGGTTAATTTAAAAATGCCATTGCAATTGAAAAATATTTTAACAGGAATTTTATTTTCAGCCAACTCATTATTTAGGGTATGACCCAGACACTGGATCATAATACATACCTATTAACTCTTTGGGGAGAAAAGAAAAATTACACAAATCAAGATTTTTCTTTCTTTATAAAAGCATTTAAAAGTCTTCCAAAATTTAAATTTTACTGGTAAGTTAAAGAATAATTTAATTTTTCTTTTACTCACTTATCAGTGTGCACCAAGAAATTTCCATGGGATTTTTCACATGCTCAAGTCTTGTATATTATACGGGAAACTCCTTTTTCTTTCCTTTTTATAACTAAAAAAATTTTCAGTTACACTTGATTTCCAATATCATATTGGTTTCAGGTATACAACATAGTGATTATACAGTTATATAACTTACCGAGTGATCACCCCAGTACATCTAGTGTCGATCTGACACCATACATAGTTATTATAGTATTATTGACTGTACTCCCTATGCTGTATTTTACATCCACGTGACTATTTTTATAACTGGCAATTTGCACATATTAATCCCTTCCTCCCTTTTTACCCACCCCCTAACCCTCCTCCTATCTGACAACTATCAAAATGTTTTCTGTATCTATCGATTTGTTTATTTTTAGATTCCATATAGAAGTGAAATCATATGATATTTGTCTTTCTCTGACTTATTGTACTTAGTATAATACCCTCCAGATTCAACCATATTGTCACAAATGGCAAGATTTCATTCTTTTTTATGGCTGTATGTATGTTCCACATCTTTACATAGTCACCTATTGATGGACGCTTAGGTTGCTTTTATATCTTGGCTACTGTAAATAATGCTGCAACAAACATAGGGGTGCATATGTCTTTTAGAATTAGTATTTTTTTATTTCTTTAGGAATAAATATTAAACTTTACCCTTTTTAAGTATACAGTTTGATGAGTTTTGACAAATATGTGTGGTCCACTACAATCAAGACATCGATCATTTCCATCACTCCCCAAGACTCCCTCAAGTCTCTGGCAATCATGTGTCATTGCAATACATTGAAACCATGTTGAAAATTTAAGTAGAAGAAAATTAACATACTTGCATCAAGTCTTCTTATAAAAAATAAACTGTTTTTTCATTAATACCTTAAATTTTTTCCAAAGTTTTATAATCCTCTTATGAATCCTAAGTCATTATTATATTTTTCTCTTTATTATATCTATATATTGCATTTTTATATTTCCTATATGACTCTTATGATATACAGTAAACTTACATATTTTTGCAGTTGTATGATGGGTAACTGATTAAATACATAAAACACTCAAAAGCATAATTTTATGTGCAGGGGTTGGCAAACTGGCTAGGGCAGAATGAAGTAACAACTGTCCTGTTCTTTGTTTCTCGTGTGGGTGGTCATTGCATCTCGGTTGTCCAGTTACTGAGTCCATCTCTGTGTCCCTGGTACTGAGCCCAACATGGGTGTCCAAATGGTGTTGGATTAATCAGTGATCAGCGAACCACTGCCCCAGTGCTGGGACCCTCGTTCCAGACAGAGCTTGCTGTGTGGCTGAGGCTGGTGCCTTCTGCACTTGCAGCAGCAGGAGCCCGGGAGTTAGGGGACGAGCAACCCACTGCAAGGCTCAGCCTGCCTGAGAGGTGAAATGTCTGTCTTTGTTAAGAATGGAGGTTGATCCCACAGGGCTCCACTGCCCACCTTCTGCAACTCAGGGAGCCCGACCAGAGAAGCTCCTAGACTGTGCTGAGCAGCAGACAGGCAGATTCGGTTTCTTCCAGTTTCACTGAGTCACATCTGCCTTTCTCAGCCTGACTGAAATCAGGCCCACTGGGGCTCACATGGTCCTCAATCTGGTTTCAATTCAGTGCTTCAAAATGACCAGATGAAAACACTTCATTTAGTGCTGATAGGCCTCTCAGGCAAAACAAATGGCCCATCTCCTTGCCGTTTGCTGGAATTCTGTCAACTCACTGGAGAAACCCTTGGTTTCCTGTGCTGAACAGAAGTTGACAGCTTTTGATTAGAATTTTTAAAATGGAGCAATCAAATAATTATCAGAAAATGGGATTTGTTTCCTTGAGAAACTCAAATTATATATTTCATGGAAGCAAAATTAATTAAAGAACTTCCTGGTCAGGGGAAGCAGAATTATTTTATTATTTTTACTCTTCCCCCCTCCCTTGGGGGAAAATTGGCAGGCTCTCTGGTACTGGGCGGGAGTCAACGTGCTGTAGGTAGAGCAGTGGTTCTCAAACCTCAGTGTGCATAAGAGCTGCAGGGGATCTTGTTAAAGGTTCTGATGCAGGAGTGGAGCCTGAGACCCTGCATTTCAGTAAGCCTCCTGGGACGTGAGGCTGCAGAAGCAGGGCATTCTAGTCTAAGCTTTGCAACAAGCTTGCAGACAAGCCCTCACTTGGACCCCCCCTCTCCCACCAGTGAAGACATACCACTTGGTCTCTGCATGTCTGATACTGTGATGGCAGAACAACCTCAAGGTCATCGCTGAAACCCTGGTGCCCAGTGGGAGCAGAGCCCAAGGCTCTCCATATGACCTCTTGAGACTGGGAGGCTCTCACACATGTCTAGGAAGTTCAGGTTGGCTCCTTACCTTTGCATCATCTTGAATGGAAAATGGATAATGGGCTGCCAACTGCAGACCTGCCCAAAAAGGGCACTGTCCCTGGCTTGCTCCCTAAAAAGGAACTCAACCAGGCACAAGAATCGTCCGTCAGAGCCACACGGCTTGACTGACAATGGCCAGCTGCCGCTCACTGCAGAAGCTGAGGAGGAATGTGCCTGCTGCTCTCTCCTTCATTGTGTCCCCCCCCCCCCCGCCCCAACCCCCGTGTCCTGGGCCACAAAGCCTCCGAGCAAACTTCTCTCTCAAAGCTGTGCCAGGCTTAGCCCCTGTCCTATGGCTTGGGTGTCACCAGAGCCACCTAGCTCCTGTCCCTTCGAGTGGGGATGAGGAGAAAGATACTACACACAGTGCATAAGTGCAGCTAGCCTGCTCTGACTGCCCTCCTCAGACCTGGGACTCCCGTCACTCCTCTGACCTTGCTCAAGCTTTGGGAGTCTCACCCCTGGGCAGTCACTTACCTGGGGACCTGGCTTATGGTTAGCGGTATCACCAGTCCAAGCTGCAGCGAGCTGCTTAGGGAAGGCCCGGCCTCCACCACACCACACACTATTTTCTTTCCAGTCCGCCTTCCACAGGAGCTCTTCATCCTTGCACTTTTTTTGTTGTTCTTGCTATAGATTTTATACAGTAAAATGTACAGATCTTGGTTGTAGCTCAATCCATTTTTAGATATGTAAGTCATCACCCAGATCAAACTAAAAGAACATTTCCATGGCTCCAAAGGCTTTTCAATCAGTAGCCACCCAATTACTGGAAGAGGTTTATAATATTTGGACTATGATTATAGATTAATTTTCTCTGTTTTCCTAGAATCTCATTTCCTCCTCGCTGTTATCCATTTACAAATTAAAACAACCCAAAACAACAACAAGGCAAGTTGGTTGGTCGTCCTAGTCTAGTCCAACCTGACAACCACCACCCCTGGGAGTGGTGTGTGGGGCTGTCTCCCTCTGAACCCTGAGTGGCTGCAGATGTGGACACAAAGCCTCCTCTGTGCCACGGACAGAGCACACCCCCACAGTGAACAGTGTTGTGGAGCCTGGAAAGCAAAGGACCCAAATATAAACTTGGGTTTTCACTGACTGGATGTCTGACAATAAGCAAAAAAAATAAAGAAAATTGGTATAATGATGGAATTGTAGTTATGATTTTAAAAGACAGAGTTGGTATCTGTTAGAGACACAGACCAATGCAGGATCAAAGTGGGGTGGGGGTGGGTGGAGGTGGAGATGGAACAAGCTCAGCCATGGGATGATGATTATTAAAGCTTGGTGATGGGCATATCAAGTTTACTAAACTATTCTACCCCTAAAATATTAAAAAATTCCTACAACAAAAAAAAGAGAATGCAAGTTTCTTTCAATTAAATGTCCAGAGATACTCTTCTGTGGGACACAGGGTGAGCGACTTTTAAGACCCCCTAGGATGGGTGGCATCAGCGCCGTCAGACACTTGTGTGGATCAAGACAACAATCGCTGTGACACCCTGGGCGGGTGACCAGGCCAGACGCCTGCTCTTGGCCCCCCCAGGGCTCCCCCGACACTCACAGCAGAGCCTGCTGGTGGCGGAATGTGGCCCCTGGCCCTTGTGCTGGAAGCTTACCCCCTTGTACTGCCATGGCTCACCCCGTTTTCCAATGGCCACCTCCTGAAGGAGTCCATCCTTGACTGATAATCACTCTAAAACCCATCCTCCTGTAACTGCCCCAAACCTTACCTTCTTTTATTTTTCTTTATAGCACTTCTTACTATCTGACCTCATTTAATATACATACTTGTTTATAGTCTGCCTCCCTAAAGCTCAGCTCCACAAGGGTGGGGCCTTCGTTCAGTTCTCTCCCGTCTCCCCAGATCACAGGACAGGGCGGGCCACTAGCAGGCATGCAATGCATGCTTGCTGAATGAACACACAAGCAGGTGGTGGGCCACGCTTCTCTCCAGGCTCGTTGTCCTGGGCTGAGAGAAGGAAAAACTCACCCCTGATCTGTTCTTGAACCCACCAAAGACAAGCTAAGCACCACCTTGTGAGCCAGTGAGCACAGGCGAAGGTGGACACAGAATTAAACCCACCAGGCCCAGAGCAGCAGCACCCAGGCCCTGGAAAATCAGAGCAGCAAGACAGCAACAGGTCTATCAAAGCTGGAGGGACAATCCCTCATCAAAGCCAGCAGTCCCGGACAGAGCGATAGAGCAGCAGCCCTCCCCACCACCTGCTGTCCTGAGCATTCCATTCTATTCCTCCTTAACAGGACTAAATTGCTCGAAAATCAACTGGCTTCATGAGGCCTGTGCCCACCAAGCTGCCTGCTCATAGCTTATAATCCTGCCCTGATGTTCTTGCTTCAAAGCCAAAAGCCTGTTTCTGGTTTGAACCTCATGGGTTTTTTTGTTGTTGTTTTAAGAAACTTGTTTCTAAATTTAATGCCAGGTGAACGGAAGCTGTGGGAGGCTTCTCTGCGTGGTGTGGGCCCAGCACCCACTTGGAGATGCACAGGACCCACGCGCACTGATAGGTTCTCCTGTGGGGAATCAGGCCTGCAAGGTACCTAGGCCTCTATGAGTCTTGCTTTTTGCTAAAACTCAATTCACCCTGAATTGAGGACATTTACTGCAAAGCAACTTCCTGAAAACCATGCTAAACCTTCCAAGGATAAGTGTAACCGGTCCAACTACTTTTGCCTTTTCATTTGCAAATATCCTTCTTCTGTGATGTGATTACCAGCATCCTCTCTTTTGTTTTCTGTATAAGGTAACCACCTAAAGCAAACCTGAGCATAGTTAATGAGGACCTTCTTGTAATGTGCCCAGCAAGACAATAAAAGCTCATTGGAGAAAGCCAAGGTTCTTCTCCCCTTGAGAGAAAAGCCACGGTGTCCCTTTTCCTCCATTGGATTCGGTAATCCGTGTGAATGTTTCATTTTCATCCATAATGACATGGACTTCACAAGCTGGGGTCTGCATCAGAAAGCAGGTTTAAAAAGCTCACTGAGGCAAGACGACCAAAGAATTCCAGGCTTAGATATGTGTACCGTAGGCGGGGACACAGAAGATGTGGGAGACTATCAGAAATTGGCACACTTCAAGGCAGGCTGAAGTGGAACAGTGATGGAGGGACAACAGGCAGGGTTTTGTTATTACCAAACCCACTCATTGACAACCTTTGTTAAGCAAGCTCCAAATCACCAAAAGTAATGGCAACCATCTGTTACTGAGCATGTGCTGGTGTTCCTTCACATGGCTTTGAAGCCTGAGCATAACACTGACCCCTGACAACAGTACTGATAGTGTTCTAGGTTACAGGTAACCTAAGCCAGGTGGCGAGAAGTTAGTTTAGGCAGCAGGCTGATTTCAGTGCAATGGATTCCTGAGGAGCAACAGTGCGCCATGGTCCAAAGGACAGCTTGCATGTGCACGGTGCTCACCTACTCACCCCTGCAGGGGAGCACTTGTGTTCTGCCAATTCCAAGGACCCTGGCAGTGTGCTCCCCACCCCACGTGGCCATTCTCAGAGAAGGAAGTTTATCCAACAGCATGTTGTCATCATCAATGGATGTGTGTCCGTGGTGGGGGAGGGGCCGCTGAAGTTTGCCTTGCAGATACATTTTTTTCTCTAATCAGCCACCTAAACTTGGCAAGGGAAAAGGGGGTTATTTTGGGCTGCCTTCAATAGTTACCAGATTCAATAATATAAAAAATATACAAAAATATAATGAAAATAAGTCACATAAAAACTGAGCAAAATATGTGCTAGCCATGGTAATAAAACTTTTAACTCAACACGCATACCCTGAGCCAGAAACAGCCTAAGCAGATACACACCCACCACTAGACAGCAGTTCCTGAGGAGGGTGGGGAGTGAGGAGCAAGGAGACTTGAGCTTGATCCGTCATGTCTAATGTGTTTAAAGGAATAATTTGTGAATTTCTGGAGTAATAAAAGATTCTTCAATGTTGAAAATTGAAAGGAAATGCATCCAAAAATTGTTTCCTGGTAGTGAAACAATGGTGACTTTAAAATTTCCTCCTTCAAATTTTCTGTATATTACAAATTTTCTCTGAGAGTATAAGTATGAGAGAAGAACAAATGCACTTTAAAATATACTTTTAAATGAATAGAAAATAATTATCTCCTAAGTTCTAAAGGTGTTATTACGGAACATTTGAGTGAAGAGGTTGTTAACTGCATGTCATTAATAAGTAGGAATAACCTACTCATGTCATTACTCAGTAATGCTCTTCAAAACTATGAGTAAAAAATGGAAACTAGATGGACAAAATAGGCTTGTGTAACTGTTCTTTTAAATTTAACTCATACACACAATGTAAATAGTGCTATATGCAAAAAAAAAGGTAAGTTATTTGGGGGATTATGGGTGATCTGAAATATTTTTAACTTGATATTTAAAACAAGAAAGGTTTTATAATATCTTACACAGATGCCTTGACAATTTCAAATCACTTCACTGGGTTCACATGAGCCTCCCCACTCGCATGTGTGTCTTACTGGTATTCAGTGCATCTCGACTCTTATGCCTGAGATACCAGCTGCCTCACAGACAGCTGGGCGCATTAAGTACTTGCGTGCCAACTGAAGATAAGATTCTTGTAATTCTCAAATAAGCAAACAACATTTATTAATTCCATTGAAGGGTCCAGTGAAAGAAAACCCAAACCCAGCTAGGGAAAGATGTGGGCGTGAGACGTTGTTGAAAGGCAGCTTTGATTTCCATTTCTCAACACTCACAGTCAAAAGGATGCCCTACCAGCACACAACACCCCCATTTGGGATTCATATGGTTATGTAAGCACCCCACAGCAGTGGCATGAGCAGGGACTTGACTAGAAATTGGGACCTGAATTCTAACTTAGGTTCAGAAGGGCCACCCCTTAATCCCTGGGACTGTCTTCTAACACATACAGCGATTTGGACGTCACCTCAGAGGTCCCTTCCCTGCTTCTGACATCCTGATCCTAAGCCTTTAAACTTGACACTGGGATGAGGAGCAAATCAAAGGTTTCTTCAAAAGCGGCTGTTCCCTTTCTGGACCATTACACAAGCTCTAGCCTACAGCAGCTGAGAATGAGGACAATCTTATCGAAAGCCAGCTTGTGCAGAAGTGATCCACACAAATAGTGGCTTAAAACAGACCGTCTTCCAAAACGTCTGGCATTGTAGATACTTAGTATCTTCTTTGCTACTGTGTGACTAGTCTTTTAGTAAGTTCCTCACCTTCCTGACAAGGTGTCTAGGTAAGGCATTCAAGCTTATATAAACTACCACCAATCTTGTAGCTGTTTATTAATGATATTTATTAAGGACTATAGTAGCCATCCCCAAGAAAGGACAGCCACTGAAGTAGTTTGCTAGGGCTGCTGTAACAAAGAACCATGGACCTGGAGGCCTGAACAAGACATTTTCTTAGTCTGGAGGCCAGAAGTCCCAGATCAAGGTGTCAGCAGGAATGGTTTCCTTTGGAGGCCTGTGTCTTCACATGGGCTTCTGTGTGTCCTAATCTCTTCTTGTAAGGACTCCAGTCACAGTGGGGCCCACTCAACAGCCTTATTTTAACTTAATTACCTCTTTAAAGACCGTCTCCACACACAGTCATGTTCTGAGGCACTGGGGGTTAGGGTTAGGGTTACGTATGAATTTTCAGGGACACAACTCAGTCCATAACCACTACAGAGTTCATGATTTTTCTTTTTCACATATTTTGACATGTCTTTATAGTAGGTTTAACTAGATATTAAGAAGACATTTAAAACCCAAAAGTTAGGTTTTACATGTGCATGAAACAAGCCAAACTGATCTGCAAAGAGAATCTGTGGTCTGACCTGCTGTGGTAGGACACACTGAAAAACTTTCAGAGAACTTTGCTCTTGCAGCAGCTGTAGGTGGAACATGTGAAATTCGGAAAAAAAGTCGAGTCATTCCATCACTCGACAATCATTTCCTGGCTGTGTGCATGACACTTTAACTGGCACACCAAATAATGGATCCAGTCTTCACTCAGCCAGACCAAAACCTTGTTTCCTCACACAAGTTTCTCAAAGCACAGTCCCAGGCCACCAGCATCAAGACTCTCTGTCTGTCAGGAACACAGGTCTCTGCCTCCTACCTGATTCTGAGACTCCAGCTCGGGGCCTGGGAACCTACCTCCCCGGCCACCCATCTGTGGGTGTCCGCCCTGAGAGCTGTGTGCTGCCATCCACCCACATTCTTTACCCCCGAGAAAAGTCACGCTTGTCCGAGTTGCAAAACTGCACATTTATTTTTCACACAGTGCAATCCTGTATAGACAGAAAAGTACTCTGCATCACACTTATGATCAGTATCCCTTCGTTCCCATTTGGTATGTCACTGAAAACCTAGCACATCATTTGGCCAAAAATCCCATAAAAGATCCCTAGAGAAAATAATCTAATGGTTTTCCCCAAACAAAAGATTCCCTCTTCATTAGTCAAATCAGCACCTGCTGATAGGAGAATGCAATGCAAGCCTGACAGTGACATTCCTTAACAAGGAAGTCTAGACTCATGCTTTCAAGCATAAAGCTTAACTGCGAACAGCAGAGAGGCTAACATATCAGCCACCTTTCCTTGAAGGGGAAGCAACAGCGCTGTGGAAATCAGAGTCCTAGAAATTCAGCCCCACAACTTGTATGAGCAAGGGTCCAAGACACCGAGGTAGTGATGCTGATCCAAGGGTCCTGCTCACATGTGGAAACGCACGGGCTGTGCCTCTCTTGGAGTGTCCTTTCCCAAGGTCCACTCCACTGGCTTCACATTAACTTGGTCCTCCAGTCTTGCAGTGGCTTTGGTAGACTTTTGGTTGTAATCTTCACAGTTCCAAGAATCAGTTCTGGCTGATCCCAAGGGCAGTGTGCCCTATTCAAAATACAGATGTTCTCATGGTATGAAGGCCATTCTGTAGGTTGCATATATAAGCATATGTATATGTTGTCTCCTGTGGGAGACAAAGCTTCCTTCTTGTTTAGTAGAAGAACACTGAACTGGCAACGCTGCTTCAGCTAGCTCTTTTTCCTGTGCTCCCTCATATGCACAGCAATTGAACCTGCTATTTCTCCATTCCTTTTGTTCTGGCCAAAATAATCTAGAAATTCACCATCTGGTCCAATCAAGTACATTATGATGGTATGATCCACCTGAAAAGGGGGGGGGGGGAGTGGGATGATAAAAAGATTACCAAAATAAGCAGCTTAGTTTACTGAATAAATGCTACAGGATCAGAGAACTTCACATTAATGCTTAAATAATCTTTGTGGCATTTATTACTTATGAAACGGGCCTAAGCCTATTATATTATAGCAAATTCACAGTGACAAATCATCTAAAATCTTTTGTGTTCTAGAAACCTGCACTGACCATTGCTTGAAACAGCAGCTAGATTTTGGCCTTCTTTGTGCTCAATCCTTAACACACTCATCCACCCAATCTCTGAGAAAAGAAGCCAATTCTAAGAAACAGCTGCTGCCGGCCTCCGTGCAGCAGTCAATGCTGTGGAACAACAATGCTTGCTGCGGAGGGGCTGACATTTGTGAGTAAAATATTTCACTGACCCCTTAACCATGTTATAAAGACATATCGCATGGAGTCAAACGCGTTGGGGAGAAATCACTTTCTTCAATATGTTCTTGGGTGTGGTCCTTCGTTTTGGGAAGCATGGGTTGTCTGTCATTCATTACCACCTAAAGTCTGCTTCCCATATTTGATGAAAGCCGAAAACCACCTACTAAATATATAATTTATTAAATTCTAACATAGTACTTAGTCCTGATATTAGTAATATCAAGGGAAACATGAAAATAAGTGTTTCAATCCTACCCAAAGCAATCACCAGGAAACTCCTGAGAAGCCCCAAATGCTACACCTCCAAGGAATCATCTGAAATCCACTATCCATTTTTGAGGCAAAGTTAAAACATTCCTAGCTCTACCTTAAGTTTGGATTAGTCATCAGTCTTTTTTAGTTATATGCTTCCACAAAATCCAACTTTAAATGAGCAGAGGATTTGGAATTTAGACTCCTTGGAATTCACTGCAGGCTTGATTGCTACTTGGCAAGACTGAAAGACAGGAATGTGATCGTGCATGCCAAACTGGAGACATCCCCCAAATAGACCCGAACACACATCAGATGTCTGTGAGGTAATTATTTCTTTATATACACACATTCGTAAAGACAGCAAATGGAAAGAGCCACCTGCCCACTCCCATAAGGAAAGAATGTACACCGGAGCTCAAACAGCTGGTGAGCTCATGTCCTGGAATCACTACTGCCGGAGCAGGACTGGGATCTACGTTTCTCCACACGTCGGCAATGCACAGGTCAGAATTCGGTCTCCAGTTCATGTTCAAACCTTACCCTGTAGCTTATACCTCTCTTTCTTTCTTTTCTCTACTCTCTCCTTTGAAAACAATTTCAGTGTACTGGGCTAATTTTATGAGTGTTCTTAGTATAAATTACTTTCTAATACATAATAAAAATACGGTTCTACCCATTTATGTCAAACTTGACAACGGTCAGGCCTCACTGTCCACTGGGGTGTGGGCAGAGCAAACTGTCATGTTTCTAGTACACAGCACTTTCAAGTTCCTGTAGTTCCTCCCAGAGAAAAAGCTAGCACTTACTGAGCAGCTCTTTCATGTGTCACCTTAACCCAGAAGACAGGTATCGTACACCTCTACAACTGACAAAACAGGCTCGAGAAGGTAGTTAAATAATTGGTTGATACCAGACCTACGTTTAAAATCTAAATCTGTCCAATTTCAAAATCCACAATCTTTTGATATCACCACAACTTTCAATTTTTGAAAAGGTAACATGTGCTTATAAAAAAGGACAAAAGGATATACAATGAACTTATACAACGAAAGTCCTCCTCCCCTGCCAGATGCCCCAAGTCCCCAGTTCTCTGCTCAGAGGGAACCGGCTGCCAGCCCTTTCTGTGTTCTCCTGGGGAAATTCTCTGCACTTACCAGTGTGAGTTTATAGCCACTGATTTGTTACCATCTGTCACCTATTTCTTTTTGCACACAAGTAACAATACACTGTACTCATTTTCTCATTTAATGATATGCTGGGCATTGTTCTACATCAGCACATACAAAGCAACCTTTTAAAAAATGGTTGTTTGGTTTTCAGTCTTTTTTATAAACAATGTTGTAGGTTATACCTGAAGGGTAAATTCCAAAAAGGAGGATCTCTAACCTAAAAGTATTCCACTTTAAATGCCGGCAGACGAGGAGGAGCCGCCCTTCAAAAGGGCGTCCCTAGAGACCGTGCGTGCTCGTGCCTCGCTCCAGCTGTGCAGCTCCTCTTTTCCCAAATTCTATTTGACAACGTATTTCAAACTTCTGATCTTTTCTAATTTAAAAGTGAAAATGGCATCACATTATCACATGTCTTTTATTATGAGTGAAACTGAACATCATTTTCTTTAGGTTTGAAAACCATTTATAGTATTTATCAAAAATAATTTCTAATTAATGCTTACAAAATAATGTAATCTTCTGTATATATACATATATATACACACACATATAAAAAATGCAATGACGTGCCCATTTAGCTTTCTGCAGAATCCTAAATGCTTGGTGTGCCCAGCTGACATACACAACCAGTCTGAGGATTCCACTAGCATTCAAAAGGCAGCTTACCTTTAGTTGCTGTTTTTTCAGATTAAGAAAACCTCATTTCATTACCTCTCAACCTTCAAGGTATCCCCCTCACTTAAATCTCAACAGAAGTTTCCCACACAATCTTAGTGGGAAAATCTTGTGGATGAAAATCTGTGGCCTCAAGGGACAGAAGTCATACTAATGATAAACCAAGAAGCTGGAGGGTGTCTCCCCCTATTGGCTGACTCGGCAAATGTAGAGCAATGAACTCCATGTTGATTCTTATCAAATATCAAATTCTTATTGTGGGCGATCACCATTTCTCTAAAAGGAGTCTGGGATGGTCTCCAGAGGGTCCAAGAAGTCTCCATAAGACTTAAATTTAAATATGCACATCTCAATATTTAAGGTTAAAAAATTAATATCCACATTCTGGATTATATACACAGTACAAATCTCAGTGTCCAAACTCAAACTGGTTAATACAACTCTCTTTTACAAAAAAGTCAAGCAGTTTGGAAAACTTTTCCCAAGGCCTCCTCTCTTTCTCTTTTTTTTAAGATTTTATTTATTTTATTTTTAGAGAGGGAAGGGAGGGAGGGAGGGAGGGAGAGGGAGAGAGAGAGAGAAACATCAATGTGCGGTTGCTGGGGGTCATGGCCTGCAACCCAGGCATGTACCCTGACCGGGAATTGAACCTGAAACACTTTGGTTTGCAGCCCGCACTGAATCCACTGAGCTATGCCAGCCAGGGCCCATGGCCTCCTCTCTTGACCCTCTGCTCTGCTCTCATTTTCTCACGCTGCTGGTGCAGCAAGAGGAACCCATGGTAGGGTTTCCTCTTTCCTTAAACTTAGGTCTTAAAAAAAAATGCAAATTTTTGTCTTCTCCCCCCATGAATCCAAGTTTCCCTAAATCTATGAGGCACTGAACTGGAAAACAAGATTAGAGTGCAGGCTTAAAGCAAAGGTACCAGAAGCCTAATGCAGGCCTTGGCTGCAGGGGCACACAGCATGCTCTGGGCTCAAAGGTGGCAGAGGATCTACAGGGTGCTGTGGATCCTCAGTACACTGCTCTTGGAAACTAGTCATGGTGTAGCTGGCAGACCAATGACTCAGGGTCTTTGTCATCTTTCTTTCCATAAAACTAGTTTTGCAGGTGAAAAAGCTCTTCTGATTCATCACTTTCCTCCAGCCACTATAATACAGAAACCAGAGCACAGCTGAAGAAAAGAATGGAAGTGATACTAAAACACAGTGTCAACTCTCAATGTGATGGGAAAGAATGACCACTGAGAAGACAACGGGACAGGGCAGTGCTTACGCCTTCAGTTGGTGTTTCACTGCAAAACCTCTGACCACAGGAGGAACAAAGGAAGCTGGGCATCAGCTGAAGGCTACAGGGGCAGTGCTGATGCCCAAGCCACAGAGGGGCCACTTAATGGAATCTCTGTTCTTCACCATAAAAAGCACCTATTAAATGCCTAATTATGCAAAACATATAGTTGATATGAAAATACAACTTACAGAAAGTCTACCTGTCTATGGCTTTCCTTTTTCTTGATTTTCAGAATTCTTATTCATTTAACCCCAAAATACAGTTATTAATGGCCTAACACTGCTTCTCAAAAGGAGCATGTTTCTTTGACCTCTTCATAGGGGACAAAGAGAGAACCAATACAAGGCTTATAAAAACTAAAGTAAGCTTTGCTTCAAAATGATGGCTTCTTTTTATTTCCAACGTGGTATCCAAGTACTATATCCCACTGATTCTAAGGCACCACTGATTTTATACTGCCCTATACTTTTATGTGTCACTAGAAAAAAAGAAAAACAGGCAATTAAATTATGGGAACAGTTAATATATATTAAACAAGCATCCTTAAAAAAATTATACTTCTCTACTTTCAAACACCTATAATTCCCAAGGAATTTGCAATAACCTCAGGTTCTCCTTTACCGCTGAAGCCAGTCCTCACTCAAAGATGTATGAATATCTGGGGTCTGAGAGCAGCAGGCCTGTGGGCTGAAATGTGGGCATTTACTTACTATGTAGTCCTCATCTTCGTCCCTGGGGCCTGGGCTATAATATACTCGGTATGCTCTGGCTACTTGATCAATCTCTTCTTTTGTGCCAGTCAAGCCAACCAGTTTGGGAGAAAATTCTAAGTAAAAAATAAGAAAGACAGTGAGAAATGAGAAGCACACAAAACAATCATGCCTACATCAAAAAGCAATATCAGTTCTACAGTGACACTACTGCCACCTCCTTCCTGTGAGCCCCTAAACATTTCCTCATGATTCAAAAGAAAGTAAATTCACACAGAACAAATGAAAATTCTCCTTTGTTATATGTAGGTCACATTGGAACTCAACTGGAAATTAGTAACCAAAAATATCTGGAAAATCCACAAAAACATACTTCTAAGTTACATATAGGTCAAAGGAGAAATCTCAAGAGAAAGTAAAAAATATTTTGAAAAATGAAAATGGAAATACAACCTACCCAGATCTGTGGGATGAAGCAAAAGCAGTGCTTAAGAGGGAAATTTATAGCATTGAATGTTTACAGCAGGAAAAAAAAACAGATCTAAAATCAGTAAGTTTCTACCTTAGGAAATGAGAAAAAAAGAGCAAATTAAACCCAAAGTAAGCAGAAAAAAAAATTAGAGCAGAAATCAATGGAACTAAAAATAGCATATTAATAGAGAAGATCAATGAAACCAAAAATTGGTTCTTAGTAATCTATCAGTCAAATCCTTTCACAATTATCTAGTAAAGAGGGAATGTATTCTAATTATTTAAATTACTTTTTATTAATTTAGCTGTTTTCAAATATTTAGATGTAGTTCTAAGATATGCTGAAGTTTAAACATATAATTATGAATTAAACACTATAGTTTTTACTATGTAATGAAAAAGTTTGCTGCATAATTACTTCATACCAAGTCAAAATATCTGTATCTTGTTTTCCAGAAAATAATCTCATAGCATGCATTTGTGGTTAAGTTTTTGGAATTTATATAAGTTAGCTGGTGAAACTCACTTAAAACACCTGGATACATCAGCCTACTAAAGTGACAGTCTTGACATTTAACAGCAGTACCATCTACTAAAGGTAGAGGAAGCCTCTATCACTCCTTGGACTAATTTATTCTAAACTGAAAAACTGTTCAGGTACTGAAAGAGCAAGACAGATTGTCTTTCTCTTCCACTCTATGAGTAAATGAAGAGAAATTAGCCCTGAATTAGCCCTGACTGGTGTGGGTCAGTGGGTTGTGCATCCTCCCCCAAACCAAAAGGTTGCTGGTTCTACCCCAGGTCTGGGCACATGCCTGGGCTGCAGGCCAGGTCCCCAATTGGGGGTGCTTGAGAGGAAACCACACATTGATGTTTCTATCCCTTTCTTTCTCCCTCCCTTCCCCTCGAAAAGTAAATATATAACATCTTTATAAAAAAAGATACTTAACATTAGGGAAATGCATATTAAAACCACAACAAGGTACCCAACCACTAAATATCTACTGAAGTGGATAAACTTAAAAAGACTACTAACTGACCATATCCAGTGTGGCAAGGATGTGGAGGAGCTGGAACTCTGTGTACTGATGGTAAGAATGTAAAAATGTATAACCACTTTGGGAAAAATGTTTGTCATTTCTTAAAAAGTTAAACACAGACTTACTATATGATCCAGCTATTCCACTCCTAGATATTTCACTCAAGAGAAATAAAAGCATGTATTCATACAAAGACTTGCATCTGAATGCTCTTAGCAGCTTTATTTGTAATAGTCAAAAACTGAATACTACTTGGCAATAAAAATAAATGAACTAGTCTATAATATTCTACAACATGGAAGAATCTAGCAATAATTATACTGCAAGAAGCCATTAAAAAAGTACATATAATTCTATTACATAAAAGAATTTCTATTAAAAGTTCTATAATTCTGTTACATAAACTTCTAGAAAATGCAAATTAATTTGTACCGGCAGAGAGCAGATCAGTGGAGGTGATGGGTGAAGTGGAGGGGCAGAAGGGAAGGGTTAGCAAGGCACCAAGAAACTGCTGGGGATGATGGGGGCTCATTTTTTTATTGTGATGATGGCTTCCCAGTGCATACATGTCAAAAGGTAACAAATATGTATACTTTATGTTGATTACATTACAATAAATTTGTTATATAATAAATACATAGCTGGTCTTTCACAAGGCACGTTTTAAAAATACCTGCAAAGCTTTGGAGGATATGTGCATTAGAATGTGTCATATAATAAATATAGATATAAAACTACTCACTGTCCAATAGTTTAAATTGATTTCACCATAATGAAAATTTAAATTCCTGATTTTTAAGCACCCAGCTGAAAAAAAAAAACTTGAATCCAGAGAAATTAAGCAACTCACTGAAGCTTATGACACCTAAATCTTCATCTTTAACTCTACCATAATTTATAGTCTTTAAAAGTACCTTCTAATAGGTTTAAACCTGCATGGTGAGATGTTTGAATTGAAATTCTTCCATTAACAGGAATGTGTTTCTGTCATAACGAATGTTTGGGTTTATACAATAAAATATGTGCTGAGTTCAAAATGTATGTACACAGAATTCATTTTTAATCTCCCAATGCACACACTCCCAGAACGTATGCACACTCATTTTACAAAGGAGAGAATGAGGCACAGAGCCAGAATTGGAAGCAATGTGTCCTTGCTCTCAGTTCAAGTCTCTATTAACTTTGTTGACCTGTGAACTTTGTTGGCCAAGTTTGGGTCTTCCACTGTGACAAAAAGAGCCCTCCCTGCACCAGGAATTAAGAAACCTGTTTTTTTATTTATTTACTTATCAGCCACAGTCACACTCTGAACCTCATCTTTTTATCTGTCTGTGAAACTGGTTATAACAACATTTGTCCCCCGCATTTCACAAGGCATTAGATGGTTAGCATGAGTTGACCTTTCACAAACTGTAGAGCTAAACAGATATAAGGTATTATTAATGAAACAAACCTTTCACATAATTTGCAATGGCTTCCTTTGTGTCCCTCTCTGGGTCAATAGTGATGAAAAGTGGCGTTAAATTTGGCAGAGTTGGAATATTATCTGAAAGAAAGTTCTTGTCAGTCACTATTCACACTCCAAGGGAAAAGACAAAGAAAACCAGCAACTACAATAGGTAGTATAGTAACTAGTACAGCGAGGCATTAAGGAAACACAAGGGCATACTAACACTGGCATTACGTGATGACAGGGAAGGGGATGGGATGGCCTTCAGAAGGAACAGGTCCATCTGTCACCTGTCGTGGAATCAGGTAAATAACCCACCAATCACCTGCACCAGTGTATATATAGTTCATGCCGATACCTGAATCATACCATATGAGTGTCTTGTTTCCTAACCCAATCCAATATTTGTAGGTTGTACCCCCAGCCCCAACCATACCTCAAGAGCAGGGTAAACTATTCATAAGAACTGAATATCCTGAAACAATTCATTTTAAGGATGTGCCCTATCTTCTTATTGGTCCTAACAAATGCCCCTGACTATACTTCAGAGACCATCCTACAGATTTCACCGTCTAACCCAGTCACTTGGGAGAGGGCAATGGTGGTGTCAGTGATGGAAGGCCACAGGAAAGGAAGGGACACAAAGCAGAGGTAAGAGAGACCCAGACTACACTGACATTTTTAAGCAACCTAATAATGCATTTAGTATCAGAACAAGTTTCTTTTCATGGAGAACTTATAGGTCATGGGAATCTAAGCAACGAACAAACCTAACACTGATATCTTATGTTCTCACAAACCAAATAATTATGACCCTCCACCTAACAGTAATTCAAGAATGTAAAAAGCATAGTAACATGAAGTTATCATATACATAAGTGATGTCTTTCTTACCTATTTCATCCACGACTTGAATCATTTTTTCTAGTTCTTCTGGACAAATATCAGGGCAGTGAGTGAAACCAAAATAAATGAGCACCCACTGACCCAGGTAGTCCTTATCAGTTTTTGGCTCTCCAGTGTGAGTTGTGAGGGAAAACGGTCCCCCAAGCAGAGGCTTTCCAATGCTTCGCTGCCGTTCCTTCTCTAGCTCTTAAACAGACACAAATACACATGTCAAATAAAAGGAAAGTCAATTAACCACAGGTACTCAAATGCCTGCTATATGATTTTACTATGCTGATGACGGTATAAAATGTAGAAGAAATAGTCTGTTTTCAAGAAGCTTAAAAATTCTTTTAAGGAAAATAAGCATAAAACTATCAAATCAAGTTAAAATAATTGCTATATTATGTAGTAAACATTGTATGAAAGTGGTAAAAAAGATTTCTTCTTCTTCTGGAACAATGCAGTCCTAAGCCAATAGGTGTGCCATGATGGGGGTGGGACAGGGGCACAGCCCTGCGGGATGTCTGAGCCCAGGCGGGCAAGATGGGGGCTGGCACTGACATCTGAGCCTGAGTCTGCTGAGGGCAGCTGCACGGGGAGGGGACAGTGGCTGTGGGATCTTAGTTACATTAGAGATAAGAGAGTTACAAATGGACAGGGAGGTAGACCAATGGAAAGAAAGAAAACTAGAATGAACCGTGTAATACTGAAATAAAACTGGAGGTATGGTGTGAACTTATGGGGTGTGTGTATCCTTCATAGCTCTATCTACTCAGAGGATCTGGGAGCAGACATACCCCAGTAACAATGAACTGATACCCTGACTTCTAAATATCATCCTCCATAAAAATGAAATGGGGCTTTTTAGAAAAATGGCTGATACCAGGTTTTAAAAGTGAAGTAAAGACTGAAAACCTGTTATAGGCTGAAGGAGACTAAGACTAACTAGGTATGAGGTGTAGTTCTGAACTGGACAACTTTTGCTGTAAAGGCATCAGGCTGCAAAACTTGAATGAGGTCTGAACACTGAACAGTAGTAACATATCAATGTTAATTTTCTGATTTTGATGGCTGTATTGTGATTATGTTGGAGAAATACACAATAAACCAGGAGCATCAAACTCATTTTCACTGGGGACGACATCAGCCATGTGGTTTTCCTTAAAGGGACAAATGTAATTTCAACTCCTTAACAGTTAAGGAGTAGTTACGTTTATACAGTCCTAAAATTATTTCGGTCCTTTGAAGGCAACTGCAAGGCTGAAGTGGCCCTCAGTGAAAATGAGTTTGACACCCTGCAATAAACTATTTGGAAATGATGAGGCATCATGTCAGCAAATACTATCAAACGATTTAGGAACACTAAGTTAATACTAATATTGTATCATAATACATTTTTAGTAAAACATATTATTAATTGTAGGTGAAATTCCAAACTAAAGTCAAAAGAAGCTTGCATTTGCCAGAAGTGTCTCTATCACCACTTCCCTAGCTTCTCAGTTGTTTCATTGTGAAACTAAAGGAATTTAACTGATTATTACAATACGAAAGTTCTATCAAAATACTTTTAGTTATACAAAAGGACCAATATGGATGTTATATTGCTAAGGTTCTAAAACCTATGAATTCTCATTCCCAGATTTAAACATTATCCTTTGTATAAAGGCATCAGAAGAGACTCTAAAGTAATCAAAGCAGATTTAAGTGATACTTCAAAGTTTTACTGAAAACTTCTAAACCACATCTTAAAAGTCCCAGAGTATTCACTAAAATATAAACTTCCTGTAAACAGTTTCTGAATACTGCAAAACTGTCTATCCAAAGCACTTCCAACATTCCTGTACCCAGTTCCTCTCTCCCCGTTCTCCATGGTCAGCCTTGGCCTTTTTCCCTTTGCTGATACTCAGTGGTCTACAGTAAAG
Organism: Phyllostomus discolor; assembly: GCF_004126475.2. Taxonomy (NCBI): domain Eukaryota; kingdom Metazoa; phylum Chordata; class Mammalia; order Chiroptera; family Phyllostomidae; genus Phyllostomus; species Phyllostomus discolor. The sequence goes on along the minus strand of NC_040910.2, from coordinate 68,516,548 downwards.
GCTGGGCCTTCCTTTGGTCCTCAGAGCCCCCTGAACTTCCGCCTGGCCTGACAGAACCTCATCTAGTAAAATATGTTACTTCTGTGCCTATTTCCCTATCTCAATGGCTGGACTGCATCTTGGTCATCTTCGTACCCTCTGGGCTTTGTACTACCCATTCTCCAATCTGTCCACAAATAAGTCATTTCATACTGTTAGACAGCGCTATCCTGGACTAGAACATGGAACAGAAAAAAGGCAATGGAAAAAACAGGTGAAATCTGAATAAAGTGTGTGGTTGTAGTGAGTACTGCTATACCAATTTTAATTTCTTAGTTTTCATGAATCTATACATGTTAACATTAGGGGAAGCTAGGTGAAAGGTATGTGGGGAATCTCTACGCCATATTTACAACTCTTCTGCAAACCTAAAATTATTTCAAGACAAAAAGTCTAAAAATGACAAAAAGATGCTGATCCATTGCTAGGAAGGATTTTATTAAGAGCTGACCAAATGATTATCTACTTACTCTCCATCTTCTCTTTCTTGAAGTACTTCATCCCTGCCAGTAAAGCTCCTCCAATTGCAAATGTGACTGCTAAAGACTTCCAGGAAACAGGCTACTGGGTCAGAAATTTCAAAAATAAAAGGAGTAGTACGATGCAGACATTTACTCATACTCAGCTTATTGTTGTTTTAAATATATATACACAGAGGCCTTGATATTGTTAAGTGTGTAGAACGTTTCACGTTATTTAGGGTGAGAAAATACTGAAAGGTTCTGTGGATGCAGCCGCACCTGAGCTCTGACATAATTACAAAGGCACGTTTCCAAGGGAAAGTTCGCTAAGTCAATTTCTTTTTAAGGGAAAAAAGCGACTCAAAGCTCAAGTACCCTGACTGTTACACCACGTGTGACTCTGATCCCAAATGCTGATTTAAAAATCAGTTAGTTACCTACATATGTTGGTATTGTGAATATAAATAAACCAAATAAAATTTGGGAAGTTAACCTCATTCTGGCTTCCAAAGTAACAAAGGCAAGGTAGACGAGATCTAAAAGGGGGAGCTTCTTGCAAGTTGCATCAAGTTATTTCTTTGTAGTCTTTTCAATCCCAAGGTAAGATGCCACACACCTAGGCCTAACTCATTAACCTTCTCCCAGCTCCGAAAACCATTTCTCTTACTTATCAACTAAAAGGTAGTGGCTCTTCGGTTTTTTCGGGTCAGAACTAGAACCTGAAAGAAACCCCCCAAAAAGGCGTATCTGGCAAGAAATTAAGATCCATATTTTGCACAGTTTCAACGTATACACAGAACTCCTGAAGAAAACCCAAGTGTCCGAAATTATAAAACTGCTCCGAATCCTCAATAATGGTAAATGTCATCTCGAGACCGCTAAGAAAACCTGACACTTTGACCCAGGCCGAATCGCGGACAACTTAAGGCCAGACCCAGTGATTTCTGAAGTTACGACCAGGTGGGATGGGAAGGCCGCGACGAGGAAAGGAAGTGCTCCAGGTGTGCACTCACCCCAGGCTGCGAGGGGCGCGTGGGGTCTCTGGGGCCCTTCCCTTCGCGTCCAGACGTCCCCGGAGGTGGCGGTATGGCGGTGCTCAGCAGCCGGCATCCCAGGAAGCTGCCTGAGAGCCCCAAGGCCCGACACCCGTTCTCTCGCCGCGCACAGACCTGCCTCACTAAGACCCTCCCGGTCCCATCTGCTGGGACCCAACCCCCAAAACTGCGAGGCAAGAGAAGCCAAAGCTGACCACCCGGAATCCGCAAGATTCGGCCCGACCCAAGAAAGAACCCCGCCATTAGCTTAGGAGACCACACCCCCTTTGACCCGCACCTAGACTTCCGGTACTGTTTTCACTTCCTCCGGAAGTCAGAAGAGCCGCTCTATCCGCTGGGCTCGATGGTGACGCTGTCGCCGAGCTGGTAGTCTGGCAGCCCTTCTCCTAGGCGCTGGCGCGCGGTAAGTGGTTTCTCGCGAGTGGAGGCGGGTCGGCCTGGGCTGGGCAGCAGGACTCCGAGGAAGGGGACCCTAAGGCTCTGGGCTTCGCCGTGGGGCCTAGGCCGGGCGGTCCTGAGCGTTGGGGGCTTCTAGCTCCGCTGGGCACCCCCAGCCTCGGAAAAAATGAAACGCTGTCCGCAGACCCACTCACTAGACCAGGCAGCCCCCACCCCCATCCTTGGCGCCCTACTCCTGCCTTGTGTGGAAGCCCGCCAGTTGGAACTGCAAGCTGTTCACCGCTTTGCACTTCCATGCCGGCCCATTGCACTTAAAATAATTTGAAATAATTTGACTTTTTTCTTGTTGTTGCTAATAAGGATAATTTGAGTGGTTAGGGTAGCAAGGACGAGTCAAATATAACTGAAGTGCCTAGCGCTTTCAGTTACTCCCAGGTTGTAATGAAACCTAACTATAAATAACAGCACAGTACGCAGTAGTGTGTCCTGTGTCATATCCCATCTCTTAACTTCACCTCCCTGGGGGCCCAGGGAGTCCCAGTTTCTTAAAATGTCTCATTAACTCCCCTGTTCTCTTCAGTTTTGTGGTTTAAAGTTTGTTGATGAGTTTTTCATCCTTGTTGTTTGGGGGGTTACAGCCCCATATTAATAGGCTAAGAGCATATGAAGTTTATTTTTCATTCCTTCTGAAAGTTTACCTTGCATTTATTTGTCTGCCTTTGTGTTTGTCTCATTATCAGTGATCTTAACCCCTCCCTCCTTTTGTGATGGATTTGCAGAATACAGGAAAAAGGAAAAAAAATCCCTTCTGATTCTCTTCCTTAACTTCAGATCCCACTGAAACACGAAAAGTTCATGCTGCCTGTCACTACCAAAACCAATAAGGAGAGTTAAGGTTCGAATCTTTATGGGTGCTTTATTCAGATGCCAGTAATCTGAGAGACGGCTGGTTATGTACCCTCAAAAGCCATCTTAACATTTCATCTCAAGCCAACTTTTTTACAAGGAGAAGGAGAGTAGGTAAGGGGATTGGGAAAAAAGGTTAATGGGATAAGAATTGCTGAGAGTTTCCTAGTACTTATTTATCTGTTGATCAACAATTCTTTTCTTTTTAAAGATTTTATTTATTTCTAGAGAGGGAAGGGAGGGAGAAAGAGAGAGAATCATCAATGTGTGGTTGCAGGGGGTCGTGGCCTGGACCCAGGCATGTGCCCTGACTGGGAATCGAACCTGTGACACTTTGGCTCGCAGCCCACGCTCAATCCACTAAGCTATGCCAGCCAGGGCAATTTTTTTTTTTTTAACATGGCCATCATTTACCTTCCTTTTTTAATTTAATTTTTTATTATTTATGCCCTTACAGTTGTTACCACTCCTTCTCCCTTTCCCCACCTCCCCTAAACCCCACCTTCTCCCCATTGGAACCCCAAGCCGATCCCTGTATTGTTGTCCCTGTCCGTGGGTTGTGTATAAATGTTCTTTGGTTAATTGCTTCACCATCTTTCATCCTGTCCCCACATATCCTTTGTAGCAGCTATCAGTCTGTTGTATGAATCTAAGCTCCTGTTGCTATTTTGTTTGTTGGTTTATTGTGTTTATTAGATTTTACATATAAGTGAGATCATGTGGTATTTTTCTTTCACTGACTGGTTTAATTAACTTAGCATGATTTTCTCCAGGTCCATCCATACTGTTGGAAAATGTAAGGGTTTCTTCTTTCTCACTGCTGCATAGCATTCCACTATGCAAATTTACCACAGCTTTTTTATTCACTCATCTCCTGATAGGCTGTTTCTAAATCTTGGCTTTTGTAAACAGCACTGCTGTAAACATAGGGGTGCATATATTTTTTCATATTGTTATTTTGGGATCTTTGGTATATATTCCTAGAAGTGGAATTACTGGTCAAAAGGGAGTTCATTTTTAATTTTTTGCGCTATCTCCATATTTTTCACAGTGGCTACACTAGTCTGCATTCCTACCAACAGTGTGCTGGGGTTCCCTTTTCTCCACAACCTTGCTAAACTTGTTTGTTGATTTATTGATGAAAGCCAGCCTGACAGGTGTAAAGTGATACCTCACTGAGGTTTTAATTTGCATTTCTTGGATGCTTATTTACGTTGAGCATTTTTTTCATATGTCTAAAGGCACCCTGTATGTTCTCTTTGGAGAAGTGTCTGTTCAGGTCTTTTGCCCATTTCTTAATTGGGGGGTTCATTTTCTGGCATTGAGTTGTATCAGTTCTTTTTATATTTTGGAGATTAAACCCTTGTCAGATGTATCATTGGCAAAAGTGTTTTTGCATACAGCGGGTTCCCTATTTATCTTGCTGATGGTTTCTTGAGCTGTACAGAAGCATTTTAATTTGACGTAGTCCCATTTGTTTATTTTCTGTTTTGTTTCCAGTGCTTTGTGAGATATCGGCAAAAATATTTCTATGTTGAATATTTGAGATTTTACTCCCTGTGTTTTCTTCTAGGATTTTTATGATTTCACGGCTTACATTTAAATCTTTCATCCATTTTGAGTTTGTTTTTTATTTTATTTTTTTTAGATTTTTATTTATTTATTTTTAGAGAGGGAAGGGAGGGAGAGAGAGAGAGAGAGAGAAACATCAATGTGCAGTTACTGGGAATCATGGGGGCCATGATTCCCAGGCATGTGCCCTGACTGGGAATCAAACCTGTGATGCTTTGGTTCGCAGCCCTTGCTCAATCCACTGAGCTACACCAGCCAGGGCAAGTTTATTTTTTGTGTATGGTATAAGTTGGTGGCCTAGTTTCACTTTTTTTGCATGTATCAGCCCAGTTTTCCCAACACCATTTATTGAAGAGACTGTCTTTGCTACATTGTATGCTCTTGCCACCTTTGTGAAATATCAGTTGCTCATACAGGCGTGGGTTTATTCCTGGGCTTTCTGTTCTGTTCTACTAATCTGTATGTCTGTTCTTGTGCCAGTACTGTTTTTATTACAGTGGCCTTATAGTATGTAGTTTGATATCAAGATTTGTGGTACCTTCAACTTTGTTTTTCTTTCATAAGATTGCTGAGACTACTGAGGTTCTTTTTTAGTTCCATATAAATTTTTGGAGTATTCTAGTTCTGTGAAGTATGCCATTGATATTTTAATAGGAATAGCATCGAATGTATAGATTGCTTTGGGTAGAATAGCCATTTTAATGATGTTAATTCTTGCAGTCCATGAACACGGTGGATGCTTCCATTTATTTGTATCATCCTCGATTTCTTTCTTCAGTGGCCTATAGTTTTCAGAGAACAGGTTTCTTACCTTCTTAGTTAAGTGTATTCTTAAGTACCTTATTTTTTTATTGTAATGGTAAATGGAATTGTTTTCTTAGTTTTTCTTTCAGATATTTCAATCTTGATGTATAAAAGTGCCATCAACTTCTGTGTATTAATTTTATATACTGCTACTTTGTCAAATTCATTTATTAGGTCTAGTAGTTTTTTGGTGGAGTCTTTAGGGTTTTCTGTGTACAATAATATCATGTCATCTGCAAATAATGATAGCTTTACTTCCTCCTTTCCAATTTGAATGCCTTTTACTTCTTCTTGTCTGATTGCTGTGGCTAGGACTTCTAGAACTATGTTGAATAAGAGTGGTGAAAGCAGACATCCCTGTCTTGTTCCTCATCTTAACAGGAATCCTTTTAGTTTTTGCCCATTAAGAATTATGTTAGCTGTAGGTTTTTCATATGTAGTCTTTATTATGTTGAGATATGATCTCTCTATTCCCACTCTGCTAAGAGTTTTTATCATGAATGGGTACTGGATTTTATCAAATGCTTTTTCTACATCTGTTGATACGATCATGTGGTTTTTGTCTTTCATTTTCTTTATGTGATGAATCCTATTTATTGATTTGCAAATATTGTGCCAACCTTGCATCCCTGGGATAAATCTCACTTAATTGTGGTATATGATCTTTTTGATATATTGCTGGATCCAGTGTGCTAATATTTTGTTGAGGATTTTAGCATCTATATTGTTCAAGGATATTGGCCTATAATTTTCTTTCTTTCTTGTATTTTGGAATTAGGATACTACTGACCTCAGAGAGAGAGCTTGGAAGTCTTTCCCCTCTTGAATTTTTTGGAATCGTTTGAGAAGGATCAGTGATAGTTCTTTGATTGGCGAAATTCGCCTGTGAGGCCTGGTCCAGGGCTTTTGTGTGCTGGGAGTTTTTTGACTGCTCCTTCAATTTCATTCATTGTTATCAGTCTAATCAGGTTTTCTGCTTCTTCCTGATTCAGTTTTGGGAGATTGTATGTCTCTAGAATTTGTCCATTTCACCCAGTCAAATCAGGTTGATTGATTTCTTGATAGATAGTTATTCTTAGTAATTTCTTATAAAATCTTGTATTTTTGTGATACTGGTTGTTTTCCACATCTTTAATTTGATTTTATTTATTCAGGTCCTCTTTTTTTTTTTTTTTTGATGAGGCAGGTTAAAGGTTTGTCAGTCTTGTTTATCTTTTTGAAGAGCTAGCTCCTGGTTTCATTGATTTTTTTTTTAAGATTTTATTTATTTATTTTTAGAGAGGGGAAGGGAGGGAGAAAGACAAAAAGAGAAACATTAATGTGTGGTTGCCTCTCTTGCGCCCCCATTGGGGACCTGGCCTGCAACCCAGGTGTGTGCCCTGACCGGAGTCAAACTGGTGACCCTTTCTTTGGTTCACAGGCCGCTTCTCATTCCACTGAGCCACACCAGCCAGGGCTCATTAATTTTCTGTATTATTTTTTTAGCCTCTATGACATTAATTTCCACTCTAATCTTGATTATTTCCCTTGTGCTGCTTGCTCTGGGGTTTTCTTGTTGATTTTCTAGTTCTCTTAGGTGTAGGTTTAGATTGTTTATTTGAGTTTTTTTTGCTTCTTGAATTAGGCCTGAAGTGCTATGAACTTCCCTCTTAGGATTGCTTTCGCTGTGTCCCATAGATTTTGGGATGTTGTGTGTTCATTTTTATTTGTTTCCAGGAATTTTTTGATCTCCTCCTTGATCTTATTGGTTATCCATTCATTATTTAATAACATGCTATTTACCTCCAAGTATTTGAATGTCTTTGAGTCTTTTTATTGATGTTGATTTGTAGTTTCATGCCATTGTGATGTAGAAAATGCTTGATATAATTTCAATTTTCTTGCATTTGTTAAGGCTTGTTTGTGGTTTAATGTGTGGTCTATCTTTGAGAATGATCCATGTACACTTGAGAGGAATGTATATACTTCTTCTTTGGGATGAAATGTCCTTTAAATGTCAATTAAGTCCATTTGATTTAGTATGTCATTTAATGCCACTATATCCTTGTGATAGCTTGTCGGGAAGATTTATCCAATGTTATCAGTGGGATGTTAAAATCCCCTGTTATGACAGTATTGTTGTTGATATCTTTCTTAAAGTCCACCAAAATTGTTTAAATATATTTAGGTGCTCCTGTATTGAGTGCATGTATGTTTACAAGGGTTATGTCCTCCTGTTGGATTGAACCCTTAAGAATTATGACCTTCTTTTATCTTTTTATGGCCTTTATTTTGAAGTCTATTTTGTTAGATATAAGTATTGCTACACCCATTTTTTGTTTTTATTCCATTTGTGTGGAATATTTTCCTCTATCCCTTTCTCTCAGCCTGTGGAAATCTTTTGCTCTGAGGTGAGTCTTTTGTAGACAGCATATATATGAGTTGTTTTTTCTTATCCATTCGGCTACTCCCTGTTTTTTGATTAGAGCATTCATTTAGTTACATTTAAGGTTATTGAGAGGTGCTTATTTATTGCCGTTTTTTGTATCATACCTATGTTTTCCCTCTATTTCTTCTTATTACAGAACGTCCTTTGACATCGCTTACAGTGCTGGTTTGGTGGTACTGTATTCTTTTAACCTTACTCTGTGGGAAGCTCTTTTTTCGACCTTCAGTTTTAAATGATGGCCTTTCTGGGTAGAGCAGTCTAGTCTACATGTTCTTAGCTTTCATTACTCTGAATATTTCCTGCCAGTCTCTTCTGGCCTGAAGTGTTTCTGTTGAGAAATCAGCTGAGATTCTAATGGGGGTCCCCTTGTAAGTAACTCTCTCTCAGGCTGCCTTTAAAATTCTCTCTATGCCTTCAAGCTTTGCCATTTTAATTATGATGAGTCTTGGTGTAGGTCTCTTTGAGTTCATCTTTTTTGGGACTCTGTCCTACCTGGACTTGTGTGTTCTTTTCCTTCACCAGGTTGGAAAAGTTTTCTGCCACTATTTTTCCAAACAGGTTCTATATCCCTCTAATACACTCAGCTCTTTCTGGCACTCGTGTGATGCGGCTGTTGTTACACTTGATGTTATCCTGAGGGTACGTTAGGCTTTCCTCATTTCTCTTAAGTCTCTCTTCTTTTTCATTTTCTCGTTGGATGGATACTGTCATCTTGTCCTCTAATTCAGTGATTCAGTCCTCTGCTTCATCTAACCTGTTGATTCCTTCAAGCAAATTCTTCATTTCAGAAATTGTAATCTTCATTTCTGACTGGTTCTTACTTATGGTTTCTATAACCTTCTTAATGCTTATTATCTCATTAAGTTCTCACTGAGATAATTTGTTCTTCCCCTAGGTCTTTGAGCATCATTATAACCATTATTTCAAACTCTGCATCTGGGTATTTGTGTTGCTTCCATTTTATCTGTATTTTTTAATTCTTTTTTGTGGGGATTTCTGTTGTTTTGCTTGGGACATTTTTCATTGTCACCCCATTTGATTTCTGTGTTGGGTAGTTGTGCTATCCTTTGTACACCCTTTGGGTGTACTGATCCTGTGACTAGTTGGTTCGGGTTTTGGTGTGGGCTGAAGTCCACCACTGGTTTTACTGGTTCTGGGTCCAGTGGCTGGGGTTCAGACACAGGTTGCTTTCAGACAGTGTGTGAATCTGGCCCTAGGCTACCTCTCTGTAGCCATCAGGCTGTTCACTGCTTGGGTCTGTGTTTCCTGGACCTGCTTGTGCATGCAAGGGGCCAGCTGTTTAAAAGAGTCAGTTCTTTTCCTGCCTGGAGCTGGTGGCAGCTCTGGAAAGGACCTGAGGCTCCCTGAGGTCGGCCTCCTCTTAAAACCACTCTGCCCTTCCCTGAGGTTGCCTGGTTTTTTTCCAGAGCCTTCTGATGAGGGTCTGTAAGCTGATTACCCGGACTAGCAGGTTTTCACTTTGTTGGTCCTGCAGTCTGTAAGGCACTCAGTGAGGGGAGGGTAGCACCTACTCAAAGCTAGTCCCTTCAGTCTTTGCCAGAGAGTCCAGCACTTGCTCAGGGGGGCTCACTGCTGATTCAGGATGGGTACATTCAACTTTCCCCTTTGCAGGAGTGAGCTCAGCAGCTCTGGACTTCAGGGGATAAATCAGAAGAGCCTCCCATTGAAGTTTGGGCAAGAACAGACTGCAGGTAGGGGCTGAATGCTCTCATTCCAAGACCTCAGTTGGAGGCAAAGCTCTCTGTCCTATTCCCAGGTGATATCCTCTAAAAGTCTCACACTTTGAAAGTCCCCGTTCAGCGTTTTTCTTTCTTCTTCCTTTGGAAGTAACACCCAGCGGGGGAATCTTGGACCAGGCAGGGCTGATCTGCAGAGTTTCCCCTTTAGAGGTGGTGCCTGCAGCCCTGCAGTAGGGGGACAGGCCTTGCCTTGCCTTCCCTTCCCAGGGGATTGCAGGCTTGAGTAGGTTTGCCTTGCTGCAAAGTATCTCAGGCACTCAACTCTACCCATCTAACTCCTAGCCTACAGCCTTTGCAGGAGACACAGTCCAGAACTCTCTGCTCCACGCATCCCCTGGTTTGTTTGCAAGCCGAGCTGGGCAGAGCTCAAAAGACCCTTCACTGCACAAATTTCTGGTCTCGCTGCTCAGCTGGTCTCAGTGGGAAAGGACCTGAAGATACAGTGAGGCTTAGCATGTGTGAGAAAAGTTCAAAATGGGCCAAAAAACTACTTCACCATTTCACTAGGTTCCTTTCTAAAGCTGTGGCAGCAGGGGTAGCTCACAGTGTGGTGGGGTGGGGGCGGGGCACAGTCTGGGCACTGCTCGCACACTTGAGAGTAGGAAAACTGGTTCTCTTTCTCATACCACTCAACCAGTTCTGTTTTGGTCTCCCCTGTGCCTGCCCTGCAGTCAGAGATCCCCTTTATGCCCCTGCTCTCTGCCACCTTCAGAAGCTTTTTTGTTTCAGCGTGGTCTCTCTTAATTTGAGCTCATATAGTGAACTCTTCTGTACCTGGCACCCCAACCACAGATGTACATCATGCTGAATTTGCAATCTCTGTTTTTCACAGGCCTGGTGGAACCTCACTATATCCTGCTGCCAGAGACCCCACAGCTTCCCCTTCCTTCTCTATTGCTGTGAGTATTTTTATGGCCAACAGTTCAAAGGGGAGGGAGCTCTGTGACTGTGATTTCAATGTGGCTTCTTTGCTGGCAGAGCAGTTGCACATGGGGTCCTTGCCCAGCCATATTTTAGATCCTTTTAAAAATGTATGCAGTGCCCACACGGCAGTACTGAGTCCCTCTCCAGATCTCTGCGCACCGTCCCTCCCCATTGCCCAAGGAGCAAAGTCACGACTGGCTGCAGCCTGTAGGGGCCTCTGACAGACCCGGGAACGGCAGCCTGGTCCCTTTAACAGTCTGAGTCTCTGTCCTGAGCTCTCCAGTTTGACGCTTCAACAGCGGAAGCTCTGCTCATTGTGCATGCAGCCGGGGTCTCAGATTCAGTGGATCCCCCTAAGTATCCCTGATTAGGGTTGGAGATCCCTGTGTGGGATTAAGGCCCTTTGCTCCTGTGAGGGAGAGAGCTCCAAAGCTGCAATTTCTGTCTGATCTCTCAGCTGCAAACAGGAGCCACACACATGGTGTTTCCTCTACCATGTATAAAGTCCCTTTACCAAATGGTACAGAGCATCTTCTGTACTTCTTGGCTTCAAAACTTCGTATCACCCCTGACTAGTATGATTCAGTGGATTGAGTGCTGGCCTGTGAATCAAAGGGTTGCTGGTTAGATTCCCAGTCAGGGCACATGCCTAGGTTGCAAGCCAGGTCCCCAGTAGTGGGTGCACAAGAGGCAACCACACATTGATGTTTTTCTCTCTCTTTCTCCCTCCCTTCCCTTCTCTAAAATAAATAAATAAAATCTTAAAAAAAAAAAAACACCTTTATGTCAGCTAAGATTCTGTTGATTGTTCAGGTTGCTTGTTGGAAGTTCAGTTGAAAATCTGGATTGAGGCCAGGAGCAAGTAAACTCAGCTTCCACCTGCTCAGTAGCCATCTTCAGTGTGTATGATCAGCAACTCCTTATCTGTGTTTCCTCCCCGGAACACAGTGGCTCAGATGCCAACTATGGCTTGCAGAACCCCTGGGGCACAAAGGTTGATTTGCTGGTCGACTTCCTGGAGTCACTTAGGTTGTGCATTCCAGTTCCTAGAATAACAGCTTTCCAGTGCATTAGTCACTTAAGCCTGTCAACTATAGCTAAGGCTAAAATCTTTTAACTCTTGTGATTCCCTGTCATTTCCCCCATTAGTTTTTAATCATTTTATTTCTATAAGATTAGTTTAATTAAAGAAATACAAACGAGACATGAAACCAGGTAAGATCATTTAAAAATCATTTTGATGTTGAGTAAACAGTCCTTCCACATATTAGAAACCATTCTGCAAGCAGTTTGACATGACTAAATGCATAAGATACATTAGTGGTGGTGTTGCAATTCATCTAAAACAGTTTTCAGTACAGTTGACAAAAGTTGTACATTTTCCAGATGGGGTCACGTTACTGTGTTTTTTTTTTTTAAGATTTAATTTATTTATTTTTAGAGGGAAGGGAAGGAGAAAGAGAGAGAGAGAGAGAGAAACATCAATGTGCGGTTGCTGGGGGTCATGGCCTGCAACCCAGGCCTGTGCCCTGACTGGGAATTGAACCTGCGATGCTTTGGTTCGCAGCTGGAGCTCAATCCACTGAGCTACGACAGCCAGGGCTACGTTACTGTTTTTAAGGAAAACATTTCCGTGTCCTTTAGAGTTATCATAAGTTCCTAGTTATCTTTGTAGGGAGCACAAATGCCTACAAGACACGAAATGAGTTTGTTTGGCATAGATTCCAGTTCACTTCTAGTTGGCTTTCTGGGAATCCCATCATCCAAGTCTTGAGTACCACCTTATCTCCAGGCTCAAAGGATCACAGTGAACCTGCAGGGGAGAGATCTCTAATACAGCTAAGGTTGTGAATCACAGCTAAGGTCTGACTTAAATGTTGTACGTAGTTCTTTACCTTCACTTCTTGGTCTACATACACATCTTTCTTCCCAATCATAGCCTGAAATGGTTGCCCATACACAGTTTCATAAGGACTCAATTGAATTCCATTTCAAGGAGCATTGTTTTGAGTAGGACCATATGTAAAACTTGATCCCAGTGGAGATGAGTTTCTTGAGAGTTTGGCAACATTTTTCTTCAAGATGTGATTCATCTGCTCTACCTTCCCAAGAAAAGCTTTTCAGTTTCCTGTAAAAGCTGTCATGTAGCTGCCACAGCTCTCAAGCAGATTGTTCATCTCTGGACAGTGTTATCTAATTTGTTTGAAAAGCCTGATAAGACTCCTTCTGCTAGGTTTAAGCAGGAACCCGAGAAACCTTACTGCTTGTTGGCAAATGTAGGTCTTCTGTGCTGATACTTTATGGCCCCAAGTTGCCAAATGGTTCAAGGTAGCTATAGTATGAGTTAAAGGATGCATGCACCTATTGTAACAGAGTTCCTCCCTCTAGTTTTAGGTCTTTTAAGTCCTGGCTCAGGGTCTCCCCCAAAATTGTGGGGGAGTTGTTGAACCCTTGCGATAAGACTGTCCAGGTCCTGCCATTCAAAAGCAAACAACAGTTGATAGTGTAGGTCAACCAAATGCAAAAGAAAACATCTTTTAAGTCCAATACTGAATACCAGGGGCTGTCCCTGGGTGTACTGTTTTGTACAGTGTCATTTATGGCCCTTAAACCTTGTACAGGGAGCAGCAGTGCCAAATGAGTCTATATTCTTGAAACTTCTGAATTATTGGGCATATTCCTTCTAGGGTCTCCTTTTGCTAGAGATACTGCCTCTTACTGAGAGTCCCTGTCCTGGTTTGAGGTCACCTTTAACAGGGGGGCTCGCTTAGCCCTTCCTGGCCCTCCAGCAGCCCACGCCAGTGGGGTTTACATGATTTCGCAGTTTCTTCTGTTCGGTGTTGCTTTCCTCTTTCCCGAGATTTCATGAGGAACTGCTGAGTGTGCTCTGGAGGGACCTGTAGGTGGAGCTGTTCCTCTGGAGAGAGAGTGATTTGAACATGGAGTTTTGACAACAAATCCCTTCCCAGAAGAAGAAAACCATATCTCCCACAGCACATTCTAATGGCTTCAAGAAAAATTGGCTTCTAGGGCTTTCAGAAATTCCAGTTCCAGTTCAGTTAGAGGTCTGCTGACCATGGAATACATTGCTCCGTATCAATAAAAAAAAAATTCTACAATTTGCCCCTTCACTCTTAGCTTTACCCAAGTTCTCAGACTCACCTCCTTTTCCCTCACTCTGGGCTCTCATTTTTCCAGTGCTCTTTTCCTTTGCGGTATGATTGCCCTGCCCTACTAGGGGCTTGTCCTCCACTGAATTTGGTTCCCTGATGGGTTTGGGACAGAGAGACCAGTGCAGGCTCACCGCCTTTGGCTTCCTCAGCCGGGTGAGGAGGAGAAACCCCAGGGGAACCCTGACCATGCTCAGCAGCCACCCTGATTTTCCTGGTTCCTCTGTTCTGAGCTTCCGTTATCTGCCACAGGCCAATTCCCTCTTGTCTGGACCATTTTCCCATTTCCCTGATCTTTGACAAAACAACTCTAATTGCAGTACAGTACAGTAGTCTAAAGACCCATTCAGCAGCCAGCTCTCTCCTGAGTCCAGATGATACGTAAGCCAAGCAGTATTACAATAAAAAAAAACATTTTCTTAGGTTTGTAAGCATAAGCCAACCAGTCAGCCAGAATTCACCCCAAAGGGCTGTTTCCTGGAATGGAGGCTCCTCCCCACCCCATTCTACCAGACAGAGCTCTCATATTACACAAACCAAAAACACCTTAATTACAACTATTTTAAGTCATAACCTGGGACTTCAATTCTACCAGAGATCTGTAATGTCACACAAACCAGAAGGCACCTTAGTTAACCTGGGACTACAATTCTGAACCAGAAAGCACAGCTATTCAATCAAAAGTGAAGGCAATGGGGAATGCTGGGAATTAGGAGAGTCCCCAAGTGAAATCACTTGACATCTGCTGGGGAGTCTCCACATCCGAACCCCAGGGCCCCCCAGTCCAGGTAGCCAACTGGACTCCACCAAATACCCAGACTTACCAGAGTGTCCTGAAGGTCCCCACCAGAGTCACCAGGATGTGAGACCAGAAAAGCCAGTGTTTGTGACTGTGGGGCTGCAGGGAGGAATTCTCAGTGAGCTCGTGTAACCAGCTAAGTGCTCCTCTTGGGTGCTGTCAGGCTGTGGTCTGGTGTCAGCCATACTTCTTGATCCCAGAGTTGAACTGGAAATTTCTGGAGTTTCTGCTCAACGTGAATGTTTGCTCAGCACTTCAGATCATTTTTAATCGAACTAAATTTTCTGTCTGGAGTTACCTGTGGGATATTTTTTTACCTTCATATTTCTGTATTTGCCCAGGGAGAAATTTTCCTCAAATAGACAGAAAGCCAGAAAAGCACCTTGCTTATTCAGGCAGTGAGCACATAAAATAATTGTTCATCCTTCTCAGTTGCAGGTTAATCAACACATATCATATAAATTAAAATTGAATTCAGTGGTGTTTTTAGCTGCTCTGTTAAATTTTGTTTACTGGAGAGATTCTTTTAATACCTTTACCATTATTTGTGTACCAGAGCATTTTTATTCAACCTCTTCATGTCAAATTTATAATGCTAAATAAAATACTAGCTTCTAAAACAGTCCCTGACTCAAAGTAAGTGTTTTATAACTATGCGTTGGATTGAATTGCTAGTAACCCACTCTGAGCCTGATTTCATGGATCTATGAAACTTTTAGTGTTAAGAATGACCTAAAACATGAGTGTAAACCTATCACTTTTATTACTATCAAACCACCAAGATCTCCAGATGAGGTTTTAAATTTTCTTTCAATTTAGATGCTTTTCTTTTTTTTTAAGATTTTATTTATTTATTTTTAGAGAGAGAAAGAGAGAGAAACATTAATATGCGGTTGCTGGGGGTCATGGCCTGCAACCCAGGCATGTACCCTGACTGGGAATCGAACCTGTGACACTTTGGTTCGCAGCCCACGCTCAATCCACTGAGCTACGCCAGCCAGGGCCAGATGCTTTTCTTGAAAGAAATAGGACACATCATATCATCTGACAAGGCCAGTGAAATTTTATGCTTACTTTAGGCTACTTTGACTAGGAAAGTTAGGCCTAATTTTCAGAAGAAAACCTTCCTGGCATTGTAACTTGTTTGCTGCATCTTGAGTTCAGACACCTGCCCCCTGTACCTAGCCACAAAAATTTTCCGCCTCAGCTTTGCTGTTACTGGAGTGTGTGGCTCAGTCAGGGTTCAAGGCCTACCCCTCTCCCTGCCCTCCTCTTCCCACAGCCACTTAGGGCATCTCTCTCACAGTCGTTCCCCTTAACAACGTCCCTCCTTCCTCATTTCTGTATTTGTCACCCCCACCAATTGCCTTGACAATGGTTTAAAGGAAATATTCTTTTCAGTGTAGGGTTGTCCTCACAAGTTCATCATAGATGCTTAAGGAACTTTAGCCTTCTGGCCAGTCCTAATTATCACAGACATTTTATTAGTATCATCTTGGAACAAGGTTTCAGCAATTAAGCATCCCTAAGTATTTCCTCCCATTCTTAAATAATCATTGATGTCTCAGGTGATTTTCACAACATGCTGGCTGCTTATCCTGCACCATGACATCTTACAGGAATTTTTCAGAAGAACTTGAAAAGTTGTCTACATTATTCTGTTCCACAAAAAGTTTCATGTATTTTGAGGTTCACCAGGCAGATACCTCTTCAGATATGTAGTCAAAAAATAATATTCTTAACATGCAGTGCTTTATGATTTACAAAGTAGGTTACTGTGTGTTATAACTCAGTTGACTTTTCACAGCATCTGATGAGGATTATTTTGCTTTAGGAAAAATTGGGACCCCAGTTCAATTCCAGGTCTTCAGTTTCAAAAGCCTTCAGCAGTTCATTATAATTCCTCTTAACTAAAACTTAGATAGCTTAGCATATTGTAAATGATACAGGCAAAACTTTCAGAACAAAAACTTGGTATTTGCCATTCTTTTCAAAAGCAAATTCTGAGGACTGGACTTCTTTCCATCGGTCAGATTTCTTTTGATTTAATTTTTCCAGCAGTTCCAGTCTTAGTTATCAGCTTAGCAGAGATAGTTCTAAGGATTTTGCTAGTAGTTACAGCAAAAGTCCCAGAGCTGACCTGGCCCAGCTTAGGTTATATGCCTTCCCCTAATTGACCAGACCAGAAACTGGGCTTGTATAAGCCAATCCTGGGTCATGTGTCTGTGCCTCTCAAATCACATGAAGTGAGAGGGAGGCAGTGGATAGATACTGAAGGAGACACTGGGGTGCTGTTACCAGCAGAGTAAGGAATGGATGCTATGTTAGGCAAAAGTAACCACTATCCACTGGAGTGAAGATCAAATTAACTGGGATTAAGTACACTCCAGGAGCTCCACAGTACAGTACTATTGCCCTAAAGTCTCTGAGTTTAAAGATAAAAATAAACAGGCTCATTTGATTGGGGATAAAAGCACTCCCAGAAACAGTTTTCCCTTAGGCTTTAGCAATAATATTCCACTGATACCCTTGTTAAATTATCTTCTGGTTTGATTCTTCTGTTAATCTGTGCTTGGAATTGGCAAAATCTTGAAATCTAATAGAACTAGAGATTTTCAGCTGATTTAGGTGAGTTTTGTATTTATTGTAATTGTATCTGAGTTCTTTACCTTCCAAATCAGATGCTCTCATCTAAACCACCCCTCCTATATATAGACTGACTTGATACCATTGGGCTTTTCAAATAGGGACCACAAGGGGAAAATGAGCAAGTGAAAAAACAAAAACCCAGTGTAAGAACACCAAGCCATTTTTTAGGATTTCCATGGTGCTATTTCACCTGTTTTAGAGATAATTATACCCAACCAGATTAAGGAAGAAAGAAACGTAGCTGAAGCTTGTAATTGGGTGGATCAGGTGGAAAGTGTATCCTTAGGGTCAACGGTTGTAGAAGGGAGGGAAGCCCCTCCTCCAGTGAGTCAAACGGAAGCCTGGCCTTTTCTGCGGGCTGTGGAGCTGTCACCCCCACCTGTGGTAGGACACTGTGCTGCTTAGGACTGGACAGATCAGTTTTAGTTGTAAGGAAGGGGAGTTAATATTCAGGTTTTAAAAAGCTGGTTCAGCTTAGTATCCAGCTTTTGAAGAAAATAATCACATCGACATAGTTTTTGTGCCAGATTTTTTTGTTTAAAATTATTATTCTCCTATCTTTACCCTGTTATTCCAGATAAAAAATAGGAGAAATTTATTTCAGGTGACCTACCCACCAACCAAGAGAAAGGATTCAGCCCAATACAAAATAACCCACAGTAGGGGGTTTCATGTATAAAGTACAATGAGTGAGTGTAATGTATGACTTTCTAAAGAAATTCCTGAAGTTTTGATAGAATTACTGGTGTTTGTGGAAGAAGGTGCGTGTGTGTGTGTGTGTGTGTGTGTGTAAAACTAGTGTGTATTTCTTAAAAATTACAGATTATCCCAGATTTGAAATTGACTTTACTAGAATTAAAATGCCTGTTCATTAGTAAGATAATATTCTTTTGTAAATTATTACTCTTCTAAAGAATACAGGTTATTGTGTATTTCACAGATAAGAAAATGGAAGCATTTCATGGGCTTGGTAATTGGACCTAAAACTATCAGCCTGTAAAGCACCTGTACTTTCCTCTCTACCAAGCTTCCTAGTGGATTAACTGTTACATTTAATATCCATTTTACCATTAGAAAGTTAAAGTGTTAATAACTTAGTTATCTTTTTTACTTTATTTAGAAACCTGTTTGGAGGTTATGGATGATAAGCCCAGTTCTGGAACTGTGAGTGAGAGTTCAGAACTTCTTTTCTCCTTCGGAGTTATAGCAGATATTCAGTATGCTAATTTAGAAGACGGCTATAATTACCAAGGAAACAGAAGAAGATACTACAGACATAGTCTTGTTCACTTGCAGGATGCTATTGAACACTGGAATAAAGAAAGCAGCCGGCCCTGTTGTGTACTTCAGCTGGGAGATATCATTGACGGCTACAATGCGCAGTATAAAGCATCAGAGAAGTCACTAGAACTTGTTATGAATGTGTTTCAAATGCTTCAAGTCCCAGTTCATCACACATGGGGAAATCATGAATTCTATAACTTCAGCAGAGAGTATTTAACAAACTCTAAACTGAACACAAAGTTTCTAGAAGACCAGATTGTACATCATCCTGAGACTGTGCCTACCGGGAGTTATTACGCTTACCATTTTTCTCCGTTCCCTAAATTCCGGTTCATTTTACTCGATGCTTATGACTTGAGTGTCTTGGGCGTGGATCAGTCTTCTCCAAAGTACCAGCAGTGTCTGAAGATGCTGAAGGAGCACAATCCAAATATGGAATTGAATAGTCCTCAAGGTGAATTATTCCTTTGAGCTGAGAATCTAATACATTGTCTTTAAATTCTCCAGCTACCTATTATTCAGCAGGAAGATGGATGATTAAGGTAAAAGTATATTGTCGCTATTGTTCAGGGTCAGGATTTCTCACAAGCCTCATGGTACATGGATTGGTTGCAGTTGGTTCAAAATTTCTTTTAACAGATATCCAAATACCTTCTGTGGGCTGAGCCCTTTTTCTAGAGCTTAACTGTTTACAAGTGTAAACAGTATTGACAATATCAGTTTTTTAATGCATGGAGTAGAGGAAACAAAAGTAAGTAGGCAGGCCTGTTTATTAATGACACAGTAACAAGATTATTTCCACAGTGATACATGCTACAAAGAAAATGTAAGGGGGGACTGTTTTAGTTCAGGTGGTCAGAGCTAGCTGCTCTAAGGAGAAAAACATTTAAGCTGAAACCTAAATAATGAGGAGGCAGTCGGCCTTGGGGAGAATACTGTGACAGAAGGAGAAACAAATGCAGAGGCACTAAGCGCAGTAAGACTTCAGCATTCTTGAACGCAGAAAAGAACCAGTGTGCAGGAGGATGTCGGAGTAGTTCAGTGGACATGGTAAAGAGTTTATTTTATTTTCAATGTAATAGGAAGCTAATGAAGTAAGCAGAGGATGTCAAAGATTAGGAAAAAGATAAAGTAAGATTTATTTGAATATTGCTCTAAATTCTGGTGGTTTCCTATTTTAACTCAATTGCTGCCAAATGTTCCTAAAAAGAAGTATACCCATGTTAGCTAAGTTTGAATGCCCTAATGACAAGACAATGATACTTGATGGATCTAATGTGCAGAATTCATTTTAGGACTTTCTGAGCCTCAGTTTGTCCAGTTTAATGGAGGATTCAGCCAAGAACAGCTGAACTGGTTGAATGCAGTCCTTACATTCTCTGACAGAAACCAAGAGAAGGTGGTGATCGTGAGTAAGTATTTAAATGATTTGTTAAATACTAGCATTTTACAGAACAGGAAAAGTTAAATTTTAAAATGTACTAAACACTTATTATATTGTGATAGCCTCTTTCTATAAAATGAATGCTTAGTTTAAATTTTTTATTGAAAAAAACATCTGATGTTTTATTGAGAAAAACAATCTGAGATTTACTCTGAATTGAGTAAAGGAAGAATTGAATTGTAAAAGAACAAAAACATCTTGCCAAATACTAGAGCCTGTGAGTTGGCCTTTTAGGTTTCGTAGTAGAATTTCTCCAAATGGGATCAATTTACATAGTAAAATTTAAATGAAAAATTTATTTCACACCCCATCCCAAATCTTAGTCTTAGGAGACCTACCTGGCAGTGCAGTGGCCACAAAACAGAGACCCCTGCTGCCTGGATGAAAGCAAAGCAGGTGTAACAGGAGTGAGACACAGCTGGCAGTGAGCACGGACATAATTACTGTTTTCATTCAGAATCATTTTTACAGACATGCTGCCTTCAGAGATTGTAGGAATCTTCAGGTGCTTAAAATACACTCAGGTGTGAGCGTGTGCACATGCATGTATACACGAAGACTTGAATTTACCTTGTGGCTATTGTGCTTGCTCTGGGGGCTGAGATCAGATCCCTTGTTTTAGGGGTTTAATTGATATGGTGTAATGGATGAGAGTACTGGACGAGGAGTCCCAAGGACGGAATGCCATTCTGGCTCTTATATCTATGGTTCATGTGACTCTGGGCAAATGTCCAACCTACAAACTGTGGTTTTCTCAGTATTGCCCCAAATGAAATTTTGAACATGAAAACTGTTTGAAAATGACAGGCTGTACAGATAGTTGATGATATAAAAGTAGGTTTCTATCTACATATGTAGTCTTTTACTTACTATCTTCCACTGATGTAGTAAGAACATGAAGATGGAGTTAGGGGTGTTTCTGCCACCATTGGTGTATCAAATGTCATTCAAGGCTTGGTAAGTGTAAGGCACTGTCAGGGGTTATTGGCATGGTGTGAGACTATTTTGGTTTGACAGTGAGTGTCTCAAAAACTGGGACACTTCCTGACTTCTCTCTGCTTCGTAGCTCTTCACTGCTAGCTTGTACTTGTTACTTTGGAGCGCCCTGGAGCTAAAAGGGGCCTTGAGATCATATAGTCAAACCTTTGATTCTAAAGATAGGGAAACTGAACCAAAGAGATTAAAACTGAAACCGCACAGCTAGTGACAGAACCGAGACTTGAAAGTCCATGTTTTGTTTCCCAGCCCCTTTCCTACTCTGTCCTATGTTCTTATTTATGTCCGTGCTCTCATCTGCAGTGTCAGTCTCTTAAATTTCTGGTTTTGGTAACCTTAGAAACTGTATGAACAAATCTTTAACAACTGAGTGTCCCAGGTTTTTTTCAGCAAAGTTTAAAATGACTTAATAGAAACTTACTTTCATTTGCTTTTTCACTTTCCTTTTGGCTACTCAGATTTCATTTTGCCCATATCTAAACTTTTGGCCATGAAGTTGGAAGGACAGACTTGCTATTAGCTGAGCTAGGGAACACTGCAACAGGAGGAGGTTTTCAGTGGAGGGCTCAGTTCAAGTTTGAAAATACTAACTTTCAGGTGCCTGTTACACATCAGTGGAGATGTCAAGTAAGCAGTTTGGACATAATGAATCTGAAATTCAGAATAGAAGTTTGGACTGGATGTATGTCCAAAATGTGAGTGGAAGTTGAAAGACTACAGATGGTATTTAAAACTATGTATGTACACTGCTAAGAGATCACCAAGTTGCTATGTGTAGGTGGAGAAATGAAGCCCAAGAGCCAAGCATTCTAGCACTTCTAATAAGATACTGGGGAGATGAGGAACCAGCAAAAGAGAGTGAGAGTTAGTCGCCATTGAGGTTGGAGGAAGCTTGTAGGGCTGATTCTGTCCTGGAAGTCCAGGGTTTCAAGGAGAAGAGAGCAACTGGGATTTGATAGATGACTGCACTCTGGCATCTAGATCTGGAAAGTTACACAGCCTCTTTGGACACTTAGCCCTGTCGCAGTTAGTGGCTTCAGTGTGTGTGTGTGCGTGCAAACATGCACTGTTAGCCCCCTTCTTTTTTGTAATATAAACTAGGACATATTAAGCAGAATAAAAATACATGGTAACAGAGAGAAAAATGATTTAGTGGGAGGAAGCCAAGCCCAATGAGCTGCTGTTCCTGTACTTCAGAGTGGCCTGATCTATGACGTGGCCTCATACATGTCTTAGCAGCAGGAATTTCAAAGTCTCCTGGCTCTACTTCCACGTATGTCCCATGGGACCTAGTGTGAGTGTTCGCCACTTTAGCTCAGTTTCCTCATCAGTAAAATGGCTGTGGCTACCTTGTTTTCCAGGAGATGTTTAAAGTGGCATTAATCAGTTCTTTATAAAACATTGAGTGTTTATAAAAGTGACATAACTCACTGGCCCATCCCTAATGTGTTTTTTACCTAAGAGCCCCTCTATGTGTGTATATAATACTTGTTACTTAAGGAAATCAGCGAGACTGGACTCCAGCACCGCGTTTGCCTGACTCTGGCAGACTTTGCAGACGTCCCTGTATAGGATGCCCGCAATCTCCCTTGGTGTTTGTACATGTTGAGACTTTCGGGGCTTCTGTCTCTCCTGGGGCCTCTCTGCCCTTGTGTGTGAACTGTCTCAGGCTTTATGCTCCAGAGACATGGCTGTAGATGACCTGGGTCTTCACCTGTGTGAATTCTGGCTGGTCTCAGTCCATAATGAGGGAACAGTATACATTGTGTTTCTGAATACTAGTTTTTAGACATTAATTTTGGTGAAAGGGGTATATCCTAATTGGCTCATATCTGTTCTTCTCCTTAACAGGTCATCTTCCCATTTACCCAGATGCCTCTGATACCGTGTGCCTGGCCTGGAATTACAGAGATGCCCTTGCAGTCATTTGGTCTCACGAGTGTGTGGTGTGTTTCTTTGCCGGTCACACTCACGATGGCGGCTACTCCGAGGACCCTTTTGGTGTGCACCACGTCAATGTGGAAGGGGTTATTGAGACCGCCCCGGACAGCCAGGCTTTCGGCACCGTGCATGTCTATCCGGACAGGATGGTGTTGAGAGGGAGAGGCCGAGTCACAGACAGGGTTATGAATTACAAGAGGGAAAAACCTTTTCCATTTTCAGTCTGATTTATTTTATCTTTATAGGAAGAGGATGACTTCGGTTTGAGTTTTTGTTCTCCCACCCCACCCCGAAACCCTCAGTGTCCCTGTTTATTATCCTGTTGGCATACCAAAGCATGTTCACGACTTCAGTGTGTGTCAGCTTGTGAGACCTCTGGACGTCGTCTCTGGGCTGTAAATCCAGTGCTGAAATTGGAAAAGATGAATGAATGTGAGCCAGGGAGGAGACCCTCGGGGGGCGGGGATGAGATATAGTCCTCAAGTCAGACTTTACTTTAGCCTTACCTGAGTTAAAAAAAATTTTTTTTTTTACTTTGTACAAGGAGAATATGCTCACATATTACTATATAACTTAAAATTCATAATAAAAAAGAAATAAGCTCAGGTAAAGCTTTTCCTTTTAACCCTGCTATGCAAATGAGCTTTGGACATATTTTTGCTCAGAGTATTCATCGTATTGTACTTTTATAGACTTGTGTTCCTATTTTGTAGACCAAAGCTATCAAGTTGCTTCACAGGTGACTTAGTGGTGCTCCCCTTCACACAGGTGAATGTGCGCCCTCCCATGGGAGGCTAAGAAGGACCTTTGAAGGTATGTGGTCCTCTGTGACGCCAACCAAAGCAGAAGCAAGTGCCATGCAGCTGTGTGCCTGCTCCCGTGGTCGATTTGGGCCACCAGCTAGTGCTGGTGAGGACAGCAGCCAAGTGAATTTACCCGACTCCCTTTGTAGATGAGTGGGACCTGTTAATGCCGTTGTCATATGTGCTAAGGCTTATTCTCAGAAACACATACTAGATGGCAAATGGGGACTGTTGAAGTGTAGAGAAGGTCTGATTCAGGGCTTAAAAACAGTAGGAGATAAACCAATACTAGTCAACATGAGTGCCTGCTGCATACCTAGGCATAATGGGGGTATTCGTCTTCTATGGCTACTGTGACAAATTACCACACACCTGGTGGCTTAATTAACACACATTTGTTCTCTTACAGTTCTGGAGTCAGAAGTCTGAAATTACTGCCACTGGGCTGAGATCAAGGTGGTGTTAGGGCATGCTCCCTCGGGAGGCTGGGGGAGGGCCCGTTTCCTTCCCTTTCCCAGCTTCTGGAGCTGTGTTTCTTGCAGTCCTTGGTCCCTTCTTCCATTGTCAGAGCCAGCAAGGTACCGTTTTCAAGTCTCTTTCTGCTTTGTTGTTACATCACCGTTTCCTCTTCCGTCTGTGTAGTCGTCTTTGTGTCTCCTCGCTTTCCCACAATTGCGATCACATTGAGGGCCCACCAGGTAATCCAGGATCATCTCACCTCCAGAGCCTCAACTCGATCACATCTGTGAAGTCCATTTTGCTGGATAAGGTAACATTCATACACTCTGGGGATTAGGGCCTGGATCTTTGAGGGCCGTTGTTCAGTTTACAAGAGAGGTGGCTGCAATGTACTCCCTGCACTCGCCAACTTTGGTGGTGAGGAGACAGATCCCTAGGTATAAATGTGGGCAGACAGGACTGTGGGAATGTGGAGCAGGAATTTAATTCTGTTTGAGGGAATTAGGGATGACTTGAAGAAGAAGAACGGTTTAAATGGGCGTGGAAGTGTATTTCAAGTAGATAGAATAGCATAAGCAGAGGCATGGAAGGATATGCAGAATTTAGGAGAGGCAAGTAATACTATGAAGAGTCTCCAAAAGTAATAAAGCAGAAAAGGTTAAGCTTGGGCTACGTGGAGAAAAGGCGTGAATGACCAGCCAGAGTTGGGGTTTATCCTGGCATACAGTGTGAGGAGCCCTCGGGCTCCTGCGCTGGGTGGTGTATGGTGAGACTTGTGTGTCAGTCCCGGCCGTAGCTACTGTGAGCTGGTGTAGAAGAATAACAACGGCAGAAAAAGATTGGGGGTGAGAAGCAGGCTTTGATAATAGAAATATTAAACTTACTATAATACTTAAATTCACCTGAAAAGTAGAGTTCAAAAACAATTAAAGGCACTACCCTCCCTTTATACACTTATGGAGACTTAAAAGGAACTGTATAATCACAGCATTCAGTGTGATGTGGGTGATGCTGGTGTGATGAAAGTGTCTCAAAAAGTATTTCTTTTTTTCAAACTGGAACTTCACCGTCTTTTAAGCGCAGAATCAAGCATTACTTGGAGGATGGGTAGGTCCTATACAGAATATGCTATTAAGTCCATTTCTTCATATATGACCTTAACAGTTATACTAAAAGGTATAAAAGCCATAAATATTATACAAACTAAATATATAATGGAACACTGAAATCCTTTATTGACCCTTAAAATAAATTTTACTTTAATTGCTTTAATATCAACAAGATTTTTTTATCATTTTACCTTATCTAAATCTTGATCAAGAATTTCTGACCAGTGGCCATTGCGTAAAACAAACAAAACACATGCATACCTCCTCCAAACATTTAATAAAAACAGAGGCAAATTTTTTAGGCTCATTTTCACTCTCCTGACATAAGATTGGTGCTCATAACTTTTTGAGTGAACTATTTCCTAAATCTCATGAAGCAGTGTCTGGGCTGCGGAGTCGGGCGGTGGCCTGTGCACAAACGGTGCTCTCCAGATGCGCCGTAGCAGTGCCGCCAACAGAAACACGGTGAGCCCCAGCAGGGATTTTAAACGTGTTAGCAGTCGAGTTTAAAAAGTGAATAGAAACAGTAAAAGTGAACTTTAATAGTATAATTTATTTACTGCAGTATATCTAAAAGATTTCAACATGTAATCAAAATAAAAATTTTACACTTTTAATATTATGTCTTTAAAATCTGGTATATATTTTATACTTATAACTTATCCATTTGGGCACTGACTTCCTTGGAAATACTTGCTCCATATTTAGATATAAAATCTGCAGTTGAAACAATTTGCAGATGAAAAAAAATTTGTAGTTTTAAAAAACGTTTATCAAATTTGGTCTTAATTTTTCACTTTCAATGTAATTAATGTTCCCTGTTTTCTTTTTGGTTCCAAATTCTTTTATTCTATCTAACGTTCTTTTCTTTTCAAGACATGCTTGCTGGTCCAGCTGGAGTTCTCATTTAGCTCATGGCACTGAACCAGTTAAATGTAATGAACCTGTTTCTATCATGTTAACCGAACCCCATTTCCCTCTGTTTTAGCCACTATGTGCAGCCCTCTGTGAGCACTTTGTACTTCTAGAGTGCTCTCGTATTGCTGGTTTAATCCTCGCGACTGTACCAGTAGTATTAATGCTGCTTTATAGATAAAGAAACATCCACCGGGAGGTTTTTTTATATTTGCCCAAGTCACACGTACAGCGGGGACACTGAGTTAGAATGCATAATTTTTAGCTTTGTTTTGACTGCCTTTTCTGCTGCACTCTGACACAATGGCATGTCAGACCCCATCTCTTAACTAGTCCCATCCAGCCCTGTGCTGTACTGTAGTCAGCCTTAGAAAGTTCTTAGAATTAAAAATATAATCCATATTTATAAAAATGGGAAATTTTCATTTTAAGAACAGGATCTGTTTAAATTACTGTCTTGCAGTGAGTTGGCCAGGAGGAGCGCATCTCCTTGTTAACGTATATGTAGACCCAGGCAGCAAATGGGAAAAGGGCGATTGTGATGGCCACAGCCAGCTGAATTCTTCCACCGGCTGGATGCCTATAAAAACACAAAAATTGTTACAAATAAAAATCTCATTAAAATTACAGATTGCTTTGGAAACAAGTATAAAGACAGAATTTGGTAAAATACATCATTTTTTTATATGATCCCTTTTTAAAAACATTTTTTATTGAAATATATCGTACTATGAATTCTTTATTCTAAAGGCAAATCTTTGTTGTTTATATGTGTTGCAAATAGCTTTTCCCACTCAATCATGTCTTTTGAGGAACTGAAGTTGTTGACTAAGCAATGTTAAAATTGATCTTTTTATAATGATTTTTGTGTCCTGTACAAGAAAATTTTCCCTCCCAAAGGTCTTGAAGTCTTATCTTCTCTAAAGGTTGTACTGCTTTCACATGAGATCTATAATCCACGTAGAATTCATTTTTCTGAAAGTTGTAAGGTAGGGGTTGTTTTGCTTTTTTCCCATGTGGATATTCAAATGCTCCAGCATTATTTATTATGAGGACTGCCTTTCTTCCCTACCCTGCAGTGTCACTATGTCATAAGTCTCTGGATGGATCGATCTGTTTCTAGATTCTATTTTGTTTCACTAATTTATCCTTTTGCCAATAATAGGTTTAGCCTATACTGCCATAGGACAATTATTTAGTTCTTCCTTATTTTAATATTTAGGTCTTCTTGAGTTTCTCTCATAATATTTTATAGTTTTGTGTGCAATATTTTGCACGTCTCTGCTAGATTTATTCCTAGGGAGTTGATTTTTTTTTTGTTATTGTAAATGGTAACTTTCTGTTACGGTTTTCTATTACTTGCTAATAAGAGTGCGGTTGATTTTAGTAAATTGACCTAGTATCCAGCAATTATGCTAAACTCACTTATTCAAATAACTTTTTAGATTCTTTTTGATTTTCTATGTATGCAATCATGTCACTCATGAATAAGGAAAATTTAATTTTTCCTTTTCAATCTTTGGCCTTTTTTTTTCTTTTTCTTGCCTTTTCATACTGGCCAGGACAGTCGCTAGGACAGCGTTGAGTAGAAGTGTCAGTAGTGACCAAGCACATCTCATTCCTGACCTCAGGGAAAGTTTCACTGGCTCACTGTTCAGTGTCGTGCTTGGGCATAGATGCCCTTCATCTGGTCATGTTCCTGTGTATGCCTGTTTTCTATGAGCTTTTATCATGAATGGATGTTGAATTTTATCAGATGCTCTTTTTGTGTATATTAAGAAGACAGTTTGATTTCTTCTTTCATTCTGTTACTATGGTAGGAAACATTGGTTGCTTTCTGAACATTAAACTGTGTTCCTAGGGTAAACACATTTTTCCATCTGTGGTCATAAGTGAGATTGCCATGTAATTTCTTCTTCTTCTTCTTCTTTTTTTTTTTTTTTTGTAATGTTCTTGTCAAGTTTTGGTATCAAGGGTATTCTGCCCTAAGAAAATGAATTGGGAAGTGTTTCTTCTTTTTTTGTTCTCTGGAAGAGTTTGTTGAAGCTTAGAATTATTTTTTCCCTAACTATGAGGTAGAATTCTTTAGTTATACCATTTGGTCTAGAGTTTGTTTTTTTTTTTATTTTAGGAAAAGTTTAAATTATGGACTCAGTTGCCTTAATATTTATGGGACTGTTCTAAGTATTTCTTGTATCAGTTTTGATAAATTGTATTTTTTAATGAATTTGTTCATTTTTGTCTACATTTTCAAATTTATTGGCAAAAAGTTGTTCATACTTTCTTATGATTTTACAATATCTACTGGATAACAATGATCTGTTTTTCATTCCTGAAATTGGTTATTTGTACCTCCTCGTCTGTGTTCACTCTTATTATTTTCTGTTTTTGTCTTGCCAGGGCTTCACAGTGTTGTAAATCATTCCAGAGAATGAATATTTAACCTACTTAATCCTCTAGCTTTTATGCTGACTTTTCATTTCATTGGTTTCTATGTTTATATTTACTTTCTTCTTGTTTCTTTGGGTTTAAGTTGATGTTCTTTCTTAACTTCTTTAATTGGAGAATTCCTAAGTTCTTGGAAGATTAGCTCACTGATTTTTGCCCTTCTTTGTTTTTTTTTTTTAAATATATGTATTTAAGGCTATCATTATCCCTCTAAGCATGTTTTTTAGCTGTTTTCCCCAGATTTTAATATGTAGTATTATCATTATATTCAAAATATCCTCTAAAATCATGTGATTTCTTTTACCCAGATATTATTGGGAAGTGTATTTCCTAATTTCGAAACTTACAGTGACTGTTATTTTTGTCAACTATTTCTAGCTTAATTGCACTGTGGTCAAAGAACATTCTCTGAAAGTTTTCGGGGCTTATTTCATGGCCCAACATACAGCCTTTTTATGAACCTTTAATGTGTACTTGTAAAGATTGTGAATTCTGCCATTCTTGGTGCCAGTGTTCTGTATGTGCCGGTTAGCTCAAATCGTCTGTATTGTTACTGGGTTTTTTTGTTTGTTTTCTTGCACTATTAGTGACTGAAAGAAGTCTGATAAAGTCTCCCAAGATGATTGTAGATTTTCCAACTTCAGTTCTGTCAATTTTTATCTATTTTGAGGCTGTGTTGTTATATACAAATTTAGAATGGTTATCATGTATCTGTTATAATGGTTTATTTTACCTTACTGATTTAATGAATCTTTAGTCCTTAAAAGGTGTCTTTCTTTGGTGTCTTAAATCCACTTTTGATTAAGTGGTGTTGAGATCACTACATAGTGAAAAGGAAAAAAAGATAATTTCCGATCAGTTCTTTATACTGTCACACTGGGATAAATCTTAACGAGATCAAGGAGTCAGTGTAAACACATGAACTAGGAGAAAACTTACTCTACTTTATACCCTGAGAGGAAGGAAAAATTTCCTATGATCCCATATCTGGAAGCAATAAGGAAAACGATTGATGTATTTGGTTACATTAAAAACAAAACATTTTCATGGCAAAGGAAAGTATACTTTGCATGAGCACAGTAAAATAAGCAATAAGAAATTGCAAAAACATTTTTTTCAGCTTATGTCACAAAGGGTTAATAGAGTGTATAAAAAGCTTCTAAAAATAGAGAAGACTAACAAGCTTAGAAACAGGTAAACCTATTATCTGTCAGAGATAAACCAATATTTTATAGAAAAAAGAATTGCAAATGGCTCTTAGTCATATGAAAATATGCTCACCTTTGATCCTAATAAGAAAAATGCAAATTAAAGTTACCCATTTCTCAACCATCTGATTAGTAAATATTCAAAATTTTGACAATATACTGTTGGTATTATATTTAATAGTGAAAGATTGGATATAGTCTAAACAGAGGACTGGATACACTATGGACCTATCAGCAGAATAAGGAAAGTCTTTATATACCACAGGATGATCTCTCCGGTGTAGTAAGGGGAAAATCAAAGAGGACAATTGTGTATAATGTACCTGTACTTATCTAAGATAAGCAGGAATACAAATAAACATACGTACTTGCTCCATCAAGAAACCATGCAAAGATAAACCATAAAATTGAAAAAAGTTTGTAGACAAGGGGAGTATAGCATTGAGGGGATCAAGAAGCTAGAGTACTCTGAATATACTTTGTTTTGTAGACTTGACTTTGGGGCCATGTAGCTATTTTACATAATTATAAAACAAAATATATTTTTTAACAAAATTATCCCTAGAAAAGAAAGTAAAATAATCTTAACTATATTCACTTGTTAGCTAGCATAGCACAAAGACTAACCATCCCAAGTAATTTGAATATACATCCCTTAGTGTAGTGGTCCCCAGCCTTTTTGGCACAGGGTTGGTGGGGTAAGAGGCAGGAGGCCAAGCTCAGGTGGTAGTGACCCCTGCCTTAGAGAGATGGTCCCTAAGAACAAAGCAAAACCCCCAAAAATCTGTTCTCAGTAACCATTGCTACTCTGAGACCGTGCTTGTGTTTTGGGATAAGTCAAATGAGTTGTGTTGAGGTCATTGAGATTAGAGGTTTTTAAATGATTAAAAGGAAATACAAGACTGTTTGAATTGCTAGAATCAGTATGAACTCATTTTTAAGTACACATGTAAAATGATAATCTTTATATTATAATATACATATTGCAGATGTACGTGAATTTCCTAGCTCTGTCCACTGAAAAGAACCAATGGCCAGTCTAGCAGCAGCGAGCGCTGCCCGTGCCTGGATTTCAACCTCTACACACCATGACCCACCAGCAGCAGCCAGGCTGTGTGGACACGTGGTTGATTGCAGGTCTGGGGCGTGAAGTATATGACGCTGTCCTGGAACACTTTGTCACACCAGAAAGCAGTAAAAGATGACTGGGGTTATGTCAGAAAGAATTCAGGATTCAAACCTGAATATATGCAACTGGTGAGGAGGGACAGTGGCAGTATCAATAAAGGTGACAACTTCTATGGACTGAAAAAAATGAGCTATGTTATTGAAATCCATGACTTCAAAATGATCCCACCCACACAGCATAAACAAAACTCCTTGGTCACTTTTGGAAGATTCCCAGGCATGAAAACTTGGAAAAGTTTTCTTTCTTGAAAACTTGGAAAATTACAAAACAACTCTTATTTTTTTTTCCTTTTCCTCTTAAGATCTGTATCTCAAAGAGCTGTTAAGTGGACGTTTCTCTTTATAGAAGTCTTACAGCTAATAATCAAGGAATGGTATAACTAGAATAGCACTGTTTTGAAACTCAAATGAATTCATGGACTTAGGCAGTGATCATCAAAGACTACAACATTATGAAGAAACAGCTAGGCATTATCTATATTATGGTGGAAGTACATAATACCACCCGTGAAGTAGTTTTGCTTAGTAGTACCAGTAATGACACCAGAATCTGGCCAGGTCTCTAGATCTGCCCACCAGTTTATTGGAAATACACAGCCCAGAGGAACAAGTGTTTATAAGACAACTGGGGAAAGGTAAACATTGACTGGAACACTCGATTCTGTAGAATTATTCTTTTATTTTCTGTGTGTGTTGATGGTAAAGCAGTTGTTTTTTAAGTGCTTCTCTTTTAATGATATATACTGAAACATTTAGACATAAAACAATATGATGTCTGGATTTATTTCAAAGTAATCCGTAAGTATGGAGAGGACAGTGATCCAGATCAAACGTGATTGGACAAATACTGATTATTGTTTAAGCTAGGTGATGGGTATGTCTGATTCATTATATTAGCCTCTCTGCTTTTGTATATGTTTGAATATTTTAAATAAAAAATTAAAACAATCACAAAACGTCCTTTTTCTGTAATGCTAGCCTTAAAGTCTACTTTTTAAAATTAAAATTGCTATACTAACTTTCATTTGGTGTTTGTAAAGTGTATTTTTTCCATCTTTTGACTTTCAGTCTTTCTGTATTACATAATTAAGGGGTATATTTTGTAAGCATTTGTTTAGTGGGTTTTTAATATTTTTATCTGCATTGAAATCTTTGACTCTTAGTTGGAATATTTGGAACATTTGCATTTAATGCAATTTCTCACATACTTGGGCTTATTTTCTAAATGCCTGCCTCCTATTTTCCCTAACCTATTCTTTTTCTCTTCTTTTTCTGCTGTCTGTACCCACTCTTCTTTACTGTTTACCCCAAGGATTATCATGTGAGTCCATGACTTGCCAAAGTCTAATACAAGTTGGCACTTTCACTTCTTCCCAGACAACGTAAGGATCTTAGAACACTGTTCCTTTGTTTATCCCCTTCCAACTTATAAGCTACTCTTGTCATGTATTTTTATTCTTTATATGTTTAAGCCCCACAAAACATCATTATTGTTTTATAATGTTAATATTCTTTATATGTACTCACACTGTTTTTTTAATATGCACTTTATTCTTCTTTCAGTCTCCAAGCTTCTTTCTGAAGCCACTTTCCTTCTCCCTGAAGAACACCTTTCCGCTGGCCGCTCTCTGTGATCACATGGGGCCACTCAGTGGGAAACTGGGCACTTGTGGAAGTGTTCGTGATCATGGAGTTTTCAACCAGCTGTTAGTTTTCCTTAGGGAATGCAATATCTCTCAAAAGATCCCTGTTTTTACTTGTGTTGCAATAAGCTCACTTACCTACTTGGTCTGATCAACCTTGAACACATCTGATTGGAGAACTTACTTTGATGAACTGTGGCACAGGCTCATCCATGCTGTAATAATCACCAGGCCACTCAGCTCCCTATAAAATAGCATGCATTTCATGTTTCTGAAGCAGCTACAGGTAAGATGCACATCACCCCACTATCTCCATGATACTCGATTCTGCTGATTGTTGGATGACTTCCCTGAAGATATTTTCAAGTCTGGCATGAGCATAAATTATTTTTCTCAGCTTAAATCCCTACTTAAAAATAAATTTCACCTTATGAAGCAAATACGAACTCCATAACTGATTCCCAACTTAAAAATGAACAGGAAACCAGTAAAACAAAAAAACAGGCTTCTGGCTAAGATGGAGGTGTAGGTAGACACACTGTGCCTCCTTGCACAACCAAAATAAGGACAATAACGATTTACAAACAAAACAACCAGAACTGACAGAAAGTTGAACTGTATGGAAGTCGGACAACCAAGGAGTTAAAAATAGGCACAGTCATCCAGACCAGTAGGAGGGGTGGAGTCAGGCAGCTGGGTGAAGAGGGATTACGACACAAAAAGCAGTGGTTGGCAGACCCCAGGCTTGGGGTGGCAATGGGCAGACCCAGTGAGGCAGCGATTGTGAAGCAAGGCAGTGGGAGCAAGATGGCTGGCTGACCAGGCGGTCCCACATTTGCACTGAGATAAACCAGGTGAAACAGGAGCAAGACAGACCGAGCAAGCCAGGGTCCCAGTGCCAGGAAATACAGCCTCAAAAACACTGAAAACACCTGTGGGGGTTGAGGTGCTGGGAGAGACTCCCAGCCTCACAGGAGAATTTGTTGGAGAGACCCACAGGGTCTTAAGACATACACAAGCCCACCCACATGGAAATCAGCACCAGAAAAGCCCAGTTTGCTTGGGGGAAGCAGTGGAAGGGACTGAAATCTGGCAGAGAGTGGAGCAAGCACCATTGTTCCCTCTTGGACCCCTCCCCCACATACAGCGTCACAACCCAGTGATGCAGGTTGCCCCACCCTGGTGAATACCTAAGGCTCAGCCTCTCACAGGTAACAGGTGCAACAAGACAAAAAAAAAAAAAAAAAAAAAAAAATGGCCCAAATGAAAGAACAGATCAAAGCTCCAGAAAAAAAGTGACAAAGAGATAGCCAACCTATCAGATGCACAGTTCAAAACACTGCCGATCAGGATGCTCACAGAATTGGTTGAATTTGGTCATAAATTAGATGAACAAATGCAGGCTACAATAAAAGAAATGAAGGAAAATGCATAGGGAACCAATAGTGATGGGAAGGAAACTAGGGCTCAAGTCAATGGAGTGGACCAGAAGGAAGAAAGAAACAACCAAACAGAAAAGAATAAAGGAACGAGAATTCAAAAAAATGAGGAGAGACTTAGGAACACCCAGGACATCTTTAAACATTCCAACATCCAAATTATAGGGGTACTAGAAGGGGAAGAGGAAGAGCAGCAAGTAGAAAAGTCATTTGAACAAATAATAAAGGAGAACTTCCCCAACCTGGCAAAGGAAATAGATTTCCAGGAAGTCCAGGAAGCTCAGAGAGTCCCAAAGAAGTTGGACCCAAGGAGGAACACACCAAGGCACATCATAATTGCATTACCCAAGGTGAAAATGAAGGAGGGAATCCTAGAAGCAGCAAGAGATAAGGAGACAGTCACCTACAAAGGAGTTCCCATCAGACTGTCAGCTGATTTCGCAAAAAGACCTTGAAGGCAAGAAGGGGCTGGAAAGAAGTATTCCAAGTCATGAAAGGCAAGGACCTACATCCAAGATTGCTCTATCCAGCAAAGCTTTCATTTAGAATGGAAGGGCAGATAAAGTGCTTCTCAGATAAGGTCAAGTTAAAGGAGTTCATCATCACCAAGCCCTTATTTTATGAAATGTTAAAGGGATTATGTAAGAAAAAGAAGATAAAAAACATGTAAAGTAAAATGACAACAAACTCACAGTTCTTAACAACCACACCTAAAACAAAACAAAACAAAACAAAAAAACCAAACTAAGCAAACAACTAGAACAGGAAAAGAACCACAGAAATGGAGATCACATGGAGGGTTAGCAACAGGGGAGTGGGAGGAGGAGAGGGGGAAAAGGTACAGAAAATAAGTAGCATAGATGGTAGGTAGAAAATAGGGGAAGGGTAAGAATAGTATGGGAAATGTAGAAGCTGAAGAACTTATGGCACATGGACATGAACTAAAGGGGGGAATGAGGGTGGGAGGGGTGTGCAGGGTGGAGGGGAATGAAGGGGATTATGGGGCAACTGTAATAGCATAATCAATAAAATATATATTTTAAAAAAACAGCTAAATCATGTCACTGGGTGGAATACTACAACCAAGAAAACAACTTCAATTTGACCAGATGTTCTTTTAACATTGTTTTAGGTAGTCAGCACTGGGCAGTGTTAGCACCAATCAGTAATTTGAGCACAAGTTGCAGAGATTGGGTCACATCTTCCCAGAGAGACATGATTTGCTGTGTGAGCCAGACTAATGATTTGGAATGGATTTATGCTAGAAATATGTGTTAAAACCACTCATCTTTCACATAGAGTAGGAAACAATTGTACTGGGCCACAGTGCCACTGGAAGCCTCACTTTGAGTTCACCATACCTTGTAGCTTCAAGTTGGACATGATTCACCCCTTCGCTTTGCATCCCCATTGACTGGCCCAACCTGATCCTGTTTCCCAAGGACAGGGGCCTGTGCTGTAGCAGTGCCTCACCAGTGATGCTTAACTTACAGGCCTCAAATCTTGGTATTAGCAGATGTTAGCAATGGGATAAAAGGAAAAGGAATTGGGCTATTAGACCTGGGTGGGAGGAAGCAAAGAGTTGAGAAGAATGAAAGGCCATGACTAGGAGATTGACCTCTGAGGTGGCTGATCACACTTGAAGATCAGATTTTGGCTTGAACCAGAATGGAATCAGTGCTGATGGAGTTTTCACCTTAGTAGGCTGAACTTTTACTATGTAGTATCCTTGCTCATAAGGGAGTCATGGTCCCACTGCCTGATGGCCATATGACATCATAATCCAATGGCTGCCTGGAGAAGTGATTGCGGTTCCATCGTTTCTCAGGTTCAGGTTGTGATGGAGATAATACCTTCCCTGCTTTTCATGGTGTAGTTACGAAGTCACTGTGCACAGATAAGGTGTGGAAATGGAACAGATTTCGGTTCTTCCCACCTGTTCCAGAGAGCCCAAGTCAGTGCTCACCTGCCCTCCTCCTCATGTAGGACGTTCCACTGTGTATGAAGCACCAGGTAGTGTGCCAAGTAGACAGCCCACACCGTGCAAAGGAAGATGTGTACTGCTGAGACACTCTTCCAAATAAAGTTACCTAAAAATGGAAATCACAGAATCATATCCCAGAGAAAAATGGTCTTACACGTATGGGCTTTGCTCTAGTCTGTTTTCAGGCAAAGCTTTCAGAGTAGTCTGGCTTTTCTCTTGTTTTGTTTTGAGGGACATCGTAGACATTGAAGCATCAATTGTAAACTTAAGCAGACATTTATTATTTTCGAGACTACCCTTTTTTGGGAATCCACTTTCCCACACTCCAGTCATGTGGACCTAAGTGAGGCCAATCGATGTGTTTCATCTGTTCCAGACAGCAGTTTAGCTCAGGACAACACATGACAAATCAGGGCTGACGACTCAATTCTTGAGCCTTTTGTGGAGGCATCAGGGGAGTGGATTCTAGATAGTGCTGGACTTTGTGTGGTGAAGACATGAGCTGAGCTGCATGGCTACCATGTGGAGCCTGGGACTGATGTCTGTGCAACAGACAGTGGAACTGACAGCTCAGACAAATTTAAGGACTCACCCATGAGGCCCGGGGCCAGCACTACCCTCACCTTTTCAGCAAGTATCCCACTACATCTCCTTTGTAGCTTAGAGCCATTTGAGTTTAGTTTTTTCTTCCTTGCTTGCAATGAATGAAGCCCTGACTTACTAAAGATGCAGGCAGAGTTCTAAGGGCCTGTACAAGGAGCCCGAGCACCTAGGGGACAGGAGTGCCCCCACCCAGGTGGGAACCAGTCTTGATTCTAAGGCTCTGAGAACTTTCAAGTCCTACCAGTAGAAGCTGTTTTAAGAAAACTAAAGAATAACTTGCAGTATTAATATTCCCCATTAATAGGAAAATATTAGTAAATAATACAAAATACATTTTTTTCTAAGGCACTGTTTTATAGTATAAAACTGTCCAACTTAAGGTTTGCTGAGAGTGTTTAGGGTCATAAAAGGCAAAGCAGCTGTATTTTGTTCATAATTGAAGCAGATGCCCTACAGGCACTGCAAACTAGCTATTTTGAGTTAATTTTTTACATGTGTACCTGCCTGGGATAGATGCATAAGTAAGGAGTCCAAGAAGCAAGTTACAAAATAAATATATGATAAAGCCTCTGTTTTACAACCATTCATTCATTCGTTGACAAGCGTTCTTTTATTATCTCCATTCAGAATCCAACGTTCATACCTGTGACAAGAGGGTCAAGTCCAACGAGCAAGGTCAGCCCAGCAGGAATCATATACACAACCTGTTAGCAAACAGAGAGGAAGCTGTGTGGATTAAGGAGTGAGTGCAATATAGGAGATGTTCAGAAGCCCTGAGGAAGTAAGGAAAGACGACACTGGAGGCCATCACTTTCCATGACTTACCTTAGGGTTCAGGAACAGTTGAGGAAGTGGTAATCTGTTTTTAATGCACCTAACTGTGTCAAGCTGTAACTTTATCTGCCTTCATCCTAGACTATAGGCTATTCCAGGAAAGGCTCATGCCTCTCCGAGACCTAGCATTGAGTGGAGTTTGGGGTGTCAAAACTCACTGACCTCCTCAGCTCTCCCAAGCAACACCCATGTCCAAATGGCCTTTCCCCACTTGCATAAAAGAAAATGCTCTTTGAAAAGCAGGGCAGGAGTAGTTATAATCAGCTGCATGGCCCTGCTGGGTCTGGCACTGTGCACCATCCAGCCTGGTATTCCATCTCTGCAAGTGAGACCACAGAGAGCTTACTAACAAAGGATCAGATGTGCCCCAGAAGAAGACAGGGCCTTTCATCTTGGAAACTGTTGGTAAGTGGGTTTGGAGTCCAGAAGACTGACCCTGAAGAAGCCCTATTTTTCAAGCCTCATTCACAGGAAACAGACTCCAGCCAAACCTGCTGTGGTTGCATGTGTTTGGGGAAGAGGTCAAGTAAGGAGACAGTGGGTTTACAAGAAACACGGGGCTTTCCCAGAAATGTAGTTGCATAACCACATTAATCGCGACCCTATGTTGGAAAAGTTTAGTGTATTTGAACATTGTCAAAGCTGTGTAAGTTAAGTTATTTGCTGTCTTGACCCAGGGGAGAGAGCATCTGGATTTTTCAGATTCTGTTTATCTTTCCCACTCCACCCCTAATGATTACTGGTATATTGGCCAATACGACATTCAGACACTTGCAAGACAGGTCCTCTCATAGCTTCAGGTTAGACCAGTGCTTCCCCTACTTCAGTGTGCAGGCGAATTACCTGGAGATCTGATTAGAATGCAGATCTGACTCCAGAGTTCTGGGGTAGGGCCCGAGCCTCTGCTTTTCTACTAAGCTCCCTGGGGAGGCTGCTGCTGTGCCAAGGACCCCGCTTAGAGTGGTTTGGGGTTAGCGCCCCCTCCCTACCCTGGGGAAAGCTACCTGACTTAGTCACTGAGAGAGAGGGAGAGGGGGAGAAGTTACACACACACAGACCATTGGTTAAAGGATCTGAGATCTTATCTCAGTATATTGTAAGCATATGAACAAAAAAAACCCTTAAAACTAAGTAATGGTTTCCCATGGCAATCGTGCCATGTTAATCCCAATTTAAATTTTCTGTCTTGCATGAGATCATTTTTTGAGGGCAAAAAATGCCCTCAAAAACAATTGTTTCTGGTAAAACAAGTAAGAAAAACACACAGTATAAATATTAATGAACTCAGTAGAACCCACTTTGATAGTCCTTTATCTTTCTGTTGGTGGACTTTTTAAACTAAGGGTATCATAATGTTTACTTATGATACTGAGTTTAATGCAGCACATCATCACTGAGTTCTGTGGCAGTCCTTCCTAACACCACTCTCTCTTGTCCCTTTGCCACTGTAAAAACTGAAAAGCCAGTTTGTTTTCCCAGCCTATTTTAGCAGCAAGGGGTGAGCATGTTTCGGCAATGAAATGTAAAGTCTTCTTGGGGCAAAGCTGATACTCAGAGTACTTAACCAACATACATGGAGCCCAGCCCATAAGCCTATTTGTGTGTACAAACTATATAGCCTGCTTGAAGGGATTCTTGGAAAACAGTTCTTCCCTGATAAAAGGGAAGGACACCGAGGAGAAAAACCCATTTGCTCTTGCCTTGCTTCTTCCTACATGGGGTGCTCTTGCCTGGGGATGAGATGTTGGGAGCTGCAGCAGCCAGGCTGTAAAAGTGAGAGGAGCAGACAAGAAAGAAAGATCCTTGACAGTGCCATTGACCATTAGGCAGCTGCCTCTGAACTTCTTGTTAAGTGAGATAATCTGTATTTTTATAACCTATGCCAGTCAGATTTTCTATTATTTGCTCCTGCATGCATCTTGATACAAGTATGCTTCCTGAGTGAGATGAAGTAGGGAACTCAGAGATGAGTAAGGTGCAGTACAAGCCCCCAAGGCCCAGTAACCTAGGACTCAATTCATCTGCATGTTCATTCATTCTTTCATTTGTCTAGGAGTTGGTAAGGGAAGGTGCTATGTTAGGGTGCCTGAGAACCACCAAGAAGATGCTGGCCCCTGTGCCCTGGGAGCTGGTATGTACAGAGTCCACTCTAATGCAAAGAAAAATGTGCTAGTGCTATATTAAAGGCTCAAAGGGAGGATGGTCAGAGCCTACAGGAAAGAGGCAGGGATTTTTGTGGATGAGATGGCATTTGAGTTAGACCCTGAAGCTTGAGTAGAGTATGACATACAGGAATTGGAGGGGTGAGGCCGTCACCATAGTAGATGGACTGGGCTTCCAAGACCAAGCTGAAAAGGTGGGCTGGAGCCATATTGTGATGGATCTGGAATGCCAAGTTGGAGAGTTTCAATTTAGACATCTTGAAAAATGACAAAAATTTTCACAGTAGGAAGCAAAGTAAGGAAAGTGTTCTTAGCAGAAGAGGTGAGACAGCTAGAGGAAGGAGTTAGGAAGCTATTAAAAGTCCATGTAGGAGGTAATGGAGAGCTAAACTGCGAGTGAGGGACCTGCTGTTTATTATTCATATTATGTCACGTAAGCATGAAGTCAGAGGTAATATGCACAGGTACCATACAGACAAGCTATTAGACCTACATTGGGGTGTTTTTTGTTGTTGTTGTTTGATTGCTCTGTTTTATTATTATTATTACTTGACTTTTTGAAGGGATCTCAAAGACAATGGTAAGGAACAGAGAGATGTTAGAGATGACTGGGCTTTTGAGCAAGGATGATGCAGAGAATGATTCTGCTGATGACAGGAACTGGTGAGTTGGGAGGAGTGGGTTCTGGAAGGAAAGATGCTGGGTAGGACCTTGGGTGTATGTGAGAGTCAGTCTAGCAGTCCTTTGTAAGTTCAACAGGAAGCTGTAATTTGAGACTTGTCTGCAGGGAAGTAATATTTGGAACTCAGGTTACAAGTTAGAGTGCTGAGCAAGAGGCAATTTTACTTGATTCAGGGATGTGACTCTAGATAATACAAGAATGTAGTTCTACTCACAAAAAAAAAAAAAACTGACTAGAATTTTGCATTGTAACTCCAAATGCTTTCACTTGTTGCATCTGTACATGGTTGACATTTCATAGCCTAAAATCATCTCATTGGTGATATTGTACAGTCTTGTGTATCTGCACTGGAAGAAAGTGGGCAAAATCCAGACCTTTTAGAAAATGTGTGGCATGACCCCTCTCCCCCAAATGGTTTAATCAGAGCACTGGTTCAATGTGTACTGTAGGTTTTATGGGTTTCAGTTACTTTCTATAACTCACTGAATTAGCAGAGCCACAAACCTTAAGCCTGCCTTTCTCTGCTCAGGCGTTTGCTGGAGTGTCTGGGTAGAGACTCATACAGAGTGGTTCCATTGACTTTGGGAGTTCTGTCTGTGTCTTCAGTGGAAACAGTGTCCTCGGAGCATTTATTCAAGGGGAATACTGCTGGAAGACTCCTTGTCTGTGGAAAATTCTGTGTGTGAATTAACACACACACACACACACACACTACCTTATCACTCTGGCCCATTTTCCCCTAATATTTTAGGGAAAAGAGCTCACAGAAACTTGATTTCTAAGTCTTAAGCACACCAAGTGGAGGGGGTGGTAGCAAGTAGATAGCATTGTGTTTGGTGCAGCCCGTGTTTCTTTCAGATGCAGGGGAGCAGCTCATACTTACCATCCAGAGTTCTGCATCGGGGTCATTTACCTGCAGTACGAAAATATCAGGTGTTAGCAGACATACTCAGGTTCCATTCCCGCGTTTGGTCTGCTCTGTGATTCATCTCAGTCATGGGTACATTCCAGGCACTGCAACAGCCGCCCACAGGCACCAGGGATACAAAATGGGAATGAGACAAAGTCTAGCAGATCGTGATGGGAGGAGGGGCTTCTGGCTGAACAGAGCAGATGGTTTGAACGTGCAGCCCACACATTTTTGTAAACTGCAAGGAACTCTGAAAAGGGCGCTCCAGTCTCAGGGAATGAGGAAAGCTACTGGGAAGGGGCCCGAAAGTGAACTTGAAAGCCTAATTATGCAATAAAGGGTTTTGTTCTGATTCCTGGCCTAGACCCTGAACTATGTAGCTCATGTGTAGGGAGAATATTAAGAAAGGTGCCCAGGCTGCTTCTGCTCAGGTCCCTTTCCAAGTGACACACTCACTGTAAACCAGATCCTTCTAGCCTTTGAAGCAAAGAGAGGGGTGTGGCAGTCCTTGGAACACACCCGTGTGCCCGGTGGGGAGCAGGTTGGGGTTCCAGAAGCACTACCCAATCCTTGTCCTCCACCTACACTACCGCCTCTGCGACCCTACCAGTTCGCAGGTCTCCATTGTGCCCTGGGCAGGGGACGGAGCTGGGGGCCCAGCGCCTGTGGTTCCCGCGGGCCCCTTTCCCACCGCCCGCCTTGGGGGCCGGGCCGCTGACCTGCACCACGGCCGCCAGCGCGAAGAAGGCGGCCATCAGCCCATTGCACGCCCTCCATAGAACCCGCGACCAGCACCCCGCGTCGGACGCCATGGGCTCAGCGAGCGCAGGACGAGGAGGCCGGAGTTCAGCCCCGCCAGCCCTCCCTTCCGCCGGACGCCCGCCCCGCCCTGGCTCATCCCCGCCCCACCCGCGGGCGCGCATCCTGGCAAGGAGGTAGCGTTGCTGGAGCCGCTTTGCCCGCTCGCCCGGCCCCCAAACGCGGCTGGTGTGGAGTGTTGCTGTCCCCGTAGCTGAGAGCCAAAGTGAGCCCCTGGGGGCCTGGATGACTTGCCAAGGCCCCGCAGCTCATCGGTGGTGGAGGGACGTCTCATTTGACCCCAGAGAGGTCCAACTCCAATGCTTGTCTTCAGTACAGCTACCTTTCTCACATAAAAAAAGAGAGGGAGAGGAGGGAGAGGGAGGAGAGGGAGAGAGAAAAGAGATGAAAGACTGAGACAGATGCATGGGCGTTCGTGTGTGTTTTCTGGTTAGTATTTATGCATTTCTTTAGAAAGCTCAGGAATTTTCAAAGCCCTCTAAGCATTATGGTAATTTTTTTTACAGGGGCGACAGCTATATTAGCATCTTAAACAGTTCACAGCTTTTCTGCAGGCAGGCTCGGTTATCTTCATGGGTTTTTATTATAAAAGGTATTTACATAGTATACATATTTACAATTCTCCCCCACCAGCAAAACCAACAAAATTTTCACATGCGTTGCTCATGAATTTCTTATAAACTAAAGACACTGAAATATTCACTGTTCTTCTCTTGCTTTATAGTTTTTTTCTGTTTTGTAATTTACCCTTCTGATTAGTTCTTCCCCAGGCTCATTTACATATCCATGGGCCTCATCATTTTTGCTGTTCTAGAGTTTTCATCACTTTAGATCGGTCCTCCTCTCCTTTCCACTAATCTCCTGAAACTTCAGAAATTTCTTCTCTTGATTTCATTCCTTTCCAGGAATACTTATTTCAGGAGCACCATTGGCTGGGTGCCTGGCCCGGGTGACAGGCAGGGACAGGGAAGGTGGTCATGCCGTGTGCTCTGCAGGAAGGGAGCCTGCCCTCTGGCCGCAGGTGGACCTGTCTGCACAGTGGCCACACAGGGGTGAAGGCTGGGCAGACGGTGGGCAGGAAGAGCCCCCTGCTCAGAGCTGGACCAGGCTCCTTACTGAGTTCCACCACGAAATCAGCCCTGGGACTGGGGACAGATTGAGACCACCCTCACTGTCCTGGTCCTTATCTTAAAAAAAAAAAAAGGATTGTGGCTGAATTTTGTCCCCTGTCAATTCATACGTTGAAGTCTTAACCCCCAGTGCTTCAGAATGTAACTGCATTTGGTGACAGGGTCCTAAAAGAGGTAACTAGGTCATAATGAGGTCACTGGGGTGGGCCTTAACCCAATATGGTCCAATATGACTGGTGTCTTTATAAGAGCAGAAGATGTGG
Organism: Phyllostomus discolor; assembly: GCF_004126475.2. Taxonomy (NCBI): domain Eukaryota; kingdom Metazoa; phylum Chordata; class Mammalia; order Chiroptera; family Phyllostomidae; genus Phyllostomus; species Phyllostomus discolor. Next base: position 68,473,318 of record NC_040910.2, on the reverse strand, counting down.
ACATGGACATGCACAGAGGAAAGACCGTGTGAGGACGCAGTAGGAAGACATCTATCTGCAAGCCAAAGAGAGGCCTTGGAAGAAACTAACCCTGCTGACACCTTGATCTTGGACTTCCAGCCTCTAGAACTACAGTCAGAAAACAGATGCCTGTTGTTTAAGTACCTCCACACCTTGTCTGTGGTTTTTGTTACAGCAGTCCTAGCAAAATAATCCAAGGAGTGATTATAATGTCTGCTCTGCCAACCAAAGAGAGGTAGGGGTAGTGAGGAAAGAGGAATGTGAAAATGCTTTATAAATTATCGTGTGCTGCACGACCACTATGGAGTTTTATAATTCTCATTGTTGTTTGAGACCTCCAGGGTCACTGTGTGGACATTTGTTGTATTTGTCTGCACAGGGTCCGTTCCCCTCCTTCTCAGACCAGCATCACAATTATTGTGAAAGGGACCCCATTGCCCACTGTCAGGGCATGTATACTAGGAGGGCTGAGCATGCTCCCCCCTTTCCACAAATAGACAGGGGACCCTGGTGTGCCAGGTCCATTGCCTATCCCCCTGAGCTGGTCTGGGATGCTATGGGATCCAAATTGCCCAGATTCAGTCCTAGGACCTGTGCTGGACTGAGGGTTGTCAGATAAAATACTGGATACTTAGTCACATTTGAATTCTAGATCAACTAGGGGTAATTTTTTAGTGCAAATGTGTCCTACATATTTGTTAAATCTGGGAACCCTAGCTGGACTGTTAGAGAGAAGCTTTCTTGTTACAGAGCATGTTGAGCTGGTAGCATGTAAGCAGGAGAGAGCCCAGAGGAGAGCCTTCCTGAGAGTGAGCTCATGGAGAGGAAACAGAACTCAGAGAGGAAGAAGGCTGATGACATTTTGTCACTTGAGGCTCTGGATCCAGCCATACCTGAAGCTGGTGACCACCTCTCAATGCTTCAGTTGTGTGAGCTGGGTTTTCATCACTTGTGACACAGAATGATGACTTGCATAATCATGATTCAGTAGCTAAGCCAATGCCTGAAACCCTCTGCCCCTCCCTCTACCCCTGCTGTATGTTTATCCAGATTTTGCAGATATAGGAGAGAAGTCTTCACCTGAAATGCAATGTGATATACATTTAAATGAATCCAGTGTCCCAGAGACCCCTGCTGGAGGGGTCACTTCACTGCACTTCTTCTCTGCAATGGCACACTATTAATAGAGATGCTGAGGCCTGGTTGGGAGCACAGGCCTGTCAATGCTGGTTTCCCCAAGCAGAGAGGGTGGCACAAAGGGCCTTCCTCCTGCCAGACTCCCTACCACCTGGCCACCAGGTCAGTGAGAGATCAGAAAAGCAATCAGAGCCACTAGTGCCAGGCGAGAGAGTCTTGCTTCTCCATCAGAATCCAACAGTGCCTGGGCAGCATGTGGACATCTGTGCTCCGAGAACTGGGAAAGAGAGGTGCTTGCTTATTCTCTGAGAGTGGGGTTATCAATCCAAGGCTAGGAAATGGAGCAGTGGCTGGAGAGCTCACAGAAAGACTCAGAGGGCCTCTCAGGGCCCCCAGATTGAGGGAGGGCTGATGAATGCATGGGCATATCTAGAAGAGCATCAGCAGAGGGGGGTAGAGTCGTGTCCACCCAGGAGGCAGGGCAGGTCCAGCCCACGCCAGCACAGGCTGGAGAGGTGCTTTGCTGCACTGGACATGGTGATCCACTGGACAAGGCCACTGTCCTGGGAACTCAAGTGACTGAGCTCTGCATAAGCTTATCCCTCTCCTTGCTGTGATCCTAGAGCTCCAATTCCAGAGGCTGGGCCTCCATACCCAGCTGGCCTGCAGAGTGCTGGATGTGCTGACCTGCTGGCAGGATCAGCCTGGTCAATGAGCCAGGTGTGTTTCTAAGGATATACTAATAGCATGCTGTTCTCTTTTATAGACTCGTTTACCTTGTATCCATCTCCATTATCCACATGTCTCCATATATGCCAGGTGGCAGGGAGTTGGGAAGAGTGGATAAAGCCCGAGGCAGGGCCATCACTGGTGAGTGGACCCTCTCCCTGTAGGGTGTCCCGAGTGTGGGTATTGGTGAAGCCCACTGGGCGACATGTTCAGGAACAGGAACCCTGCTCTGTGACAGATATTGTCCTTTCCCTGCCTACCAAACTGGATCAGCAAAATTCGCCCTCCCTCTAGTCTGCCGATTCTGTGTCAGGGAAGCTTGGGGGGAAAGAGGGTGGAATAGAACAGCAGAAGGATTCTGCTTCGGGCCATGTAGGTTGCTCCTGAAGTCTCTCCACTCAGACATGCACCCCACTGCAGCAAAGATTGGTCTGTTTCTGCAAAATCCACCTGGTCTCTGGAAGGACTCAGGCTTCTACTGTCAGCAAAACTTAGGCAGTATTATGAAAGCCTTAAAACTTACTCATCAATTGACAATGAAAGATACCTGACTCAAATAATGGTCCTCGATATCCTTGGTGTCCCTGTACACCTCCAGAAGTAGGACAGGTGGGGACCTCTGCACATGTTGCTATCTACTACTTTGCCCCCAGCGTGTGAAACACTCACTGGGCCGTTGACTCCATCCAGTCACTAAGTCCTTATTCCGGCTGTGCTGTGTGTCAGGCACTATGCTGATGCCTGAGGACGTGACCTTGAGCAGAGGAGACACAGTCCTTATCCTGAGGAGCTTACAGACTAGACAGTAAGCACACAAACAGGCAGGTGGTCACAGCAGGTGACGGGCTCGTGCTGTGAAGGAAATGTGAGGACTGCTGTGGGGATGTGTGAAATAAGGGGAACTGGGCCTCTTCCACGGTTTTGGGAAGCTTTCTGGAGAGGAGACTTCCAGGCATGTCCTGAAAGAGAGAGAAAGGGGGGAATGCAGGTGCAGAAGGCATGGACCAGTGCTTAAAGCTGAGAGAGGAGCCTGGGAGGGGACCCTGGATCCTGATGCTCACTAGGGCTGTCAGGCCTGGAGAAAGAGGAGGCTGGGAAGGTGCCGGTTAAGATGACTGGTTTTACCCCCAGGGCAATGAAGAGACTCTGGAGCACTTGTCTCCCATTCAGCTGACCTCTTAGCTGTTTTAAAGACCAAGAAGATCTCACACCTCTGCCATTGACCTTTAGGGCCTGATTACTTGAAGCCTTTTTGGAGGTAGAAAAAATCTTGATGTTATGACCTGGCTGTTGGAATTGTTGTTGTCCACAAGATGGCAGACTTCCGCTACCAGTGGGTCAGCGCCACTCCGAGGCTCTGTGGGTGCCAGGGAGGAGGGAAAGCCAGCTGGCTGTGCTTCCCGAGGCTCCTTCTGGAAGGCTGTGATCTAGACTCTCTGGGTGAGAGCAGAGTTGGTATCAGCCTAAGTTGAAGAAGTGCAAATAGAACTCTGTACCAGGAAATACTTGTGTTCAAACGGGAGTTGCAGGGGAAGAGCTGAGCTTTGCTGTGAAGCTGGAAGAACTCTAAACTGTTGTCCCAAGGTTACAGGAAAATCAGACATGCTTAAGAGGAGCAGTCAAAACTAATATCAGAGCATTTCAAAAGTAAATAATAATGATAATGGCTATCAATTATTGAGTGTTTACTGCAAGCACAGCTACTGCCCTTTCACCTCCCTGACGTCTGACAGCTGCACCAGTCCCGAATCTCTACATCTAAACTTACACCTGCCCCTGTCCCGCCAGCCCCTCTCCCTTCTCCTCCGGGTTCCCTTCCTCCATGAATGGTGCCACCACATATTCAGTTTCTCCTGGATTAGTGGCATGGGATGCATTAGCAAACTGCCACAAAACTGGAGACTTAACATGAGAGAAATTTATTCTCTCCCAGTTCCAGAGACCAAAGCCCAAAATTTGAGGTTTCGGCAGGGACGCACTCTGTGCCGAAGGATCGCGAGATTTCTTTCTTGCCTCTTTCGGCTTTTGGAGGCTCCTTGCGGCCACATCACCCCAGTCTGTCTGTCCCTTCGCTCCGATGGCCTGCTCTGGGTCTGTGTCTTCGCCCTCTGTCTCTCATGAGCAGACTTGCAGTTGGATTTGGGGTCCACCCAGACAATCCAGGATGGTCTCTCCCAGGCATCCTGAACTGAATTAAATCTACAAACACCCTTTTTCCGAGTAAGATCGTGTTCACAGGCTTTGGAAGTTAGGCTGTGAACATACCTTTCCAGGGGCCAGCATTCTGCTCTTTACTCCCTGAGGGAACCTGGACGTATGCCCCATACCTCTCCCTCCTCACTGAGTCTACCACTCATTCTGGTAGACTCTTCTGCTCAGCGTCCTTCATCCTCACTGCCAAAACCTAGGCCAAGCCGTTAGCATATCTTTCCTACCTCCTAACTGGTTTCCCTGCACCCACCCTGTTGTGGGCTGAACTGTGGCCTCTCCCATCCTCCGGTCTTATGGTGGAACTCTAACTCCCGAAGAGACTGCATTGGGATAGAGAGCCTTGAGGGAGATGGTTAAAGCTAATCAGGGTCATGAGATGGGGCCGCAGTGTGATAGGACTGCTGTCCTTCTACAAAGCGGAGGGGCCATCAGGCTACCCCTCTCCATGCACACACAGTGGGAGACTACGTGAGGGCACAGCTGCGAGCCAGGGCAGGCAATCTCACAGAAACTGACCTGACAGCCCCTTGACCTTGGATTTCCCAGCTCCAGGACTGTGAGAAGGTACACCTTTGCTGTTCCAGCCTCCCAGCCTGTAGCAGTTAATTAAGGCAGGTGGAACAAACCAACACTCACTCTGAGGTTTCTTCCAACCCAGCCTTCACACTGCAGTCAGTAACCTGTATAAGACCCAAATCTCAAACCTCTGCTTAAAATCAGCCATCCCGCTCTTCCTTCCTCAAAGCTGTCCAGGCGCTGCTCTGGCCACTAGGGATGTGACTGAACAAATGGACAACTCCCACCTGACAGTCTTACAGGAGGTGGACAGTCTGGCCTGCCCTGGCTGCCTGTGGCTCTGAGTTGAAGACCTAGATTTTGATCATGGCCTATGAAGCCCAGCCCAGTCAGCTTCTGTCTAGTCCTGGCTCACCTTCCTCCTCCCCCATTTCACACACACAGCACTTGCTCCCTCTGGTCAAGCAGCCATCTCCAGTGCTCCCAAAGTGTGCACCCCTGCTCTGCGCAAAGCTTTGGGGTGCCATGGCTCGGTCTGCTGGAAGGCTCCTCCTTCGGCTCCTTAACTCTAGCTCATCTCTCCATGCTCAGCCTCCTTGAGCAACCCTGTTACAAGCTCTTAGCAGCTGTCACATCTCCCCTGGCAGCACTGATAACAATGGCAATTGAATAATTAATTGTGCAATTAGTTGTTTGGGGTCATGTGGCCCACCAGCCTGAAAGCCCCAGGAGGTCTGTGCCTAATTTTGTTTCCTGCTGTTTCTCAGTGCTTAGGGAGCATAGCACAGGCTTGTTAACTATTGTTACATGAACAAACAACTCTAATTCTTATAAGCAGCTCAATCCTTTAGCTATTTATAGTCCCAGTTTTCAGATGTGAAAAGCAAGGCACAGTGTGGCCAGGACTGGTCCAAGGTCACCCATTTAGTAACAGTTGGAAATTAAAAAGATAGAAATCCAGAGCTTTCTGATTTCAAAGACAAGGCTCCTAACAGCCACCGCTCAGATCCAGTCCCTGTTAGATGAGAGAATTCTTATCAGGAAGCTAGAAGCATCTAATGATAAACTCATCAAGGAGTGAATTTTCTTTACAACAATAATTATTGCAGTCAACAGGAGAATGAATAAACAATCTGTGATGTAGTCATATAATGGAATAAGACTAACAAAAAGGGGAAATGAACTAGGACTAACACCTTATTGTACTGATGAATTGCAAAAATGTTATACTGAGCCAAAGAAGCCAGACACAGAAAAGTACGTGCTGTAGGATTTTGTTTATGTGAAATTCTATGATAGGCAAAACCTCCACATCAGCAGGTGCCCCTGGGGGTGCACGGGTGGGCACTGACTTGGAAAGGGTGGGAGGAGACTTTCTGGGTGTCGACAGCGTTCTTATCTTGACAGAGGTTTTAGTTCCCAGGTGTGTTTGTATTCATGCAAACTCAGCGTATGTGTGCATGAGATTTCTATTCCTCTGTTTGCAAACTTTATCTCAAAAATAAACCCTTCAGCAAATACTGAACTCCAGTTAGTGACATACACACTGACGTGTTTAGAGGTGAAGTACACAGACATCTGCATCTCACTTCCACGTGCGTCAGAAGTAAGAGGGTTGGTGGCAGACAGAGGGATGAACAGATGGGTAGACATGCAGCAAAGCCAGTATTAATAGAACGAAATATTAAATGTAGATCCTAGGTGATGGTATGTAGGTTCTCACTGCACAATGCTTTGAACTTTGTTCTGTCTGAAAATTTTCATAATAAAATGGTGAAAAATTAAAATATTATAAGCTGAGAAATGTATTTCAAAAGTAGCTCATGTATATTGTAATCAAGAAGAAGGATATTTAAAAATCACTCATTTGGCATTAGTTTCAAGGGAAGGATAGACGAGGAGAATAGGGACTGGGACAGTGGGAACCAGGTGGGACTAAGTCTCGGCAGGACCTGCAAGAAGGAATAGCTGGTGTGGTTTTATTAAGTTAGAAGAGGCTGCAGAATTTGGGACTGGGCTGTGGACAGCAGCCACCTCCCCCACTCCCCCATCAGGGCGGGAGAGTTTGCCCTCAAAACTTGCTCTCCCCTGGTCCACTTAGGAACAATGACATTTCCCTTAAGTGCTAAGCTGAGAGAAAGCCTAGAAAGTTTTAGGAGTCAAAACAATGAAAATGAAATGCCAGGCTTATGTTGTGAACTTTAGCTACTTTCTTCAAGGACTGCATGGTGACTCAGAGGCCAGGGCAGTGTGGGGCCGCAGGGCTAGGGCGTGAGCCCTCTAGGGTGGACTGGCGGTGTATACCTGTGCACCAATCCTGTCCCCTTGTCTCCACCACTCCCTTGCTGTATGGCCCTGATTCCTAATCTGGCCTCCGTTTCCTAATCTGTGAAATGGAGGCAATGACATTTGGCTGACAGTGTTGACATCTATATTGCAATTATGTTCTCATCCTAATTATGACTTTATCCACAACTGTTGTGCCATTTCCAAGGTGGATCCTCAGTTTCCTCTGCTGCACTTTCCAGCAACCCTTTACATGGCTGATCAGGTCTTCCTCCTTGAAATACTTGCTTCCCTCAGCCACAGGACACCAATCTCCCTTAGGCCGCTCCAGCCACCCTGGAGGCCACTCTTTCTCGGCCTCTTTTGCTGGATCCTCCTCATCTTCCCAGTCACACATTGAACTGCCCCAGCACTCGGTCTGCAGGCTTCTCGGCTCTCCCTACACGCAGCTCCTAGTTATGAGCTAAATTCTTGATCCCCCTCCACTGACCCCTCTTTCAGTTTGTAAATGGCACCACCAGTTCTCCCAGTTGCTTGAGCCAAAATCCTCGGAATTGTCCTTGACTGATTTTTCTCTTCTATACTTAATGCAGCCACGCATCCTGTTGCTTCCACTTTTGAAATCTATCCACCACGGGACCACTCCTCTCCACCTCACAGTTAGCACTAATGACTATTGCATGTGCTGCCTAACTGGTGTCTCAGCTTCCACTCCTGTCCTCCCAAACTCTGTTTGCCCCACAGTGGCTGGGACTGTTCTTAAAGAAAAAAAAAATCAAGACTCTCCGAGTCTCAAAACTCTCCAACCAATGGTACCCAAATAAAGTCTGGGTCCTGCCTACAAGGTCCATGACCCCTCTGACCTCATGTCCTACCTCTCTCCCCTTTGCTCATCCCACACCTTCCCCACTGACTGCCCAGCCATTCCTCCAACACACCAAGTGTGCCCTCACTATTCCTGACGAGGTTTCCCCTAGCTGTGCTGCTCTCTCTCTACACAGCTTGCTCTCTCACTTCCTCTGGACTTCTCTCAAAGTGCGTCCTACCCTGACTGTGCTGCCCTCTCTGAAATAGTATCCCTCTTCACGTTCTACCCAGTTTTATTTTTCTTCTAAGCACTTCTCATTGCTTGATATTGTGTATTTATTTGCTTACTTAAAAATCATGTCTCTTCCTGCTTGAATGTGAGCCTCACAAGAGCATAGACTTTGTGTAAACATTTTGCCCATCGCTACACCCCGAACCCCTGTAACAGAGCCTGGCTGATGGGCACTTGCCATCAAAAGCTTGTAGGATGTATGAACAAGTGAGTAAACACCTAGCTCAGTGCTGGCCTAGAAAATGTACCCACAAAATGATTTTGATGACCATAATGCTGGTCCTTCATGGAGAAAAGGGATGGAATTCACAGGGGAGGATCTGACTCTGGCCCCAAAGTTGGGACCTGAGCAGAAAAATCCTTAACCCCTTGGGCAGTTCTACCCTACAGGTAGAAGTCAGAAGTTGCTCCGCTGACTGGATGATAGAGTGTGTCACGTGACCCAGAAATTACTGCCCCACTTCCTGGTGAATCAGTCTGTCCTCCTGTCTGAGCCCCGTTCCACTGGGCTACTGATTCCAGGTTTTGCCTGGGGAGCTTTTCTTTGAAATGATCCTAACATGAAATGACCCAGTAATTGCACCCTGGAGCATCGAGGTTTCTGGTGGCTGCAAGACAGTGCCATTACCCACATTTCAACAGAGCTGGTTAAAAGACACTTGTCAGAAGTCTCTTAGTTGTGCTCTGAAATTAGTTTGGCTTGGATACTGGCCCTTCTCACCTCTGCAGACAAATAAATACAGTTGTATGTACCACCTGTGCGAAGTGAGGCCATTGATCTCTGTGGGAGACCTGCTTTATAGGTCTTTAAAAAATTGCATTACAACCTAAGTATGTTTTTAAGATGTCATAGCCTATGGAAAGAAGCCAATGCATTTATCAGAGAGGAGATTTTAAGTGCTACAATCATACAACAAATAGTGCCTATTTGGTTGATAATGTAGTAACTGTGTTTGATAAAGTCCAAATACCAAGAAAAAGAAGGAAAAAGATTGAGGGACCGTCACAGGCACATGGGGGTGGGGGAAGTGGGGGAGGTGGGGGAGATGCGGAAGACAGAGGGAGGGAGATAACATAGTCCTTCACACTGAGGAAGAGCAATCCCAAGAGGCCAAGCTGATGGCTGATGTGGCCGTTAACGGTTGCTTCCACACCTAGTTGGTGAGCTGGGAGCTAGGGGAAGAGCAAAATTTTCCTTCGTTTATTTTCCTTTCTTTGGCTTGTAGCTTATCTGGGCAGAAGATAACTTACTAGGCAGAGTTTGTCAGCAGCCTGGTCCAACGACCAGGCAGTATCCTAGGATGAGCAGGGACAGGTGGCCCCCTTGTGAGATGCAGGTGGTTGCCCTGAAATCTGAGAGGTGACCTGACTTGCCAGATCACAGAGTGAGTTGGGGGCAGAGTCACCCTGGAAGCCCGCAGTGTGGAAGCCCAGCTTCCCTCTCCCGTCTCGGTTCCAAACAAGCAGTGGAGATTTTCAAGCCTCCCTCCTCTAGGGGTGGAGGGAAAGTGGTAATTCTCCAGGGATTACTGCAAAGGGCCCATGGAGCACAGAAGGTGGCCCAGACTCTGGGGGCCCCACCCCATCTTCGATCAGAGTGAAACCAGAACCCCGTTGTTTGTGCTGCCTGTCACCTACCAGACCCAATAAGCAGAGACAGGGATTGAATCTTTATGGGCACTTTATTCAGATGGTCAGTGATCTGAGAAGATGGCGGGTTTGTACCCTAACAGATTCTTACATTCCACTTTAAACTGACTCTTTTTATAAGGAGAAGAAAAGTGTAGGTAAGGGGATTAGAATTCCTGGAAAAAATTAATCAGATAAAAAGCTGCAGCATTCTTTATCTGTGTCCTTGGTGGTGGGCATCTCACCCTGGAGCACAACGGCTCAGATACCATCGTGATGGCTGGCAGTCCTCCTGAGGCAAAGGTGGGACTGCCTGTGGTCTCCTGGAGTCCAGGTGGATCATACCTTCAGTTCCTGGAATGATAGCTTTCTACTTAGCTATTGATTGATTAACATTGATTACTAAGCTTATTAACTATTATCTAAAACTAAAAATGTTCCAACATTTGAGTCCCCCATCAAGAGCAACCCCACTGCTTTGCTTTCTGTATTGTGGGTCTGCATAATACACTAACTGAAAAAGAGGTTTGAAATGACTATAGGTTTAGGCTACATCAGAAAGGACAGTCCATGCTGAGACACTGAAAAATACAGTACCTAAGAAGACAGATTTTGGAACTGGACTAGAGTGGTTCAGATTCAAGCTATACATCGTACTACTTTTATTTCTTTATCTGTAGAATGGCTGTGTGAAAACAGTAGTAGCCAACATCTTGAGAGTATCAATTGAGAGGTTGTTTTTGTTTTGTTTTGCTTTCATCAGTTTTAATTGGGTGCTCTATTGGGTATTTTATTGGGTGACTTGCTACCCAAGGCATCCTGACTGACATGACATCTTGCCAGCTAACACTGGTGGAGGGACAGCCGGTGCCAGCTTCTCACTGGTGGAGGTGGGTGCTGCCCAATGGCAGAAGGAAGGACAATAACGCATCATTATCCCATTGTTGAAAAACAGGGCGGGTGGCATGACTGCCCGCACTTGTAAACACTGGCATTTATAGATCTCCATGTGTGCCGGGGTCCAGAAAAGAGCATATTAGAGAGGGATGGTCTTTGGGTGCTGTGGCAATGCACTCTGTTTCCTGCTTTTACATTTTACTTTATTTTTGCAGTGAACTTTAATTACTCTAATAATCAGGAAGGGAAATGCTATTAGAATGAAATGATAAGCATAAGTGCTGGGAGAGGTCCCGGAAGCTGTTAGGAGCACTTAGCAGGGACCTGCTTAGGCAGCTGTGTAATAGTGCAGGGAGCAGCTGAGAGGCTCAGGGAGGCGCTCTGTGTGTAGAGACGTTCTGCCTCGGCCTCCGCAGGCCCACTCGTTGCAAAGCTCTGGGGGTGTGAGCCAGTCCCCCACCCCTTCTCCAGGCTGCCTGGGGCGTGGGTCCCCTGGCCCCATCAGGAAGGACACTTCCCCAGCCCATTCTTTCACCTTGCCCACTGGAGAGCTGGTTACTGGAAACACGCGGCCATTTCCTCTCAGGGCTCCAGAAGCTGAACATTAAGAAACCATTGCAAATAGAGTGATTGCTCAGAATGAGCATTAATGTCCTATTAAAAAGAGGCAGCTGCTGTGGCTGTAACCTCTAATTCAGCGAGTTTCCTGAGAACCACGGTAATGTGATTTGAGCTCATTTCCTCCTTGTAGCCTGGGGCTCAGTGCAGAGCAGTCCCAGCCTCCTGCCCTTCAGTCTCAGCAGAAAGTACAAGAATCCTTCACTTCTGTTCCTGGCATGGGTGTTCTGGAGGCCCAGGCGACGAGCAGGCATCCTTCAATGAGCAAACTGCTGTTCATTGTCCACTCTTGTGCTTGACATTGAACTAGGTCCCAAGAGGGGGGGTTGGGGGAGGGGATAGGCACCTATTAAGTCTCCCTAAGTGCATTTGAAGCATTTGACATTAGTCTAAAAAGCCAGGACAACCGTGCTGAGAAATGAAAGAACAGAAGAAAAGTACACTGCTGAAGGTACTCATTAGTTTATTCATTCCGGGTGTCGGGGACCACACAGTGAATGAGACCGAGCTGGTCCCTGCTGTAATGGAACTTGTATGCTGATGAGGGAGACAGACATAGAATAAGCAATTGCACAATGATTTGTTGAACTCTAACAGTAGTATCTGTGATGGATGTGTACAGGGTGCATGAGAGAATAAAAGGGGAGTGGGCTGGGAACTGGCCCAGCCTGCAGGTCCAGAGAAGCTTCCTGCAAAAGAGGAGGTCTGAAGAACCAGCAGGAGCTAACAGAGAGAAGAGGAGGGGGAGCTGTGCAGGTGGAGAGAGAATGGGTGCTGTCTAAGGGACATGGGTGCTAGCCACTGAGGAGGTGGCATGGCGGTGGCTGTGAGGCAGGGCTGTCTCCTTGCCCACAGCAGTGCGACCTGGTGCCCGACACCCAGACCGGGACAGCAGCTGGGCTCTCATCCCACCTCTGCCTCCACTGTCCCCAGATGATTACTGACACATGTGGAGAGCCCACTGTGCACATCTGGGTCACAACACCTCAGCAGAAAACACTGGAGACTGTTAAGGTTCTTCCTAGTGCTGAAACCTGATGATTATGTCAGTTCTAGCTGGGGGCCCTGCAGAGTAAGAGGGGCCGGCCACAGTCAGCCGAGCTCGGAGGGTGACAGTGAAGTGAGGCCAAGTCAGGGTGCTAAGGGTGACCCACGTGTGACCAGGGATGAGTTCTCTTCCTTCCCAGGCCTGCAGTGGCACCCCAGCCCTGCCCTGCAGTGGGGCCTCTCTCATCTACCCTCACCCCTGTAGCTCCCTGCCTGTGTCCAGATGCATTTGAACTCTAGTCAGGGAGGCTGTTGTGATGATGGGAAGAAGTAAGAGTTATTAAGATCCCAGTGGGGGGTAATTTATGAAGGGGCTGCTGGTGTTTCAAGGAATGAGAAATATTCTCCTTTCAGAGTAGGAACTACTTTACCTCAGGGGGTCGTGGCAGGTTTTGTGTTCCCAGGAAGAAAACAAATTTCCACACACCCCAGAGGTGACCCCTCAGTTCTGCCCGATACTAGAGACTCTAGACACTTGTGGTGGGGAGGGTGAGGAGGGTCGGAGGGATCGTTTGGTTCCCGGAGTCTGGGGAAGGCTCAGAGGCTGTATTTTGTGGTGAATGGGGGTTCCTCAGCCCATCTCCCCTGCAGCCCCAGGTGGGGGAGGTGCATGTTGGCACCTGTGGAGCTTGGTGGGTAGCGAGGGCATCTCCACACTGAGGGTCCATTTCCTGGGGATCCACATCTGAGCCTGTCTGGAGAATCAGTGCTTGGCAGCCTGGCAAGGGAGGACTGGACTTGTGGGTGGACGGTGTGTTGGTGGCAACCACGGAGCCCTTGTCACCCTTTCTCTGGCACCGTGTCCCCCCTCCACCCCTTGGTTTCTGCATGGAGCCAGTGCAGCCTTTCCCTATGGCTATGTTGAACCCCTCTCACCCCAATGCACAAGAGTGCAGCTGCAGATCCTTGGATTCCTAAGCTTCCTAATAAATGCATACCCTCCACTCTAGTGTGGTTCCTGGCACACAGTAGGTACTCACATCCACTAAGGCAATGTGTGTATAGGTGTATATAGGGAGATACAGTGGTATAAAAAGACATGAAAGATGCAGACAGACACAGATAACCTACCGTTTATAGGGCACTCGGGTGTTTCTTGCATTTATTCATATGTTCATTCATTCATTCATTTTGGGTAGGCTAATTCTTTGTAGTGTGAGCTGTACTGTGCATCATAGGATGTTTGTTTAAGTAGCATCCTTGGACTTTACTCTCTAGGTGACAGTAGTACCCCAATCAAAAATGCCTTCAGACATCACCAGATGTCCTGGATGGGAGTGGGGGCAAGATTACTCCTGGCTGACAGCCACTGATTTGAGTGGTTCTGAAAAAAGAGAGGGAACAGCAAAGCATTTCTCTGCTTCCCTTTGGGATTTTCACACTACAGACCCCCCTACACCCTCCAGTCTCTCTGAGACTGGCCTTGCCCTCACTACCTCCACCATTGCCTTTCCTCCCCAGGCTGGGCGTCGTGCCCCAGTTCTCTCCCCCACTGGGCAGGGATCAGCAGCTGTGGAGAACAGTTCTCCTGGAGAACTGGAGCTTCTAGCCTTACCCAACCCACAGTGTGACTGGGCCCAGAGAGAGGCCCTCCAGTTGGCACAGTGATGGTCCAGCTGAATCTAATCTAGTCCATTACAGGGCCTTGGAGCCGGCAGCCAGCACCGGGGGCTGACCCTGGCCAAACAGGTCTCCTTCCCTGGGATGCTGGGCCTGCTGTGGCCCCAGGGGAACAGGGGCACAGACGAAGAGCAGAGGAAACAAAGAGTCTCGAGTGCTCACCTGGTCATTTTGTGTTTGCAGTGGGGGGGTGCTCTTCTTCCTGGGGGACAGCAGGCTGGCCTCTGCTGTCCCCACTGGGCCACTACTCAGAGCTCTGGGCTGCAAAGGCCCTGAGGAAGGACTGTGGGGAGGAGCTGTCCTGGGTCTGCTCTCTCAGGAAAAGCTACATGGAGGCTAAATTCACTCATTCATTCATTCAATTTTGTACCTGTGCTGTACATATTTATCAAGTTACTCATATTTTATATCTCTTGAAATCTGTTGGTTGAGACTTGGGTCTAATATTCTGTGCAACAGTGTGGAATTTTAAATACAGTCTTGACCTCTATGAGTTTTTCATTGGGTTGGTAAAACCGTGTTTCAGGAAAGCTCAAGGACCATGTGAATACCCCTGACACATGAGCACAGAGGAGAACTGCCAGGCAGTCTGGGACATGCCCCACATCCTAGACTCAGCGCCTACACGATCCTGTGAGAATCTGTACCAGCCCATTTTACAGATATAGAAAGTGGAGTTCAGAGAAGTGGAGAATGATGTGCTCCAGGGTATTTCTACTGCTACTGGTAAGGAGAGCTTTGACGAGGCGAAGATTCTCTGTCACAGTTCAACTGGCTGGTCTCGGTGCCTCCTGATAGCCCCCCTCCCCCCTGTGCAGGCCTGTTAGCTCTTCTGAGTGCCAAGTCTGAAGCAAGGACTTGGGACTTGGGGTTTGTGCAGCTCTTCAGGCCATTCGATCCTCCCCAACACCCGCACTCCCAGAACCACCTAAGGGACCTGTGTGTTTGTGGCTGGGTGGGGCTGGGTTAGGGTGTGTGAGTCACTCTGGACAAAAAGAGTAAGCCAGGAGTGATCTGATTTGCGACACTGACTGGTAGCCTCCTTTCTGCCCTGTTCCAGGTAACTGGACATATCCCCGGTCTTTGGCTGTTTGCAAAAGTTTGTGCTTTTCTCCAGAGGGGTGGCCTGGGGGCCAACTTAGAGACAGCTGAGCTCAAAGCTACCCACTAAGGACTTATCCACTACCTGGGCAGTTTCCTTTCAACCAGAGAGCAAACGGCATCTGCATTGTCTGCTCCTGTAATGCACCCAGTCCATCCCTCAGGTTCTGGTGGCCCTCACAGAGCAGGTAGGTGGTTCTGATATTATCCAGGTAGTGGGGGTTCTGCTGGAGCACTCCTTCCTTACCTGCTTGGGTTGGGCAGCCAAGGGCAGCAGAAGACCCTTCAAAGGGCTGGAAGAGGGAATTTGAAGATGTGTGAACTGTGGTGAGGCTAGCCTTTTTTAACCATCAAGCAAACACATTTTAATTAAATCACAAAGATAAAAATCTCTGGTTCTCTCTTGAAATCCAGCAGAAAGTGTGCCAGGGAGGAAAATTTTCCCATGGAGAAGATCTGAGCGAGAAGTATTTTGCAGTTTAGAACACCAGGAGGGCAGGCGGGATGGGGGGGGGGCGGTGGTACAAGGAGCCCCTTATCTCTGCAGTCTCCTCCTAAGTCTGCAGAGAAAGGACAAAAAAGAATTCTCACCTTTCATGTTATGTTTATTTGAAACTTGGAGTAATTGTTTGTCTCTGTTGGCTGGTCTTCCTCTAAAGGAGAAATTACAGGAATTAAAAGATGCAGGGGTGGGGAACCACTCAAGGGCCTGGGCTATTTCAGTGGCTGGAACTATCGTGGTGGCTGTCCTGAATGGCTGTCTCTCAGCGCTTCTCCTGCAGGGCCCTGTGGTGCAAGCCACGTGCTGAGTCCTCCCCTGACTTTAGATGCTTCCATGTTCCCAGCTACGGGCATACTCCTCACTGAGGAGTTCGAGCCTCAGCTTTGCCATGTCTTTGCCCTGGGACCTTGGGTATGACCTAACTTCTCTGAATCTATCTCATCATCCATAAAACAGAGATGACAGTTCAGTCTACCTTTCAGGATTGTTGTGAGGACTGTCCAAGGTGCCTTTCCTCCCCGTCTTCCTCCTCTCCCATCCGGGGCCCTGCCCTTCCCCCCAGCAGCTCCGAGAGACTGAGTACTCCCTCAGGTATCCGTGCCCTTTGGTTACACCTTGGTCCTCCCTGGGCCCACAGGGTTGTTTTCATCTCCTTACATTCCTGGCTCCCACACTGGAAAGCTGACACCTGTATGAACCCAGTCTGAGCACAGAACCTGACGGCCTCCTTAGTGCCAAGTGAGATCACTTTGCAAACTATAAGGGCTTCCAACTACCCTTTACATGTCATTACTCAGATGGCATTTGCCATGGCAAAGCTGAAACAGCCTCCCCAAGGGTGCCCAGGTGCCCAGGTCCAGGCTACCGAGAGGCCTGGCACAGGGATGGAGTGGACGCAAAGCCCAGTTTTCTGCCGCTTGGGAGAGGACTCCCCAAGGGCCATTCAGAGTCCAGCCCAGCTGCTCACTCCCTGGTTGGATATAAGCCAAGATCTCATTCCTTCCTCTCTCAGCCCACTGCAGTTCAAGGCTGAAGCGTCAATCAGCTCCTGCAGATGCACACCGGGGCCCTGCTGGCTTGCCAGCCCCTTATGAGCTCTAGGTCTCATTGTTGATTAGCTCTGTAACTTTACACATGTCTCTGAGTTTCTCTGAGCCTTGATGATCTCTATATAACGGGCAGTAGGGAATCAAATGAAACAATGGCTGTAAGTTGCCTCTCTTTACTGTCTTCCTGCTTCCCTGTAGTCACCTCTAACTCAGGGGACCACAACTCTGGCTGTCCATTAGAACCACCTGAGGGCTTCGAGTCTAGGGACTGAGGCTATGCTGGTCTCCCCACCCCTTTCTGACTCAGCAGGTCTTCTCTAAGACCTGGGCTTCGCTGTTTTTTCAAAGCTCCTCAGGTGGTTTGTGCATTGCTGCAGGGCTGGGAAGGACTGTGTTCCACTGGGCCAGCAAAACCACCCTTCCGTTCTGGCTGCTGTCACCTGTCCAGCTTCACGCCCCTCCCCCTCTCCTCAGTGTGCCCCACCTCCAAGAGCTGTGTTAGACATCTTGTAACTCCCAAAGTGTCTCTCTGCCTCTGCACACATGTGTTGCAGCCTTTCAAGGCCGGGCAGGTTCACTTGGGATTCAGGCAGATGGGAGAAAATGCGTGGAGCTGTGGGGATAGCTGATATGCTTTTATTCAAGGGTGGGGCGATCCATGTACTCTACAAGCCGCCTGTCAAGCCGAGGGAAGTCTCAACTTTCTTCTATACTAAATGCACATAAAACCAGCAGAATGCCAAGATATTTTATTACAAAGTGTGATTCCACACATGCTGGCCCATCTCAAGGTTATGGGCATACTGCTTATCAGGCCAGTGAGGGAGCCCGACTGACTCTATTTCCCCTATGACACCATTCTCCCCAACACACAACTTTCCCACTGTCTCCGAGATTCCTCCTTCCAGGCAGAGCTGCATCTCTTCCCAGGAGCCTTCCCCGAGCCCTTGGACCAGAGCAGCACTCTTAGCACCTTGCTCCGAGTCCTCCCTCCTCTCTGGGTGCGTGTCTCTGTGGGTCACAGTGGTCAGTCTTTCTGCACCAGTGGCCAATCCTCAGAGCCTGGCGTGTCTGCTACTAGCTCTTCCCACCCTGCCCTTCCACACCTGCTTTGCTTCAGCTCTTTTTCTTGCTCTCTTTCTCCACATGGTTCCAAGTTTAGGGTTCTGCAGAATCACCTGGAAGTCTTGCTTTTTGTTGTTTTTCTTTTTTAAAAAAAGATTTTATTTTTAGAGGGAGGGGAAGGAAGGGAAAAAGAGAGGGAGAGAAACCTTGATGTGTGAGAGATACATTGATTGGTTGCCTCTCACACACCTCCAACTGGGGACCTGGTCTGCAACCCAGGCATTTACCCTGACTGGGAATTGAACTGGTAACCTTTTGGTTTGCAAGCTGGCACTCAATCCACTGGGCCACCAGCCAGAGCTCTTTTTCTTTTTTTTATCCTAGTTTTATTTGAGATATAATTGATAATTAAAAATTTAGATTTAAACTGTATGACTTGGTGATTTGAGATATCTGTATAGTAAATTATATATCCTTCCACAACATAGTCAATATTTTCTTTCTTTTTTAAATTGAATGTATTAGGGTGACATTGGTTTGCAAAACCATATAGGTTTCTAGTGTACCACTCAATACAACATCATCCGCATACCGAATCATGCCCCCCCACCTCAAGTAAAGTCTCTTTTCGTCCCCGTTTTCCCTGTCTTTGCCCACCT
Source organism: Phyllostomus discolor (assembly GCF_004126475.2). Lineage (NCBI taxonomy): Eukaryota > Metazoa > Chordata > Mammalia > Chiroptera > Phyllostomidae > Phyllostomus > Phyllostomus discolor. The sequence goes on along the minus strand of NC_040910.2, from coordinate 68,455,132 downwards.
CCATCTTTCCCCACTCCCTTTCTCTGTGGCTCTGTGTATATGTTTTTTGCTTAATCCCTTCACCATCTTTCACCCAGACTCCCGCCCCCTTTCCCTCTGGCAGCTGTCAGTCTGTTCCATGTGTCCACGCCTCTCTTTCTATTCTGTTCATCAGTTTTATTTTGTGCATTAGATTCTGCATATAAGTGAGATCATATGATATTTGTGTTTGACTGGCTTATTTCCCTTAGCACCATAACCTCCAGGTCCATCATGCTGTCGCAAAAGGTAAGATTTCCCTTTTTATGACCAAGTAGTATCCCATTGAGTACATGTGCCATGGCATTTTCATCCACTCATCTACTCATGGGCTCTTGGGCTGTTTCCAGATCTCGACTGTTGTAAATAACACTGCAATGAACATTGAAGTGAGTACATTCTTTCAAATTAGTGTTTCGGGTTTCTTAGAATTTATTCCGAGAAGTGGGATAACTGGGTCAAAAGGCAGATCCATTTTTAGTGTTTTGAGGACACTCTGTGCTGTTCTCCACAGCGGCTGTACCATCTGCATTCCTACCGGCAGTGCACGGGGGTTTGCTTTTGTGAGGAGAACACTTAAGATCTGCCTACTTGCTTAGCAAATTTCAAGTACACAATATAGTACCATTAACTGTAGTCATATTACTGTACATTAGCTCTCCAGAATTTATAAGGAACTAACATCCAAATACATAAGGAACTCTCATAATTCAACAACAAAAAATAAATAAGTTGCTTAAAAATGGGCAAGGGACCTTAGTAGGCATTTATTTCAGGAAGAGATACAAATGGCCAACAGGTCTATGGAAAGGTGTTCGGCTTCACTAATCAGCACAGAAGTGCCAATCAAATCACAAGGAGATCACAAATCACAAAGTGCCACACCATACCTGTTGGAATGTCTATCGTCAAAAAGAAGGGAGATAACAAGCTTGGTGAAGATATAGAGGAAATGGAAGGCTTTTTAAAATACAGGTTGCTGGACCCCACCCCCACTTTCTTATTTGGTGGGGGTGAGAGGGGCTAAGGTGTGCAAGTCTGACAGTTGCCCAGGTGATCACGAGCACACCTGGAGAGCCAGCCTGGGCAATGCTGACATTTGTGGCTGCATAATCAATCCTTTGTTGTTGGTATTGGTGTGGGGGCTGTCCTGTGCATTGTGGGGTGGTTAGCACCATCGCTGGTCTCTACCCACCAGACGCCCCCAGACATTGTGACAACCAGAAATGTCTCCAGACATTGCCAGTGTCCCTGGGGAAGCACCGTCACCCTGGTGGAGAACCATTGCTCTTGAACTCTGTCCTGGGGGTGGTTGGGCGAATTGTGTGGGGAGCTCAGCAGGTCCACATTCCCTAGTTTTGAGCCTACCACCTGTGTGTTTACAGATAAAGGCTAATTGGCACACAGTCCCACCCATTCATTGCTGTCTTGAATATGCTGCTTTCTTGCTATACTGGCAAGGTTGTGCCAGAGTCTTTCTGGTATGCAAAGTCTAAAATATTTACTGTCTGCTCCTTTACTGACCCCTGTTCAGACCCTGAAGGGGTCTGGTGGACCGTGAGGAGGATAAGGACTCAGCCTTGTACCTTTGCCCCAAACACCAAATATTAAAGAGAAAGGGTGGGAGCGATGGGGGCTTCTGGGCAAAGCCCATCTGTGCTGCAGGCCCTCTGGGCTGGAGCCCCACTATGGGGGGCTCCTACTCGGAGCTCTCTCTCAGGGTCTCCCGCACCTGCCTGCCAGGCATCAAGGCCTGGCAGGCTGGGGCCCAGCCTGGGGATTTTCCACTGCTGCCTGGTTCATGACCAAGCTGTGCTCACCTCACTGTGACCAGGCCTGGCCTCTGCTTATCTCCTGGGTAAACAAGAGCTCTGCACGCAAACCCAAGGGCAGGAACCGAGATGGTGGGTTCCGGGGTTGACAGGCCACTCATGTGGTGAGTACACAGCATTTGGGTCTGCAACTTCAGTGGGAAGGGGGACACTGCACCATTTGGCAGGAGGAAGGACCATTCATTCATTCATTCACTCATTCACACACTTGGATATTTGCAGAGTGTCCGCTGGGTGTGAGGCATGCCACGAAGGGCACAGTGGACACTGCACTGGCTCTTTAGCTCCACCAAGTTTGAAGGAGATAATAAAGAGGGGATTATTATTCTGGAGAAGCACAGGGGACATGGGGACACAAAGAAGGCCCCTAAGATAGTGCTGAGGTGGGATCAGAGAGGGCCCTGAGAAAAGACATTCAATAGCTATTGGAGAGCCATGCCTCTACTCTTTCCCCCTACTTCTACCAGCACAGCTTTAACGCCCCAGATGCATCCCAAAGTGCTCCCGCTGTTAATCAGTTCAAACCCGTGCCCTGATCTCGGCACCCCCTGAACACAGCCTTCTGCTGCTGGAGGGCCTTGCCTTCTCCTGTTTCTCTTGCACAAACCTCAGGGATGCCAGGCAGTGGCTGAGTGGGCCCACAGAGTTGCAATTTCTGTCAGTCACTCATGCCTGGGTCTGGTCACGCTTCTCTTCCTTTCTCCTGGCCCTTCTCTATTTCTCAAGGCCATCAGATGCCTTCTCATCTGTAAAGGGTGGTCATGGGTAGTGTGCACTGGGGGTCGTTCTGGTTGACTGTCCTGTGTCTGGACAATTTCAGGACCATGCAGCACTCATGTCCGCATTCTTACAGGCTAACCTAGCTCTGTGCCTCGCCCGCAGCTGGTTCAGCAGGAGTTTCAGAAGTGAAGGAATGAATGGCATCCTAGCACTGCTGTATACGAAGGGCCTGGGAGAGCTGGTGGTGGCCAGTTCCAGTTCATTACAGCTGCCCAGCACTTAACAGTTTACAGTGCACTTACCTGTACGTCGTTGTCCTGGCCAGGGTAGCTCAGGTAATTAGAGTGTCATCCTGATACGCCAAGGTTGCGGGTTCCATCCCCAGTCAAGGGACTTATATGGATCACCTGAGGAATGCATAAATAAGTGGAACAACAAAATAGCATTTCTGTCTCTCTCCCCCTCTCTCTCAAATCAGTAAATTAAAGAAAGAAAGAAAGAAAGAAAGAAAGAAAGAAAGAAAGAAAGAAAGAAAGAAAAAGAAACTGTATCCGTTAATCCTCACAGAAGTTGTGAGGCCAGCAGGGTGGGTATTATTTATCAGTCAGAATTTTTTGGTGATAAGCAACAGAAAATGGCTTTGGCTAATTAAACCTAAAGGACACATAGATAAAGCACACAGCTCTCTATGTGCTTTAGGAAAACTGAAGGACCAGTTCTCTGAAAGGACCCTCTGGAGCAGGGACACGGCACTGCAGGACAACCCTATGGAAGGAATGGCCCTGTGTCCTCCTGCTCGAGGCTCCAGCCTGAGGGACAGTGCCCAACAGTAGGCTAGGCGCCCCACATCTCAGGCTATCTTTGGGATCGAGGCCTGCTGGAGGTTCAGCAGGCCTGCACTATCCAGCCCTGGGCTCATTCACTTGGCTCCCTCTGCTTCCCAATGGCCAAACCCACATCTCCCCACCCCTCTCCCCATGCACTCTTACCTCCTGGTCAGCCACACAGGGAGCCAGGCAACCCTTCCTCTCCTCCAAGCCCCCCGCCCCTGCTACCTTGCCTGTAACTCTCCTCTCCATCACTAGGAGCCTGAAGAAGTTCAGGCCCTGCACACCTTCCCTCCAGGGTCTGTCCCCCAGTCTTGGCCACATCCCACCAGAGGCAGAGGCAGTTGGATCTGTTAGTGTCGCAGGTCTGATCACACCATTTCTCCCCTTACACAGCTTCCAGCAGTGCCTTTCTGCCCTCAACCATGGCCTTCAAACTTCAGTGACCTTGACCCACAGAAAGAACTTTATTTTATAACTGCTTTTACAGTGCACTTATTTCTATAACTAAAGCAATGTTTTCCCCAGAATTAATATGTATCTGTGTATTCTAGGTCACTTTTTAAAACTCCTGGCCAGGACTCACGAAACTGATTTCATGATCTGTTAGTGAGTTAAGGTCTGTTTGAAAAACACTGACTGGAAGGATAAAGCAGAACTGCTCTGGAATGGCCTGGAAGGCTCCTTGGTAACTTAGCCCCCTCCTCCCCCGAAGGCCTCCCACTTCCCGCTTCCCCCATTCTAGCTTCATGCCAGTCTCTGTTTCTTTGAGATGCTTTACATACCCCATGCTGGGCCCCACTTCTGGGCTTTTGCTCACCCCATACCCTTTTGTCCGAATTGTCCTTTCCCCCTTTCTCCCCTTCCCTCCCCTCTGCATCTCATTCTTCAAGACTCAGCTCATCTCAGTGGGTTAGGTCAGGGCCTCCTGTATGCCCTCAGAGCGCTTGTGCATGGCCGACTCAGGTGCGTGCACCAGTGTGGGGACACCTGCGCAGCAGCACACATGTTTCCAGACTCCAGTACAGGCCAGCTGTGCCAGTGTTTGAAGGTGGTGTGGCAAATCTTCCTGAACCTCCCAGCTGATTTTTTCGCACGTTAACGTGAATGGTGGACACTTGCTGGTCTGGAAGCTGTCTGTCCCTCCCACTGCCGGCTGTGCTGATGCTTCATCTATACCCCGTGGTGGTGCCTGTCCAGCTTCTCACCCACTTCTTATGCTTGGGGATTTCCTGCCACACCGTCGTGACAGGAGACAAAACCCACCTGCTCACCAAAGCTGAAAGGTCCCAGTACTACCCTCCCAGGCCCCTGGTGGAGGGGCCCCAGGCATGTGGTTTAGTTCCAGCCAAGCTGTCTCACCCTCATGGTGACCTGAAGAAGCAGGGACAGGGGAGAAAAGGATTTAGGTGACGGCTCCTGCAAGATTTGGTCCCCAGAGGCAACGGGGGCAGAAGCCTTGTGACTGGCTCCTCGACAGGACTTCGGCCGACCTCCCCTTAGCTGCCCATCTCCAGAACCCGGCTCTCCAGGCCTGTGACCATTCTGGCACCCATGCAACATCCTCTCAGCTAATTACTTTGCTCCTTAAATCAACCAGGGATGACTTCTGCCACTTCCATGTACCAACCCTCTCGGATACCCAGGGCCTTGTAAATGGTAAATGTCTGCTGATACAATGGATCAATCGCACCAAGACTCAAAGTTGCCATTCTAGCTTTTACCTTCATCTCTTTCAAGTCCACCCTTGGTCCTCACTCTGAGCACCCAGCAGCCAACCCTTGACCTTGGCCATCCTCCCAGCCAATGAGGCCTGAGGTGGGCAGAGACATAGCTTGTGTTTCTTCCTTATACAGACCATTGATCTGGGTCTGTCCTCGGGGTGGCTGTGGTTAAGGGTGTGACAGGAAGGTGGGCTGCTGGGGGTGGGGACAGCATTGCTCCCACTGGAGCAGGGATAGTGCGTTCGGGCTTCAGTGGTCCCATGCAAAGCACAGAAGAACAGCAGTTAGAATGTTTTCTGGCCTTGCCTTACTAATGAAGTGTATCTGTCTGTCCTCTGAGGGCAGGGATTCTTGTGGAGAAAACACATTTTCTCTTCACTGCTGATCATCTTCCTACCCCTAAAGATCCCAAGCCAGCCATCTGAAATCAGTGAGCAGGGCTTATGGGTTCATCAATAAGAGAAAGCCAATAGGTGGGGGGCAGATGGGGGGAGGGGGGAGGCCTAGGAGACACCTGCAAACTGCCTTGTGGTAAGGACAGGGGATGGTGAAGTGGAAACAGTGGGAATGACAGTGAGTTCCCTGCAGGGTCTGGCAGCAGATGGGAAGTGCCCTTAAATGGAGCAGGGGAGCATTGTTTATGAAAGGAACTATTTACCATGCCTGCAGCTTTAAGATGAACCAGTTAAGAGAGTCGCTGAAGCACCAGGGATGACAACAGCCTGAGGCAAACCCCTGCCACCTCTAGGCCTGAGGGATAGGATGGAGCTGCAGCCAGACACTGGGGATGTGGCTGTAGGAGAGGGCTGCTGACAGGGGCTGCGGCCTTTGATGGAAGGATCCTGCCCGGTGACCTGATGGAGAGGGCACAGGTGGGCAGCGGGGTGGGGGGACAAATACCCTGACCTCTTCTCCAGCCCCCTGGTTTCCCATTGGCACGTCTTATTTGCTGAACCCACTTAGAAGCCAGAGGGCAAGAGAGAACTGATGTGGTCCACAGGGCCACCTCCTGGAGGACAGGTGGGGCAGACAGAAGTGGGCAGAGAGGGATAAGGCAGCACAGTGGTCCAGGTGCCACTTCCTATGAGCTGAATGAGCACACGCCACACAGAGCGACTCGTGTTGCTTGTGTGCACCTCATGTCATTCTTGGAAGCAGCTTAAGTACTGTTGTCACACTATTTTCAGTTAAGTAAAGTGAGGTGAAGGAGTTTGTCCACAGTCGGGGTGAGAGTAGCTGCGACTCAAACCCAGGCATCCTGAGTCCAGATGCTGTGTTCTTAACCACCGTGCTGAGCTGTGCAGTAAGGTGGTTATGGCTACACACAGCTGTTCAAATACAAATTAGTTAAAATTAAGTAATTTTAAAATCCACTAAGTCCCATATTTCAAATGCTCACAACCCACATGTGGCTAATGGCTGTCATTCTGGGCAGCATAGGTAAGATCAGGACCATCCTTCCTGAGAGTTCTACTGGACAGCTCTGCACTGGACCTGGACGCTTTGACCTGAACCCTCTCCACCCTTAACCCCTCACAAACACACAGAATCATGTTCCCACTAGAGGCTGTGGCATTCCCAAGATGGAGAGAACAGGACTCAGGCTGATGTAGAGAATCTTGAGACATTGTGTGGACCTCTGATGGCTGCCAGGCCACGTGGTATCAGGCACAGCTCCCAGAGGTAAACCTGAGATAGCTTTATATAGGCCATGCCTGTTTCACATTCTAAAATCCCTTTACTGTCCTGACTCTCTTTGCTGCCCATCTCTTATGCAGTATCAAGGACATCCCATAATAAGCAGCATCATTTATATTGAACGAGGCAGGAGAGATGGCTGGCACATCAGCATTCATCCCCACCCCGTGTTGGAGATGCTTGTCCTTGAGGCTTATGAGATGCCAGCCTCCTGTGATATACAGCGTGTTTCCATCAGCATCCACACGATCATCCTCGGCTGGATTTAATGATCCCCAAACCCCGACACCGATATATCATCTCCTAAATGTCCAGCATTAGTACGCGAGATGAATGCTGAAGACGCTATAAATCCTGCCTATCCAATAGGCTAAAGGTGAAGTCTAGCTCTGTCTAGACCATCAGAACTTTGTAAAAGGTAATGTGAGTCAATATCAGATGTCTTCCCTGTGCGTAAGGAGATGCAGGGCCTGAGAAATCTATAAAAGCACTTTCGGAGAGGAAGTAAAAAGTTAGACCCCTAAACCGCCTGTAGTTCCACCTTGCAGCAAACACTAGTGCTGACCTTTATGTATACATTCCCTCACACGCAGTTATACCTTGGCACACATGTGCCTACACTGTGTATGCTCCTCTTTGTTCCGTGCATCCATGAACATTTTTGCATTTCACTAAACAATGATAATAGCTAGCTGTCATTGATGCTTAGTACATCCCAGGCTCTGTGCACTTCACATGTGTCATCTTAATCGTTACCATATAACCATAGATAGGAACATTGTTATTCTTTCACAGATGAGGAAACCGAGGCACAGAGGGATCAAGTACTAGGACTATAACAAATCTGTCTGACCCCCAAACCCGTGTCCTTTCTCTATAACACTATGGGACCACAATGTTTTGCAAACTGTTTAAGCTCAGGAATGCATTCTGTAGGAGAGTTTTCCCATAAGCCTATAATGGAAAACAGATAGAAATGGAGCTGGACCGGTTGCAACGGGGGTGAGGCCCCCCCGTGTCCTCTGCTCCCACTCCCTGTCCCTCTCCCTCTCTGCACGTTCCCCGCACCCACTGCAGACAGCCCTGAAGCTGCTCCAGGAGCCCTGGGACCTGGGAAAGGCCAGTTTGGGAAACACCGCCCCCGCGTCCTTTCCACAAAGCACACAGTGTTCACCTTCACACTGGAACATCGGGTACACCACTGAATGCCTCCGGCTGTGATAAGCCGCCTCGATGACACATTTTGTACACATTCGTGATTTTTTCCTGGGTAAATTTCTAGAAGTAAAATGTTTGGGTCCAAAATGTACCAGTTTGCACACCAAAGCCTCCACCAGAAAGGTAGTACCACCCAAGTTCCCATCCGCAGACCCGGGTTCTGTGCATTCTGCCCACAGGTGGATGTTAACAGTATTTAAACCAAGTTTGCCAATGCAAAGATACATTGCAATTGTTTCAATTACTTTTTTTGGTTCCTAAGAAACAGACATTTTAAAGTTCATTGACCACTTCCCTTTCTTCATTTGTGTCTGTCATGCCCTTTGTTGAACTCTGCAGTTCACACTTCCGTTCTTTACTTTTTCCTACCAGAGCAGTACTCCTTTGTTATCTATTTATAAAATTTATTTATTGAATATAATTTAGGTTTATTCATCTTTTTAAAAAGGCTTCGTTTATTTACCTTTAGAGAGAAGGGAAGGGAGGGAGAAAGAGAGGGAGGGAAACATCAATGTGTGATTGATTACCTCTCACATGCCCCCTACTGGGGACCTGGCCTGCAACCTGGGCATGTGCCCTGATGGGGAACTGAACTGGCAACCTTTCAGTTTGCAGGATGGTACCCAATCCACTGAGCCACACCAGCCAGGTTGGTTTATTCATCTTTCACATGTGATATGGATCGTAGACTGTCCTATATTCATATGTGTTATATGTGATACAGAAGGTCACAATGAATTTTATTTTTTATTTGGTGCATACAGTCTTAATTTTTAGACCAAGGGGTCAGATAAACATTTTCCTATATCTTTTAATTCTTTTAAAACCTCAATTCTTTAATTCATCTGAAATTTAATTTGGTATCTTATGTAAGGGAGTGAACTAGCTTCCTAATATAACTAACTCCCTTTATTTTATTTCTTTATATGCTTGTACTGCCTAGAACTTACAGAATGGTGTTAACATGTAGCTCAGTGGTTCGCAACCCCGGGCGATTTTGCCCCATTGGGACATTTGGCAGTACGTGGAGGCATTTTTGGCTGTCACACCTTGTGGTAGGGAGGGAGGCACGTGTGCTGCTGGCCTCCAGTAGCTGGAGACCAGGGATGCTGTTATACGTCCTACAATGCACAGGACAGTCCCCCCAGCAAAGGATTCTCTGGCCCTGAAGGGCAATAGTGCTGAGGTTGAGAAACCTTGTGTTAAATAACAGCGGGATTAGCAAAAGGGCAAGTCCCCTTGCTTCTCATCCTCCCCGCTGTAAACAAGAACTTCCACCACTAAGGACAGCTTGCCCGATGCCTCTGTCACGGTCTCTGGAAGGAAGACCCTTCATAAATTTGGCACCTGCCACAGACAGGGCAGTGCAGGCAGCCGCGAAGAACACAGGTGCCTGGGTCCACGCTGAATAAAGGAGAAAGAAAGAAGAGCAATGCAGACAACAAACAGCACAGTAGCAGGGCGTAGTCTTGTTTTCCCTGTCCTGAGGCCTCTGTGCTCCTTTGGCAAGGAGGCACAGAGCCTCTTTAGCTCCCCTCCCGCTGGTTCTCCCCTGGGACACAGGGACCACTGCCAGTCACAAGGTGTGCTCTGCCAGAACATGAACACTGGGGTCATGGAGACGGGGGCTCAGATTCTGGCCCCGTCCATCACCTGCTGTTTGTGGATGTGAGACCCTGGGGAAGGCCCTTTCCTCCTGAGTCTCTGAGCCTGTTCCCAGGTACCACAGACTTACCTTGGATGTCATGAAGTGTGCACGGACACCTGGCTCAGTATCTAGAGCATAGTGAGTGCTTATTACACATCCCCATGGAGCCCTGGGCCCATGCAACTAATGCAGGTGTCTTCCCGCTCAGTTCTGAGGAAGATATGAACAGCCCCTGGGCACCCGAAGCCAAGAGAGGAGACCAGCCACAAGATCCTGGCCAGGGTGTTATGCCAGTCACCTTTTTGAAGTTTACTGCAGGCCTATGGGATACGTACTGTAACTTTATTGTGCCCATTTTACAGATAAGGCGGCTGAGGCATGGAGAGGTTAATACCTTACCCAAGGTCACTCAGCTCATAGACGGCAGGCTGGGATTTAAAGCCCTGCACTTAACCACTCACTCATGCTGCCCAGCCTCAGCCACCAGCAGCCCAAGTGAAGACCCCAGTCTGGCCACCCCTACCTCCAAGTTTCTTCCAGTAACTCTTGTCAGCCAGGGCACCCAACGCCCATGCCTTCGGCTTGAGCCCCACAGGCAGCACTGGGTGCTTGCTGAGGAGAAGGGGGTGGCATTTCACCTGCAGTTCTTGCTCAGAGCAGCTGCTGGGGTCCCAATGACAGGGAGAACTCTCTGCTCCAGTTCTGTCCCCAGAGGTCCTGCCACTTTCCAGTATTTTGGAACTGTCCCCAAGGATCTCTGATGGCAGCCCGACTGGCTTCGTGATCTTGGGAAATGTACTTAACCTCTCCATGCCTCAGCTGGCGTCTGGGAGGAGATTCAATTACATGGTAATGAGCCTGAATCCTGCGGAGCCTGCCTCTTAATCACCAGCTGGAAAATGTAACCATCTAAGAACAGGCAGGCCACCCCACCATGACCTCATTAACCTAATCTGGTTAGACTCCTCCGCTCCCCTTAGCTCAGCTACAGCACTGCTGGGAAGGGCCACCTTCCAGAACAGAGGTCTTTTCATCCAGAGATGCTGCATCTGAGTGAGCTGTGCCTTGGATGTGGTGCAGGTGTGTCCTGGCTGTGGCAAAGGTGGGGCAGAAGTTCTCATGACTGGATCCAGAGAGGGCTAGTGAGACAGCCGTGTGCCCAGGTGGTACCTGCCTTTCTGTCTGTGGGAGTCCTGCCACCAGCACCTTTCTCAGAGGCATGCTGGGCTCGGCCACGCCAGGCTTGGCCGCGCCGGGGCTCTGAAGCCAGCACTGTACATACAGACCACGTCATTGACTCCTCGCAGCAGTGCCACACCGCTTTCACAAACTAGGGAAACTGAGGCTCAGGGTAGGCACGTGGCTTTCCCAAAGATACACCACAGCAGAACAGGATCTGATCCCTGTTTGGGAATAGTGTCAGAAGTATCGGGGTGCATCTATAACATGTTCCTGAGAAGAACCCGTTCTTTACCTGTGATTGTGTCAGAGGGTTGCTGGAGACTTGAAGCCCTCCTCTACAGAGGATAGAAGACGGCACTCGAGACTGAGTCCTTTAGTGGGGCTCTGGCCTCCTGCATTGCTGGCCTGTCAGAAGAGAGGGGTGTCAAACTACTGGTCTCCTAGGGACCTGGCTTTAGAGGGACTCACAGGGAACAGTGGCTGCCCCTTCATGTCTTCTCCCGTGTGGCAGATTGTATTTTCTAAAAATAGTCACAGCAATTTCCAGTGCCATGTATACTTCTAGAACTTTCCACCCCCTGTCCCTCCCCAATGAGGAGGAGGTGGCTATTTTTTTCTCCCCTTGAAATGGTTTCAGTGGCTAGAATATGATGGGAGAAAGGTGATGTGGCTTCCAACATGGTTTGCAAAAGGCGGTGCAGCTTCTACCTGGCTGTCTCGTGAGATGCTTGGCTTTGGAACACAGCCGCCATGTTGTGAGGAAGCCCAGGCCGCGTGAAGAGGCCATATGGAAGTTCTGGTGGGCAGCCCCAGCCTGCGCCCCAGCCAGCACACACTTTCATGTGATTCCAGCCCTCCGCCCCCAAGCTGCCTCGGCTGACACAGGGTGGGCAGAAACAGGCCATCTCTGCGGAGCCCTGCCCAATTGCTGGTCCATGAGCAAAATAAATATTATGGCTTTAAGCCACTAACTTTTGGAGTGTTCTCTTGTGCAGCCATAGCAACTGAAATATCCTGAATTCACTGCTTCCCAGGACAGCCCATCCTCATCACACACAGGGCTGCCCACTGAGGTTGTGCGGGTGTAGCCTGCTCAGGCCTGAGGCCTGGCTCGCCGTGCCTGGCGCCTGGCTCTGTTCTCGGTGCCTGGGTGCCTTTCTGTAAGTGGCCTTCCCATGCGGGCAGCTTTTCCTTTTCCCCATAAAGGTACTCTGTCAGCTAGTGGCCTCCCTACGCTCAGATCCTAAATTCCTAGATCACTTTTCTGCATATTGAATAAAATCTCCACTTTTAAATTTCCACCCATTTGCCCTAATCCTATTGCCTGGGTCCACGTGGAGTTGATCTAGTTTCTTTCCAGTGTTCGGATGGTTGCAGACATCCCATGGCCTCCCTTCTGCTTGTCTGGCTGAACCTCACCGTTCCTCTCACCTTTCCTCTTAGGGAGAAGGGATTTAGCTTCTTCCCCACCCCGGCTATCTTTGTCCTTCAGCTGAAGTGGGGCTCCAGCCGGGCCCCCCCTCCCTCCCTCCCTGGATGGGGCCTGACCTGCATCCAAAATGAGCACTCAGCAGGCTCTGCCGTGTTGTTTTTCCAGTTTGCTTAAAGGTCAGTTTAATTAGGGTTCGTCACTGGCTCCAGGCCTGGGGGTGGGGACTCCTTGCTGCCCAGAAGACGCAGATTCCCTTCCTGTGGCCAGAAGGCCAGGCCTGAATTTGCCTATAAAGCCAAACTCTGCAACCATCAGCTTTGTCACAACTCTGCAGCCCTCAGGCCTAGTGGCAAATGTTTTCAGTGCCCTCAAAGGAAACCTTGTATCCACTCTTCTTCCTTCTCCAGCCCCTGGCAACCAATAATTTGCCTCCTGTCTTGATGGATTTTCCTATTCTGAATATTTCTTATAAACACAGTGGTAAAATATGTGATTTTTTGTGTCTGGCTTCTTTGGCTTAGCATGTATGTTTTGGGGCTCATTCATTTTGTGGCATCTATTTCTACCTCTGGTCCAGTCAGACATGCTGTGCTGGTCAGTGGTTGGTCCTGCCTGTCTACCTTTGGTCCCGGGTAACTGGAACACTGTTTGGGTTGGCAAACCTGGGGTACAGCCAGGAGGGCCAGGCCCCGCATGCCTCCTCCATTCTGGATAAGAAGATGGATGGAGAGCAACTTTTCTGTCTCAGATTCTCTCTCAGCTCTGAGGAGGGGCTGGTGGGTGCCTTGGCCACTGAGAGTGGGGCTTGAGTGAGGCCCTGAGAAGAGGCTGGCATCGAGTGACCCCATCTCTGGCCTCCTCACACACTTCCCCACCCAGCCCCCCATGCAAAGAGAAACCTGGCCTTTGGAGCCCCAACTAGGTCATAAAAGACCCCTTAGCCCCTTTACTTCTTGGGATCTTTCCTTCCAACCCCCAACAAGTTTGTCTCATTAGAAGAAAGGTCAGGACCCACGGGACAGGTCCAGCTCTGCATGCAGCTAGGTGTCTCCTGGGCAGTGATTAGTGTGGCCACAGTCAGATGGGCAAAGCTTGCTCAGACGTTCCGAGGCATCTGGCAGACCAGGAGAAGAAGCTGAGAGACGTTGTTGAGGAGGCTACAGAGAGAAGACCAAACACCATGGGGGGGTTTAATGCTCTCTTCCCTTTGTTTTCTTCTCAGAGACGGACCTCTTTATATTCTTCTTCTTCTCTTTATTTTTCTCTCCTGTCACGTCCTCCTTTTCTCCACACATCTCCCATCTCACTCAAGGGAAAGCCAAAGGTCTTGCAAGGCCGACAAGTCCCCAGTGATCTGCTGCTTCTTCCCTCTGCACTCATCTCTGCACTGGTCCTTGAACTCCCAGGGCCCAATGCCACCTCAGGGCCTTTGCATCTACTGGTCTAGTGCTCTCCCGGACTCTGCATGCGGCTGCTCTCACCACCCACACCTGCACTCAGATATCAGCTTCTCTTCTCTTCTATCTCAGATTCCAATTCTGCACCCCGTCCTTTTCTCACCTTGTCCTCTCTTAGCATCAGTTGCTAGCTAAGGTGCATGTGCATTATTTTTTATCTGGTTTTCTGTCTGTCCATCCGACTTGTCTGAAACCTCCATGAGTACAGGGACTATCTGTTGGGCTCACTGCTCTACAACATGTGCTGGATACATATCTGTTGAATGGATGAATGAATGAGTGAGTGAGTGAATGAATGCTATGTGTTCATGCTAGGGAACCTGAAGCCTTGATGAGAGTGCTGTCTCCTAGCCCTGGGTAGGGAGTTGAGACTAGACTTGAACACACAGTAGCTCCCCATTAACCTCAGCATCACTGGCCTCTGTGCAAGGTTGGCCACAGCTGGCTGGCTCCAGCTTGGCCAAGCAGGTCTGAGGGGGCAGCAGGTGTCAGACCATAGACTTGACTTTCATCCAGTCTTCACCAAGTACAGAAAGCATTTCGGGGCTTGCCCAGAAGAAACCAGAAGTTCAGGAAATGCAGTTGCTCCAGTTTTCTCTGTGGACAGTTCCGGGGGAACCCTACCCCCCGCCCACAGGGGTGTGAACTGGTTGACCTGAGACCTTTCTGGATGCTTGAGTCCTCTGAGCAGGGAGAGCAGGGGATGGGCTGGGGTTTGGGAGATTTTCCTGAGTTCTTTTATCTGATGTGAGTGATGAACAGCATCTGGTAAACACAAAGGGGCCTTGTAACCCTGAGGGTCCCCTTTAACATGAATAATTCCCTTAATTATTTAGAAAAGAGGCTGAGTCTTAATCCAGAAAAACACATGTCCCTTATGTATTGTGAAGTTGTCACATATGTGTGTCAGTGCCTGTGTGTGTCTGTGTATCTCTGTGGGTGTGTCCATGTGCATGTACCTACATGTGTTTGTATGTACATATGTCTGGATGTGTCTGTGTGTCTTTGTAAGTGTGTCTGATGTTCCTATATGATTGAAGAGGCGGGCATCAGAAGGACAGTGCTCGATTCTGTGATGTTCCCGTCAGCCTCTGGTGTGTGTGGTGGGTTTTTTTAGTGGTGATACAGCTCTCTGAGACGTAAGCATAATCGCTTTATCTCCTTCTGTTTTATTTCTTGAACACAGTGGTTTTCATCCCCGTTTTCACATTAGCCTCCTCTGGAGAGCTTTACAAAATACCAATGTCAAGGCTTTTGGTTTTTGCTTATCAAATATTTTATTCTAGGAGACCCCTCAAAAAAAGACCCTCCACATTAGACAGACACCCAACAGTACCCTTGGCCTTTTTTGGTCTTTTCTGTATTTTGTTCATTTTCAAATCAACTTTGAAGCTTAAAGTAAAAGACAGAAAATATTTCCCAGTCAGACTTTAGTGAGAAATATATGTATTTTTTGACCCTGGGGACAGGCAGGGATGGGAAGAGGTTGCTCAGAAGCCCTAGGTGCTCCTGGCAACAGGAGGAGCACCATGTGGCAAGTACACGACAGACAGCAGGGCAGGAACTGGCCTCCCTGGCAGAGGAGGGGAAAGAAGATGGGGAGGAAAACTGAATGGGCCGGCTGCTCCCGTGCCTGGGACTTAAAACTGACAGAAAACTCTGTGATGTCCTCGCTCGGTGCTCTCTGCCTGTCTGCCTGCGCTCTGGGAAGCGGCTGGTTGAGTCAGTTTTCCGAGTGCAGGACCCCGACACTGGCACATTTTTGAAGCCCCGCAGGCGACCCCAGCGGCTGCCAGGCCTGGGCTCCGTGGCTTTAATCTCCTGTGGGGTGTATGTTGAGAGGCTTAAGTGGGGACCCCAGGGAACGGTGCTGGGCTTGGACTGGGAGGTGTTGTTGCTGCCCTGTCCTTAGATCGCTGCTTTGACCTTGCGTCGCTTACTTTGTCTTCCTGGCCCTCAATTTTCTTTCTTGGTAAAATGAGGATTATTACACCTTTCTGCCTGCCTCCTGCCCTGGTTTGAGGTCATTTGTGTGAAAGGGCTTTGTAAATTCTGAAAGGCTTCATGAAAGCCAGAAAATAGTATTAGCATTATTTGTGCTAGCCCTTTGTAGAAATCAAAAAATAAGGCCAGATGTGGGTGCAGAATAGCAGCAAGGTTTTAGTGAAAGAAAAGCTGCAGGACACGTATTGTTGTTGGGTGTCTGCCCTGGCCCTGGCCACCCTGTGCATGAGTGGTGTCCACAATGGTACTCCTTCATGATTTAGCTTTGCAAAGGCAGCCACATCCAGAGGCTTGTAATTCCTGTGCTTGTAATTCCAGGAGCAGACACTAGGTGCTGTCTGATCCATGACGTGGCCTGCTAAGGCAACGATTTTGAATTGTTAAAAAGATGCACTACCTGACTAGTACTCAGTCTGGGGCACCGACCTTTTTCCCCTTAGATCATCAGATAAAATAATGATAATAGTCAACACAACGTTAACCATCTGGTGTGAATGAATCAAAATTATTCCTTTTTTTTGGTCAGATTGACAAAAAATAGAATATTTGTTTTGGTGTGCTGCAGCGTTTTAGTAATTAGTTTATGTGTGCCATGAGATAAAAAAGATCGAAAATCCTGGGCTAAGGCATTGTTTCAGAACACATTTCATCCCCTTTGATTAAAACAATATTATGTGCTGACGCCATCATTTGTACACCAGGCTAAGGGTTTAAATGCCCTCTGGCTCGGTTCGTTGAGCCCCAAGGCCTCCTCTTGGGTTCCTCCTCTCCCGACATTTCTGGCTATTATAACACAAACCCTCACTGTGGGGCCTGAAGTTGGTTCAAATTTCAGAGCGACATCAAAAAGCTTTGTGCTTGCTGGCAGGGAACCAGAAAGAGGCCTGCTTGGCTTCTCTGCAGACTTAATTAGCTCCTGAGCTGCTCTCTGTCAGTCCAGCCTCCTCTGCTCCTCCCTCCTCACCATTGCTCTGAGGGGGAGAATCTCATTTTCTGCTCCCAGGGGCCCATTCTCTGCAAGTCACTTCAGCTTTCTTTCCCCTCTGATCAGGAGAGGGAGATGGAGATATCATGCCAGTCATTGTAGAAGCTGACTGACACATTTTCTTTTTGCAATTAAGGAAGAGCGACTTTGGCAATGAAGCTAAATCATTCAGTCCTGCTGTCTTTGAAACTCACCCCTATATACAAGTTACTTTGCATAAAATCACTCAGTACTTTCATAGAACCAACCCAGCAATTTTTACCAAGTTTTCCTATAAGATCCTGAGTTGTTTCCCTCCACCCCTTTCTTTGTTTGAAAACACGTCTGAAATACACAGTTGTGAATGTTATGGCTCAGTTTGCGCAGATACACACAATGTTTTTAGAACAACACACAGGAAATGACAGTGATTGTCTCTGGGGAGGGCATCGGTGTTTGAGCAGGTCCTATTCTCCTGCAAAATCTCCTCCACAGGGCAGCAGGGGGCCCAGGGATTCCTTAGCTGATTCGGTGCAGTCTTATTTCACTCCATCGGGCCCTGAAGGGTAGATACAGAGGGAAGAGGGTGCCCCTCACCCCACCGTCTCCCTAACAGTGCAGGTTCCCAGTGGTTCTTTTCTTAGGCTTATAATAACCTAGGGGTATAGAGTCTGGGTTGTCCAGATGAGGCACCCAGATAGGGACCAAGGAAAGAGGATGCAGGAAAATTGACCCAGGGATGTCTTCATCGGCTCCAATGGGAGGAACAGCTTGAGGGGGGCAACAGGGTGTGGCTTGAGGCAGGGAGGCTGCTTGGTTTGAGTCGAGGCTGGGGCTCTGTTGTGTCTCTCTGTTGTGGAACTCAGCTAAGCTTCTGGACTCTAAACCAAAGGTGTTCACCACAGTCTTCTCTTGGGTTCTTCCCACCCCAGCTCTTCCCAACTGTATGTCCTGTCCCTTCCAGGGTATTTCCCTGGGATCATTACCCAACTCCCTGCCAATCCCTCTCTTTTCTTCTTCCTAGTACCTCTCTTTAAACCTCTGAGGAAGCCTTCCTTTCCCCAGAGACAAGTCCTTCTCTCTTCTCTATGTCCTTTCATTATAGACCATGATGGCCTATTAGACCTGATCCTCAATCACCTGAAGACCAGGTCTCCCTTCTTCTGGGGCAGGGGAGTCTTGACTGGACAAACTTTTTAGTAGGCAAAAATAAATAACAAAAACAGTTTCATTTTACAATGGTCTGGCCATGGAGAGCCTAACTCTTTGTGTTTAAATAGAAGCACATCTGAATAAAATGGAAGTTTCAAATCAAGGTATGCTAGCCTTGCCTTTTATTCCAGCCACAGTGAGCAGGTTTCTGGAGCAGGCTTTTCTGTCCCCCTTCTAGGACTTTGCACATGCTGTTCCCTCTGCCTGAGCACACTTCCCTTCACTGTCCCTTCTCTTCTGTGACCCCTATCCTTGTACCAGATCCCCTCCTCACCCTGTAAAAGTGTACTTCTCAGACACAGCTACTTGTTAGAGTGTGCCAAATGTTTTTTCATGAGTGAGGTGGGGTAAGTTGTTGCAGTAATAGCTCCTAATTTATCCACACCTTGCTGTGTCTACACCTTCCTACTCAGCTGGGCAGTGGCATGCTTTGGCCAATTGTATGATAACAAATGAGCTACAAGCAGAGAGTCCAGAATTATTTATACACTGGCACTTCCCCTCACTCACTGCTCTTGGAATCTAGCATCTACTGTACAAAAAGTTCGGGCCAACCTGCTGGGTGATGAGACACAAATGGTCCAGGTGTCTGTCTTGCTCTGGTTGTCGGCTGGCCAGCTGCTGGACATGTGAATGATTTTACATATTCAGGTGCCAAGTGTTTTGCCAACTAACTACAGATGTGTAAACTAACCCAGTAGAGATTGGTCATGTTGTCCCAGACCAGAAGCCCTTCCCAGCCAAAACACAGGATCATGAGCTAAATATATGGTCCTTGTTTTAAGCCACTCAGTTTGGAGTTTTGTTACACAGCTGAAGTTAACTGACATAGAAGGGAATCAACAGAAAGAAAAATAGCTGCTTCCCTGAAGATGTGAGAAACCAGGGTTTATATAGTAAGTGGAAAAAGAATGCTGAAATAAAACCACATTTGGTATAAAACTGGTTAATATCCAACAGTGCAATAAGAAGTAATTTCTTGACTTGTCTCCTATCGAAGACTCACAGAGTAGTGTTTAGGAAATGAAAACAAAAGTTTACCTTCAAAAAATATCATGGAGTAAGGTTTTAGAAAGGCTGGCTTGTCAAATACAAAACACAACACATTTAAAAAAAAACTACTCCAAACTCACCAAAGTTGTCAAATCTACATTAGACTTTTCATGGTAAGCACCATCGGCTTTCTCAGACCACAGTCATGCCCCCAAAGGTCACAGCATAGCTTCAGAGACCAGCACGGCAAGAAGCAAGGAGTTACGTTCAGGTTCATGGGAAATAGTCCAAGTTTTGTGATGTAAAGGACTGGAGCCTGGCAAGGCAAACCCATTACTTTTGCTTAATTTTTTCCTAGTTGCAGTCTATAAAGAACTCGGTCATACTGGACTCAAAAACTGCCTGTAAGTTTTTATTTCCACACTTATTTCTTGGCCAGAAAATGTCATATCTACCAGCTTTACACAAGTTAATTTCTAATTTTATGTAGCCTCCAATCAGGAATTTGTCAAACCAAGATATGTTCCCCAAGAGGGTCAGATGATTCTCAGGTAGGCTTTTTAGAAAACGCTCCGTGTAGCATCAAATGGTCACCCTAGCACCTTTTCGTCTTACTTCCAAGTCACACACCATTTTCCAAACAGACCTTTCCCTGACCCCTGTGACCAGGCTAGAGGCCGCTCCTCCAGGCTGTCATTGCACCTGAGCTCACTTATCACAGTCTGTTCTTACACTGTAGGTGCCCGTGGGTGAAGCCTCCTCCTCTGGACTATGGTCTCCTTTAGGGTGGGGATGTGTGTTATTCACCTTCGGGTTCCCAAAGTTTGCATGGTGTCTCAGATAAACATTTGTTGAATGAGTGGGTCAGCACACTGTTCTCTCATAAAAACGAGGGTGGTGTTTTCCACACCTGGCAGCATCAGACCCTCTAGGCTTTGCTAAGCAGCCTCCCAGGTGATGCCCATAAAGTGATGCACTGCAGCCACCTGGGACCAGCACTCTGGCTCAGTAACATCACATGGGTAGTTTAAAACTGGGCTTGGTGGAAGCATTTACACCATGGAAATTGGCAAATGCTACAAATGAGGGCTTGGTTTGTGAGAGCTGGCTGACCTCACACCATTGGGTTTACTCATCTCTGGTCTGAGAACTGGTATCTGAGAGTTGTTTACCTAGGATGGGGTAAGCAAACTCCAGCTTCTGGGCTTAACACAGCCTGCTGCCTGCTTTTGTATTGCCCAGGGGGCTGGGAATAGTCTTTACATTTTTAAAGGGTTGCAGAGGAATAAGGAGGAGGAGGAAGAAGAGGAAAATATTAAGAGGATAAAAGCAGAAAAAGAGAAGAGAAAGATGGAGGAGGAGAAGAAATGACAGAAATCACACGTGCCTGTGAAGCTAAAATATTTACTACCTGTCCTTCCATGGAAAAAGTTTGTGGACCTCTGATTTAGGGAAGATTTTTAACCCTGATTGTACATGAAAATCATTGTGCAGAATTTTAATGCATTCTCACACTTGGACCCCATGGTGCCTGAGGTGGGGTCCAAAAAATTAAAAACTCCCCAGGGGACCCCCCTTTTCTGCCTGACACCAGGTCTCCTGGCCCCCACCCTCTCTCAGAGCTTCCCTGTCTCAGCTCTACCCTCATTTGCAGCCTGCCACCCTGAGTGTTCCCTGCCCCAGTATGAGGGACTCTTTAGGGTTGCCTTGGATCTGAAAAGCATCGTTTTACCTGGAAACAAGTTGAGGGGAGTGGGCAGGGCCTCAAGGTGAGCTGGACTCCAGACTGGCAGGGGTTATGGGAAGAGTGCTGATAGCCGAGCTATGTTTTGTTTGCCTCCCAGCTCCTACCCCAAAGTCTGGAGCCCACTAAAGACGCAGGGCAGAAGTACCACTCCTGGGGGTGGGTTAACTGGGTGGGGTAGAAGTTGTTCGTCACCCATGTCTAAGGCAGGAGGAGTATTTGAAATTCTTTTTGCCATCTTACTGAGTACTCTTGAGAAGAAAGGGGGTATAGCGTCTTGGAAGATGTGCCCCTCACCTGCCATATGTGCGCCTGTTTGCTCTGAGGTATGACTATCACAGAATGTGGCGGGTGGGTGGTTTAACCAGCCTGCCAGACCCAATAACACAACCCCAAGGATGTGGGTTGGGTGCATGAACCTGGGAGGCTGCTGTCATGGGAGCAGTTGTGAAACTTCCTCCAGCACCACATCCAGAGCCTGCAACGAACTCCTCTAAACTTAGTCTGTGTTGGTAATTTTCCTTGGGGGACAGGTTACTTTTTCGACATGACTAAAATTCAAATAGAGTGATACAGTTTGGGGGAAATCCAATAATTTGTACAAAATAAAGAAATGTACAGTTAGGCGGCCTAGCTTAGTGGTTAAGAGCATGGATTCTGGAGCCTGACCATCTGGGTTCAAAGCCAGCCTCTACCACTTACTAGCCCTACAAACTTGGTTGAGTTACTTAGTTTGTGCCTTATTTTCTTATCTGCAAAATGGGATCATATAGTTACTTACTGAACAGAGTTGTTGTGAGGATTAAACGCATTAACACAAATAAAGGGCTCGAGTCTTCACTGTTGATTGGAGTCCAAGTGCAGCACATGCTGGCTTAGAGGATACTAAGAAATTCTAGAAGTGTCCTGGGCCATACAGCAGCATGGTTTTATCAAGCGTGCATCTTCCCAGCTTGGCTTTTTTGAAGGACTCCCTTGGATGCAAGTTTTCATTTTTCTAAAGTAAATATGCAGGAGTAAGATTCCTGAGTCATCTGGTAGATGCATGTTTAACTCTCTGAGGAGCTGTCGAACTGTTTTTCAGAGTGCTGCACTATTTTCCATTTCCACCCACAATGAATGAGCATCCCTGTTACTCAACATCTTCTCTAACACTTAGTATTGCCGGTACTTTTATTTTAGCCACTCTGATCAGTGTGTAGTAGTATCTCAGAGTGGTTTTCATCTGCATTTCCTTAATGGCTAATGATATTGAACATAATCACATTCATACGGTGAACTTGGGTGAAGTGTCTATTAAACTCTTTTGCCCATTTTTAAATTGGGTTATTTTCTTATTGCTGAATTTTAGGAATTCTTTATGTATTCTGGATTCAAGTATTATGTTGCATGTGAATTTGAAAATTCCCCCCACCCCTGGCTATGGTTTGTCTTTTTAATCTCTTAGCATTGTCTTTTTCAGAGAAAACCTTTTTAATTTTGAGGAAGTCCAATTTATTAATTTTTAAGAATGGATCATTCTTTTGGTGCCATGTCCAAGAACTTTTTGTTTAACTCGGTTTTGCATTCTTGGGATAAACTCCACTTGCTCATGGTGTATTGTTCTTTTTATATAAATTGCTACATTCAATTAGTTAATAACATGTTGTTGAGGATATTTGCATCTGTGCTCCTGAGAGGTGCTGGTTTGTAGTTTGAATACAGATTTATTATAGTTTTTGACTGCCTTTGGTGTAAGGGTAGTCCTGGTCTCATAAAAAGTGTTGGGAAGTATTTCTCTTCTGGTATTTTTTGGAAGAGATAGTATCAAATTGGTATTATTCTTTACATGTTTGGTAGAATTTGCTTGTGAAGATATCTAGGCCTGTAGATTTTTTTTACAAATGGTTTTAAACTACAAATTAAATTTTTAAAAAAAGTTACAGGACTATTGATATTATTCTTTTATCTTGGGTGAATTATGGTCATTTCTGGCTTTTGAAGAATTGGTCCATTTAGTCTAAGTTGTCAAACTTATGTCCATAGAGTTAGTTGTTTGTAGTATCACCTACTTACCTTTTTAAGGTGTGCAGGGTCTGTAGTTGATGTCTCTTTCATTTTTGATCCTGATTATTGTTTTTATTCCTCCAGTACTGCCACAGATTTATTAATTTTATTGTTCTCAAGATCCAGCTCTTACTTTCTTTGATTTTCTCTATTGTTTTCCTGCTTTCAGTTTTACTATTTTTTATTTTTTTAAAGATTTTATTTATTTATTTTTAGAGAAATGGAGGGAAAAAGAGAGGGAGAGAAACATCAGTGTATGGTTGCCTCTCACATGCTCCCTGCTGGGCACCTGGCCTGAAACCCAGGCATGTGCCCTGACTGGGAATTGGACTGGCAACCTTTTGGTTTGCAGGCCAGCACTCAATCCACTGAGCCACACCAGCAAGGGTTGCTTTCAGTTTTATTGATTTATGCTCTTATCTTTATTATTTCCTTCCTTCTGCTTAATTTGGTCTTATTTTTCACTTCTTTTGCTGGTTTTTCAAAGTGGAAGCTTATATTGTTGAGTTGAAGATTTCTTTTTCTAATGTAAACACTTAAGGCTAACAGTTTCCCCCTCAGCACTGCACTAGCTGTATTGCACAAATAAGTTGTATTTTCTTTTTTATTTACTTCAAAATATGTTCTGATCTCTCTTGAGACTTTCTGTTTGGTCCATGTGTTATATAGAACTGTGTTGTTTAATTCCCAAGTGTTTATACATTTTTCTGTTATCTTTCTATTAGTGATTTTAATTTAATTCCATTATAATCAGAGAACATATATGATTTGAAATCATTCAAATTTTTTAAGAATTGTTTTATGACCCAACATATGGTCTATCTTTATGAATGTTCCATGTGCACTTGAAAGAAATGTACTCATATATATATTGCTGTTGTTGGGTGGAGTATTCGTATATGTCATTAGATTCCTTTGGTTTATAGTTATGTACTTCTATATTGATAGAACTAAAGAACCATAAACCACCTTTGTAGTTGAAACCTTGTTGGTTTTTCTCTTTACTACTTCTATCAACTATTGAGAGAGGAGTTAAAGTCTTCTAACACATTGTGAATTTGTCTATTTCTATTTATCTTTTCAGTTCTATTTCTTCATACTTTTTGAAGCTCTGTTGTCAGGTGCATACATACATTATGATTAGTCCACCTTCTGGTGAGCTGACCCTTTAATGATTATGTGATGTTTCTCTTTATCATTGGCAATTTTCCTTGCTCTGGGCCTGCTTCATCTGATATTAATTTCAACTTTCTTTTGATTGTGTTTGCATAGTATATCTTTTTCCACTCATTTGCTTTTAACATACTGATATCATATCTGAAGTGAGTTTCTTGTAGACAATATATAATTGGATAAATTTTTTTTAAATCAGTTGGCACAATCTCTTTTAAGTTGGCGTATCAGACTTAGGTCTACCACTTTATTTGTTCTCTCTCTCTCTCTCTCATCCTCTGGCTTTCTCTTTTCTGTTTTCTTTTTGTATTTTTTAGTATTCCATTTTAACATTTCCTTGGTGTTTTTGACTATATCTTTTTAAAACTAGTATTTTAGTGATTGCACTAGAGTTTACAACATAAATACTGTACTTAACTTTTCTTGGTTGTATTTAGAATGAGTACTGTACCACTTCCAATAGAATGTAAGCACCTTCTCACAATATAGGGGCCTTGGCCTTCCCCTCATGCTGTAGTTACCATATATCATACACCTATGGACACTAAACATTCCATCAAGGACTTGAATTACTTTGGATTCATTTGGTTACTCAGCTCTGTTTGTTTCTTTGTTTGTTTGCACAGTGTCCTGCAGCCTAATTGAACACATGGTTATGAAACATAACAAATGGAATGTGATGAACATGTTTTTTAAATAAAAGAAAAACATTCCTAGGACAGATTTTTAAAAAAGATTTTATTTATACATTTTTAGAGAGGGAAGGGAGAGAGAAAGAGAGAGAGAGAGAAACATCAATGCGTGGTTGCTGGCGGCCGTGGCCTGCAACCCAGGCATGTGCCCTGACCCTAGGACAGATTTTTATAGGTAAGCCCAAAGTGGGTGTTGGCAACGGAATGCCTCCCTTTCATACTGGCCTTGAACACTGGAAATGGGAGGAAGTTGGAGAAGAAGAGAAAAGAGTGTTGCTTCAACTGAAACCTAGGTTGGAAGGATGAGGATCTAAGATAGCCAGGGGGGACTGAAGGGACACATAAACTGTGGGTGGGCTGAGTGGGAGGAGGGTGTTTCAGAGCCACAGACCTCTTATCACTCTTCTTTTTTGATACTCAGAGAAGTGGGAGCAAAAAGACTTTTAGATGATAGGGTTTGAGTCGCATCACAGCTGCTCAGAAGACTTTGATGCTCTGAGAGCTACCTTCCCTCCGGCCTCAATTCATTTCATCAGATAACCCTGTCAAAGATCTTGCACTGTGCCTCTCATTTTCTCTGATGACTTTTCCCCCAGCTTTGGGTAGTTTCTTCATGTATACTTGCAGGCCTGTCAGTGCTCCACTGGAAAATCAATAGGACCTTCTGCTGGCCTCTCTGTGCAGCTTTCTCCTCTCTGATATTTTGTTCTTTGAACTTGAGCTGTTTTGCTCTCCTTGGAGTCTTACCTTCATTTCCTTAACTCTGGGAGTCTGACAGCCTTCACTTGAATTCCTCCTACCTGCGCTGTGGCCTACACATTGTGTATCAAGGCCTTTTGTTACTGGATGTCCTATAAACCATCACTTCTTATGTCTTGTTTGGTTTTGGTTGTTTCAGACAGGAGGATAAATCCAGTCTCTGTTACTTCATCTTGGCCAGAGTAGAACTTTATGATTTAGTCTTAATTCCAAGGGTCCCAGACTTTGGACTATGTAAGATTTACTTAGCAGAGCAAATATTGAAATGTGGGTGCTCCCACCAGTAATATTGGGATCTGGGGAGGGAGCAAAGAATCTGTGTTTTAATGCAGTACACTGACCACAACTTTAGAAGCACTGACTTTAAACTTCCTTCCATCTTTGAACTGCCATGGTAGTGTGCTCTGTAGACATCAAAGGTCAAAGTGCTCCAGACTCAGATTGCTTGGTTCCGGTCTGACATCTATTTGTCACTAACCGTGATCTTGGACTAGTGTTTCAGCTTCTCTGGTTCATACTAAATACTAAAGAGGATAAAGCAGGTAAAGTGCTAGCACCTAGCAAACACTCAATCCATGCTAATTACTATTGTATGTACTCTCTCACTTGATGGTTGTAAGAACCCATTTTACAGATGAAATTGTGGTCTCCAAGGGAAGTTTATGACCATTAGCTCAGCAAGTTGCAAAGTTAAAATAGGAACCCACATCTGACTTCTAGTGCAGTGCTCTCTGCTTCAGCTGAGTCTCAAATGCAGGTAGAGGGTCACCAGCAAGAGGACCACAGGTGCGCATGAGTATGTGTATGTGTGTCTGAGGGTGTGTGTGAATGTGGGAGTGTATGTATGTGTGTATTTGCAATAATGAGGGGAAACTTTGCATTACATTTTGTGTGAAGGTCAAATCAGCTGTTAACTTCCAACTTTGTAGGGGTTACCACCAGATGGTGGTGCTTTATATTATTCTAAGTCCTTGGCTGCACTCCAAATGAAAACCCCATTGCTGGAGTTCCGTTTGTGGATGTATCCTGTGTGACTCTTATTCTACCTCCAACATTCAGGGAATGGAAGTGAGTTGGGGTGGGGGAGGGGAGGACACTGGATTTATGATCTATTCTCTTGCCACCTCCCTCAGTTCCACCCCTCCCATCAACTCTAGTACAGCACAGTCAGAAACTCTTCAAATATAAAGCTATTTATAAAAATGTAGGATCTATTTATGGATAAGGTAAGTAACAAGACACAACCTCAGTCCACTAAAGTAGCTTATTGGGTTCTGGTTTAAAGTGTTTAACTGTCCATTCCAAGTAATCCACCTCGTCAGTTACTCTTTCTTGCTTTTGTACTTTAGTTCTGTCTCCAGACCTTCTCTGAGTTCTCTTGGTAAGCCTCCTTGGTTTATGGGGAGCAGAGTATTTTTTTTCTGTTCAGTCCCAGGTCTACCAAAGCCATTTCAACAGTTATACATAAAAAGCTTGAAGACTTTCACCATGTCAAGTTGGCCAAAGCAACTAGAATAAAGGATAGCATTATAGATTTAATGAACAACTACATTTGTAAGTTTGTAATTAATCAGGGCTCTTCTAGTTTGAATCACCTGTGGCACAGTGTGAGGGTGTCAGTGATTTCTAGGTGTCCACTTACTGTGGGACTGGTCTAAGTTCATCTGCATAACTGACACTTTCCAATCAGCTTACATCAAGTGTAAGTGTTAGGGACAGTACGTGGGTTTCACCTCAGGAGCCAGTTGCAGTGGGCTGGAGGTGGCCCTGGGGAAGGCCATGTGTGCTCAGAAGCCTGGTGATGAGATTTATGACTTCCTTTGGCTTTAGAGGAAGGTGTTGGGCAGTGTGGTTCATGAGCCAGGTTTGCCACTGCCATCACAGAGTCAGCTTCCAGGGATATCCCAGACGTTACCTACCCCAGGTGTGTGCTGCAGCACTGCAAACAGGGCGAGAGAGAGGAAGGAGTGGAACGAGCGAAACTTCCTCCAAGTCTTCCCGGCAAAGAGGGGCTCAAGAGCCACCCCCGCTTTGTTTATACTTTCCCCAAGCCCTTTATGTGTGATTCCAGCATCCGTTCCAAACAATCCTCTGCAGCGTGTAGTGCTAGCACCGATATTGCCACTTTAAAGGAGAGGCGCAGAATGCTTACCTGAACACAGTTCAATCCACCTGGCTTGCTGACCAGGGGCTTCAGCTCAGTCCTTGAAAGGGCCCTTGCTTCACTGCCAGTCCTTTTCCTTCAGCCAGAGAGGAGGGACGAGATGGCAGAGAGAGCAGTAGGTCGGGAGTCGGAAACTGAGGTTCCAGTCCATGCTTTGTCAATAGCAGGCAGTGTGGCCTTGGGGGCATTGTCTGTCATCCCAAGACCTCCCTGTCTTCCTCACATGGACGCAGAGAGCTTGGACAGAGTGGTGCTTCCCAGTCTTGGGTAGGGATGTTTAGACATGCCTGGACTTGCCTGGCTAGGGGCCGGGGTGAAGCTGGCAGACGTCCACAGGTCGAGACCCCTGGTGGGTACGGGGTTGGGGGAATCACTACCAGCCCTGAGAATTCCTTCTCAGCATAGCTGTGAGGCCCTCTGGGGGTTCATGCCGTTGTGCTGGGGGAAGTAAACCCACAGGGGAAATGACACCAATTTTACTTGAAGATTTGGAGACATTTTAACAGGAGTAAACAAGCATGAATGGAGTAAAAGGCCACATTCGTACAAATTTTGAAGATAAAAAGAGGTCTTCAAGGAAGTCCTTATTTACAGCAGGTCTCTCCCAGCTCCATTCCCCACCCTGCTCCTTCTCTCCACTGCCTTCAGAGGTCTTGGTTGACAAGAATCCTAAGCAACCGAGAGAGGCCCGTCCAGCCTACCACAGTAGCAAAGCCTTAGTCATTGGAGGGAAAGAGGAGTCCATCCCTGAGCTACCCCCAGCTCCGTTCTCCCCTGAGCTTGGGTCTGAACAGGGGTTTGTGGGCTGAAGTGGGAGAAGTCCTTTCTCCAGCACCTGGCCTTGCACTGTGGCCCAAGAAGCGTGCCTTTGAGATTGCTCTGACTGAGGGAAACGGCTTACTCCTCTACTGTGCCATACACCACCATCAACCAGGCATGTGGGGACGCTGGTGTGTTTCACAGTGAGGACTGAAGACTGGTTCCGGTGTTTGCCAGAGGTGGAGTGGTGGACAGGGACAGACACACTGGGAAAGCAGGGGCTCGGGGGAGCAGAAGCAGCAGCAGCTGGCCCTCAGACCTCACCGGGTTTGGTTTGTGCATCTGAGACGCCCCTGGGGGGTCTAAAAACAGAGGGAGGGTGCAGTTTGTGGAATGGGCAAGTCCTGAGTGGACTGAGGCAGGGGGAGTGTGCAAGAGCCTGCAAGCAGTTTTATTGTCTTACTGTCTTCTCCTACTACCTGTGTTCACACAGGCAGCTGGGGCCTGGAGTCTCTCCTTTCATTTGTTCCTCCTCCCAGATCCCTAGGGGTTTATGGCGGTTGTAATGGTCGTTTTAAATGTTCCAAAAACTCTAATGGAAATCATAATACATCTGTTTTCTGCTTTTTGCATACCCAGTTATGGATGTGTTTGATGAATAAATCATGGGAAAATGAATTAATGATTCCTTAATGATTCGTCTCTTTGGCAGGAACATACTTCAAGATAAGGGATAGTTGGTAGAAAAGTAATAAAGGAACATCTTGATGTTGAATCAGTTGGGAAGTCACACAGGCCAGAGGCTCCTGAGGGTTATTTCCAGCCCCAGCCCTTGCAGCAACTGGCTGCCCAGTCTGGAGCAGCCAGCAGTCCCCAGCCGGAGTGGGAGTGATGGGGGAGAGAGCAGCCTCTACAGCCAGTCCTTCTGTCTCTGCAGATTCAGAAGGTCAGTAAGTCAAGGGCAAGCAGCAGTCTGCGTGAGAGGCACTTAGGAAGATCCCAGTCCCTCTCTTCTGGGCCCCTAAGCCCAAGGCAGAGATTCAATTCTGGAATAACCCAGGACCAAGGGGCAGCATGTCTGCTTAAAATAATAGAATGTTTCAGCCCAGTGGTGTTCAAACTAGAGTACACATCAGAATCCCTGGGGGAACTTTTAAAAACACAGGCGAGTGGGCCCAACGCCTGGAGTTCCTGGTTCAGAAGGTCTGGGAAGAGACCTCGGATGTTCATGTCTAACACGGCCCCAAGCGGTGCTGCTGTTGCTGGCCCAGGGGCCACACTCTGACAGACACCTTCCCCCCATTTGCTCCCACCTCAGTTTCTCTTTCTATGGCTGTCCTATCAACCCCACTATGCTCCCCCCACCATCGACCCCTTCAGGCCTGCCACCCTTGTTCCCCTGGGCTCCCCCTCTTTCTTTCCCCACCAGCTCCAACAGCCTTTCATTCCCGTCTTTCTTCCTGAACAAATAGCACACTTGATATTCTTGAAAACTGGAATGCTAGTGAGACAGGAGGAAAAGCCAGTGCATGCCCCCAGCGGGCAAGGGACCCTAACTGCAGATGGCCCGGCCAGGGTGGGCTGACCAGAACTCCAGGTTCCTCACAGCTGACAGAGTCACACAGCTGACAGAGTTGCCTGGGGCTGGTGCGATTCAGCAAGGACTCCATGTGACCGTGGGCGAGGTTTGTTTCCTGCACCTGGGGAGACAGTGGGAGAGATGGGGTTACCCAGAGGGCAGCATCCAAGCATAAGTTCAGCTTCAAAGATCCTTTCCAGAGTTCTCAGACCTTGAGTGGGTGTGCATCAGAATCCCTGAGGGCTTGCTAAATTCTGCTGCTGGCCCCCCACCTCCCTCAGAGCCTCTCATTTTGTAGGAAACCCTGGGACTTACCTGAAAGTTCCCAACCTCAAATATCACTAGAGGGTCTCCCAGTAGGGGCAGCCTGTGGGGTCTAGGGAGACCAAGGCCAGAGATGAGTGTTTGGTGAATAAAGGAAGGAATGAGAATGTGTGGCTGTGCACCATCCATGTTTAGTCCTTAGCCACGTACAATGCACTCTCTCACCCAGTGCAACCTTGGCATTCCCAGGCTGGTACAGGTTTTCCGCTGTCTGAAAGTAGAGCGTTCCTCTAAAGCCCTTCATAAGCCTAAATGTCATCAAGTGAAGAAACAATGACTATTAATTTAAATAGAAAAATATTTTAGTATTCCCAGACCCAAAATTCAGTGCTTGCACTACCGAAACACCTAATTATATTCAGTTTTAGGCTAAATGTAACACCCTATGCACTCTCTTGGCTTTTCTGATACTATAGGACAGATCTTGCTACTAGATGCCCAGAATAAATCCCACAAAGTCCAGATGCTCACAGACACAGTTCGGAGCCATGGCGGCTGGGTGCTGAGATGCTGAGTGTGGTTCCAGGGAAGGAACTGGCGGAGCTGCTGGGGTCCTCTGCCAGCTTACTGCAAAACACACACTGAACAATGTTTTTGCTTTTCATCCTCCCCTGCATAAAGACAGGGTTAACTGTAGTTAGTTTCTAATGGTCTGAACCTTTCATCCAAATATCTCTGACAACGAGTGATTTCCTATTCCTTCACTTTTCTGTCAGTTACCATGTTGTCTGCCAGGAACTAACACAACCCAAGCTTATGCTGGGCGCTTCCCAGTGTTGAGACATGGACTCCAATATCACATATCGATTTTTTCCAAAAAGCTGCCTAATCCTTCTTATAGTTCTTCTTCCCTGAGGACAGGTGGAGTTGTTCCAAGATGAAGGAAGCTGAGCGCACTGTGTTACGTCTCTGTCACCAGTCTAGTCTTGCCTGTCTGACTCCCATTCCCCTTCGTGTTGGCTTGTATCCAGAAGCCTCTTTGGTCCCTCATGCAAATGAATTTCTGAGCTGACCTCAATAGTGGTAGACACAGCTTGTGATTCAGTGGGGGTAGGCCCCCTTTCTCCACCACACTGTGATTTCATGGAGACATGAGTTGACTTCTAGGGGCTTAAAGGCTACTGATTGGGAACGGGCTGGGTGGGCCCACCCTTCCCCCCACCCTTCCCCTAGTATGCCCACCTTCCCCAGGTTCACGTGTCCCTGTTGGTCACCTCTGTGGTAAGCTGTGGTAATTATTAGTGGCTGACTTGACTTTAAGTAGCTTTCTGTGACATAGGTCCTACAGTCCTGGAATCATTAGGAGTCTGAAGAAGTGCCCTGATGTGCACAGCACTCTGTGTGATCTCCACAACATGCTCTAAGGAATTTGCCCACTTAGCAGGGGTGGGGGTCTCAAAAGGCCATGCTGAATCACATTCGGTCCTTGTGACTGGAGTGTCTTTATTATTATCCTCTAATAGGCAAGGATCACCTAGAATGTCACCTAGACAAGAAGTGGCAGAGGTGACTGAGTTCAGGACACTGAAAAAGCCCGAATGCCCTCCAAGGGAACACAGAGGATGAGGGGTCACAGAAAAAAGGCCCCGGAGAATGGTAGGAGGCTCCCCTAGGCCCAGCCCCTTGAGAGAACTTTCTGGGAGGACAAGTCCAGATCACTGCTAGCGCAGCTCCAGGTGGCCCTGCACAGTGGGGATGGCCCCTCCTGCTTCCTCTTCCATCTGCAGCCTGCCTCTCCTCCGGTGATGGGCCGTCATGCGCTCATGGCTCTGGCATCGGCAGTGATGCAGAGCAGCATGGAGACCTGCTCAGGAGTGCATTCCCCGGCACTTAGCACATCCAGGTTGGGGCCTGAGGCATGATGGTTCATGACTCACCTGCCTTGTGAGTGTGCATCACCTCCCCCAGCCACTACCTTGATCTCTGTGCCGGAGGCTCTACAGGGCTCTGGAGAAGCCAGCCAGCAGTTCATGGGTGTGAAAGAAGGCCCGACTGGCAGCCTGCAGACCTGGAGACTGGAGACCCCAGCCCCAGTCCTGGGCATGCTACTGTTCAGCTGCTTTAACTCGGAAAGGGCACTGCATCTGCCGGCTTTAGTTTCCCACCTCTAAGATAGCAGGCTTGCTCAGATCCTTGGTATTCTAAGTATCATAAGGACTAGGAACAGTGGTACCACCTAGAAGACAATGAGAAATGCGAAGTCTCAGGCCCCTCCTCACACTTACTGAATCAGAACCAGCATTTCACAACATTCCCAAGGTACTGGTGATCTGAATACAGTGGTGCTGCTCTCATGACCTCTAAGATTGAGTTTGGAGCTTGTGACCTCTAATTCTGTGCCACCAGGGGTCCCAGAGCACTGTTCTGGCAGTTTATCAGTTGTGGACCAAGCCTTGTCCCAGAGGGATTGTCCCCAATTTCTACACGTGTTGCCTAGGTGCGTCTTCTCAGTTCTAGCCCTTAAAGAGGGTGCCCAGGTGGTTGAAGATAGATTCCTGGACTCCCTCCTCTGTGGACCTCTCCTTCCTTCCAGAGGACTAGAGTAAGGGCCAGTGAGTAAGCGGCTGGAACTGCACTCAGTTCACCTTCTACTTCCTTTACCATAGGTTTACTCTACACCCATTCTCCAAAGCAGTGGGAGACACCCAACCTGCAGAAGCATGCCCTGTGACTTGAGAGACAGCCTGGGAGTAGAACAAGTGCCCTGTGCCGAGAACAATCATATGCGCCTTTAAACTGCACTCGAACAGCCAGGTGAGAGAAAGAGGGAGGAAGATGTAAGGAATGGGAGACCTTCCCAGCCTGGAGTGAGTGTGACAGGGGAGTTCAGACTCTGTGGCTGCTGCTCAGCCCCTCTCAGCCCCTCAGTCTCTCAGACAGGGCCATATGCTCTGGGCTGAGTGCAATCTTGCTTTTTCAAGATTTGCATATTTTGAACAACAGGCTGCTGCAAAATGAAAGTCAGCTGCTGCATTTGTTTCCCAGCCAAAGACATGGAAACCTGTTCCCTTTCTAGAATAAAAAGCCAACTGGAATTGTTCAGAGTGATTGTGCTTACATGTGACTTTCCTTCTGTGCTAATGTCAGAACTATGGGAAGAGGAGATGCTTCCTCACTGCATGGAGTCAGGTCAGAAACACAACGAAATATTTAATTGGGGAAGTCAATAAGTAAAGATAGTCAAGGAAGTTCTGAGTAGGAGGGGAATCTTTCTTCTTAACATCTTATCTAGAAGTTCTTCCATAATATCTCTTCAGGTTTCTGAGATCAGTTGAATTCTGAAGAGCCAGGTGGGTGGCTGAGCACAGAGCTTCCAGAAGATTCCATGGTGCTGTCTTTGTCACATGGGGCTCTATGCATTCCTTCCAGGAGGTGCTGTACTGAATGCAGAATTCTGAGGTTTGCTCAGACACAGGTTAAACTGTCAGAAAGATGCTGACATCACTGGGAGTCTGAGAATTGTCCCAACACTCAGAAACATGTTACAGCGTGCTTTGACAAAAGACCAAATCAACTTCTTTATTAGGTAATCACCTCGTACCATAAAACATCAGAGACAGCTTACAAGAAATACATACTCGATTAGGGTGAAATATAAATAAAAAGTACAAAATTAGACCAGGGGAAATATAAATTAGTGGGGCAGGTCAGCACAGGTGGTAAGCAGAAGCACTTCCGATGGGGCTGCAACTGACTAGATGATATTGAATTAAGATAAAAATAAAGCCCTGCCCTTGGGAATCAAGAAATAAATAATCCACAGACAACACAGCAGAGGCCTAGCTTGCTTCTCAGAAGAACACCCAGAGAGTTTCTGTTGACCAGAAGTGCCACGTGAGCCCCCGCGTGGCCTGGCTGTCTGTGCCAATGAGTGGGGCTGTGCTCATAGTACCCAGTGTCCAGCACCGAGGAGGGCAGCCTCTCACTCTCAACATTGGCTGGGCATTGCTTTGGCAACCAACGTGTTGAAATATGCTACCATGTGCCAACTGGACGAAACTAAGAGATGGATGAGGTAGAGTCTCCAGAGCTCCCTAGTCCATTCAAAGAGCTGAGGAGGAGTAGCAATAATGCTGGCAGGAGATTCCATGTGGACTTCTGTGCTTGGTTCCAAGTGCTGGTTTTTAAAGGGACATTGACAAGAGAAGCAGCAGGAGACAGGACATCTCTGTTATTGTCTAAGCCCACAGCAAGTTTGCTGCCCTAAAAGCTCCAGCTCAAGAACATCAAGGCTTCCCGGGCTCTCCTAAATCAGCAGGGGCACCAACAGTGGAGTCAGTAACCTATACAAGATGCTGGAGGCTTGATGGAGTCTTTATCATGGTTTATTATGGGTTTATCCCATTCTCCAAAGCAGTGGGAGATGCCCATCTTGTAGAGGCCCGGCATCCCTAGCCAGCCTTGGGTTCCTCTAGGGCACTGTTGAATGAGGGGTTGCAAAAAGGCATCTTCTTGCATCGGTGCTTCTCCATCAGAAAGGACTTCTGTTGAATAAACAAAGATGAAATGGATCAGCCCAAGGTTGGACTATGTCCTTTCAAGCCTGTGTGGGGTGAACCAGCCTGGTTCCTGGAGTCAACCAGACCTGGGGTTCGATGCTGGGGCTGCCACTTCTGTGGGCCAGTCATGGAACCACACTGAGACTCAGTTTCCCAACCAGATATTGGGGATTTGGATCCCAACTCAAGAGATGTGAACATCTGATGAGACCATGAAATAAAGTAGATGTTTTGCCCAGTAAATATTGAGGTACTCATCATACCTTTCCTTACAGGCAAAGCTCATCTCTCTCTCTGGGTTCTGGATTCTGCCCCCCACATCCACCTTGGACATGGCCAGGCATCCATCTGTTTTTGTTTGTAACTCTGATGTCCTCCTTTCCTCTCTACTGGCTCCTCTCCTCCACTTGCCATCCCCTCCACTGAAAACACCACACTTCAGACCAGCTGCGCCATCACATCCTTACCCCTGTCATTTCATTACCAAGTATTTTGAAGACTGATCTGCCCTCAGTCCATATACCTCTTAGCAGCCACTCTGTAAACAGCACTAGTCTCATTTTTGCCCTCACCATTTACTGGTAAAGACTCATTGCCAAGTCCAATCACCTTTTCTCAGGACACATACTTTTTGACAGCTCCGAGGTGCTGGACAGTTAGGCCCCCCACTCTTTGTATCATGTCTCCCTTCCCCCACTTTGCCACCCGCCCAGTGTTGCTGCCTTATTACTACTGGGAACTTCTCTCCGGGGTCCCCAACCTGCCTTCCTTCCCATTCTTGCCTCCCATTCCCCCAAAGCAAACGGCTCAGGGTTTTGACTTGGGCCTCTATGGAAGGTAACCACAACTACCTCAGGGCAGCAAACTGTTTCTGTAAAAGGCCAGATAGTGAGTATTTTAGGCACTGCAGGCCGAACAGTCTCTGTTGTATTTCCTCAACTCTGTTGTGATAGCATCAAGTAGCCTTACAGGAATGAGTGGCCCTGACTGTGTCCCCACAAAAACCCTATTTACAAAGCAGAAGGGCCAGCTCTGGCCCACGGGCAGCAGCTTGCCAGCCCTGAGTCCAGCGTAAAGTGTATGAACAATAGGGTCTGATACACCTGCTTTCACAGTTTGGCTCCATCACTCACTAGTTCCATCATGTTGGACAAATTTTTTAGTCTCTATGCTCCCTACTGTGCTTATTGTAAAGGGGGAATACTAATAATAATAAACTTTTT
This sequence comes from Phyllostomus discolor, assembly GCF_004126475.2. NCBI lineage: Eukaryota > Metazoa > Chordata > Mammalia > Chiroptera > Phyllostomidae > Phyllostomus > Phyllostomus discolor. Next base: position 68,419,241 of record NC_040910.2, on the reverse strand, counting down.
GCACAGTGTTATTGAAGGGTGAACTGCAATAATGTGCCTCTTTCAGTGAAAAAGGGACATCTCAGGGTTCCTCCCTGTACCTTCCTTGCTTCCTTCTGTCCATTCCCCACTCTCCATGCCATGCTTTCTTCCCGTCTCTCCCTGCCTCCCTACCCTCTACAATCTCATTCACACTCATGCCTGCAGCCCCTACATCCATCCCCATGCCTGATGTCCCTTCTGAGTTTAAAATCTGCACATTCAGTGCCAGTTGGGCAGTTCTGTTCATAGACACCATCTCCACCTCAGACCCTGCATGTGCAAAGGACAACACATCACCTTAACTGAACCTGTGCCTTCTCCCAACCTCCCTTGTTCAGGGGGTGGCAATGCTTTCCAAAGCTGCTGACACCAGCATGCCCTGCTGGTCCTGTCTGGCCACCTCCTGTCCTTGGCAGCCATCTCAGCAGTTCACTCTCATGGCCTGCCCCCTGACCTTTCTCAGTGGTCTTCCTTTCTCCATGCCCGTTCTGCACATGACACCAAGTTACTCTTGCTCAGGCCCTGCCTAGCCATGCCACTCTCCAGTCCCTGAAGTTATTGATGGCTCCCCAGGCATCAGATCCCTATCTGGCTTCCACCCTAACCCTGGTCATAGGCCTACTCACTCTTTCTGTGACACTTAATTCTCCCCGTTCTGCAGCCTTCCTGGTTCTCCCAAAATGCCGTCTCTCTCTGCATGCCTCATTCTTACCTGTTTGCCAGGACCCAGGCCAGTGATCTGAAGTCACCCAGCCCCTTTTCCCACACAGTGGCTAAGATCTCTCCCTCACCTTGGCTCCTGGAGGCTATGCAAGCCCATGCTTATCTCATGGCATGCATTTTCCATTTTCCATGTGCTTTTGTGAGGTGTTGCATACCTGTTTTATCTCTTCTTCTAGATTACAGATTCCTCCAGGGTGGGGGAGTGTTTGGCTCTCTGTGTGGCTCCAGCATGCAGCCTTTTAACCTGGCTCTGCTCTGAGTCACCCTGGCAGCTCAGAGTCTGTGTGGGGGAAGTCGATGCTGAGGAGTAGCCCTCCTTTGCCACTGCTCAGGGCTGTGAGACTTCCATGCCCTCCGGCTTTGGTTGCTGGGGAGTGGTGTGTACATGTGCATATGGCAGGTGTGCAGGGCTGTGTGTATGTGAATAGGATGGGTGTGGTATGGAGGCTATGTGAGTGTGAGGTGTGGATGTGGGGGTGTGTTGGTGTGTATTTGTTGGCAGTGGGGGGATGCGTGTGCAGTGTGTGGGTGTTGCTCTGTATGTAAGATGTGGTGGGAATTTGGGTGTGGGAAGAGCTGATCTATGTACAGGAGTGTACGTGTGGAGGTGTGTGTGGGCAATGGGAGAGGTAGGTGTGCATGTGTTTGTGAGGCCTATATGAGGGGAACATGGGTGCATACACATGAGGGGAAATGTGTGTGGAGGAAGGAAGTGTTCATTTTTGTGTGTGGCACATGTGCGTGTATTTGTGGGGGAGTGTATGTACACTTATACATTCTTCTAAAAGGACAAGACTCGTCACCTGACTTTATCTATGAGAAATGCCCAGGAAGTAGAACAAAGAGCAAACAAAGCTTCAGAAAGTTCAGTGACCAAGCGACAAAAATTAGGCAGCACAATGTCTTGCTTGGTCTATAGTTGGGCTATTAAAACAAGCCACTCGTTCCTGGAGCTCCTGAGGGGCCCTTGGAGGTTTCGTGGCCACATGGTCTTCAGAGAACCCTGCAAACAGCAGGCTGAGGGCTGCGGGGGGCCAGGCCCTGGCCAGTCCTCACTGGTATTCTGTCTCACACCTCATACTGGGGGTAGGTGGAGGGGGTATCCTAGCTAACTAGACTCTGAGACTCTGAAGGATGAGCTCAGAAGGGCAGCATCAGGCTCTGAATTCAAAGAGCCTGCACTCTTTCTTTGAGTCCAGTCTGCCCTTGGGTTCATGATCTGTGGATCATGGACCCGCAGAACCAGTTACAAACTGCCTGTAAACCATGGATGTGTTCAGAGATTACATCCAGGACAAAGGTCACAATGTAAGGGGATTGAGACAGCTGTTATCAGAAATATCTTTTAGCGTCAGAACTTGCGTTCACATGAAGCCTCACGTGAAAGTTCAGTGGATAAAATGGGACAAACCCAGCACAACTGTGTTGGGTGCACCTGTGTGCTGGGGGGTGGGTGGGGTGTGGGATTTCTGCCTGCTCACCCTTCAGCCCCAGAGCGGCCTTGCCAGAGCACAATTCAAAACCTCTTCCGAGGACCAAATCTCCTCTAAAGAGAAGTAAAATGACTTGCCCAGGGTCACCCAGGGGGGTGGTGAGCAATTCCTGTAAGTGGGCAGGCTGCTGACTGGCAGGTCCCAGCCCCTATCCACCTGTCACTCTAAGCTGGCCTCAGACAGTGCAGGGGGTGGAGGGCCTGGGGAAGGTGAGATGCATGAATGGGCAGGCTGGCTTTGAGGGTCCCATGGAACATATGGAACGTGGGGACTGAAAAGGTGAAAGTGAAATTTGCCTGATTGCATCCAGTGGAGAATGCAGGGGGCTCACAGCTTTGAAGTCCCCTTGGGCCTAGACGGAAGCCTAGTGTTCTGGGGCTGCTCTCACTCTCATACCTGCTGAAAAGTCATGCTGTCCACCATCTTAAGAATGGTCATAATGCTTCAGGGATATCAGACTCACAGAAAGGTCCCACCCCTCTGTAATGACATACCAGTTACCTGCATTGTGACAGCGGTTCACTTAATCACCACTGGTACAGTGCTGTGGGCAATATCCTTATGAGTTACATGCTATCAGTAACACCCTCTCTGAAATAAGGGTTATTATTAGCACCATCTCCATTGTGCAGATTTGGAAACGAGGGCATAGAAAGGTAAAGGAACTTGCCCCAGGTCACACAGCTAGGAAGGAACAAAACTGGACTCAAACCAGGCAGTCTGGGTCTTGGCTCGTGCTCTTCACTGCAGGGCAACTGAGCTTCTGTCTTTTCAATGAGAGAAGGACATTCAGGGCAAGGAGCCCCACACTGTGACCCCGTGTTGTTGGGACAAGTGACATAACTCCCCAAATGAACTGGAACTGGTGATCATCATCATCGTCGTTATCTTGCTTAGGTGTCTAATAGGTTCTCATTGTTCTTAAAATAATGGCCAACATCCTTCAGAGGGCCTTCAAGGCTCCTCCTGATCTGGTGCCTGCCTACAGCAGGGCCCACACCCTCTCTTGCACTTGCTTTCTGCCCTTCTATCGTCCTGCTGTCTTTAGTTCACTGCTAACCCAGGACCTTTGCTCAAGCCACTGCCTCTTCCTGACAGATTCCACCTTCTGGGTCAGTCTCCCTGGAGCATTCCAGTAGAGAGGTGCTCCTTATCTTCTTAGCCCTCACCCGACCCTTCACTGTATCCATTAGTGAGAGTGTTTGGTTAGTGTCCACCTCTCCCCTGACCGGAAACCCCCCGTGGGTAGAGACCTTGTGTGTCTTATTCTTCACGGCACCCCCAGGACCTTGCACAATGCCTGACACACTCTTGTGGGTGAGCAAAAAAATTAGGGGTCCCTTCTTGCCTTGATGTTTCATGATGCTAACCGTGAAGTGACCCTCACCATTACCAACTTGGGTACTCCTCTAGGTGAGTTTATTCACCCCAGAGTCAATGTTTACTAACAACATTTGACATGGGTAGAAACCACATTGTTTGCAAAGAGCTTTAGCCAGCCTTCCTTACTTTTGATCCTTGCAACAACAAGGGCAGGTAATATTATCTTCATTTTACAGATGAGGATGCTGAGGCTCAGGGCACCACACATGACCGTGTTCATGTCACCCAGTGAACAAGCGCTGCTCGGGGCCAGATGCAGGCATCGTGACTTCTCATCTCTCTTTCTTTCACTGGCCAGGGGCCACTTCACCTCCCTTCTAAATCTTCTTCAGATTGCTGCCTCCTCTCTCAGTTCTAAGACTCAGATGGAATTCCCCAGAGAAGACACGATGATTATTTCCTCCTTCCAAGCCAGCAATGACCTTTGCTCTTACATCCTAACTCCAAAAGGAGTGCCCAACTGTGTCAGTGAGCAGGTCCCTGCCCCCCTCGGGTGGGGTAGATAATAATTTCCCACACACCAGGGCTTGGATCTCAGTCCCTTGAGAGGAGCTGCCCACCTCTAGGTCAGGGTTTGAGGGCCAGACCAGCTCTATCTTTTAGGTTCCACGTCCCCGTGAAAAGTCTTACACTTATCTGCCTCCTTGGTTACATGTGGTCAACTGAGCCACTGGCCTGGCTGAAAAGTGCAGCTCAACCAAGGAAATAGTTGGCCTTGGTCTCTCAACTTTGAGGTCTTCCAGGGTGGCTTGGGAAGGTGTTGACCTCATGAGAGGAGGGTGCCTGAGGGGGATAGGCTGGGGGAGGAGGCAGGGCCACTCTAGAATGGACTCCAGAAGCCACTGTAGAATGGACATACAGGCAGATCCTGACCCTTCCTGCATGTCCTGTCAGGACAGGTGCAGGGAGGAAGCAAGCAAGAAGGGCCATTCTGGGGGCTCTGCTCTGTTTCCTCCCACTCAGGCCAGCTCGTACCCCTGCTAGGGCACTTCTGCTGTCGGGAAACTCCTCCCCGTGCCAGAGGCTTTTCTCTCCAGCAGGATTCTCCCCAGTAGACAGTCCAGATGGGCCCTTTTCTTCCAAGTGTTAAGTTAAAGGGAGACCTTCTTGTTCTGCATGGCAGAACCCTCCAGGAAGTGTCAGAAGTGGGATAGGCTCAGGAGTCTCTCTTTCCAGTTTCCATAAGGAAAAGGATCCTCAGGGGAGAAAATAGCTGCTCTGTGTTCTTCTGGTCAGCCTGAGCCCAGGCTGACAGAGCCCCTGTTGGGTGGAGTCTTCCTGCTGCTTGCCCATTCAGCCTCCGAAGACCTGAACCTGCTCATTTGAGCCTGCCTGGCCACTGTACCAGGGAGGTCTCATGTGCACTTACCTGGTTCCTGTCTGGGCATTTTGGGTGAGAGTGGCAACATGTCCCTGCTCCTCCGACTGCTAGCAGCTCCAGGTTCACAGGAAGCCTGTGTCCTTTCTCCTCGGCTGATGGCCAAACTACAAGTCCAGTTTCTCAAGAGGCAGCTCAATATTGAAGGAATACCAGGTGATCCAGAACAGTAGGCTGAAAGCCAGGGTCAGAGAACCTGTGTAGACCAAGAAGTCCCAGTAATCGAGTGAGGCAAAGATGCCCACAAGCAAAAGCACCAGGCCCAGGGTGTCCAGTAGGAGGGCCAAGAGGAGGAGGAGGGCACACTGCCCAGGGTTGCATCTTCCCCAGGGGCCCCCCAGGAGCATTGCCCCGGAGCAGGGGCAGCAGGGGCAGCGTGAGGAGCCCAGCTGCACGCCCAGAGCTGATGTGGCAGGCTCGCCTCCTGCTGCCTTCTCTCCCCACTGGGTGTGAGCAAATGAGTGAGCCGTCTGTCTGGAGCCACGAGGAAGTACACGTGGGTCTACCTTTATGAGCACGGCAGCCGGTGGGGCAGGTTAGTTCTTAACTGTTTCACGGCTCAGCAATGATCCTGATCAAAACAGCCTGACATCACTGCTCATGCGAGTGCATCGCTGGGGCAACCAGGTTACATGGCAGAGGAGGAGTCGCGTGCCCTTGGATGGATTTGCAAAGTCCAGGGACTAGGAACATTGAAGCTGTGGGCTGGCAGAGGGGCTGCCCTGTGCCCTCTGCTCTGCCTCTCAGGTCCTGGGCAAGTCCTGCTGAGTGACTGGGACACAGTTTCTTCAACTCATGCGATAGGGGAGGCTTCTCATACTTTTTGCCACTTCTGCCCTATTTGTCTTGTAGAGACCAGAGGTTTTATGTGAAAGGCATGGAAGAGGGTTTATGGACATAAAGAGATTTTGAAATGTGCTGTAAGAATTAGTCAGTATTAGCCAAAGAAGTTTCATGTGTCTTGTAGCTTCTCTGCTCTGGAGCCCTGAGGACCTGTGCTTCTTTCTTCCACTCAGGCTTATCCCCGAGGCAAGAAAGACTGAGATGACAGAGGGGGTATGACAGGGAGAGAAGAGATTTGGCTTCCGTCTGTGGTCAGCTGGGTGCAGACTGAAAGCAACTCCAGGCAAAAGTCAACGGATGTTTACCTGGTTCTCTGCACTTTTTAGATGGACTAAGTTCATGTTTGCTTTCTGTCTCAGGGACACTCCACGCGTCTCCAAGGGGTTATATATAAAATGAATAGTCTTATAACCATGCCATTCACAGGGTGTTCAGAATGAACATCAACTGAGAAAAGTGCAGTGACAGTCCTCAGCCACCTCTACAGGGCCACAGACCCCCTCCCCAGCCCCAGTTAACTGCCTTGCACTGGGTGCCAAACCTCTCTGGGACTCACTTTCCCCATACAACTGAAAGAAAAAAATTTCTACTCTTTCTTTTATCTTCCCCAGTGCGTGAGAATAAAAAGGTGATTCAAATGTAGTTTCCTATGCATAAAATAAGCCAGATGAATGGACAACTTGCAGATAAAAGTAGCGGGGAGGGCTACAGTTATGTAAGTTATAGGTTATGGGATCTGAAGCACCACGAGACTTGACTCAAGCCAGGTAGACAGTCTGGAGCATCTCAAAGCGAGGAGTAGCTGAGGCCAGTCTCCCACCCGTATTAGCATCCTTTTCCTAGTGTATCCTCAGAAGTGGTTAGATATGAATCCCTGGGGACCCCTCCCAGGGATGGAGAAGCCATGGCTCTTCAGATGTCTCAGCCCAGTGTTGACTGGCAGAGTTTCCTGGGAAGAACAGCTGATGGGCAGCAATAGTTCTGTAGATGGGGACTGAGTCCCTGGCTGCACCTGTGCAGGCTGGCATGTTCCAGCTGGCTGGCTACAGGTTCTTGGGGTCTTTTGCAGAGACCAGTGTGTGTATGTATGAACAACAATTTTAGTGTTAAAATTTCTGTGTGCCAGGAAGTCTTGGGGTCCTGGACCAGGTGGGATGGTTGGTCACCCTGCTTCCATCTGACATCAGGTGATGGGTCAAGAGAAGCTGGGAATAGGGAGTTCTTTCCTGTCTACCCAGTGCAGATCAGCTTCCCTCAACACAGACCCCCAGCATCTAGGGGAACACTGGTCTCCCAAGTTCTGTATCTCCTCAACATTTTTATTGCTACTATTTACACACACACACACACACACACACACACGGGTTTCCAGTGGAAAATATGGTGACGTGTTTACCAAGTAAAGGAACACAATGGGAAGCACTCATGATTTCGGTGTCCAGACCTGATCAGCATCCACTTCTTGGTGTCCATGCTCCAGAACCATACACACCCCTCTGTCTGACAGAAATGGCCTGCAGCAGGTACTGTGGCCTCTGCCTGCCATTCCTTTCAACAATACCTGCCGTGCTTGGTACAGCTAACCTCAGCCCCCCCAGGAGGCAATCCAGGCTGCAGGAGCCCTGCACACCTGCCTGGTGAGTCTTCCCTGCTCTCCCTCCTGATGTTCCAGCTCCTGAGTATTGAGGTGGCCAAGGTACTTACACAGCTGGCAGAGAGGGACAGGGATGGCTGATGAAAAGCCAGGTGAGACTCAGCCCTGGATGCGGTCAGGCTGGAGGAGGAGGTGGGAGACAAGAGCAGCAGGGAGAGTGACTAGTGGTGTGGGAAACAGAAGCAGCTTGGGGTGAAGGCTTGCCCAGATCAAAGGCTGGTCATTAGCAAGAAACCTTCACTTGACTTGACAGAGGGCAGTGTGCTGTCCCCAGTTTTAACAAGAATGATGCCACCACAATCCTCCTCCCTCAGATGGCCTTTGGGATGGGTCCACTCATCCAGGCTGGCACCCGTGCCTGGGAGTAGATGTGCAGGGTTTCTGGGGCTGCTGTGGCACAGGCCCCAACCTGGGTGGCTTGAACAACAGGATATGATTTGAGTCCCAGTTCTGGAGCACAGAGGTGTGAAATTGGGCCACAGCAGCGTGGGGCCCGTCTGTTGGCTGGGAGGCAGAATCAGCCCCCAGCCTGTCCCCTAGCTCCTGGTGCTTTGCTGGCCATCTTCGTCCTTCCTTGGCTGACAAGGATGTATGACCTTCACGATCAAGCGTCATTCTCCTGGTGTGCATGTTTCTGTGCCCAGGCTTTTCCTTTTTATAAGGACACCAGTCATGTAGTGTGCCAGGAGGGCCCACTCTGCTCCAGTACAACCGTGTCTTACTAATTACATCTGCAATGATCCTATTTCCAAATAAGGTCACCTTCTGAGGTACTAGGGGTTAGGATTTCGACATCTGAATTTTGGGGACACAATTGAACCCATAACCATAGCTAAAAGGGTTATTTTTCTATTTTCTTGTTTTTGAACATCCTTCAACTTCTGCTGTAGTACAGATAGAAAATTTAGGCTCTTAAACCAAGCTTTCAGAAACAGCGTAGTTACAAAGCCAGCACCCCATTAAAGGTGGCCTGCCAGGCCACCCGGCATCAGGAAGAGTACTTCAGCCCCTGGGGCCCTGGGTTGCCCAGGGTTGGCTCCTCTGAGCTGAGGAGGCAGGGCCTTCTCTCGGCCTGGCTCTGGCCAGCTTTCTCCCTGTTCATCGGGGCAGGGAGCTTAACTTCTGCAAGCAGGTAATGCTGAGTTACGCTGACACGTTTGGACTTTAGAGCTGAAGAGGGATTTAAATTAGACCAATGTATGTGAGCACCTGTTATATCTCAGGCAGCAGGGAATAGGATCATGTGCAGAACCTGACACCACAGAGATCATCTTTGAAGGGGGGACACAAATAATTAAGATACAAATGATATATTTTCAGCTGATATTACATAATTTCAGACCCTGTACTTCCATAAATGCATTGGAAAATACAAAAACAAGGAAATGTAAGACAGTAGGCATCTGTTATGCTTTTTGAACCACAAACAGTGTGCAGGGCTCAGCCCTTGGCCTGTGACTTCCAGGTTTGGTCACTTAGGGACACCCTGCCCCTCTGCTTCTGAGACTTTGAGGGGCTGCTGGGCCGGTACCCACCCCTGAGGCTCAGAAAGGTTTGTCCCTCTGCTGCTGCCTCAAGGTTCTGCTTCCTCTTGGCAGTTTAGACTTAGTCACTCTCTTGGCAAAATCATCATGATGCGTCATCTCCCTGTGACGCCACAAGGATGACAGCTTCTCTGTGACCTACACCCTACAGGTCAGGCTGAGACTGAGATGGGGTCAGGCCAGTTAGGGGCTCAGCTGACACAGAGTCCAGTTCTCAGGCCCGAATCTATGAATGACTAAGGCCCAGTCACTTCCTGAGCTGTGACGCTTAGATGTGGGCTGAGTTCAGCCACTACGAGTGCTACTCACTCGTTGTGTGACTTTGGGCAGGTCACTTGCCCTCCCTGTGCCTCAGTTCCTCAGTGGAAAACAACCCTTTACTTCACAGGGTTACTGTGAAGTTAAGTGAGGCCATAGGTGTAAAGTGCTTAGAACCTGTACTCTGTAACATAGACAAACATTACTATTGTGGTTGTCACCGATATCTTTCCATTTTTTTCCCCACAGTGTTTCCACAAGGGAAACCCCAGGTCAGAAAGGATCAGCCTCAGACTCCCCTGCACCACTATTTTCTCCCCTTTATCAGTCTTGGCTTCATCTGGTTGCAGCTCCCTCCCTACCCCCTCCTCGCCTGACCTCCCAGGTCCAGCTTGGACAGGCCACGCCCTCTCTCCATCCCTAAGGGGCACAGATTGTCCCTTGATATACACAAACTCTTTTTTTTCCTCATGAAATGCTTTTCCAGTCTCCAGTCCCTCATCTCAAATCTTCATCATTCTCAAATCTCTGGACTTTCCCTGTTCACAGAATCTAGTGTTTAGCAAGCTTTGTCAGGCATGCGTGACCCCAGAATTCCGTCACAACTGCGGTACACTTCTATTATATATATTAATTTGTTAATATTACAATATTTTGTTAATTTTTTCTTTAAATGATTTTTATTCAATTAACTATTGTCTTCATCAGTGAAAAACTGATGTAGCTTCCATGATAGGCGGCAAGTATTTAAAAATATGTACACTGAAAACAAAACAATGTAAACCAGACCAGAGATCCTCAAACTTTTTCAATAACAGCCAGACCTTAAACATTTTAGACTTTGTGGACCATAAGATCTCTGTTACAACCATTCATTTCTGCTATTGACAATATATAAATAAATGGCTGTGTTCCAATAAAACTTTATTTACAAAACCAAGCAGTGGGCCAGACTTGGCAACTTCTGACCTAGACACTGTTGTCTATTGAAGTTGCCAAACCCGATGCCTATCTTCTCTTTCTCAAATAAAGGCATGAGTTTCACAGATTTCAGAGGGAGTAGAGTCACAACATTAATGGGAGCTTTTGTTTGGGAGTCATGTGAAGGACTGGATGAGAATTAAGGTGGCTATTTGTTTTAATGTAAGCCCACATGCTAAACAAACTTATTTCTCATACCCCTAGGAGTACAGTGCCAGATTTGGAAAAACATTGACCCTAATCGATGTTGTCTAATCAGTCCTGATGTACTCTCCCTACCCCTCTCCCAGGCTGGGGCCTGGGGTCAATATTTTAACAACTATATTCATTCTTTTGTGGGGAGCATCTGACAATTTTCAACTCTTTATTCTTTCTCTGTTAAGCTATCAGAAGGCTTTTGCAAGGTCCCCAAAGTGTCCATCTATTTGCAATTCAGGGGCCCTCCCTGCTGTTCAGCACACCGTTTAGCACACTTCCCTGGTCTTCCTTCACTCTCACAGGGCTGATCTGAACCTTCATTACTCTTATCTAGACCTCAAGAGCATCCCCCATGGCCACCTCCTCCTTGTTCATCACCTTTGCCCTCAGCAGGTTAATGATGTTGCCCCTTATTTAGCAGAGAACCTTATTTCCACACACTTGTATTGCACTTTCACATACACAGGCATCCATCCACACTGAGCCTCAGTTGTCCTCCCAGCAGCCCTGTTCCTGCTTCAGCATTGAGAACAGTCGAGAGATTCGCCGCCGTCCACCCATCAAGTAGCAGAGCCCTGGTTTGGACCTGGTCCTGCTGGTGGGAGCGCGCTCCCTGCAAGTATCACTCTCCCTCCTTTTCTGCTCCAGTCCCATGCCAGTGCTTCTCCTGACATCCTTGGAGAATCAGTTAGTGTCTTTCTTATTCCTGTTAAATTAAAAAATATTTAAAATTTTTTATTTAATTGTGGTAAAGTATACAAAATGTAAATACGTTGATTTAACCATTTTTAAGTGTGCAGTTTAGTGGCATTAAGCACATTCACACTGTCGTGCAATGATCACCGCATCCACCATCAGGACTTTCTCATCTTCCTCGGATGAAACTCTGTCCCCACTGAGGGGCGACTTCCCGTCCTCCCCCTCCCCCGGCCCTCCCTGGCAGCCACCGTTCTCCCTTCTGTCTCTGTGAATCTGACCCCTCTAAGTACCTCACATCAGTGCAATCACACAGTATCTACCGCCTTTGAAAGTGGTTCATTTCACTCAGCATCATGTCCTCGAGTTTTGTCCATATTGCAGCGTGTGCCATTATTTCCTTCCTTTCCAATCATATTCCATTGTGTCATCATATACTGTATTTTGCTTATCAAACCATCTGTCCACAGACAGTTGGGTTGCTTCCACTTTTCGGCTACTGTAAATAGTGCTGCCATGGACATGGGTGTACAGACATCTGCACATATGTGTCCCTGGTTTGAGTTCTTTTGGGTATATATCCACAGTGGATTTGCTAGATCATGTGCTAATTCTATGTTTAATATTTTAGGAACTGCCATACCGCTTCCACAGCAGCTGCACCATTTTGCATTTGCACCAGCAGGGCACAAAGAGGTTCCAATCTCCCCACAGCCTTGCCCACACTTGTTTTCCATTCTTTTGGTAATAGCCATCCTAATGAATAAGAAACGGATTCCTATTTAATTTGATAGTTACTTTTACAACAGTGCTCGTTATATTCATGGAAGTAAATTTTTTAGTTCTCCGTCTCCCTCATTAGTCTGGGCCTTGATTTCAGACAGGGAGCAACTCTGTCTTCTCCTAGTAACCTAGTACCCTGCATTCACTCACTAGATTCATTTGATAACTCCGGGGCATTCCTGACTTACTGGGAGAGCTCAGGCTATTTCACCAGTGTTCCCCCTCCTCTGCCCAGATACATCCAGTGTCCTTCTGTGTCTTCCCTTCCTTCTTTCCCTCTGCTCCTGAGGAAGTAGCTCCCCACAGCTCCTGCTCCAAAGCAAAGTGCTTCCACAGTAACACCTTGAGGTCTTATCACTCAGGGAAATGGTCTACTGCACTTTTAGGTGTTTTTGCGATGCCCATTTGGTTTTGTTTTGTTTCTGCTGGCACTCAGCTCTGAACTCGTTGCTGGGCACACCGTGAGAGACATCAGGCTGCAACTCCCAAGGCATTACCACCGGCATAGCTGCTGGGTTTGGTACTAGATTGATCTGTCTCTCACCATTTCTCTTGCCGTCACTCACCTCCCTCAGGAGCACTCAGTGCAAAGCCTGTTTGCAAGGTCTCATGATTAAGTTGCTCAAGGCTTGACTATTGGGGACCCCCTTCCTCTCCCAGCCAGGCCAGGGCCAAGCCCCAGGGTATCTTCTCAGTGCCTCAATGCAGGCTTCTGGCTTGAACTACAGGCCTGACCGTCTCCACCCATGGGCACCGCTGGGGGCCTGGCTCAGCAATCTTGAGCTGCTGAGCCACCTTTAGGTGCAAAGTCAGCTATAAATGAGCAAGAGAAATACATTTCTTGCCTTCAGGGAGCTTACAGTTGTGAGAAGGAGAGAGAGACAGTTAATCAATCAGAAAGATTAATGTCTGAATGTGATAGGCTTTAGTGGTCCATGATAAAAGGCTGTTATCCTCCAAGAACATAAAAAAAAAGATGTAGGTCAAGGCTTCCTGAGGCACTGATGTTTGAGTTGTGATCCAAAGAATGTGCAGGTGAGGCCGGGTGAGGAGGAGGTGACAGCTTTTTAGGCAGAGGCAGGAGCATGTGCGAAAGCTGTGTGGCGGCAGGTGGCACTGCGGACGTGGCTGAGACAGGAGGAAAAAAGGAGGCGAGGAGCTGGGTTGGCATCCTCCCCCTAAGAGCACTGAGAGGATGCTGGAGAGTTTCAGTCAGAAGGTGATGTGATCCATATTGTTAAAGAGGACCCTGGCTGCTGTGTAAGAACAGACTGGAAGGGCAAGAATTGGCAGGTGGCAGGCAGTAAGCCTGGAGGGGTGGAACTGGTGACAGTATTGATGAAAGGAAGTGGATCGACTGGAGAGGTAACCAGGGGGTGAAACTGACAGGACATGGTGACAAATTCAGTATGAAGATGAAGGGAACGGAAGGGTTCTTTGTTGTATGCCAGGCTTGTGTTTTGCAAATCTGGATGCAGATGGTGTCTGCTGAGACAAAACATTGGAAGAGAGCCTGGTGTGATCGAAAACCCCCAAGTTCAAATTGGACATAATGGGTTTGGATACATTGTTTGGAAGCTCTAGTGCTGGGCTAGAGACATGAACTTGTGAGTCAGCAACAAATTGGTGGAAAGGATGAAATTGCTCACGTGTTGAAAGAGTACAACAAGAGAAGAGGACCTGGGACAGGTCCCTGAGGTCTCCCACGTGTCTCAGCTGGGCAGAGCAGGATGAGCAGGCAGGAGAGACAGAAAAGGAGCTTCCACAGAGAGGAGGAAACCATGAGCTGGTTATATCTTGAATCCAAAGGAACAGAGAGAATGTTTCAAAAAGAGATGACTGGTCAGTTGTGTTCAATGCTATTGAAAGATCAAGCCTACTAAGATATCTTCCCAGGACTAGAGCAAGGTAGGGGCGGGCTCTTGGAAAATGGCCTTGTCTTCCCCTCCCTTCTGCAATGTGCCTGTTCATTGCCCCTCTGAGCCCGTGGCTGTCAGGGTTTTGGGCAGATAGGCCTGGGGGCTTGAGCAAGTACCTTGATTCTCCTGAGCCTGACCAGAGGAAACTGGCCGGGCAGTTTTTACCTGGAGGATGGGGAGTCAACGATGGATAGTCCAGGACAAGGAGAAGAACCCCAGAGAGCCTGGTTCACAGAGATCTGGGGAGCTGGCCTCGAGGGAGGATTCGTCCTCAGAGGGGGGACATCTAATAGGATGCTAATGCCATGGTTGAATGATTTGAAAAAAATTACCATTACAGTGGGATATTTAAAATATCACTTAAATCTCAAAATTTCACAAGTTACAGTTAAGTATATTTATTTAAGGACTTAGAAAAGCTAAATAATGTTTTATTTTAATTAATTAAAATTTAAATTATTAATATTTTTAGTGTGATGAGAACACAGAACATGAGAACTACCCTTATAACAAATGTTTGAGTGCACAGTGCAGCCTCATTAACTGCAGGCACAGCGTTGCTCAGCAGACCCCTAGGACATACAGGCAAGACTGAAATGTTATAATACTTTAATTTGTACACTTTGTTTAAGAGGTACTATGTATCCTAAGAAATTAGAAAAAAAGTAATAGGAGTTAAAGAAAGTAGCAAGAAGGAAGACACTAAAGATGAATGCTGAAAATAAAAAAATAAGCAGAAATAGAACACCAGGAGAAAGAATTTTACTTTTCCAGTTCAGGAAGGCAGTGAGGATGTGGGGTGGAAGCCTCACGTCATCTGAGTGTACTGTAGGAGTAGAGTCGGTCTCAAGAGCCCCGCGCCCAGGTGGGGCCTCGCCTGTGCTGGGATGGACCAGCACTGTCCAGCACAGATGGAAATGCTCTGTGGTCTCTGCTGTCCAACATGGTAGCAACCAGCACGCATGGCTATTGAGCATCTGGAATGTGGCTGGTGTCATTGTGTAACCAAATATTTAGTTATATTTCACTTTGGTTAATTTAATCTGAACGGAAGCAGTCAGATGTGGCTGCCATATTTAGAGAGCACCATCCATTGCTTGAGAAGGTGGGACCATGGCTCCTCACTGGCCATGTTCACACTGGCTCTTCAGAGCACCCTGGGGACCCAAACAGGGTGCTTCACCATTAGGATTCAGAGGCCCAGTTTCAAGCCCAATTTTGCCCCCTATTAGCCAGGGACCAGCCTCCAGCCGTGTGGTTTCCACACCGTGCTGTTGCCTGTGGGCTCTGGGAGGCTACTGGGCTCTCCCCCAGTGATGATATCTAAGGGTAGACAGTTACTTGAGGAGGAAGTTGGGGAAATAGGAGGAGGGAACAGTGGGAAGTGCAAGGGGACCAGGGTCTTTGCTCAGACCCGTCTGTAGTGGTACCTGCAGGGCAGGCTGCTACCCACCCAGCTGGGAGTGGATCCTCAGCTTCCCTGGGTGCCTGTGCCAGACCCTGGGCAGGAGGCCTGGGGCTCAGGACACTTGTGCTTGCATTGGCTCCTTTGGGACCCACTCTCTAAACCCACACAGAACTGTGGAACGTCTCTTCCCAGTTTGACCTCATCAGGGTTTGTCCTCACTGATCCAAACTGCTGCCTTACTTACTGGAGAAGGAAGGAGCATGGGACACGGGGGTGGGTGAAGGTGCAGGCTGAAGCAGGTTTCTCCCTGGGTCCATTTTCCCTCTGTGCGGGATGGCTTATAACCTCGGGCAAGTTGCAGAGTATTTCTGATTCTCAGTTTCTTCACCTGCAAAATGGGAGCAGAGTAGTTGCAAGGACAAACTGCCTCCATTCATTCATTCATTTGACAAGCACTGTGTGCCACAGCGTTCTTCAATGAGAGGACGCACTAAATGTAAAGCAGAAGGAATCGGCAAGGCCTGTGCTAGGAAGGTAACTACAGGGTGCTTCAAGGAAGCCTTCCTGGAAGAAGTGATGCTGGAGCTAGGGGCTAGCTGGATGAAGAGGAGATCAGAATAGTCCAGGCTGAGGATGGAGCATAGGGAAAGCTGCAGAAGTGTGACATAATGGGATGTACCGAGTTGTAGGTCTGGGGTGAAGGGTAAGAGTCAGGGATGTGGGTGAGGCTGGGACAGGAGTGGGAAGCTCTAGGAAGGTCTATGCCAGAGGTCTATGCTAGGAAGGAGTGTGAGCTTTCTTGCTGTAGGATGGAGCAGGTAACAATTCTAGGGGAGCATCAGGCAGAAGTGGTCAAAATATGGAGACTGGATGGAGCCGGTCAAACCTGAAGGCAGGGAGATCCATGCAGAAACTGGTGACCCAGGCCAGCAGCACTGGGGTTGGAGCAAAGAGGAAAGAGTATGTGGGGTGTTCAGCAGACAGACTGCACATGGAGGGTGTGGAAGAGGGAGGTTGGCCCAGCATTTCGCATTGATCGGCGGTATTACCCTGTACGGACACTGGGGACACAGGTGGATTTAAAAGGCAACGTGGGGAAATACAATGAATTTCTTTTATGTAATAATTACAGGTTATATGTAAGTTGAGGGCCATCCAAATGGAGATGCAGGACCACCCAGGTTGAGACGTGTTGTCCAGAGCTCAGCACAGGTTTCAGCAGCAGCGACTGACTGGGGGGACATGGATTGAAGCCAGGGCTGGATGTGGGCAGTGGGGGTGGCTGTGGGGTGACTGCAAAGGGTGACTGGTGCAGAGGGATGGAGGGCTGAACAGGCACACAGAAGAAGAGGGTCCCAGAAGGGCCCGTGTGGTGGAGGAACAGGGAGAATTGCAGCAGGATGAGCAGAAGAGAGGTGCCACCAATGAGGTACAGGACAGGCAGCACGGTGTCCCCACCAGGCACCCTTCAAGACGGGTGGGCCTGGAACTCACACCAGAGTGGGGAGCAGAGAGGCCGGGGGTCAAGGAAAGACGGCATTCCCGATACACTGGCTTCTTCCCTCCCCTGCCCTTGCTTTCTCATCTCTGCTGGAGTGTTCAGCTGGCGGGCTCTCCTGCAGCTAACTACACTTCCAAGTACGACTGTCTCTCACCCCGTTTCCTCATCCCACGGCCCCCACTGCACTCTGACACCACTTGCCCATGTGATGTAGGGCCTGTCTGCCTCTCCTGGAAAGGAAGCACCAGAGAGCAGGAATTTGTGTCTGTTCTGTTAGTCCCTTCTCCCGGGTGCTCATTCTAGCCATTTGTTGAGTGAATGAATGAACAATGTTGTCTTTCACAGCCCATCTGGGAACGGGCCGTGCAAGCCATCCCATGCCTTCCCGGTTGGCCTCAGCCTCTGGACGTCCCTTCCACCACCCACTCACTCTGCAGCAGCTGGTCTGGCCACATGTGGCCATACCCACTCCTGGCTGTCTCTTCTCACCACACCCACCTCCCTGGGAGCCAGCCTCACCCACTTTCATCCTTTTGTCAGGGTGAACCTGCAGGTGGCTGTTCTAGCCTTGACTGTGGCACATGCACTTGGAGCCACTCCTCAGTCTGGCTCCTGTGAGCAGCCCCTGAAAGCAGCTGCACCCTCTCCCTGATGCACAGGCAGTCACTGCAGGCTGTGACACGGGGTGTTTCTTCTCTTTCCCAGGGAATGGGCTCCAGGGGAGTGTTTGGCAACTGTTCCCAGAATTATTCACTTGGGGTTCTTACCTGAATTTTATGAGGTTCCTACCCGGGCTCTAAGTGAAATGTGCACATGTGAATTAGTCTGGGGAGAGGCTCTCTAATATAATTAGAGTGATGCAACAGGGAGAGCCTGCACTAGGTTGCAAAAACACTGCATTTCTTTGTTCAAAATCGGCTCTCTAGGTCCTACCTGGAAGAGTCTATGTATGGCTTTAAGCACTCAAGCATAAATTATTCTAACTGAGGACTTAGGAATTCTCATGTTATGCCTGCAGCTTAAACTTTTCTTTTCCTGTGACAAAGGTAATGCACTATCTGCCTTTTAGTGAACTATCCTATGGTGTGCTGCTAGCACTTCGAGTAACTACTATGAACAACTGGTGAACAACACTCTGAACAACTACTATGTACTATTAGCACTATTACTTTATTTAATCCTGAGAAGGACCTGATGAGGTGATGATCATTTTCACACACAACTGGAAATCTGGATAGAAATGCAAAAAGTCATGCAGTATACAAATGAGCTCATACAGGTCGATTTTGAATCCAAGTTTTTTCAGTGCCAAAGCCTCCGAGTTTTTCAGGATCATAACTGTGTTTAACCAATAAGTGCTCACTTTCCAAGCAGGAGCCGATGTGGACAATTGTGATATAGAGTCATAAGCAGATTAGCAGAAGGAAAAAGTGCTATGGGAAGGGGAAGCGTGAGCGAGAGGGAGCTAGACAAACGGAGGCGGAGAGGCGGGAGCAGAGCTGAGTGAGGGGCAGTAGAGAGGCGGGGCGGGGGCGGGGCGTGGCTCAGCTGAAGGGCCAGTAGTGGGACTGGGCCTGCTTGCTGCTGGGGCCAGCAGGCGGGTGGGGAAGGAGTGGGTCCTGCTCAGGAGAGCGGAGCTCGGACCCTGCAAAGGGACAATTTGGAAGGAACGAACTTGTTAAGACTTTGCATTTGGGGAAAGGTCCTCCTGGTACGGGAAGCAGGAGGTTAGAGGAGAACGGGACAGAGGGAGGCGCGCAGGTCAGAGAGCTGGAACAGCACCATGAAGGCCGATGACCCGGCTCACAGCAGACCAGTGCTGGTGGCAGGCTCCCTCGAAGAGTTGCTGTAACGAGCAAACCCCAGCAGTAGGGCAGCTAAACAACGTCGAAGTTTACTTCTAGTTTATACACTAGTCCAGTGCGGTGTCCTTGGTCCTCAGGGGCTGTCCTGACTGTCCTAGTCTGCTTGGGCCAACTACACACCACTGACTGGGTAACTTCAAGGACAGACACTTTGCATGGTTCTGGAGGCTGGGTAGACCCTCAGATTTGGTGACACCAAATTCTGTCCTTGGTCCTCAGGGGCTGTCCTGACTGTCCTAGTCTGCTTGGGCCAACTACACACCACTGACTGGGTAACTTCAAGGACAGACACTTTGCATGGTTCTGGAGGCTGGGTAGACCCTCAGATTTGGTGACACCAAATTCTCCCAGGGGGCTCATATGGCCTTTCCTTGCTATGTGGGTGGGGAGGGGGAGAGAGAGAGAGATAGAGAGAGAGAGAGAGATCTTGTGTTTCTTCCTCTTCTAAGAACACTCATCCCATCACTGGGCTCCACCCTCCTGACCTCCTCTAAGCCTGATCACAGCCCAAAGCCCCCACCTGCATGTGCACGGGGGCGGGCGGGGGGAGGGGGGAGGCTGGGGCTTCCACACAGGAACTGTGGAGTGACACGAACACTCACCTGGGTGACTCAGACCCAGGCTCCTGGCACCCTGTGGCTCAGCACAGGGCTAGGAGGAGCACGTGTGGAGAAGAACTCCTTGCAAGGCCCAGTCCTGTGGTGCCGTGGTACGGCTGTCCCCTGGAGCTGGTCAGCCCCATGGTCACACCTGGATGCAAGGAGTTCTGAGCATGTGGACCTGCTGGGAGGGTGACGTCACTCTTCACATGGCGGGGGGTGGGGGGACATATGAACTTTGCTGAAATATGAATGAGCTGCCTCAGCCCCAAGAGGAATTGCCATCTTTGAGAGATACTAAGGTGGCAGAAACCTCAGGCCTTGGTGATGGATTAAGGGGGACTGAGAGGCAGAGCGGGAGGGAGGGTCAAACATATCAAAATAAGGTCAGTGTCTAGTGTCAGGTTCCTATTCGCCAGAGAGCACAGAATATAGTAGCCCTGCCCTCAACAATTCTCTTTTCCCCCCGATCGTCTTACACCCAGTTGTACAGATTTGCATTCCTTCTTCATCTGCAATCACTGAGAAGAATTTCCAAATCTTGCCTAGAATGCCTTGTATAGTCTATTCCATTAATAAAAACTTATACTCATGGCTTAATACAGAAAAACCTTATGTAGATGATTTCAGCGAATGCTTGGAAGGAGGCAGGCACTCTCAGTAACGCCAGCTGTGAAGGCAGGACTCCGGACAAGTGAGGTAAGGTGCCTGGGTCCAGGTGAGATGTGAGCCCAGGCGGCTCTCTCCAGACCCTACACACTCAACCAATACAGAACACTGAATGTTCGGGAAGTTTTGGTTACCTTGGTGTTGACAGCTGTGAAGACGGAAACCTGGGAGAGAGCTGAGTGTCCAGGTGTCTCCTCCAAGTCATGGTTGCTAGTCTTATACTATCAGTCCTTTCCTGCCACTCTCTCCCACCCACACTTGCCTCAGCTCTTGGAACAGGTGGGACAGCCCGGCAGGTCGCAGAGAGCCATGGGTGCCCTGTGTGGACACCACACTTTTCCTTGCCCGCCAGCCAGGGGCCCAGTCTGTGGAAGGTCCCTGCTGCATCAGGGATAGGAGGGGAAGAAGCCTGAGACCCTCACAGTCATACTGCTCCTAGCAACCCCACCTCCTTCCTCTCTCCTCAGAGGCTCAGAGACTGCTTTGAGGCGGAGAACAAAACAACTGCTCTGATTTGGAACTTGTATTTATGACAGTCTTCATTCTACGTGTAACAGTTCCAGATCTAACCCAGTGGTATTTTGGTTAGAGGAAAAAATTAGCTCTTTGCCTAGACCTGTCACTTACATAAGAATTGTATTTGGCTGAGAGTAACGGACCCTAAATACTGATGATGTAACATAAAGTTGCAATTACAGCTCCCGTGGGAGATGGGCTAGGCAGCCCAGCATCTCTCGGATGTCACCGTGTCTCGGGAGCCTTCCAGCTCTCTGCTCTGGCTTCTGGTCTAGAGATCAGTTCATGGCCCAAGGTGGTCCCACCCATTGGGTCTGTTCGGGGAAGGGAGGGTGATAGGAAAAGAGCCGGCAGGGGAAGAGCTGGTCTTGTCCCGACCTAGTGATTTTCACATACATCTCATTGCTCAACTCCTGTCACAAGGGAGCCCGAGGAATACCGTAATTTAGCTGAGCACATTGCTGCCTCCAGTAAAATGGAGGCTTTATCGCCAGGGAGGATGGGAAAAAGATATTGGGTGGGGAAGTAGTAGTCTCTGATGTTTCCCCCAGAACTCCGGATTTCTGGCCTGGGGGCCTTGCTGAGGTGGTGGTGAACGGGAGTGTCACTTCCTGAGACAGGTGATGTAGGAGGAGCAGGGGGACGAATTCCGTTTTGCGGCAGGTTGAATGGAAGCTGCTGGAGGTATGAAGGTGAAGGTTTTTGTGGCAAGCAGAATAATGCTCCCCCCACCAAGATGTCTATGCCCTAATCCCTGAAACTCATGACTAGGTTGCCTCACATGGCAAAAGGGAATTTGCAGGTGTAATTAAGTTAAGAGATGAATTGTGTCCCCCCTGCATTGATATTGACGTGCTAACCCCAAGTACTTTAGAACGTGACTGTGTTTGGAGGTGGGGTCTCTAAAGAGCTAACTAGGTTACAATGAGGCCATTGGGATGGGCACTGATTTATGTGACTGTTCTTACAGGGAGAGGAAATTAGGACACATATGTACAGAGCAGAGGCTGTGTGAAGACACAGGGAGATGGTGGCCATCTACACTCCTTGCTGACACCTTGACCTTGGACTTCCAGCCTTTAGAACTGTGAGATAATAAATATCTGCTGTTGAAGCCCCTGCCACCCCCAGTCTGTGATACATTGTTATGGCTGCTGGAGCTAATTAATACAAGGCTCTTAAAATGTGGAGATTGTCCTGGACTGTGTATGTGGGTCCAATAGGACCACACATGTCCTTATAAGTGAAAGAGGGAAGCAGGAGAGCCAGAGAAGGAGATGTAATGACAGAAGTAGAGGTCAGACCTCTGTCTCTGGCTCTGAGCATGCTCGCTGGCTCTGAGCATGGAGGAAGGGGCCACAAGCCAAGGAAGGGGGCGCCTTCTGGAAGCTGAAAAGGCAGGAATGGATTTTCCCTTGGAGCTTCCAGAAGGAACTCGGCTCCATCCACAATTCAGTTTGAGTGAATCTTGTGAGATTTGATTTGGACTTCTGACTTGCAGAGTGATAAGATAACAAATTTGATTGTTTTAAACTACTAATTTTTTTAAAAACTTTTTAAATTTATTTTTTCCATTGAAACTACTAAATTTATGATGATTTTATTTTCACAGCAACAATAAGAAGCTAACACATTTTCCGACAGGCATTTAGACGTGTAAGGCTAGATGTGAGGAGTCTCCGCCTACAGAGACTAGCCGAAGCCGTGGTCCTGGGGAAAATCATTCAGAGAAGGACTACAGTGAGGCGAGGTGAGGCCTAGGAAGGAGCCTTCAGGGAGACGACTTTCCAGGAAGGACAGGCTTCCACCGCTGCTCCTGCGTGGCAGGGTCTCAGGGAGGAAGTGCGTTCTGGTGGGGGAAGTGACCCGAACATCTTCTCTTGTCAGTGTGAGGTCGGAGCTCAGAGGCTGAAGGGCCAGGCTCACAGCTACTCTGTGGGGTGGATCCGGAGATGGTGTCTGAGAACAGGGCCAGAGAGAGGGAGGGACTATGGGGCAGGGTCCCGAGAATGAGCTGGGAAAACTGCTGTCGTAATGGAGTCACGTTTCCTGCAACCCCACAGGAAGTGGCCGTTATTTATGTCCACGTTTACTTACTGATCAGAGATGAGCCCAACTCGGTCTGTGTAATTTTCAGAAGGCCTATGGCAACTGCTCTCCCAATTCTGTGCAGTCACTTTGGTGGTTTTGCCAGAGGGCCCTGCTGGGCAGGAGGAGGTGGTCATCATTTTGGGTGACCCTTGCCAAGCCTTCTTTCTCTTCGGAGCAGGATAGCTGGACTGGGTGATGGCCTGGGTTCCCCTTTTTGTGAGCATGTTTCCTCAGGAATAGCAGGCCCCTGGGAGACCTGAGGGAGCTGGCCGCAGGGTCAGGGGCTGGTGGGGCCCCTGGAGCTGTGTGCAGCCTGCACAGGTGGAAAACTCAGACAGGAACTGGCCACACCCTGTGGATGCCAGAGCACAGGCTCAGGGGCGTGATGGCGCAGGAGATAGGATCTGGACACGTACGACCCAGTTTAGCAGGCCAAGGGGGAGCCAGGTCCAATGCTCATCGGTGACTCCTCTGTACTCTTGAACGAGACAAGGAGGGTCTTTTGAGAAATGGGGAGCAGAGCAAATGGCTCACAGCCCCTTTCCCTGTGGGAAGACCTGTAGTTCAGCAGCTTCAAGCCCTTGAGAAATGACACTGGGTCTTGGCTGCTGCTCTGGTTCTGAGTACTCCTATGGGTGGTGATCTTGAACTTTTGAGGGGTTTATGCACTTGGCCTCCAATGTGACGAGAAGTCTCAATAACCAGTGCCAGACAGTTCCAAAGCCTTCTACCGGTCAGCAGAAGAGTCTGGCCTATGGGACAAAGGCTGGATGGACCAAGGCCACCTGCTATGACAGCATCGCTCCTGCTAGTGGTTGGAGACCCTCCATTCTTGCCTCTAGCCATTCACATGGCAAAAAAACAGGAGTTCAGGGGATGAGAACATGGGGACTCTGGAGGCAGCTGTGGACCTGAATCCCTGATGTGTTGCTTGTGGGCTGTTACTTATGGAGACAGGGTCATCAGCTTCTATGAGGCACCTGAAGAACCATGCATGGAACCCATACTGACCCCTTTCTTCTGGACAGCTCCCCAGGCAAGGGCCTGAGAACATGTAGTGATGAGAGGGAGGGGCAGTTTAGAAGAATGAATTAGGGGATATAATCTTGGAATTTCTGATGGAACAGAATGAAAACACAGTAGGCTCTGTGAAATAGACTAAGTAGAGTTTACTGATAAGTAGAATGTTGAGTACAATTCAACACTACATCAATTCCTTTAGGAATTGATGAAATCAGATGAAATCGAACTCTCCCAAACAGAATACCTATGGAGGGGGTAAGGGGAATGGTAACACAATCCAGGTAGCTGAACATGTGGATGCTGGCCCTGTGCTCCAACCCACAAGTGTATGAGGAGTCACAGTGGTGATGCTTTGGTCCAGAACGTGGCAGGTGACCTGCACTCATAGATCAGGTGCACCCATACCTTAGACTTCTATGGGCTGATGGTCTTTGACAAAAACCCCTTAGTGTGGTGCTGGCATGCTCCTAGGCTCACATTCAAGTGGGGGATCTCAGCAAGGTTGAATGATGTTTGGGAATAATTCCTCAGAGCCCTCTCCTAACTGTTCTTGCCGAGAAACTAGCTTGAGGAGCAGGAAATGTGAGCAAAACTGCTGCAGACTGCAAGATGAGTCCAGGACCGGCACCCTTTCTAGAGTCTTGGAGGTCCTCAGACTTCCTGCCTCTAAGACATAGGGGGTAGTAACACCCACCTGGGGCCTCTTCCCACTGTCTGGCCGAGACAGCCAGTATTTGGGCAGATGAACTGAGACACAGGGAACATGGATTTCCCAAGAGTTAACTGGGAGACCAGCCCCAGTTAACTCTTGCTCCCCTGTAAGAAAGCATCAGGGAATTTGGGAGTAATTTTATAGGCCCAATACCGACTCTGCCTTCATGTTGGAGAAAGGAAATGATTTGCAAGCCCGGTCACCTGAGGCACTGAAACTGCAATTAGTGACATAGCACTTGCAACACCACCAGGATATTGATCCTGACCACCTGTGTGCAGGGGTGAGGTGGGCAAAAGGCCCCAGCCACACTGAATGAATGAAACATGGTCATTCTGGATGAAGCTCAAAGGCCACTTGTTTCCAGAACTCTGGTTCCTTAGGTAGGAGGGTTAGGGGGTGTCCGCATGTCACAGGTACCTGCCTTCATGGAATTTCCCACGATGCAGAGGGAACAAGGTAAGGTTCTGACTCTGCATATAGAAACACCATGAAGGATGGAGAAACCTGGAGCCCTGTTAGAGAGAGGGGTTGCCACAGTGACTGGGGGGCCAGAAGACTAAGGAGTGAAGGGAGTCAGCTCAAGCCAAGGGTGATGGCAATGCAGGACACCTTTCACTCTCAGTTCCTTAGCAAATGCTCTCTTCTGGGCCTGGCCCTGGCCTGGGGTATTGTGGAGGCAAGGTCTCTCACAGGTACCCCACCTAGTCTGTCACCTAAAGGTCTCTGACTACTACAGAAAAACCCAGGTTTTGGGACCACCTACCACATGGGTGCTCTCTGTTGGGGGGCCCTCTGAAAACCCCCTTCCAGACTCTCCCATACACACAGGAGGCCCTCAGTGTCACCCAGGAGAAGCTGCCCTGAGGCACTTGGGGAATCACAGTGAGGAACAGCCCACAAGAAAGGAGTAAACATGACATTTGGGAGGTTAGGAAAGTTGCTATGCAGTTTCCTGAATTTTATCATGCTCCCCTCATCCCCAGCTTTTGCACAGACTGTTCCTGCCACTCCAAATGCTTCTCCTTTCTCTTTGTTAGCTCTCATCTTTCCTGTTGTTCTCTGTTGAAATGACACAACCCAGCAGTCTCTCTGTCCTCTCTCAGGTCTGGCTTCAATGCCCCCTACATGCACCCCACAACCCCATTTCTCCATCCAGGGCCAGCACAGGGTATTCCAATGCCTATTGGCTGGGCTGTATCTCCCACTTGGGAAAGAAGATTAGAGCAGAGAACATGCCTGTCTTGCTTCCAACCAAAGGCCTGGCCCAGAGAAGGGCACTTGAGATATGTTTGCTTGTTTGGTGGGTGGAGGCAGAGAGACATATTTGAAACTGGATTTTGTCTCTGGATACCTACAGACCATTCAAGTGTGGAATGCCACCTTCTTGGTTTTGATTCTCAGTGCAGGTGAGGAGATAGCAATCCTATAGAACCCTCTGCAGCTCTCCATGTTGCTGTTCTAGAACCCAGGGTAGGGCCAAGAGGGCGTTATGGGAGCATGTACTTGTCATCGACTAGCTGGCAAGTTCACAGGGGAGGGCAGTCAAGGAGAAGGAGTTAGAAGGTCAAGGGGAAACTATGACACCATGAGCATGCCCCACTACATCCAGGAATACTATATAACTGAGAATTGTACTTGGCTGGCTGGCTCCTGAGACTCTTCCAGGTAAAACGTGCCTTCTCCAGCCCCTTCACTATTCTCTCTTTGGAATGTTTGATACTTGTGACTTGTCTGATCTCTTGAAATGCAAGTCAGTATGTTGCCCATGAAGGAAGCTGGGCTGGCAAACCTAGGGGTTGGGAGCCAGCCCTCTCTCCCCTTTGTGAAGGACCATTTCTGTTGGTCAGTTTGGTTCTAGAAGGATGCAAATGTGGAATCCAGCTCAGGCACTCAGATGCATAAACTGAAGTTCTCCTTGGGGAACAGCCCCTCCCAGGAATTTCCCAACATGCATAGCACGTGGCAGAGAGAGCTAGATAAGTGACTCCTGAATGAATGGCAGGGCGTGGGGGCCGTGAAAGGGATGGCGGCAGGCAGGGTCCAAGGGAAGTCTCAGTAATATCAGACACTGAATGGGATTCGTCCAGCAATATGCCCCAGCTATACAGAATGGGAGCCCTGAGCTCTCTCTTTCCCCCAGATCCAGGAGGGCAGTCGCCTGGATTATTTTTATGGCAAAGCCCACCACCAAGGAGATGCGGTGTTGGATGTTGGTCATCAGGCCTCCTTCTCTGGGTGGAGGTGGCGAGGTGATAAGGAGGACAGAAGGGGAGGTCATCATCAGCGATTTAAGAAGAAGGACTTGAGGCTCTGGAAGAACATAGACTTCTGTCTCTGCTTCTGTTTCTTTTTGATAATGGGCACCCACACCAGCCCGCACACCAGCATCATGAGTCCCAGGGACAGGAAGGCAGGCCCTATCATCTTAAGGGCTGTCAGGTACTTTTCAACCAGGTTCAGGGTATAGGCCAAGCAGGTGATGACCACGCCGAAGAGGAGGATGGCGCCCCCCACGGACATGGTGATGATGGGCTTGCGGTATATCTCCCACTTACTCCTGGGGGCGGTGGTCCAGACGGACTCACTTCGGGAGCTTATGCACAGGGAGCTGGCAGTCTGGCTGGGCAGCAGGTCCTTGGATTCTGGAGACTTCTCATCAACGTCCGGGGCTTTGGGGAGAGCCTCCATCATCACAGCTCCTCAGGGCCCAACACCTGGGACTCGCAACAGTTAGGAGCAAGAGCCAAGCCAAAGGGTTCCTCAGGTCCCCTTCCCGCTCCCAGCATCCGTCTCTAGCCAGCGCTCAGTGGAGGGTTATTCAGGGTTTTGGTGCTGAAGTCAGAAGGAAAATCAGATGAGACCCACATAAAAAAGAAACCACTCAAGCCACTTTGTTGTTTTCTTGTGAGAGATAAATACTATCGCGTTCTAATCAACTGCTTTTAGTATTCAAAACAGGATACCATGGTGCCCATTAAGTAATCAAAATCAACAGTTTGTTCACTGGCATCTTCCGACTCAATCACTTTCTAGCTATGTGATCTTCAGTGAATTACTTAATGTCTCTGTGCCTCAGTTTTCTTATCTATAAAATGGGGTAATACCACTACTTACAGGGTTTTCAAAAGGGTTCAATGAATTAAGGCATGTGATGCATTGGAACAATATCTAACATATTGTGAGCACTCCATGAATTGTGTCATTGTCCATTAGAGTAGTACCTACTACATAATCCTGTGTGAGTGCATGTCTGCTGTGTGCCAGGCACGGCACTAAACACTCCTTTCATCAGATTTGAACCTCACAATACCCCTGTGAGTTAAGCATTCATCCTACTTCACAGAGGAGAAAGCGAAGGCTCAGAGAAGCGAAGCCATTTGCCAAAAGGTAAGGAACTGACAGAAGCTGGGTTGAAGCATCTGCTCTTCTCTTAAAACACCAGGCTACATAGGGGTTGGAGAGTACTTTTTTTTTTATCCTCACCCAAGGAGAAGCCCACTGATCTTAGAGAGAGGGGAAGGGAGGGAGGGAGATAGAGGGAGAGAAACATTGATGTAAGAGAGAAACATCAATCACCCTGCCCCCTTACTGCCCCAAGGTTGCAGGGGACTGAAACTTCAACTTTGGTAGGCAGGTGCCCTGAGCAGGAATCCACCCTGTGACCTTTTGGTTTATGGGATGATATTCCAACCAATTGTGCCATACCATCCAGGACTGGAGAACATTCTTCAACAAAGCCTGGGCTTTTATGTGCTTTGTCAGCATAGCTTTGTCAGGTTCAGAGTGTGACCTTCTCCAATCCACTGAGCCACACCAGCCAGGGCAAGAGTGTGACCTTCTAATATCTAAATGACCCCTTTCCATCGCCCATGTGAATTACATCACAGTCCACCTTCTCGTTCTTAAGCCTGTCATGGTATGGAATCAAGCCCACCTGCCTGTTCCAGTTTCTCATCCAGAGTCCATCTGTGTGCCTTTCGGTCACCAGAGCCCTCTCACCCCATAGTCCCACGAGGAGGCTGCTGGTCCCCTGTGCAGAGCAATTTTAGAAGCTGAGAAGCACCACTCATCTGCCAAATCCTCCCCCAGAACCATGCAGGTGGGATTAAAACCTTTCATTCCACAATCAGAAATTGTGGGTTCAAGTGCAAATGCCTATACATTTGCAAATGAAGCAATAAAAGATGAATAATTTTAGATACTCTCCTGATACTAGATACCTTCTGTGTAGGGGAGGAAGGGGAGGCCAGGGGAAGCTGGGCACCAACCTGGAGGTCGGCACCAAGGCATCACCCTGAGTCACCTTTGAGTCGTCTCCAGAGGGTCTGGGGCAGTGCTCTGTGCCCCAGGGGTTCTGTACAGCTTTAAGCAAATGAATAAGTGAATGAATCACGTCCTTTCTGCCCTCTGCTTCTCCCACTACACCCCTCCCTCTCTCCTCTCTCTCTCCCTCCCTCCCTCCTTCTCGCTGGCTGGTTGATAACAACAAATCCAGCTTTCCTTACAACACTGCTCAAACAAATTCAGCCCCCCCCGCCTAGAGGGAGCCTGCCGCCTCCCCTGTACACTCAGGGGGTCTCTGTGTTTGGGGTCATGCTGGCCACCTGTCCCCCCTCTCCTGAATCCACCAACTCTCTCACTGTGTTCTGCAGGGCCCCTCCCTGCCTGCCTGCCTGGGGGACGGCCCCAAGCAACGCGCTCTCCAGCCTCGGCCCCTTCTTTCTCCCGACTGACAGTGCTGGTCCCTGGCTCTGGCCTCTATTCCCTTCCCTCCTCCAGGTTTCCCAGCTTCTTCCTCTGACTTCTTTCACATTTCCTACTGGGCTACCTCAGGCCTCACTCAAATCAGCATTTACTAACATCCCTCCTGTGAGTGGGGCAGGAGAGATTTCTTGCCACGGCAAAAAGTTTATTGGAGAAGAAAGTTAGGCTCTTCTTCCCATTCACAAGGGATCCCCATTGCACACACCCCCCAAAAGAGTGAGACCCAGACCCAAATATGGAGGGGGAGCGTTTCTGGACACTACCGTGCCAGCTCTGGGTGCAAGAGAGCTTGGGATGCAGGAGGAGGGTCTGCAGCTGGTGGTCCCCAAGCCCCCACCCTCTGAACCTGCAGTTTCTTCCTCACCAAGGCCCTTCCACACTTGGAAGTTTCCTTTAGTGGACGGGCTCTCCTTCAACACTTCCTACAAGGTGAATTTCAAACCCATCTCTCCAACGCCCACCCCTGCCACTCTCCCAGGAACTCAGGCCTGAACCAGCGGGGACAGCGTTCCCACCCCTCCCCAAAGCACATCTGCTCCCCCGTTTCGAGAACAGCAGAAATGGGGCCCTCCCCTCCGACGGGGAGGAAGCAGGAATTGTCAGACTGCTATGCTTTCAGAACGCAGATATTCACATTCATCTTCACTCATATGGAGCGGACCCTTGGGTTTCTGCTTCCGAAGAATGGAAAATATGACGGATGTGCTTTGTGAGTACAGACTCCAGGTGTTCGCCTGCCTTTCAGCCCTGCGGTGTATTTGCATAAGCTAAGTAGTCATTTAAAGTGACCTTTCCCCCTGTGGGCTGGGGTAGCCGGAATCGGTGGGCGGGCGTCGGGACGCCTTCCATCGGCCGTTTCCACCGCTTTGCTGTGAAGACCCAGACCAGACGTGGCAGGCGTTGTGGCGGGGAATGGGGGCGAGAGAGCTGGGGACGATTCGCAGCTATGCGGGAGGAGGGCTGGGCTGAGTCAGGCGGGCATGCTGCCGGAGAGCTACCCTCTGGGGGTGGGTGGCCCCGGCATCCCGGACAGGTGGTGTTCACCAGGCAGCCTCTGCAGGGGCCACGGATTCCCGGACTGCCGGCGAGCGAGGTGGGACTGACTGGGTCTCGCTGGAAGCACCTCTCACACGCTCTTTGGCCCTGCGAG
Organism: Phyllostomus discolor; assembly: GCF_004126475.2. Lineage (NCBI taxonomy): Eukaryota > Metazoa > Chordata > Mammalia > Chiroptera > Phyllostomidae > Phyllostomus > Phyllostomus discolor. The sequence goes on along the minus strand of NC_040910.2, from coordinate 68,389,066 downwards.
GAGGTCGTCCATCTACTTCCATTTTATAAGGGCAGAGACTGAGGCCTGGGGAGGTTTGGGAGTACAGACACCCAACGGTGTGTCTGAATGCGCTCTGTTTCTTACGCTGCTGGGCTGGGGTTCAGGACAAGTTCTGTGGACGCAGAATTCCTTGCACAGAGCGCACTGGTCTGGATGAGTCCCCAGGGTCCTCAGCTAGGAGAATGTCTGAATTTTTCACTTGTGGGGCTTCATTCTGCAGTTAACTAACCTCTTACTGCATTTGGGGTGACCTAGATAAGTAATTGCATCTCGACTCAGTACAATGGGGCAGTGATTTTCAACCGGCATGCCGCAAGAATTTTTAAAACATGTAATACATGACCATTTAGTCAGGGGCACTGACCTCTTTTCCCTTGGATCGTCCAAAAAAAAAAAAAAAGACAACAGCCAACACGACAATAGCCCTATGATGTGAATGAATCAAAATTATACCTATTTTTTGTCAGACGGGTAAAAAATACAATATATTTTTGGTGTGCAGCAGATTTTTAGTAATTAACATGTGCCATGAAATGAAAAAGGTTGAACATCACTCAGTAGGGAGATAAGAATACTGTTTTTGAGTTTTTTGTAGTGTTACATTTGTTTATTTAAAGGACTATTTTTACTCTGAGATTACATCCTTCCTCCTTGCTTGCCATCGCTTCCTTTTATGAAATGACCTCGATGGGAGCTGATCATTGGTTTTGTTAGTCTCTGCATTTGCTTAGATGAAAGGCTGGCCATCCTGGGTAGATGTCTATCCGCCTACGTCCACCTTCTTTCTATCTATCATCTATCTATCTATCTATCTATCTATCTATCTATCTATCTATCTATCATCTACATTTGTTTAGCCTATCATCTAAATTGCAATGGCCCATGAAATCCCAAAGAATGGAACCTTTAACTTAGTTGACTTACTTAGGAAGAGGTGTGTTCTTAGAACAGTGGACGAGCAGGCAGGGTAGGGCCATGGAATGAACACTGTGGTGGGAAAAGTCACCTTCTGCCATAGGTACTGCAGGTGGCAGAAAGATCCAGGTCTGTGACATCAGCGAGATGGTGGTTTGAACTCAGTCTGCCTCCTCTAAACTCTGGGACTTTGGGCAGGTTACTACCCACCCCCCAGACCTACCAGCACCATGCGCAAAATGAGTGTAATAGGGTATTGGTCTTACTGGGTTGCAGTGACTATCAAATTTTACAAAAACACTACTGCATTGTGCTACACATTATAGGTGTTCAAGAAATGGCTCCAGTTGCTATTATAGGTAGTTTTTTTCTTGGTCCCTGTTTTCTCACCTGTAGAATAAAGAAGTTGGGCTAAGGGACTTCTAAAGCTATTTTAGATAGGCTCATGGGTGGTGAATCAGATGTGAATTCTGAGACTCCAGGCTTCCTGAAAATCCCCAAGTAGGTGGTAGTATGAGTTTTATAACTTTTAATTAAAATCCTAGGATCCTATTGTTCTGATACCCGGGTTTCTCGATAGTGGCACTGTTGATGTTTTGGGCCCAGTAGCTCTGTGTTATAGGGGCCATCCTGTGCATTGTTGGATATTGAGTAACATTCCTGGCCTCTACCCCACAGACACCAGTAGCACTTCCTCACTTTCAGTCTTAATTACCAAAAATATCTTCAGATATTGCCCAGTGTCCCCTGGGGACAAACTCATTCTGGTGAAGAAACTTGCTGCACTTTGGCCTTACCCACCCTCCTTGCTTGTAAACTGCCTCTGGGCTCAGGCTGGGTTTATCCCCCTTCACTCAACAGTGTCCCATGGTGCACAGCCTAGCCCTTAGCAGGTGCTCCAAGGACTTGGCCTGCACACTGCAGCTCTGTGAGGGGCCTGGCAACACCTGGGGAGCTGGTCCTGTGAGAAGAACCATGATTTCAAGTTTGGGTTCAGTTACCGGGGGCTTGGTTTGAATGTGTCAGAGTGTTCTTAATCCCTGGGTCTGGGTTGAGTTGCCCATCCAGAACCTCAGCGTGTGACCTGAATTTAAAATAAGGGCCTTTGCAGGTGTGATTGATGTAAGGCTCTCCAGGTGAGAGAGATACCCGGGTATTCAGCAGAAAGCCAGAGACATTGGGCTTCTTAGACTAACCACGAATTTGAATGTTGGCTCAGCCTTTTGGGAAGCAGTTTCAGAAAGGAGACTCAATAGATTTCTCTCCTGGAGGCCAAGTCTGGAGTGTCAAGAAGCAGATTTAGTGGGTGGAGCTTATTTGTAGTGCACAACTTCTAGGAGTGGGCAGGCTGCAGCTGAGATGGTGCAGCCATGAGAATGACAGCCACACACAGGAAACATGCACAAATCTCCCCACAGGAGGCTGGACAAGGAAAGCCAGGCACATTTCCATTTACATAGAATTCTATTTACATAAAATGACACTTCATTTAAATAAAATTCAAAACCTGTAAGAGGACTGATGCTACTGGCGATTAGGATCGTGGTTACCCTGGGTGGGTGGGGGAAGCATCTGAAAGCAGGGGTGCGTAGAGACCTGTGGAGTGCAGGTGATAGTCTGACTCTTGGTCTGACTACAGCTGGTGGTGTGGGTGTGTACTACTTGAGCTGTATACTTTTGATATTACTACTTTCCTGTGTGTATGTTAAACATCAATAAAATGTTTAAACAAAGATAATTAAAAGTTATAACTACATGCAGTATGTTCCTTTCTTTAGATTCTGACTAGAACAAACCAATAGCACAAAGACATTTTGGGATATTTGTAGGGAAGTTTGAATATGGATCGGATATTAGATAACATTAAGGATTTGAAATTTGTATTCAATGTGATAATCGTATTGTGGACACATATGAAATCATCTTTATAGACATTGAGATGCATCTTGAAACAACACCCAGGAATGAAATGTTGTGATGCCATGATCCGCAGGAAAATATCAAACTTTAAATCAAACACAACAAAATAAAAATCATTGTGCCTAGATGATGGATATATGGAAGTTCATTATATTACTATCTCTGCTTTTATGTATGTTTGTGAATGTATATAATAAATGAGAGGCTGAATTTGCAGATAGACAATGGTCAGACTCTACATAAAAACGGGAGTCCAACCCACAAGTGGCAGCAACCAGCCCAGGAAACCAGCTCCTGCTGTACAGGGACCGGAGCAGGAGGCCCGCCTGCTGTCTGCAAGTCAGAGCTGCAGGAAGTCAGACTGCTATCTCTACCAACCAGCCAGCGAGCCAGACAGTAACCAAGGACAACTCCCTTTTGACAAATGCACTGAAGCGATTTAATGGGGACAGGAAAGTCAGTTCAACAAATGGTGATAGAACAACTGGATGTTCACGTGGGAACAAAATGAGACTTTACTTCACCTCACACTATCAGCAAACATAAATTCAAGATGAATCATAGACATAACTTGAACAGAAACATAAAACTATAAAGCTGTTAGGAAAAAATAGAGGAGAATATCTTTGTTGACTTGAAGGCAGGCAAAATTTCTTAGGACAGAGAAGGGTAACAACCAAGAAAGAAAGAAAGAATAAATAAATAAATAAATAAATTAGATTTCATCATAATTGAAAACTCCTGCTCATTAAACCTACTAAGAAGAAAATGAATAGGCAAGCTATGGACTGAGAGAAAACTTTCTCAAAATATGTATTTGTTAAAGGATTTGTATCTGGAATATATATGAACTACTACATTTGATTAATAATAACACAAACAGTCCTATTTTAAAAATGGGCAAACAATTTAGACAGACCCATTTCAAAGGAAGACAAATAATGAACAAGAAACCCATGAGCTGGTGTGGCTCAGTGGATTGAGTGCCAGCCTGCGAACCAAAGGGTCACCGGTTTGATTCCCAGTCAGGGCACATGCCTGGGTTTTGGGCCAAGTCCCCAGTGGAGGTGCATGAGAAGCAATCACACGTTGATGTTTCTCTCCCTCTCTTTCTCCCTCCCTCCCCCGTCTCTAAAAAATAAATAAAATCTTTTTTTAAAAAAGAAACCCATGAAAAAGTGCTTAAAGTTGATATTCAACAAAAAAAAAGTGCTAATCAAAACTCCAATGTGATACAGCCACACGTTCACTGGAATGATTAAAATGTAAAAACCTCACAATACCAAACCATGAGATGTGGTACGAGGGCTCCCATACACTGTTGGTGGGAATGTGTAATGATACTGCCACTTTGGAAAAAGGTTTGATAGTTTCCTATGAAGTTAATCATATACCTATCCTTTAATCCAGCAATTCTACTCCTAGATTTTTTTGGTTCAAGAGAAATGAAAATCCATGTCCATATATGACTTGTTTACGAATATTCATAACAGCTTTATCTATAGTAGCCCAAACCAGAAAACAACCCAAATGTTCATGAGCAAAAGATAAACATCACAAATGGAATATTACTAAGCAATGAAAAGGAACTGATTTTTGACACACACTTAACATGGGTATCATAAATATGTTGCATGAAAGAAGTGAGACATAAAGTAGTACATACAGTGTATGTTTCCCATTCTAGAATATTCTAAGAACTAATCTACAATGACAAAACTCAAACAATGGTTGTAAGTATTGGGAGGAACTCACCAGGATTTTCTGAGGTCGACGAAAATGTTCTGTCTCCTGGTGTTGTTGTGGAGTACATGAGGGATCCATTTGTTAATATGGTACACTAAAATTTCTGCATTTCTATGTGTGTAAATTACATACTAGGAAAAATAACTGTAAAAATCTTAATAATAGTTGAGTGAGTCAGGGTGGGGAGCAGGTGGAAGTATAGCTAAGCCCAGGATAGCAAAATATTGATAATGGTTGAAGCCATATGATGAAACATAGAGATCCAGGGTAGGGGTATGGGCAAGAAACACGTTACCCCAGAAAAGCAAAATAAGGGTGTGGGCAGGGGTGAAATGACCCAGAATAGGGTAAAGGCATTAAAGGGAAATCTGTAGGGTGAGGAGTCACCTGACTCTTATGGGAAAGACTGTATAACTGATTCTGAGGAAGAGGAAATCTTAAAAAAAGAGAAGGTGCTTCTTGGAGAAACTGTGAACTGGGGACAGAGGATAAAGATAGAGATAGAGAGAGATGGAGATAGAGATGGGGATGGGAAGAAGGTGAGGATGGGGATAGGGATGGAGGTGGAGATAGAAGTGGAGATGGGCATGGAGATGGGGATAGTGGGGGAGGTGGAGGTGGAGCTGGAGATGAAGATGGGGATGAAGATGGGGGTGGAGATGGGGATGGAGATGGGGATGGGGATGGGGATGGAGGTGGGAATGGAGAGAGGGACGGAGGAGGGGCTAGAATAATAAGAATTTTACCTTTTCTACCTTGTCCTTGGAAAGATACCATCCCTTGAAGGAAAACACAGAATTTCATGGTCCCTAGGCAGAGCCAAGACTGGGTTTGGTAGGTAAAGAAACACAGCACCCTGAGAGGAACCTGTGAGCCTGTCTCTTAATCCTGTTAGCGTTGGTCCACTTATCTACCATGCATTTGTATTTGCCGCTTACTTGGAGACCCTGCCTACTTACATTGTTTCAATTTGTGGTGACCTTGCATCCACCAGCTTGCTAATCAGCTCTCAGCTAGCGGCTTTCACCAACACTGCAACAAAAACTTTTCAAGCGACTCCTGGGTGCCACCTCTGCTCGACGGGGAGCTACAGACACTAAGACAGTGTTCTTCCCCATAGAGGAGATCGAGGCGTGCCGTTTCCTCGCTCAGTGTGCACATCCACTCACTCACTGGTGTCTCTGAGAAGTGAGGTGAAGAGGTGCCTCAAACAAGAGGGAAGAGAACTGGCAGATAAATTCTGGGTTTTCCTCAGGCACTCATACATTCACCCCAACACAGGATTCGGTGGTGTGTGGAATACGCAAGCTGGTGAGCGATGAGTGTCCAAGGTAACAAGGACCGAACACTCTCCCTCTGATGGATTCTTGAGTGTCCAAAATGCACCACTTAGTGGGAGTGGCAGCTGAAAGTGAAGCAAGCGAAGTACTACCCTGGAGGTGACCGTATATGCATCTGCACAGCACCAGGAGCCCTTCATCCCCTCCCAGATTTCAGGAGGGGCTGAGCTGGGGCTTCCTCAAATTCCAGAGCTCTCCACAGGTAGCTCCGTGCTTGTCTGAGGCCAGGGCTCAGCAAGCACTTGTTACATGATTTAGTAAGTGGTGGAGCCATGGCAGGAGCATTCTTCATGGCAACTGTCCCAAGTCACCCTGCCTGTTTCTTCTCACTCAATTGTCAACGATACCCTTTGGTGATGGAGTGAGGTGGTAGGATGGAACTAGCTTACAAGGGGACATGACAGGCAGCTATAAGCAGCCAGGCCCCTCTTCTTCTCCTTCTTGGGCTCTAAGGCCTTGCTGAGACTGGCTGCCTTCTGGATGGTGTTCTTGAAGTCGCCAAGGTAACCTGAGCAGCTTCTCCAAAGCAGAAGAGACTGTGTGTTAGGGAGGGCTGACACTTTTCACACAATAATAGTAGCTGCCATTTACCAGGTTCTTGCTTATGGGTTGGGGACCAAGCTGCATGCTTTCTTCTGCGTGGCCTCAGCTACTCTTCCAGGCGAAGTGCTGAGCAAGGGATGATTAATACCCCATTTTGCCAGGGAAGAAACTGAGGATCTCAGAACTTAAGTGACTTGCCCAAAGTTACTCAGCAAGTGAGTAGGAAACTGGGATCTGAAGGGGAGTTTGGGCCTTGTCTGTGCTAGTTTATCCTGCTCGCCTTTGGGACAGTTTTGATTTTTGTTTCAAACTGGGGAGCCAGTGAGTGGAGAGAACACTAGCAAAGGGGCCCTGGCAGTGAACAGAGCCTCAGCGGCGGCTGCCGCGGGTGGGGGGCAAGGCCCAGAACTGCTGAGTGCAGCTGCTGAGGACATGAGGGCTCCAGCTGGGCCCTGAGGTTGAGGCCAGGAGAGCAGCAAAAGGCCTGTGACGGAGTGGCCCCAAAGTCATCCCACCATCATCCAACAGAGCATGAAAGGCCCGAACCGCACAGCCTTCTTCATGTGAGTGTCTGTTTCAAGCCTCATGGCTCTAAGTGTGTGTGTGTGTGGGGGGGGGGGTAGTCTCAGTATCATCCCCATTTCATAGATAAGGAAACTGAGGCTCAGAGCACCTGGACCCCAAATCCGGGTCTTCTATAGACCATTTCTACCATGCTGCACCAGGATGGAGTGCTGTCCTCTGCCCACTGTCCCCCTCCCCTCTGTCTTCACACCTTTACCTCGGCACCCATTCCCTAGCCCCACCCCGGCCCCATCCTCCCTGGAAGCTGATAAAACACCATCAATATTAATAGATTGCCAGACTTAGCAATAAAATGACAAGATACCCGGTTACATTTGCATTTCAGATAAACTATGGGTGCTTTTTTTCCATATAAGAATGTTCCAAATGTTGCAAGGGGCATTCTAATATTAAACATTTATTTATTGTTTAGGAGAAGTTCGAATTTAACTGGCATCTTTGTAACATGCCTGGCAACCCCGATATTCTAAGAGCTCCACAGTGCTTGGACCTGGTGTTATCTGCCCCTTCCAGGCTTCTCCTCCCTGACAGGAGCGAACTATTCTGGGAATTGCAAGGACCAGAGCCCAGGAGAGGGAGGCACTGCTTCTGTAGGGAGCCTGGGCCCCAGAGAGCAGGGCCAGCTGGAGGAGGGGGGAACAGGCCACAGAGTGGAAATAACACAGTTTACTGTTCCTGAGAAAGACCCAAGGTGTGTTTCTTTTCCAATTCCTGAGACGAGGAGTATCTTGCTCTTTCCCCAGTGGAGCCACACGCCCTGCCGCACTGCCAGTGTGGGTCTCTACCCTCCCCTCAACAGGACACAGAGTTGGCAACCGGCACTCTCTGATAAAGGTGAATGGGGCCCAGTGCCTGAACTGATAAAGCAGAGGCCGGAGCACTTCTAAGTACACTGCTTCTGTCACCAGGGCACAGCCACCATCTGTCACCTGCTTGCAGACCTCCTTGGAACGGGAGTTATCCAGGGGTCATGCTCAGCCTAGACAGTGCCGCTCACCTCCACCCCCTGCAGCCAGAGCCCAGGCCCTGCCCGGTAACTAGGTGGGAGAATAGCTCAGGTAACAAGGTCTGTGTTTACGCAGGTACATGTCCTGGAGGCATGGCCACCCACGTTTCCCCTTCCTGAGGTTAAGAGTGCCCCAGCCCGCGTGCTGCACTGTTTTCCTGGTACCTCCCCAGGCAGCCGCCACACCTGTGGTGGGGAGGCACCGGCATACGCGGGGGTCTGACAGGGGATGCCCAGTGGGAAAGGCTGGGTCTGCGGTCCTGCCCATGAACCCTGGGAGGCCAGGCTGGCTTCGAACTTCAATGTCTGGCTCTTTTGCTTCTGCCTCTGACCAGGTTTGGGGAGGTGTTCCGGCCCAGCTCTTGCCCCCAGTGACTGCCCAGGGTGAAGCCTGGAAGCTCCGGGGCACTCAGCTTCCCCGTTTCCAGGGGCAGAGCAGCGGCAGCCCCTCCTCCCGTGCCACCACTCTCTGCCAGGATTGTCACTGGGCAGTCACCTCCTGCCTGAGGGCAGCAGGTTCTCCCCCTCCCAAGGCATGGCCCCTCTCCCTTGCCTGTCATTCACTTTGCCTTCCAACTCTGGTTCAAAGACTCAACACATTCAAAGCAAAGTTAAAACCAGCTTGTTCCTCCAGGGAGATGGAAGGAAGGGCAGAGGGGACGAATCCCCTCTTACTTACTGTGCTGTGGTCCCGGGGGAGGGTGGGGGACCTGGGACTCACACACAGCCTGTGTGGGGAGGAGGCCAGCAATGAGTTTGTGCCCAAGTTCTTCATCCCAGCCAGAGTCCTGGAGCTGGTGTGCTGCGAATCCCAGCCACTGAGCAGGCTCCAGTAGGGATGAGCTCACCAGGATGTGGGCTAATGGGTTAACCCTTTGCGGGCTGCTGGCACAGGCACTAGGAATGTGGCTTTGTCTCAGCTCTCCTCAGCCACTGTTAGATGAATCGTATTAAAAAATAATGAAGCTTCTCTGCAGTCTGCCTTCGAGTTTTGGGCAGAACGTGCATTAGGCCAATGCCTGGGCAGGGCTGCTGCTCCTGATCTGGACTCCGTAGCTAGGAGACCTGGAGTCTTTGGGTGGGCAGGGTGTGTGAAGGAGAAGATGGTGGGGATGGGCTGATGAAGGATGGGTTACTCAGAGGCTATGCTAGCTCTGCCCAGTGCAGGCCTTGACCATGAAAGCTGGGAACTTTGTTCTGGATGTTGGAGAGGCCAAGTGCAGATGTGTTTAATATCCCTGGTTCCAAAACAGCAACTCTGAGAACTTCCCCATGCCTGTAGGTGGGCACCCCATGTGACAAATACCAGAAGCCCACAGCTGAAGGTAAGGTAAGCATGCAAGGCCCCACCCCTGGCCAGGCCCAGACAGCTCTGAACTGGGGACAAAGCTGTGTGCTCAGCCTTGCCTTTATCCCAATGATGGCCCTGTCGTCTTTTATATGATGGTGATAAGAGAATAATGAAAACCACTGCACTGGTGGGAAGGGGTTTCCATCTCCATAAGCAGGTATCAAATTGTGCTTGTGGAAGCTGGGTGTGAAGTGCTGAGTGGCCCATTCTCAAGATGCCAACAAAATTGCCCAAGATCCTGAAAGCCAGGCCGGCCCTGCCCTTCTCCACCTTGACTAGAGAAAAGGAGAGCCTGGGGCTTTTCATTGGTTGTGAGCCAGGGGGCGAGGGAGGTCCTGGCTGCCGGTCACATACCTGGGGCCTCCTCTGCAGTCCACAGGGGTGGCTCTCCCCCGAGTGATCCAGAAACTCCGGGGGCCAGGGAAGGAGGGAGCTTCTCCCATCCCTGGCACCTTGATTTCTGTGCTTGTGAAACAAACAGGAAACTTCCAGACTGTGGTGGCTCTGCCGAGGCTGACGTGTGATAAATGGCTAGGGAAGCAGGCAGCTAACAGGGCCGGTCTGTCCGTGGGGCTGCCGGGAGAGGTCAAGCCGAGCGGCTTCCCCTCCGTCCTCCTCTGTGGGAGCTGAGCGTCCTCTGCTCGGTGGATTCAGGTCCAGAGGATGTGGCTGGAGGCTTTGGAAGGTGTTGCTTGCTCTGCTGTGGGTGCCTTTGCCTTCACGTCTATCTTCACGTCTATCGTCTATCAGTTAGTTAAACCAAACCGGCTGGCTTGTGAAGGGACTCTGGGGTGAATTCTATTGCAATGCAAATAATCAAATCATTTATTTTTTCCTTGTTTTAGACCTCCCTGCGCTGTCCCCACTCTCTTCAGGGTGTGGCAGTGTGGTGCAGAAATAATCGTCAGTAAGACAAACCCTTACATAGCCCTTCTTCCAGGGTGGGCCCTGGTCTAGGTACTTTATATGCATAATACTTCATTCATTCCCCAGAGAACTCTGGGAGGTAGGTGTGTGAGGTGTACAGCTGTCCTCACATTTGGCTTTAAATAAATTAACTTCTCTGATCCTCAACTTCTTCATTTTATTAAGTAGATGTGATCATTGTTTTTATGTGGATTGAATAATAAAGTGCACATGGTAAGTGCTTCATGAATATATGTAATATATTATGTAATACATCACGTATATATGTGATATATAATATATTATATATACTATATGTATTTGTATATATACTACATATTACATAATATGGTATATATACTTGGTCCTTCATATCCACATTTTATGTATTAGTGAATTCATCTAATCACAGGTGAAAAATATTTTTTAAGAAAGGTACGTGGATGCTAACATGTACTGTGTGGCATTAGGCCTACGATGGTTGCAGAGGGTTGCAAATGTGCTGAATACAGATTTCTTCCTTGTCATGATTCCCGAAACGATACAGTTTAACAACATTCATACAGCATTTCCATTGCATTAGGTATTGTAAGTAGTCTAGAGAGGGTTTAAAGTATACAGGAGAATGTATGTAGGTTATATGTAAACACAACACGATTTTATATAAAGGACTGGAGCATTTGAGAAGTCTTGTATCTGTGGGGGGTCCTGAAGCCAATCCCCTGAGGTTACTGAGGGACAACTATGTATGTAATGTATGCATGCATGTATATAATATGCATGTACCTATATGTATGTGTGTGTTTATATAGACAGATATAAGTATACATGCAAATTAGGGGGTTGGGGTTCAGGAGAAAGTGTCTGGGGTAGAAGCCGTGGTGTCTCCAGGCCCCTTCCTGGGTCGCACTGAGCAGGAGGGGGGAGGAGCCAGCTGGGTCCCTGGGCAGTGATGCTGTGTCCTGGGTGGAAGGGCTGCTGCTGCAGTGGTGGCCTGGAAGCCAGTAAGCAAGCATGAGGACAGCCTGGGGGAGGCCCTTGGCCTCTTATTCCAAGTGCCACAGCCATTCCAGCTCAGCTCTGGTCACCTTACCGGCTAGCTCTTTGCTTTGGTGGTGCTGCAGGGTGACCAACCATGGAGGCTGGGCCAGGACTGATGGGTTTCCTGGGACATAACACAGGACTTTCAGTGCCAGGACCAGGCTAGTTCCAACCAGGCCCGGATAAATTGGTTACCCTCATATAAACCTCTAGAGCCTCCGTGCCTGGGCTCATGGGCTTTCCCCGCCTGTAATGCCCTTTCTGCCACCTGCGTGTCTCGCCAGCCCACCCAGTCATGCCTCACTCCCTCTGCATCCTCCCCGGAGCTCTGGCTGGGTTCAGTGCTCCTCCCTGGCTATTCCCATGTGCTCTTCTGCTCTATTGCACTTCCTTATAATTGTCTGACTGCCCTCCCTGCCCCAAATTATTTAACGAACCTTTATGTAAGCACAATCCAGCTTTAACAATTATCAATGTGGATTTTTTCATTTGTTCCCCTCCCACATTTTTATTTTTTAGCATTTTAAAGTGTCAACCTGTGGTCATTGTGCCAATTCAACGCCAACAGGAATCCCCAATTTAAGGTGCAGTGAAGAAGGAAACTGTATTTAGTGCAAAAAGCTCAGTAGTGATACAGCACAGCTCCGAGAATAGCACGGCTATAGAACAGCTCTGGGGCCAGGCACCTCTCTGCTAGACAGCTTTGCCCTGCTCCTTGATGGTCTGCTTCATTCCTCTCTGGGCTGTTTCAGCTCAGCCAGGGAGACACAGGTCTTCCTTGCATGCAGAATAGGGGATATATGCTCTCCTAGCCAATGGGGAGCTGGCTGATGTGGACAAACGGCTCCCTGCCCCACACCCCCCTCCCTGATTGGCCCATCCCCATGCAAATGAGGGCTCCGCATCCTTGCAGTTGATTGGCTCCTAAGGCACTGTTTTAACTGGTTAGAATTGAGCCACTCTGATTGGTCAGACCCTAGCAACTGTGATTGGATGGGGAAATCCTCAATCCTACTGGTTGAAAGAGGATTCCAGGAAAACTTTATAAAGGCTGGGTCAGACACAAGAACACAGTGCAGGCAGTTGAGCTCTGGAGTGGGTGGTTTGGTGCAGAGGTAGGCAGTTCCACAGAGAGATTGGCAGTTTAACTCAAACTTCTCCGTGAAGTGCAGTTTGTGTGAGAGGCCCCCCGCCTGTGCAGAAATGGCTGTTGGGCTTTGTTTTTAAAAATTTAGCCCAGTTAGCCACCAGGAGCCCTTCTTGGTAGTTGTCCTTTTCTTTCTCAAGGCTCACAAATACAAACCCAGACCTGTCGTCTTTAGCTCATCCTTGCCAGTGGAGATTTGTATCACTAACAGATAAGAGCTCCCTTCCTTCTCTTCCTCTTTTTCTCTTTTTAAAGACAGCAACCACCATGCCAGCACAATCATACCTGATTATGTGGTGGTACTAACATTCCTTACTGTTACAATATTCACTTTCACATGTCCCTTACTGTCTCAACAACATCTTTTTGTGGGCAGGTCTCCATAGAACAGGATCTTTACAAGTACCAGCCCTTCCTCCTCCTAGCGGTATCTCCCAAGTTTCATTCCATCAGTAGTAGCCACTCCCACCTCTGTTCACAGTTCAGTTTTTGGTGGTGCCAGGTCGTCTGCCTTGAGAACTCCCACATTCTGGACTTGGTTGCTTGCTCATGGATTGTTTCACATTTTCTCTCTTCTGTAAGGACCTTGTCTGGCCTCAATTTCTGCTGCAGCCTGGGCTTCTAGAGTAGTGCCTTGGCCTGGAGAGGGTGCCCAGTCAATACGAATAAGTCACCAAGTGAACATTCACCAGGCACCTTACAACGAATAGAGGCCTCTTGCCTACACGTCATTTGGTCCTCGTGGTAGCTGTGAGACATGGGCAGGGCTACATTTTGCCTGTGCTTCTCAATTGTGCTGCTGGGACAGGCCACTAAGACTGAGACCAACATGCAGAGATAACGCCCCACCTCCCCTCTCTGCCTCCCCTATCAAGCCATGGGGATTCCCAAACAGGGACTCCCAGGTGAACTAGGGTCTCCGAGTCCTCTTCAGAGGAGGCCTCCTTGAGTGGGAGGTCCTGAGGGGCCCCGGGTTCTTCCCACCAAAGCCAGCCCAGAGCAGCAGTGGGTTCTGACTGTGGGGAGGGAGTCTGGGGCTGGGTGCCAGCAAGGGAGCGAATAGAGGCCTCACTGTGGGCTGTGGGCTACACATATCAGGAAGACGTGTCCATGCCCACACCCTGGCCTTGCACGCTATCTGTACCAATGTCTTTCTGTCATAGCCTAAAATCCACCGTGGTGGCTCATTATCTTAAAAAAACAAAAATGAAAACAAAACCAACCAAACCAAAACAAAAAATAAAACACAAAACCCCTAAACCATCATCACTCTTGGAGAATATGTTCAGAGTGAGCCTTTGCTTCCACCCCAGTGACACTTCTGTCCCAGCTTGTGCAGACCCAAGGGCAGGGCAAGCTACTTAGACAGAAGCACTATGGGAGGCAAGACTGTGGGGTGTGGGCTCCAGTCCCTGCGGCAGATCCCGTAGATCTGGTGGGTGTGGGCAAGAGGAGGCCCCCTGGGCCCACAAGGGCCTGGGCTCCTTCTGAGGCAGTGAGAAGCTTGTTTGTTTTCCAGGGTCCAGGAGAGTCGTGTGAAGCAATCACTCAAGTGAGACAGCCGCAGGGAGAGGGCACCGCCTTCCACCCACTCTTCCCCTGTGTTCATCTTCTCCTCTTTTTATTTCCCATCAGGGAGGGGCACACGCCAAAGAGATGGGACTCTCTGGCCCTAAGTGTCTCCTGATCTGCTGCGTGGTCCTCTTGAGAAACTGTTCATTAAGGCTGCCCCCATCTGTTCTCTCAGGCTGGGTCCAGCAGCTCCTTTCCAGGCCACATGGGGCCCACAGCTAGGCTCTGAGGGCCAGTTCCTCCAGCTGCCTCCAGTCGTTGCTTTCCTCCTTCTCCTCACCTCTCTGATGCTCCTTGTCTGGTCTCTGTCCGTCTTCCTTCTTGTCTGCTGCTTCACATACATGACAGTGCTCAAGGTGGCCATTTCCTTGGGGGAGTCAAGGAGATGCTGACTCTTTCTCTATCAGTACATAGTCATTGAGCAGAGGGTGTTCGGGTTGGCAGCAGGGCCAGGTCCTGTGTCGGGAATGGCGAGCACTACAGAGGCGATGGGAATCTTATAATGTGGGGGTGGGTGGGGGAGCTGGGCACAGGGAGAGTTTACGAGAACAAGTGAGAGTGGAGCAGGGGAGGAGGGAACATCTTTGTGATGGGTGGTTCCCAGGTGAGCAATACCTGCCAGGACATTTTCAGTTGGTCTGAGTCCCTCAAAGGAGCCAGCCTGGGACTGAGTGGATGGTCTTCAGTCCAGGGCCTGGACTACCTAGCATGGGGGTGTGGTCACAGGGCAGAGGTGGCCTGCTCTTTGGGTGCGGCTGCCACCTAGTGGTCAATTTTAGGTAGTGTCGCCATCTGGGGTTGCTTCAGTTATCCCTGGGTGGTCCTTGACCAGCAATTGGGCTCTGGCCTAGTAATTAACACTGGACTTGAAGCTGGAAAAGTCAACTTCACAATATTTTCTGATAAATACAATCTCACAAAAATGGTCACCACAGTTGCAAAATTTTAGAGAATTAAATTATTATTTTGAATAATTTAAACGATTCATATATTCATCACTTCATCAAATATTTACTGTGGATCTATTAAACTCCAGGCACTGTTTTAGGCAAGGCACTGGACGACTTGATGCCCTTGATGAAGTATACAATTCATGTGGCAAATGAAAGGCACCTAAGCTAACAATTCCCACCCCGAAGGAAACACTCTCCTACACAGGTATGTCTGTGCTATGCTTTGAGCATACAAAGGAGGATCGTTGTAAAACAGGTTGACCTAGAGTGGTAGGTTCAGCAGAAGAAAGTTATGGCAAAGATGAGCCTTGAAAGGGATATAGGAGCCAGTAAAAAAAGATGGAGGGGATGGAGGCCTTGGTGGTGGAGATGGAGGGGATAGCTCTGGCTTCCATGAGGGGACTGAGGTCCAAGTCCAGGCCAGTGGACTAGCTGCAAGTCACAGGTCATCCTTGACGCCCTGCCAAGGAAGCTGGACATTAGTCCATGGGCGATGCAAAATCATGGAGGGCCACCGTCCCTGACTTAAGAACAAATACTTTCTCGAGAGAATAAAAAGGTGAGCTATGAACTGGAAGAAAACATTTGCAAACCAAAGACTAGTACCAAGAATATATATAAAGAAACCTCAAAACTCAACAATGAGAAGCTAAACTATCCAATTTAGAAATGGGCAAAAGTCATCAGCAGACACTTCACCAAGGAGGATATATAGATGGCGAATGACCACATGAGTGACATTCAACATCACTGGCCATGAGGGAATGCAAATAAAAACATGACAAGATACCATTGCGCACCCCTCTGACTAGCTAAAACTTAAAGTTTAAGGAGAAGAAGCTGACCGTATTACTGAGTGCTGGGGAGGATGCAGAGCAGCGGGTGCTGGCAAACACTGCTGGTGGGAGTACAGGTGGTACAGCTGCCCTGGAAACAGGTCAGCCTTTAACGATAACTACACACATACCGTAGGTTCCTGAAGTCTGTTTTGAGCCATTACTGTGTTTGGATGACACAAATTTAATTTCAGTCAATTTAGTTTTCCTCTTTATTTTTTTTTCTGGGGTTGCTCTGAGTTTGGGGAGGTTAGGGCTTGGAGAGAGGGCATCTGAAATTTAGGTTGTCCATACCTGCTGCTCCCCAGCAGGTCACTGTTGAGCCTTTGCTGGTTCAGCTTCATGGCCCTGTGGGGTTCCAGGGCCTCACCTCTACTTCTCCTCCACCCTCGGGCCCTCGGGGGGCCTGTTGCTTCCACACTGCCACTGGGCACGAAGAACCACCCCAGCAGCCGTCTGTGGCAATATTCCTCTAGTTTTGCAAACAGCCGCCTCTCATTACATCTGGTCGCCTCCCTGCCCCTTTTCCAGACCTCCATGTGGCAGGACTTCAGTCTCCTTTGCTGCATTTCCCACCCCCCAACATAACTGAGCTCTTCATTGCATGGGCCTCAGGCCAGGCACTGGGGTGCTGGGCTCCTGTTTCCAGAAATCATCAATGTCTGTGTTTTCTCCCCTTGCCCTGTGCTATAGACTTACTTGTACCCATCCCATCCCCAAGCTCACATGTTGAAGCCCTCTGGTGTGACTGTATTTGGAGACAGTGCTTTCAAGGAGGTAAAGGTTAAATGAGGTCATATAGGTGGGGCTCTAATCTAACAGGATTGTTGTCCTTATAAGAGGAGGAAGAGACCCCAGGAGCACTTGCACACAGAGGAAAGAACATGTGAGGCTACCGAGAGGAGGCGGCCATCAGCAAGCTAAGAAGAGACGCTTCCCGAAGAAGCCATCTCTGCCAAGACCTTGGTCTTGGACGTCCAGCCTCCAGAACTGTGAGAAAATAAATGTCTGTTGTGTGAGCCCCCACTGTGGTATTTTGTTAGGGCAGCCCAAGCAGACTAATACACCTCCTGATTCTCTTACTTCCCCTCACCCCAGTGAATGCTTCTCTGCTGTTGACTGTGGGGTGGTGGGGTGATGCGGATAGCAGTGGATGGGGGAGAAGCTTCTCTCCTTTCAAGACGTTTTTCCTGAACTCCGTCATTTAGGTGGCATGCCCTTTGGCTCTTATCCATGCTCCCACCAGTCCAAACAGGCTTTTCAGGAGGCAGGGCCCAAGCTGATCAGCCAAGATGGATTTTAACCAAGAACGACAGTGAACACACTGTGTGGAAGAAGGCACATCAGCGTAGGAGTATGGCAAGGACTCTCGTCTCAGATTCCTTCAGCATCACGCTTGAGGGCATTGTGGCACTGCATCCACAAAAGGAACAGTGTTAGTTTCTTTCACTCACACAAAGCCATGGACCAGGATCTTAGCTGTGGGAAGACCTCAGATCTTGGTAACTCTTGAAAGTGCCACAGGTGTGAGGGCCAGTCTGACCATGACCACAGAAGGAGCTTGCCCAAAGAGCAGAGCCCAGAGCCTCCCAGAGACGTGGAGAGGGAGGCAGGTCGTGCTGGCCTGAAGCCAACCTGCCGCTAGACTTCTTTTGTGAGACACTCCGGGTCCTTACTGTTTAAGCCACTCAAAAAAGCATTTCTGTGGCTTGCAGTGGAAATAATGCGCTCACTGTATCCAGGCCCCTGGATCCTGCAGGGCTGTGGCAGGAGCAGGCTTCGCCAGGCTGCCGAGCAACAGCACCACCCAAACGTTCCATTAATTGATCCCCTTGGGACAGATTTCCTTTTTAAGTTTGTACCACTTCCTTTCACATTCTGCTGGATAGCACTTAGTCACACAGTCGCAGCTAACTGCAAGCGAGGGTAAGAAATGTACAGTCTAGCCCTGTGTTCAGAGAAGTAGTAAATAGGTTCCGATGGAATGCGAGCAGTCTTGGCTATAGTGCTGACCAAAACCTGTATCTCATCGTCTCCCTCTGCATTAGTTATCTATCGCCACGTAACAAAGCATCCCCCAACCTAGCAGACTAGCACAATAAACAGTTCCTGTGAGTCAAGAATTTGGGAACAGTTTAGCTGGCTGTTTCCAGCTTAGGGCCTTGCAGGAGGCTGTGGTTAAGATGTCAGCAAGTCAGGTGAAGGCTTGCTTGAGGCCGGAGGATGCGCTTCCAGAGCGATTTGCTTCTGGCTCCACAGGGTCTGGGAAATCAATGCTGCGTGCCGGCTGGAGCCTTCGGTTCCTTCACGTATGGACCTCTCCTCAGGGCTCTTTCGTGTCCTCAGGACCGGGCTCTTTGCTTCCCCCACAATGAGCGATCCCACGTGCGACCTCGTCTCAGGAACCCCACAGTCATTTCTGCCACGTTCTGTGTATTTGAAACAGATGCCTAAGGACCACGCTTAATCCAGGGAAAAGAAATCAGGCTTTTCTTCTCAAAAGAAGTTTTATCCAAAAATTTGTAGACATATAGCAGTCCTTGAATAACACTGTGTCATTCAACATTGTTTTAACATCAATGAGATGCCGGAGGAACTTAATGGTATGTCAATTAATTAGCCAATGCTGAGATTGTTTAATATGCCATTTTACTTAAAGCTGCAGGACCTCTCAATGACATTAAGTGAGGACTTGCTGTATTTTAAAATTAGTACACCTAAAAGGAAGGTGTGGTCGTGAGACAAAGCTCAAGATGATGAATATGGAGGACATGTAGTCGGGCTTCCAGGACAGCTGCTTAAAAGGGTGGGCACACGGGCCTGATGGCCCTTTCACCGTCCTTCTTACGGCTGTCTGGACTGTGAGTGGGACGACTGTCGCTGCATCTGGGGGCAAGAACCGTGTGTGGAGGAAGGACCCAAGCAGCAAAGGGATTGGAGCAGAAACAAAAGGGGCTGAACACTGATGATGCTGTGGAGGCGCGACAACAGCCCCGGGCCTGCTGCTTCCGGACTTCCGGACTTCCGGACTGAAGAATGGGGAAAATGAATCATTATCTGCTTTAAGCCAGTGTATTTTCAGGGTGAGAGGAGTCTCTATTACAGCCAAATTGCTAACTGATGCCAGGCACTGTCCCGGGCACTGGAGAAACACATTGGAATGAGGAAAGAGTTCTGTCCTCGAGTTTGACGAGGGTAAATGCTGGGTAGCGTGTGACAGAAAAGCAGCAGTTCCCCAAACACACACACAACCTCCCCCACAGCAACAGGAGAAACTTACCAAGTGGAAGGTAATCCCCTCAGAGCCGTGGCTTGGGCTCTTACGTTTACTGCTTCATCTCTTGCACTTCGAACAGAACCAAGGGTATTCAAATGATAATTTATTCAATGTACAAAACAGAAATAGAGCATGTCTTCCAATGAAAAGAAAACTCCTGGAGAGAGAAGATGATGATGGACTTCTTGGATTTCTAGTTGGTTGAAAGACAGAGCCCGTGAGGCAGGGCACTGAGGGACAGGGCTCACACAGGGACCCTCAGGAGGTGGAGGCGAGCTGGTAGTGCATCCCACGTGGCCAACTGTGTGGTCACTTCCAGAGCACAAGGGCTGATGCTGGCATTGGTTCCTGAAGGCTCCAAGGGCTCAGTTCAGCTTGAAAGTGCCTCTCCCGAAAGTCAGAATAGCAATCAAGGAAGACATGGGAAGAGTATCAGTGCATTTAATTAATGAGGTCATTTGTTCTGCGGAGAATCTCGAGGAGACCTCTGAGGAGGACCAGTGCAAAGGACTACACCCCCGAGGATGGACACTTGCTGTCTCGTCCACAAAGACCAGTTCTGCGATGCCAGTTGCTTGATTTAATGGACAGTCACTTGTCCTTTCGCACTCACTTCTCTGTAGGCCTGTGGGGCTCAAGTTCCCCTCCCCAGTGAGGTTCTCACCATGATTACATCACTGCTGCCACTGTTCGTGGCACCCTGGACCCCTGTCTTAGGAATAATGATGGAATTAAACAGCTACGATGTCCTGCTTCCCCCGCTAAAGTTACGGAGGACGCATTCTTGGAGCCTGATCTCGGCCTTCGCCAAGCCAGCAATCGTCACACACTGTCCCTTCCCATCGGTCCAGGGTGGGCTCAGCACCGGGACACTGCCCGGGGCCGCCCGTGCACTCGGCGGTTGTGCTGTGAAAGCAGCCAGACAGTATCTAAAAAGGACAGGCTGTGTTTCCGTAAAACTTTATTTATAAAAACAGGTGGTGGGCAGGGTTGGCCCATGGACTATAATTTGCCACAAGATACAGGGGCGCCAGATCTACTCACCAATTTTTCAATTATGTAAACAAATAAATCCCCTTTTCTCCCTTAAACCAATACGAGGTGCATTTCCCTCTTTCCGGGCAGAAATAGCGCTTTCTAATCACACAGCAGGGACGTGGGGGAGGCAGCCGCGGCCCTGCCTCAGAGCAGTGCTTCTCCAACTCCGCTGCCCAAGTGGTCCTGAGAGGAGGTCGAGACAAACCCGAGTCGGGTCCGCCCTGCGGCTGTGGGGCCCAGTACACGCATGCGCACGCCTACTAAGGTCCCAGGGAGGCGGCTGCTGCTGGTAGGTGGACAGTGCGTTATCAAGGATGCCCTGGATCGGCATTCTCCAGCCTTAGCGAGTTCCAGAATCATCGGGGGGGGGGGGGGGGGGGGGGGTGTTGCTTGTTCAAACACAGGGCATTGGTGCTGGGCCCAGAGCTTGTGATTCAGTCAGTCTTGGGGGGGGGGGGGGGGATGGGTAGGCGGTGATTTGCACGTTAAAGAAGCTCCGCGGGGGTGCTGGTGCTGCGGGTCCTGGACACCCCTTTGAGTAATGATTCTTTGGAGGGCCCTCTTTCAGTGGTGCCCCTCTCCACAGGCAAAGGGGCTGTGGGGCAGAGGGCCCATCCTCCTGGCTCCAGACTGTGCTCTGCAACTTGGGATCTCAGAATTCTTCGTCCAAGCAGCTGGAGTCGGTTTCCAGAGCCTGCAGGGCGTCTATTCACAATGAGTGGAAAAGGCATATGCATGGATGCCTAGGCTGTGTGAGGCCCTCGCAGTTGGGGACAGAGCCAGGGTTGAGAACTGAGGGGCTGGGATCAGAGCCCAAGCCTTGCTGCTCTGAAGGAGCAGGTGGAGTAGCTTCCTCCACTTGGGACCATCCTGACCAGGAGCAAGGGCATGAACAATAAGGAGCATGGGCCCTGGGGGCTGGCATGCAGTGGTCCCCCTCAGTGTGGTCTCCCCTTCCCGGAGACCCCTGGTCAGCTGTGGTCTGAAAATATTAAATGGATAATCCCAGAAATAAACAATTCATACGTTTCCTGCTGAACACTGTTCTGAGTACTGTGATGAAATCTCCTGCTGTCCTGCTCCGTCCGCCTGGGACGTGAGTCACCCCTTTGTCCAGTGTCTGCACACTGCAGAAACTCCCTGCCTGCTAGTCACAGAGCCCTCTCGGTTATCTCTGTATCAGCTGCCTCGGTATCACAGGGCTTGAGTGCCGGTTGCCCTTATTTTACGTGATAATGGCTCAAAAGTGTCAGTCTAGTGATGCTGGCCATTTGGACATGCTGAAGAGAAGCTGAAAAGTGCTCCGTTTAGGTGAAAAGGTGAGTACGGTACAAGGTACAGGGTGGGGCAAAAGCAGGCCCACAGTTGTCTGGATGGGAAATAATACAAGAATAGACTCTGTGTTTTGCATACTCACAACAAACCTACCTTTGCCTCACCCTGTATTTTGAGAGAGACCACATTCACATAACTTCTATTATAGTATGTTGTTATAACTGCTCTATTTTATTATTAGTTATTATTGTTCATTTCTTTTTTTAGTCCTTACCTGAGGATACATTTGTTGATTTTAAAGAGAGAGAAAAGGGGGTGTTTAGAGAGAGAGAAACGTCGATGTGAGAGAGCAACATCAATCAGCTGCCTCCCGCACACACACTGACCAGTGATCAGACCTGAAACCTAGGCATGTGCCCTGACCAGGGATCAGACCTGTAGAGACTCTTGGTGCAAGGGAGGATGCTCCAACCGACTGAGTCATCTGCCCAGGGCTATTGTAAATCTCTTACTGTGCCTAATTTACAAATTAAACTTTATCATAAGTATGTATGTATAGGAAAAAATAGTACATAAAAGGTTCAAATATGTGGTTTCATGTATCCACTGGGGTGTTTTGGAATGTATCCCCCATGAATAAGGGGGCACTACCACACTTAAGTTTGACCCTTAACTCTGATCCTTACTTACTGAGTAATCTCAGTCAAGTTACTTAACCTCTCTGAGTCTAGTCTCTGCATCTGTAAAATTGAAATAATGCCAGATACCTACTTTACTGGTATTTTGGTAAGAATAAAGGCAATACAGTATAGAAAGCATTTAGTGCAGGTCTTGGCACCTAACAAATGTTGGCTATTGTTCTCATTGCTGTTGGCTGCTGTTTCATGAAGTCCCCGGGGGCTCCATGTTCTTCTCGGCTGTCCTCTCCTTGCATCACACAGAGCGGCCCATCTCTGAGCAGGGCTCTGGCAGCTTTGCTCTCTCCTGCGCTCATCCTTGAGTCCTAGTCTTACAGGACTAGTAAAGGATGTTAGAATCCAGAAGATAGCATGTCTTTTTATAAATGGCTACTCTAAATTAGCAATTTTATAGGAAAATGGTACTCATATTTTTGCCACTGTAATTAGAAAGTTCATGAGACTATCTATTTGTGGTCTAGACAATGACATTTGTTGAAAGCGAACACCCATAATTATCTGACCCTTGCTTCTGTTCTTCAAAAGTGTAATGATGTTTTCCTTGCCTTTGTAATTACTTTAGCTGCAGTGGCGAATATGAATGCTTAGGCAGACCCACACTCTGAGGCATGCTGGTGTGTGGGCACGTGTGAGGAATGCCTCTCCTTATGTGTGTGTGTGTGTGTGTGTGTGAGAGTTCCAAACCCAGCCACAGCAATAATAATAGAACTTGTTGTTTATTTGCATCAGTCTTTATCATCGAGAATACGGCTGCCCCTAAGACTTTCTACGGTAACAGAAATGTCTTTTATGTATTCTGTCCACTACATCGCCACTACCCACCTTGGCTATGAGGACTTTGAAAAGTGGCTAATGTGAATTTTTCATTTGTTTAACTTTAATTAATGTCTATTTAACCCAAGTGCTTACTGCATGGACAGTGTAGATGAAGAAGGCACATGCCTGTTGAGCTTCCCCACCTTCTGTGAGGGGAATGGAGGGACGCATCACCTCTGAAAGGTGGAGCAGCACTCTGGCTGCCTGCTGTGCAGGTGCAGCCGGTGCTCAGCAATCACATGATTTGAAATCTGTGTTGCAGGGGGCGTTCCCCATATTTCCTCAGAATAGTCTGTAGTCAGGCTACCTCAGGGGGTATAATCTTCAGTAATTTGAATAATGACAATAGTAAGACTTTGTGTGTGTTTTTAAAATATTTTATTTATTTATAGAGAGGGGAAAGGAGGGAGAAAGAAGGGGAGTGAAACACCAATGTGTGGTTGTCCCCCGAGTACCCCCTACTGGGGACCTGGTGTGCAACCCTGGCATGTGCCCCGACTGGGAATCTAACCTGTGACGCTTTGGTTCGCAGGTCCATGCTATATCCACTGAGCTACACCAGCCAGGGAAAATTTGTGTTTTTCTATTACAGACATTGTCCTACCCTACATTCGCAAATAACTGGTAGTTCTACAGGGATAAATTTGTTAATTTTTCCCAATAAATCTCTATTTCTCCCCATAAAATTTATTGTTAAATAGAGATTTTGTTCTTGCCTTTGGAAGGAACTGTTAACCTTCTGACTAATGCACTGTATAAATGAAAGGCAGATCGTCCAACAGAGGGAAATATTTGAAGTGTATGTAGTATACAAAAAGTTAAAATACTTCACATGTAAAACATTCTAGTAGATTACTCTGGACAGGCAAGTTGTCTGTTGGGGACTGGGCTGCCATCTGAGAATGCCTGTCACACTTGAAGCCTATTTCTATGGTGTGTCTTACTTCTGGGACACCGTGCTCTATGCCAATGAGTGATTTGGCTCCATGGGGATATTTGGCAATTTCAGGAGACATTTTAGTTGCCACAACTTGTGGGGAAGGTGCTCCTGGCATCTAGTGGGTACAGGTTAGGGATTCTGACAAATATTTTACAATGCATGGACCAACTCCCTACAACAAATAAATATCTGGTCCCAAATGTCAATATTGCTCAACTCAATAGCAGCTCAAAATGTGGGTGTTGCTACTCAAAGTGTGGGCATTGGAACAGTATTACAGGCATTACTTGGGAATTTGTAAGAATTTTAGGACCTGATGCCCCATCCTGGACCTACTCAATCAGAATCTACCTTTTCACAGGATTCCTAGATGACTGGTGCATGCTTTATCATTTGAGAAACTCTGCTCCATCATGTCATGAGCCCCATGTAAGGGTCAGACCTGATTGCTTCGGGGCAGCCGATCAGTAGGCTGAATAACAGCCTGGTGGTGCATCCACTGTCTCCAATAGGGGCACTCATCACTAAACAGAGCACTTGGCACTCTCTGAGAGTATGGATGTAAAACGCATAGAGAAACTTAGTCATCATAGTGGGAGGGCTAGCCTAAGCAGGAAGATAGAGCCACAGGAAGCTCAAGCTACATGTAGCAAGTGCCGGAGGTACAGAGGGGCTGGTGGCATCAGAGAGCACCTGAGTACCAACAGTGGCAGCGAGTGAGACTAGCTGCTGGGACCTGCCACTGAGAGAAAGTCATCTCATGGCGTCACTTGTGTTATCTTGAATTTTGAATTCTGTCAGTTTCTTTTCTTCCACAAATCCAAATCTTTGGCTGTTTCTGACCTCCCTACTCCATCAGCAGAAGTGGCTGCTTCTGTGGAGCCTGAGAAAGCCTAATTCGTTCATGAACCAATATGAAGGAGATAAACACTCCAACAGAAAAAAAAACAGAGAAGACAAAAGAGCAACATTCAAAATTCAGAGTTGTTCTTATATACTAGGGGTAAGCAATTAGAAATGTCAGGTTTTCAGTATGAAGAAAAACTGCAAAATTGTTCAGAAAGACACAAAGGAAGACACGAATATACAGAGATATGTCCCTGGTGGAAAGTCCTAATATTGTTAATAGGTCAATTCTATACAAATTAACCTATAAATACATAGAAATTCAAATAAGAGCCCTCAGAAATGTTCATGGAGTTCCTCAAGTTAAAGAACTTCTCAAGCCTAGAAAGGTTAAAAATACAGTCAATGGTTTGGAGGGGTGGAGATACTCCTGACAAAGACATAATGGTGACACAATATGGGACTGATGGATAAGTAGCTTGAGGTGTGAGTGGAACAGACAGACCCAGGTGCACATGGGACTGCAGTAGTGACCACGGCAGCACGGTCAGTGGGGAGGATGGATGTTCAGCCCCACTTCGTGCTGTTGTGGTGAAACTGTGAAACAAATGTCCCACAATGGGAAATTAATAGAGTACCTTTTAAGACTATATGCCCATTAAATGACAAAATAAATATTGGCCCAGAGAGAGGTTCATGATATACTGCTAAATTAAAAAAAAACCCCACAGTTTACAAAACAAAAGTGTAGAATGATCCACATGTGCTAAATACACACACATATGTGTATGTTTATATTTACAAAAATCACAGATGCACATGTTATCCTGTCCCATTTTTCAAAACCAGCTTTGATGGAGGCACTAAATGTAGACAACATGAGTAGCTTCAGCGCCTCCACTTGGTTGGGTTTAGAATTAAGCCTTGCCTCCCAATCTCAGCTGCAGTGTCTAGCCTTGAAGCTGGGCTCCCATGTGGCTCCCTGAACTACCTTTGTGGTTGGCCACATTCCCAACCATGGCTTCAGGGAAAAGCCCCAGGGTCACAACTCCTCCCCATGATTTTCCTTCTTTCCCTTCCCATCCTGCTAGGTCCTCCCAATGTGTTCCAGTGCTCGTGAGTCAGAGAACTATCACAGTCACATAGACTTCACTATCAATCTAAGCAAGACAGAGTGGCTCTGTCTGAAAAGTAAGACCATGTAAAACTCCACAAAGACAACAGGGGGAGGACCATTAACTATAGAGGCCTGGGATCCCCATTCCCATCTCCTGAGTGGGCAGTCCAGAACAACCCCCCCAGTCCTAGCAGATCATTTACCCTTTCCATCCTCCTCCCAAATTTCTGGAATTGAGAACAAGGTAACTGCATCGTGTGAACACTGTGCTTGGCACACCCAGCCTGCCCACTGCATCTGGTGCACACAAGTCAGGACCTGTAAGCACATCCTCTCTTGTCCTGACCACCCTCCAACCTGTTCCTGCCTCGAAGTTACAGGGCAATGAGGTTAGGAACACAAGGTGGCGAGACCTGTTGCAGCTGGCTATATTCCTGAACAAAAATTCTTTCCATTGCTTCTGCAGAGTCTCCCTGCCTGGCGTTTCACCCATAGAATCAGGTTGATAATTAAAACATATCCAGCAGGAGCCTCATCCACAGGAGTCACTATGTGCTTCTTTTTGAAACCATTGTCACCAAATATGAAAACACATCTTACAAGGTGAGTGTTATCAGAAGGGCTTAGCAGCCTCAGCTTTCCTGTTGCCCAGTTTAGGCGAACATGCCATCAGTTGCCGTGTCACAGACCCAGAATATCTGGAGTGTGACCATCACTGAGAATGCTCCTTGTTGTCATGAAACAGTCAGACCACCTGCAGTGGGTTCAGCCTGGGAGAATATTTCAGAACCTTTCTGCTGAGAGAAGTATGAAACTGCCTCTGCTAGGATGTATACCTAATTCCATAATTTAAAAAGTTGGGGTTGTTGTTATAATGGTGAAATATCCCAACAAGCTCAAGTTTAGTACACTCATTAGTGACAGTGTTTGTGCTTCCTAACAGTTTTAGGGGAAATTTAGGGGTGGTGATAGAATCAAACATTGGGTTTGGGAATAAAGAGACTTGAGTTCTAACACCAGGTCTCCTGCCACTGGTTTATGGGCCTTTATCCAAACATCGTCATGTTAAACATCAGTTTCTTTACCTGTGAAGTAGGTAGGACTGGACAAGCCTCAGCTGGCTGCTGCCCAGATCTGGTAGTCAGCAAGTGCACAGAGGGACACCCACTGCAATTATCAAAATGCTCCAATATTCCATACTGATTTTGCCCAGTGCCTCTTTTCTACTCCAGCTGTAGGTTCCTTCACCTGCATATCCCCATCATTCATCAACTAAGGTTTAATATCTGGTCCAGCAGGGTCTTCTGACAGCATGGCTGTGAGGTCCCTTTCGAGTCTTTTGTGCTCTGACATGCCCATGGCTAAATGTTCTCATTAATATCCCTGTGATAGCCATGCCCTCAGGGAAGAGCATTGCCCACAGTACTAATTAGTAGCTATTTGCATTTCCAAAAAGCAAAGAGAAGTGATTTTTAGAGTTTTCCATTTGTCCCTGCTTCTAGCCAAGTAGGGTCAAGCACTGATTTCTGGCTGTGTCGACAAATACACACAGTTGTCCTTATAGTTCATAAATAGAAGAGAATCCCATGAATGGATAATTCAGGCAAGGGTTAGACTGCAGAGGACCTTGGCTTTGAGATAATTAGATTTCATTATGCAAATACAATATGAATACTAAAAGCACCTAAATAAAATTGTGTTCAAGCACCTGAGTCGAGTCACTCTTTAGATGGCAGCCACTGAAGGGACGGGGGTCACAGCTGGACTGTCCCTGCACGCCGGTCATCCCTGTTGACAAAGGCCCTGTTGACATCCCTGTTCACTTATCTGTCTCATCCCAAGGCCATGTTTAATATCTTTGAATGCCTATGCCGTGTTTACTCATTCATTCAATAGTCATCAAGACTTGCTCCGTGCCAGGGATCTGAACTAATTGCTGGAAGTGAAGGCATCACAGAACATCCTCACTGAAGGAGCCTCCAGTCCAGTAGAGGAACAGACACAGTAACAAAACGTGTGTCCATGAAGACTGCAAACAGGCAAATTCTTTGTTGGAAACTGTTTGGTCATTGCCCCTGGCCTCCTGGTTGTGTTCGTCAAAGACCACGTCCCCACTGTTTCCAAAATGCCCACCTTGCCTGACTCTCCTCATTCCCTCCTGTTTCCCAGTCTGCTCTGTCACGCTCACCTTGCAGGCTTCTCTCCCTTTCCTTTCTTTTTTAAAAATTAATTTATTGTTTTAAATTGTTGACACTATTATAAATGTCCCCCAGTTTCCCCCACATTCGCCCTCTTCCACTCAGCTCCCGCCCCAACCCTGGCCTTCACCCCCTGTTGTCTGTGTCCATAGGTTATGTATGTATGTATGTATGTATGTATGTATGCATGTTCTTTGGCTAATCTCCTCCAGTCCCCCTCAGTCCCCTCCCCTCGGAGATCTGTTGGTCTCTTCCATGTGTGCATGTCTCTCGTCCTGTTTTGTTTGTCAGTTTATTTTGTTCATTAGATTCCACATGGGAGTGAGATGATATGGTATTTGTCTTTCTCTGACTGGCTTGTTTTGCTTAGCATAATGTTCTCCAGGTCCATTCATGCTGTTGAAAGAGGTAAAATTTCCCTTTTTTACATCCAAGTTGTATCCCATTGTGTAAATGTACCACAGCTGTTTTTCTCCCACTACCTACTGAGGGCACTTGGGCTATTCCAGATCTTGCTTCTTTTTCACACAGTTAGAAGTAGGAATACCCTGCAATCACCTTTTCTTCTCATGCTCCCTGCTCTTTTCAGACCACTCCTTTCACTTGTTGTTCTAACTACCACCCCTTGGCCAGTCTCTTAGGTGCAGGGCTCTCCTCCACTTCTCTATGTCCAACAACCCACTAGCGGCCTCCAACTCAACCTGTCCCAAACAGAATTCATTGTTCTCTGAACCTCCCCACCCTGCTTCTACGACAATGTCCTCCATCGCATTAATGACACTGCCGCCCACCAAGTTGGTCAAACGTAATCCTGACCATTACCTGGCATTACTATTCCTTATACTTCATATCCAATGAGCCACTGAATTTTGTTCATTCCACCTCCTCCAGATATCTTGGGCATTTCCCCAGTCTTGCGCCCATCACTTACCTTAGCCTGAGTCCTCACCTGCTCTTGCCTGGATGAGGTAATTTCCAGTGTCTCTAGCTCCACTGTGACACTTCCATGGGAGAAGTGGCATCTGTGGCCACTTCGGATCTGACATGTCCCCAGTAGTCACCACTTGAGGTCTGCTGGGCCTGGGAGCCAATGTCCCCCCTTTTTTGAGACCAGCTCCATCCTGGAAGCCATGTTTGTGGGATGAGGTCCTGAGCTTTGTGTGCCTGCCCCATGGGGCAGCAGCCATGGGTTGCTGAATTAGGCGTGAGCTCTCTGACCCAAGCTGGCTCCATTGAATTCTCGTCCAGAAATTTCGATCTGGGACTCACAAACACCGTGTGTCTCCCGGTGTGTCTAGAACTACTATTCGTAACCTGAGAGCTATAGGGTCACCATGGTCTGCCCTGTTCTTGGAGAAGCAGAAGAAGAGAATCTGCAATGAGAGAAAGAGAAAGCAAAGCAGACACACAGCCATGTAAGCAACATGTGGAAAGAGGCCAACTCTTGGATTTCTGAAGGTTTTCCAGATTCTGACTCTACACCATTCCTGAAAACTATTCCTTCCCTTGGGTTTTATTAAATTTCTGGAAAGTATTATAAGAAATTTCTCCATTTCACTTGAGCTCTCTTGAGCTGATTTCTATTTCTTATTGTCAAATCATTTCAGCTCACACCATGGCATGACCATGTTAATTCTACCCTAACCCCAGGCTCCCCTTGCCTTTGGGTCCAGCCCCAAAGGCCCTGACTAACTTGTTGCCTCCTTTGGCCCTTTTACCATGTTGTCCCCTGTGCTCCAGCCCCCCCAGAAAACCTTCAGTTTTTGGACATGCCGTCCTGTCTTCTGTCTCTGCTTCCACCACACCACTTGCTCGAATGCCTTTTGACCCCTCCACCTACTAACACGGTGCTCACTCTGTCCTCAGGTCTCAACATACGTGCCAGTTCCTCAGGAGGCCAGCTGTCTCGGGCTTCCAGGCTAGGTCTCCGCCCTCTGAAAGGGCACTCCCTTGGTGGTTGGTGTTTTTTTCTTTTCTTTTCTTTTTTGACAACAGTTTACATTCAATATCATTTTGTATTAGTTTCAGGTATACAGCACAGTGGTTAGATAATCATATATTTCACAAAGTGTTCCCCCCAGTATTTACTACCAATGACTTAATCCCTTTACCTTTTCACCCAAGGCCCTCCCCTCTGGCCACCATCAGTCTGTTTTCTGTGCCTATGAGTCTGTTTTGATTTTGTTCATTCTTTTGATTGCACATATAAGTGAGATCATATGGTACTTGTCTTTCTCTGACTGGTTTATCTCCCTTAGCAAAATACCCTCTAGGTCCATCCACCTGTGGCAAATGGTAATATTTCATTCTGTTTTATGGCTGAATAATATTCCATTGTATGTATGTAGCAGAGCTTTTTATCCACTCATCTATTGATGGTGCACTGTATTTCTTTTTGACATTCCCTGCACTCCTCTCTCACCACACTTCAGCTCCTAAGGGTGGAGCCATGTTCGCTTTAGCCCAGCTGTGTGCTCCACCCTCAGTGTCACACCTGGCACATGGACAGCCCTTCAGAACTGTCTATGGATCAATTGATTCTGGTGGAATCATGGAGAGGGAGCAGCCAAGTGCCCAGAGAGCCAGCAGAGGTTTGTTTAGGAGCAGGTGTCTGAGCTGAGCCTTGGGGGACAGGCAGAAGATCTCATCTAAGGCTCTCCCAAGAATTTAGGGACATGGATGGGGTCCATGGGGACAAGTCTGGGCTTTCAGGTAATATGCTCCTATAAATGTGGGACTTCATGCAATATCTTACTTGAAGGGGCTAGTGTGAGGATCAGAAATGGCAAATATACAAGGTCCGGCAGAAGTTAGGCCTGCTTGAGTGTGGTAGGTAGGGTAATAATATGGGTGTAATAATTTATAGTTTTAAGTTGAACATTTCACTTAAAATGTCAGGTGGTGTGCTTGAGTGGGATATTGTTATGTTACAGAATTACATGCTTATGATTTAGTAATAAAAGATTTTGTAATAAAAAGGGGCATTATTTGTGCCAGACCCTGGAGAATAGCTGGCATTTCTTTTCAATAAATGAAAACTGTCATTATTTTCTTTAAATCAAAGCATATACAATGCTATGGGACCTTGAATAACTAATTCCAGCTCCGTGAGCCTCTTTTTAATAATCTATGTCATCACCTACCTTCTCAACCACATTAAACTGTTGTAAGGACTGAGTTCTCTGAACTTCACAATCCTAAGCACAGTCGCTGTTGTTGTTACTATTGTTGATTGCTATAATCATCAGACTGTTGGGCCCACAGTGAGGTGCCCTATACTTAGGAGCCAGGCAGGTATCCTTTTCCTTGGGGAGCTAAACTGTGAAATATGCAAAGTCACAAGAAATACACAGAATGGTTCCCAAACCAGTAACATTTGAATGCAACTTGGTTGAATATATTAGCATAGTAAAAAAGAGTCTGTCAATCATAGAATGGAGTGACAGAAAATGTTGTCACAGAGGCAAACGAGGGCTCAGTGTGGCCTGTGCGGGGAGAAGGGCAGCTCAGCCAGCAGGAGGGATGTGCTTGTTTCCAGAGACAAGGCATGGAGACGTCCTGGGGATGCCAATCCTTTCCTCCCTGCTTCCTGACAGCTTCCTGAGGATCCCGCCCAACCCACAGCTCCAGATGTGACAGGCCTTTGTAGCAAGTGCCCTTCCATGCTGACCCACCACCTGCATGCCGGCCAGGACTAATAGTCAGGAGTGAACGGCAGGGGAAAGCTGGGCTGATCAGTTTCTCTCAGTGTTTGGATCAGCGATGGGGAGATTAAGTTCCTTGGCTGTGGGAGTCACCAGGCTGGAATGTCAGAAGGTCTCTGGGACAGAGGCCACCATCTATGATATGAGTGGCTGCGTTGAAGCCTTCTCAAGCAGAGGAGTAAGAAAACAGTGTCTGCAAGGAGACAAGGATAAATGAGACGCATGGAAAAGCAGAGAGGAAACAGGAGGGGAGAGAATGAAGGCTAGGGAGAGGGAGGCAGCTCCACTAATTTTTCAGGTTTCTAAGTCTTGCTCTGATTCTAAACTGCCTTCCTGTTTTCCTTACACCTCAGTGAGTAGGTATATGTTTCTTCCACGCAACTAAACCATGTCTAAGACAGAATTGTAGCTAACAGACCTGACTATTTCAGTTTTCCTCAGCAAGCTCATCCCACTGTGAGTGAGAAGGTCAGGCTATCCCAGGCAGAGTCGGGTGAGGCTGACAGCCCGGGTCTGCCTCGAAAACTCATGGCCTTCCGCTGCCCTCCAGAGCCATAAACGCTAGCACTTTGTTGCAGGATTTGGTTCCCCCTGTGCTGTATCAGTTTTCTATTGCTCCAGAAATGTATTAATGCAACCTTAGTGGCATAAAACAATATGAATCTATTACTTGCAGTTTTGCAGGTTGGAAGTTCTACGTGGGTCTCACTGAGCTAAAATGAAGGGGTTGGCTGAGCTGCATTCCTTCTGGTGGCCCTAGGGAGGAATCCACCTTCTTTCCTGTTTCAGCTTCTGGGGGCTGCTCACATTCCATGTCTTGGGTCCTGTTTCCCACATTCAAAGCCAGCAACACAGCAGCTTTCTGTTGGCATCTCTTGATTCCAGACTTCCTCTTCTGCCTCTCTGCCACTTTTAAGGCCTCTTGGGATTGCAGTGGGCCCTGCTGGATAAGCCAGACTGATTTCCTCATTTCTAGGCCAGCTGATCAGCAACATTAACTTCATCTGCAACCTTAACTCCCCTTTCCCATGTAACCTAAGAATTCCCAGGTTCCAGGCATTAGAGGATGGACATCTTTGGCTGGGGTTGGGAGCAACATGCCACCTACCAGATGTAGCCTCGCTAAAGGGGAGAAAGAACAAAATATTGATATGTACATTCTTTAAAAATACGCATTTTGGCTTAGGGAGCTTTGGTGCTACCTGAATAGGCTCGTACATTTTCTTTCCCTGACTGGCACACTAAGACCTGAACCCACGCTTTAGT
Source organism: Phyllostomus discolor (assembly GCF_004126475.2). Taxonomy (NCBI): domain Eukaryota; kingdom Metazoa; phylum Chordata; class Mammalia; order Chiroptera; family Phyllostomidae; genus Phyllostomus; species Phyllostomus discolor. Next base: position 68,356,009 of record NC_040910.2, on the reverse strand, counting down.
GAACCTTGACTTGAGGTGCGCATTAAACTTCTCTGTAGCGTTTAAGTTTCCTTCACCATAAAATGCAGATAATAATAGTATCATTTGGGGATTTAAATGAAAATCAAATATGTGTTTTAAAAACATGATAAATGCCTGCTTCCTTGCCTTTCTTCTTTCCTCTCTCTTGCCCGTCGTCAGACCCTCAGGGCCTGGAGGCATGACCCGAGTGGCCCAGTCGTGCTCTTGGTGGGAGGGCTTGTTCCGGCTACAGAAGGGACCTGCTGCTGGGAATGTGAAACCAGCACCGCACCATGACGATGGTCCATAATCTTCTCTTGCTTCTTCTCCACCATATTTTGGGCCTTTTTTTGGGGGGGGGGGTCTCTGGGAGTGTGAATCCCCATAGGGTTTCTCTTTGTCTTTCTTTTCTCGCAGCACAAAATGACAAGGGCCACGGAGTCAAGTATGGGATGTGTGGGGGCTGCCAAGTAGCAGCTGCTGGGGAGGTGGTTTTCAGGGCCTGTGTGGTGGGAGGAGCTGGAGAACCCCACTCACCCACCCACCCCATCCTGCACCCTGGCCTTGGCCCAGAGTGTGCTTCTCCCTGTGCCTTTGAGCAGCTCGCTATTTCTTTAGAGGCTGCCCTGCGTAAGCCTGGGTGAGCTCTGCGCACGCCTGGCCTGTGGCCACGGTCATGGGCTGCTGTCAGGAACATTTGCTCATGACTGAAGGAGCTTCAGAGCCTTGACCTCCGTGCCCTAGTGACACAGGATGGGATGAAGGGAAGGAATTGTCAAACTGGTTTGTGGGAGGAAGACTCAGTCTGGCCGGATTTAAATGGAGCCCCTCCAAAAAGGCAACCAGCGCAGATGTCAGAGCCTTTTCACAAAACATTCTAGAAAGTTACTCCTATTTTAGCTGCAAAAGCGTCTGCTCCCTGAGAAGGATGGTTCCTTTAAACGTTCTTTTCCTTTCTGCTTCAGACACAGCCCCCATGGAACCTCACTGACAGCTCGGGAAACATCATCCCATGCATTAGTGCCTTTTTTTGATTCTTAGATTCCCACAGAATCTCAGAGGCAGATACGCGAGTGTGTAAATCCCAGCTCTCCTGAGAGTAGTGGTCACCTAACCTGAGCTTCAGTTCTCTCCACTGTAAAATGGGGCACTTACTGAGAGCTATTTCCTAGGACTGTTGTGCTGGTTAAAAATCTCCTTGCATAGAACCAGACCCTGATGAAGCGCTTGGGAATTAATATCCATTTTTTCTTTTTTTGGTTCTTTGCACCCAATGGTTGTATGTGCCTTAATTAAAATTAGTTCCCCCTTTTAACAATGTAATATTCAATTACAGAAGGTCCTTCTCGGAAAAGACGGTACCCTCCTTTTTCCCGTCATTCTTCCCTGGGTGCAGCGGACACTTGCCTTTCCAGACCTGAAACTGAAGAAAGGAGGAGTGCCCTTGGGGAGTTAAGCTGCAGGACAACACAGGGGAGCACAGGAAAAATGGGCAGGCAGCTGGAGGAAAAGGCACGGTTTCCAGGTGGGCAGGCCTGGGTCTCAGAAGAGTAAATTACCTGAGGTGCCTCCCAGGAGAGGCCGTAAGCAAACAAAGGGCAGCACCGGAGGCAAACGTCAGCAGGCCCTTGTCAGCACGGTCCGGTCCGGGGAAGAGGGAGCCTCACAGGCGACTGAGACTGAAGCGCTGCCCATTCGCTGGGGCCCGAGGGTGGAGCCAACACTGTTTAAACGTCTCTGGTCCCACGGGTAAGACCATCCTACTCTGGAAATGGAAACACTCGGCTATCTCTATCTCAGCTATGTCGGCGGGATGCCTTGGGCACCAGGTTACAAATCCCCCTTGTTCTCTTTCTAGGCACTCCAGAAATGTTCCGCCAGTGATACGGCTTCTCTCGGAGCTTGCCTACAGAGGCAGAAGGGGCCAATCCTATGGAACTTGAGATTTTAGATCTCGGTGCCATAATTTCTCCCCGTGAATGAAGGAATTGGCGCCTAGGTTTTAAACGTAAGCGCTGGTACTTGGTTAGTGTCCGTACTGAGAGACAGGTCACGTGCAAGCATCAGCTATCAGAGAGTCACAGAAACTCCCCAGGGTAAGTAATAGTTGTCTGAGGCATCTCGTAAGACATTCTGCTGGCCTTTCCTTTTGGTGACGACCAGCTGCCACTCCAAAGAGGGAGCACTAACTGAACTCTTCATCTCCCTCAGTGACAGCCCATGGTGACAGTGTCAGCTGGTGGAGAGAGTCTGGGATTCAGAACCAAATAGACCTCAGTTTGGTTACCTCTCTGCCGCTTTCTAGCTACATGATCTTGGGTGTGGAATTTAACATTTCTGAACACCAATTTCTCCACAGGTGACACAGGGTTCCTCACAGAACTGTTGCAAGGATGACAGCGACAGGGATTAACAAATAGCACCAGGATTGTCATGTGCGTGGAGAGGCAGCCATCAGATGAGGAAGGATGATAAGCTATGGGTCTCTGTTCCATTCTACATTGAGAATCTGTATGTCAGAAACCTCATCCAGTCTGACATATAAGCTTCAGCATCTCCCTGCAGCACGTTGGTCGAATTCAGGTTCAGAAATCAGCAGAGGGGGAGGCACTGTGAGTGCTTCTTCTCTCGCTCCCCCCGGCCCTCCCTGACTCTCTGACAGGCATGGTTGGGCCCTCCTGTATTGAGGAGGAGCGGGAGAACAGGACAGGTGTCTCTTGGCAGTTGAATTTTCTGTCATGGGTGTGCACAGATGACATTTCTCCATGTGGCACTTCTGTGAACTCCTCCGTGAGCCCTCTGGTTGCAGTCACTAGAGTGCGTGAAGCCATCTCAGCTGGCCGCCTGTGTAGGTTTCTCCCGACACCTGTGTGTCCAGTGGCACATCCTCAACCCCTCTGCTGAGACACGTTGCCCCCGCCAGGAAGCCTGCCCGACCAAGCTTCCTTGTCTTCCTCGTCATTGTTAAACACATTTACCTGTGTCCCGATTATAAAAGCAATACACATGACAACAGAATATTTCTAAAAATAATGGAGCAGAAGATAACTAGTCAAATTCCTGTCACCTACAACCCAAATATTCATAAATAGATGAAAGAAGAAACAAATGGTGAGACGTCCATATGCTGGACTAGACTCAACAGTGAAAAGCAGTGAACCATTGCTACGCACATGACAGGAATGAGTCTAAAACAGATTATGCCAAGTGAAAGAAGACAACAAAGGAGTACGTCCTGTAGGGTTCCATTTGTATAAAATAGTCAGACATACAAACTAATTCATAGTGACGGGAAGCAGATCGGCGATTGCTTTCCAATCAGGAAGTAAGAGATGGATTACAAAGCAGCAGAAGGAAGCAATCATGGATGATGGATGAGTTCATTATCTTGATTGTGAGGTGGTTTCATGGGTATATCCAATTGTATCCTTTAAATATGTGTTGCTCGTTCATGTCAATTATATATGAATAAAACTATTAAAAATTCTTATCATCTGCCATATTCCAATAGTCTTCTAGAAAGTTCACAGCTGGCTCCTGCTTCCAGACTTCCATCTGGACCACGGTCCACAGGCTCACTGTCTTGCCCTCAGCAGAAGTGCAGTTTGCTCTTGATTCAGCCATAACCTCTTGGCTGGAGACTCTTTAAATATGATTCTGGCTCCCATCAGCCCTCAGGGAGCTCGCATTCCATGCCCCCTAGTTGTTTTTCTAAAGCCTTTGCTCTTCGGCTTTCTTGAGGTGGTGGCCACCAAGCACTTCTCTCCTTTATCTCACTGGTGTGTGGAGAGCAACCCACACAGAATACTAATCCCTCTTCTCAAAGGCCTCCTCACCTCTTGTCTCCTCCTCCCCCTGTGACCCCGGCTTTCTCCTACATAGCTTGACGGTGGATGGTGGCCTCACAGAAGCTGCGGGAGCTGTGGTCAAAGCCCTTTGCAGGCCTGCACCAGTGGCCTGCACCTCAGTGTGGGTCTACTTGGCACCCACAGTTCTCGGCTGTAAGCCCTTGGCTGGTGCTGTGGGACACAAAAAGTCTCATTTTAATAATATGGTCTACTTTGCTGTGCTTCATTAAGGTACAAAGAAATTAATTTCTCCCCAATGTATTTTTAGAGGCATATTTATCAAAAGAGCAGGAGAGAGGAGCTCAGAGTCCTCTCTGAGCACTGAGACCTTACACGGGGACTCAAAGGTGGCACGTGCTCCTGCCTTTGGGAGACGCACAGTGCACTATCTGGACCGTGGGCAGGTCCCTTTAGTTACTTTGCCTGAGGACATCAGACAGGGGTTACAAATATTAGCATCATCTGCATCTCATTCATGAGAAGGGAAGAGTGTGGCAAGCACCACGAAGACCCATGTATGCTGGCACCCGGCCCAGAAGCGATGCTGCAGTAATGATGAAGGAGCCCCGCCTGAGGGGACCGCATGGTCTGGCAAGCGGGGTGGGTGGTAGGATGGCAAACTGGAGACAGAGGTGAGGCATGGACTGGGGTTCAGAGGGCTGCACGGCTCCCTTCAGAGACGTCCTTTGGGAAAGAACTGGGCTTGGGTGGTGTGAGGTTTAGCTGCCTCCCATGGAAGGCAGGAACACGGTCTCTAAGAAGATCCTCACTCAGAGACCAGAGGCATGGGATGAGTCAGACCATACCCAAGGTGGAATGTGAGTAGAAACTCCCTTCCTCTGTCTTTGCCATCTGAACAGGCCCAGGGAAGGCTTTGTTAGAATTTAGAATAACAGAGGATGCCGGAAAAGAAAATTCAAGGAGAAAAAAAAAAAGAGTTGACTAGGTTTCTCCATCTTCACCCCAGTTTCCGGTGCCCTTCGTGGGTGGGTAAAGGAGGGTCTGAATCTTATATGAGAGTGGAGTTTTAAATGGGGTTGAAACAAATTTTAATAATAGAAAGTGCCTAAAAGCCTGTGAAATTGGATGCAGATCTCATGAAGAATCAAGAGTACTTCTGCAGACCACAGCTGGTAATAAAAACATGGAGGGTTTAACATGTGTTATATACTAGGTGCCTCATATAACCCCATTCAACCCCATATAGGCAAGTGCTGTTATTAACAGCCTCCTTTTTGCTGATGAGGGAGTTAAGACCCAGAGAAGTTAAGTGACTTGCCCAAGGTCATCCAGTTTGACATTGACCCCAACATTCTCTGACTTTCTACCTATTGTGCAACTTTATGAAGTTTCCCATCACCCACTTGGGGCATCCAGGAGCTCTTCAAGGTACTGGAAAGAGGCCCAGAAGCTGCAGAGAGAGGCAGCTGGGGTCAGATGGTGAAGGATCACGGGGAGGACTGCAATTTTATTGAGAGCTAAAGAGAAGACCACAGACCTCTAAATGAATCACTGCTGCTTCTGCTCTGTCATAGCCAGCACTCTGGGTGTGTCTCTGCTGAGCGCGTGACAGCTCCCATTTACGTGTCTGCCTCTCCTGCCGGCTTGGAAATGTGTTACAGCAGGGACCACATCTTAGTCATTCTTACATCTTCTCCACTCTGTCCCAGTTGCACAGCACAGCGATGGCGTGCATTAAACATTTAGTATGGGCTTATTGAATGAAATTAGAGGGGGAATGGATTCTTAATTATCTTCAAAATTTCCATTTTCCCACAGCCCATTTAATTTCAAAGAAACTCGGATACTTTTACAGTATCATGACAATAATAATGATCATATTAATAATTGCAATCACTATGTGCTGAGCATAACGTGCCAGGCTCTGCCCCACATACTTTATATTGAAAAAATGCATATATATTTGTAAGTATGTGTGTGTATGTATATATATGTGTGTGTGTGTGTGTGTGTGTGTGTGTGTGTATGGAGAGAGAGAGACAGAGAGATAGAAAGAGAGAGACAGGAGACCCACTCAGTGGGTTCACAAATCTGAGGTGGAAAATATGGTATTCTCAGGTGTGACCACGAGGTGGCGGTGCAGCACTGTTGTCACCTCTGTACTTTGCTGTGGGGTAGTAAGTAACCTGAACCGATTCTGAGGGACTGTCAGGATGGCTGGAGGCCTCTTGGTGGTTACAATGGCCAAGGTAGGGGCTATGCACTGAGCCGTGTAGTTGAGGTTCAGGACTTTCCAGTTTATGCCTATGAAAGCAGCTTTTGAAAGGACCTTCACTAAGCCAGGGTGCATTTTCTGTTTGTTGACATCTGGAAATTATTCACTCCATTTTATTTCAGTTTAACAATTATTGAGTCTTAACTCTTATCAACAGCCCCTCTGTCTTCATGCCCTCTACTTTAGACTAGGTTGGAGTTGGGCAGGGCAGGATAGCTACTAGGACTAATTCTCACATTCAGGAAAGACATGTTTAAGCACTTAATATTACATTCAAATAAGGCTATACATAGGAACATTATATCCCTCCTGACGTTAAACTGTTCATTTATCCCATGAAGAATATTTAAATTCTACCACTATTTTTGTATCTTATTTTTAGTATATCTTCAGTTTTAAAAATTATATTAGCATCCTCAAAAATTGGAAGTCTCTGAGCTTTTGAAGAACTTCAACTGAAAAACTTGCAGTCTCACCAAAATGACTAACTAGTCCCATTTCTCTCATCCCATGGTTTTTGCACTTACTAATTCCCACTCCTGGAACTCTTTTCCCTCCCCTTCAGTTGGCTGAATCTTTCTTGTCCTTCAGGTCTCAATTTGGACATCAGCTCCTTTGCAAAGCAAGCCTCTGTTAGATGCTCCTAAAGCACCTGTATTTACCCCACTGTAGTGCTTATCACACTGTGCTACTGTGAACCCTAAGAAAGAAGATACCTACTAAGAAGGACTCCTAGTGACTAACTGGGTGCAAACTTTAAAAACAGCCTAGCAGCCATTTATATACTGGGGTCTCTCATGCAAATTGCATTTCAGAGAAAATCCTGCACTAAGCTGATTGCCTCCCACACTGAGCTCCAGTCTGCACTGTGTGCCTGTCATCTGAGCCAGCCCTTATAAAGGAGTTCCTGGAATTGTTTCTACCAATAGGACTGAAGTTTTTCCCTGTTTAATTGGAGCTGTGCAGCTATATCTCTATATCAGCATCTTCACTGACCAATCATAACAGCTCCATTCTGACCAATCAGGACAGTGTCTTTTGGATCAATTAAACTGTGAGGATTTGGAGTCCTCATTTGCATGAGGATGGACCAATCAGGGACCGGGGCAGGGATTCATGTCCGCATACGTCAGTTCCACTCTGGCTCTGAGAATGCACTTCCCTTTCTACCAAACAGTGAAGATTGTTTCACGGCTAGAGCTGAAAAATTGATGTCTCACCAGAGCAGAGCAGAGCAGACCGGCACAGGAGCAGAGCAGAGTGGCTGGACCAGAGCAGGTGGAGCAAACCGGAGCAGAGCAGAGCAGAGCTGCCTAGCCGGAGAGAGGCCTTGCTGCCTCAGGGCCATCTCTCAACCATGCTGCTTCACAGCTGTGCTGCTTCATAATTGAGCTGTAACACTACTGAGCTGTTCTCACAGCCGCACTGTATCACAATTGAGCTGTTTGCACTGAATACATTTTCCTTCTCACCCATACACCAAACTGGGGATTCCTATTGGTGTTGAATTGATACTGATGACCATCAGTTGACACTATCATTTCTGTCTTCTTTGTGGTGTTCCCTAAAAGACCAAAGGTTCTCAATTGGAGGTCTACAGAACTTTAGGTTATCCATAAAGCCCTTAGCATTTTAAATTATTTGCTAATTGCTGTAGTAATACTGATTACAAATGACTACAATACCTCAGTGCCCTCCCACAATTAATGACTATTAGTTATGTGTCTGGAGTCAGCTGGAGTTCTTCCAGGGGCTCTGCTCATCATGAATGGGCTTGTTTAAATCTCTGGGGATACCTGGCTGGTGACTGATCTAGGTCAGCCTTTTCTGGGGCAGCTGGGCTCTGTGTCACGTGTTTCTTACCCCCCTTCTGGACTGGAGGGCAAGCCCAGGCTTTTCCTTCTCATGCTGGTGGTGGAAGCACAAGATATAAAGCCCCAAAGTGCAAGCTCATTTCATGCTTCTCCTGTGTCACTCCCACTAACATTCTGTTGGCCAAAGCAGTGTACACGGAGGAGCTCAAAACCAAGTGGTGAGACAGGCCCCACCCTCCCTTTGGTGGGGATGTCCTGCCAACTACATTGCCAAGGGCATGATACAGAAAAAGGCGAAGAATTGGAGCCATTGCTTCTGTCTACCAAGGACTGTATGCCAAAATACTGTGCAGGTTCTGGGAAGATGTTCTAAAACTTTCACCAGTTTCTTGTTGTGACCCATATCCCCAAGATTTGAAGAACCTCCAATATATACTCACCCTTGAGTTCCAGGACCATGTCTTTATTATTCTTATATCTTTAAAGCCTAGAATAGGACCAAGAACATTGCAGGTACTGAACAAATACTTGTTGAATGAATGAGTGAGTGAATGAATGAATACCTTCTGCATTTAAGATCTATGCTAGATTCTGATGATAAAAAATTGAACCAAATAAGGCTTCCACCCTCAAGGAGCTTCTACTGTACTCACTGAAGGAGTTGTGGCTCAAAGGTTGGCATCAGGACAGCCTTCAGCCTGAGCCACAGTAAAGTTGGCATCATTATGAGATCTTGGTAGTGAAAGTCAAGAAAGGACCAGCTTTAGAAGGGACATAATAAATAAATAAGTTTGGCTCCCCTGGTTGCCAATTCAGACTATTAGGCAGAAATCATGTTCTGTGCAAACAAACATATATATGGGTTTAAAAAATGCAAGTGGAGACCTCATATTTATTGGTGTCACCAAGTGAATAATGAATTTTCTTAGCAGCTCATTCCAGAATCTGACTCAGAGAAGGAAATTGCCTCCGTCCAGGAAAATATCTTGATAAACTGCTAAGGACAGAAGGTGAGACCCCAAAGGCATGGATGTCCAAAGAAACAAATTGTTTTTCCCCTCACACGGAAGGAGAGAGAAACGGGATAGAAGAGGGAGGGGTCAGAAAGGAGATAAGACCTGGGGTAACAAACCACAGCTGAGACTCACCAAAGAGAAAAAAGTACAAAATCCCTGTGAGAAAACCAATTTCAATCCCTGGGCCTTTGCAGAAACAACAAACAGTTTTTGGTGGATTGTTGGGAGTTGTTCTGAGTTTGGTGACCCCAAAGTATGTGGCACTCTCAAACTTTGCATTTTGTTTGTTTCTGCTTTATTACATTTTTGTAGGAAGTGAGGAAAAGATTTACTCCACAGGATCAGTGTGGTCCTGAGCCCATACGGAGGATTTGAAAGCAGGAAGCTGGAGGCAGTGATGCCCAGGCTCATCTCAGGGACCTGGAGAGGGTCAGGGATCCTCAGGGACTCCAGAACCTGGGGCTGGCCAGGCTCTGACTGATGGAGTGCCAGGTGATTTGTGTCTGGTCCTCGCTGTACCACACTATCTACCTATGCAACTTTGGATGGTTTTCTTAAATTTCCTCTGTCTCTGGCCTTGGCTGGGTGACCCAGTTGTTTGGATCATCATCCCACGCCCCAACTAGTTGAGGGTTCCATTCCTGGTCAGTGCACATACCTGGATTGTGGGTTCGATCCTCCCCAGTCAGGGCACATATGGGCATCAACTGATAGATATTTCACTCTCATATTAATGCTTCTCTCTCCCCTTCCTCTTTCTCTAAAATCAATAAACATATCCTCAGGTGAGGATTAAAAAGTTCTTTTTCCTCTGCCTCTGCTTCTCACCTCTAAGTTGAAGGAAATACAAAGCACAAAGCAAAGCATCCAGCACATATGGTCCTACCCTGTTTTTAACAAAACCCAGAACCAGAGTTTCAACCTTGGATACACTACTTATGAGCAACATTTGTGAAACATGATTCACAAAGAACACTTGTGAACACTGCATTACTGCCCCTTCCAACCCTGCCCCAAATCCTGGATTGGACAAGACAGATCTGAGCTTCACCTTCTGTCTCCTTGCCAGTGGACTCACAGATAACGTTCCTGTCTTCTCTCAGAAGCCAGTGCCAAGCTTCTATGCACATCGGGCGGTGGCCCTTGTTCAGTAGCACATAAATACTCATAAGTGTCAGCTATTATTATTGTTTTTGTTTTTATTAATAGCTGACATCTGGGTAGCACTGGCCCAGTGGCCTTGAAGTAACACAGGACTGGGAATCAGAAAGCTACTGTCTAGTCTTAGTTGTGTCCCTGGCTGTCCCTCCACCTTGAGAAAGTCACCAGTCTTTCTCTACTAACAGGCCATTGGACAAGGCTCTCTGTCCAAGGGTTGTTTCTCTTCTCAACCTGCAGGAGGCGCCATGGACCCACAGCTCAGCCTGCAGGCTTCCCGCTAGGTGAAGTCCAGCTTGACATTGGAGGAAGGAACCCTGGGTTACAGTCCACTCAGAAATCCATTTTCTGCACTCAGTATAACACAAATGAGACTTAGTGTGTTTGTTTACACCCCTTGGGAACTTATTTCCCTTTTCACTTAATTGTCTGATACCCAGACTTTGCTGTGCAAAATTCACCTCAGATACATTTTGTAAAGTCATCTAGAGTCACACATTTGGTGCTTTGATTAAAATGTGCGATTTTCCCCAAGCGTCGGCACCTTGTTAAATAATTGTACCTCCAGTGAGGGAGTAAGCAGCACACTCTGGGGCACTGAAAGTGACGTAAATATTGTGCACATACAGCAGATATTTTTCACTCTGTCCTCCAGGCCAACCTGTGATTTCTGGGTCAGGGGCTGGGCAGGTGGACGCTGCCCTTAGGTTGCTTCCTCTCCACAATCCTGTTAGTAATGACATGACCCAGAAACAGCAGAATCCCCTCTGCCCACCCTCTCCTGGCTCCACGTCTGACTGACTTGGGCCTAGTCCTAGAGAAAGATTACCCCAGGGATGGTTGCCCACTGGGAGCCTGCTGCTGCTGCAGGCAGCGTCAGAAGGAGAAGTCTGTGTGGATTGCTCTGCACTCAGTGAGTAGGCATCGGGGGCCAGACCAGGACACACCTCTTAGAGGGCATCACGATGCTCTGGAGAAGGTGGTGACTTTGATGCAGGTCCTGCCTTTCTCACTAACTAGTGATGGTGACCTTCAGCATTTCACTTTACGTCCCCCTTTCTTTTCTTTTATGAAACAAGAAATTTTGACACTGCAGGTGGCCCTGGGTGAAATCCACCTGTTCTATTCATTTGCACCATGACCTTGAGCAGGTGATTTAGAAGTACCTCTCTGAGATTCAGTTTTTTCACATGGGAACAGTGGCTGAGAGTTGACTTGAGGATTAAATCACTTTATATAATGTGTTGAAGTCACAACACACAGTCTCAGGTACAGAGAAGGTGCTTGTTGGGGTGACAGTGTGCTGGTCTGGAATGAGCAAGGGTCAGGCTTGGGTTCGAATCCTGGTTCTGTCATTTTTTACCAGTGACTTTGGGCAAGTTGCTCATCTCCTGTGGATCTCTGTTCCCTAATCTTTAAATAAAAATTATAAATACCCATCTTATAATGTGTGAGAAAGGTGGGATTAAATGGGATGATTTACATCTATGGTCACACACATTCACCTGTCTGGCACAGAGTGAATATCCCTTAAGTGCTGTATCATCAAAGTGATGATGAGTCCCAAGGGCATCACAAGCCGCTTTTAAGCTCCAGAAATTTTGGAACATGATCTAAGATGAAGTCCCAACCACAGTGGTCCAAGAGAGGGAGAATGATGTTGGTTGACAAAGGTGTTGGTGGAAAATTCTTTTCCCTAGTGTTCCAACTCCAAGGTATGGGAATTGAGAATCTTAATTGCCAGGCTGATGTAGTTCTTCTTGAATTTTCCTTCTTGCTCCACAGGGTATGACAAGGAATCTGAGGAACCAGAGTGGGAAAGAAGCAGACCATCTGACACCTTCCCAATATGCCATCCATCCATCCATCCATCCATCCATCCTCGATCAAGCTGTTACTATGTGCTCTACTGTATAAGGTGCATACCTTTCACTCTTGAGGTTTTGATATTGCCAGATGAAATGAGACCACTCTTCTGTAGCTACTTGCATCTTCCAGCTGATATAAGGAAGGCTTATTCCAGACATGAGATGCTGGAAGCCTTCTTGTCCATTCCTTCCTGAGTCTGAGTGTACCACTGGAATATGGCTGCACTGGGGCAAGGTGAGATTGCCGATTCACTAAAGAATTAGACTCATAGGCTCTCCCTTGCCCTTAACCATCTACCCTGAGGTTGGCTTACATGTAGCTAAAAGCAGAGGTAGAGATATTTGAGTAAGGGGATACTGAAAAATGTGGGCATGCTTTCCTCACCCCTGCCTCAGGGGTAAGGAAGACATAAACCTTATCCTTAAGGAGTTGACATAACCAAGGGTCTTGAAGGCATGGTCCTTCTTACCTCAGGACCCAAAGGATGCTGGTTATATACCCTTAACTCACTTTGTGCTTATCCTTCACAACACTTATCAGTAATGTGATGAATTATAGTCATTAATTGCTCAATGTCTGTTTGCCTCATTAGAGTGTAAACTCCATTCACAAATAACTACAACTCACCTATCACCTTCCAATGTTCTGAGTCCTTCAGATGTCACAGGCTGCCTCACAGAATTTCATTCTCATTCCAGGGATGGCAATAAAGGGTGTTATGACTACCTAATAGGGTGGTCAGGTGGCAGGCAAGCAGAGATCTGAAAGAAGTGAGGGACCATGTCATGGGAATATCTGGAGGAAGAGCATTTTGGGAAGAGGGACTGAAAAGTGCAAGGGTCTTGAGGCTGAAACATGCTTAGTATTTTCAAGAAACAACAGGAAGACCAGTGTGGCCGAGACAGACTGATCAGACTGATGGTGGAAGAGAAAATCCTAAAAGTAGTAGGTGGTCCTGGCTGTTCCTCTGAGCAAGGCGGGAAGTTGTTTTGAGCAGAAAGGTGACATGATCTGATGAACACTCAAGGATTTCCCTGGCTGCCATGTGGGCAGAGTGACATAGGGGCAAAGCTGAGGCAGGGAGTCACTTGTGATGACTTCCACTAGGCTAGTAAGAAGCAGATGTTGTATACATTGTGGAAGCAGAGTGTGGAGCAGAGTACCACACATCAGTTTTCAGTCCCAGGGGAGGATGCCAAACACCTCTGCTCATTGCATCTTAGAATTGGAGGCACCAAGAAAAGCACAACAGTCTAGCACTGGGTGGAATCATGTTTTTCTTAGATAGAGAAGAGGCAGAGTAAGATCAGTTCCAGGAATGTGTGTTAGTCCCTCGTGGCCAGCAGTTCCCCCTTGGCAACTGATGCAGGGAAATTGGTCTATGTGCACCCCTCTCATGCTGCAGTGGAAAGACCCAAGCCTCTCCCCCATGGGGTCTGGAATACTAAAAGCTGGGACTGTGTCTGAGAGCCATTGATGCATATGCTTAGACTGAACAAAGTACCACTCTCCATGCCTGAAATAAGGAAAGATATTCTCACACAAGAGAGCAGCCCAGCACACATTGTGTGGTTATCCTTCTTAGTAAGGAAGTGTAAGAGGCCCAAGGCCCATTCTTACGTGTCCAAGTGGGTGTTGAAAGGTAATGTGCATGAGGCTACCTTTGACGACGTAGTTTACAGAGTTTATTAATTGAGTGTTGAGAGTGAGGGAAAGAGAGGTGGCAAGAATGACCTCAAGGTTTTGGGGTGGGAAAATGAGGTGCCAGTTACTGAAGACCGTGGAGGAACAAATGTGTGTGTGTGTGTGTGTGTGTGTGTGTGTGTGTGTGTTGGGGGGGTGAATCATGTAGAGTTTGAAGTGACTATTAGTAGCCTAACTGAGATGTACAGTTGAGTCAAGGAGTCTGGAATTCAGGGGGAAGGGTTAGCTGGAGGTAGAAATTTGGAATCCACCAGTGTAAATGGGATTTAACACCATGAGACTGAATGAGGTCCTTGGACAAGAAGGTAGGTAAATATGAGTAAAAGAAGTTGAGGGCTGAGTCTAGGGCTTTCCAAAGCTCTAGAGGTCTGGGATGTAAGCAGGGCCCAAGAGAGAAGATGAAGAAGGAGGAGTCCATGGTGTAGAAGGAGAACCTAGAGAGAAGAGTGTTCTGCAGGCAAGTCACAAAAGGGTGTCAGAGAGAAGGGAGGGGCAAACTTCGTGAAATGTTTCTAAAGGTAAGGAAGATGAAGACTGAGAACTGAGCATTAGAAATGGCAACCTAGAAGTTGTGATGACTTGGACAACAACTGTTTGGCAAAGTGATGGGGAAGTAAGACTGACAAGATTGGGTTCAAGAGAAAAGGGGAGGAGAGAAAGTAGAAACAGCTCTGTGAGGGGGAGCAGAGCAACTGGGTGAGAGCTAGAAGGGAGTGAAGGTCAGGAAGACTCTTCTTTTGTATCTGGTGGGAATGATTGAGAAGAGAGAAATTTAGAAGATATGGAGGAGGGAACGATCGACTAACCAATGACATGGGTATTGAAAAAAAAAGATAAGGATATAGGATTCAAGCAGAGGAGTTGGCCTTGAAGAAGAGAGCTGGTCAGACATGTTAGTGGGAGGCTCTGGAATCCTCTCCTGATTGCTTCTATTTTCTTAGCCAAGAGGGAGGGGTAGGAAGGAGAAGTTATAAAATAACTGTTCACGCCTCTGATCACATTCCCTCAGAACTGCACTGGGGAGGAAGGGGGTAAATGAACGGCTTGGGGAGTGTAGTAGGATCGAAGACAGCATTTGGGCCCATTTGAAGTTGGTCCTTACACATTTGAAGTAAGCCAGCCAGCATGTTTGTGTTTTTATTCTCCCACCAAGTTCAGTTGCTGGGATAAAGGCTCATAACATGTAGGAAGAGAGTGAGATTTAATAAGGGTTGTATTTTTTTTCCAGGTGAGTATTAGGGAGAGAGGAAGATAGGATTTGGAGTATATGCTACAGACTAGTGTTAACCACATGTATCAAATGTAAGCAGGGTTGGAAAAAATGTGAGACTATGAAGGAACTGAGAGGCAGTAAAAAGGTGGTAGTGATCAATGTATTTGTTACATAGGGGTCAGTGAATTTTGGAACTGGTAAACTGAAGATGCAGGGCAGTATCTGAAAAGCAGGGTCCTCAGCTTTACGATAATGGGGGAGAGAATTACTCAAGTGAAGAGGTCTGGGGCATGGCCATGGTGGGGGAGTGGCCGTGTCAGGTTTTAGAATGGGACCAGATGGGGCCACAGAACTGTCTGTGAGTCCAAGACATAGCAAGAATTTCTTCTGTGGAAGCTGAAATCACTGAAAATCAAAACAGAAGTATTGGAGAGTGTGACAATGAGCCAGGTGCTCAGATATGGTGGGAATGACAACAATGACTAAGGAGTCCATAGGAGGGGTAGCGGGTTGTTAGGCTAACAGCATGACCTTCAAAGCCAGCACTGGGGGGGGGGGGGCAGTGGTACAGAAGATTAAGAAAGAGCAAGGATTGACCCTACCCCTCTTGCGGGCCCCATGGAACAGCCGTATGGGAATGATAAAAATAGCCATGTCTTCAGAGGATAGAAGAGGAAGTTGTGTTCTTTGGAGGGGCTCTGAGCTTTTCTTTAAAAAAAGGAAAGGGCTCCAGACCCAAGCAGATTTGGACTCCTCCTGCACTGCCTTCCTGTTGTGGTCCATGTTGCCCCTTCTTGGAGTTGCCTTGTCTTTAACCACAGACCATTCTGTGCTGCCCTGGATCACAGCGGTTAACCACCCAGGCTTTGGAGTCCAGCTGCCCTGATTCGAATCTTCCCGCCCTCCTACTTACTAACTCTGTGAACTTAGTCTAACTGATTAACCTCCCAGTGCTTCAGTTTTCTCATTAGAACAGGGAGTGGTCATGGACTTAATTATGTGGCTGTGGTGGCAACTGATGGAATCAATGCGGGCATAGTGCTGGGAATGGTGCCTAGAAAATGGTAAGTGTACATGTTCGTTTTTGCTACTAACATTACTTTAAAGTTAACATTCTTCCCTTGAGGGGGTCCTTGTTCTGTGAGGACAGAAAACAGAAGGGAATGTTTATAAATGGATCTGGAGATACAGGAATATTCCTGACCATGGACCGTGAGTTCCAGAGGACCCAGGGAGAGGATGTGGGGAGTCAGGGGGAGTCAGGTGAGGGGGTGGACAGAGGTTAAGGGATGAGAGGCAGGGTGATAAGAGAGGAATTCGGAGAGTTTAGGGCTTCTGTGCACAGATCCGCAGGGATAAAGAGCAAGAAGGTATCAGTCCTGCTGGGGTCTCAGGGAAGAAGTAGGGGGGGGGGGGGCAATACCTCCAGGCGCAGGGAGCCCTGAGTCTTCCTTTAGGTCTGTTGCTGGGAGGACGAGGCTTCATGAGGCCATCTGGCCTGGACACTGCAGAACTCAGGGATCCCCTTCACTTCGCCCATGGACACCATTAAGGTGGTTCCCGGGTACATTCCTGGCGTTTAGCAGAGTACTTGGCACAAGGAGAGCCTCACTGTGTCCTTGCTAAAGAACACAAAGCTGCATCTGGAGATGAACACACTGGCATGAGATTTCCCTCCAGTGCTGCCTCTTCTGAGACCTCAACTATCCTTTTGGAAATCTGTTTAATCTGTTGGTCAGATTCCCTCTGACTTGCACCAGCATCTTGGCACACCTCTGTACCTGTGATTGTCTCACTTGTAAATGGTTGTACTTACAACTCACCTCACCCACAGCTGAGACAAAAGGTGTCATATAATGTTCCCAAACCTGTGTCTCATACTGCCTGAGCAGATGCCGCCACTGCAGAATTACCACCAGCGTACAACCCGACACCCTAAGAACTCATTGTGCATTGCAGCTTTCGTACAGGACAGATAGTTCCTCGGCTCAGGGCTCAAGATGTTTCAGACTTGAGGCATCCTGCTGCCACCCCTCATGGCTGCCCCTCCTCAGTGGCCATGGCTGCTGCTCGTGGGTGCCCAGCTGTGCTGTTCAGCTCTGATGGGCTTGTGGATGACTTGGGTCTTGGGGTAGCAGTGTTGCAGTCAGTTACCCTGGGGTCACAGATTGGATAGAAAACTACCTATAGGCATATACTGTTTGGCTTGCATAGTGTTTTACAAATCAAAAAATGTCACGCAAAATTTCAGATTTATGGCGTTTTGGTGTGTGAAGGGTGGCAGGGAGGTGGAGGGTGGTGTGGAGAAATCAGAAGATCCAGCCCCGCTGACTCTGGCACCCTACACAGTAACCTTTAGCTGGAGTTGAGCCATGGCGCCCCCTTCAGGCAGAGGCCATGCTCTCTGAGTCACAGAGACCCCTACACCGATGCTTACCAGGACTCTACATGTATATCATGGGTCTGCTTCTCATGGGCATTTATACCTGGAGCCACCCAATCTAGGTGAAGGGACATTTGAGGGCCTGTGCAGAATGTAAAGTGATCTGCGGGCAATTAACGACTACATGGAATAGCGATGTGCAGGCCACTGAACAGCACTTGGACTCTTTCTGGTTATTCGTGAGAGTCAACAACTTACATAATGTTTTTAAGAAGTGAAGACCCAACTAATGGACACATTCTGCTCTTCCTGGAAATGTTAAATGTAAACCAGAAGCATGGGAAACTATTGCTTAAAGCCTCACCTTACACTGGAGAAGACTGTGGTTATCAAAGTAAAAAAATGCCTGATTTTTTTCCCAGGATAGTGGAGAATTTCACAGTTCCTGTTACTCTTTCATGCTGTAACAACACCAATTATCACCTGCTGGACTCTTCTTGATGAGTGTTTGTGTTTTGTCACCCACAGCTTGGAAGCAGGTAGTGGAGTCTAGCGTTTGTTTTGTTTTGTTTTGTTTTTGTGACAGCAGTGTTTAAAACCGAACAGTCTCATAACCAAGATTATTTTTTTCCCACCAGGAATAGCACAGCCCTGACTAGCTGTGATCTTGAGTGAGTTACTTAACCTCCCTGAACCTCTGTAAATCTAAGAGCAATGACTTTATCTCACAATGTTGTTGCCAGGACCAAACCTGATGCTCTATGTGGAAGTGCCTGGCACGAAGCCTCCCAAGACCCTAAGCAGAGAGAGAACCCCTGGGAGGTGCCAACACAGTGAGACCCTGAAAGGCCAGACTTGCCCAGTGGTCTCAGGGATAGGCAGGCTGAAGTTCTGTCTCACGCAAGCAGCACAGACTTGAGAGAGGGTGGCTGTTCATCTGCTGGTTGGGTTACTTGCCCTAGAGATTTCTCTTCCTTTAAGAACTGAGTTTATGATGTTGCTGCTCAAAGCAGTAGTTTCCCCTGGGGAACTGGTGCAGAAAAATTCTTTGGTTGCAGCTGTCTGACTTGCTCTCTTTTTTGCTTGAGGACACTTCCCCTGGGGAGAAGGGCCAATCACCCTGGCTTTTCTACAAGAGTCCAAATGAAAGCTCTTCGTTCCCCATTAGTCATTAACCTTATTGAGGTAATGAGTATTTACGGAGTGCCTTCTAGTTGCCAGGCAATCACACACAGGGTGGTAAGCACTACAACTGAAGTAAGCTCAGGGTGCGAGAGGAGTTCATGACAAGATCAACAAAACCACTCTGGGAAAATTTGGGAAGGCAATCTGGGAGAGGTGAGTGCACGATGAGACACAATGGATAAGTAGAGGTCTCTGGACCAATATGGAGGGGGAGGACAGTTTACGCAGAAGGAGTAGCCTGTGCAAAGGCCCAGGGGCAAGACAGGACAGGGGGTCCAGAGGTTGCCGATGCTCACCAAGGCTAGAGGGCTGCTGGGGTTCCAGCAAAGCCAGTCAGGGAAGTAAATTCCATCACAAAGAGCTTTGTTCACCATGCTGAGGAGTTTGAACTTAGTCCTGGAATTGTTCTTGATATCCCAACACCTCAACACCTTTGGGCAGCCCATGTATGTCTCTGAGGCCATTTTGCACACCTGGGAGTGGCAGGCATAGTTCCCCTTTTAAAATGCACGGTCAGTATCTCTGTTACGTGGTCCTTATTGCACTGTGTCTGTAAAGGCCTAGTGGGTATTAGGGACTCCTCTGAATTCTTCTTCCAAGGTTGGGCATTAGGTTCATTTATTTATCTGTTCAACTTCTTCTAATGGTAACTGAGAAAGGTGAGCCTTGAGTGGAGAGAGCACAGAACAGTCTGAAGTATGAAAATCTCTGGATCAGTTTGAGTGACTGAGCTCATCATAAAACCATAACTCAAAGGACAACATTCTAGCTTTAAATGAAATGTTTAGCTTCAAGTGGTTGGATCACCCTCGGTCCCTAGAGGTCTCTGTAGTATTCATGGTCAAAATGCATCTCAGGCACCATAAATCTGATTGATTTGCGTGTCTGGGATTGGTATGCTATAGAGGGTTAACTCAGAGCTTGGGAGTGCTCAAACCCTGCACATTTCAAAGAAAGGACAGTCCCTTGACCAAGGAGAGCTTCTAAGTTCAGGGGATTTTCTGCCTGATAAGAGTGTTTTTGTATACCTAGGGCCTTAGGCAAGACAGATAGTTTATGCTAAAAAGGTAATTTATAAGCAATGCCTAATTTTGTTTGCATGGAACCCTGGGCCCTCGCTGTATCTGGAAGGGGCTGGAGACTAAGTAGTTAGGTCATGAATGTGGTGGCTCCATGCCAACATGACTAACTGACTTCCAATACAGGCCCTGGCATGAAGGTTCAGGCAAGTTTGCCTGGCTGGCAGTACTTTCTGTGCTACCCAACACCATCACTGGGAGCTGTGTCCTGTCTGGGCTGCTCTGCTGAGAGGGGACAGCTGGAAGCTCATACCCACTTCCTCCCTAGGCACCATCATACTTTGTGAATCTGAATCTGCCTCTCCTCACTGCCATAAACCATGAAGAACCATGAGCACACCAGCAATTCTGAGTTCTGTGAATCATTCTGGTGAATAGCTGAACCCAAGGGTGGCCTTGGGGACATCTGACCCAATAGGAACCCTGTAAAGGGCGAGATGTCATCCCTGGCCAAGTCTGAGAGTTTATGTGGCCCTTACACAGTTTTATCCAGTTGCCTTAGGGCTGGCTCCTCTGGGCAGGAAACCTTCCCCTGTGCTCTCCAAGATCCTGATGCCTGGCCCTCTGGCTCAGGTTCAGCTCCTTCTTGTGGGACCAGGCAACTCTCCAGTTACCAACTGCTCTGACTTAGCTCCAGGGACAGTTCCCATTCATTTCAACAATCTGTGCCGACTGCCACCTTCTATACCTGGTTTGACACTTGGAATGAATCAACCTACAAAACCATTTGCCCAGAAATCTAGCACTGTCTGCATGGTGCATGGTGCTCAGAGCATGAGCCTCAGAGTCTGAGAAGTGCAGAGTGATGTAACATCTTTGAGCTGTAGCTATTCTTCTGGAAAGTGACACCATCCATATAAAGCTCTTAGCATGATGCCTGGTGTATACATTCCAGGGATTGCAGGTAGGGTTGTTATTATCAATCTTGTGATGGTTAATTTTATGTGATGAGTTGGCTGGGCCATGAGATGCCCAGGTATTTTGTTAACCATTATTTCTGTCTGTGAAGGTGCTTCCAGAAGAGATTAGCATTTGACTCAGTGGACTCAGTAAAGCAGGTTGCTCCCCCCAATGTGGGTGGGCCTCATCCCACCCACTCAGGGCCAGGATAGAACAGAAAGGCAGAGGGAGGCTGGATTTTTCTCTCTTTGCATGACTGGGTAAGCTGAGACATTGGTCTTCTTCTGCCCATGGACTGAGACTCTCCTAGTTCTCAGGCCTTCAGACTGGAATGTGGATAATGGGACTTTTCAGCTTCCATAATTGCGTGAGACAATTTCTTACCATTAAACTTATTATAAGGAATTGGTTTTGTTTCTCTGGAGACTTTGACTAACACAAATCCTTATGTCTCAATGTGTGCTCTACTTAACTGACACCTGGCTTTGTAGGCTGTCAGACCTCTCTTGGCCTTGCCCTCTCTCCTTCTGGAGTCAGATTTAATCGCCCATCCCTTCTAGGGCATTCTCAGCCAAGCCCTCATCTCTCATCCACCTTCATGGCTGTGCCTTCACCCCCAGTGCTGTGTCAGTCCAGCCGCTTCTTTTCTCTCTCTCCCTGCTCAGGGGCTGATGGACCATGCAGGGGAAAATCACATAACCACGCCGAATTGGTTCCATTACAAATTTATGAGCTCCTGGCCTCTGTTGGGTTGCCTGTGCTTCTCAGTCATCTTTTAATGACATCTACTTGACTTTCTCTCACTTTCTTTTCAGTGGCTGCCCCTGACCTCTGCTCCCTTCACCCAACCACCATACGCCCTCCCCTCGCTCCCAGCATATGGGTCAGCTGAGGCTCGACAGAGAACACAGAGACCATCCACCGCAGGTGATCTGTCTCATGTGCACTCCTTGTTTTTCTCAATGTGTCTAAGTTTTCACCTATATCTGAGCCTTCCTTTATGATTCTATTTGAAGGAGTTTTTACTCATCACTGAAGTTAACTTTTCCATTAGTGACTGCTGATGTCTTTGTTTCCTGTATTTCCCCTTCTTTCCATATTCTCCCTCTCTCCTTCCTCCCTCCCTTTCTTAGCTTTTCTTCCTTATGTAAAAGTATGTCCATATTACCTCTCCTTTACCTTTCCCCCTTTTCTTTCTACTTTGCTTTCTTTTTAAGATCTGCCCTTCCCTTTGCTGCTCAGTGAAATCATACAGGGGTAGTTTTAAAAATACCCATGCTTGGCTCTGGCTGGTGTGACTCGGCTGGTTGGAGTATTGTCTCATACATCAAAATTTTGAGGGTTCAGTCCCTGGTCAGGGCAGAGACCTGGGTTGCAAGTTCAATCGCCTGTCAGAGTGCATAAGTGGGCAAGTAATTGATGCTTCTCTCTCACATCAATGTTTCTTTCTTTCTCTCCCTCCCACTCTCTCTAAAATCATCCCAGACGAACTGAGGACCCAGTCGAGGTTGACAACCACTACTCTATTCCCCCCTGCCTATTCAAATTTCTGTTCAAGTTCACCATTCACACATGAAGTTCTTCAACATTCACGGAGCACACTGTTCGGAATGCAAACTGTCCCCTCTGGACTCCCAGGACAGTGTTTTCTCCTAGCTCACTTCTTCCTATACTTCCCTTCCATTGCCCTATTTTGCCTCCTCTCATCTGCTGGTGTTCCCATGTCTCTGCCCTTACCCACCTGATTCCAGTGTATGCATTCTTCACTGGTAATGTCATTCACTGCCATTGCTTTCTTCTTGTGTCATTTCTGTTCCTTCTCTACCAAAGTGCGCAGTGTTCCTCCTGCCCTTCCCCTGCCCAAGTTGTTCAAGCTACAGAAATGTGGAGGCATCATTGCCACATCTTCCTTGCTTTCATATCTTCATCTAATGGGATAACAACATTTGCCAAGTCAGTCTCACTCCTGTCTGAAAGCCTCTGCTAGGTCTCAATAGGTAACAAGGAAAGTCTAGACCTTTCAGACTGCACTGGAAAACCCTTTACAACTTGGTTCTAGCTGGATTTTCAACCCCATTTCTAGCCATGGCTGGTGGATCTGTTTCACTACATTGGTGCACACTGTTCACTGAATATGCATATATTTTCTGTGCCTCTATTCATGCTTTTTCTTGGACTCCCTGTCTATCTATCTGATGACCTTCTAATCACCTTCAAAGTCTGATTAAAATGTCAGGTCTTCTGACATACTTCACTCATTTATATATTCATAGAGCTTTACAACAAACTCAAATTAAGCACTCACCCAAGGTGTCTTATGGTTACTGATTTATTTTCTGCCTCCTCTGCTTGATGGTGATTCACGTGAGGTCAGGGGTCATGGCTCATTTCTCTTTTACCTCTGGTTCCCAACATATACCCTGGAACTGTGCAGGAAGCCAGTGGGTATCTGCTTAGCAGGGTGGTGTAGAGGTAATCCAGAGAAAGAAGAAATACAGGAAGCTGGGACAGGATCAGATCTCGTGGAGAAAGAGCAAGACTTGGCATTTGTGTTGTGTACTAGAGTTGTTCACAAACCTTCCTTGCTCCTGGTGTTACAGACTGAATGCTGAGCTAGAGAGAGGCTGAACCTGACATAATTTGTTATATATTACAGTTTTATGCCTGTGTGCTGGGAAGGGGAATTGGATTATCTCCCTGCCCCAGGAAATAGCCATGTAGTAAGCAGTAATGGGAGCAACGTGCGCCGACTGAAATTCTCTACAACCTCCTGGAGAAAGATCAATGGAAAGAAGTCTTTCTCAGGGATAGGGTGTGTGGGTGGGCCTCAAACCTGGGGATAAAGAGAGACTTGTCAAAGCAGGTGACAGCTCTGGGACAGCTAGGGCAGAAGGAGGTGACAGAGACCTCCTGGTGGACTACTTTCCCCATTCTCTGTGCCAGTCACACTAAGTGAGATGCTCTCCTTGCATAGCAGGGGCATTGGCAAGTCTTTCTTCGGGGCAAAGAGCCACACAAAACTTCTCTCCTTTTCCCTTCCTACCTCTTTTTATTCACTGGGGGTTTTGCCCAACTTGCCCTTATAGCAACTTTCCACCACATAGTTAGCAGATACTGCACATTAAGGATTTCACGTTTGTGATTTCTGCTGTTTGTATCATGTCCCAAGGTCCCATGGCAGGTAGTAAGTTGTCATCTTGCTAAGGTGTGGGCCTGAATGACTGGCTTCATGAGAGGAGGGCAAAAGTTAACAAGTTAGTGGGTCTGCCCCTCCGTCTCTGCTTTTCATTATTGCTTTTCCATTCATTCATTCCACAACTATGTTTTAAAATATCTATTTTTTTCCGTCCCTGTGTTAGGATGCCAGATAGAGAGAAAGGGGAGAATAAAAAGGTTCTCTGTTCCCATAGATGATACTTTTGGGATAAGGGTGGGACGAGGAAAGAAAAATAAATGAAAAAAATAATTTTACATGATCACTCATTCTATAAAGAAAAATAAAACAGGCTGATGTGAGGGAAAGTGAGAGAGAGAGGCCAATATGAGGAGGGAGCATTATTGCAGCATTGTGCACAATGGCCAAAAGGTGGCAACAACCCAAGTGCCCATCTGTCCTGTTTAATTTAAACAATTAAATGGGATAGTGTTCAACCATAAAAAGGAATAAAATTAAATACATGTTACCATGTGGACGAATCTTGAAACAGTATGCTATGTGAAATAAGCCAACACAAAAGAGTAAATATTGTATGATGCTACTTACATGAGCTCTCCAAAATAGGCAAACTTTCTGTCATAGAGACAGAATGTGGATTAGAGGTTGCCAGGGGCTGGAGGAAGGGGAAATGGACAGTCATTGCTTCATTGGCATAGAGTTTCTGTTTGGTGTGATGAAGAAATTTGGGAAAGAGCAGTGAGGGTTGCATAATATTGTAAATGTACTTAATATCACTGAATTGTACACTTAAAAGTGGTAATAATGGCCATTTTTCTTTATGTATATTTTATCATAAGTTTTAAAAAGAAGGGAGATCTGCAATGACAAGAAGGACCCGGCCACAAGAAGATGGGAGGGAGGGGACAGCAAGTACAAAGAGCTTAAGGTGCCGCACAGTGGAATACTATGCAGCTATGAAGAGAAGGAATTCTTACTTTTTTGTGACAGCAGGGATGGAACTGGAGACTATTATGCTAAGTGAAATAAGACAGTCAATGAAAGATAAATACCATATGATCTCACTTATAAGTGGAATCTAATGAACAACATAAACTGATGAAAATAGAATCAGAGGCATGGACACATGGAACAGACTGACAACTGTAAAGGGGAGGGAGGAGGTGGGGACTGGTTGAAAGAAGGTGAAGGGAAGAGTTAAAGAACACAGATGCATGACCCATGGACATGGACAATGGTGTGGGGACAGACCACCGTGGGAATTGGAGCAGGCTGTGAGGAGGTAGGGAAAAGGGGGAAAATTGGGACAACTATAATAGCATAAACCATAAAATATTTAAAAGAAAAAAAAAGACCTTAGGGTAGGAAAGAGCTTGGGTTATTTTTTCTATTGCACTGTTCACAATAACTACCATGAAGAATTAAAAATGTGTTTCTTTGTTTAAAATAAAAGCTTCAGGAAGAAAGTTGGTTGTCAGCACTGGCAGGAGCAGTGAAGGGGTCTAACAGCAGTGCTGAGTGTGGGTGTGGGGGTTCTCAGGGCCCTCTGAGTGCTTTCCTCAGGCAGGCAGCATCCTCTGCAGTGACTGAGTGCATGTCCATCCTCCCACCAGGCTGGGAGAGTCTTGATGCTGCCTGGGACTGTACTGTTTTAATTCTGTGCCTCCTGTGCCTGTAGCTGATGAATTGTAGCTGGGTGATTAAGTAGAAGGCCCACAGGGACAGGAGCTATAGTGCTAACAGTGCTAAACCAACAAGTAGGAGAAATGGATTCTATTTCTGGTTCTACCATTAACTGGTTGTATGTAGATAAATGGCTCAATCTACTTGAGCTCCAGTTTCCTCCTCCATAAAATGCCTGCTTTGAACAGTAAGAAATTTATGACATGCATATTCCTTTTCACATATCAAGCAACTGGGCCAGGTAGGGATGTGTGTGCACCCCAGACCTAACAAACTCATCCCAAGCAATGTTTTTATACTTTTTTCAATATTTATTTGGCTGGGGAAAAGGGAGGGGTTAAAAGCAAGTTTCTTTATTATTAATAAAAATTGTTGGTAATTTACTTCAATGAGACAAAGCAGAATTACTGAAAAATTCTCTAAAATGTTCCCTTTATTGCATGTGTTCTTGTTCTCTCTTTGGTTTTCTTTGGTGCACTTTATAATGTATATATAAAATAAATTCATTCTTCTGAGAAAAATGTTGTACGTCACGAGACATTTACACTAAGAATTTTAGCTCACTGGGACTGCATGAGTGTGGTGAAAGGCCTCTGCAGAGATGGACTTGAAATTCATTTTCATTTCTGGGTACTGTCTGTTCTGGGGGCGGGGAGTGAGACCAACTACGTTTAACCATTTAACAGGTTCATCCCAGTGACACTGTCGGGTTCCTTTTGGAGCCGCATTTTGGAGCAGCTGCCTCCAAAGCCTGCAGTTCCTGCCGCGGTCCAAGGCAGATATTGCTAATGAATCCCAGCACTCCTTCCCACAGAGCTTGGATGGGATGCCAACTTCAGGCCACCTGGGCCAGGCAGCCACTTTCCCGGTTGTGCATTTTATAGGCCATTGGGAGCTGGACGGATGCTGTGACTCCTTCCAACTTCCATGTTTTAGGATTTTGTGATCCCACATTTCACATGATTTAAGAGCAATCATCAGTGTGGGGGGACCTGAGTGACATGCACTTTGGTTCTGACATGTTTACGTTTCTATGAATATCTGTGCAGAAGTGCATGTTGGAAGAGTGAAAAGTCTCTCTTAGTCACTTCCCTGAAAGAAGCAACAGTTAATGTTTTGTGGTGATATTATGGGCTACTTTCAAACAATGCTGAAATTAATTTGAAACCTAGAATTCAGAGGATGGACCTAGAGCCTGGATGGAAAGAAGGACCTTGCCTTTTGGAAACAATCAGCTCCAGCAGGGCACTGGGATGGAAGATGGGGTAAGAAGATCTGTAGGTGACTGTAAAGGCTTTATTTACGTGAACTACATCAAGTGCCAATCTTAACTGAGTTGGGCTTTGACATAGTCAATGCTGTAGCAGAGCAGCTTTTGTGCCCATGGTCTGATGATGGGAGTATTTTAGGGAGCTGAGCACCAGCTTTAGAGATCAACCGACATGGTTTTGAATCCAGTCTCTTGAAAGGACTTGCTGTGGCACCTTGAAATAAGTCACTTATCACCTTTGAGTCTGTTTGCTTATCTGTACAGTGAGGATACTTACCACTTATCTTCAGTGTGTGCATGAGACTTTAAGATATTTGTAGTGAACCCCCTGACCGGGCCCAGAGTAAGCTTTAAATACAAACTGGGTGACTGCACCATGAATCGAAATGAGGAGTGCTTTGTGAACACTTTCCAGGAAGGATTCTGTGGTAAGAGCACCACCAGGAAACAACAAACTTGGAACTGGCAACTGGCTTGTGAAAAAGAAATGTGAATCAGCTAGGCAATCCAGTGGAAAAATGAAGGACATTAAGAAACAAATAAAAAGTGAATCAAGGACGTGAAAATCAATACAATATTTTTCACCCATCAGATGAGGGTGAGGGAGATAATTCTACCATTGGTGGGGTTATAAATCAGTATGACCATTTGGAAAGGCAGTGTGGAAGTGTTTGCCAAAATGTCACTCAGCCAGGTACCCTGCCCCTCACCCCATAATGAAGGTTCTGCTCTATAAGAACCACGAAAGGCTTGGACACAGTCTTGGGAAGAAGGGAAAACCCTTGTTCTGATTTGTTTATTCTTTATAAGGTGTGATTTCTGTCATGTTACATGTGTATTCATTTATTTCTTGTTCATCATCTGTTCCACCCACTGGAACATGAGCTCAGTGAGGTCAGAGGCTGTGTCTCATGTTCATAGACATACCATCATGAAATTCAGAACATGAGTCCATAGAAAGGATCCTATAAAATTCTAGAGAGAGAAGAGAAAACATTCATATACAGATCAAAGAATCAGAAGATGTTGTGTTTAAATATACATAATACCTTACTGGGTAAACTATGCTGCAGCTTGCTTTTTAAATCAACAGTTGGCTTATATTGTTACTTGTAGAGCTACAGCATTCTATTTAATATCAGATTCTATCATCATTGCTTTATTGCAGGGAGAGCAAACTCAATTTCTGCAGAGATTATGCAAGAAACTTAAGTGTGAAGCAGCCCAGGAGGAAGATGTGGTATTATCAGATATGCCTGCCTAATTACATGGCCATATAAAACATCGTATATGTCAAATAAAATCACCAAACAAAACATATGCCTGGGCTA
Organism: Phyllostomus discolor; assembly: GCF_004126475.2. Taxonomy (NCBI): domain Eukaryota; kingdom Metazoa; phylum Chordata; class Mammalia; order Chiroptera; family Phyllostomidae; genus Phyllostomus; species Phyllostomus discolor. The sequence goes on along the minus strand of NC_040910.2, from coordinate 68,328,145 downwards.
TATTTTGCCAAACAACTAGCAGTTTGTGAACTTAATATCATGGGAAATCTTTGCTGGGTAACCATTGGTGTTTTAAGTTATTTCCTCTTTTCCTCCCAAGTTATGACAAGCTTGGGTTACAAGCTTTGGGATTAACTTGAGAATACAGGAGATTGAAAAAAGAAGACCTAAAGGTCAGTTGCATTACCTTAAAGCCGATTGGAGACAGATTAGATCTGTGGCCAAAGGGGCTTGTTAGTCTCTACCTTCCAATTAGGACAGAGCTATGGGCAGAGTCATAGTACAACTACATGTGTCCACCCCAGGGGCTGGACTTCTACCACCAGGCAGGTAAGGAGGCAGCATGCATACTTTTTATAGCTGATGAATTTGACCAGAGAGACAGTAGTAGGGGCTGGGCCAGACAGGATTGGCTTTGTCTCTCAAATGAAAATAAATAAATCACTGCTCTTCATATGGGGAGAAATTAGAGGTGGAGAGAAAAACCAGGAGTGTTCTTCTCGTAGGAGTTCCTCGTCTTCATGGAAGCACAAGACTAGCAGGAAGACTGGGTCCCTTAAAACTAACCAGCATTTACTATCTGGAAACTTCTCTCTCTTTCTCTCTTGTCTTTTTAATATAACAAATTTAATTAAGACAACTCTTGATCTTGGCCTCTTTTCATTTATTTTCCCAGATACATGGGAAAAAACTTTTCCTTGGTAGCTTTTGGTATTTCTCCAAGTCATGGATTCTTTCTTGAGATACAGCTTTGATTATTATTTCCATTCTATTAGTTTTAATCTGTTTTCTTATTTATTATCATTTATCTTATGGTTATCAATTCCTTGCTTTTAAAATATATTAACTTCCTGAGGCAATTTCATCCCCTCCCATAACTTCATTTTTCTCCTAAAATCTGTTTCCAGTCCAAGTCTCTGTCCTGAGCCTCAGATGCAGATATCCAACTGTTGTCAGGCTCAGTGTATCAGAAAGAAGTTCTTATTTTCTCATTAAAACCTGTTCCTTCTCTTGATGTTCAGCCTATCTAGCTTTTAGCCCATGTGGAGTTGAAAATCATGTTGCTCTATGGGAAGGTTAGATGAGATAATGCAAGTGATTGCTACTTAGATGTCAAGAAAAACAAGGACATAAAAGTCTAATTAGGGAGTTTAAGCTTGTGTTAGACTATAAAGCACAGGCTTTTGTCCTGGAACTTCTTCACCCTTTTCCTCTCATTCCTGGTAGGTTGCTGAGAAAGACTGAATAGCAAGGAAAAGTTCTGAGTTCTTAAATAACGTCTTGAAATATTTGTATTCATTCTTATACTCAATTTATAGTTTAGATGGGTATAAAATTTCAGGTTGGCCATAAAATTTTCCCCAGAAGTCTGAAGGTTTTGCTCCATTATATTCTAGCCTCTAAAGTTACTTATAAGAGGCCTGCTGTGTTTGTGAGTCCTTATCCTTAGCATATGACCTATTATTTTTTCCTATCTGAATATTTTAAAATCCTTTCTTTATTCTTGGAGTCCTTAAATTTCAAAATGATGTGCTCTTTTTGGCTTTTTATTATTTATTATCCAAGGACTTTGTGGGTCTCTTTAATATGGACACTTATGCCTATTAGTTCTGAAAAATATTGTCTTATTTCCATTGATGAGTTCCTTTTCTTCCTTTTCTCTATTGTTTGGCAATCCAATTCTTTAGATATTGTAATTTCTGAAAAATAGTCTTATCTGTCCTTTAGTATTTTTCTACCTCTTGATCTTTAGGTTCATTTCCAGGATATTTTCTCAACTTTATATTCTAGTATTAAATTTTTGTTTATTAGATGCTTTAATTTCTAGACATTATTTCTTTGTTGTTGTAGTAATCACTTATTTAGTATGCTGTTTCTTTTGTAATATGCAGTTTATAGAGGCAGTATCTTCTTTCACCCCACTAAAAATATAATTTGTAAATTTTCCTTCTGTTCATTGAGTCAGCTCTGTATCATCCAACTTCCTCATTTATACTTGTTTCATTCCAAGTCTTTGTATTAGAGACCTTTCTCAAGTATCTGGCTATCCTTTTCTGATCATTTGCTTTTATTGTGGTAAAATATACATCATATAAAATGTACCATTTTAACCATTTTTTGAGTATGCATTTCAGTGCTATCAAGTACATTCACATTGTTGAGTCCAGAACTTTCCTACCATCCTAAAGTGAATTCTATGCCTATAACCCCCTGTTTGAACTATAACCCCGTTTCCTTATTACTTAGCTCCTGGTAACCACCACTCTACTTTCCTTCTCTAGAAATTTGGGTACTTTAAGTAGATATCATATAAACAGAATCACACAGTATTTGTCCTTTTGTGTCTGGTTCACTTCACTTAGCAGAACCTTTTTTAAGTTTCCTCCATGTTGGAGCATGTGCCAGCCTTTCATTGCCCTTGGGACTGAATGACAGTCCATGCTGTGTCTACATTCCAGTTTGTTTATCCTCTCATCTGTCAGTGGGTACCCAACTGCTTCCATGGTTTGGCTACTGCGAATAATGCTGCCATGAACATGGGTAGGCAAATATCTGTTTGAGTCCCTGTCCTCCATTTTATTTATTTGTTTGTTTGTTTTTAAATGAGGCAGTAAAACAGTTATTAGAGACTGAGAGTATGTATGTGTGCTGCTTGTCAGGGAACTGGCAGTGGATGAAAAGGTGTGAAACTACCTGTTCAGAGGATCCAGGGGATGTCCAAGGACAGCATGTCCATTTCAGAGGCATATCCATCAGGCTCACTGTTCTTTCTTCTCTGTATCTGCACAGTCACAACATGCAGTGCAGCATCTAGCACAGTGCCTGCAACTTGCTGAGTGAATGACATGTCGATGACTGTCCCTCTCAACTTTCAGGTGTAATTTCTCATCCTCTGATATTCTGTTAATAATTGTAGGTGTGCTTTGGGAAGTCAGGAATGCGGTGGGGAAGGGGAGGGCTAGACGCTTATATACTGGGTCTGGCAGAAGTAACGCCTGCCTGAGTGTGTTTGGTAGGGTAATAATATGTGTGTAATAATTTACAGTTTTAATTTGAACATTTCGCCTAACATGTCATATGGTGTGCTTGAGTGTGATATTGTTATGTTACAGAATTACATGCTCATGGTTTTGTAATAAAAGATTTTGTAATAAAAAAGCGGTGTTATTTGTGCCAACCCTGGGTTTGTTTTTGAATTGCATTGATACCTGGAAATTTCTCTAATATACATTATTTTAATGGGCTATGCGAATAGAAGCCTTATTTTATAAGCACCTGCTGCTTATGTAACTGTATAGCAGAGTACCCAAATGATGGCTTCATCCTGGAATGTCATGGAGATGCCTATAGGACTTGAGGGTGGGCATGGGGCACTGGGAACTGAGAGGAAGTGGATCTTGAGGAGGCTGGGATTCTCACTCAAGGCCTCTGCCCTATTGTCTTCTATTTTCAGATGTTCTGGCCCTTTCAGCAAGCAAGCTCACCACTTCAGTAGGTTTCATATAAAAAGTTCACTTTTCTATTTTTACTTAAATGGTGTTTTTTTTGAAAAGGAAAGATAACTTCCATTTGAGCTTTTCTTTCAGTTAGGGTCATGGTATCATTACCTACATCCCAGCTTCTGAGCAAAGCACAGGGAGGAGGACAGGAGGAGGGAGTGGAGCCCGAGCAGCTGGTGTTTGTTTCAGTCTTTTCCTGAGCCACCGGAGAGCCCTGAGAGCCTGCAGAGACTAGGAATGAGCCATCGCCATTCCCAGGAAGCCTGGGAGCCAAGCCCGGCCTGCAATGCTCGATGCTCGATGTGGAGGCGCAGGCCCTGGCTTTTAAGTGACGTTCTTTCCAATCTCATTCTTCTGCTGCTGGGGAATTTATGTAAAGCCCATGAGCATCTACTTACATTTGCTCCCATTGATGTCATTGTTATTCTTATTTACTTTGCAAATTCCTCGATGGATTATGTAAGATTTGTCAGTTTCTTGCATTTTTATCAGCAGAACTGCCATCTGCCATCATTGGAGTGGTAGCTGTGGATGTTTCTCAGGAACTGATTGGTTCCTGTGACCCAGACTTGCATAAGCCCGTGCAGCCTCCTCTCACCAGTGTAAGATGGTTACCAGGACCTGCTCTCTTGGGGAGTGATCCTCATACCTGCAGAAGTCTAAGAGCCTCCTGTGCTCATGGAACTGAATCAAAATATTCAGACAGGCAGGAAAACTTTGGAGGTGTGTGTCTGCCTCCTTTGTTCTTTGTAAACAACTGGGAATCTGACATGTCTTCAAGGAAATGTCAACTACTATTTCCCATCACATACTTCTTCACAGTTTTTTTGTTTGTTTGTTTCATTTTACTTTTAACTGAGAAAACATTTATACACAGGGAATGTGCAGATCTTAAGCCCACACGTGGGTGCATTTTGACAAACATATCACTCATGTAACCAACTCCCCAGCAAGACAGAGCACACTTCCTCCACCACAGCTGTTTCTTTATTTACCCCCTGACCCCAGTCAGCCCCCAGGCCTTGATAGCACTCAGTGTTCTGATTGTTGTCACCAAAGGCTAATGTTCTAGAACCTCACATAAATACAATCGCCCATTGTCATTATGTACTGTGCATTCATTTGTGTCTGGCTTCTTTGGCTCACCCATGCAACTGTGTGAATTAGCAGTTTATTCCTTTTATTGCTGAGTGCTATTCCACAGTATTTTTATTTCCTTCAAAGGACAATTCTTTCTCTACCCACAGAATGCATCTGACACCAAATGTGTGGGCTTCTCCCTCACATTATGCAATTCTGGCACCCAATGCCCAGAGTTAGTGCAGATCCTACAGGGCCCAGTCCCACAAGACTGCCCCACAACTTCAGGCCCCAATTGCAAGTCCCAGGCTGTCACCCATGCTTCTGACCAACCAGCTGTAAATCAGGGGTACCCACAACCCTCCTGGTAAGTTTGATAATTGTGAGAATGGCTCATAGAGCTCAGGGAAACACTTATGTTTACTGATTTATTATTAATGATGCGATAAAGGATGCAGATGAATGGGTGCACAGACAAATTATGGAAGGGTCTTCAGCCTTTGTCCCCATGGAGTTGAGTGTGTCACCATCCTGGAACATGGATGTGCTCACCAACCTAGCAGCTCTCTGAATGCTGTGGTTGAAGGATTTTTATGGAGGCTTCAATGTGTAGGCACAATTGGTTATGAACTCAATCCCCAGCTCCTCTCCTCTCCCCAGAGGATGGAGCTCAGGGCTGAAAGTTCCAAGCCTGTAATCATGGCTTGGTCTTTGGGGTGACCAGCCCCCTCCTGCAGGTATTCAGGAGCCCACCAAGAGTCCTCTAATCTCCTGGTGATCCTCCTACCTGGGAAGTTCGAGGGGTTTAGGAACTCTGTGTTAGGAACTAGAGTCAAAGACCATATATTAGAACAAAAAATGCTCCTTGCATCCCTATCACTCAGAAAATTGCAGGGTTTTAAGAGCTCTGTGTCAGACACTTGGGGCAGACACCAAATACATGGTCACATTATTGTCACATTATGACTATTACACAATATTTTTTATACATTCCCCTGATAATTGACATTTGGGTTATTTCCAGCCTTGGATTTTTATGAATAAAGCTGCTATAAACATATTTATACAAGTCTGTTTGTGGACACATGTTCTCACTTAAATGAGTAAACATGAACTAAATATCTATGGCCTAGTGTGGGTGTATGTGGTCACTGTTCCCGTAACATTTATTTTTAATTGTACCGTTGTTGTTACTCATTGTAGATAACATTTATTTTAACTCCATTTCTAAATATTTATTTCTGATTTATAAGAAAGAATTATTTTTGAAAACATTTATTTGGTAATTAGAGTCTTTGTTCATCACTCTTACAGATTCTTGTTAATTGTTTTTTATTTTACGCAAGGAATACATGAATAGTCTCATCACAAAAGATTCAAACATTGAAAATATACATACAAGCTAAAACACAAATGCCACCTTTATCTTCTCCCCAGTTCTCACGTCTTCCTCTAGAGATCCTGGGTGCTGGCAGTTCAGTAGTCACTTTCAGACATTTTTCCTGAGCATTTCAATGTGTGGTTTCATAGGTTATCAACTGCACTGTGTACCACATCTAGATATTATAGATTCATGTAGTTATCATGGCAGATTTTTTTAGCAGAAGGCAATCAAATGTCTTGTACTAACAAAACCAGGATATATTGTAATTTTCTTACAACTGGAAATAAACCATCTTGAGGAAGGGGCAACTTTTTTTATAAGGAGCACAAAAATATGGATCCTACATTAAATATACATGCATATAATAAACATATATGGATACATCATTTTTCACAAAAACACACAGATATTTTAAATATACCAGTGGAATCATACTTATTGCCCTATGACTTCCTTTTTTCCAGTTATCATTATGCCTTAAATAACTTTGTATTTTAACACATACATAGATTTTGCTCTTAAGTACTGCATATATTTCATATCTGTGCATTAAAATCTAAGTTGAACACTTAGATTGATTTCAAAATTTTTTATTAAAAAGTTAAAGATTCTTAAACATGCATATTTATATACATATGTAAATATTTATTTAGAGAAGATTCCTAACAGAAGAACTCCTGAATTTAAAGATATGCACACTGGGTCAAGATGGAGGTATAGGTAAGCACACCTCACCATAAACACACCTCACCTCCTTGCACAACTCTAGTAAAAATTACAACTAGACTACAGAACAAATATCACTCAGAATTTTCAGAAAATTGAGTTATATGGAAGTCCAACAACCAAGGATTTAAAGAAGCCATACTCATCCAGATGGGTAGGAGGGGTGGAGATATGGAGACACATGGAGAGACACACAGAGGTGGTCCCACATCTATGTGTAGCGAATAAAAATTGGGAGGGATACCTCGGGAGTGATGAATCCCAGATCCAGACCAGACCACCCAGCCCAGGGATCCAGCACCAGGAAGATAAGTCACCATTACTTCTGACCATAAAAACCAGTATGGGTTGGGCTGTGGAAGACACTGCAGGAGTCTTAAGAGACTCCTCTTAAAGGGCCTACTACCAACTTAGGACTCATGCAGACCCACCCACTGTGGAATTCAGCACTAGGACAACAGCTAGAAGAACATATAGGGAGAAATTGAAATGAGTGGCAACAGGACAAGTGCTGGGAGACAGCTTCCACCCAGGCAAAATTCCAGAGGCCAGGCAGTGGCATTGTTCCCTCTCTGTCCCTTCCCCTACACAGAGCCACAGAGCAGTGATATGGGTTGCCCCACCTTGACAATTACCTAAGGCTCTGCCCCATACAACTTACATATGCACTTTTCTACAATAGGCCATGCTTGCTAAGGCAGGGAGTCAAAGCATCTCTACCTAATATACAGAAACAAATATAGGTTGGTTGCCAAAATGAGGAGACAAAGAAATATGGCCCAAATGAAAGAAGAGAATAAAACTCCAGAAAAAGAATTAAACAAAGTGGAAATAAGCAACCTACTAGAGGCAGATTTCGAAACATTGGTTATAAGGATGCTCCAGGAAGGAACAGGCTGGGTACTTGAACAGCATAAGAAAGACCCAAGCAGAAATGAATGTTACATTAAGTGAAATAAAGAAAAATCTACAGGGAACCAACAATGGAGAGGGTGAAGCTGAGAATCAAATCAATGATTTGGAACACAAGGAAGGAAAAAGCATTCAACCAGACAGCAAGAAGAAAAAAGAATTAAAAAAAAAAAGAGGATAGAGTAAGGAGCCTCTGGGACATCTTCAAAAATACCAACATCCAGATCATAGGGGTGCCAGAAGGAGAAGATGTAGAGCAAGAAATTGAAAACTTATTTGAAAAAATAATGAAAGAAAACTTCCCTAATTTGGTGAAGGAAACACACACATAAGTCCAGGAAGCACAGAGAATCCCAAACAAGATGAACCCAAACAAGACCACACGAAAACACATCATAATTAAAACGACAAAGGTTAAAGATAGAGAATCTTAAAAGCAGCAAGAGGAAAGCAGAGAGTTACCTACAAAAGAGTTCCCATAAGACTGTTAGATGACTTCTGAAAAGGAATCTTTTTGAGGCTTTGCAGGCTAGGAGGGACTGGCAAGAAGTATTCAAAGTGATGGAAAGCAAGGGCCTACAACCTAGATTACTCTATCCAGCAAAGTTATCATTTAGAATTGAAGGGCAGATAAAGTGCTTCCCAAACAAGGTAAAAATAAAGGAGTTTATCATCACAAAGCCATTATTATGTGAAATGCTAAAGGTAATTGTATAAGAAAAAGAAGAAGATCAAAATGATGAACATTATTTAGATTCAATTATTGAATTGAATTCAACAACCAAAACAGGAACAGAATCATAGATATGGAGATCATTTGGAGGGTTATCAGTTGGGAGGGGGACAATGGGGTAAAAGGTGCAGGGATTAAAAAGCATAATTGGTAAGTAAAAAATAGACAGGGGAATGTTAAGAATAGTATAGGAAAGGGAGAAGCTAAGGAAATTATATGCAAGACCCAGGGACACGAACTAAGGGGGGATTTCTGGAGGGTATGGGGGAACCAGATAGAAGGGGACAGATGGGAAAAATTAGGACCACTCTAATAGCATAACCAATAAAATATATTAAAAATAAAGATATGCACCCTTAAGTTTATGTATTACCATTTATGTCATTAATGAGCTTTAGCAAAGTGATCTCCCATCAGCAATGTATAAAAGTACTTATTTCTCTCAATTTTGTAGAACATTATTTCTTTAACTTTTGGTCAAACTGATATTTCATTATTGTTTTAATTTATATTTTATTTATTTACTCAACGAAGAATGAACAACAACTTTTCATATGTTTATTGGCTGTTATTTATTTTTCCATCAATGTTCCTTTTATATTTCCACTTGTTTGTATTCTGAGTTGTTTACTTTATTTCTTATTGATTTGTGGAACTCTTTATATACCGGAATATTAATTTTTAGTATGCTATTTCAAATATTTTCCCCAGTCTGTTGCTTGGTATTGTACTGTGTGGAAAAATTTTTGAATATATTTTAACAGTTAAATTAGTGATTTCTCTGTTATGCTCAAGATGTTTTTTGTCTTAACAAGAGTTTTTTGGAACTCAAATTTATAAAAATAAATATTTTGTTCATATTATCTTCCATTTGGTTCATAGCTATCTGGAACATATTTTTATAAGTGGTAGGACAGGTGTCCAAGTTTTTTTCCCAAAGAGATTCCTTATTCATTTATACAAGATATATTCCCTGAGTGTCTGCCATTTGGTGGGAACTGTGCTAGTTGCTATGGAAACAGCAGTAAACAATGAAGACATAGTTCCTGTTCTTATGTGGGTTACATTCTAATGGGGGGAGGGGCCACAGGCTATGAACAAGTAACTTTTAAACAAGACAAATTTTTACTTAAATGTTCAGTAGAAAATAGGCCAACTCTTATACTGAAGAATGACTTCTTTTGGTTGAGTGTTTAGAGAAGCCCTCTTTGAGGAGGTGACATCTGAGCTAAGATCTGAAGGATAAGGAAGAGCTATCTGTCAGAGGCCCTGAGTTACAGCCAATGATGGAGAAGGTACAACGCCCCCCCCCCCCCCAAAAAAAAACTCCTTCTTAACTCTCTCCAGACATTTCATAACATAACATGAAGACAGGATGTCAGGAACTGAAGCTGGAGTAGGCTTCCTTCCGCCCAGTTCCATCGGCAATGTAAGCAGCGCAGTTCTCTGTTTTACTAGTTGTGGCTCAGTTTTACTGTTAAGGACTGTAGGTTTCTGCCTCTTCCCAGGCTTCATGGGCATTTGAGTGACAACCTTGAACAGGTTGCACTAGGGGCTGTTAGCTGACATCATTTTGAATAGTAAACCTCAACTGGCTTGTTGTTGGATGTTGAGCAACAATGCCTTTAACAGCCCACTCTCTTACAAGTTCCTGTTGTATTTTGCTAAGTAATGACAGCACAATGAGAATTATAAAATTATTTTATAGGATCTGAGTAGCATACAACTAAGTATACCTGAATATATGCCCATCTCACCACCACCCGTCGTACCCCTGGCTTTGTTTAGAATGACTTTGCTGGTCTTTTCCTTTTTCTCGGGAACAATACATTCCTCAAAAGGAAATCTAGATTGATTTTGACACAGGACAGAATTGGTGAGTAAGGAACCAAGGTTCTAAGACATGTTGCATAGTTGCAATATGTTAACTCTAAAGGCTTTTTAAAGCAGACGCTATCTAATGTCTACACAAGTTACAAAAAATGATAGAAAGAAGCACTCCTAAAATGTCTGCTTTTGAGAAATATAATTTTTGGTGTCCTTTATGAAATAAACCATTTGCAAAATGTAATTATTCAGGAGCATTCCTCATTGCTTTTTGGAAGACTTAGCAACTTAGCAAAAACATCAAAAGACAATTGTAGCCATTTCTAAAGACTCAGCAGGGGTTTGCCAGGTAAAGAAGTGTGTTGGTGTGTTGTGTGTATAGGAATTGGGGTGGGGGAATGCTTTGGGGGTGGCATCATTCCAAGCAGATGGGGCAGCATAGATAAAAGCCTGGAGGTGGGAGAGAATGTAACATTAAGTAGAAAGACAGCTACAAGTTGATTGAAAGTAGGATGGAGTAAGATTGTAAACTGAGTTAGATTGGGAACTTTTGTTATCTAACTCAAGGAGTCAATTGCCTTTGTAAATAAAGTTTTATTGGAACACTGCCATGCCCCCTTGATTACACATTGTCTATGATGACTTTTGGACTACAAAGACAGAGTTGAGTAGCTGCTGCAGAAGCTACAGTATATGGCAAGCAAAGCCAAAAATGTTTACTATCTGCCCTCCTAGAAAATGTTTGCTGACCCCTGATCTAATTCAGCACCTTGTCCCCTGCTGGTAGATTCTAGTGTAATGCCTGGCACACAATAGTGCTCAATACACAGTAATTTACATCAAATTAAAGCATTCACTGGAATTCCAGTCATGAAGGGGCCTGTCTTTGGTCCTTATTAGAAGATGGGACATTATCTGAAAGGTAAGACATTTTTGAGCCATTCATTCATGCATTCATTAATTCTCACTCTCTGAGACTGAATTGGCCTCTCTATAGTGCATTTCTACAGCAAACTGGACAAAACATCCATCACATGATGTTCTTGTACCTGCACTGGTTTCCTTCTTGAGGCAAATCTCCTGGAAGGTAGAGGATGTTTCCTTTTCCTTTATCTCCACAGAGCATGTCCTAACATCAGGAGCCCTTGGTAAACACTTTTTGAATGAATTAAATGAGCATTTGAAAGAATCAAGGGATCTGGAAATAATGCTGGTTGGAGGAGACACTTGTGTTTACAAGAATTATGTAAAAGTGCTTTGTGTTTATGAGGATTATGTGAAAATGCTTTGTAATCTTAAAACACCAATACAAATGGAAAAATTCTCTTCTTGCTGAAAATCTTTTCCTACTTGTGTGCATCTGTTGGGTGTAAGCTCCTGGAGGGACTGCTGACAAGAAAATGCATGGAGTTTGGACCCAGACAAATCTGAGTTCAAACCCTAGCTTTTTTTCATCAGTTTCTATAGTGTTGAGCAACTGTTTGCATGGGCCCAGCCCAGGGGCCACATTTTTTAATAAAGCAATGAAAAATAAAAACTTTATTGAATCCTATGGAAATATGCCCATTCTTACAATTTCAATGACCCCTGTTTTTCCCTGAAAAATGTCCCTGAGAAAAGTAGCTTTGCTTTTAGCCACTGGAAAGTTAATACCTGGACATATTTGGGAAACAGCAACACAAACATTTAAAAAAAGTTTTGTTTTAGTCTCATAGATTTCTGTAGTGCTCAAACTGACTTTATATGCATTATCTCATTCCATCACCAAAATAGGTAGTGAGACATTGTTAACTACATCATCCAAGTTTAACATTGTTATCCAGCAATTCCATTCCTAGGTATATACACCGACAGAATTGAAAACAGGTGTTCAGACAAAAACTCTACACACTCTTCACAATAGCCAAAAGGTAGAAACAATCTAAATGGATAAATGAAATGTGACATGTTCATACAATAGAATGTTATTTAGTCATAAAAAGGAATGAAATACTGATACAACATTAACAAATTTTGAAAACATTATGCTAAGAGAAAGAAGTCAGGCACAAACAACCACATATTGTGTCATTTAATCTACATCACATATTCTGAATAGGCAAGAGACAGAAAGCAGATCTCTGGTTGCGGGGACATGGAAAAGAGGGGGAGTAGGGAGCAAGTGCTCAGTGGGCACAGGATCTCCACGAACTGCTATGGAACTAAAGAAAGGTGGTAACTGTTCAATATTGTAAATGCCATTGAGTTGTATACTTTAAAGTGGTTAAATGGTTTTATGTTATGTGCATTTTATTACACACAAAAAGTTATTAACCACATTTTATAGATGGGAAAACTGAATCTCGGCTGTGTAAAGACTTGCCCAAGTTCACACAGAGAAATAGCATCAGAGCTAGGGATTTATTAGATCAGTTTAATTAGGTCAGTATGCTAGGTGCTCAGAATACAAAAAAAGGAGACATGAAGGACACAGTCCTTTGTCCTTCTGCCTCCTTCCCTGTGAGGGACTCCCACTGGAGTCACTGGACTCCCTCTCTGCTTGGGCTGTGCCAGCAGGTCCAGGGTGAGCTCTGCAGCTCTAAGATGCACCATTGTCCCCACGTTCCTGAATGACATGGTACTCATGCTGGTCCACTTCATGTTATGTTAAACTGGCTCAGCAGGCATCTGGGACCCAGAGATTCAGGCTGCTCTGGGCTTTGGCCCCAGCCTTTGCTGGTAAGACACTACTCTGCCATGACCTCCATTGCAATATCCCTCCTTAGCAGCTGGATGGCTCCCTCCTGTCACTCTGGAGGTTTTGCTCTTCTAATTCTTATTACCTTGTAAGAACTGAACGATTACCTCTTACATTAAACCACCTGCAATGACAGAAAGTCAGGTGGGTACTCATTCAACAGTGAGCATCTATTGCTTAGTGCTGTTTGTCCTAATAGCTTTTGTTGCTCATTGGCCCTCCTCAAATATTTTGGGCCCAGGTATTTAATCATTATGGACTTTTGTCCCCAAAACCCTTACCTCCTAGGGTCTTGTGAAGCTATAAATAACTGGGACTCCTTCCCTGCAGAAAGAAAGTAAAAGGGCATAACGTGTTGGGAACCTCCCTGACTGGTATCAGAAGCTGAAACCCCCGCCTAGGCTAAGGCTAAGGGAACGCCCTGGAACCGTAAGCCAGCAAGGAGACAAAAGCTTATCTCCCTGGCAGAAATGCTGCTTCTGCTGCTGAATCCCAAAAAGCTTGGTTGGTTAGCCAAAGACGGGTAAGATTCCCCACGTGGGGAATGACCTAAGCCAGGCACGATCACTTTGGGAGGCCCCCCAAAAGAAGGACTTTGGGGCCTGCAGTGTAAGAGGGTGGTAGACCCTCGCTCCTTGGCTTTGACATAGCCTGAGTTCTCATCTGGGAGAAAATCTCCTTATTGCCTTAGTTCCCACCTAGGCCTGAAGTAATGACAGGGTGGTATAGCTCTGTGCTGAAAAGGGGCGGATTCCCTGGGTGATCAGGCCTAAGAAAGAACATGTAAATTACTGTGAAACCTTCTTTGTTTAAGAATGCTCTCAGTTGAATGAGAGGGGTCCAAGGAGGAAGTTTGTTCCTCAAAGTCTTACAGCTCTTTGACCCTGACTCAATAGACCAGCAAAGTTTCTTGTTTTCTATAGTTCCTTACTTCCCACTGATAAGTACTGTACTTTACCTGAATTATTATGCAAAATGAGCCCAATAAAAGCATGTATGGACGGTAAATCAGGGCCCACCCCACTAGGGGGGGTGGCCATTTCTGTCCCTACTTCCCCACAGAAACTAGTCTGTCTCTGTGCATGTTTGTGTTTGTTTCTCGCGTGTTTTTCGGCGAGCCATCCACAGCGTTCCGTGGTCACTGCTGGCTGGTGACCCACGCGCAACAATAAAGTACGTTGAAAAATCTAAGACTGTCATCAAGTGCCTCTCTCAGTTTAGCCCTAGTTCATTTCCCTCTTATTGAGTCTGATTTTTCCTGGGTATATCCTCTACTCATGTATCACCTTTCTTCCACCCAGTCTCCTGAGCCTGTGAAGTCATCCCTAAGAGCTACACTCAGCATGGGAAGGGGAGAGGTTGGGACTTACCAACAAGAGATGATTCTATATTTGAAGGTCAAGGAGTCTTCCTTTCTTTCTTTCTCTCACTTTTTTTAGATTTATTTTTTAAGTATTTTTCCATTACCGTTTATTCCTCTTATACACCCCTCCCAGTCACCACATGGTGGTCCATGTTCATGAGTCTTTTTTCCTATTTGCTCAATCCTTCTAATCCCTACTTCTCTCCCCACGAGCTGCCCCCCCCCATCTATGAATTTGTCTTTATTTTTCTTACTAGTTCAGTTTGCTCACTAAATTCCACATATGAGTAAAAACATATGGTATTTGTCTTTCTCTGACTGGCTTATTTCACTTTGCATAATGTTCTTCAGGTCCACTCATGCTGTTGCAAAGGGTAACATTTTCTTCTTTTTTTTTTGTTTAGTAACTGGAATTTTATTTTTTTGAAATTACTTTTTTGTTGTCTGATTTTTTTAAATTACTCTATTCAGAATTTTCTTCTTCTGTATGGCCAAGTAGTATTCCATTGTGTAAATCCACAGTTGTTTTATCCACTCATCTACTGATGAACACTTGGGCTGCTTCTATATCTTGGTGATTGTAAATAACACTGCAATGAACATAGGGGTGCTTATGTCCTTTCAAATTAGTGTTTTGGGTTTCTTTGGATAAATTCCTAGTTGTGGAATTGCTGGGTCTTAAGGCAGTTGATGCGTGGGTCACCAGCCAACAGCGATCATGGAACGCTGCGATGGCTTGCCAAAAAACATGCGAGAAAAAAACATGCACAGAGACAGACCAGTTTCTGTGGGGAAGTAGGGACGAAATGGCCACCCCCCCTAGTGGGGAGTGCGCTGATTTACGGTCCATACCTGCTTTTATTGGGCTCATTTTGCATAATAATTCAGGTAAAGTACAGTACTTATCAGGGGGAAGTAAGGAACTATAGAAAACAAGGAACTCTGCCGGTCTATTTTGAGTCAGGGTCAAAGAGCTGTAAGACTTTGAGGAACAAACTTCCTCCTTGGACGCTTCTCATTCAACTGAGAGCATTCTAAACAAAGAAGGTTTCACAGTAATTTACATGTTCTTTCTTAGGCCTGATCACCCAGGGAATCCGCCCTTTTCAGCACAGAGCTATACCACCCTGTCATTGTTTCAGGCTTAGGTGGAGCAGGGGAACTAAGGCAACCAAGAGATAAGGAGATTTTCTCCCAGACAATGAGAACTCAGGCTATGTCAAAGCCGAGGAGTGAGGAGGGTCCATCACCCCCTTTTGCTGCAGCCCCCCAAGCCCTTCTTTTGGGGGGCCTCCCAAAGTGATCGTGCCTGTCTTAGGTCGTTCCCCCCTTGGGGAATCTTACCCGTCTTTGGCTAACCGACCAAGCTTTTTGGGGTTCAGTTATGAATAAAGCAGCAGAAGCAGCATTCCTGCCAGGGAGATAAGCTTTTGTCTCCTTGCTGGCTTACGGTTCCAAGGGCGTTCCCTTAGCCTTAGCCTAGGCGGGAGTTTCAGCTTCTGATACCAGTCAGGGCAGTTCCCAACAGGCAGTTCCATTTTTAACTTCCTGAGGTATCTCCGTACTGCTTTCTATAGTGACTGCACCAGTATGCATTCTCACCAAAAGTGCAAAAAGGGTCCTCCTTTCCCCACATCCCTGCCAACACTTGTTTGTTGATTTATTGATAACAGCCATTCTGACAAGTATGAGGTGATACCTCATTGTGGTTTTAATTTGCATTTCTCTGATGATTAGTGACATTGAGTATCTTTTCAGGTTTCTGTTGGTCATCTGTATGTCCTCTGTATGACACTTTGGAGAAGTGTCTATTCTGGTCCTTTGCCCATTCTTTTGACTGGATTGTCAAAAATGGGCCCATTTTTGGTGTTGAGTTTTGTAAGTTCTTTATAAAATTTGGATACTAACCTTGTTACAGAACACAACAAGGGGGGCCTGGGATGATATACTATTATTGAAAGAAGGCCCTGGGTCTGTTATGTCCGCCGCCAGAGGAAAGATGTCTCTCAATGCCAGAGATTCATGAAAAGGAAAGGAAAGGTTTATTTAATGCTATACAAACTTAAAGTAGTGACCTAATGTCTTTACCAAAATCCCAAAGTCCCACAAACAGACACAGTCCTTCCTTCCTTCCCCCTTTGCCCAGTCCAGAGTACCGTATCTCAGGAAAGGAAATAGAAGTCCATGGCTCAGGTAGTCCTCTGGTTCTTCCCAGTTAGTACTCGATCTCGACTGGGAGACCTCCCTGGGTTCCCGGCACCCTCGGCTGAGTCACCGGGATCTCTGCTAAAACCAGGTGGCGGTTCCCCCTTCTAAAGCTGTGGGGGTCCCCACTCTGCCAGGCCGCGTGGTTCTCTCCTCAGGGCTGCAGGAGTCTACACTCCGTCAAGTCCGCGTGCTTCTCCTTCCTAAAGCAGCATGGTTCTCCTCCTCTCAGGGCTGCACATGGTTCTCCCTCCTCAATGGCCACCAAGTCTGGGTTTTAAATCCCTGCGGCCAATCTTCCTCTGCAGCCTCATTTCCGACTCCTTCCACACTCTGCTTCACATGCCAGAACTCATATCCTTCCAGCTTTACTGGGCTGCCATCATGAGTCTGGGCAGGTGTGGCCCCATGTCCTGGAGCCAATCCTCTCTGAGCTCCCACGCAGGCGCTGTAACTCAGGGGACCCGCCCCCCCAGTTAAATCTGGGTGGGGAAGTTACTTCTGGGTGGGGAAGTTACTTCCATTCCCCTGGCTTAGAGCTGATCACAGCTACTTAACCTATCTATGCAACCAGCCAAAGGCTATAGATATGTTAAATGACCAACCCAGAGGTTAGCTGCAAGGCTGTTGCTATGCAAAACAGCTCTCAATGGCCCTGCTCCATTTGTCCCTTCCCCCAACACACACCCTGGGCGGGAGGGATGGAGACATCTTAAAATCTCCTGGACACCTTAAGTTCTTGACCCCATTTCAAATGCCTATTTGGGGCCCCCGTCTTGGCTGCACCCTGTAACAACCTGTTATCAAATGTATTAGTGAATATGTTCTCCCATTCAGTGGGATAACTTTTTACTTTGTTGATGTTTTCCTTTGTTGTGCAAAAACATTTTAGTTTGATATAGTCCCATTTATTAACTTTTTCTTTTGTTTCCCTTGCCTGAGGAGATTAAAAACAATATTATCAAATAAAATATTACTTCAAGCAATGCCTGAGATTTTGCTGCCTATATTTTCTTCTAGTAGTTTTATGGTTTCAGGTCTAAAATTTAAGTCTTTAATCCATTTTAAATTTATTCTTGTGTGTGGTATAAGATGGTGGTCTAGTTTTATTTTTCTGCATGTTATCTCTATCCAATTTGGCCAACACCACTTAGTGAATAAACTACCTTTAGCTCATTGTGTGCTTGCTTCCTCTGTCAAATATTAATTGACTATAAAGGTATGGATTTATTTCTGGGTTCTCTATTTTGTTTATTGATCTATGTGTCTGTTTTTATGACAGTGCCATGCTGTTTTGATTACTATGGTCTTATATTAGGTAGCATGATTCCTTCAACTTTGTTCTTCTTTCTCAGGATTGCTATTTCTATCCCGGGCCTTTCATTGTTCCATATGCATTTTTGAAATACTTGTTGTAGCACTGATTTCTGATAAAAACTCTCAGCAGAGAGAATATACCTAAACATACTAAAGGCGATGTATGACAAGCCAACTGTCAGTTTCATGTTCAATGGGCAAAAACTACAAATGTTCTCCTTAAGATCAGGAGCAAGACAAGGATGTCCACTTTCACCTCTCTTATTCAACATAGAACTTAGAAATCGGACAGGAAGAAGAAAATAAAAGGCATGCATATGGGAAAAGAAGAAGTAAAACTGTCTTTATTTGTAGGTGACAAAATACTATACATGGAAAACCCTAAGGATGCCACTGAGAAACTACTAGAACTGATAAACTCAGTAAAGTAGTAGGATACAAAATTAATATCCAGAAATCAGTTGCATTTTTACATGCTAATAATGAACTATCAGATGGGAAATTAAGAAAACAATCCCATTCACAATGGCTTCAAAAAGAATAAAATACTTAGGAATAAATTTAACTAAGGGTATAGAAGACGTACTCAAAAAATCATGAGACTAAAAAAAGAAATTGAAGAAGATACAAATAATTGGAAGCACATACCATATTCATGGATAGGAAGAATCAACATAATTAAAATGTCCATACTAACCAAAACAATCCATAGATGCAATGCAATTCCTATCAAGATACCAATGACGTATTTCAAAGAACTAGAACAAATATTTCAAAAAGGAGTCTTTCAACTGGGACAAAGGCAGGGGCTTAAGAAATTTCCTATTTCATGCCTAGGCTCTTGGCTCTCTCTCTCCCAGATGGGGAGAGTCCCATCTACAGTCCTCTGTGGTGTACACCACTTTCGTCTTTTCCCCACCTACCTGCACTCAGTAAGAGTCTTCCTTCATGGTAGTTATTACTCTCTAAGGGGATCTCCAGTGGGGAAGATGCATTATAGCAGTGCTGGACTGGATATTGGGCCCACTGTAATCATGAGACAGGATCTGGATATGTCGTCCTCTTTCCAGATAAACCAGAGACACACAACAAGATAATGAGCTTGAACAGGAGGAGGAGGACGGAAGGATTGCTTTGGTTTACAAACTAATGCAGGGACCAAACCTGACCTACTGTATGTGAGTGTCCAAGCCAGTCCCAGACTCTGGTTCTCACTCAATTCTTCTTTTTTTTAAAGATTTTATTTATTTTATTTAGAGTGAGGAGAGGGAGGTAGAAAGAAATGGAGAGAAACACCAATGCGAGAGACAAACATTGATTGGCTGCCTCCTGTACCCCAACTGGGGACCTAACCTGCAACCCGGGCATGTGCCCTGACCTGGAATAAAACCAGTGACCTTTTGCTTTGTAGAATGATGCCTAACCGACTGAGCCACATTGGTCAGTTCACACTCAGTTCTATTGGTCTCTTCATTTATTTATTTCTCAGTAGACTAATTGATTTTGTCAATAATGAAAAGCAGATAGAAGCTGGCTCTGCTCAGGGGAAAATCCCATGGATTAATTTATTTCCTCCTGGCCCAGAAAGAAGGAGTGTCTGGAGCTGCATGCAGTATTTTACACACCCTAATTTTCCTACACCAGGAGGTTAAAGATCCACTGAGTCCTTCTTGAAGGTGATTTCTTTGCTCTTTCTCAAAATGCACAGGCCATGCAGGCTCCTATATTCCTCTCAGGTTTCTAAGTGAGGGTGAGTTGCTCTGAGTACTAGCCCAGGCAACCCACACAGTTCATGAAAATTTGATGTGTGTGATAAAGACTGCCTTGCCTAATGCAGTTGGCCCCTTTGTCCACAAGAGCGAACACCCTTTTGGGCAATGCTGTGATTTAACCTGAAATGTCGGGGAGGGGGAGGGTGAAGAGGAAATGTGGGACTCTGCCATATAGCCCCCCCTATCTCCAACCTTTTAATAACTTGGCTAAAAGCCACAATCAATGTAGGGCTGACAGCCAGACTCCAGCCCCTCACTGCTTTCCCAATCAATCAACAAGATTTAGTAAGCCACTGAATGGAATATATGTCATTCAAAAAGTGTGGGTTCCTAGATCAGTCCTACAGAGACTGATTAATTCCTCCCTGGCACTTTGATTAGCTTCCACTTGGAGAACAGCCGCTTGTTGACAGAGGCCCAGCGTTAGGCCTTCCAAATGTGTGCTGAAGAAAAGGAGGCATTTAGCACAGTAGCCACTTGTCTCTACATTTTTCTCTCTAAACATAATTCTCCCATCAATTAATACCACATTTTTTTTGATAAAGTTGTGATTCAGAGGAAAGAGAACATTTGGAATGTGCAGGCTTTTTACATTTACTTTTTTTTGCATTTATCCTTACAACAACTTTGTGAGGTAGTCATTGTTATGCGTTGTTGTTCATATGAGGCCACTGCAGTGAGGCACCCTGCCTCTTGACCCCTGTTTTCAACAGGAGTTGAGAGTGAGTCCTGTGCACTGTGTCTATGACCTCATCTGCTCAGGAAACCCATCCACCACTGACCAGAACTGGAAAGGAGCTTGTAGACTTGGAAATAACACTTAGCACTTCCCCAAACTTCCTCACCTCCCGGGACAGATTCTGGAGGGAGCCCCAGACACACACCCATCTCTGACCTTCAATGCTTTTGGCTCCACTACCTACTCATTGCCTGGAGTCTTTCACAACTAGTCTAATTTCCTTCTCTATCTCAGTGCATGTTCATCACATACAAAGCCCTGACTCCCGAGGCCCTGCCCTGCAGTGCTCCTTTTCTAGGCCAACTTCTTAGGTCTCTCCTCATTTCCTTATGAGTCCTGGCTGGTGACTCTAACATTATAATCTCCCATTTCATTCTTGTGAATTTGCACACACCATTGGATAATTTTCTCCATTCTTGATTCCCCTTTTGCTTTGTGCTTATATTCCACTGTACACTGGCCACTTGCTCTCACAGCCTTATTCAAGCCTTACCATTGCCAATAAATGACTGCAACTTTCCATTAATTCTGACCACCACCTCCTATCTTTCTACTCACTCCATCTAGTACCTGATCCCAGCAATCCTTCAGTCTCATCGGGACACTTGATCCATTGACCCAACAGCTTTTTTTCTGTCCGTTCCATCAGATGTTACTTCTTCCCTCCTTATTCAGTTTAAACTGGACGCTTAACACTGTTTTTTGACTCCTTTGCATGTGCCCTCCACAACCTTGCCATTTGACTTTGTGTCACTCTGTCTGCACGTAGACAGCTGAATATGGACATTAGAGAAAACCACAGTCACAACCAAGCTGATGCTTCTATTTTTATTCATAACTACAAACTTAATGCTGTCAGCAGTCACACCATGTTTGTCTAGTTCATTCACTCTCCTTCTCTTCAAAGTTCCTCTTTTACATCTTCCTCTCTTGCCTCGAAATCTCCCAGAATTCCTAGCCCATGTACATTGTTAGGTACAATGCAATTTCCTATCTCACTGGGAGAAGGAAGCCATCCGAAGAGGTTTCCTTGGGCTCCCACCACAAACCCTCCCCCTCCCAGCATCTGTGCCATTTGCTTTGCCTCCTGCTGGCTTTGGTAGATGAGCTGCCTGCACTCCCACAGCAAACCAGTCCTGCGCTTCCTGCTCTATCCCTCTCCACCCACTCTGACATCACAGTGGTGATTCTGCCTCTTCCCTTTTTCAGCATCAATTTCCCCCCTCTCTACTGGATCACTTCCATTCATTTGCAAACTTGTCACACCAGGTGGAAAGTGATGGCCCCATTTTCCCCAGCAGCTACCACTTTCTCTGCTCCCTTTTGGATTTAACAATAACCTCAACCAGAAAAAAAAACATGTTTTTATTTTCACCCAAAGACATTTTTTCATTGCTTTGAAAGAGAGAGGGAGGGAAGTGGGGAGAGGAGAGAGAGAGAGAGAAACATCAATGTGAGAGAGAAGCATCAATATGTTGCCTTTTGTACATGCCCGACCGAGGATTGAACCCACAACCCAGGTATGTGCCCTAACCAGGAATTGACCCCACAGCGTTTTGGTGCACAGGACAACACTCCCACTAACCAGGACACATCCGCCATGGCCAGAATATGTTTGATGGAACAATTTGGGCAATAGCCTAACTGGAGTTGGTTTAAAAGGGAAAGGAAGAAAGGAATTTGAGGCAGCAACTCTAGACAGCTCTTTCAAGCAGTTTACTGCAGAGGGAAGTAGCAGACCTCTCTAATACCAGCAGTGTACTTAGCTTAAATGTCATGAGTTAAAGTTATACAAAATGAATCTGGCAAAGTAGGTTTACGTTGCTCTGATGCTCACTAGAAGGCAGGCATGTTCACAGAACTGGGAGGCAAGTGGCTGTAGAGAGACACGAAGTCCACCCATCCTTTCTTTCAAAGAGCTCGGGGCAAGCAGAAGTGATTGCGAGGTGAACAGAATGTGTTGGTCAGAACAGGGGCTTGACTGCCTGCTGACAACCAGATGGGGGCCTTTGCTCTGCTTTCTTCTGCCCCAGGACCACAACTTGCAGACATGCACAACTTTGTTTTTCTCAAGTCCCCACCCTGTGTGTGTGTATATATATTCACATAATAAATTCACATAATAAAATTTCATGTATATGTATATATGTATATATACAATTGTTTTATTATACAAAAATCTAATAATGTTATTTGACCAAAAATAATCATTATCAACTTTGATTTTGCTGTTTTCTTTTACATATTAATATATTTTGAAGAGGAAGTTTTTGAAGACTCTCTGGGTTCAAATCCCAGCTGTGTCATATCCCAGCTCTCTGGCCTTGACAAGTGTTACTGAAACTCCCTGCATCACAGTTTCCTCTTTAGTCAAAGTACAAGTAATAGCTGTGACTACTTTATAGGCTTATTATGAATGTTAAGCTTTTAGGATGTATAAATTCCCATTTCCTTTTACTCTCACCTGAGCAGATGCCATCTTCTCAGGCAGAACATGGGCGAGACTTACCTGGGGGTGCACCTGGTCAGGGGTGAGACAGAGCAGCCTCTTCCGTCCTGCTCTCAGGGTTCCACACTCAGGTTCACATGGTGGGACCGGCTCTGCTCGTCTCCTGGTATTCAGTGGAGACCAACCAGCCAGCTCTGTCTGCCCTCCAAAGCTTTCTCTCGGGTTCATGGAATATTCTTCTCTACTCAGTAAATGGGACCAGCTCTGTACACCCTTAGGTCTCAAGCCTACTCCTATCTCAGTGCAGACAGACACAGGGCTCTAACCAGCCTACATCCTGCGTTTAATCTCTCTCTTCCCCTCTCTTTCTGAAATTGGAAAAGACACCTGCGTTTGGGCTACCTGTCACTACCAAACCCAATAAGCAGTGACAGCGATCGAATCTTTATGGGCGCTTTATTCAGATGGCTGGCAATCTGACAAGACGGTGGGTTCGCACCCTAAAGGAACTGTCTTGTCTTTTCTTTCCAGGCCAATGTTTTTATAGCAGGGAATGCATAAGGTGCGGTTCAGGGAGGATTAGGTAAAAGAAACTGCAACATTCTCATCCTGGGCAGTTAGCTGTTCCCAGGGGCAGGTGGTCTTCAGTTACTCCCTGAAACATAGTGTCCTGGATGCTTGACTTGTCCCCAGGCAGTACTCTTTAGCAGAGCCCCAAGAGGTCCACTGTTTTCCCAGGAGCCAGGATGGACCTTATCTGTAGTTTCTGAAACAAAAGCTTTAACATATGCATTACTTAGTAGGCTTATAACTACTTACCTTAAACTAAAATTTTCCAACTCTTCAGTCCCTTATCACTTCCAGTAGCATGTTGGAATCCAAGTGACTGAGAATAACACAAAGTAATCCAAGGATAACTCTGGTGCTGCTCTGATTAGTTTTAAAAGTACATAGCTTGCAAAACCTGATGTTCTAACCCCCATTAGTTACTAGCATCCTGCCTCATAAGCAGTCAAGGCCCTGCAGTTGAAAACTGTAATTAACACATGCAAGCTTAAGTGTAAAAGGGGCCTGGACATATCACTCAAGTGAGCGAAAGGGCTGGGTGGGAACTATAGCAAACTTGAGTGCATGAGTCTAGCAGCAGGGGGGACAAAAGACAACTCTCTGCCAATCCATTTTCATTGTTGCCTATCCAGAAATGACTCACCTTGTGAGTTTTCAAAAGATGCTGAAAATTTAAATTAAAAAATACAGAGAAAACATAATCCAAAACCTTCAAAAACTCTGCACAACACACAATAAAACTGCAAGCTGAGTTTGGTCCATGGGGAGATACCCTCCCAACCTGCTCTCATACCTGTGGGTCTATGCCTCCCCAGAATGGCCTCCTCCCAGCTTTCCAGCTCTGTGTGTCTGTCTCTCTTATGCCTCACTCAGCTCTGATCCCAGGCCAGTATTTCAGCACTGCCCAAGACCAGAGGTTCTTGGGAAAGGAGGGGCTCCTGCATTGCTAGGAGGTGGAGAGACTTAAGAGAGAGCAAAGTTGATGTTTTTTATAATTAACATGCTAATGAGTCACTCGTCTAATGAGCAAGGTGGCAGAAGAGGCACAGTGACATTTCCAGAGCACCAAGAAACAAAGTTGTGAGGAGCTGGCTCAGCTAATCCTGTGAGCTTTGAGATGTCTTGTAATCAGAATGCAGGCTGCTAGTAGCATCTGTGTTAGCAGGGCGGTCTTTCCAGGTGCCTTGGGCTTAGTGCTGTTGGAGAACCAGTTGGCCCTTAGGTGAGAAGGAGAGAAGAAGGGACTAGGGGGTAGGGGGACTGCCTGGAGAGTCAGGGAGTCCACCTGCCAACTTCAGCCAGGGTCCCAAGACTCATCCACAAGGCCAACTCCACTTTATCTGGAATCATAGGGACAGAGAATGGGATTAGGGAGCCTTGGAGAAGGTGCTTACCTACCCTCCTCCATCCCTCCACCAGGCTACTGCCCCAGTGCTTTGGGCTGGAGTACTTGACTCAGTGTGCACTGGAGTTTGTTTTAACCTGTGGGAGGAGACTGTCTGCTGTTTGTGTTTGGTTGGAGGCAGGGGTGCTCACAGCCTCCAAACTGCACCTCTCTTCTAAGGAAAGAGAGGATGGTAAGGTGACAATGAATCTGCTGAGAAATCGAATCTCTGGTCTCTAAACCGAACCTTCATGAGGTCAGGGAATATCCTCTGTGAAATCTCTAGGTTCAGCACAGTGTCTGGACTAAAATAAGGGTTCAAAATATTGTTGAATGGGCAGAAGAAAGAAAGGAAGAAGACAGGGAAGAAGAGAAGGAGGGAAGGCGAGTGGGAGGGTGTCCATGGGAGTTGACCAGCATGTGAAGGCTTGTGGGACGCATGATCAAGACTTTGATTTTGTGGAGAGGGTATTGAACACCAGGTCAGGCCTTTCTCTTATACAAACAACAGAGAGAATGGGGAAAGCCTGCACATAATCATTATTATCATTATTATTTTACCACCGGACAATGGGGCAGGTATCTTTTTGTTCAAATCCAAAATTTTCCCTCCCATCTGAAGAGAAATAGTTTTAGTAGTATGACAATTTTAATTTTGAGCCACGGACAAATTTATGAATGGAAAAATTAACATTTTTTCAAAAATGACCATGTAATTTAGAGCCCAAATGATCTCATTAAGTGTTTAGTTACTGTTTTGCCTGCTTGGAAACGGAGAGAGAGGCCTAACCGCTGGTCTGCAGTCACAGGAACAGCCACCAATGGTGGGGGCTGTGAGGTCGGCTTTCTCTTTGTTCTGGGGACACTGGTCCCTGAGAGTTGCCACAGCTCCCAAATCTGCTGTTTCTGGAGCCAAATGAATAGATGGCATGTGTTTCCTTGGCTACGAAGCACAGCGCAGACCAGGTTCTCTCCACTTCATCTCACTAATGCTTACAGCCTCTGCAGAGGCATTAATTGTATGACTCATTAGCAAGTCTGATGTATCCTCTCCATCTAGAGAAGGGACTACCATTGTGTCCTGGGAAGTAGAGCACTAAATTATTTTCTTCTTAGGCAAATCCCTTCGTAATTTGTAATTTGCCCCTTCTGGTCTTCAGGGAGTCTTTGGGGGTACCTTTCCTGTCCCCCCCAGAGCTGTCTGCCGAGCACACACAATGAGCAGAAGGCCTTACAAGGAAACCGTTTTTCCCTTTTCTTGTAGGAGTAAAATGTCCATCCTTCTGTCTAATCCTGTTGCTGGTAGGGTTTTTGGTAAGTGCATGTTTGAGCTTTGAGTGCATTCATGTAACTGGGTTGGGCATGGGTGTTAACTCTGATCTGGAAATTGAGAGCATTCCTTTCTGACATCCCTTCCACCATGCTCAGTCTTTACTTTAGGCCATTGCCTTAAAGAGCATTAGTCAGTTCTGAATAGGTAGGGACACACAGGGCTTCTAAGTAAAAATTAAAGGAACTGTCTAATGCCTTTATTAGCTGCAAAGCAAACTGATTTCCATGCCCCTGCAGTTCAGGGACTACTGGGCTGTGTTTACACGTGTGCCCACACCCTCTCCCTCTAAAGGCACGGCCATTGCCCTTTCTTCAGCCAGCCCCTGCACACTAGAGACACCCGCAGAGCTTTCAGCAGCTATGGATTCCCAGACCCTGCCCAGCCCATCTCAATTAGCATCTCCCCTGGTGGAGCCTCACAGGCATCGACATTTCTAAAACGCTCCCCAGGAGTTTCTAATGGGTAGGCAGGACTGTGAACTACTGATCCAGGCAGACTCAAGTCCCACAAGCCATTAACCTTAAACAAGTTAAAAAACCAATCCTCCACAAATGAGAAATCCCTGCAAATCTGGAGACACTGGCAATCGTGCTATCGAAAGTGAATTCTTTTCCATTCCAGAGACTTCCAGCTGTAGGAGAAGCTGAAGTATCCTGTATTAGTGTGGATGAACCCAGGGAGAACAGGGAAAGAGATGTCAGGGCCTGTCTGCTGTGCCCCACTAGCCTCTGGCTGCTTGGGCAGTATTGCTTCCTTGAGAGTTGGGGTGAAGGCTCCAACAAACGTTCAGTAGTGCAGTCTGAGAAGAGTGAGTTCTGCCATGTGCACACCTCTGCAAAGATTCCTCTGGGTGAGTGTTCATGTCCACCTGCATTCTGACTGTCACATGTGGAGGCGTCATCTGCATGGGGCCAGAGGTAGTGGGCCGGAGTACTGGGAATCCGCTTCAATTATGGTGGGTACATTGGATTAGAAGATTTCATGGTTTGGCACTCTCTTATACAATCTATTGACCTTAAAAATAAAGCAGTTATTTTACCATCAAAAATATACCACCAAAAAATGGGTTGATTCAGAAAGCAGAGAACTGAAATTTGGGGTATGCTAGCTATGCAAATCCATAGGCAAGTCTGGAACAAAGGAGAAAAAACATTCTATAAAAAGGAAAGGGGAAGCTGGGAGGAACTGTTATAAACAAAGAATCCATTGGAGGAAACTGGGAAGTCGAAGTGTAATGGCTTTTCATTGGCTGGGGCTAGGCTGTTGCTGGGGGAGCAGAAAATCTTCCTTCCTCCTGCCAAGGTAGAGGAGAAAACATCTTCCTGTTGGAGATGGAAGACACTTCTTTTCCTGTTTGGGGCAACCCACAATGAGGGCTAAGATGTGAGACCCTCCTGCCTGCAGGCCCTCTGGACTCCCATCTTGGTTGAGGTCTCCTTCATTAATTTTCACAAACCTAACTGATTCTAAACCCCAACAAATCAAAGAATTATTAAGCTCTGCCAATGAGCTATGTCCACACCTGGGCCTTGCAGTCACTTAAGAGTCCATGATCGTATATTTGTTTATATTCCTTCCACTCAAACAGGACATTCTCCACTCTCCAGTCCTGCTAGCATTTGTCCAGGTAAGCACTGGGGCCCACGGGCAGGATTTTTAAGGGTCCATAGGGCAACAGGGAAAGTTCACCTTTTTTAAAGCCATACCAGCTACTTTACTCATAGGAGTTGTCAACTTCCTTCTTCTGCAACAATCAAGTGAGCTTTGTCCTATGCCCAACATAAGTTGTAATTCATCAAATCCACTCATACTCCTTCCGCTTGCTTTTTACCCAGACAAAGAATGCAGCAGAGAGGTTATTAAATCCTTGTCTAGGGGTGAAATACATAAAAAGCCTGTGTGATTCAGTAATGCACTCCAAGAATTTAAGTAAATTTGCTATGCTTGATCTCACTGTTATGAAGCCCAATTTGCCACTCTTTGCAAGATAACACACAAAAAATATATTCAGCACACATAGCCTCTAATATTCCTTGCTGCTCCCAACAATAGGAGCTGAGCTTCTTACTTTAGCTCAAATTTTTCTGAATAAGAGGAAATGTGTGGATAGTTCTCTGTTCCTCCTGTGCCTGGAATTTCCACCACATCCCCAGGAGGTTTTTCAGTGTTACTGCCCCATAGTGTAGTGCTTTTATGAACCGACATATTTATCCACATTTCTTGCTGCATAAAATCTCACTTTTAGATACACTGCAGGTGTGGAAACTGTGTCTTAGAAGTAACTTGTTTTAGGGTGAAATTAACTGCATGTTTGATAATTTGGGCTTTGTTTATTTGGACAGCAAATAAATAATTATAATAGCTTTGGTTTAGTGAGCATCTATTCTGTGCCAGGCTCATGCACAAATGCTTCACTGTTTGTTCATGTAATTCTCACTATAACCTTACTAGATAAACATGAGCTCAGTTTACAGATGGTAAGTCAGTGTTAAGAGAGGTTAAGTTTCTTAACCTCTCAAGGTCAGAATTAAAGCCTAGTTCATCAGTCAATTCATTTATTAAATTATTTGTTTTAAAAGTTTATATGAAAAAAAAAAAACAAATAAGAATAGGTAGGACAGGGCTGAAAAGGAAGCATGACCAGATATTAAAATATATTATAAAGCCTTAATAATTAAAGTGGCATGGTATTGGTGCTTGAACAGACAAGAAGACCAAAGTAGTGGAAGGGGAAATTCAACAACAGGACTGTTGGCATGCTATGGAGGAAACCCTAATAGGTGGTTTGGCCCAACAGATAGCTTTGCGAAGCTGTCCTCTTTTCCCCAGGTCTGAGTTTCTGCCATCCTGAACAAGGTTTAAAGTGGAAGCTGAGACACTGAACGCTGTGAGGAACCTTAGCCTTCACTTATTCTAACCCTCCAATTTTGGTGATGAAGGAACTGAGATCCAGAGATGGGATGAGACTTGTTCCTTTCTTGTTACTGTTGTGGTGGAAAGACATTTCAAAGTGTTGGTAATTATTCCATTTTCTACATGACACGATAAAGCTGCTGACCTGCCTCCCATTCACAGAAAAATCGTGGTGCTTTCACCATGCTGGGGCCAGCCCACCACTGACAGCAAAGGTACCAGACTACAGCTTTACATTATAGCTCCAAGAAAACCTGGATGTGTTCAGATAAAACTACTCTACCATGCCTATGGTCTACACCGTTCATTCTAAACGAGGAGCATTTTTGCCCCCAGGGGCATTTGGCAATGTCTAGTGACATTTTTACTCATCATAACTGGGGAAAGGGGTGCTAATGGCACCCAGCAGGCAGAGTCCAGGGGTGCTGCTAATCATCATCCAATGCACAGGACCACCCACAACAAAGCATGATCTGGTGCTGGAAGTCCACAGTGGCAAGGCTGAGAAATCCCATTCTATATGAAGAGAGCTGGGGCACAGGAAGAGAACAGTTTAGGGTAGAAGAGATGGAGGAAGGCAGAAGAGAAAAAGACACAGTGGGAAGCAGGAACACACCAGGGACCTGGTGTGTGGGGGACCACTTTAAGAGAAAGAATGTACTCTCCTACTAGGAAATGTACTTTACTTTATTCAGTTTATATTTGTGGTAAGAGAAAACTTCTGTCTTGACTAAGGATTGATAGAAATCAAATCTTCCACTTACAAAGTTATTTATTCAGTGGAATGGGAAGAATGTTCCACAGACTAGCTTATGTCTCTGAATATTTCAAGGCTTTTTTTCTCTCCTCTGTCCTTGTCCTTTGCACTTTACCAACTGTTAGATGGTGCCATATGGTGTTCACATGATGATATAATTCTGGCCCTGCACCTTGCTGAACAAAGTCAAGGCTTGGGTGATTGGCACAGTGAACAATAGGGTTCTTCCAGGGAGCCATTCCAGTGTCAGGATGGCTAGCAACAACTTGGAAGTGGTTGTGAACCATGGAAGTATATCCCACTAAATCCAAAATATATTTCCAATTCAACTTACCCTTAATTACAGGGTGGGGCAAAAGAAGGCTTACAATTGTTCATGTGGAAAATAATATAATAATAAATAATAATACAAAAATAACACTCTTTACAAGATAACACACACAAAAATATAGAAAACTCTGTGTTTCTTGTACTCACAACTGTAAACCTTCTTTTGCCTCACTTTGATTTTCCTAAAAATGCTCCTGGTTAGCTCAGTGTCACCAGTTATGGGAATATGGTGAAAGGCAAGTCAGAGTAGAAAGAACGAGGGGTCTTGTTACTGTAAATAGTTAGTTAGTTAGTTATTAACAAAGGAAGGGGGCAAATGGAATCAGACATTACCTGGGAAAGGGCAGCTTCACAGACTCTCTAGGGGATAGCTGCACTGCCACACCAAGAGGATTAACATTCCTCCATGCCTCCCCCAAGTAGGGAGGAAGTACTGGCTCTCCAGTCTCCCCAGGGGCCAAGCACCCTTCCCATAGATAACCAGGGGGAGGGAGAACAGGTAAGGGGAAAATTCCTCTGCTGATGCATGTGCAGCAGAAGCCAAGATGGAGCAGGGGGAGGGCCCAGCACAAACTCACAAAGACTGAGGCGATTGGATAGTTTACAAGAAAGCCTACTCCTTCCCAAACCCAAAGAAACATAACCAAAGCTTAACAAAGGCTTGGGGTTCGATCATTCACTTATGCATTCTCAGCTGTGTAAGCCTGGGGATGGCAGCCCCCCAGGTTGGCACACAGCTGGGAATAAAGACTGAGCTGGCTGGAGGGGAACAGAGATAGAACTGGACTACAGAAGCTTCAGCATGGACTAAGCTAGACTATGCAAGCTTCAGATGCCCGTGCTGGGATAACAGCACAGCATCTCTGGGCCCTGCCCCTGTTCCTGGGAAGAGTGAGGACATGTGTGGGCCTGCAGCTCCAGAGGCTGGACTTTTGCTACAAGACAGCTGAATCCAAAACCATCTGGCTGTGGATGAGACATTGAGTACCTGGGTGTGGTCTTTGTTTTCACTACAATGAATCTTGCTGCAATATCCCTCTTCCTATGTGTGTATCCCCAAAATTCATTTCCACCACAATACTGTGAAAGAATAATGTTTCTACCTGCAATAGTCTTAACCAATTGAGATGAAAATATTTGAGTTTTAGCCAATTTTACAGTAAGTGACTGTAAAAAGATTGCTAGATTCCTCCCCAGAACCCAGAAGGAGCCTGTGCAGGTGAGATGCATTGAAGCTTACACTTCAAAGTCTATGCACCCAGTGCTTCAAAAGGCCAAAATTCAAGGTGTCAGAGTTTGGAATAAGGAAAGGTTTATTTGTCGAGAAGGCACTGGCCTAGAAGACGGGGGTGCTAGCAGTTTCTCAAATCCATATCAGAAAAGTATAAAGTTCAGCCTTCTTTTATGCCAAGAGAAGGGGAAATGGGAGGGGCTGTTTGTGTAAAATCTCAAGCCCCAAGTGCATTACTCTACTAATTAGCAAGTCTAAAGCAGGAGCTATTAGCCTGAAGGCCAAGGGAATATGGAGTTCCAAATGAGATGGAGTCAGAGAGACTGAGCATTTCACTCTGGCATTAGCAGCTAGACCTTGCCTCCCCGCCCTGCCCCCACAAACTCCTATGTGTTTATTATAAGAGAGTACTGGGGACTAAGGGAGGGGGGCAGGTGATTTCTTGACTTGGAAACTAGGAGTCCTGGCAGTGTGAAGCATGTAGGCATATACTCTAAGACCTGGCCCTTGTCTTAGATTTGCACATTTATCAAATGTGATGGAGGAAGGTTCCCAAAATTTCTGTTGGCGCTGAGTGGAGGGATCTGAAGGGTAACTGAGAGCAGAAGTCAGTTGAGGGTACTGTGGTGGGTCCCAGAGCCACATAGCAGAGGCATTCAAGATGCATGTAGCTAGAGTCAAATAGAAAGGGTGAGAGTGCCCCCAGAATCTCTTGCGACTTTGTGTGTGTAATGCTGTGATATAATAAAGATACATTTGATCTTTGTCCCAGTTTCCAGGCACAGAGCTCCTTGGAATTTCCTTAATAATAGGGGTGAGAAGGGCATCTTTTGTTACTCATTTTTGTTATTCTTTTGTTAAATCCTTTAAACCACACTGGAGTTAATGCTAATAAATGACACTTGGAGGAAGGGGTGGAGGTCGTTGCCTGAGAACCAACCACGTAATTAGTGGATGGGAGTTCTCAGCCAGCCCTACCTCCTTACCTCCAGGGAACTGAGAGAGGCTGGGGATTCAGCTGATCACCACTGGCCAATGATCTAATCAACCATTCCTACTTCATGCAACCTCCACACAAAACCCTAAAAGAAAGGATTTGGGGAGATGTGGGTTGCTAAACACGTGCACGGAAGTGTTGGGGGGCTGCTGTACATGGAGAGGGCACTGAAGCTCTGTGCACACCTCCCCTCCTACCTTGCCTTGTACATCTCTTCCGTTTGGCTATTTTTGAGTTGTATCCTTTACAATAAACTGGTGATAGTAAATGAAGCAGTTTCCTGAGTTTTCTGAGCTGTTCTAGCAAATTATTGAACCATAGGAAGAGGTTATGACAACCCCTGATATACAGCTGGTCAGTCAGAAGGTGGTCTGGACTTGTCGTTGATGTGGGAGACATGGGGGCATTCTTGTGGGACTCAACCCTTAACCCATGGGCTTTGTTCTAACTCTGGGTGGTTAGTTTTGTGAGTAGGTAAAGGAAACAGTTTTTCCCTCCAGTGGGTATATTGAGGGTCCAGCCTGATGAAGCCCATGGAAATTAATCTTCTCTGATTTCCAGTAGCCAGAGCCAGCTGTCTAGCCAGTGCTGGGAACAAAGACAGGGGACTAGGAAGGGGCCTTCCCTCTCATCCCCATCAACACTGGGCCAGTCACAAAGATGCCTTCTTCAGTTTCCCTCCAGTGTAGCTGGTGTAAGGTTTTCTTAGACCCCGCCAAGGAAATAAATAGCCAATTAGCCATGGAAACAGGCAGATGAGCTTTATTTTGGAAGTTTGTGCTCCCGGGCGACGTTTTCCCCGCCCGGAGAAGGGGCTAAGAAAAGACTGCGAGGGAGAAGGGAAAGGCTGGGAGTTTTATATGGCTGGACTTCTCGCGGGAGCCAAGGATTGGGTCTTGGTGAACAAAGAAGCAACTTAGCATTGGTGGCTCCTGGTCTGATGTCAGTCACCTCTTCTGGGTCAGAGTTCAGTTGTCATATTACTTGTCATCCAAACGGTGGCCATATTTGTAGTCCAAAATGCTAATTGTAACTAGATTCCCACTTGTCCTACCCTGCCCATCCTGACAGCTGGTGTGGTTACTCACTGGCCCAGTGGGTTTAGAGTTGTTTGGAAAAATGGAAGGAAAGTACAGAAAAGAATGGCATTGTTATTATTTCTTTTTTCTTTTTGGATGAAAAGGGAGGGAAAAGGGAGGGAGTAAAACATCGAGGTGCGAGAGAGATACATCAGTTGATTGTCTCTCACATGCCCCCAGCTGGGCACCTGGCCCGCAACCCAGGCATATGTCCTGTCCAGGAACCAAACCAGTGGCCTTTTGGTTCACAGGCTGGCGCTCAGTCCACTGAGCCACACCAGCCAGGGTGCGTGGTTATAATTTTTAAATCAGACAGGGAAAGAATTAATAATCTTAGATTTAATTCTTCAAAAAGCACTTTGGAATTGGAAAACTCCAAATGTAAAACTATTTTACCTGCTCCAAGGCAGATTAGGGGCTCAGAGCCAGAAATTAAAGTCAGCCCTAAAAATTAAGAAAGCTGCTTTTTAGCCCTGGCTGGCATAGCTCAGTGGATTTGAGCACGGGCTGGGAACCAAAGTGTCCCAGGTTCGATTCCCAGCCAGGGTACATTCCTGGGTTGCAGGCCATAACTGCCAGCAACCGCACATTGATGTCTCTCTGTCTCTCTGTCTCTCTCTCTCTCTCTCTCCCCCCCTTCCCTCTCTAAAAGTAAATAAATAAAATCTTTAAAAAAAAAAAGAAAGCTGCTTTTTTGTTTCTTGCCATTGAAGCTTGGGATTCTTGAAATATTTATTATACCTGTTAAATCAGCATCCAAGCTGCCGTCACACCACAGGTATTGCTTCATTAGTGCCTGCAGACTGTGCTCTCCCTGGCCCTGCTTGTCTCCCTGGAGACTGAGGGGGATAAGGAAGCCAGGGCGAAGCGGGGCGTGTTGGAGGGTGCTTCAGGGAGTGTTCTGGGCTAGCAGAAGCGGTGACAAGTTCAGGGGGCTGCATCAGAGAACTGCATTTTGTGACCTGGTACCAGGGACAAGCTGCAAGCCTTGGTGTGCTGTCTTCACCCAGTGCTGAGTTCTGCCCAGAGCGGAGCCTTCTCCCTTTCACTATGGCCCGCCTGAAGGCCCGCTCCTTCAGAGCCCTGCTCTGAAGCACAGGTGAAGGTGAGCAGGATCTGAAGCCCCTTGCCCATGGGGGTGGGCCTGGAGTCTCTTATCCTGCCCCTGGGAAGGGGAGCTGCCCTCCTTGGGCCAAAGTACAGACTATGGGGGTCAAAGCCACCACCTCTAAGCAAGAAAGACTTTCACACAGTGATTTATGTTCTTTACAACTCAAGATAACAGCATTTCCTGCTCGGCTGTCATGGGAATGCTTTTAAAAAATTTGTGCACTTGCACAAAGAACTGTCATTGCGGAGAGACATAGATAGGTCCTACCTCCAGTAAAGCCAGATTTTCTTCAGCAGCCACTAGACAGAGCAGTTGTGTTTGGCTTTGAGGGAAGTGGGGAGGGCTTTTTAGGAGAGAAGTCCTGAAGGCTGAATGGGAATCTCAGTGGGCCCAGGAAGAAAGACATGCTTTGTCGAATTTCTTGTCACCCTGGGTCCCTTGGGGAATCTTGCAAGCAGCCAGAGGGAGTCAGATGGAGCCTGGAAGTGTTGCTGCTATGCTGATAAAACAGAGGCAGGCAACCCTTTTCCTTGGCTGGGAGCAGCTGATTCCCTGGTATTTGGCTACTGCGAGGGTGGAGAACTCTTATGCTTTACAAATGAGTTTTAAGACAGGCGAATGTAAAAATTGCATGTGTATCAAATGCCTGCCATGGGATCGTGTGTGGAAGACAGGCCAGTAGCAATTGCGGAAGTGCTGAGTACATCCCTGGGGTGTGGGGGCTCAGGTCAGGAAGTGGGGAGACCTCTGTTCCTTTCTGGGTCTGCCCTCTCCTGTTCTGTGAGCTGAGACCAATCATTACACCTCTTGTGTCTCAGTTTCCTTATCTGTATATTTCATATATATTTCATCCATTCAACCAATATTTATTGAGCCCCTTCCTGGTGCCAGACCTTGTCAAGTACTAGGGACACAGAAAAAAGTTACTCATCTTGGCTTCAGAGGAGGCAGCCTCTAAGACCTTTCGAGTCAGATACTATATGTGTTCTGTTCTGAGGTTTAAAAAGCATCAGCCTCTTGAGAATTTTCTACAGGATCTCTTCTACACAAATCTCCTCTCTCCAGGTGCTTAGTCCTGGGCCTCATTCCTTCTGAAGCCCCATCCCCACCCTCTTCAGATCCCCAGGGCTGCCCTCTCCCCCTATCCCACCTGCCTCTCTTCATGCCATTGCTGAATCTGTGGGCACTAATGGAACAAACTAATTCAAACCAAGGTATTTTATTGATTTTCATGTTTACACATTTACTCTGCTACTCCTTTCAGGTGACATTTGCCTATTAACAGCTATTTCCAGCACACTAATCCTGACCATTGATCTCAAGAAGGATTCAGTGATGCTTGAAAAACTCATTGACTGCAGAGAAGAGAAAAGGGAGGAAAGTGTTGGAGGCTAACACTGTGGATCTGAGTCGAGGCGATTAAGGAAGAACGGCAGTATTAGCCAATACAGAGAATTGGATGGGAGAATCACATTTTTTGAAATAAATTTTTATTAATTAAATATGTATGCAAATATTATTCTAGGTAAAACATGACATCATTACAGTCATTATTCATTACCTCCCAACAAATACAATTCCCTTCTGAGTGAGAAACATGTATTTTGATGTGTATTTTTCTAGAACTTCCTCTTTCACATAAGAACTTAGTGCCCCCAAATAGTAAGCTCTATAGGAGTTAACAATTAGTTTCCTTTTATTTATTTCTTTTGTTTTTATTTTTAATTATATTTTATTGATTATGCTATTATAGTTGTCCTGATTTCCCCCCTTTGCCCCTCATCACCCAGCACCCCCTACTCCTTCAGGCAATCTCCTCACCATTGGTCATGTCAGTGGGTCATGCATGTAAGTTCTTTGGCTACTCCATACGCTATATTGTACTTTATATCCCCACGGCTATTCTGTAACTACCTATTCGTACTTCTTAATCCCCTCACCTCTTCACCCATCCCCCCCCCATCTGGCAGCTGTCAAAATGCTCTCTGTGTCCATGATTCTGTCTCTGTTCTTCTTATTTGTTTAGTTTGTTTTTAAGATTCAGTTATTGATAGACATGTATTTTTTGCCATTTTATTATTGTTCATAGTTTTGGTCTTCTTTTTTTGAAATAAATCCCTTTAACATTTCATGTAATGGTTTGGTGATGATGAACTCCTTTAGTTTTTTCTTGTCTGGGAAGCTTTTTATCTGTCCTCCAGTTCTAGATGATAGCTTTGCTGGGTAGAACAATCTTGGCTGTAGGTCCCTGCTTTTCATGACATTGAATATTCCTTGTCAATTCCTTCTAGCCTGCAAAGTTTCTTTTGAGAAATCAGCTGACAGTCTTATGGACACTCCTTTGTAGGTAACTAACTTCTTTTTCTTGCTGCTTTTAAGGTTTTTTTTTTTTTTTATCTTTACCCTTTTGTTACAGAACACAACAAGGGGGGGCCTGGGACAATATGCTATTATTGAAAGAAGGCCCCGGGTCCGTTATGTCCGCTGCCCTAAGAAAGACGTCTCTCAATGCCAGAGATTTGTGAAAAGGAAAGGAAATGTTTATTTAATGCTATACTAACTTAAAGTAGTGACCTAATGTCTTTATCAAAAATTCCTAAAGTCCCTAAAAACACCCACAAACAGACACAGTCCTTCCTTCCTTCCCCCTTTGCCCAGTCCAGAGTACCGTATCTCAGGAAAGGAAATAGAAGTCCATGGCTCAGGCAGTCCTCTGGTTCTTCTCAGTTAGTAATCCTTCTCGACTGGGAGACCTCCCTGGATTCCCGGCACCCTGGGCTGAGTCGCCAGGATCTCTGCTAAAACCAGGTGGTGGTTCCCCCTTCTAAAGCTGTGGGGGTCCCCACTCTGGCAAAGGCACGTGGTCCTCTCTCCCAGGGCCATGGGAGTCCCCACTCTGCCAGGCCACGTGGTTCTCCCTCTCTCAGGGCTGTGGGAGTCTTCACTCTGCTAAAGCTGTGTGGCTCTCTCTCCAATGGCCGTGATCCTCTCTGCACCTCCACAGCCACGTGGTTCTCTCTCTCTCAGGGCTGCACATGGTTCACCTTCTCAGGGCTGCGCATGGCTCTCCTTAAAGCAGCATGGCTCTCCCTCCTAAAGCAACATGGTTCTCTTCTTAAAGCAGCATGGCTCTCCCTCCTAAAGCAGCATGGTTCTCCTCCTCAATGGCAGCCAAATCTGGGTTTTTAAATCCCTGTGGCCAATCTTCCTCTGCAGCCCCATTTCCGACTCCTCCCACACTCAGCTTCACATGCCAGAACTCGTATCCTTCCAGCTTTACTGGGCTGCCATCATGAGTCTGGGCAGGCGTGGCCCCATGTCCTGGAGCCAATCCTCTCTGAGCTCCCACGCAGGTGCTGTAACTCAGGGGATCCGCCCCCCCCAGTTACGTCTTGGTGGGGAAGTTACTTCCATTCCCCTGGCTCAGGGCATGGCCACAGCTATTTAACATATCTAAGCGACCAGCCAAAGGCTATAGATATGTTAAATGACCACGCCAGAGCTTAGCTGCAAGGCTGTTGCTATGCAAAACAGCTCCCAATGTCCCTGCTCCATTTGTCCCTTCCCCCAACCCACACCCTGGGTGGGGGAGGTGGGGGATGGAGACATCCCAAAATCTCCTGGACACCTTAAGTTCTGGACCCCATTTCAAATGCCTATTTGGGCCCCCCCCTCTTGGCTGCACCCTGTAACACTTTGGCATTTTAATTATGATGTGTCTTGGCATAGGTCTCTTTGCATTTGTTTGGTTTGGGACTCTTTCTTCTTCCTGGACTTATATGTCTATTTCCTTCACCAAATTAGGGAAGTTTTCTTTCACTATTTTTTCAAATAGATTTCCAATTTCTTGTTCTTTCTCTTTTCCTTCTGGCACCACTATGACATGAATGTTGGATCTCTTGAAGTTGTCCCAGCAACTGCTTATACTATCCTCATTTTTTCAGATTCTTTTTGTTGTTGTTCTGATTGGTTGTTTTTTGGTACCTTATGTTCCAAAAATACAGATTTGATTCTCAGCTTCATCTACTCTACTGTTGTTTCCCTGTAAATTGTTCTTTATTTCAACTAGTATATCCTTAATTTCTGACTGGATCTTTTTATGCTGTTGAGGTCTTCACTAAGTTCCTTGAGCATCATTATAAACAATGTTTTGAAGTCTTCATCTAATAGATTTCTTATCTCCATTTTGTTTAGTTCTTTTTCTGGGGTTTTGATCTGTTCTTTCATTTGGGCCATATTTCTTTGTCTCCTCATTTTGGCAGCCTCCCTGTATTTGTTTCTATGTATTAGGTAGAGCTGCTTTGACTCCATGTCTTGGTAGTTTGGTGTAATGTAGTATGTGTCCTATAGAGACCAGTGGCATAGCCTCCTCTATCACCCAAGCGGGATACTTGAGGTGCATGCTTTGTATGGGCTGAGCACACCCTTCTCTTGTAGTTGAGATGTGGTTGCTATTGGCAGATCAATGGAGGGATTTACCCAGGCCAGCCAGCTACAAGGACTGGCTATGACCACTGACCACCAACCTCCACCCTTCAGTGGAGGATCAGCTGTGCAGGGGCAGGGTGGTGGTACTTCTACATGGTCTGTAGCTGTCCACTGGGTGTGCTAGACCTGGGGTTTCCTGGGTGGTGCAGAACAAGGTCAGCCCCAACCTGTGTTTTGCTCA